>NC_134019.1:6824235-8059235 GCF_040712315.1 Castanea sativa | reverse complement strand
ATGAAAAATCAGTTGGTGTGATCACAGCTGCAGTGCCTTCGACTTGGAAGCTGTATATGGATGGGGCAGCTAATAAGAGAGGGGCTGGTGTCGGACTTGTTCTGATATCCCCTGAGGGAATTATCTTCGAAAAATCTCTAAGGCTGTCATTCTCGGCTACTAATAATGAAGCCGAGTACGAAGCCGTTCTGGTAGGCATGAACATGTTACGTAAGATGGGTGGAAAGGAAGTCCATGCATTCTCGGACTCTCAGTTGGTGGTCGGCCAGGTCATGGGAACCATGGAGGCCAGGGACCCAAGAATGCGGGAATATTTGGCCCAGGTCAAGCGTCAGCAAGCAGAATTTGACTCATTTGTCTTAGCTCACATCTCTAGGAGTGGAAACACCCACGCCGATTCTTTGGCTACGTTAGCAACGTCCTCGGCTCAGGATTTGCCCAGGATTATCCTTGTGGAGGATTTGCTAGAACCAACTCTTATCCCCGCCAAGGCGGCTCGCATCCATCTAATAAGGCTTGGACCTAGTTGGATGGACCCGGTCATATCTTTTCTTAAGAATGATATCCTTCCTGAGGATAAATCTGAAGCCGAAAATATACGTCGAAAGGCGCCACGTTTCTGGTTGTCCGAGGACCAGAAGCTGTACAAACGATCCTTCTCAGGACCGTATTTGTTGTGTGTGCACCCTGAATCAACGGAAGCATTACTGGAGGAATTGCATGAGGGGATTTGTGGAAGCCACACTGGGGGAAGGTCCTTAGCCCATAGAGCTCTTACTCAGGGTTATTGGTGGCCCAATATGCAGAGAGAGGCTCAGAACTATGCTAGAAAGTGTGATCAATGCCAGAGGTTCGCCCCTAATATTCATCAACCTGGTGGAGTTCTTAACCCTCTCTCCAGTCCTTGGCCTTTTGCGCAGTGGGGATTGGACATAGTGGGGCCATTTCCGAGAGCTGCAGGAAACAAAAGATGGCTTCTTGTGGGAACAGACTATTTCACTAAATGGGTTGAGGCCGAGCCCTTAGCAAATATCAGAGATGTTGATTCCAAGAAGTTTGTCTGGAAAAATATTGTCACTAGATTCGGTATACCACACACGCTTATCTCAGACGATGGCGTTCAATTCGACAGCAAGGCCTTTAGGCAATATTGTGGTGACATGGGTATCATAAATAGATACTCCACCCCAGCTTATCCTCAGGGAAATGGGCAAGCCGAGGCCGTTAACAAGGTCATAGTCAGCGGGCTCAAGAAAAGGTTGGACGATGCGAAAGGCAGATGGGTAGAAGAACTCCCTCATGTTTTATGGACGTATCGGACCACACCGCGCAGGTCCACGGGAGAAACGCCATTCTCTATGACTTATGGAGCCGAGGCGGTGATACCTTTGGAATCTGGTTTTCCCACCCTAAAGACGAGCTCTTTTAGCCCCGAGAATAACAATGGACTCCTGGAGAAAGGTCTTGATTTACTTGAGGAACGACGCGAGGCAGCTTTGGTCCAAACGACTTACTATCAACAGAAGCTAAAACGGGGATATGATGCCCATGTGAAGCTAAGGCCACTTGCACCTGGTGATCTTGTACTAAGAAAAGTTGTAGGGACTTCTAAGAACCCAGCTTGGGGTAAGCTAGGACCCAACTGGGAAGGCCCCTATCGCATTGTTTCAGTAGCAGGCATAGGGTCATATCGGCTAGCTGACCTAGATGAAAGAATTGTACCACGTCCGTGGAATGTAAATAACCTTAGAAGGTATTATTATTAATAAAACGTGCTTTTTTTGGTTAACATTTCAAAGTTATAAGTACCTTTAACATTTGAAGTTACTGTTCTTAAGAATCAAACAGAAACTTGGTTAAGTGTAGTCCTCGGACCACAAACCTTGTGAAAATTGATGTCTTGTCATTTGTTAAACAGAACCTTAGTTATGCAGGGTCCTCGGATCTTCTACTTTGGGAAAATTAACATTTGAAGTTACTGTTCTTAAGAATCAAACAGAAACTTGGTTAAGTGTAGTCCTCGGACCACAAACCTTGTGGAAATTGATGTCTTGTCATTTGTTAAACAGAACCTTAGTTATGCCGGGTCCTCGGACCTCCTACTTTGGGGAAATTAACATTTGAAGTTACTGTTCTTAAGAATCAAACAGAAACTTGGTTAAGTGTAGTCCTCGAACTACAAACCTTGTGGAAATTGATGTCTTGTCATTTGTTAAACAGAACCTTAGTTATGCCGGGTCTTCGGACCTCCTACTTTGGGGAAATTAACATTTGAAGTTACTGTTCTTAAGAATCAAACAGAAACTTGGTTAAGTGTAGTCCTCGGACCACAAACCTTGTGGAAATTGATGTCTTGTCATTTGTTAAACGGAACCTTAGTTATGCCGGGTCCTCGGACCTCCTACTTTGGAAAAATTAACATTTGAAGTTACTGTTCTTAATAATCAAACAGAAACTTGGTTAAGTGTAGTCCTCGGACCACAAACCTTGTGGAAATTGATGTCTTGTCATTTGTTAAACAGAACCTTAGTTATGCCGGGTCCTCGGACCTTCTACTTTGGGGAAATTAACATTTGAAGTTACTGTTCTTAAGAATCAAACAGAAACTTGGTTAAGTGTAGTCCCCGGACCACAAACCTTGTGGAAATTGATGTCTTGTCATTTGTTAAACAGAACCATAGTTATGCCGGGTCCTCGGACCTCCTACTTTAGGAAAATTAACATTTGAAGTTACTTTTCTTAAGAATCAAACAGAAACTTGGTTAAGTGTAGTCCTCGGACCACAAACCTTGTGGAAATTGATGTCTTGTCATTTGTTAAACAGAACCTTAGTTATGCCGGGTCCTCGAACCTCCTACTTTGGGAAAATTAACATTTAAAGTTACTGTTCTTAAGAATCAAACAGAAACTTGGTTAAGTGTAGTCCTCGGACCACAAACCTTGTGAAAATTGATGTCTTGTCATTTGTTAAATAGAACCTTAGTTATGCCGGGTCCTCGGACCTCCTACTTTGGGGAAATTAACATTTGAAGTTACTGTTCTTAAGAATCAAACAAAAACTTGGTTAAGTGTAGTTCTCGGACCACAAACCTTGTGGAAATTGATATCTTAGCATCTGTCAGCCAGAACATTAGTTATACCGGGTCCTCGGACTTTCTACTTTGATAAATTTAATAGTTAAAGTTGCTATTCTTAATATCTTGTTACGGTTCTTGTTTCTATTACATGTTTTGTGGAAATCAGCATCTTACTATTCATTAATTCAGATTTTAAGTTCTGTGTCTTTAAATGTTAAGTAAATTTATCTAAGGAATGCTCCTCGGACCTTACATCCCATTAAAAACAATGCCACAGATTATAAGGCATTGTTTAACTAAGGCATTGCTTGGTATCCAAACTAAGTCACCCTCTATCGGGTTCTTAAGTATTTTTCTATGCCAGGCAAACATGCGCATGAATGTATGGGGGTTATAATTGTGCAATCCCTGCCTTTAACTGTGTCTTCATGAGAATTCTTATGACAAAAATATATATATATATATATATATATATATATATATATATATATATATATATATATATATATATATAAAAGGGGGTAGAACAAATATAAAATAGAAGAAAGTTGTACAAAGATTGTCTTTTATTAATAATTTTTGGCATACATTACATGCTAAATTCTAGTTATAAAGAAAGAGAAGTCCTAGGCTAGTCCCTAAACTTTTGGAGGGGGATTTTGCTGAGAAATGCTGGACGCCTCGGTATTTCTTAGCTCCAATTCAAAGGAAGACAAAACTTGTTTCCCTTTGTCTATTGCATTTGTTGGAGGGGCATTGGGCTCCACAATTTGGCTTAAGCCTTTCTCGGCATCCCCACTCCCTTCCATCACTTTGTTGGAACCTGAAGGCTCTGTAGGATCTGGAACGAGCTTTGGGGCAGTAGGAGGAAGAGCACGAAGAGTTGCCTCAGGGGCAGGAGCAACAGTAGGAGTCTCTTCTATTTCCTGTATTTCCAGGGGAAGCCAAATGTTCTCAGACTTCCTCAGCTCCGAGGCTGAAGGAACACCTGCTACACTTAGGGCTTCCCCCTAGACTTGCTGACAGTATTCCCGGCACAAAGCCGCGAAAGCCTCTGTCAGCTGTTCCTTTGTTTCAGCTACCCCTTCTTCATAACTCGCCTGCTTGGCGGCCTCCATAGAGCGTTTGAATGCGCCGGCTTCTTCCTTCAGGCGCGCAAGCTCCCTCTCCAATTCCGAGCGCTCCCTCTCGGCTTGGGCTAATTCGTCATCTTTGCCCCGGAGAAGCTTGCGCTGCCCTTCTATTTGAGTCTTCATCGTCTTCAGGCTGGCCTCGGCACCATCTCTTTCTCTTTTAAGATCAGCCACCTGAGAGACGAGTTTCTCATTTTCTGCAAGGACTTGGCCTAGGGACTTCTCAGTCTCCATTCGAATGTCAAGCTCCAGTCTGGCCTTCTTCCGAGAGTCTTCTACAAACTTCTCGGCTACAAAGACTTCTTGAACGGCCTACATAAAGTGTTAAGAAATTAGATGTAGCAAAACACTTCTTATTGATCCAGTATTATGAAGAAGGAAATGTTCATGAAAAATTAAAACTTACCAGGGCTAACTCCCTTTTTAAGGACAGGAATAGTTGGGGTTGACTCATTCTCTCCAAGGTTTCCATATCCTTGGGCAGTAGAAGTGGGCACTCCAACACATCGGCCAGGTGGTGGGCATGGCCTTGTTGGATTGCCCTGATACTAGACTGGCAGGAAATTGGTGCACCGTCCAGTTTAAGGTCAGGAGACCATGTGGCCGGTGCTCGGCGCACTTCGGCCACATCACGGATCTCCCCACTCTCAACCGAGTGAGCCCTGCCTTTGCCTTTATCTAGCTTCTGCTGCTGAGTTGGCTGCGGCTGTTGTTTCGGTCTTTTTTGTTTTTCACCAGCAGTCTCCTCGGCCTCCCCCTTCCTTTTCTTTCTTGGCTCTTCAGATGGAAGCTTGGGTTCGGCTGGAGGAGGGGGAGGTGGCAAGGATGGAAGAGCTTGGGACCCTCCTGTCTTCTTCTGGGCGACTTTTTCGCCTCTCTTGGTCAGAAGGCCGTGAAGTCTGTCCATGTCCTCCTCGAATTTGACTGGGGGGTGGGCAACAACGAACCCTTCAACTCCAGAGGCCTCGGTGGGCTCTTCGTCCTCGTCAGAAAGTACGACGAATAGATTTCCTCGAGGTCTTTCGATGTCCTCAAGGTGGAAGTTGTCTATTTCGTCGTCGAGTGTATGTGAAGAGGACACCTGCTCCTCTGGGATGGCAGTTGCTTGGGAGTGTGTTGAGAGGGGGGTTGCCGCGATAGGACGGTTGTACAAAATGGTGTTGGGGTCGTCGGGAAGTTCTTGGTCAGCTAAGAAGTGCGGCCTGGCCACATGGATCCTTCTTCGCCTCCGGTCACCCGCGATTATTGCGTTTTCGATCTCCTGAAAGTCCGAGGAGACAGGCTTGTACCCAAGAATCAAATGAGCCGCCCTAAGTTGTAAGTCTGCGTTGACGAACACTTCGTAGCGTAGTACTCGATTCAAATCGGCAACGTTGCAGTAGCTTAAGCGGGGGCGCACGTTTTGCTTATCTGCAAAGAGAAACATCAAAATAAGTGAACACGGTCAGATACGTAGAACGTATAATAAATTAAAGTCAGACGCTCAAGTAAATGTCAATACATATTCCTAGATTATTTAGGAAGTTAGGGGAAGTTAAATCCTAAGGTGTCGCACCTGGATCTCCCCACTCAACAGGACAGTAGGGGCCGTCGTGCTAGTTGCCAGAGACGATTAGATAGTCATCCTTCATGCCTTTATTGGATTTTGGCAAACAGGAGATCAACCTAACTACGCTGGAGCGGGATTTGATGTAATAACCTACTCCAGTGAGTTTGTGGCATTCGTACATAAAAACGACATCATGCCAGGTGAGGTTCAGACCCATCTGCTCGTTTAGAGCATCGACGCTTCCTAAAACTCTAAACACGTTTGGAGCACACTGATCAGGAAACAACCGGTGGTTGCGAAGATACTCCCTGGTTACGGGTTTCATTGGGAGGGTCATCCCACCTTCTACGAAGGCGACCATTGGAATGATGACCTTTCCGGTTTTCCTAGCACCGGCCACGGCTTCCACCGGGCAGTATTCTAGACCTACGTCGCTGGGAATATGATATTTGGCTCTAAAACCCTCCATCCCCGCGGCGGTATCAACTAGACACTTAAATTTACCCATCGGAAAGAAACGAAAGGCTAAGTACTAAGAAAGAGAATGGTTACAAGGTTAGCCGAGGACCGGGTCCGAGGAGAAAGGGTTAAGAGTAAAGAAACAAGAACTTACAAATTTCAAGTTGTGCAAATTTCCACGAATTTCTGCAGTCAAAAGATAATTGCTGATGTTTTGATGGGATTAGCCTCTGGAGAAATAAATGAAGGCGCAGGTTCCCGAAGCGTCACAACGTGCGGGAAGCCGCCTCGAAATTGTATTTGTCCCGCCCAAATTTTCATGGAGTAACAAGGACCGTTGGATGCTCATCTCACCGTTGAACGTGGGGGACAAGGTATAACTTATGGTGATAAATGCGCGCGTTTTTGAAAATAAAACCGCCAAGTGGCATCCTCTGGAACGCGAAACGGTTTTCACACGTGTAGTTATTTATAGAAAGTGTGGGTAAAGTGTCCGTTGGATTAAAACCCTATTTTTTCTCCTCGGATGATGAAAAATAGAGTTTTGAGGGGCTATTGTGGGGAGTGAAAGGACCCAAATGGGCATATGGGCCTTTGGACTGTAGCATGAAGGGCCGACCTGCTCCAGAATTAAACTCTACGAATTGGCCAATACGCCGAGGGTCCAAGGGTGGAGCCGAGGACGAACTTCTCCTCGGACAAGCCCAAGAGAATTCAAAGCTTCATTATGAAGGTCAAAGCTCAACTCTAGAAAGACTAATGGTAAAAGGGGGAAACCCTGAACCTTCTCGATACACCAGTATTAAGGAAAATATCTAGAGCAAAGGCTGCCACCTCCGCATTAAAGACTCTGCACCTACCTCCCTGGCCGCATTAATGGGGAAGTGACCCCTAAACAGTAGGGCAGAAACTTCTAGTCAGGGTCCCAAAAGGCATCTAAAAAGGGGGTATTTAAGGGGGAGGAATAAAAAAGAAAGGAGATCTCTCTCTCTCTTTTTGGCTCTCTCGCTTACTCTCTCTCTCTAAAGAACAAGAAAAGAAATTAAGGATTGTAACCTGTAAGAAAGAAAGAAAAATAATAAAGAGGTAGTCCTCGGCTAGGGTCCGAGGAGATCTATTTGCAATTATCGTTCATTATTTATCTGTATTTGTTTATAAAAGCATGTTATCAAGCTCCCAGCACTTCTAACCTAGGTTTCAAGCCCACACTCTACGAATTTTATTGTTTAAGGCTCATTGGGCCTGAGCCCATAATCTTCTTTGGGTCCAAGTGCAATTGTGCACATACACACTTAATAATATAAAATTTACAAAAGACAAAAAAGTGAAAAAAAAAAAAAGTTTATCCAGTACTTGATTTCTTGAAAGTAAAGTAAAATATAAAAAGAAAAAGAAAAAAATTGATAAATTACTCCATGGTCCACACTCTAAAAACTAATTACTATCTTAAATATTTATAATCCACTTAATAATAAAAAATTTACAAAAGGCAAAAAAAGTGAAAAAAAAAAATTACACAGTACTTGATCTCTTGGAAGTAAAGTACCATACAAAAAGAAAAATAAAACAAAAAGATAAAGATAAATTACTCCATAGTCCACACTCTAAAAGCTAATTACTATTTTAAATATTTATAATTCACTTAATAATATCAAATTTACAAAAAAAGTGAAATTTTTTTTTACCTAATACTTGATTTCTGGAAAGTAAAGTACGATACAAGAAAAAAGTGAAATTTTTTTTACCCAATACTTGATTTCTTGAAAGTAAAGCGTCATACAAAAAGAAAAAGGAAAAAAAAAAAGATAAATCATTCCACAATCCACACTCTAAATACTAATAACTATCTTTAATATTTATAATTCACTTAATAATATAAAAAATTACAAATGAAAAAATAAGTGAAAAAAAAAATTTACATTGTATTTTATTTCTTGAAAGTAAAGTACCATATAAAAAAGAAAAAGAAAAAGAAAAGATAAAGATAAATCACTTCATAGTTTACACTCTAAATACTAATTACTGTATTAAATATTTATGATTCACATAATAATACAAAATTTAGCTACACAGAGCTTTAACCTTTTTTGAAGATAAACGACAAATGCATAGGTTTAACCTTTGATGTACACAACTGTGGGGGTAGGTTAGACCTTGTAAGTTTTGAGCTACATGTGAATGGAGAGTTCAGACTTGGGTCGTAAATCATAATGGCTAGGCTTGGGCTTTTTTGTCTATATTGAGAAGGTAGTCATTTGTTTTTATAGAATTACATTTGTTTGGTCTAATTATCAACCTCAACCGATATCAATAACTAATAGTAGAAATAAGTTACTATAAGTTATTGGGTAATAGTTTAAAAACTTAATGAAAAAGGTTTAAAAAACTAAATGGAAGTTTAGAGAGTCACATGACAGGACCTTATGCATTCCTACATGAGGTCTTTGCTTCTCTCTCTCTCTCTCTCTCTCTCTCTCTCTCTCTCTCTCTCTCTCTCTCTCTCTCTCTCTCTCTCTCTCTATATATATATATATATATATATATATTGATATTGATATTGATATTAATTGATGATAATAAGATCTATGTGAAAACATAATAATATATGAAAGGCCCAAAATGATCACACAAAAAAAAAAAAGCCAAAATGAATATTACCTCAACTT
Organism: Castanea sativa; assembly: GCF_040712315.1. Taxonomy (NCBI): domain Eukaryota; kingdom Viridiplantae; phylum Streptophyta; class Magnoliopsida; order Fagales; family Fagaceae; genus Castanea; species Castanea sativa. The sequence goes on along the minus strand of NC_134019.1, from coordinate 8,050,351 downwards.
TTACTATCCTAACTATCACATATGATGTGATATCATTTTATTGAATATACCAAACATGCGTGACAAACTTATGAGACACTTAGCAGAAAATATTGATGAAAGAGGTGCTGCTTATGCAAACAGAATATTGTAAAATTCAAATCTTGAAATTTTTGGGTGTAAAATCTAAAGACAAGTGGCTTGACAAAATGGAGACAAGACAATGGAGTAGATCCCATTTGTGTTGAGTTGTTATAAAAATGCCACTTAACTCAGTTTTCTAATACTTGAAAACTCCCGAAAGTTGTTCTCATATCTCATTACTCATTTTCAATTTTTTGAGTAATGAGTTACATGCATTAATTCATACATTACATATCATAAAAATGATCTTGAGGTTCTAATGGTCGCGAGGTACGCCCGATTTCCAATTTGGACAGTCGGATTGAAAGATATCTCATGATCAGGTTTGCATGGTCTGCATGCATTTTGTTTAAGTAGAATTAACCACTCATGATTAATTTAAATTAATTTTGATTGGCTAGACAATTAAAATTAATTAAATAATTTTGTGATTGGTTGTTAGTTAATGTTAAAATAGGCTTGCTTGCATGGGAATAAAGAGGATAGTCAGATAACAACAAAATTGTGGATAATCAAGACTTTTGGGAGTGTTAATCTACAAGATAATCATTGTTATAGAAACCTGAATCATCAGAAAATGATTTTAAGTTTTAGAATATGGATTAAAAATGCGTCTAAGTACAAGTCCTGGCTCAAAAAACCTAAAAAAAAAGGAGTCCAAAGTGGAATAAAACTCAAACACAGGACCGGCACCCAAAAGGGTCATTTGGCACTTTTGGAGTGCCGATCGGCACTTTTCAAGTGCTGATTGGCACAAACGTGGGCCAGGGCCGAAGGGCACTTGGATTGAGATAAATCTCATTCTTTTCGATTTTTTAGAGATAAGGACGTGTCCCAGTTCGTATTCTGATCATTTAGCTAAATTTTCGAACATCCCAACCTCTATAAATAGAGGATGCCTCTTAGAATTCAGCATACTTTTTCACGCTCTCTGACTCCCCTCTTTCTAGCTCTTTTATTCTTTTTTTTTTCTTTCTTACGTTAAAGACATTTTGGGGTCTCTGGCCTTAGAAATTTCTTTTCTGTAAGTAAAATATTTTAGGCTTCAAAGATAATTGAATAAATTTCTTTAAATCCTAAAATATCATCTACTAAGAAGAGCACACTCATGCAAGAGGTAGTTTTTTTTTTCCCCCCCTTTCTTCTTCTGTTCCTTTCTATTAATTTTGTTTGATGATGCATGAATAGGTTTAGGATGTTTTTTTACGATTTCTGATTATGTAATTGCCATGTGTTGTTTAAACTTTTCTTTAAATATGTCCTAGATGATTCTTTTGTTTGTTGTAATCTTTCTCTTGAATTTAAAATTTGCTAATCAACAAAGATTTTTTTAAAAACTAAAAACTGATCTGATTTTTCAGATCTAACTCTTTCAAAAGTAAAAATTGATCTGAATTTTTTAGATCTGATTTTCTAAATTAAAAAATGATCTGTATTTTTATTAAATAAAGATCTAATTTTTTTAACACACAAAACTGATCTGTATTTTCATTAAATACAGATCTGATTGTTTTAAAGAAAATTTTCTTTGTCACAAAATAGCAGATTTTGAAATTTAAAAGAAGAAGTTAAAAGTTGAGATGATTTTCGTTTGATGCATGTAACATAGATGTATTTCATGAGTGTAGTTCATTTTCTAATAAAAAAAGTCTTTTTCTTATCTTATTCATAAAAAAAACAGATCTAATTTTTTCTCTACAAATCTAGACTTTCTTATTCACAAAACAGATCTGATTTTTCTTAATAAAAATCACTATTTTTAACTTTGCTCCAAAACAAATCCGATATTTTTAGCAAAAACCTTTTTCTTTCTTCTACACATAACAGATCTGATTTTCTTTACAAAACTAATTTTTTTTATATACACAAAAACAAATCTAGTTTTCTTTATTGAATCAAATCAATTTTTTATTTTATTTACAAAAATAGATCAGAATTTTTTCTAAAAAAAAGGATACATTCATAAGATAGATTCATGTGAGTTACTTTTGGTCAAATGTGTCATGTATGTTCAACATATCATTCACATCATGCAAAAAGGGTATATTGGTCATTAGAGTCTAGATGATCGGACTCTGTCTGGACAGAATGGGTGTCTAACACTTTCTCATTCTGTAACCTAGCTTCCAAACTTAGTTCTTTGAGTAGATTGTAACTATGACAAAAAGCCATGTATTCGTTTGGTAGTTTGTAACTGGGACTCAAAGCCTTGTAAGATTCAATTTATCAAGACTGTTTTTATTTCTATTCAATCAATAGCAATGAAGTATTTCGATCATGTAATTTTGTATTTATTTTTTTTCTTATTTTTTTCTATAAAAAATAAGTGGCAAGTCCACACCACTTACCCAAAAAGAGAGGTGCCCTTAAAAACACTCAAATCTCTTTTTTGAGAGCACCCTTTCTCATAGAAGTTTGCGGTCTCTCACAAAAGTACCATACAAAAAAAAAAAAAAGATAAATCACTCCACAGTCGATCCGCACTCTAAATAATAATTGTTATCTTAAATATTATTTTCCACTTAATAATATAAAATTTACAAAAGAAAAAAAAAGTGAAAAACAAAATTTAACCAGTACTTGATTTATTGAAAGTAAAGTACCATTTAAAAAGAAAAAAAAAAAGATAAAGATAAATCACTCCACAATCCATACTCTAAATACTAATTACTATCTTAAATATTTATAATTCACTTAATAATATAAAATTTACAAAAGAAAAAAAAGTGAAAAAAAGTTTACTCAATACTTGATTTTTTGAAAGTAAAGTACCATACAAAAATAAAAAGAAAAAAATGATAAATCACTTCACAGTCTATACTCTAAAAACTAATTACTATTTTAAATATTTATAATCCATTTAATAATAAAAAATTTACAAAAGGAAAAAAAAAGTGAAAAAAATGACCTAATACTTGATTTCTTGAAAGTAAAGTACCATACAAAAAGAAAAATAAAACAAAAAGATAAAGATAAATCACTCCACAGTCCACACTCTAAAAACTAATTACCATCTTAAATATTTATAATCCACTTAATAATATATAATTTACAAAAGAAAAAAAAGTAAAAAAAATTAACCCAATACTTGATTTCTTAAATGTAAAGTACCATATAAAAAAGTAAAAGATAAAAAAATGATAAAAATAAATCACTCCACAGTCCACACTCTAAATACTAATTACTATCTTAAATATTTATAATCCACTTAATAATATAAAATTTACAAACGAAAGAAAAAGTGAAAAAAGTGTACCCAATAATTGATTTCTTGAAAGTAAAGTACCATACAAAAAGAAAAAAGATAAAGATATAGATAAATCATTCCACAGTCCATACTCTAAATACAAATAACTATCTTAAATATTTTTAATCCACTTGATAATATACAATTTACAAAAGAAAAAAAATTCCCAGTACTTTATTTCTAGAAAGTAAAGTACCATATAAAAAAAAAAAATTACTCCACAATCCACATTCTAAATACTAATTACTATTTTAAATATTTATAATCCACTTAATAATATAAAATTTACAAAACAAAAAAGTGAAAACAAAAAAAATTTACCCTGTTCTTAATTTATTGAAAGTAAAGTACCATACAAAAAGAAAAGGGAAAAAAAGAAAAAAAGAAAAATCACTCCACAGTCCACATTCTAAATACTAATTACTATCTTAAATATTTATAATCCACTTAAAAATATAAAATTTACAACAAAAAAAAAATTACTCAGTACTTGATTTCTTCAAAATAAAGTACCATACAAAAAGAAAAAGAAAGAAAAAAAAAAAGATAAATCACTCCATAGTCTTGAAAGTAAAGTATCATACAAAAAGAAAAAAGAAAAAAAAGAAGAAGATAAAGATAAATCACCCCATAGTCCAAACTCTAAATACTAATTACTATTTTAAATATTTATAATCCACTTACTAATATAAAATTTACAAAAGAAAAAAAAAGTGAAAAGAAAATTTATCTAGTACTTGATTTCTTGAAATTAAAGTACCATGTAAAAAGATAAAAAAAAAAATATAAAGATGAATCACTCCACAGTTTACACTCTAAATACTAATTACTATCTTAAATATTTATAATTCACTTAATAATATAAAATTTACACAGGAAAAAAAGTGGAAAAAAATTTGTCTTGTATTTTATTTCTTGAAAGTAAAGTATCATACAAAAAGAAAAAAAAAAGATAAAGATAAATCACTCCATAGTCTACATTCTAAATACTAATTAATATCTTAAATATTTATAATCCACTTAATAATACAAAATTTAGCTGGACAGAGTTGTAACCTTTTGTTAGGATAAATGGTAGACATAGAGGTTTAACTTTTGAAGTAAACAACTGTGGGGATAGATCAGACCTTGTAGGTTTTGAGCTACATATGAATGGAGAGTTTAAACTTGGGTTATAAATCATAATGACTGGGCTTGAGCTTTTTTGTTTTATTTTGAGAAGGTAGTCATTTGTTTTTAAAGAATTACATTTATTAGGTCTAATGGTCAACCTCAGTCAATATCAATAACTAATAATAAAAATAAGTTACTATAAGTTATTGGGTAATAGTTTAAAAACTAACGCTCTGTTTGTTTTGTCGGAAAACTTTTTGTAAAGATAGTTTTTCATATTTTTCAGTGTTTGGTAGCACAAAAAAAATAAATATCAACGGAAAACTATCTTTAGTCAATGGAAAATCTTAATAAAAATAAGGTTTTTTTTTTATAGGTTGTTTTCCAACAAATTTTTTTGGAAAACGATCTCTCTCTCACGGTACGCTCTCTCACTCTTTTTCTCTTTCATTTTCTTTTTCTTTCCTCACACCCTCACTATCACTAACTCTAGTCTTTCTTTCTCTCTCTCTCTCTCTCTCCATATTTCTCTTCCCCTTTATAACACAGTTCTCTGATTAGATTTTTTTCCCTTCGTTGCTCAGTAATTATTTCATTCCTCTCTACCAACTTGCAAAAGAGAACATATTTGCAACGGTAATTATTTCATTCCTCTCTACCAAAATCCCAATTCTTTACTTTGAATTTTAAACTTAATTTTATTTTTTCTCTAAGAAATTTTTAGTTTAATGGATTCTAGGTAGAAGTTTTTTTTTGCACATAAAAGTAAAAAGAAAAAAAAATGAATGAAGTAAAAGATAAAAATTTTAAACATAGTGCCTATATGGCTCTAAATTACTTTTACATAGGATAATCTCTTTTGTTGACAGATACATTATGCAGATACTATGTAGTGATGATATATTATGTAGATACATTATATAAATACATAATTTTGAGTAATATTAAAGCCTTGTGGTTGACCATAGTAGACAATTAGTGTACCAACAAAAACAGTAGACGATTAAAAGTTATTGTTATTTGTACTTATTAAAGATGTATTCCTCTATTAATTTTATGTATATAGACAAATGGTTGATATATATATATATATATATATATATATATATATATATATATATATATATTGTGTGTGTGTGTGTGTGTGTGTGTGTGTAGACGTTTCTGTCCATATATATGAGCAAGATGAGTGGTAGAGATTATGAAAATTTGACAACTAGTTTTGATTGTATCTATTGTCAAAATTTTAGCATGAAAACCAAATTCATTCTTGGTTTTTTGTTATTATTTATATTGATTACATTAGTTGGTTTACATAATACACATGTTTTAAATTACACAAGAAATATAAAAAATAAAAATAAAAATTTGCATACCAAACACCAGAAAACATTCTCAAGTTCATTTTTAAGGTCATTACCAAACACTAGAAAATAATATAGTTTTCTAGAAAATGCTATTTGAAAAATGAACAATTTTCCAGAAAACGTTGATGTTGAAACAAACAGAGCGTAAATGAAAAAGGTTTAAAAAACTAAATGGAAGTTTAGAGCGCCACATGGCAAGACCTTGTGCATTCTCACATGAGGTCTCTACTTTTATATATAATAATATTGATATTGATCGATGATGATAAGATCAATGTAAAAACATAATAATATGTGAAAGGCACAAAGTGATCATTAAAAAAAGGCCCAAAATGAATATTACCTCAACTTTTACTACCCTCTCTGTCACATATGATGTGATATCATTTTATTGGATACATCAAACATGCGCGACAAACTTACGTGATACTTAACAAAAAATATTGATGGAAGAGGTGCTACTGATACAAATAGAATATAACTTCAAGAGGTAAAATTCAAATCTTGAAACTTTTAGATATAAAATCTAAAGACAAGTGGCTTGACACGATGGAGACAATGGAGTAGGTCCCATTTGTGTTGAGTTATTATAAAAATGCCACTTAACTCAATTTCCTAATACTTGAAAACTCCCAAAAGTTGTTCTCATATCTCATTAGTTATTCTCAATTTTTTGAATGATGAGTTATGAGAATTGAAGACAAAAACCAAACCAAACAATTACCTAGGTAGTGGGGTCCACAAAAATTTGAGTGATGAATGATAAAAATTGAGTGATAGGTGACAAAAACATAGCAAACCAAACATGTTCTTAATGTGGAATTAATTTGAGTGTAGTTATAAAAAAAAAAAATGGAAAGTACATTTTACCACTCTAAACTATACTTTAGATTACACTTTGAATCTTAAACTTTTCAAATGCACGTTTTGCATCCTAAATTATGACCATCGATATACTTTGCACCCAACATTGAGTTTGCCATTAACTTGGATGAAAATCTAAAATTTAGGGTGCAAAGTGTAATCAAGAATATAGTTTAGGGTATAAAGTGTAATTTATTTTTTGTTTTTAAGGGATTGAGAAGATTAGCAATTGGGTCTTTTTACATGATGTCACACTTTTACATCTAAATTAACGGAAAACTGAATGTCGGGTGTAAAGTGTAACAATGATCATAGTTTAGGGTGTAAAATATGCATTTGAAAAGTTTAGGATATAAAGTGTAATTTAAGGTAGTAAAGTGTAATTTTTTTATAAAAAAAACAAAGATGTGTAATTTGAAATTTTTAGCCGTATAAATAAAAAAAGAGATCCAAAAAAAAAAAAGCGGCTCAACAAAACACACCGTTTAGTGCTAGTCTGTAAAACCCTAATCATCTAAACCCCTAAAGTCTCTCTCTTTCTCTTTTCTCTCGTCTCAGCTCTCTCTGTGAATCGGTTCGAAAAATGGGAATATTCGAACCGTACAGAGCGATTGGATACATAACTAGCGGCGTCCCCTTCTCCGTTCAACGTTTAGGCACCGAAACCTTCGTCACTGTCAGCGTCGGCAAAGCTTTTCAAGTCTACAACGTACTCTCTCTCTCTCTCTCTCTCTCTATTCATTGATTTTATGCGAAAAGAATGTTTTGATTCTTATCAATCTTCCATTTTTGATTTTTCAGTGCGCCAAGCTTACTCTGGTTCTTGTCGGTAAGGTTATAAAAATATATATATGTGGATAATAATGATGTAGTTTTGTGTGTTTACTTTAAAAAAATCTATGAATGAAGGTCCTCAATTGGGCAAGAAGATCCGTGCTCTTGCTTCGTATCGCGACTACACATTTGCGGCATATGGGAATGAGATTGCGGTTGTTAGGCGTGCTCACCAGGTTTATCTCTTTCATAAATTTGTTAAAATTTTGTTTTATTAGACTCTAACCCACTTCGTGGTACACTACTTTTGTATCTCCAATTACAACTGACCATGACCATGTAAGATGTTATGAAAAGTTGTTGGGTGTGTTTATTTTATGTTAATTATTTTATGCAAGTATTGATTACATAATGAGTACAATCTTTGTGTAGTGAGGAATGAATGAAATGGGAAATGGATAACTCTATGTCCTGGTAGATATCTTGCTATACTTTTGATTGTAAAATCTCCAAAACGATAAAAAAAAGCGCTTTGATTTTGCATTTTGCTTCTCTTGTTTCTTATTATTGACCGCCGGGAAAATTGGTGACTCTTAGCTTTTAAATAAATGCTAGTCTTGGACTTTCGTTTGCTGTACAAATTTCTGTATGATCATGTCGTTCTCAAAATTGTTGTCGTGTTTTTGTGTGCGGTGAGGCATTGTTGAGTTGACCTGGGCTTAAATTGTCAAGTAAGCCAAGAAACCAAACTAGATAACTTAATGCCATACAAACAAGTTGGACATGTTCTGCCTTCCACCCCTTTTTTTTTTTATTATCAAGCATTGAAGACACTGATAGACATGATTGTACTTGCACCAATTGTATAAAGTTGAGTAGGAGGATGTTCCTTTCTAAATAGGAATGCATGATAATTTGGGACCAGCTCAATACAGTTTTAGGCCCAAGGAAATAGCTTTAAAGGACCATTTATATACTTACATATCACTTAAATAATATTAGTTAATGTTTTATATTAAATATTTTATTTATTTATTTAAAATCGATTATCATTACTTTTTAATATGACTAATTCACTTAATGGTAATTGGGTTGGATTTCTATTAAACCATAATTTGTTTTTGGGTAAATGCTAAAGCTACTACATATTTTATTACGAAAAGCTTACAAACTAGCGTGGTAATGAATTTGATTGGTGGCATTTGAACAAGATAATAAATGGGTATTTGGATTATTTCTTGTGATTGGTGACACATCAATTTGTAAGACCTATGCAATAAAATTTGTAGTATCTCTAGCATCACTTAATTTTTTGGGCCTTCTTAAGAGTGGAGGAAAAAAATGTATTTTTTAAGTAAAAAAAAAAAAAGATATTGCCACCCACATTTCGGGATCTTTCTCTAGTAGTGGGGGGCCCTAGGCCATGGCCTAGGCATTAGGTTGGACCTGTGATCATTCTTCATCCAGTGGTCAATGTGCTGTTTGGACACTTCTTAGAGAGCCGTCAAATGTCAATACTGCAAAAAATTTTGTTAGTATTAAAGTATCTAACTGAGATTTTATTTTGTTATATTAAAGTGATTTCCACTATGCAAGTAGCAAGATATGTGCGTGTATAGTACTGAAAATGATATATTTAACAGGTAGCGACTTGGAGTGCGCATAATGCTAAAGTCAATTCATTGCTGTTGTTTGGAGAACATGTCCTTAGTGTTGATGTGGAAGGTAACATGTTCATATGGGCATTTAAAGGAATTGACCAGCCTTCTGCTCCTGTTGGACACATCATGCTAGATGATAAATTTAGTCCTAGCTGTATAGTGCATCCAGACACCTACTTGAATAAGGTAACCACTTCTTCCTTGTTCCTACAAACATTTAGGTGTCTTAAAAGTTATTTCACAATGGATGGGGTTGCCTATTGCTCATTTCTAGAAAGAACCTCTTATCAAGAAGCACTGCAACACAGGTTCTTCTTGGGAGCCAGGAAGGTTCTTTGCAGCTTTGGAACATTAGCACAAAGAAAAAAATTTATGAGTTCAAGGGATGGAACTCATCTATATCTAGTTGTGTTTCATCACCAGCACTTGATGTCATTGCAGTCGGCTGTGCTGATGGAAAGATTCATGTTCTCAACATTCGCTATGATGAAGAGTTGGTTACCTTCTCGCATTCTACACGGGGTGCTGTAACAGCCTTATCTTTTAGCACAGGTAAGAGCTTGAGGCTTTTGGTATAATATTGTAATTGTAAAGGCGTTTTTAATGTCAGCATGGTGTCATCAAGGATACTGTGCTAGATTTGGAGTTTTGTATGTTGATGAACATATTTATTTTTCATATGTAGTCTATGCTTTTGCTAGGCTTGGCAAATAACTTTTGCATTTTTGCTAGATTATGCTGCAATGGTTTTCTTCTTTGTGCGTGTGTATTGTTAATCACAATCACCAAAATTTGAAGTTAATTGTTGCAACTAGCAAAGCCAAGTTGCATTTTCCATTGCTATACAGCCTTTAAAGTTGAACTATTCTTTGTTACATTACTTATCCGGAGGAGTATTCTGTAGAGATTCTACAGATAATCTCCTTGCCTTTTCTCCCAATTGTATATTGTGTTATAATTCTGGAATAAGTATCACCACTTATACCAATGGAAGTCAATCTTGGAACTTCATTTGATGATTGTTGTCTCCCCCTACCCTCTTCCTTTTTCTTTTGAATTATGAGATGTTCTCTCTCTCTCTCTCTCTTGATGTTTATTTTTGAACTTATGATGTGGTTTCTGCTTTTGTTTTTATACTATGCTTTGTAGATGGACAGCCTCTTCTAGCATCTGGAGGCTCATCTGGTGTCATTAGCATATGGAATCTTGAGAAGAGAAGGCTCCAAACAGTCATACGAGAGGCTCATGATTGTTCGATAATTTCACTGCATTTTTTTGCTAATGAGCCTGTCTTAATGAGTTCATCAGCAGACAATTCTATTAAAGTAAGATGAATGAAGTGTCCTTTCTTGGTTTTTATAGTGAATCTTAGTGCAGACAGAATATTGTATAAGCTACATAATTTAAAAATGATTTTCCCTTCAATGAAGATTCTTAAACTGAGCATATCGTTATACATCTAAGTTATTTGTCTTCCAACTTTTCATATGGGCCTCAGAGCTATTCCAAATCAAGTTGATTTGAAAGTCTTGTATTGAAATTTTTTACTCCGAAAAGGATATTAGAGTTTTTCTATGTAATCTTTGTGCCAAGCTTCCCATGTTGTGGCAGTTAATCCACATCTTCCATAAGGCATGGTAATCATCTTTAGCATAATTTTGTGTTGCATTTGGATGAATTTTAATTAAAATTGATTTGAGACAAAGGGTGAAACATTATAAATTTAGAATATATCATTCTCATGCTTTGGTGTTTCCATTATGACGTATGTAGCATTAGTAAAAAATGGCATATTATGAAGATTTGTGGGTCTGTTGATCAAAAGGACTTGGGTGTTGATGTAGCAGTGATTTGGCAAAGTTAGGAGATGAAGAGATATGTACTTACCAATTAAAAAAAAAAAAGTAGATGAAGAGATGAGTATTTTGTCACCACAAGTCATGCATTGTCTTTTTAGTGTATATTTGTTTTAGGAAATCAAGAGGTGGTTATAGGTTGCTTATCTCTTATATTTATAGCTTTTGATGCAGTGAAGCTTCATTGTAAATAAAGAAGGAAATATGGAAGGTTAGGATATCTTTGCGCATGGAAATACGAAAGCTAATAATTTTGAAATCACAAAGAACGTTGAACATTGTTAGTGAAGAGTTTTTCCAAAAGTATTCTTTATATTAGAGTTGCATTTGTTAGCCAGGAAGTTTACTTCAGTGTTGACTAATCCTTTGAGTCCCTTCATAGGTAATTCTCTTGCAGAAGTGAGTGCCTTGATCTTTCTATATACTGGCATATGTCTCTATTTACTCCTGTCATCACCATTGGCCCTTACAATTAGTGTAGTAAAATGACTTTTAATAATGACATTAGAAATTTGTTATAATTGCCATATTTTAAGCCATACAGTAAGAGTAGAAGCCTGGTTTTGATAGAATTGTCATCACCATTGGCCCTTACAACTAGTGTAGTAAAATTTCTTTTAATAATGACATTAGAAATTTGTTGTAATTGCCATATTTTAAGCCGTACAGTAAGACTAGAGCCTGGTTTCCGAACTTTTCCAAACTTAGAAGTGAAGATGCAATTTTTCCGAACTTTTTTTGAGTGGATGATGGCTACAGGAGCATATACCTTCTATAACTTATTAGAGTTTATGGATCATTGTAAACTTAGAACCTAAATGTGCTATGTATTTAGTATACTCCCTGTATACTTGATGTTTCAGTTTTCTATTCAATAAACTTAAATACTTATTAAAAAAAAAGGACAGTTCTAGTGCTTAATTTTGCACACCCTATGAAATCATAAATTGATTTTGGTTAATTTCAACCTTTTTTGTTAGCAATTTAAGTTTGATATTATATGGTATCAGATGGCACAGTAAATGAATATTTAACAAGCTTGATTTTCTTTGTGGATATTAATGGTTTAACTGCTAGGGTGAGTTCATCTTGCAAATTTTATGGATGTATGTTACTTCTATCCTACATGAAAATTTTATCTGACCCTTTTTTTTTTCCTTTTCAGATGTGGATTTTTGACACAAGTGATGGAGATCCCCGTCTTCTACGCTTTCGAAGTGGACATAGTGCTCCTCCACTTTGCATAAGGTAAGAATGCTTTGCCATGATTCTGTATTAGGTATGAAATTTTGAGCTCATTAATTTCATTATTTTTTTACTCCGGAACCTTCTGTCCGTATATCATTAAAGGGTTTATACTTGCTAAGGAAAAACTCTTATAGGATTCACAAATTCCCAATCATTGATTGGGTGCTCTATCTTTCTTTCTTGATTGTAGTGCGGTCACATGAACTTGAGAACTTTTTCATAGAATCTTCTAATTCCCACAAATTACTTAACAAAACAAAAGTTCAATGTGAATCCTGCTTCACCATGGTTTTATTGCCCTTTTTTTGTCTAGCTTATGCCTTTGCTTAACACTGTTAGAATGTACATTTGCATTCCTCATGGCATTCTTTCTGGTTCTGAGTTTTAGTCATATTTCACAGATTTTATGCAAATGGGAGGCACATTCTATCAGCTGGGCAGGATCGTGCCTTTCGCCTTTTCTCTGTAATTCAGGTTTGGCTCATTTACCAATACAATACATTGTTGTTGTTGTTATTTTTTGTGTGCACGCACCTAGTGGGTTTTGAACCCACAGCATCACCCTCCACCTCCACTTGTGGGGAGGAATTATCATTGAGTTGGCTTACCAAAACACACTGATACTTTTGTGTTTCTTTTTTCTGGACTACACGATATGTGGTGTGTGTGTTTTTGTTTTATGGGGGAAAAAGTAACAACTTCTCTTTGTTCAGTGGACACTGTTTAGAATGATTATTACTTTGGGAAAATTTCACTTTAACCCTCTAAATTATACCCCCCCTTTAGACTTACCCTCTAAACTATAAGAATGCACACTTGCCCTCTAAACTATTACCCGCGTAACATTTGCCCCCCCTATACACGAGATTTGGGGTTCGAACCCTGTATACATAAAAAACCAAGTGGTGTCTTGGCTTGATGATAAAGAGTAATCATTATGGAGCGGATGTCATAAGTTGAAATTCTATTGTACCTATCGGAATAATGTTAATTGCCAATGAAGTAATATTATATAATCTACTTGTGTGCATGTGTCTGAATGCCTAAATGTGGTGTATTTGAAGTTTTTACTCTTTTATATTTTTTGGATAGTTCGATAGTTGGGAGAGGGGGGATTTAAACCTTAGACGTCTCCGTTGGAAACTCCAGGAGGTGCCATTTGAGCTACTAAGCTCTTGGCATGTTTTTACTCTTCTGAAAGTTTCTTTGAACTGTTATTGTTTTTTTCCAAGTGATGTCCACTTTAGTTATGCCCGCAAATTTTGTTTCTTTACCTCTGTAGTTTTGCTTGTGTTTAGGACCAGCAAAGTAGAGAGCTTTCTCAACGTCATGTATCCAAGCGAGCCAAGAAACTGAGGGTGAAGGTATGAGTGATGAGTTGGTACTTTTCACCCTTATTTATCATATTACTAAGTTCATTTGTATTATTGCTTCTGCTGTATATCTTCTGCAAGTTTAGTTTGAAGTTTTAAATTGTGAAGGCTTAACTAAAACATCTCTAGGCATAGCATAAGTAACTTCAAAAGTTTCCTCCCTGCTACAGTAGTGATATATATAATTCTTCATTACTTGTTCTATTACAAATCTTTAGAATGTCGTGTTTTGTATATCATGGATGTTTATAAGCAATCTCATGTACCAGTCCTTAAAATATTTTCAGCAAAATGCTTGATGGTCAGGGAATTTCTCATTTTTTTTTAACCCTGAACTACAATCTTGTTTTAGTCATTAAGTTTTACTAATTACTTAGTTTTTATTTGTTGATTATTTTTCAGGAAGAAGAGATAAAATTGAAGCCTGTTATTGCATTTGATTGTGGTAAGGTCTTTTGATAAGAGTTCTTTCAATGATTTTTGGTTACATCTTGATGTAATTGAGATGTGAAAAGGCTAATGCATTCAGTACTAATAACTGAAAGGTTTTCTGATTTTGGTCCTTTCATTTCATGGCCTATAATGTGGCCGTTTCTTTTTTAGTAGGTTTTTAGGTTATGGGTCAAATGTCCTTGTCTCACCATCCTTATTGAGTATCTAGACTTGGCTGCATTATATATATATATTCCCCCCCTCTTTTTTGCCAATATGGTACTTTGCAGGGCATTTCTGTCAAACTAAATGCTTACATTCATCTATGTCAATTCATGTCTGGTTTCTTAGCCAACCATTTCGTCCTTCTCTTTCTTTAGTCCTTTTAGCTGGACAATCTTTGTAACCGTTGTTTATTATAGTGTGCTAACTATTGATTGAAGCTTCCTATGGCCATCTTGTTGCACACTGATGGTGCATTTCTCTTCTCACAAATGAGTCATTTTGGATTACATTCTTTATTTACACACTACTCATACCTACTTCTTTTGAATAAGTAATATGAAGTTTTATTAGAATGCGTAGATACCTCATGCATACTAGATTACAAAAGGTTTTCTGAATGAATTATAATCTAAGATTTAAGAAATCAATAAAGTCTTAAGATGGAGGAGTGGATAAAAGCACCAGACCACTACTACAGGGTCCACAAGAAATAAGGCTTAATGTACTTATCAAAAAAGAAAAAGAAAGCAGGCTTAATGCTATTTTTGTTTGAGTTGTTGAGGTCTGGAATAAGAATGGTAAAATTGATATTTGTATGTATTTACTTTGATGCCCTTTTTCTATTTAATCATCATGTGTATATTCTTGTCAACCATTGAGTTTATTTTTATATGTTGTTGTCAGCTACTTTATTATGAAATAAATGCCTAAAAGTTAGTTGCAATTTCTTTATTATCTGACCTCAAATTAAGTATTTAGCTGAAATGGAAGCCTTTTCTGCTAAATGACTTAATCCGTGGTTTTTTATTTTTATTTTTTATAAAATTTATTGATTTACTAATTTTTATTTTGTCAAATCAAATCTAGCTGAAATCAGAGAGCGGGATTGGTGCAATGTGGTAACATGTCATATGGATACTGCTCAGGCATATGTGTGGAGACTTCAAAACTTTGTTCTCGGTGAACATATTCTAAATCCATGTCCAGAAAATCCAACACCTGTTAAGGTTAGAGTTTCATTCTACTTCTCATTTTCATTTATTATTTTCTTATGTGGAAGGATTTTAGATTTCCATGATGTACAAGTAGTTGATTATTGCTTTTATTTGGTGACAGGCCTGTGCAATCAGTGCATGTGGCAATTATGCTGTGTTAGGGACAGCAGGTGGTTGGATTGAGCGATTTAACCTTCAATCAGGAATCAGCCGTGGCAGCTACCTGGACATGTCAGAAAGAAGAAGCTGTGCCCATGATGGGGAAGTGATTGGAGTTGCTTGTGATTCAACAAATTCCCTCATGATAAGTGCAGGATATAGTGGAGATATAAAGGTCTGTATTTCTTACTCCCAAGATATCTCCATTTTTCATATAGGTTGTAATTGTGAATGTTCATTTTTGGCTAAAGCTTTTATGTCATCATCCAAAGGTCTGTTTGTTTTAGCTTAAAATACCATATTATTTTCATTGCTAGCCTATGTACAACTTTTTAAAGCCTTTAGATTTATTTAACTTATTTTTTTAAACAAAATAAGCCAATTAAAATGAGCTCATGTAAACACACTATATGGTGTGGAGTGAGTTTAGGAAAAACAAAAACAATGAAATTTATTAGTCTTATTTATCGTATAAAATTAGCCTATCTCTTTGCTGCCTTTGAACTTTTTCTCTTTGACTGACAAATTTTATTCCTAATACTCCTTTCCTATTTTATTTAACTGAGGCAATTACTTTTTTTGATAATTTGGTAGTTGGGGGAGGGGAAATTTGAACCTTGGATGACCCTGTTAGAAATATAGTTGAGCTATAAGGCTCTTGGTTGAAATTGAGGCAATTACTGTAATTTGAATTCTGAAAGTTTGAGTATATGCTTCTTGCACTGACTTTATATTTCTGAGTCTTGAATGTAATGATTAACACGGGTTAAGCCCGGGAAACATATCAAATTCAACTTCTCTCTCTCTCTCTCTCGCCCTCTCTCTCTCTCTCTCTCTCTCTCTCTCTCTCTCTCTCTATATATATATATATATATATATATATATATGGTGCAAGGTCTTCTGTTACCTGATGTGTGATAACCTTAACACAAAGGTTGTAGGAAAGGAATTTTCTCCTGTCCAATCTGATGTCTCTGCTGACTCTTGATTGGATTTTTCTTGGGTCCAAATACCTGTTATGATATATTAAGATTGTCCACATTTATATGGCTTTCATGGTGCACTAGTAAGGGTTGGGAGGTTTTTATTTTTTATTAAAATTTTTGGGTGCAGATGGGTTTGGTTGGATGTCCAGCTTATAATTATAATGCTTGGTACATTATACCGAAAAATCTTTGTTTATGATCAATTAATTTCTGCTGGAAAGTTCAATTCCTGTGCAGGTATGGGATTTCAAAGGACGCGAACTAAAATCCAAATGGGAAATTGGTTGTTCTGTTGTTAAGATTGTTTACCATCGCCCTAATGGTAACTTTTATGCTGATTTTCTGTTATCAATTTTTTACTTTATTATTGTTCTCTGTCTTGCTTTTCTGATCTCTAACGCTTATAATATTATTCCTTGGATCAAATTGTGATCAAGCTATTTTTGACATAATTTTCAGGTCTATTGGCTACTGTGGCAGATGATTTAATTATCCGCTTGTTTGATGTTGTGGCGTTAAGAATGGTTCGTAAATTTGAAGGTCATACAGATCGCATTACAGATTTGTGTTTCAGTGAGGATGGGAAATGGCTCTTGTCATCCAGTATGGATGGAAGTCTTCGAATCTGGGATGTTATCTTAGCAAGACAGATAGATGCACTACAGGTTGATGTGTCTATCACAGCGTTGTGTCTGTCACCCAATATGGATGTTTTAGCAACTACCCATGTTGATCAAAATGGGGTATACCTATGGTAAGTTTGTAGTTTTGTCTTACGTTTTGCTTTTAAATGGCATTCCTGATAGGTATAGTGTCACGCAAAAAGGTAAAATGAATGTTATTAATGTGATTGTAACTGTATCTTTTGTTTCAACTACTTTAGGATCAAAATGAGATAATAATAATATTATGACATTGTAAAAGAATTTAGCATGCAACATGCAGTATGTTGACTGTGGTAGGTTTTCTTGCCCTATTTTTATAGTAGAAGAAGAGAAATTCATAGCAGACAATTTTATCAGGGTAAATCAGGCAATGTTTTCTGGAGCTTCAAATGTTGATTCTTATGCAAGTGGGAAAGAAGTTGTGAGCGTTAAGCTGCCATCTGTCTCTTCAATGGAAAGTTCTCAAGTCGAGGATTCTGATAAGGCCGTTGTGAACCACTTAGAGTCTAAGGAAGCTTCTTTTACTACTCCAGATCAGCAAATCCCGGATCTAGTTACTCTTTCATTACTGCCAAAGAGTCAGTGGCAGAGCTTGATCAATCTAGATATCATAAAGGTCTCTTCTTGCCTCCATTCTTTATTGTTCTCATTCTAACTTGATAACCCTACTAAAAAAAGAAGGATAATATCCATCTGTATCATGGTTTTCCTTATCTTGAATGAGTGGATGGTTACTTATTAGTTCTTTGTCATGAACATGCAACTTCCAGGTTCGTAATAAACCAATAGAGCCTCCGAAGAAACCCGAAAAGGCTCCTTTCTTCTTGCCTTCTGTTCCTTCTCTCTCTGGAGAAATATTGTTTAACCCTAGTAAGACAGCGAATGAGGAGAAGGATACTAAAGTTAATGAGGTGGAAAACAAGAGGAGGGAATCTGATATGCCACCGTCCCAATTTTTGCAACATCTTCAGTCCTCTATGGAGATGAAAAATTGTAAGTATGCCAAACACTTATTCGATTATTTCTGAATGTTGTGAATCATCAATTATGAGTTGGTGGTGTTTCCCCTCTTGGTGGTAGTGTAACATCTTCGGAAGCACATCACTGGTCTTATTTTGTGTACTTCATATTTTGCAGTTTCAGCATTTACTGATTATGTTAAAGGTTTATCTCCATCAACTTTGGACATGGAACTTCGAATGCTTCAAATCATAGACGATGATGATGATCAGCAAGAACCAGATGAAAGACCAGAGTTGTTTTCAATAGAACTACTTTTGGATTACTTTATACATGAGATTTCCTGCAGAAACAATTTTGAGTTCATTCAAGCTGTCATCAGGTTGTTTCTGAAGGTATTGATCTTTTCCTCCTTTTTTTGTTTATTTTTTATAAGATAAAATTTTATTGAATAGGGAAGATATGTCATGTAGTACACAGCAATCCAATCTTTTCTTGTTTTTAAGTTGAGCAATATCAAAGTTTTCTAAATGAAAGGAATGTACCAAGTAGTCATGCTTCCAGATTTGGATGGTTCTAGTTGGTGTGGGAATGATTATTGAGGCTAACATCTTTTCCTGTTTCTGGCTAGATTCATGGTGAAACAATTAGGCGTCAGTCAAGATTACAGGATAAGGCGAAGAAACTTCTTGATATTCAAAGCACAGTATGGCAAGGAGTAGATAAATTGTTCCAAAGTGCTAGATGTATGGTCACTTTTCTTAGCAATTCCCAATTTTAGCTGTCCTGAGGTAGCAGCTCATGTTTGTGATATGTTGTAATGCCTCCACAATTTTGTCTGCTAATTTGGTTAATTTATTGCGAAAGTAGGAATAGTGTCATAGTCACAGAAATCATCATGGCATAGATTAGATGGAGCTGAGACTGCGAAGAATCGACGTAGTAGTAAATTTTATTTAAAAGGTTCCATGTATTTCAATGGATATATCAATCAAGGAACATAGTGTGCATGCGCACGCTTGCTCGTGTGTTATTACTGGTGGATGAGTCTTCATGTCATGATATGTTGTAAGCTATAGCGTGTTGAGATAAGCTCAACTCCATATGATACTGATACCCCAGGAAAAAAAGAAGAAGAGAATTTAAAATATCCATCCTTGCCTGTCAAATTGTGCTAATCTACCAGCTTTTGTTTTATTCTTCATTTCATTCCACACTGATTCCCTTCTTATTTTGGTTGGCATGAGTTCCCTACTATTGTAAGTAGATAACAAATTTATCTCTATCGAGTTTTCCAATCTATCTCATACAAAAGGTAAAAGAGGGAAAGCATGGAAGTAAGTTTCTTTGAAATATTTTGGTTAACACATCTTCATCGCAGGCACCAAGAGTAGTCATTTTCAGCTTGTAATGCATTTCGGTCTTGTGGCCACTTGATAAAAGTAGTTGTACCCAAGTCATGTCTAGAGAGTGTCTTCTTAGACGGTAAAATAGACTATTAGCCATGGTTGTCAAAATCACGATTTAGATCGTAGGATCGTAGAGTCTAGTTAAGATGTAAAACCAATGTATGTCCAACAAATGGGAATATGTATAAGCAAGACCAAACAAAATAAAATGACATAGGCATATCATAAATCATCAAACCAACATCATCAAGACACAAGCATCATCAAGACAATAAAAGTTCTAATCCTAGGATGACCAGGAAAACAGGATATAACTTTAAAGAATATGATGCAAGACTTATTAAAAAGTAAACCTCAAACATAACAACCTAAAAAAAAGGGAAGGTTAAGGTAAAGATGTAAGCTTTGAGAACAAAGATTGAAACTTTGTCTAAAAAGGTTACACTTTGAACCTAAACATGAAAACTAACATGCATAGATGAATATTCACAAAAAGAAAGCAAGCCCAAGACCAAGATTCAAACTTTGACAAAGAAAACAGGGATTTCAATATCAAAGGAACCAACTTTAAGCCAAAATGTTAACTTTTATACACAGGAGATAAACAAAGCATAGGACATAATAAACAAGAAAGCTCTAAAGATAAAAATGCAAACTTTTTATGTTCAAATGCCATATTCAAGCTGTGAATGGTGGTCCATATCCCCACAACCCTTTTCTAAAAAATACAGAGAGTTTACTTCAAAAAACTGATTCAAGAGAAGTATTTTACTTTGAAAAGCATCCTAAAACTAAAATTTGTTGGCTATGACTTATTTCAGATCAAAGCCTTCTAGTTAAACTTACTAACCCTCTAGGACATGTGTTTCGGTAAAAAATCAGTTCTTCACATAAGGACGCTATACATATAATTTATAGACCTAATTTAGATGACAACTCCAATCTCACCCTCTGCTCGGTCCACTCCAGGGCAAAACATATTTCCTATGAGGAAACTAGTTGTGGGTGCCCACATAACTAAAATGAAAAGTGGCCTAAAATGTGGAGATCAAAACGCATTTACAACGAAAAACTATAGCTTTTCGTTCGGTGTTGTAACTGCTTTGTACAATGATATTTTGGATTAGCATGGTTTTCAGGCCACTTACTAGATGTACGTCCCTAGAGATCAGGAGCAAATGGCTCATCCTAACATGCTATTATTTACAATAGAACAACAAGCCCTTGATAAATATCTTCCTCGGCAGGGACGGACCCAGGAATTCAAGCTAGGGAGGGCCGGAGATAAGTGAAAAAAAATTTTCAAAAAAAATTCAAATACACATCCATATAATATTAACAAACTATCAACTAAGACAAGTATACAAAAATCATTGTTTCTTAAATGTTAGGATACAATCACCTACCAAGAAAAACAAAAGACAAAATATTATTGTTTCTTAATATATTATCTATAAAAAGGAAACTCAATGCTATTTTATAAATTTATCTAATGTCAAATTATCTTTAATGTGTGATGCAGTATTTTGCATTGATTTGCTTTCTAGTTAAGTTTTGGCCTAGTATTTTGGACGTATTTTTCTTTGATTGTGAATGCACAATTTTCACTCATTAAAGCAACTTAATTCCTCCAACTTTCTGATCAAATGATGCACTACAGATGTATTTTTTTTTCTTTCTTTTGGTTCACAGTGGGTTAAGTTTCATCAGTATTAAAGCAGTTCTGTTGCTACTTAGAAGCAAATTAAAAAAAAAAAAAAAAAATTTTGGAACTTGAGGATTATGTACAGTTATGCAGGTACATGGTTCATTACACACGAAGTTTAAAATGGTGAAAGTGCTCCACCCTCCAGCTGCCTGTGGATTTCCTAGCCTTCTACCCAAGTGATGGTGAAGTTGTCTTGTTACAATCTAGCAATTCCATTGTCTTGTGCAACATGTGGATGTGTGTATTGAAAATGGCCAGCCAACAATGAAATAAGGGGAAATTCTTAGCTGGTTACTATATGTCTGTACCTGCAAGGGGGGCCCAAGATACAAGTAAGGGGCGAAGTCATTTTTTTTTTTGAAAATTAACCTGCTAATTTTTTTTTTTGGACCCGGGGGGGGCCCGGGCCCCCTTGAGCCCCCACCTGGGTCCGTCCAATCCTCGGTGTACTAACTCAACCGTTGAAGATTTAGTCCCAAATGTTTAGACAATGATGGCATACCAATTTTTTTTTTTTTGAGAAGGTGATGGCATACCAATCTAGTTGCTTTACAAGTGTACTAAAAATAATGCAATGAATAAAAGAACCTCGTAAAAGAATCTATTATTCGGTAAAGCAGCATGAGCAAGAATTTTGATTTTTTGCTACAGATAGTAGTTAGTACTTTAAATCTTTCCATAAAATTGCTACGCAATCTGTTTCCCGCTTTTTATCATATTTGATTTTGTTTTATTTGTGTGAGTATTGTTGTTTGTTGGATATATTTGCAATATTTTCTACGTGATTTCCACTAGAATAAATGGTTATCATTTTTTTTAATAAAAATGTTTATACATGAACTACTTTGGTATTAGAACAATATATACAAGCCCCGCACATAGTGTGGGTTATACTAGTTTTAGAAAATACTTGGAATAGATGTTTTAGAAAATAATTGGGTAAAAGTCCAAGCTATATATCTCTTCAACCACGAATAATAGAACATGTTTCTTTTCCTATTTCCATTGTCTTCTCCTTCAGTCTATAACTGGTACAACATGAGGTGCATGAGATATCTCTTGTGACAAATATGTAGTGTTACTTACGTAATAAACCAAATTAATAATAAAATATAACATGAAAAGTTGGTGGAATCAATTTCTGCGATTGGCAACATATTACCATGATTGACACGTTTGTTAATCAATATTGATTAACATAATTCTTGAATCAGTGAAGGAAATCAAATTATAACATCCTTTAGCTTATATTTCCATTTTGTCTATTGAAGGTCGTCTATTATTTATGGGTAACACAACAAGGGGTTACTCTTATTCTTCTTAGTCAATAGCTTATTGTTTAGTAGAATGGTTTGGTTCTCTCCAGACCAAATAATAAAATATAATGTGAGAAGTTGGTGGAATCAATTTCGGTGGTTGGCAACATATTACCATGACTGACGCGTTTGCTAAACAATATTGATCAACATAATTCTTGAATCAGTGAAGGAAACCAAATTGTAACATCTTTTTGCACATAATGGGTAAATTGATATGTTTACAAAAAAAAGTTTCATGCTATGTGACCAGCTTCCCCATGGAAATCGACTAAACTAAGAATATGATTAATCTTCTTCTTAACTCCCCTTTCACATTTACCAAAAAAATAAAAAAAAATGACATTTACCAAACCCGCTTGTATGAATGATACAGCGATGGGGAAGTTTTATATGACTAAGTAGACCTTTTCATGTAATCTGATACAGTGTGCCATATGAGAGTATAATTTTAGTGACAAGATATTGAAGCTCTACCCTAAGAACATTCGGATCTACTTATGCTAAAATTTATATCTATTTTAACATAACAACTTACTTTTTTTTATTTTACATTTTTTTTAACTAGTTTTCTTCATACATTATTGTGATTATAGAATATCAAGATGTTTTAGTTATATATATGGTAGGTCGCTTTGAATATTATTAAAATCAACACTATCTAATATTTATTGACTTAATTAGCTTGCTATTCTTATTTATTTATGTAATTGGAAGACCTTGTAGCTATAGCAACCGGTTTAAATAATTTTTGTTCTTGTATTTTCGAGATAATTTTTTTATACTTGTTAGATCTGTGCATTTCACAATTCATTGGCAATTCATGCAAGAAATAATAAACAAAGATAAACCTAGATTAATGGAAGACATCCTTGTCATAGTTGTTGACTTGTTGGTTTCATTTTAAAATTGTGGTTAATATATACATAAAAAGGTAAGATCTCACTTTAGATATATCATATTTCTTTAAGAATTACAAGCAGTTGCTTGTTTGTGGGGTTAAATGTGAAGTAAATGTTAAGGAATCAAAATCTTAATACCAAAGCTTGTGAAATGTGAACATGGTACCAAGGGTAAAATAGCTAATGTATATTATGTGCACTTTAGTTGGGAATAATATTTAAATATAAAACGAAAGTCTTTGATTTTTTTTTAAAAACTTTTTCCGATGTTATCAAATAATTTTCTGTTAAATATTAGCATTGATATATCATGTTGAATATGCTAGTATAAATGCGGAAGCGAAAGTATAAAGTGTAGAACACAATAACACACGAGGGCTACGTGGTTCAGTCTAACGGCCTACATATACGGAGGAAACCCTAAATGGTTACATCAATAATATATTAGAGTGTAGTACAAATTCTGTGTTACAAGGAACCATAACATGTGTATATATAGTAGACTAAACCCTAGACTAATAGACTTCTAGTACAAGTAGGAGACTTGGCTTGCACAAAAAGTAGGATTAAGCTTGAGCTTATGCTAATGGGCTAATATATTTCTAATACCTCCTCTCAAACTCAAGATGGAAACTTGATGAAATCTTGAGATTTGATTAGGTTGAGAAGATCCCTTGAATGAAGTTTGGCTCTGTGATGGTGATTTGAGGAAGGCAATGGTCTTGCAGTGTTGATGCGACTTCTAACGGTAATATGACTATACTGGAGAATTTTGACGGTAGTAGTGGAAAACCAAAGAAGATGAACGTAGCGAAGAAACATCGAGGAAGACAAAGATTGCTCTTAATACACAGTAAGGACAGAAAACCATGGCCACAGGAAGGTGGCTTTGATACCATGTTAAATATTAGCATTGATATACCATGCTAAATATGCTAGTATGGATGTGAAAGTGAAAACATAAAGTGTAAAACACAATAGCACACAAGGGTTATGTGGTTCAGCCTAACGGCCTACATCCACAAAGGAAACCCTAAAGGGCTACATCAATAATATATTAAAGTGTAGTACAAATCCTGTGTTACAATGAACCATAACATGTGTATATATTGTAGACTAAACCCTAGACAAATAGACTTTTAGTACAAGTAGGAGACTTGGCTTGCACACAAAGTAGAATTAGGCTTGGGCTTATGCTAATGGGCTAATATATCTCTAATATTTTCAAGTCCATATTTCTTCAAGTCATTATATAATACTACTTATCATCTTTTTAGATAAATTAAAGCAACTCATAACAACAAATTTTGATCAAGTTAGGTTTGATATTCTCTAAAAAAAAGTCAAATTAAATTAGATAAATTTTTCTTGAGATTTAGCTTGATTGTTTACGTCCAGAACAAAGAACCCTGAATGATTACATCTTAATTAATCAAAATCTATGCATTAGGCATTATCCTTATTGTGGGGGAAATATAGTAGCAAACCCTAAGTTTACATTAGATTAACCCTAGTGTTGTAGTACTTGTACTATAAGTACAATTATTATTACCTTGTTTACCTTATAGTTACATGGAATTGCAATAAATTTGTGCGTCATAGACCATAATATTTTTAACAGTGTGTATAATAAATTAATAATTCCAATTAAATTTTATTGTTCTATCAGTAATATAGTATAAGATTTTTTTCCCTATTCCTTGACAAACGTATGAAAAATAAAATCTCCGCAAATTCCACACTGACACTGTTAGGTTCTAAAGATTTAGAGTTAAATATTTAGAATCATTATTGTATTGTGTTGGCAAACCAAGATCAAAACATGTCTAGTATAGGTGTTTAGGAAATACTTAAATAAGGGTGTTTCAAGTTTTGAAGTCCAGCTATTTGTAGAAAAGAAGAAACAGGTTCTGCCTTTCTCGACCGATCGAGAACTAGGCTCAACCGATTAAAAATTGCAGGCACAGTTTTTCTGCAGAATTATAAACAGGCCCAAGCCTGCGAAAACGTTTAGGTTTTCACTTAAACTTCTCTACGTATAAAAGAAAAACCCTAATCACCTTTTGAAGGTGCTGAAAAAGATTTGTGTGTTGCTCTTTGTGAGATTTGAGAGGTTCTGTACCTTTTAACTACACAAGAATCTACCGGAGCTAAAACAACATAAAGGATTGGTAGAACTAGTTGCTGCATCAAGATCAACAAGTGAAGGTGATCTAAAACTTTTGAATGGGGTCTCAAAGTCACAAGCAAGGCGGCTTGTGTTGCTATAAATCCAAGAAGAGGATTCCATGGATTCAGAGTTTGCACGTGGTCGCGTCAGTAAGTTACTACTAGAGGTAGCATTAGATTTAGGGTTAAATCTTTTGTAAAAACTTCAATTCTCTTATAGTGGATTTGGTTTACCTTGAGGATAGCTAGGTCAAATCCTCCCCAAGTTTTACTTTAAAACGGTTAATTTCATCAAATTTCTTGGGTCATCATATCATGATGTTATTTACTTTTCCGCATCTTTGCATGATATGATATATTTGTGTTTAACATTTGAAAATTAATTTAAGTAATCATTTGGTTAATATATTAGGTTAAACAATCTATTTTAAGGGGTCTAAACGAACTTTTAATTGGTATCAAAGTAGGTTAACTCTTATTCATAGGTTTCTTTACCTAGAGTTGATCTTTGATCTCTGATGTCATGGAACACAGTCACTCTCTTGTGATTCTCCCACACTTTAATGGAAATAACTATGCTTACTAGAAAGTTAGGATGAAAGCCTTCTTGAAATCTTTTGATGAGAGAGTATGGTTGTCTGTTGAGAACGGTTGGGAAAGACCAACCAAAGCTATTGGTGAATGGACTACTGCCCAAAAGGAAGCAGCAAGCTTTCATAGCAAGACTATGAATACGATATTCAATGCTGTTTTTATGGAAGAATTTAAGAGAATCTCAAATGTGGAGATTGCTCACAATGCATGGAACATCTTGCATATAGTGCATGAAGGCACTAAGTCAATAAAAATTAATAAACTACATCAATTGACATCTAGATTTGAAAGTATCAGAATACTGAAGATGAGTTTTTTGATGATTCTATGCTAAGTTGAATGATATTGTTAATTCTGCTTTTAATTTGGGTGAAGTCTATGATCAACCTAAAATTGTTAGGAAAATTCTTAAATCTTTGATTAAGGATTTTAGACCCAAAGTGGTTGCCATAACTGAAAGTAAAGATGTTGACTCTATCCCTGTAGATGAATTTGTAGGATCTCTTCAATCTATGAATCTGATTTACCAAAGACTAATAAATCCAAATCTATGGCTTTAAAATCTGTTGATGATGTTAGTAATTGTGGATTTGATGATGAACTATCATCTATTGAGATTGCTTATCTTGCCATTTTAGGAATTTTCTGAGAAATAATAATAGGAGGGCAAGAAATAGAAACAATGTTGATATTAGGAATGTGAAGAAGAATGACACTGCTAAGAACAATAATGCTGAAAAATCAAAAGAAAGACTCGGTCAATCTTCAAATAATTCTTTAGGAGAACAGTGTTATGGTTGTCAGGGTTACGGTTATATGAAATTTGAGTGCCAAACTTTCTTGAAGTCAAAAGGTAAGGCTATGGCTGTTACCTTGAGTGATGATGAAGTTTCTGATCACGAGTTAGAAGGAAACTTTATGGCTTTCATTGCTACTACTGTAGTGAGTGATTTTGAGACTACTGATGAGAACCCTTCTGATGGGGAACTCTCTGAGAATGCAGATTTGTAGGAAACTTATGATAAGCTTTACAAGATAGCAGCTAAAGATGCTATGAGTGTTGAATTAGATTTGAAAAAGAAAAGAAAAATTTGCTGCTAAAGTTGTTTGATGTTAATGAACTCTTGAACTCTGTTAAGATTGAAAACATGTCTTTGCTTGAAAAGGTTAAAAGTTTAGAATTAGAATTATTTGTTGCTAGAGAATAAATAGATAGAACTTCTACCTCTAAACTAGATGAGATGTTGCATGTTCAAAAGTTTGTTTTTGATAAGACAAGTCTAGGGTTTGTTGAGAATGGATCTACTACTGTAGTGAATCCTTCTAAGTTTGTGCCGGCTACATCATCTTCTGTTGTTCGTCAAACTCTTACTGATGTTAAGGTTCATAAGGAAGTAGCTCCTATTTCTAGAAGAACTAGGGTAGATTTGAGTGAGTCTGAAACCAAAAAGACTAATCAATTTGGAAGCAAGAAAAACCACAAACCTCAGTGGGTTTGTCACTTTTGTGGTAGAGCTGGGCATACTAGACCAAATTGCTTTAAGTTGCAAGCTTTAAAGCAATCTCCCAAACAAAAAGTGTCTGTGCCAAAAGCACAAGATTCTGTTACATTTATTCATGAGTTGGTGAAGGTTCTTAACCTTTATACCAATACTGGAGTTGAAATTAGGACTAATCCCAACTCCAAGTTTGCATCTAAAAGGATCTGGATGCAGAAGACTCAATTTCAGTGTGTTTGTCTGAAATGGTCTTTGTGTTAATTCTTTCTATCTCTTGTGACCAAAACTATTTTTCTTTAGGATTGCATTTGCATAACATTCATACATTGCATTTTAGGTTTGTTTTATGTTTTATGTTTTTTAGTTTTTTATAAAAATATAAAAAATAGAAAATCAGAAAATAAAAAAGGGTTTTTGTATTATGCATCTTCAAGATGTGTAATTGAGGTTAGCCTATGAAATTTACATTTCATGACTGTGTACCTTGTTTAACTTTGATGGGCTTTATTTTTCTGTACTTTGCTAGTTTGTGCTATGTAGTGTTTATATTGTGTGAGTTGTTTATGGTTTTTAAACACATGCTCTTGATTTTAAAGTCACATTATTTTGAATATAAGGACTAAAAAAATCCTAGGAGAAAGATATAAATAATCATTTTAATACTGTTACTCTCCAATCATGAACACCTGTGTGCAAATTATAAAAGCTGTGCTCAGTAAGGTGTAGCACTTGCATAGCAAAATTCTTAAGGAGTTATTGTACATTAGTTAAAAGAAGCAAAAAGCAAAAAAAAAAAAAAAAAAAAAGCTTCAAAAGAAAAGAATAAAATTTTATACATGATTGTAAGCATGTTTTCAAGGAGATGTGGGAGTTATATGATATAACTCTTAAGGTGATAGTCACTTTCAAACTTATGTGATGAATAATGTAGAAAGTGTGTTTATTCTCTTTTTACTTGTCATCTTGTGAGTATCTCATGTACTTGCTAGTTGCACACACCACAAGCAAAACTTTATTAAATATGGTACATGTAATTGTGTTTTTATGTTTTTGTGGCCTACCAAAATTAAATTTCTTGAAGTGTTTAATGCATCTTTGGGGTGTGAGAAAAGAAAAGAGTGTGGAAAATTGATAAAGTTGAATTTCTCTTTGAAAAATTTGGTTTTGAAGATCATTTGAAGTCATGAGCATTCATGTCATATTATAAAAACAATTTTTCAAATGATTCTACAGAAAATTTTTCCAGGATTTTTCAAAATTTCAGTTTCTTTGAAATTTGACCAATCGAGTCTGTTTTTTGACCAATTGAAATGTGAAGGAGAAAAATGGCATTTTCTTTTAAAAGTCTCGGGTTCCTTTGATTCCTGCCCGATTCCTTTTAATTAGTCGAGCTTGTTTTCATGTGTATTTTGATTCCTGCTCGATTCCTCTCGATTGATTGGATCTTGGATTCTTAAAACAAAAGGGAATCAGATCTGACTTTTTCGAAAGTTTTTTTTTGTCTATCTCTTCGATTCCTCTATCGAGACCCTTTTCGCAAAATTTTTTTGTCGTTTTTATGGTCAAAGCTTCAAAGGTTTTCTTCATACACTTAAGGCAAGACTCTTTTACCCTTCCTTTTTCATCTTTTTACATAATTACATGCATTTTTCATGAAATTTTTTAGGGATTTTCACACATTACAAATTTTGGGTCTTTTGATGAAAATAAGATTGTTGATCAAATTTGAATCATGGGTTTTTGTTGATGCATCATTTAAACATGTTTCACATGCTTAATTTCAAAATTTCGAAATTAGGGTTCTTTGTTCTTGAGAAATTGGGGATTTTGTGAAATTGAGCAAAATTGAGTGAAATTGGCTTTTGATATTGAAAAATTGAGTGCTTATAACTTGTATTTTACTTGTTGTAGTGTTTAATTTGTCACCCACTTTGAGAATTGATTGTATTTCAAAATTGGGGATTTTCTAAAATTCTTAAAATTTCTTTTGTCAATTTTTCAAATTGTGATGATTTTGGATTGTTTAAGAGCATTAAATCATGTATCATATGAGTTTAATTGTCATGCATCATATAGTTTTTCCAATTGCATGTTATCTTGTCTCTAATTCTTCTTATGCAGTTTGCCCTTGATTTTTGTTTTTTTTTTTTTTTGATTCTTAGTCATGGCTCCTAAAGTGGGTGAAATTTAAAACTAGAGCCAATAAAAACCCTAGGTCTTCTTCTTCTTCTTCTTGTTCAACCCTAGGAGATAGAGATAGGTTTCTGTCAGCTAAGTGTGAGGAACCATATGAGATCTTGACTAAGTATAGGTTTATTTGGGGTGAGAGAGAGAGATAGTGTTGAGTGAACTAGATCCTTCTATACATAGGAACTTCGTGTCTAGAAATTGGGTTTCCTTGTGTGAGGTGTCTGATCCTCTTGCTGCTGCCTTAATTAGAGAGTTTTACTCTAATGTCTCTATCTATTTTGAGGATACAGTGGTCATTATTTGACTTCTTGGATCCATGGTCAGGAGTTTACCATCACTAAACAAACAATTTTTGAGGCTTTAGGAGTGCCCTTAATTTGTAAACCCATTTACTGATACACTGAGTTTCCAGCTGTGGATGATATGATGTCCCTTCTATGTGGTCGTCCTCTTTCTTAGGGTTCAAAACCAAGAATCAATTGTTGTGAGTTTACTAAGCTTAACTCTTTATACTTAGGGATCACATGTCATAACATCTATCCCATTTCCCATGTTCATACTGTTCCCATTAAGCGTTGTGCTTTCCTTTATGCTTTCATAACTGATGGTTCTATGTGTTTTCCTTCCATGTTTATTCAAACCATTGTTGATATCTATAGGAGTAAGAGTAAGAGTCAAAAGTTATTCTTTCATATGTGCAATTTTAGGATTTTGAGGTTTATAGATTTGTCAGTTTTTCCTTCCCTAGAGTTAGTACACATTATTGCCCTTATAAGAGCCACATACCTTAGACAGAGACATGCACAGATGAAGAGTGCTGAGCAAAGTATTGGAAATTTTAAGAGACCATGAGGAGATGCTGCTACTATCTCTAGTGCTATGCTTGGTATTGAGGAGATTTTTGTGGATTCGACTGCAGTTGTGGATCTTGTTGGTTCTGCTGAGGATGTTGATCCAACAGTTGCTCCTCCGCTTTCACTCCGTGCTATGATGTAGTCCATTATGACTACTCAGGCTGCTCATGGACAGCTTCTTGATGAGTTGTTGATGGAGGTTGCCTCATTAAGAGCTGATTTTATGGATTACAGTTCTTTTCCACCTCCTCCACCCTTTGAGGACTAATTTTTCCTTTGGCAATATGTAACAAAAATGGAGAGTAGATTTAGGAATTTGGTACATAGGGGGAGTAGACTTATTTTTTTTAGGGGGAGTTTGATGTATTTACATATCAGTTTTTGATGTATTTGGATATTATTTTTTGTGCTTATGTCTATTTCATCTTTGATTCACAAACATTGATGTGATGTGATTATTGATTATGATAGTTGATGATTATAAGGTCATTCATATTGATGTGTTCACTATCTATTTGAGTGTTTTTGTGATTTCAAAGTTTAAATTTACATTTGGAATGTTTTACTATATTTTCCATACTTGTATTTATGGTTTGTTTTTAGTGTTTCAGGAATTTACAGGTTAATTCTTTCAACAGCTACTATCCATTCTAGCAACTAATAGTTAGAGAACGTTTGGATAGCACGTCCACGTCCACGTTTAGCCCAGTTTTTTTTTTTTTTCCAAGTGCATCTATCACTGTTCATTGGCCATGAACAGTGATTTTAGGCCAATGAACAGTACTTTTTGGCATGAACAGTACTTTTTACACATTAAAAAATTGTTTTGGTACAATGTTTTCAGTTTTCAGCAATAAGTTCTATCCAAACAGACCCTTAGTAGTTGTGTAAGATGTGTATTAGGGGCAATAACTTGTAATTGAGCTGGTTTTTGATTTAAGCATTACATGTTGTATGTGTGTTTTGTCACAAAATGCCAAAGGGGGAGATTGTTAGGTTTTAAAGATTTAGAGTTAAATATTTAGAATTATTATTGTATTGTGTTGGCAAACCGAGATCAAAACATGTCTAGTCTAGGTGCTTAGACAATGCTTAAATAAGGGTATTTCAATTTTTGAAGTCCAGCTATTTGTAGAAAAGAAGAGTCAGGTTCTGCCTTTCTCGACCGATCGAGAATTAGGCTCGATCGATCAAAAATCATAGGCATAGTTTTTCTGCAGAATTTTAAATAGGCCCAAGCCAGTGAAAATGTTTAGGGTTTCACTTAAACTTCTCTACATATAAAAGAAAAACCCTAATCACGTTTTGAAGGCATTGAAGAAGACTTGTGTGTTACTCTTTGTGAGATTTGAGAGGTTTTGCACCTTCTAACTACACAAGAATCTACCGGAGTTAAAACTACAATCAAAGATTGGTAGAACTAGTTGCTGCATCAAGATCAACAAGTGAAGGTGATCTAACACCTTTGAGTGGGGTCTTAAAGTCACAAGCAAGACAGCTTGTGTTGCTGTAAATCCAAGAAGAGAAGGAGTCCGTGGATTCGAAGTTTGCACGTGGTTACGTTAGTAAGTTACTATTGGAAATAACATTAGATTTCGGGTTAAATCTTTTTTGAAAACTTTAATTCTCTTATAGTGGATTTGGTTTACCTTGAGCATAGCTAGATCAAATCCTCTCCAGGTTTTTACCTTGAAACGGTTAGTTTCATTAGTTTTCCTAGGTCATCATATAGTGATGTTATTTATTTTTTCACATCTTTGGATGATATGATATATTTGTATTTAACCTAGATCTGAAAATTAATCTAAGTAATCACTTGGTTAATATATTAGGTTAAACAATCTATTTTAAGGGGTCTAAACGAACTTTCAGACAATTATATGGATCATTAGTACTAGCCTACACTTATAGGAGATATATTAATACTTAATGCAAATTTTATACTTAAGCTTGGAAGTTTGGTATAAAGTGAATCCAAATTTAAGATTTAAGCTTGTGAATTGCTATAAAGTAAATTGATATGCAAAATGCAGATTACCCAAAAGTATAAACTAGAGGAGAGCGACTGGTGTAATGTTGTTTGGTTTTAGTGCATATTTGATTGGTTTAACTTAAAAATGGTTGATAAATTTTACATTAAAATTTTCCGGCTATGGAAATATTAGAAACAAACAGGAAGAATAGTTCTTCTCCAAGAGTGATTTGGGGAATATAGTTTATAGGTAAATAGAACATCACTTTATGACAAGTAGTTATTTAAGGGAAAGAGGACAAAGAGAAATTTCGGTAAAATTGAGTATCAAAGTTGGTGTATTTTTTTTTACACTTTTTGGTTGAAAGTGAGGGGAAATTATTATGTACTCCTGGATTACTATAAATGCGTACTCCCTCCTCTCACATGAATGGTGGGTCCCACTAATTAAATTCATGGTGGGACCCACCATTTATGTGAGAAGGGGGAATACACATTTAAGGTACTCCGGGATTATCTAATAATTTTTTGAAAGGGAAAGAAATGGGCCCATATAATTCGGCATTTTAAATACATAATTGAGCCCACAAATTTGATATTCATAATTGTTAGGTTATATTTTTATGTAGTTGGTATATTTTTTGAAAAAATGCATTTTATTTGCATTTGTGCAATTTTAAGTGGATTCAGGAATATATATCTTGAAGTATGTTAAAATGCTTTACAAGTGGTAGTATTGAAGGCATGAAGACTGCGCAATAAAACAAGTCTGAAAAGCTAAAAACTGTAGCCTCGACACCTAACTCGATACAAGTTGCTATTGAGAATAAATGAATATCAATACCTCTTGATCTATTGAGTTTCGCAGATCCAAATTTCTTAGACCTAATTTTTGGCTTATGATGGCGTGTCTTTTCTAGGGTTTTGTTCTATAACCTACTTGATGATGTAAAAGTATTATTTTATAGCTGATAGACAAAGACTCAAATAGAGATCTATACATTTCTTATGAAACTACTGTGTTCTTATGCGCCTTAGGGTTTTGGACCAAGTTGCTTTCTCTATTATAACTGTGTAGTGAAGAATTTTGCATCCAACAATAAGCTTCAAGTTGCTGGGAGTTAGTCACAAATTGAAGATCTGTGTAATTGAAGAAGTCTCTTTAAGATCAAGTCTAATTGGAGATTAACATAAGGGTTCTACTATAGGTAGGTACTTTGGGATAGGTTAGGAGAGTAAAATTCCTTGTATTTGTAACCGCTTGTTCTTGATTAGTGGATTCTTGGAAGTGGTGACATGAAATTCAACAGGTGAGGTTTTTGCCTTGTGAAAGTTTTCTTGTTTAATTAACAAATCATTGTGTCAAATTTAATTTCCATTGCACTCTAGATTAGAATTGTGATTTGTTGGTGCCTACACGATATTGCATGTAATTTGACCTAATTAATCAACTTCGTAATTGAATTAATTAATTGGGGCCAATCTATAATCCAACAATGATATTGCCACAATTGTCTTACGTGACAGACTATAATTGACTGTTTGTCACTTCCATACGGATTCACCACTTTTTTTCACCAATTTTTGTATCAAAATACTCTACATAGGCCCACCACAGTACAATAATTACCTTTTATACTACATATGTATGTGTTACTAGTGTAATAAATACCTTTTGTTAAGGCATATAGGTAAATGATTATTTTTATTAAAAAAAACATGCAAAGACATTAGGCTTAGAAGAATTTTCTATTTTGTTTTGTGTTTAGGGTTTGTATTATTTTTCTATTTTGCTAAACCTTCATTTTCCTTTTTAAAAGAGACAGGGAGAAAGATTGTTTATGGATACGCTTGGAATAATAGGTGCACGTTAATCCTTGAAGGGTGATGGATTCAGTAACTCTCATGCATTATTATTTCTATGTACAATTATACATATACACATGCATAATATATAAGCTTTGTTATGGTCATATGTTCACCATTAGTTATCGTCATCGTATGTAGCACTTGCGCATTCAACGTATTATATTAACTATGATAACATCTTTATCATTACTCACCATGGGCATCCATCATCCATTTATTGAAATATCATGAATTGCTAATTGTGTTCAAACAATCATTAGTCCATAGTGAGTTTTATCCTATATAGGTTATTAAGGTTGTCTGGTCATCATTCAAAAGTTGCGTATATTCTTGTCATCGGATGATAATACACATGATGTCCTTATTATTAAAAGTAATTTCCTCTTATATGATACCTTTCGGTTCATCGCCAAAGCTTAGAGGTCAAAACACATTAATCACTCATCAATCTTTTTTGTACATCAAATGATAAAGTTCATTGTGCATGTTCATATCATTAGACATCATCATACTTCCGTCCTCACCATATACGGTTATCTATGATAACACAATCATTGTTCATCGTACTAATGCATCTTGTAACGCTACATGTAAGCACATCATCACCGAACATCATCATCATCATACACCATGCATTAGTGTATGATGCATGATCGTTGTATGTGGTTAGTTATCAAGACCACATTCATCATACACCAGCGATCATTATACAATATAATGTTCAATTGTATGTACTTCGTTATGATAACCCACTTTCCTACCTTACAACTTTGACTTTGAAAAGATTAAAAACCCTACCAATAGTATTTGTTTGGACACTTTAACAGTTGGACAATGTTTTTCTTGAAATTAATTTGAAGAGAAACCCTTCAAAATCTTCTTATATAATTTTATTGAATGTGAATTTTCAGAAATTCACTGTTAGATTGTATTTCTTTTTGTTATATCCTCCATGGTTGCAAAGTTTTAAGAAGATCAAACATCAATACCTATGTGATCTATCATCTGTTTAAATTTCAAGTTTTTCACTCTTAAATTATGCTTAAAAAATATGTGTATTAACATTTGATCTAAATGAATACCGGGGTATTTCACCCGTTACAATTACTTTTGTTGGAAAATTTAGACCCTGATTGATAAAATTAACCAGTTTTAACCCTAAGTTGTTAATTAGAGTTATTATGTATAAAACTTGTTAAAACAAACAAACATCAATATTAAGTCAATTATCATGCACAACTGAAAAGTAAATAAGACAAGATATGATAACCTAGGAAAACCAATGAAACAAACTAGTTTCACAGTAAAAAACTTAGGGGCAAACCTTTCCGAAAAGCAATCCACTATAGTAAAAAGGAGTTCTAGATCTAGTACAAAACCTTTATCCTTAGACTCTACAATCCCTGTAGATGAACTTACACTAAAAACCTTCTACCGCTTCAGAACCTCTGAACTTTTCAATATATGAACGCCACCCTTTTGCACGGATCCCAGTACGTAACTAACTAAAGATGTATAACTCCTAGTATGTGACTAATACACCAACTTGAAGAAGATTGTTGGCTGCAAAGTTCTTCACTTCATAAACAATGAAGATCAAGAAGTACTTGATTACAAAATGCTAAGGCGCAAAAACATAGTGACTTCTTTCAGAGAAAATAAGGCATCAGTCATCTTTTGCATATGTTTTTTTTGTATTCTTTTCTGTGACGGCTTCTAAAATAAGCCTTATATATGTTTAGGGTTGTGAGAAAAGAAACCCTACACAAATACATAAGCATGAGCCAAAAATTAAATCTGGAAATCTGAATTTCGTAATTCTCGATAGATACCTTGATAGATAGTATCTGTCGAACCTCGATAGATAGCTATTTGTTGAGCAGCTGTTGAATTTTAATGAATCAACACTTCTTCACTTGTTTCTTGGACATATTTGCATGACTTCAATACTAGACTTGAACTTTTATTCTTTGAAGTATCAAACACATCCTTGATTTATTCAATTACAAGTAAAATGCATTTTGTCAAAGGATTAGCCAATTACATTAAATATGCCCTTAATAACCTTCTCCCCATACACAAACACTTTTTACCATATTAACTTTTTAACTTTTTCTCACTTCTTTTATTTAATGGTTGAGATTGGAGTTTGCTTTTTTTAACACTCAATCTCAATTGTTGATAG
The DNA here is from genome assembly GCF_040712315.1 of Castanea sativa. NCBI lineage: Eukaryota > Viridiplantae > Streptophyta > Magnoliopsida > Fagales > Fagaceae > Castanea > Castanea sativa. The sequence continues at coordinate 8,013,636 of NC_134019.1, read as the reverse complement.
TTATTGCATTAGATGCAAGACCTTGGGTGTTGTAGCTAATCTCAAATCTAGGAACATTGCACCCAGTTGTGATAAACAAGGGGTGGAGGGGAGGATTGCAAAAGGCAACAACATTCATGTCTGCCCCCATCAACTTTTGCTCCAGCCCTTTGACACCAATTGTGTGGCTTCATCAATTGTCAATACCTACATAAAATGACACACACACACACATACACTCTCACTACAAGAAATCTGGGTTTAGGCGACGTTTGTAAAACGTCACTAAAAACCCAAAAAACGTCACTATAGACACAAATGGTCTATAGCGACGTTTGTTTTTGCGACGTTCAAAAACGTCGCAATAGAGCAGTCACTATAGGTTTATTGCGACGTTTCAAAAAACGTCGCCATATATTACTCTTTAGTGGCGTTCAAAAACTTTTAGTGACGTTTTCTAAAACGTCACTAAATAATATACCATTTTCGTATGTAATATAGGAAAATACATTTAGCGACGTTTCAAAAACGTCGCAAAATCTGCTCATTATTTAAAAAAAAAAAAAATTAAAAATGCTATATTAACCTGCTTAAAATTCAACAATAACTAACACAAGCTTGTAATATATCAAATGTACCTACTAATCATCAATATTCCACAATAACACATTAACCATAGATATATATATATATATATATATATATTTGTATAATACCAATACATGTATCACTTTAACTAAGTGGGTTGGTTGCCTAAGATTAATTGTAGCTATTAAATTAAGTTTCTTAGTTAGTTAAAAACCCATTAATATATATGTTTGGAACATAGTCTATTTTGCAATCCTATTGTTCATTCCTTGCCATTGCTAGAAAGTATAATATTGAAAAACAAATACTAACACTCTAAAGAAATACTTACAATGATTCAGCCCTTGATCCTCAAGTCCTTTTGCCCAAGAAGCCAAATCTGAATAAGAGAATTTTCTACCAATTTCCAACCAAAATAGAAAAAAGCAAAAATTAGTACAAAACTCCATGACCCATTAAAGAAAAACCAAATCAAAGCAAACCCATTAGCCAAAAAAAAAATACTTACACTCTAAAGAAACTTGAACAACAAAAACTTTAAACAAAAACTGAAAAATAGCAAAAATTAGCACAAAAGCTCCATGACCCATTAAAGAAATACTATATCAAAGCAAACCCATAAGCCAAGAACAAATACTTACACTCTAAAAAAACTTGAACAATAAAAAAGAGGGAAAAAAGTATGGTGGTGGCAGTAGGTCCTAGTGGAGGTTGATGATGGCCATGGTGGCAATGGGTGGAAGGGAAAAGATGTGTGGTGGTTCTAGAGAAAATGTATCACAAAGAAAAAACTAGGAACAAAGAACAAAGAAAAGAAAAGAAGAGGACAATCAATAGTGAGCCTAAGAAAGAAAAGAGTGGGACACGGAGTGAGTTAATGGAAAGAAAGAAAAAAAAAAAGTGTAGGCCAAAAAAAAAATAAAGAGGGAAAAAAAGTGTGGGAACCTGAAATCCAAAAGTTTAGAACATATAGCGACGTTTTCGAAACGTCGCTATAGAGTGTTTGAAAGTGTTTGCTTTAATGAATATCGCGCTTTTTTTTTTTCCCACCAACAGGTGGAGACCATTTGCTGTCATCACTATAACGACGTTTCCGAAAACGTCGCTATAGAGTGTTTGAAAGTGTTTACTTTAGTCAATATAGCGCCCTTTTTTTTTTCTCCCACCAACAGGTGGAGACCATTTGCTGTAATCACTATAGCGACGTTTTAGAAACGTCGCTATAGAGTGTTTGAAAGTGTTTACTTTAGTCAATATAGCGCTTTTTTTTTTCCCACCAATAGGTGGAGACCATTTGCTGTCATCACTATAGCGACGTTTTTGAAAACGTCGCTATAGAGTCTTTCTTTTTTAGCCACATGCTCAGTACATTTTCTTTAATCACTATAGTGACGTTTTAATAAAACGTCGCTATACACGAGATATGCGCTGCTAAAACTATACTTCTTGCGACGTTTTAAGAAACGTTGGTATTGTTTTGAGCTACAGCGACGTTTTTTTAAAAAACGTCGCTAAAATCTCAATCTTTAGCGGCGTTCTTAGAAAACGTCACAGTATGCCACTTATAGTGGCGGATTTAAAAACGTCACTAAAAAAAACGCCGCCTAAACCCAGATTTCTTGTAGTGTCTCTCTCTTTCTCTCTCTTAAATTCTTGACTTAAATGACAACACCCTTCTACCTATTACATTCTTCTTGTTGGAAAATATAGTTTTGCATCTCATACAAAATAAGCAACAGAAAATTAATGGATCTACTTTATTCATGTGAGATAACATGGAACTTTTGAATTTTAAAAACAAATAATAGAAAAGTGCACCTTGATGCTGTGAAATTTAAAACAAAGAAGAAGATTGAATTTGGGAAGACCTTCAATCTTCACCCCAATTTCACATATGCCAAAGATGTGTAGTCTCTTCATCAGTTTTATACATTATTTTTTTTCTCAAGAGCTTGTGTTTTTTCTAAAAACTATTTTTTTTTACTTGTATATACAAATAACTACCTAAATAGTTATTTTATTAAATAACTCTTATTAAATAATTAACTAATTATCTAATTGGGTTGACCTTTTAGGACAACTCAATTGGGCTTTAGTGTATGACTTGGAATAAGACCAAATGGACAAATAAAACTTTAGCTCCAATGAGCTTCTAGCCTATTTGTCAACTCTTGACAAGCCCTAAAATCGCCATTAATTAAAATATTTAATACCACTATAAATATAATTGCACTCTAGACTTTATTAAAATTTTTTTTATCCCAAGACTTTATTATAAAATCAATTAACCCCTTCATGAAAATATTCATAGTAACACAAAGCCATAATATATAAATGTCACTTTGAAAATTACTATCAATTGATCTTTGAGTTCCTAGTTTAATCATATAAGTTATTCATGTATGAAATCAAATTTCGTAAAATATAAACTTTAGTAACTTTTTATTACTAAAGTGATTAGACCTAATATTTTGAATAACTAAATCCATTAAACTTATTTCAAGGGATTATTTTATACTTAGAAAGAGACTATGAATTCTATATTGAGAATATATGTCCTTTCATTACTACATGTGATTTCCCAATGTACTGGAATTTTGATCATTAATATAAATCTTACCCTAGATACATAAAGAATACAACATTTTATATTCAAGTTCACAATTCCCTCAAAATTGAGAATTTATGTTTTTAGTTGACAGTTATTAATAGAATAATTAGTCTCATGCCGGGTTGGTCAATATGTCTTATATACTTAAGACACTTCAACATATCAACTAGAAGTCTTCACTTTTATGATTAAGACAAACCATTTTAATGACACGCTATAGTATTTACAGATGAAATGCCAATTTTCATCACCGATTGTGAACTGAGGTTTTGAGTTTACAAAGAACTTGTAATTTATATTTTTTGTGACTAAATCACATATAATGTATCTTAAGAATTATATGATAATATCCAAATATTTACGTTACCATTATTTTAGATAATAAAACAACTTTTATTATTTTAATACATGATGCTGTACATAATGTCAAGCACAAAATGATACCATAGGTTTTAGAAAACTAATATATCCTAGCACTTCTCTCTCCTAATTCTCTCCTACTTAAAGGGTCAAGACCTCACAATTACACTGCACCCCAAGAAAATTGTTCTCCGAGTGTGCCAGCCTCTTGGTATCTCACTAAGGAACAAACACAAAATTTTCTGTTCCTCTTTAAAGGTATCACTCAAATATTCCCCCTCTTTCTTAATTTCTCACTTTCCAATCTCCAATTTTCTCAAGAAAATGATCTTGATCTCTTTCTATGTAGACTAGGACATATGTGTATGTTACAAAACATATCCCTGGGTCTCTATGAGAGAAACTATTTTGGCTCCAAAGCATGTTATATTAACGTTGTCTTAACTCCATCATCAAAAAAATAAAAAGAAAGTTGTCCTAAGACCTAGCCCCGTTTTTATACATTTTCTTTGCAATATAGTTTTAATTTTTCGAGAATTTATATCAGGGTTTGTTCTTGGATAAGATATAATTTGCACATATATATTTTCTAAGAAATATGTTGTGGTTGGCTATGATTTATATTATCCAAGGTTTCATACCAGCTATGACTCTCTCTCTGTGTGTACATAGTTGGGTTTGTTTCATTCAAATATTATTCTAATTATCACATTTACTTGTCTCATGACTGTAGGACTTGCGTTACGTATTTAGAGGATGTGGAAACTGAAGATGGCCGAAGGAGGGCCAGATTTGGTTAGTCTAAACAATTTCATTGGGCGGCAACACTGGGAATTTGACCCTGATGCCGGTACTCCAGAAGAGCGTGCTGAAGTTGAAAGAATGCGTGAGGAGTTTAAGAAAAACCGGTTTCATAAGAAACAAAGTGCTGATCTTTTGATGAGGATGCAGGTAACTATATATGTGTGTGTGTATCTTTTCTCCTGAGAATATCATGTTGAACATTTCATCATGTTCATTAGCATACAAGCATCATAAACTATTCAACCAGCCATATAGAGTAGACCACAGGCTTTTGATCCTTTCAATGAATCTATCCCCTGTTTTCTTATCCAACGCAAGAATATTATTGACGTCCTTTTTGACTCGTTTAAGTTTGGTGCACGGGGATACACGCAACACGAGTAAGAAAAATCTCACGTTTGGCTTCATAAATTAACGAGTGTTTTTGTGCACTAGTTGAATATATTTCAAAAGGTTTCATTTGAAGTAGCAAAACTAATAAATAAATGCTCTCTAAATTGAAAATAGCTCAACTGTTTATAAAACGCTAATTGTTTGAAAATTTAACATTAAAAGTGTATTAGGATACCATTAACAAGATCTCCCTTAGTTTTTTTTAAAGGGTATCTTAGAGTATTTACTTAAGATCTTTCCATATATAGATCACACGCACAGTGCCATATTTGTTGGTAAGTAATATATGCACAAGATATAGGAAATCAAAATACATGTTTTTTTTTTTTTTTTTTTACCACGGCTCTCCCTTGAAGCAGTGATCACTTTATAAGTATAAATATTTGTGGGGTGTGAGAGGTAAGAGTCGAGATTCAAGTCTCTCTAAGAGGGAGCTTCACATACTTATACGCTTAGATTATGTTAGAGTAAAAATTCTATCTTGTATAAAAAAATGTGTTTTTTTTTAAGAATTCAAAATCTAAAATATATTGGGTTGCTTGTTTCATGGAAAGCAGAGGCGATATGTAATAGTTATTATTATTATTATTATGACTGTTATCCTGATGATATCTTACCTTCACATCTCTAACTTTTTATCTATTAATTTGACGTGTGCAGCACATGACTAGTACTTTAGGTCCTCATATCTAGGGTTGTGTTTATTTCACATCACTTATTGCATACAAACGTACACATATATCTCTATACTAAGATCATAATTTCAAAAATTTTGAATTGAAACCGTGAGTCAAGATTGCAATGCAAAAAGTTTATGCATGTATATTTGTGTGCAATAAGCAGTGTATACTAGTATATACCCTTTTAAGGTCTATAACCTAGACATGCAAGTAGTAAACTTTTCGATACGTAAAGCTTGTGATCAAATTTGTTGTTTCATATTTTAATTTGCGTGGGTCCTAAACATAAAGGTATCTTTTTATTCAACATATTTTTACACCTTTTAGATGGCGTACAAGTTAAAATGTCAATTAAAGTTTGCTATGTTTAAATGTCAGCTTAAGGGACATTTTGGGCTGCAAGATGTCCCTGTCGTTAGCAGACATTTCTGTCTTTGCTATCTGGAGTTTAAATTTTATAACCTAAAAAACCTAATATCACAAATAAATGCATAACTTATTTCACAATTGTCTATATGACCAATTGTGAGTAATAGAGAAAACGTGATGGTTGTGTATAAAAATGACAAACAACTAATTATAATTTGTTATATAAGATAGTTTTGGTAAAGTTATGATTTTTTATTTGGTAGTAGAATTAATCATTTTGTAATCATAGAACTTCTATGTTTCTTTCTTTTTATTTTAATTTATTTTTTATAATGAAGCATACAACTTCTATCCACTGGTCAAAGTCAAGGAACCTAAAATCTATAGTACGGTAGCACTCAGTGAGAAGTAGTTCTACCAAATTTGCCAAATTTCTAGGATCGCTAAGACTAATTTTTGTTTAAAACAAGCAGCAACAACATCAAAAATATTATATATATATATATATATTTCAGTATATTTTTTTCCTTGAAATTTGCAGTATATTTGATTTTTGGTCCTTCAAATTTAAAAAGTTCAGATTGGATCCATAATTTTTTCTTAAAAGTAAACAATTCCATCCTTCTGTGTATGGGTCATCTATTTTAAATTATTAGAGATATCATGGTTCATAAGGCTTAAATATATTGTAGGCCTATGTACTTTAATATATTTTCCCAATACATAATAAAAATTTGTAATTTAGTGCTTTGTGTTTGAGTCTTATAAATTCTATTTGTGAGTCATTGTCTCATTTTTTTCAGTTGGACTTATCTCTAACTCTTTGATATTGCAAACTCACAGCTTCGAAATGAGAACCCATGTGGGCCTATTCCACCACCAGTCCAAGTAAAAGAAACAGAGGTGATAACAGGGGAAGCAGTGATAACTACTCTGAAAAGAGCACTGAGCTTTTTTTCATCCATTCAAGCCCATGATGGCCACTGGCCTGCTGAATCTGCTGGCCCTTTGTTTTTCCTTCAACCCATGGTATGTATTTTCACACCATTTGTTTCTTAAAAAACTCTCTCTCTCTCTCTCTACCTTTGCTTAAGAAAATAAAAATGTTGTCAAAATTGTAACACTTCTTGAATATGTTCATTCCATAAGGCCAATCAGATTGGTACAATTTCTAGAATTATTAAAAAAACAAAAAAGGGCCATTAGATTGGTGCAATTTCTTGCATGTCCTTTTTGATTTTTGGAATTCAGGCTCTTAACCGCACAACCAAACGCGTCTGTGTGTGTGTATATGTATATTGTATTTATGACTTGCTATATGGGGATGGCTGAAAAATTTAACCTAGTGACTTGTTTGTTACATTTAACATAACTTCAAATTATTGCCATGCAGGTAATGGCATTGTACATCACGGGAGGTCTCAATGCTATGCTTTCACCAGCACACCAGAAGGAAATAATTCGATACTTGTATAATCACCAGGTAATATTTTGTTGTAATTGAAAATGAATTTGTTTTCAAATAACTTATAGTTCCAAAGGATCTCTATAAATTCGAGAGTGGAACAAAAGGTCAAAGGGAATGGCATCCCTTATTAATAGAAGGCAAATCACATTTTTATCCCCCCATTTAATTTTTTTTCTAATTAAATGGAGGACAAAAATGTGATTTCCCTTCTATCAATAAGGGTATATATATATATATATATATATATAAAATAGTTGTCCTCCAACGCATTACATGAAAATCATGAAACATATATAAATCATATAATTCATTAAATTGTTTAAACAAGTCACATTATTATTAACTAAAAAAAGAAAAGAAAAGATCATTTGACATCACATAATTACAAGAAAGAATTCTTTAGAGATGAGGGAGGATAAAAATACACCTAAAGTTTGGACATCCTGTTACCAAAAAAAAGCTCCCCCCCACCCCCCCCAAAAAAAAAGACACTAAAAATATATACCAAATGTCTTTTGAGTTTCACCTAGTGAATTGGGGGGATTTTTCTCCAATATGATTTGGAAGAAAATTCTGTCCATTTTCTTTATAAACTCATCACACAGTGTTAGCATATATTCAACAAGCCAACAAGCCTAAGAAATTGAAAATTTTAAACTATGTAAGTTTGTTTGTTTGTTGGACAGAATGAAGACGGAGGTTGGGGCTTCCATATTGAAGGTCATAGTACAATGTTTGGCACAGCTTTGAGCTACATTGCCTTAAGGCTACTTGGAGAGGGACCTGAAGATGGTGAAGACATGGCTATGGCTAGAGGACGGAAATGGATCCTTGACCATGGTAGTTTAGTAGCAATTCCATCATGGGGAAAGTTTTGGGTCACGGTATAACCAATTGAACCTGTTAGTCAGTCTTGCTATGGTTAATGTTATACTACTTAATAATTTTTTATTCAATTAACGTATTAAAATTTCATTATTTGATTATATGTTCTTTATATTCTTAACATGTATTGCCAAATTTTGTGTCAATCAGATGTCATTTATTTCTGTAAGTAAACTTAAAATGCCTCATCTTTTGTATAGGTACTAGGAGTATATGAGTGGTCAGGCTGCAATCCACTGCCCCCAGAATTCTGGATTCTTCCTAATTTCTTCCCTATGCATCCAGGTTTTTGTAACTCACATCTTTTTGTTGAAAAGAACACTTTTTAAGTTGCATATCACTCAAAAAATTTATGTAGCAGTTAGCATGGCGCATGTATCTAATCATCACGACCTTCATTATTTGAAATACAGGCAAAATGTTATGCTACTGTCGCTTGGTTTACATGCCAATGTCTTATTTATATGGGAAGAGATTTGTCGGTCCAATCACCAGCTTGATTCAATCAATAAGACAAGAGTTATACAATGAACCTTACCATCAAATTAACTGGAACAAAGCTAGGAGTACAATTGCTAAGGTTATTTGAAGTCATTTTGCATTTCTTGTCCATGTTATAAATATCAATATTATATCCTGCTTATTGGCAATTTTCACAAAGTTGATGCCTACTTATAACTTAAACAATTTGCTAATTTAGGAGGATCTCTACTATCCGCATCCCTTCATGCAAGATATGCTATGGGATTTCCTTCACCATGTAGCCGAGCCTATCCTAACACGTTGGCCCTTTTCAATGTTGAGAGAGAAGGCAATAAAAGTTGCAATTGGTCATGTACGTTATGAGGATGAGAACACCAGATACCTTTGCATTGGAAGCGTAGAAAAGGTCAATACTTGTGTTGCAGTTCAATTCGAATGAAAGAAATATAAAATCAAAGTATTTGGTGTGCCTTCATTGAATTAAATTTGTCAAGGTTACTCGTATTACAGCTTTTATGTTTGCTTGCCCGTTGGGTTGAAGATCCAAATTCAGAGGCATACAAGCTTCATCTAGCCAGACTTCCAGACAACTATTGGGTTGCTGAAGATGGCTTAAAAGTTCAGGTAATATGACCATTCCCTTGCGTCTTCCGGTTACTTGACTTTTCTAGAAAAAGCAAAAAAGCATAATTAGCAGATCCATAAGCCTGAGTATGTTAATGCAATCACATATACTTAAAAGCATTTACTTATGATGCTTGATTTATGTGATGTAGAGTTTTGGCAGTCAGATGTGGGATGCAGGTTTTGCTATTCAAGCAATTCTCTCTTGTAATCTAAATGAAGAGTATGGATCAACACTCAGGAAATCACATGAGTTTGTCAAGGCTTCACAGGTCAGAATATATATCAAATACTGCTTACGTGATTATATGAAAGATAATGCTTAACTTAATCATGTTATTTTCTAGGTCCGGGAAAACCCTTCTGGTGACTTCAAAGCTATGTACCGACACATTAGCAAAGGAGCATGGACTTTCTCAATGCGGGACCATGGTTGGCAAGTCTCTGACTGCACAGCAGAAGGGCTAAAGGTAATGCCAACTCTAATACATTTATGATTTATACAAACATTCTCATGGTTCATTTCAAAGGAAAAATTTTGAATTTTGGTAAAACCTTCTATTTTTCAGGTTGCACTTTTGTTCTCACAAATGCCTCAAGACCTTGTTGGCGAAAAAATGGAGACAGACAGGTTCTATGATGCTGTGAATGTCATTCTTTCTCTACAAGTAAGAATTCAACCTTGCAGATTCTTTTTTTTTTGGGGACAAATTTACATTAAGTACAAGTTGTGTGGGAGTTATATTATCCACTTCACTTATTTAACTTTATTAGGTTAAATGATTCTGAAATGCATCACTTTTAATAATTGACTTTCTTTTAATACCAATACAGAGTAGCAATGGGGGTTTCCCAGCATGGGAGCCTCAAAGAGCTTACCGTTGGTTGGAGGTAACTTCTCTAATAAACCTACTAGTTTCTTCCTAACTTGTTTCAATATCTCAACTTTTCCTTGTAAGATAGGTTTGTACACGTTTATGGCAAAAAACAATTGTTTTATACTCACCACTCATTCCCATATTTTTGTATCTTATTTTTGCAGAAATTCAACCCCACAGAGTTCTTTGAAGATACTCTTATTGAGAGAGAGTAAGTTATCTTCCAGCACAAGAATAGTTGTCATGGTATTGGTCATGTTATCTTCCTAACATTAAAATTGAAACACTTTATAGGTACGTAGAATGTACTTCATCAGCGGTTCAAGGCTTGGCACTCTTTAGGAAATTCTATCCCAAGCACCGTAGAACAGAGATAGACAGTAGCATTTCCAATGCAATTCAATACATTGAAGACGTACAAGAACCTGATGGATCATGGTAATATGTTTTTTGCACACTTATATTCTTGATTCACACCATGGAAGTACTGCTCTATAGCCACACAGTTTTCTTTCGACATTTAGACATAGAAAATAAAAGTAGCCAACTATGATAATATCAGTAAGAGATTGCACCAAATTTTACTTTTTTCCTTCTCTTTTCTATTGCTTGATGCTAAAAGGGGAAACCATCAATACTTACACAAGATTAATACTTATGTAGGTATGGTCATTGGGGGATTTGCTACACCTATGGTACATGGTTTGCTGTAGGAGCATTGGCAGCTTGTGGAAGAAACTATAGAAATTGTCCCGCATTGCGCAAAACTTGTGAATTTCTGCTATCGAAGCAGCTACCTAATGGTGGATGGGGAGAGAGTTACCAATCAAGCCAAAACAAGGTTTGTAAATTTGATTCGATTTAAATTGGTACTTCTTTGTGCAACAGGTGTGGACAGATATAGAAGGGAGGAAATGGAAATAGAGAATTCAAATAAGTTTCTTTGTGCAACAGGTGTGGACAAATATAGAAGGCAACCGTGCAAATTTGGTCCAAACCGCATGGTCGCTGTTATCGCTTATTGATGCTGGGCAGGTTGGTACATCACTTTCTCATAAACTATTTAATAAGTTGTACATTAACATGACTAATTTAGGTTTCAGCAATAGTTAAGAGTTGGAAATTAGTTGGGGAAGTGTCATGAAAATTAGTAATCCAAGATATCAATCTCCAATCTACCACTGGTCATGATATCAATCACATCTGCAGTTATGCCCCAAAAGTATTAGTCAGGTTACTATGGGGTTCCTCGTAATCACTAATATTCAAAACCAATTCACGTAATCTAGGATATCATACATTTTAAAACAAAAATTAAGATCTAAACAAATAAACTTATGAAACTTTAAAACTTAAGTATTAGATGATAGCAAAATTTAGAAGGTGAGCTTTCAGTGATTGCTTTGGAAGTGCAGATGGATCCCATAAACTGATTCTAAACGTTTTTATAAACTTAGGCCGAGATAGATCCAACACCAATTCATCGTGGAGTCAGAGTGCTGATCAATGCACAAATGGAAGATGGTGACTTCCCTCAACAGGTAATTCCTGTTTATTCAAAACCCAAGGCATTTAGATAAGTGTTTGACTTAGTTGTGTTGTTCTTTCATTTCTTTTGTCAAAATAACTTCTACATACCAAGATATTTTTTGAAGCATAATATAACCAATTATTATTGGCAACAGGAAATCACTGGAGTATTTATGAGGAACTGTACACTAAACTACTCTTCATATAGAAACATTTTTCCCATATGGGCTCTTGGAGAATATCGGAGGCAAGTTCTATTTGCATAAAACCTGAATGCGTAAACAAAGGATTGCATATTGAAGTGCACCACCAATCTCCAATATATATACAACTTTCACATAAGCAAGAAATATAGATAACTATATACTACTTGAAAGATGTAAAATATATCATAATGTAGTTTTTTGTGAGACAAATGGTTTGTCCCTCTACAAAAAATAAATGTCCGTTTAGTTTGTATAAGGATCTCCTTCATTAATTTTCTGCAACTTAATCATGTAAAGTAATATTTGTGGACTTATCCAAAAGGAAATGTAATATTTGTGGATTCTATATGTGCAAGTGCAACATACTATGTTGAATTACAGTGTGTATACTTTCGTAAGAAATGAATAAGGTGACCCTTTCACAATTACTGTGTGGATTCTCTCTCTCTCTCTCTCTCTCTCTCTATTATTTTAGGAACCAGTTTTATAAAGTGACCCTTTCACAATATGTAAGTCTCACAGGTGTATAGCTCACCAAATATAAATGCTTGTTTGATTAATAACCTACTTAAGTTTGTGAACCCTTTTCTTCTTATTGCTTGCCATAAGAATTACTCGTAGTTTGCATGACTTTTATCATGTTATTAAGTCATCTATGCACATTAATATATTGCAAATATTTGTTTGTGGAAGTTTAGTGAAATTTTCCCAATTTCACAAGAATTCAAGTTTTTAAATATCTTTTAGCCCCTTGGAATGAGAATATAAGATTGGTTTGCCAGTAGGTGGGGGTCTGAAAGATTAGGTTGTTTAAAGAAGCTTTGCTTGAAAAATGGTTATGACACTTCAGGAAAAAAAGTAACAGGTTATGACGTTAGTAACTAAATATGGTGTGGGATTGGTGCTCTAGACATGTAAGAGGGGACTCATGGGTGTGGGATATGGAAGATATTAGGGCAGGATCAGAGAGTTTTTTTGAAAAAGTAGTGTATGTTGTAGGGGTGGGTCATTGCATTCGGTTTTGGTAGGACCCTTGGAGTGGGCATACTCCTCTCTAAAGGATATACTTAAGAGATCTTTGGTGAAGTAAAAACAATGCTTGGCAGCTATTAGGATTTTATGGTGTAATCGATCATCTAAGTCTAATTAATTTTAGGCTAAAATGCAAAACTAACCATCTAACTTTCACCTTTTGTCATTTCAGTCCTTTAAGTTTTAGTTTTGTCATGTTAGTCCTCTAAGTTTCAAAATTTGACAATTTAGTCTTCTGTTAGGACTCTGTTAACTGCTACAATCTACTAACCAAAACGACACAATTTTGGACTATTTTTGTTAGTTTCTTAAAAAAAAAACTGAAAACATTAATTACAAAAAAGAAAAAAGAAAAAAGAAAAGAAACTTGGGGGAACATTTTCGTTCCTTGCCAATTGAAAATAATCTTAAACTACCCAAACGTTATACTTTGAGAAGTGAGAATGCAAAACAAACACACAAAATTAAAAAAATTTAATCAAAACCCATTTCACAATTTGCCTAGAAGAAACATAAACATGTTATCTTTAATAATACCTTGATTGTGATCTTTGGCTTTATGGGCTTACTAGCACCCAACAAAATCAAAAAAAAGATAGTGTGTATGAGAAACCCAAGCACAAAAGCAAGAACAAGCAACAACGAAGAAGACCCTTTACACGCTCTTCATATTCAAGAAGTCCTTTAATCACATCACATTGGTCCTTCCATGGCTTCTGACCTCTTCTCCCTCTCCTTATCTCTCACTCTCACTCTTTCTCTTTCTCCCTCTTTCTTTCTCGTTTCTCCCTCAATCCCTCAGCCCCTTAATTTTTTTCGTAGAGAAACTGGTTTCATGATTTTAGGCTAGGTATTGTATTGGTGGGTGGGGGTGGGGTCTTTTGTATTGTTTTTCAGTTGGCAGTCCCTTAAGTTTTATTTTTATTTTTAAAATTAATGTTTTCAGCTTTTTTTTTTAATTAACAAATTAAGAAAATTGAGTCCAAAACGGTGTCATTTTGGATAGCAGACATCATCAGTTAATAGAGTCCTAATGGACAAAATTTGAAACTTAGAGGACTAAAATGACAAAAGGTGAAAGTTAGAGGGTCAGTTTTGCATTTTAGCCTTAATTTTATTTCCTGATTTTAACTAGGAAAGCCCTAGGGCTTCTCAGCTAAACTAGAAAATGAAACGTCTTGAACCAAAAGTAAAAGATTTGGAAGTTCGATTATGTGTGGGGAAGATATTAGGTATCCCCACAACACTTATCCAAAAGGACAGTACATTATTTCAAACTTAATCTTAAATTTCACTATTTTAAGTAATAACTAGTATATTTGGCATTTGGTTAAAAAAGAAAACATGATATAGATGTACATGTGTGATAATGCAAAGATAAAACCTATCACAGGATGACGTGTAATCTATCCTAGTATGACATATATAGAAATGACATGTAATCTATTCTAAGATGACATACAAAGAAGACATGCAATATACCCTAAGATGACATGTTAAAACATATGTATAAGAAAGACATAAAATATCCTAGGATGACATGAAATAACATGCAATCTATCGTAAGATGACATGTGCAATCTAAATTATAATGGCAAGTGAATGACATATATAGCATGAATAATTTAAACAAGATCTAAGGAATATGCCTTATACGTTTAAATTTAACCGAAAACATTCTAGGTCTCACCTTTATTTTCATGCAAAAATCAACAAAATAAGACGTTAATTAAAAGAGTGGGGGGGGGGGGGGAGGGGAGGGGGTTATGTTTGGATTTTAGGGTGAACATGGACTTAATGGAGCTAAGCCATGGGCAAAGCATCACATTTTAAAAGTTAAAACTCCCAAAGTAAAATTCCTATGAGCTTTTAATCTTAAAAAAAAAAAAAAAAATCTCTTCAAAGATTTTTTGTGTAGAGCTCATAGGATTTGTGTGTGTGTGTGTGTGTGTGGAGAAAATCATTAAAAGAAAAGATTAAAATCCCATAGGTTTAATTTTTTTTTTAATCTTTTGAAAAATCTCCTAGAAGGGAAATAATTAAAGTCAGTTTTTAAATTGGAAAGAATCCCTAAAAAGGGAAAAGATTAATTCCATGGGTTTTACACCTTAATAAGTCTCCAAAAAGAGAAAAGAATTAGGAAGGCCCTATGGGTTTTTATCTTGAAAAGCTCAAGAAAATCCATTGGTGGAAACCCCAAGTTACCATTATTCTTATGTATGCCTTTTCCTTTAGCCGTTTTAATACGGGGCTTTGAGTTTACAACCTTAACTAGAGAGTCTAGTTAAGGTATAAATCCCATGTATATATGTCCAACAAATGGGAATATATATAAGCAAGGCCAAACAAAATAAAATGACATAGACATATCATAAATTATCAAACCAACATCATCAAGACACAAGCATCATCAATACAATAAAAGTTCTAATCATAGGATGACCAAGAAAAAAGGATATAACTTTAAAGAATATGATGCAAGACTTATTAAAAAGTAAACCTCATACATGACAACCTAAAAAGAAGGGGAAATTTAAGGTAAAGATGTAAGCTTTGAGAACAAAGATTGAAACTTTGTCTAAAAAGGTTACACTTTGAACCTAAACATGAAAACTAACATGTATAGAAGAATATTCACAAAAAGAAAGCGAGCCCAAGTCCAAGATTCAAACTTTGACATAGAAAACACCCCAGCATAGGACATAAAAAACAAAGCAAACTTTAAGCCAAAATGCAAACTTTTATACACATAGGAGATAAACAAAGCATAGGACATAATAAACAAGAAAGCTTTAAAATAAAAATGCAAACTTTTTATGTTCAAATGTCATATTCAAGCTGTGAATGTTGGTCCATGCACAGCTTCAAGCTGTGCATGTATAAAAATTCAATGTTTATTCTAGCTTTAAATCCAGTTTTGATCCATCTCAGGTATTGATTTTGCAGACTAATTTGAAGGCCTTTCCGAAATTTGATTTAAATGATCTTGGTGTGCACAGAAAGATCTTGTAGCGTAAATTCCATAGGTTCCGGCCTCAGGTCATTTGGAGCTCCATGCTAAAAGTTATTATCCTCTAAAGTTGGTTGCCCATATTAATTTCCATGGTTTAGGCTATTCTTTCCGGCTTAATATAATTCAGACGTCCTCTTATCGAGCCTTTTGTTCCAAGAAGTTAAGGATTGCTCCTAGTTCAGGAAAGAATATCCAAGATCCATGAGCAATTAAGAATCAGAGTGCAAAGTTAGTACAAAAAATTAAAAAAGCAATTTTATTAGTTTTCCTTAACTTTGACCTATTTTGATAGGCCAAAAATGTATTGACCCATTGTGATGAATTAATTGATTAATTAGCCAAATTTATTAATTAATCAAATTAATATGCAATGTATGTGGCAGCACAAACAAATCACAAACTAAAATAAAATATAGCGGAAAATAAATTTGATAAGGTGATTTGTTTTCGAATGGGGAAAACCTCCAAGTTAAAAACCTCACTAGGTGATTTTAAGGTCACCACTCCCAAGAATTCACTATTATCACTACAAGTGTCAAGTAAAGGAATCCCAGTACCTTATACCAACCTACAGTTGAACCTTTACCTCAATATTCAATTGGACTTGTTCTGTAGTGACAATCTCTCATTTTAATACATGGCTCCTAGTATGCAACCAACCAATAGATGCGCGAATCCTAGTACATGACTTGATCACCAACTTGAGAAGGATGTTGGCTGTAAAGTTCTTTAATTCATCACACGATGAAGATCACGAAGTCGGTTGGTCACAAAACCCTACCATGTACAAACACAGCAGCTTCGTCAAGAGAAGGAAGAACTAGGGCAAATTAGGTTTCTCGTTATAATTAGCATGAACAACACTTTGCTGCACACTTGTGCAATTGTGCTTATTGTGACAGCCCTTAAAATAATCCTTATATATATTTAGGGTTGTGAGAAAGGAAGGCCTAAACACATATTCACGAATTGGAATGAAATCAGAATTGAAAATCTAATTTTCATAATTCTCGATAGATACCCTATCTATCGAGTAGCTGTCAAGTTTTGGACTTAGACAGTTTTTTTAAATCTCAATAGACACTAGCCGTCGAGTCTTAAAAACCAGCACCTCATTACTTTATTCTTAGACAGACTTGCATGGCTTTAACACTTAAACTTAAAACCTTGTTCCTTGAAGTATTAAACATATTCTAGATCTACCCAATTACAAGTAAAGTATGTTTTGTCAAAGGATTAGCCAATACATGATGACATATGTTTCTAATATGAATCACAAATGTCTTAACATATTTTTCAACTAAACCTTTTATAGGTCTCAGTCTATAGCTGCGTTTGAAAGAACACGGCTATAGACCTATAGGACCTATAGTCGCGGTCTATAGGCTGCGTGTATAAATGCGGCTATAAACCAAATAGGGCTATAACCGCGTTTTAAAAACATGGCTATACCGCTATAGCCCTCGTTTTTTGTAGTGCATATAATGCCTACTTCCTAAAGATCATTGATTTTTTCATTTCCAAATTTCAAGTTAAGTGAGCTTGATGCTTTGGAAAATGGATAGAAACAAGGTTTAAATAAATAATAATAGTAAAGTGGTTTTATCGATTTTTGATAAAGTAATCTTATTTAACTGAGATTTTAATAGATCAAGCTCACCAAATTAAAATTCATCACAAGAACTTTCCAATGACACCTTAATAATATGTTGCCAATTTTAATCCCCAAGAAACATATTTAGTTTTTTTTTTCTTCTGTTTTTTGCGAGATCTTTTGCTCATTTTAAGTTTAATTTGGACCCGTGAACTATCAAATTGAAGGAAATTATAATATCTATGACATGGGCCATAAATTATCCCGATCCAATGGTCATATATTTTTTTAGTCAAAACAGGGGGTCATAAAGTGGGTTGACTACAATCAAACTTTTGAACAATGTTTGGAAAATTAAATTTTACTTTGGAAAGATGAAAATTATCATTATTTTGACTTAGTTTAATTGCTGGTCAACTTGGTCAAAGATTGGTAAACATGGGTATTTTGATCATTTTAACCTTAAAACTAAAAATTGAGATGATCTACCGTCTAATTAGGATAAATTCCATCATTTTAAAAATTCCCATAACCTTGTGATTAATTTTTTTTTTAATTTTTGTGAAAAATAGGGTTTGACACATAAATGAATGCGAACAAAATACGATATCAATAGATTTTTTTTTTGAATCAAATGGTGGATTGAGTAAAATGTTAATTTTAATTAAAATGATATTTTATTAATTTCAATTGATAATAAGTACTAATATTTATTAAATAGTTACAATAAATTCTTTTTTATATTATGTAATAAGGGCATAGGAGAAGGGGCGGCTCCACATTGGGTCTAGGGTGGTCACAAAGGACCATCTTGACATGGAAAATATTATTATTATTATAATTATTATTATTATTATTATTATTATTATTATTATTAAATTTCTAAAAAAAATTATGATTTTTTTTATCCTTAAAAAATTTGTGACTGCCCGAATTATTTTAAACCCAACATAGTTAAACATTAATATTGAACAAAGTTTGGTAACAAACTTGGTTGTAGGGTTTATAAACCATGGCCATTGCGTGTGGGAGTAAATATATAAAAATTACATTTTTTATCGTCTCATTATTTTTTTCACCATACAAAAGAGTTTTTTATTTCTTCACTTTTTCAACCCAAACCAAACACAACGAGGAAAAACTAAAATCTCTTCTATCCCCCCTCCCCACATCACTTGGGGAGAGCTCTGCCCTTTTTCTTTGAATACTATAAAAGGCCCCACGACCCTTTTCTCAAAAATACAGAGAATTACTCCAAAAAAGTGATTCAAGGGAAGTTTTTTAATTTGAAAAGCATCCTAAAATTAAAATTTATTGGTTATAACTTATTTTAGTCCAAAGCCTTCTAGTTAAATGGTTATCATTTTTTTATTTATAAAATTGTTTGTACATGAACTATTTTGGTATTTTTTTTGATAATCGAGAAAGGGGAGCGGGGGTGACTATGTGTGACTCACCCTTTTGGGTGTGACCATACGGGCACCTTCCTGCTAGGAAATGTCGAATTGAGCTATAGTTATTGTGACTGGGGTGCCACAGACCTCATCTTAGCACCCTAAGAGAGCTAGCCGTAAGACGCAACACATGAGTGCTTTCACCTCCCATCCCTAGTACCCGTCGGGGTTCGAATGAGGGATCATTGTGCATGCGCACGGGCTCCTTATTGCTAGGCCACCCCTCTTGGGGAAACTACTTTGGTATTAGAACAATATATACAAGCCCCGCATATACTGTGGGTTATATACTAGTTTTATTAACAGAGAAAGTGGCCTAACCTAAGAACCGACACAATTACTCTGTTATTATTATTATTATTTTACTTTATAGCTTAAGATTGTTTGTGGCTCCTCAACAGTTAATTGAGTTCTAGCCTATTCATAATTTTTTTAGAGTCTCCTATGATTCCAACAAAATAATCAATATATTTTACTAAATATAAAAATATAATTTGACAACTTCAATAAGAAAATAACGTAGCAACATAATTAAATATATCAACGTAATTCTTGATTTTGAATTGTAAATTAATACATATAGTTAGTCCAACTTCAACATTTAGGAAAAAAAAAAAACTTACTATAACTACAAATCTTATACATGTAACATGATGCTAGATTATAATTAAATAATTTAAATAGTGAAAACATCCAATGTGAAAGCAAGGGCTGGGGTGGGGGACATGCCTCGTGAGTATGCTGTTAAGGTAAGGGTTGAAGTCCAAGTCTATAGAAAAGAACTTCACACACACATATATATACATACATACATACATACATACATATACATATATATATATATATATATATATATAGAGAGAGAGAGAGAGAGAGAGAGAGAGAGAGAGAATCTTTAAAATGTGGATGTAATTTGTTCTCTCTGATTGGTAGGGGGTCCAAGGGGCTATAGATAAATACTTGAAATAGATATTTTAGAAAATAATTGGGTAAAAGTCCAAGCTATAAATCTCTTCAACCACGAATAATAGAACAAGTACTTTCTTTTCCTATTTCCATATTCTTCTCCTTCAGTCTATAACTATGGTACAACATGCAAGTTCATGAGATCTCTCTTGTAGCAAATATGTCAAGTTACTTACGTAATAAACCAAATAACAAAATATAATGTGAAAAGTTGGTGGAATTATAATTTCCATTTTGTCTATTACTTATGGGCTACACAACAATGGGTAACTCTCTCTTCTTAGTCAATTGCTTATTGTTTAGTAGTACGCTTTGGTTCTCTCCAAACCAAATAATAATATATAACGTGAGAAGTTGGTGGAATCAATTTCGATGATTGGCAACATATTACCATGATTGACACGTTTGCAGTTTGCTAAACAATATTGATTAACATAATTCTTGAATCAGTGAAGGAAACCAAATTGCAATATCTTTTTGCATATAATGGGTAAATTAATTGATATGTTTATAAAAATAAGTTTCATGCTATGCGACCAGCTATTTGAATTGTCGAGAACGTGGCCCCATGGAAATCGACTAAACTAAGAATATAATTAATCTTCTTCCTAACTCCCCTTTCACATTTACCAAAAAAAAAGAAAAAAAGAAAAGACATTTACCAAACCCACTTGTATGACTGATACAACGATGGGGAAGTTCCATATGATTAAGTAGACTTTTTCAAGTAATCTGATATAGTCTGCCATATGAGAGTATAATTTTAGTGACAAGAAATTGAATCTCTACCATAAGAACATTCGGATCTACTCATGCTAAAATTTATATTTATTTCAACATAAGAACCTACTTTATTTTATTTAGCATATTTTTTTAATTATTTTTCTTCATACATTATTGTGATTATAGAACATCAAGATGTTTTAGTTATATATATAGTAGGTCGCTTTGAATATATATATATATATATATATATATATATATATTTTTTTTTTTTTTAAAAAAAAGTAATATTTATTAGAACCCACGAATACGAAAGTAGTATATGTATTAACTTAACTTGCTATTCTTACTTATTTATGTAATTGGAAGACCTTGTGGCTATAGCAACTGCAACTGGTTTAAATAATTTTTGTTGTATTTTCGACATAATCTTTTAAACTCGTTAGATCTGTGCATTTCACAATTCATTGCCGATTCATGCAAGCAATAATAAGCAAAAATAAACCTAGATTAATGGAAGACACCCTTGTCATAGTTGTTGACTTGTTGGTTTCATTTTAAAATTGTGCGGTTAATATATACATATAACAAGGTAAGAACTCACTTTAGATATATCATACTTCATTAAGAGGCACCACTAGAAGTTACTTGTTTGTGGGGTTAAATGACAAGTAAATTTTAAGGAATCAAAATCTTCATACCAAAGCTTGTGAACATGTTTAATTATAGGTAAATAGAACATTGACAAGTAGTTATTTGAGGGAGAGAGGAGTGAGAGAAATTTCCATATAATGAGTACCAAAATTGGTGTACTTTTTTCACAGTTTTTGGCTGAAAGAGAGAAATGGGCCCATATAATTCGTCATTTTAAATATGGAATTGAGTCCACAAATTCAGTATCCATAATATTGCCACAACTATCTTACATAGCAAACTATAACTCACTGCTGTCATTTTCACATGAACTTTCCACTTTTTTCATAAATTACTTTTATCGAAATACACTTACCTTGTGTGTTGCTAGTGCACTCCTGCTCATGGTTTTGAAACCAAGACCATTTAATGAACTGAGTAAGAGAGAGGGTCAAGGTTTTTGAGGTTGAACCAAAGTTCAACCGAGGTCAAACCATGATGTGTCATTTAATATTTTTGATACTTAAATTGGTTTATATTTATTAATTTTTCATTCCTAACCAACAAGATGTGCATGACCCAATGGTTTGCATGCTGGACATATTATTTTCACAACATTTTTATAACATTTTTCACAACAAATTATAAGTGGTTAGTTGTTATTGGTTCAAATTTGAACCTAACACTAAGATTACTTAAGATTTGCCCAATGGTTTTTTGCCCCAACATTAACATTCAGTAACAACCTACCACTTAAGATTTGTTGTAAAAATGTTGTAAATATATTATTTCTCTATAAACAATGCCCCTGGCCGATTTTCTACTTTGCTACCCAAATCTCCTAATTAGACAAGTTGCTAAAACAAGGCTGGTTTTGTTTTGTTAGTTTTTTTTTAAAGAAAAATTCTAGGACCACAATTAATTCCTGGCTGGTTTTCTACTTTGCTACCCAAGTCTCCTGATTAGACAAGTTGCTAAAACAAGGCTGGTTTTGTTCTTTTTTTTTTTTTTTTTTTTTTTTTTTAAAGAAAAATTCTAGGACCACAATTAATTACATACCCATTTTTACCAAAATCATTACATGGATGAACTAGATTCTTATAGAAACCTGGTCTGACTGGCCAGTCTGGTCTAGGTTTAAAAACAATGCCCTGCTTGGTTTTCTACTTTGCTACCCAAGTCTTCTGATCAAACAAGTTGCTAAAACAAGGCTGGTTTTGTTTTCTTCTTTTTTTTAAGAAAAATTCTAGGACCACAATTAATTCCATACCCATTTTTACAACTATTCAATATGGCTAACTGTGAGTGGTAAAAGAAAGTAGTATGTCCATGCGAAAGTAACAAGCAACCAGCCACTAGCCACAATCTACCATATAGGATAGTTATGAAATTTAGTGTGAAATAAGTGTGAAATTGGTTGTGATCAGCAATTGCAACATTTTTCTCACTAATGCATGGAAAAAAAAAAAAAAAAAACTACCATGTCAAAGATTATGCTCCACCATTTTGGGACTTAAGACAGCAAAATGTAAAATATTCGCCTGTAATATCCAACAAATCTATTTGCTTTCATTGTTTTGTCTTATCAATATTTTTTATTTCTTTTAACTTTCTCATTTCAACTCCTCAACACTATATAACCGCTATTATGCTTCCACAACTCTCCACATTGTTGAACTTCCACTTTCATTTTTAGCATGGTATGTTTTTTAACTCTGTATGATTTTTTTAAAAAAAATTATGTGTCACAACTCACAATCATAGTAAATAGTAAATGCATGTTTTTTACGATGTATAGGTAAATGATGATTTTTTAATATTAAAAAAACATGCAAAGACATTAGATTGTAAGAACTATATATAAGCATTCTTCAATTCTATTATTATTATTATTATTATTAGGGTTTAGTGTATAGTTAGGATGATAATGAATCTCTATTACTCAAATATGTCAATATATAAAAATATGAACCTTATATTAAGTTTTTGAAATAAATGGTAGTTCACTATTTTGAGATTATGAACAATTGCAATTTAATACAATTCTTTTTTTTTTCCCCTTTTTTATTTGAATGTAAAAATATAATTCCAAAAAAAAAAATCCCCTATTTTGAAATCCCATTCTATATTCCCCCTCTACTCCTCTAAACAAAACCACAATTAATGTATAACAATATGAGTGGTATGATCTTTTTTTTTTTGAAAGAGAAATCATCCATTATGCATTCAGTAAAA
The DNA here is from genome assembly GCF_040712315.1 of Castanea sativa. Taxonomy (NCBI): domain Eukaryota; kingdom Viridiplantae; phylum Streptophyta; class Magnoliopsida; order Fagales; family Fagaceae; genus Castanea; species Castanea sativa. Next base: position 7,990,128 of record NC_134019.1, on the reverse strand, counting down.
TTAAATCTTGGTACATAGCTTCCAAAGCAACTGGAGGAACATCTTCCATCCAGTACAAATCCTCATTTAAGGTACTAGCATATCTAGCTAAAACATGAGCTACCCTATTACAATCCCTCTTAACCCAATTGAAAGAGACCCTTCTAATCTCACGGGTGAGCCATTGAATATCTTCCACCACATGCCCACAAGCTAATAGATCTGGACTGGAGGAAGAAAGTGCTCTCATAACATTTATGCTATCACCTTCAATAATTAGCTTAGCAAAACCCGTATCAATTGCAAACTTCATTGCTTTTCTACATGCCAAGGTCTTTGCTTCTTCACTGCTTGAAACAGGTGGTCCAATAGTAGATAGCGCTTTGTCAAGGCATTCTTTGGCATTGAGGTGAAATGGCTACCCCAAAGTTTATATATATTACTAATTTTAGCAATATGGTTCAATAAAATTACACTTGGTCCCCCTTTAACAATATCATTATTCCTTTTGAAGGCCATAAATTTTTTTTATAGATCTAAAATCTAAAAGAAAATTAATAAACCCAAAATGTTAGGACATATGTGGTTCAATTGTTAAGAACATATGTCATTATTTTATGTAATTGGCTAATCCTTTAACAAAACGCACTTTACTTGTAATTGGGTAGATCTAGGATGTTTTTTATACTTCAAGAAATAAGGTTTCAAGATCAAGTGTTAAAACCATGCAAGTCTGTCAAAGAAATAAGCTGAGAAGTGCTCTTCATTAAAGCTTAACAGCTGGCTCAACAGCTGGCTCGACAGCTGCATCTATCGAGCTTTAAGAAACTGTTCCAGCCCCGTGGCTCGACAGCTGCTCGACAGCACCTCAACACCTCTAGCTGTCGAGATTAAGGAAAAATAGTTTTTCAGTACTGTTTTGATTTTGATCCGTGGACATGTCTTTGGGCCTTCTTTTTTCGTAACCCTAGACATATAAAAGGATTATTTTAAGAGCCGTCAAAGTAAGCACAAGTTGCATAAGCATTGAGCAAAGTTTGTTCAATCAATTGGTGACCGGAGACAAAATTTGCCTAGTTCATCTCTTTGTAAAGAAGCTGCTGTGTCTTTGCATCATAGGGTTTTGTAACCAAACATCTTCTCGTTCTTCATTGTGAGGATAAACTGAAGAACTTTGCAGCCAACATCTTTCTTAAGTTGGTGATTGAAGTCGCGTACTGGGATCCGCATAAATTGGTTAGTCACGTATTAGGAGTTGTGCATTGAAAAAGAGAGATTGTCACTACAGAATAAGTCCAATTGGGTATTGGGGTAAGAGTTCAACTGTAAATTGGTATAAGGTACTGTGATTCCTTTACTTATAATCGCTTGTTGTGATAATAGTGGATTCTCGAGAGTGGTGACCTTAAAATCACTCGGTGGGATTTTTGTCTTGGAGGTTTTCCTCATTCGTAAACAAATCACCGCGTCAATTTATTTTCCACTGCACTTTAGTTTATTGGTGATTTGTTTGTGCTACCACGCGTTTGCATGTTAATTTGATTAATTAATAAACTTGGCTAATTAATCAACTTAATTCATCTCAAGGGGTCAATACGTTTTTGGCTTGTCAAGTGGTATCAGAGTAGGCACACTCTGATTAGGGTTTAATCCTTATGAGTGATCCATTGACCCCTATTGTCATGGATAGAGGACAATATCTTATTATCCAACCTTTATTTGATGGGACTAACTATGCATACTGAAAAGTATGCATGAGAGCTTTCTTGCAGTCTCTAGATGAGAAGGTGTGGCAAGCTGTAGAGATTGGTTGGACCAAGCCAAAGGAAGCGTCGGCTAATTGGGATAAGACAAAGGGAAGAAGGATGCAAGCGATGGCGGTGAGTACACTGTTCCTACAGGACCTAAGTGCTTTGGGTGTCAAGGCTTTGGACACATGAAACAGGAATGCCCAACGTATCTTAAGATGATTGGGAAAAGTAAGGCACTTGTTGTTACACTAAGTGACATCGAGCCTGAAGATGATTCTGACAATGAGGATGAAGGAATTTTGAATGCCTTCACTGCCATAGTTAATCTTACTGAGGGGATTATTGAAGATGTGGATGAAGAAGAGGAATTGGTGGAAGCCAAGTTTGAGAAGATGGATGATCAAGATGACATTCACACAGCCTATGCAAAATTATATAATGTCTCAGAAAAGCACGAGAAGCTGTATAGGTTAACCACCAAGAAGCTTAGTGATGTGGAGCTTGAACGTGAAGAACTTTCCACAAAGTTTGATGAAGCTAATCAAACTTTTGGAGCATTGAGGTTTAAAAATAACTTCTTGGCTAAGAGGACTAAGAAGCTTGAGGCAGAACTATTCCAAGTCAGAGTTCAGCTGGAGAGGACTTCAAGTGCTAAGCTCGATGAGATGCTCGGTTTTCAAAAATCTGCTTTAGATCGAACAGGTTTAGGGTATGATTTCTCTTCCTCTAATATTGCTTTTGCTAGTACTACTATCTTTGTTCCCCTAGCAATAATGTTGAAATTGAGAACACTAATGTTAAAACTGTATTATCTAGTGAGAATATAGACAATGGTAAATCTATCTTAGGAGCACCCCCTAAGCAGGATAAGAAGGAAGTTAAAAACCTTAGGGATAAGAAGACTATCTCTCCAAGGCCTAAACAAAAGAAGCAGCATCTTTGTCATCACTGTGGAGCAGCTGGTCATACTCGACCAAATTGCTATAAGTAGTTAGCCACTCAAAATAGCAACAACATATTGGCGTCGGAAAATCAGAATCAGTTTCTGTCCTCGTTTGCTCCTTTTAGAGATCTTTTCAAAGCCTTCATGTTCCTTTCGAACTTGAATAGTTTCAATTCTTCCCCTTCACCGTTGGTTCAAGGGTTTGCGAAAAGGAAATGTTCTTCCAAGGTGTGGAAGGAAAAGGGTTCCAAGTGATCTAATCACTTTCTCTCTCTCTTCTTTTGTTTTTGTTTTTGCATTACTTGTGTATTTTACTTTAATGTTTTGAGTCAGTCTAGTTTTTATGCATTGCTTTGTTTTACCTTACATGTTTTTGGTTATTAGTTTTTCAGTTTTAGTTATTTTGTTTTGTTTGAAATAAAAATGAAAAAAATTGAAAAATTCAGAAAAATACAAAAACAATGTGTGTTTGTGTACATCGGTTTTTGTGAACCTTAAAATGGCATTTGAAACAGAGTTTTTTAAACTTTGTATCACTTGTAGCTTAGATGAGCATCCTTATGCACAACTAAGCAAGTGAGCTTTGTGACTCTTTGTTTGTGATGAGTAAGGTTAAGTGATCTCTTGTACTTAACACTCGTATTATTCTTTTTGACGGGAAGGACTAGAAAATCCTAAGAGAAAGGCATAAATAACCATCTTATCACTGTTATCCACCAATCATGATATGACATCTGTATGCTTCGGCATAGAAAAAGTGCAATGTCAATGACATCTGTATGCTTCGGCATAGCAAAAGTGCAATGTCAAAAAACTTAACATAATTAGGTATTTCTTTTCTCTCCTTTGTATACCCATGCATGGTTTACTTAATAAAAGAAAATATGCAAAGAAATAAAAGCAAAAAGAACAAAAATGCTTTAAATATGATTGCAAGCGTGTTTTCTAGGAGATGTGGGAGTTATAGGATGTATTTCAAAGGTAATAGTCTCCATCAAACAGTTATGATTGTGTGTGAATTAAAGTGATTTTCCCATATCTCAAATCATCATAACCTTGAGACACTTATGCAATCTTGCGATGTTTTTCACACACAACACGCAATATTCTTTGCTACTTTTGATACATGTGCAAGTACAATGTGATTTGGCTATCACAAGGTTTACATGTGTTGATGTATGCTTACTAAACTGTCTTAACATGTTTTTGAAATATAATATTGGTTAGACTTGTTTAGTATGTGTGTGTGTGTGTTTTTGGGAGCTAAATGCTTAACTCTTTGTTGATTAAGAGATGTTTTGAGAGGTTAAAATGTTGGTTGGGTCATTGGCTGAGTTGCATGCTTGATTGCATTCATATCTGTGTTTTTCTCGTTCTTGAAAAACTGTTTTTAAGCCTTTTCGATACCTTCTCGACACCTCTCGATACCTGGTTCATCTTTAGTTGCATCTTATCACAATCTCGATAGCTTCTAGATCGACCGAGAAACCTCCTGACCTCTTGATAGCTCCTCGATAGCTTCTGGATCGATCGAGAAACCTCTTGACCTCTCGATAGATTCCCGACAGCTTCTGGATCGATCGAGCTTCTTACTCGTGTCTGATGTTTTTTTCCTCGACACCTCCTCGATAGTTGCATCTGTCGACGACTTTTTCTCGACACCTACCTTGACACCTAGCTCGACACCTTTATCTGTCGAGATTTACTGAGGTTCTATATAAAGGTTTTGTGCGATCCGAACTTCATTTCTCTCGATCTCTCTCTTGATAGGTTCATTTTCTCACCTCCCCTTTTCACTTTCTCTCACTCATAAACTCTCCTCAAGGTTTCTTCAAGCTTTTTCAATATTTTCTTCTCTTGGTAAGCCTCTCATCTTTCATTATACATGCATTTCATGTTTTGAAACCTAGGATTTTGAGTTTTGAAAATTTTTGGGGTTTTTCAAAATTGTTAAGTTTTTGTGAAAATTTGGGATGGGTTTTTGCCTAAATGAGTTTCAAATCTCATACATTACATCTCATAAGCATTATAATTATATTATCATGCATTTAGATGTGTGCAATTTGATTGTGTGCTGGTAGGATTGGATTGGGCGGAGCCCATGATGTCTTTTATATGGCATATCCCATGTTCATACATTTTTTATGCATACGTTCTTTTCTTTCAATATTCCTACTATATTTGAATTGTGTTGGAACTTTTTTGAGTGTTTCTTTCTTCCCCCTCTCTCTCTTGTTTACGCTAGTGCGTTAATGGCACCAAAACGTAAGTCTACTGTTGTCTAGAACCCTATGCGTTCTAGGGCCTCTTCGTCTTCTGATCCTACTCCCTCCTGTGTCCGGTTCCGTGATAAGAAAGCCCAAAAGGACTTCTCGGAGAACTTCTCTAAACGAGGTGTTCATTCGGAACACCAAGTTGTCTTGTCAAACTTTGTCGACACTGACCTTCCCAATGTCAAACACTGACCTTCCCAATGTCATTCACAGACGGGAATGGGAGTTACTGTGTGATGTCCCGGTTACATGTCCTTCCGTGCTAGTGCAGGAGTTTTACTCCAACATGCAAAATTTAGCTACAAAATTAATTGTAGCCTAAAACTACAAAATTGGTTGTATTTACTCAATAAAATAAACATTAATTACTACATATTTTGAAAATTTAACCGTTGAATTACATGTTCTTTACATTCTCAATATACATGTCAAATTTTTTTCGATTGGATATTATTTACTATACGATTTATAAGTTTATATTTTATGCATAATTCTAAATTATAAAAAATTGCAACTTAAACAATTTATTGTATTTAGAATACTATTTTAGATTATTGTATATATAATGACAAAGTTTAGCTACAAAATTGGTTGTAGTCTAAGACTATAACTTTACTCAATAAAATAAATATTATTACATATTTTAAAAATCTAACCATTGAATAAGATGTTTTTTATGTTCTCAATACACTTATCAATTTTTTTGTCAATTGGTATGACTTACTATATGATCTATAAATTTATATTTTATGCATAATTAAAAAAAAGGGTTATATCATTAATAAATTGTTTAAATTTTAAATTTTTGTAATTTAAACAATTTATTGATGATATAAACTTTTTTTTTATATTTTTTATTTTTTTATATACAAGATAGAAATTTTACTCTAGCCTAATCTAAGTGCATATGTGTGTGAAGTTCCTTTTTGGAGACTTGAACTCCGGTCCTTGCCCCTGACACCCCATAAGCACTTAATACATTTAGAGTAACCATTGCACCAAGGGTGCATGGTAGTATATAACTATTGTTCTTTAATATGGAAGTTGTATACACACAAAAAAGGGCAAATAACAACTTACCCACATGTGGCTTGGCCAAAATTTAAGTTGTCTACCTCTGGCTTGAAATTTGACGCTTTACCCACTTGAAGTTAACTTAGTTAGAGTTTCGTAACTCATCTTTGTTCAAAATAGGGTTAAATATATAATTTTGCTTCACTTTTATGTTTCTTTTTTCCAAAAACACAAAAATACAAGATCAAATAAGATTAGAAAGAATCCAACGGAATACTTGTATAATGGAATTTCAAAACAACAGGTAGACAACTTAAATTTCGGTTAAATTTCAAGTGGGTAAAGTATCAAATTTCAAACCACATATAAGTAACTTAGATTTCAGTCAAACCACAGATATATAAGTTGTAATTTGGCAACAAAAAAAAAAAATCATTTTTTTTCTCACCTCACCTGCAACAAATTCCTAATCCACCACTATTCACCTCCAAATTTTTTTTTTTTTTGGAGGAACACAATGGACAGGTCAGCAATTAGTATTTATAAAAAATTAAGTATATGTGCATCCACTCTATATAGGGTGGTATTAAATATTGGATTTTACTAACGTGTGTCCTAAGGACACACACTAGTATACAATTTTTGGAAAATTTTTTATTGAAAATTGAAAAAATTTTGACAGCTTTTTTAATTCCCGATACATTAACCGGATCCTTAAATATTAACTAGCAACGGTTGCTTTCCTGTTGATTTCGTACAACCAGCCCAGATGAGTCGGGATAATATTTTATATAATTATCATATCTCAACCACGAAGATAAGAAACAGCTCTCTTATTAATAGCTATTTTGGTAAGAAGTGCAAGCTATCTTATGGTTTATTTTCCTTCAAACTCTTCAACATCTATTTCCCTCTCACAATAATTATGGGTTTAGTCTGTATTGCAATGAAGATACCGAAATCCATAAACATTAGATTTTTACTAGGCATGCTGGACCATATAAAGTTCATTGTTATGGTGGCACTCACACGTCTAGGTCTGCTCAATCCGCCAGAACAAGCAGCTGAGACTGAAGAACTTTCCACTGGTTATGTTCTTGTAATGAATGGTTCAACTCCATCACTAATCCCTGTCGACAGTCTAATGGTGTTGATCAAGAAGAGGGTCCCTGTGATAGAATATAGTGGTTTTGTTGAAAGATATAGAGCACTGAATGATGATGAAGACGTGGATATGGAAATGGAATGTTCTGTCTGCTTGAAATGCGTGGAGAGAAGCCATCAGATCAGAGAGCTGTGTAATTGCTACCATGTGTTTCACAAGGAGTGCCTGGATAGATGGGTGGATGAGGGTCAGGTGACCTGCCCTTTGTGCAGAACTCTACTGTTTCCAGTAAAGACAGAAAGGATAATTTAGATGTTATAAGAGATATCAGGGTAGTATATTTGTTTGGTTAGAAGTACGAGACAGGAGCTAGTGGGCTCACAAATCCCATCTTCAGGCATCAATGATTATGATTATGATGTGTAAGGAGTGTATACTATTTTGAGTGTGTAACAATATACTTTTCTTAACTTACTATGCTTTACATTGTCTCTAGGGCAGTGATTATCACAAATCTGTCCGGATTCATTGTCATTGTTTTCGTTTATTATGGATATTTGTGTAAAAAATTGTGGACATCTTGCACACAATTTTGGATATGACGTGCATGTGTGTGACACAATTTTTCTTCATCTCCAAAGCCTAGTATATGGGTTTTTTTTTTTTTTTTTTGGGGGGAGGGGGGCGTGGTGGGGTTCTCTCTCTCTCTCTCTCTCTCTCTCTCTCTCTCTCTCTATTTAGATTGACAATCAACTTTCCATGAAAAAAAAAATGTAGAACAGACCACCGTGACATTCTTAGACTCTCATGTACGTTTGAAATCATCACGCAAGGCACCAGTAGAAATCATTCGCCTCGAAGTCGGAATCGCATGAAATTTGGCAGGCTAAAGTTAAACTACCTTCTGAGCAATAGTCATCGCCTTGTCACAAGGTATCCCCTGAAAATGGCGAATTCCTCCATTTATGCCCCGAAAATTGTGATTCTACCATATATAATAAATTTTGTTTCCTTTATAACTTTTTACTCAAAAGTCATAATAAAATTCTGCTTATTTTGGAACGACCCTTAAGGTCAGTATTTTGTGATTCTGCATTTAACTCAATTTTGTCATTTTTGGTAAGTTTTGGTATTTTGTCACCTTATCATGTAATTAGTGCGAATTAGGGTTTCAGGCGTTTCCTAATCATCTTAAGGTTTTTACTTTCTTAGTAGCCGTTAAAGGCAAATCACATTATTATCAATAAAATTGCAGAGTTTTTCTTAAACTTTTCTTTGGAGATTCCAATTTATCTTTTTTTGGATTTAGGGAATCCCTCATGGATTTGAGATTTACTACCCAAAAGCTAACAGTTTAGTTTCTGTCCATCAAAGACAGTATCGTGTGTATTTTCTTCAAACTTCCGTGACATAAAAAAACATGACATTCATGTGAATCAAACTGCAAGTCTGCAAGTGAATTCAATTTAGAACCTATTACCTATACAAAATGACAGCAAGATAGTCATATCAATCATCCAAGACAAATCAGGGATCTTAATTAGAAAACAAGTAAGATATCAATCATTAATACAGAATAGGAAACTTAACGAAAACGAGTGGCAAGTAGTGTGGAGGCAGCCACGCAATTATACATATTAGGACAACAACAGTCACGAATTAACGACTAATCTCACTTAAAAATAAATTAAGAGATAAATTGTCTTTTTTCCTAATATGTTTCGTTTCACGCACTCAACAACAACAACAACGTAAGAAATATGTATAGATAACATTGACTTGATAGGATGACTCTTGTCTACTATTTTCTGGATTGCTACGGTATGTGACTGGACCTGATCAAACAATGACTTGATAATGATAGATCCTTAGATATTTTTCATATAGTTTCAAGCTTTTGGCCCTTCTCTCATTTGAAATTGCAGCGCTTGTCTTCGTCGTCCGTTTTCCTGCACGGTGTCCTTTTCCTACGTTGTTGTTGTTGTTGTTGAGTGCGTGAAACAAAACTATTAGGACAAAAGACAATTAATCTCTTAATTTATTTTTAAGTGAAATTAGTTGTTAACACGTGTACAATAATTTGACAAAAATTATATACATAAATATAAATAGATTCAAATTAAACCTAGTATAACTTGGCAAGAAAGTTACACTTATATTTTTGTGTTTGATGTTTATAAGATCTTAAGGTGAGAAAGGCTACTTGCCATCTCATTAAAGTTTTAAAATTTAATTACGTGACTACCTCCGCAGTTAATATACACCACTTTGTAATTTATTTGTTTAATATTCTACACCTTTCCTCTCTGAACTTATCTCTGACAGCTTCACCTTCTTGCGTAGGCCAACAAAGAAGAGAAATGTTAGAGACACACACTTTTGCATAATTTTGTACAACTCGCTACATAGCCAGTTGTGATTGGTTATAATGTGTTTCCACATGGCCCACTAATACACTTTAACCAATCACATCTCGTCATATATGGTGAGTTATGATACAAAGTTGTGCAAAAGTGTGTGTCCCTAGCATTTCTCAACAAAGAACAGAACGAGTTGACATGGCAAGTAGCGTTGTACCCCCAACTGGCACTTCGCTTATATTCAAGCAACTCAAGGAGGAGACATGTTGTAGTCCCTCATAACTACTCAAGCTGCACATGGTTGGCTTTTGGTTACCTTGATTGGTTACTGTTAAATTACCGATTATCCTAAAAACTTAAGTTATTAGGAAATGGTGAATTTAATCACTTAACCATAAGTCCAACACTCCTCCTCACTTGTGGGGCTAAACTTCTTTTTAATAAGTGGAGGCCCAACAAGTAAGAATTTAACATTTTTAAATGGGAGGTAGAATAAAGCCAAGATTCGAACTCAGGATTTCCTTCTTTGATACCATGTTAAATACTTAAATTACCGATTGTCTCAAAAGTTTATGCTATTAAAAAATGATAAATTTAATCACTTAACCATAAATCCAACAGTGACATAGCTGACTTGCGTATTATTCAACTACATCAGTTGAGAAGTTCCTTGTGTTTTGCTCCACCGACCCTCTGATTGAGTTTGCTTTGACAATAAATGCAGTGATAGGAGTTGATGGATTAGGGGGACTGTTATTTATTTATTTATTTTTCGGTAGTGGTATGTGTAAAGCAACATGATAAAGCTGAGTCCAAACGACCTGTAGTAGAGCTGTGATAATACTAAACTGCACCTAGCTTAAGTTAGGTGTTATCAGTGGAATTAGTTACTAATCCAAGTCCACGTGTCAGCACCTGATTCGTCTATGCTATGACTTGTTAGGTTGTTTCCACACTCTACAGAGTTAGTTAGGTATATATTGGAGTATGTAATTAGAATCAATAAGATCAAGAACTCAGAATTTCATTCTATCAAAATCTTTCATTTCCTTTACTCTGGTTTTCTATATTTACCTTTCCCTTTGTATTTCTTTTCCGTATGTACCTTGGGGTTTCTGCACCCCCCTTTAAAAAAAAAAAAACTTTTTGGAAACTCTATGCTTTCATGGATTTTGCTAACATGTGGAATCAAACTATTTAATATTAGATTCATCACACACACTTTGCGTATGCAATAATACTCTTTTTTATTTATTTGTTTTTTTGGTATAGTGTTATAATGTTTAAAAGTTATATATAAAGTTTCTTTAAAAAAAAATGATATATAATTTTGAGATAAGTAAAAAATTTTGAGATTTAAACAAAAGAAAGATGATATACGTTAGTGTGAATGGATGAAGATTTGTGATAATTGTATAGAATTTGGATAAAAAAGATTTTGGAATGTTTTAATGAATTTTTTAAACAAACCATAGAAATTTCGGCACAAAAATGTGTAGTTTTTACATGAGTTGTGAGTTTTTTTTTTTTTTTTGAAGTAATTTTGTTTTTTTTTTTTTATAAAGATAATTGAAGTATTTATTGAATACAAATAGATAACAAATACAAATAGGAATAAGACATTTGAATACAAATGGGTCGTGAGGATAACGTTTTTTTTCCCTTTTGTATGTGAGATAGTATTACTCTTTTAACATTTTTTGGAAGAAGTAATTTTTGTTTTTTGATAAAGATAATTGAAGTATTTAAATTAAAATAGATAAGAAATACAAATAGGAATCATACATTTGAATACAAATGGGTGGTGAAAATAACGGTTTTTTTTTTCCTTTTGTATGTGAGATAGTATTACTATTTTAACATTTTTTGGAAGAAGTAATTTTGTATTTTTTTTTTATAAAGATAATTGAAGTATTTGAATCCAAATAGTTAACAGATATAGATAGAAATAAGACATTTAAATACAAATGGGTGGTGGGAATAACTTTTTTTTTTCCTTTTTGTACGTGAGATAGTATTATTGTTTTAACCATTTTTGCTTTTTTTTTTATAGGAAAAAAATTAAACTAAAGGGAATGTTATTTTAGAATTTGTATGAGGATATTTTGGTACGCAAAAAATTGAAGACAAAATAGGGAAATCCTCTTATTAATAGTATGGATGCTTCACATGCTCTATATTTGTTGCTTATCTTTAGTATAGCATTGTGATATATTTTTCATCCATCTTTATTCCACACATGGCTTTGATGGTTTCTTTTGAGTGTTTCAAAAAAGACAAGTACATTCCAATCAAGAAACTCAAAGCCTGTTTGGTAGGAGCTTTCAAGTATTGTTGTTCAAAATGATGTGAAAGTTGTAGTTTAAAAATGTTGTGAAAATACGTATTTAAAGTACTTATAATGAAAAAAATGTGTTTGGTACCATGTTTCAAACAACATATATTTAAAAATGTGAAAAAATATAATTGTGTGTTTGGTATGTATATTTATTTATTTTTTAAGTGGTAACTTTCTAACAAGTACAATTATTTTATTAATATTTATTAGAGGAGTACACATGAGAGAGAAGGGAGGAAAAGAGATAAAGAATAAAAAGAAAAAGAAAAAAGAAGATGAGGCTTGCATGAGAGAGAGGGAGAGAGAGAGAGGAGAGAGAGAGAGTTGTAGTTATGTTAAGTCTCGTTGAGTGGGTCCCACACTTTTCTAAATATTTATAAAAGTGCATTTGAGTAATATTATTTGAAAACTGAAAATTGGTATGAGGAGTTTTTTAAATTTATTGTTTAAATACTCTAAAATGAGAAACGTAACTCAAACACTCCTAAATGAAATCCCTTATCAAACCCTTTTTTTTTTTGCCCCCAATTTTCAGTGTTGAAACATTGAAAACTGTTATTTGAATTATCTTACCAAACTGTTATTTCAACTTCTAGGTTAGATGTTTTAGGTTGGGAATATTATTTAATTGGGCTTTATGTATCAAATTATCAATTTTGGTTTTTTCATGGATTTCTAAAAACGGAGATTTTAGATGTAAATTTTAGGGTTCGTTCAGTTAGGGTGAAACAGGGAGGATAGAAAATAGATAAGAGAAAAGTTGAGAGAAAATTGATTTTATGGTGTTTGATTAAAAATAAAAGGAAGTTGAAATTGGTAGAGCTCAAGTATTTTCTCTCCTAACCCACCAAAATTTTTTATTCTCTATTTAGGGAGAAAATAGAGGGAAGAAGAATAGTTGCAGCCAATGACTAAACTAACGCCCTTCTCCTCTTACGTTTCTTGGTTAATGGCTTCTTCTTCTTCTTTTTTCCCCCTTCTCGGGCATGATACAACAAGTGCCATTGTTCCTTCATTTTTGTGGGTGCTTGACTGCTTTATTTTGTTTTCCTCTTCTTTTTTTGTGTTTTTTTTTTCCTTAACTAGACGTGATATTTATCTGGGCTAGATACAAGTACCATTGTTATTTCATTTTTGTGGGTAATTTCTTTTGCTTTGCTCTTCTTCTTCTTTTAGCTGGACGTGAATTTTTTTTTCTTTGTTTTGTGGGCATGATTTTTCTTTTTAAATATGTTTGGGTGATTGCTTCTTCTTCTTCTTCTTTCTTCTTCTTCTTCTTTTTTTTTTTTTTTTTTTTTTTTTTTTTTTCAGTTGGTTGTTGGCCACTTTTTTTATTTTTAATTTTAATTGGACATCATTTTTTAAATAAGGGAATATGAGTAAACTTATACAAACTCTTTTTTTTTTTTTTTTTCATTCCTCTATTTTTCCACCCCAACTAAACACAAATCAAGGAAACTAAAGTTATATTTGGTTATCGTTTTTGTTTTTTGTTGACTTGTTTTTAAGAATAATAAATAAAAAAAAATCTAATGTTTTCAAAGTTAAAAACCCGCTTTGTAAGTTGAGAAGGAAAAACACCGCACAAAAGAAGTTCTCATTAATTCCAGTATTTTTAGCATCCATCATAAGCATAGAAGTAAAAAAAAAAAAAAAAATGGAAGATGGAAGATGAGGGAAAATCCGAAGTTTTGGTATTGATGGGTTCTAAGTCCCTTCCAATGAGATTAATGTATTGGTTCATTAAGTTCTAACATACATCAGATCAGACCAATATTTGAACAACTGGTCCTTTTTTTTTTAAAATACATGTTAGTTTCTTGTCTAAATAAATATCTATAATGTCAAAAGGAATGGTCCTCTCATTAGCACGTAGCATTGGCAAACCCACACATTAGATAAAACATAGGCAACAACGTGATCTTCTAGCAAGGCAAACACATATCAATGTCAAATTCTTGCTGCCAAAAAGCAAACAAATCGCACCTCAACTTGGCTAATTTATGCCACCAAAAAACAAACTGAGGCCCTTGCAACCTACTGAAGCCACGAATGAACAAAGGTGATCCTCTTCTTTAAGATTGCCTAGTTACAACTTACACAAAGTGGCGTGCGTGATGAGAGAGAGTAAATAAATGCTGAAATCCCTTGTTTTGCTTTCAGTGAGATTTGAACTGAGGCACTGATTCAGTAATTGTGGGTTTGAACTTGATTTTTGGGTAAGAAAATAGAAAACTATTCTTAAAGATAGAAAACAGGAGAAAAACTAGTTAACAAACATATTCTAAAATTTCTTCTATCCTCCAACCAAATGAATTCTTAGGTTTGGCAACTTGTGAGCAAAAATGTCTTGTAAATTTAAGTCTCTATGTGTTGTCAAGATTGTTGCCCAAGTGCCAAAACTCACTGTGCAAGAATTAAGAATTCCACAACTTTCGATAGATGGTCGACCAGCAAAGCAGGATCACTCCAGAACAGTGCAGCAATGACATAAATGTAGGCTACCTATTATTTCTTTTTACCGGTTACTTCTTTTTTTCTCTTGTATTTTTTCCTAGCTGAAATCTGGCTATTTTTTTTATTTTTTTAATTTTAAAAATCGGTATAGCCGATACATCCTGATATGCCCTGGAATTTGGAGTAGCATTAAATAGTAGCATTTCTGCCCTGGCTTAGGTACTAATAATCTAATATAGCAAATATCAGCTAGTACAATACAAAATTGACTCTCTTAATTCAAAGTGCATTGAAAATTCATTGTAATTAACCTCGCCCTCTCTTTCTCTTTTTGTGCAATATATTTAAGAGTTTCATTTTTATAATGCACCTTATGGAACTAGTAATATAAAACAGACAGTTCACTAGTCCTTATTAGTAAACTACAGTCTCGTTGTTAATTGACTCCCTACTGTCATTTTAGCTTCCTCTCACTCCCTTTTTCCCTCTAAAAAACCAACAACTTTGTAAACTATTAATATTTCCCTTGGTTTCCAAGGAGAATGTTTTGATTTCAACTAATTGTAAATATGTGATTTATGGGATTAGGAATTTTTACATATTTTGAAAGATAAAGAAAAAATTATCACGAATGAACTTATAAACTTTAATTGTGAGTTTAAGTGTACACAGGAAGAATTAACACATCCTACCAAAAAAGGTAAAAAAAAGAAAAACCAACATAAAAACCACATAGTGAAATTCATCATCCGTTTTTACATAATTATTCACACATACACCCAAGCACTTCTTCGCCTTGATTAATACTTTTACCACTTTTTAGAAATCAGAAGCACATTGTTGCGGTACTCTCCAAGGGCCCATATAGGAAAGATATTTCTGTACGCTGAATAACTGATCATACAGTTCTTGTTGAAAACTCCCATGATTTCCTATAGATTGGAGAAAGAAAAAGCTAATAATTTGCAAGAAGTAGAATTTGTATCACTTATTGAAGGTTAAGAAACAATTTTTCCCTCACTGAGTATTTGATAGCATATGTTAGACACTAAAAAGCAATTCCTAATTATAAAAGATATTGCTTTGAAATATGCATTGTTAAGAGGTAATTAATAAGGGAAATGTTTTTTTAATGCATAAAGTGGAATATAAAAAGTTAGGCAGAAGATTTTTATTCCTTTGATAACTAAACTTCCTAACTAAAGGCCATTTTCTTAAATAGTCACACATTCCTTAACATTCCTTTTCTTTTAGTTTTGTAGAAATTTACCTGTTGAGGGGAGTCTCCATTTTCCATTTGTGCATTAATTAAAACCTTGGTTGTACGATGTAAGGGAGTTGCATGTCGCTGGGCCTAACCATCCAATTGGCAACTGTAAAATTGTGTTTTACAACTATTTTGTGTTGGCTTTAATTCCGTGCCAAATTTTATTGTAATTTTGTTCAATATTTTATACCTTGTACTTTATGTGGGATTTTATTGTAAGGGTTGTGTGATAGAGAGAGAGTGTGTGAAGACTCAAGCATTTGAAGACAGAAGATTTCTAGCAAGTAGCTTGCGACTAAGCATCCTGCGAAGTGATGCATGTGCCTTGTACATGACTAGAATGTGAAGAGTCATGACAGATGATGATTGCTGGTTTTTGCGAGTGTCTCGCGGGTAAGGCCTTCCTGCGAGATACCCTAAAACAGTCTGTTTTGCTATTTTGTCCTATTCGCTCCACTACATCCTCATACACACTATATATACCATCATTACTCACATATTGAGTAGAGAGCTTTTTAGAAGAAAAAACCCTAGCCTTAACCCTTGAGAGTGTGAGATTGTCATACCCACAATTCTACACATCATCCATTGTGGTTTTCCTCTACTCCTACCTCTCCATTTCTATATCCTTGAGAGGTTGATAGACCAAACACTTACCACACCCATACTGAGTGTTCAATGAGTTTTGGTGCTGCTAGGAAACATTGGAAGAAGCCAAACTTTGGCGGATGCAATCGGGCACATTGTGGAATCCGAAAAGCTAAACAAGACGCGGTTCCGAGAAGCCTTGTTGGAGTAGGAGCTTGGAGGGCTTAGGTGCATGGGGTAGACTAGATTTGGAGGGTCTTTTTCTATTCGTGTATCCTAACTTATTGTCTAGTGGATCGATTTACTGCTTGGAGGGCGGTAGAGAGGTTTTTCGTTGAGTTCTTTGGTTTCCTCTTCAATAACACATTGGCGTGTTATCTTGTGTTTGCATCTCTTTTCCCTACTTTTCTTTCATTTTACTGCTGTGTTTTGTTAAATATGGCTTATAGTAGTTTTATTGTTTGTTTGCTCGCATTTACTCTTGTTTACGCACTTAGATAAGTTAGAGTAAAATCAATCAAGCCGCATCTTTCTAATTTGGGGTCTAAAAAAGCTCTTGTATTTTAACACAAATCTGAGCTTTCAATTGGTATCAGAGCAAGTGCACTTGTTGTGATTTTATTACCTAAGTGCAATCCAAGACCCTTTTTGTGATGGATCGGTCACAATCTCTCAATGCTCCACCATTCTTTGATGGAAGCAAATATGCTTTTTGGAAAGTACGTATGAGGACATTTCTTTGTTCTATCGATGAGTCCGTGTGGGATTCCGTTGAGAATGGGTATGTTAGACCTACAAAAGCCAAGTTCGAATGGGACAAGGCAGCACTTGCTTTGGCAAATGCTAATAGCAAAGCAATTAAGGCTATATTTTGAGGTGTGTCTACTGATAAATTCCACAGGATATCGCATGTGAAGACCGCTAAGGAAGCTTGGACGATTCTTGAGACTACCTACGAAGGTACCAAGAAGGTCATGGAAACAAAACTTTAAATGCTTACCACTCGATTTAAAGAGCTTAAGATGAGTGATGATGAGTCATTTGATTCATTCTATGGGAAGCTCAATGAAATTGTGATTGCCGAGCTCAATCTTAGTGAAAAGATTGAGGATGCTAAGGTGGTGAGGAAGATCCTGAGGTCCTTCCAGAGAGCTATCGTGTGAAGGTTACTGCTATAAAAGAAAACAAAGATTTGGATGAGATTAAAATTCAAGAGCTAATTGGATCTCTCCAAACATATGAACTTAGATTGCCTTCTCACAAGCCAAGCAAATCTCTTGCACTCAAAACCATCAATGAGAGGATGGACAAGTCATCCGAAGAAGACTATGTGGAAAAAGAAGTAGCCTTCCTTGCAAAGAACTTCTGAAAATTTCTGAAGATGAAGAACAATAGGAAGTCCTTTAGCAAAGGAAAGTTCTCATCATCCAAAGGTGGTTGAAAGGAGTTCAAGAAGAAATATGGGAAGGACTCTCAATCCCCTCAAGGAGTTGTGTTTTTTGAATGCAACGACCATGGACACATCAAGAAAGAATGTCCCAAATACTTGAGAGGGTAGGGTAAGGTGTTTGCCACTACTCTTAGCGACTTCGAAAGCTCAAATTCAGACACGAAAGAAGAATGTGATAGTGACGGGAACTATAGGACTTTCATGACAATTACCTCCATCGAATCTAAGGATTATTTGAGCAATTTGGTAAATGAACTTAGTGAGCATTCTGAGGATGAGGAAGTTGAAGAGTCGGAAGATGAAGATGTATGCCAAACTGATAGAGAGAGCAATCTTCAAGAAGCAAATGATTCTTTGCGAGAAGATTGTGGAAAATGTGCCAAGGTTGCAAACCATGTTGTGAGAAAGATGAAGAAAATTGAAGAAAAGCATAAGTGTACTCTTGTGCAACTTAAAGAGGCAAAATGTGAAGTAGAAGGACTCAAGGGAAAGCTAGTTGAAGCCTACTCTAAGATCAAGTTTCTAGAGCTTGAAATTATCTAAACTAATGTCAAGGTTGAGCGTATCTCCACTAAGAAACTTGACAGTGTGCTGTTGTCACAAAAATCTTCACATGACAAGATCGGTTTGGGCTATACCGGAAAAGGAAGCTCCAGCAACAAACCAAAGAAGGAAGTAAGTTTTGTATCAGCCAAAAGTGTTGAGAAACTTAAAGAAGTGATGCTTGAGACTAAGACCCCTGCTGCTGAGAAAACAACCATTGGTGTAAGACCAAAAGATAAAGGGAAGTCATTACCCAAAAATCAAAGTGGGCCTTAAGTGAAGCATGTGTATCATCATTGTGGTGTTCAAGGGCACACAAGAGCCAACTGTTTCAAGTTACATGCACTTAAGAAAGCTGATTCCATGCGTGACCAAGAAAGTTCAAAGGAGAAACAAAAGGGAACTTAGTCTAAGGGAGAAAATGAAGGACAACTCATTGGAGACGTCATGTAAATGCTGAAGAACATCTCTCTATGTCTTGCTAGCTTCACTCAGAGGTTGAAAAGCTATGTTGGTCGTGCACCTCCATCCAAGACTCTCACCCAAAACACTTGAAAAGTGTGGGTGAAGAAGGGTACCCATGCATGATTTATCTCCTATGTCCATGATTTAATTCTTTCAATGTTTAGGGTCATAGGTTCATGCATCATGTCTTGCAAAATCTTCTTGTGTTATTGCTTCCGATTCGTAGTATGTTTCTTCTTCTAGCTATTTTTGTTTTTGTTGATCTTACTTTTCATGTTATGTTTTTGAGTGTGTTGAAAAATTCAAAAACTCATAAAAATTGAAAAATCTTCAAAAAAATTGATCGCTTGTGTTGTGTATATCACATGTGAGTTTGGCCTAGTACTTTCGTACTAATGGCGTAGTGCATTTACGAGCTTAGCTTGTTTTGTATGCACATCTATCTTTGTGAGACAAATCTTGAAATCTATGTGTGATTGCAGTAAATCGATCTTCAAGCTTGTCGTGAATGATTAGTCAATTGTCTTGTTGGTCTTGATACATGCATAGACTTGTGCCTTTATCTTTTCCAACGTTTTTATTTTTTTTTCTTAAAGAGCTCATCAAATGTCAAATCTCGAAAAGAGATATTGAGCTGCAAAAGCCGTCGCACATACTAGTAATTGACTAGGAAAAAGGGAAAGCGACTTGTTGGCAATTTTCTAAACTTGATCACATATTGAGTATTCAGAAGTCTCCTTTAGACAAAACTGGTCTAAGTTTTGTAGAAAACATCTCTTTGTCTAAAACTCATTCCACAGACTTTGTTCCTTTTTCTGAGCCTCTTGTAAATGAGATTGTCAAACTTGTAGAAGTTACACCTCCTAGGAAGATTAGGGTTGATCTTAAAGAGTCTAAGCCTAAGACTCCTAACCCTCCTAAGGATAAGTTGCATGATAGACCAAACTGGGTTTGTCATTTTTGTGGAAAGTTTAGACACATTCATCCAAACTATTTCAAGTTGCTAAGCATGAAAATAAGCCAAAAGTATCTATGCCTCAAGCACAAGATCCTATGGTACTTATTGTTGAGTTGGTAAAGGCTTTGAACCTTTATTCTAATCCTGGAGTTGCTCATCATTCTAACCAGAAATTAACTCCAATGCTAGAGTTGTATCTAAGAGGTTTTGGATGCAAAATGCTCAATCTAATTGAGTCTTTTTGACATGGTCCATGTGCTTCGTCTCTCTTTTCTTTGTGACCATTCATCTTTTGTTGTTTTGGTTTCTTTTATTTTTTAGGATTTGCATTGCATAACATTCATACATTTCATGTTAGATTGTTTTTTTTTTTTTAACATAAAAAAAATTGGGAAAAGGAAGGAAAAATGTATTTTGCATTATTTTTTTTGGACTTGAGATCAAGGCTGGCCATAATTACACTAAACCCACTTGTGGTTTGGCTCGAAACCACTTTGCCTACCCATGGTTTAAAAAGTGTCACTTTACCCACTTGAGGTATGTTCCGTTTGTTTTCCGTACCACCTCTGTTAAAATTAGGGGTAAATAGGTATTTTTGCTCAAATTTTATGTCTCTCCTCCTAAAACAAAAAATAGCACAAAAATGCAAGAGAAACAAGATCAAAAGGGAGGGTTTTGAGGTAAAAAAAAAATTGCACAACAATGGCGAGACCCATTTGCTTTTGGCTACAGTACTTTGTGTTCTTGATGTTCATAGGCCCAACCGTTTCTTATGCTTTGCCACAGCCACCACGACCACCACAGTCTCACCAAGGTGAAACCTTTTTTCTTTCCATCTTTTACTTTCTCTTTCTCAGCAATTACTTAGAAGTTTTAGGAATGAAAAGAGAAGATATGCAATTGAAAATGCTAAAAACGCCTGCTTTTTCTCAAAAACCAAACAATGGCTATGCCTTTTTGTGCTCTATTATGCTAGAATTGACACAACTATTTGGCTTTATTGAAGTTAAAACAAAAGAACCATGATGGGATTGTCATATATTATTCTTTTTTATGTTTCTCAAACCCCAATCTTTCAAAAAGCCTATTTCTTTTCTTCGTATGTTCAATCCGTTTGGTTGTTGAGAAAGTGCAAGAAAAGAGTAGAAATTGCAATTCTATAGTTAATTGAGTGTAAATATCACTATTTGGCAAAATCATTCAGGATTTTCTTTTGTTATGCTTTAGGTTTATTAAGAAGAACAGATTCTCTAAAACCCATTTCTTTAATTTCTTGATCCATTCTTTGAGTTTGGTTGATGAGAAAGTTCAAGAAAAGGGAAGGAATTGATATCTAATAACATCTACAAAAATTGTGCCTAACACTGGAAGCTGACACATATGACGCCCAACCCTTCACATCAGAAGATGGCATTCAAAATGCCCATGGACGGGTTCTTGGTGGCAGCAATGCAGTAAATGCTGGGTTTTATAGCCGAGTTGATGATGATTTTTATAAGAAAATAGGAGTGAATTGGGATCTTAGGGTTGTGAACCAATCCTATGAGTGGGTTGAAAGGGCTATTGTGTTTAGACCAGAGCTCAAGAATTGGCAATCAGTAGTTCGAGATGGGTTATTGGAAGCTGGTGTTGATCCTTATATTGGGTTTAGTTTGGATAACTCGGTGGGATCCAAGATTGGAGGTTCTACTTTTGATAGTACAGGGAAGAGATACAGTGCTGCTGATCAGGAATTTTTTTTTTATACCTTAAAACCCTCCCTTTTGATCTTGTTTCTCTTGCATTTTTATGCTATTTTTTTGTTTTGGGAGGAGAGAGACATAAAATTTGAGCAAAAATACCTATTTACCCCTAATTTTAACAGAGGTGGGTTACGGAAAACAAACAGAACATACCTCAGATGGGTAAAGTGACTTTTTAAACCACGGGTAGGTAAAGTGATTTCGGGCCAAACCACATGTGGATTTAGTGTAATTACTCCTTTATTTGTCTTCTATATAAGACTACCAGTCATACATGAAGAGTAAACTCTATGCCGAATATGATACATAAAGCAACATTGAACATTTTACATTCCTATATATAAAAAAAGAACCTTTTACATAACAGAATTAATTATTATCTAGAATTAATAATATAAGGGGGCTTGAAGAGAACTTGAGTGTTACATATAGATAGTATTTGCTACTCACAATTTGGTTAACAAAAACATGTATAACAAGTTAAAGTAAATATCAAAAGTAAGCTTTTATGTAAGTTGTTTTCAGTTAAATCAAAAGATTAAAAATTAACAGATAAAAGCTAATTCATAATTTTTGTGAGTTTTTAACCTTTTTCCCCTAATTTGTGTGGATCCAAAATGTTTAGTTACTTGCTTTTTAAAGCCAACTTTTGCTATTTTCAAACCTAATTTAATTCAAGCTTTAGAATATAAATCACCTAACGAATACAAGAACTAGCTAATTTTTACACATTTTCGACAAATAAGCCAACCCAATAAAAGATGGAAGTTATAGGTCCAAAGTCCAAACACCAAAACCAGAAGATAATGTCTATTTGCCTAACTAACAACTATAGACCAAACGTTGCACAACCATCAATTAATAGATACAAGTTTTGAATACCAAACCAAAGGACAATACAAACTGGTTGGACCACTACTATGGTTCAAGTATCTGGACCATGTTAAATTATTAAAGACATTGAACATCAACTGATTCGGACCTATAATACAGAAAATACAGCTTACTTAGTGTCAATGATTTTGTCACATATGTTAGATTATCATTTAAAACCTACCAATAACACCTTACTTTTGCCACAAATGCATTTAACTTGAACATCCACTCAGTAATTAATTTTTATATTTAATTCAGGCCTTATATTCATTCCATGGCTAGGCATCTGTAAACAACTTCAAGGGAAAAGGTGCCCTAAGTCATTCATCTTTACAAGATACACAATATTAAAAAAATCAAATATTAGGGAACCTCACAATCACAATCACACAGTGGTCCTCTTGGTTGTGAATGAACTTACACTACAGAAAATGCGGCTATAGTTGATCTATAAACGTGTTTCTAAGAAACGCAGCTATAAACTTAATTTATAGCTGTGTTTTTCAAAAACACGGCTATAGCTATCCTATAGCTGGGTTTTTAAAATGTGGCTATATGTTAATTCTATAGCCGCGTTCAAAAAGCGCAGCTATAGGTCCAACCGAATAATTTTTTTTTTTAAAGGGGGACCTATAGCTGCGTTTTTTAAAAACACAGCTATAGCCAATCTATAGCCGCGTTTTAAATAGGGGTGTCAATTGGGGTTAGCGTGTCGAGTTCGTGTCGTGTCGAGATAGGGGTATTAGACTAAATGACTCAACTCTAACCCGACCCATTTAACATTTGTGTCATAATCCTTCAACCCTAACCCGACTTGTTAATAAAGTGGGTTGATTTAACCCGACCTGTTAATAAGTTGGGTTGATCTAACCCAACCCAACCCATTTGACACGCTTAATAAACGAGTCATGTTGGGTTGACACGAATGTTACACAACCCATTTCAACCTGCATAACATTAAATATAACATTTATATAGAAATATTTTTTTTTACATCCCAAAAGTAGTGCATACATTTCAAGACTTCAACCCACATTTAAAATAATATAGTTTAACAAAAATAGAACATTCATCTAGAAATAAATTCTTTACACTCCATTAAAAGTGCATAAACTTTAGAGAAAGAGAAAGAAAATAATAACCGATTTGAGAGTTGACACTTTGAGTTTAAGAATTGGACGTGAGAAGAGTAGTAC
Source organism: Castanea sativa (assembly GCF_040712315.1). Lineage (NCBI taxonomy): Eukaryota > Viridiplantae > Streptophyta > Magnoliopsida > Fagales > Fagaceae > Castanea > Castanea sativa. The sequence continues at coordinate 7,966,823 of NC_134019.1, read as the reverse complement.
AGCTGAAAAAAAAGAAGAAGAAGATATTTATAAGAAGGTTTAGAGATTTATGGTTGTAGGGTTTAGAGACCTAGGACTTGTAAAGTTTCAATTTCCAATTACATCCCTTGTAAAATTTTGTAATTACTCACTTTTTTTTTTTAATTTGAAATATATGTTGGATATAAAAGGTACTTGACAAATCTAAAATAAAATGAAGATTTTTTGTTATACGAGTTAAACGGATTATGTTAAGTGGGTCATTTTGTGTTGATACAAATAAATTGGCGTGTCAAATGTGTGTATTGTGGGTAACACGGGTTGACCTGCTTATGACATGTTTCTTATCATGTCACTTTCGGGTCTATCTGTTTATGACCCAAACTTATTAAGGCCCAACCTTAACCCGAAAACACTTGTGTTGGGCTTGTGTCGTGTTCGCGGGTTGGGTCGAACTTTGATACCCCTAGTTTTAAAACGCAGCTATAGATGACCAAATTTTTTTTTTCTTTTCTTTTCTTGTACTTTCCCACCTACTTCCCCACTTTCCCACCTACCCCCACCTCATCTTTTCTTTCGTTTCTTTTCTCTTTTTTTTTTTTTCCTTCCTTCTTCACTCACTCTAGCACAACTCTTTAGGTTCTTCTTCTTTGTTACTTTTTTTTTTCTTTTCTTTTTCCTTTTTCTTTCTTCCTTCTTCACTCCAACGTAACTCTTTTTTTTTTTTTTTTGCTCCTTTCTTCTGCGAGTCACGCCAGTTCTTTTTTTTTTTTCTTCCTTATTCACTCCAACACAACTCTTTTTTTTTTTTTCCCTTTATTTCTTTGCAGCTACTTCTTCTTCTTTCTTTCTTTTTTTCTTCATCTCAAGCACACTGATTTGTCTATAGATCTAGTTTTTTTTTTTTTTTTTTTAATGTTTAGTTACTAAGAAAATGGAGGAAATGCTAAAAATTTTGAATGAAGTGGATATTTTAGCAATATTTGTGTCTATGTCTTGATTTGGATTTGTGCTTGAATTTGTGCTATTGTGTTGCTGATATTGTGCTTATGTTTAAATGGGTTTGTGTTCTTGAGCTTGTTCTTTTGTGTTTCTGAGCTTGTGCTTTTGTGTTGAATCAATTTAGTGTTAGATTTGGGTTGGTTTTGTTGAATGAGAGGAGATTCATGGGTTTGTGTTCTTATATTTTGGAACACATTGTGTTTGTATTGTCAGTATGTTGTATTTGATTTTGAATATTTTGCGTGTGTTTGTTTTGTGAGTATGTTGTGTTTGATTTTGAATTTTTTGGGTTTGTGTTTGGTATTGAATTTTTTGGATGTGTTTGTATTGTGAGTATGTTGTGTTTGATTTTGAATTTTTTGGATTTGTGTTTAATTTCGAATTTTTTTGGTTTGAATTTTGAATTTTTTGGGGGAAAAAAAACCCAGGTTTTTTAAAAAAAAAAAAAATCTGTAGTTGCATTTCAAAAATGCAGCTGTAAGAGGCTTTAGCCGCGTTTTTAAAAAAGCAGCCAAAACTATACCTATAGCCGCATTTTAAATGCAGGCCAAAGCGGTTCTATAGCCGTGTCTTTTACAAAACGCAGCTATAGGTCTTAGCTTATAAAGGGGTGAAAAATGCAACTATAGGAGGACCTCTAGCCGCGTTATAGAAACACAGCTATAGACCCCCGCAGGGGGCTATTGTCGCAGGATAGGCCGCTTTTGGAAACGCGACTATAGTGTATAGCTGCGTTTTTAAGGTCTATAACTGCATTTTCCAAACGTGGCTATAGCTCTCGTTTTTTGTAGTGTTACCAGACAGATTTAAGATAAGTTCTTTGGTGTATGTTCTTTTGTAGATGATATAGTTCTGGACTTCTAGTAAATAAAACTGGACATGAAGTTAACTCCAAGTTTAAAAACTAGAGGGATACTTTGAAATCTAGAGGCTTAAGGGTAAGTAATTCTAAAATAAAGTACGTCATGTAACTTTATTAAAAGAAGAAATAAAGATTATAAAGTAGTGAGATTTGATGGTTAAAAGAGATTGGAGAGTTAGTGATTTTCATATTTTGGATCAATAATTTTGAGTGTTAAGAGAAAAAAAAAATTGTGAATTACTGAATAAGAGTAAGGTAGATGAAGCAAACAAGTGTATTAGAAGTATTGTGTGATTGTAGAATATCTATTAAGTTCAAGAATTTTTTTTTATTTATAAAATTGTTATAAGATTAGCTCTGCTATATTGTATTAAAAATTGGGGTTATTTAAGATATAGAATGTTCATGAAATAAGTGCAACTAAAATGAGAATGTTAAATGGGTAAGTCAAGCAATGTAAGAGTGACTCGTATTGAGGAAGAGATAAGGGAAAGTCATTTGATATAATTTGGTCATGTATAAAAAAGAGTAATTGATACACATGCACATAAGAGTACTTTAATTCAAGTAAATGAAATGAAAAGAGACAGAGAAAGCCTTAAAATGTTAGACTAGTATGAGTAGTAAAAAAAGACAATACATTAAGTAAGGACATACTAACGGGTATTATTTTAGATATAATAAAATGCAAAAAAAAAATACATGTGATCAATTTTAATTAATTAATTTGTTGAAAATTTATTGTTGAGCCAAAGGTTTTGGTACTCCCTTGCACAAAACACCCCATAAATTGTTGTTTTTTCCTTATAATTAATAAGGGAATTATTCAATATAAGGGTATATAAACGTAATTTTAATAAAAATTGAAATGATATGGTTAGCTGTTCCCCAATGTATATCAATCAATTGTGGATTAGACTATATGGTTAGAATGGGATAACTTTTGGATTACAAATTAATCATGATGTTTTGCAGTATGCAAATCCAACAGCTAGGATAAGAGTTTAAGCTACAACAAACAAAGACAGGTCGTTCCTGAGAGGGCCACGTATCGAAGTGTTGAAATAAAGGACCAACTCTCTTAATTCTAAAACGAACAATGAAGAGACACTTAGCCAATAAATTCAACCACAATGATAAAATCGTTTTCAATACCACATTACGCTAAAATGATATCTATAAAATTTTCAAAAAATCAAACACTAAACAATGACACATCCACAAACAAAATCCAGGTACATAATTTAGAGAAACAAAACTACTAATGATAGTATTAGTAGATGAACAAACATGTGAGAAGTTCATTTGCACATATAATATCTCTTGAGATATGGAAAAAAAAAATTATAACTTAAAGAAATCAAATCCTTACTTCAATCTAACTCAATTGAACAGTACGTAGTAACCATCATCAGAAAGCAAGTAAAAAATTTGAATCTATTGCCAAAAGTAAATAATAACGAAAATGTAGGTAACTAGGTATAGAGAATTACAAAATGAATGATGATTAGATGATGCCCTATCATGAACAGATTGCAAATGAAGGGTCAAAATCCTTGACAGATCAATAATAATTGTGATCCCGATCAAGCGGAAGACTTGTGGAATTGACTTAGAGAGCTAATTTTCTTAATCAAGGGTTAAGCAAGCTCCACACCCTTATGCAAATTTTCAGAAATGTTGACTTGGACTTCCCCATCAAGCACCTACCTTATAAATACACTGTTATCTCTGATTGACTTTAGGGCAAGATAATGTGATTAGGTTAGTAAAAAATGATGTATAACATTAAAAAAATAACAACATATAACTCTTTTTATTAGACATTCCATGATCTGGTAGCAATGAAGAGTTCAAAAGGTTTTATTTATTTTTTTATTTTTAAGCCACACCACCGACCATGTAAGGTGAGTTAGTGTGGAACCATCCAATCCAATTAAAGTAAATAGGTTTCTAGGGAAAAAAAAATTTTAGGTAATTATTATCATTATGAGAAAAAAAAATTAAAGAAACTAGGTTGACCATTCTAGGTTCTACATGTTATTATTCCTTTGTATTGGGGTAAGTAAGACTTTGTGGGAATTAAAATCCTCAAAAAAAAAATTTGGTAACTTAGTGGTGGATTTCTAAAATTTTCAACAATAATTGATAATTAATGAATGGTTGACATTCTATCATATCATCAGCATTTTAATTAAAAAAGAGAAATATTTTAAAATCAGAATCATATTCATTGAAGTAGAAATGGTTAAGATTTAAAAAAAGTCAAGCTAAAGTTATCCTAAATTTCTAGTGAGTCCCTAACTAACTCCCCCATGTATATCAATCAATTGTGGATTAGACTATATGGTTAGAATGGGATAACTTTTGGATTACAAATTAATCATGATGTTTTGTGGTATGCAAATCCAACAGCTAGGATAAGAGTCTAAGCTACAACAAACAAAGACAGGTCGTTCTTGAGAGGGCCACGTATCAAAGTGTTGAAATAGAGGACCAACTCCATTAATTCTAAAATGAACAATGAAGAGACAATTAGCCAATAAATTCAACCACAATGATAAAATCATTTTCAATACCACATTACGCTAAAATGATATCTATAAAATTTTTTCAAAAAATCAAACACTAAATAATGACACATCCGCAAACAAAATCCAGGTACATAATTTTGAGAAAAAAAAAACTACTAATGCTAGTATTAGTAGATGAACGAACGTGTGAGAAGTTCATTTGCACATATAATATCTCTCGAGATATGGAAAAAAAAATTACAACTTAAAGAAATCAAATCCTTACTTCAATCTAACTCAATTGAATAGTACGTAGTAACCATCATCAGAAAGCAAGTAAAAAATTTGAATCTATTGCCAAAAGTAAATAATAACGAAAATGTAGGTAACTAGGTGTAGAGAATTACAAAATGAATGATGATCAAATGATGCCCTATCATGAACAAATTGCAAATGAAGGGTCAAAATCCTTGACAGATCAATAATAATTGTGATCTCAATCGAGCGGAAGACTTGTGGAATTGACTTAGAGAGCTAATTTTCTTAATCAAGGGTTAAGCAAGCTCCACACCCTTATGCAGATTTTCAGTAATGTTGACTTGGACTTCCCCATCAAGCACCTACCTTATAAATACACTGTTATCTCTGATTGACTTTAGGGCAAGATAATGTGATTAGATTAGGTTAATCATGATGTTTTGCAGTATGCAAATCCAACAACTAGGATAAGAGTTTAGGCTACAACAAACAAAGACAGGTCGTTCTTCAAAGGGCCACGTATCAAAGTGTTGAAATAGAGGACCAACTCTCTTAATTCTAAAATGAACAATGAAGAGACACTTAGCCGATAAATTCAACCACAATGATAAAATCATTTTCAATACCACATTACGCTAAAATAATATCTATAAAAAAATTTCAAAAAATCAAACACTAAATAGTGACACATCCACAAACAAAATCCAGGTACATAATTTAGAAAAAAAAAACTACTAATGATAGTATTAGTAGATGATCGAACGTGTGAGAAGTTCATTTGCACGTATAATATCTCTCGAGGTATGGAAAAAAAAAATTATAGCTTAAAGAAATCAAATCCTTACTTCAATCTGACTCAATTGAACAGTCCGTAGTAACCATCATCAAAATGCAAGTAAAAAATTTGAATCTGTATGGTAATTTTTTCTTCAATAATGTAGTGTTATTCAATTGTAGTACGTAGTAACCATCATCGTAAAGAAAGTAACAAATTTGAAGCAATATAGTAAATGAAAGTAGTGAGATTTAAGACTTTTCAATGAAATGTACTATAGCTTTCAATCGCTTTCTCTAATTTTTGAACAAACAAAACAAAATTTTTACGATAACTTGGAAAAAGGCTTAAATTTTTCTATAGTTGATTTGATTGTATATTGGAGTTGGACAACTCACACTGCGTCAAACTAAGGCCAAAATATGTAAATTTACAAATCCCAAAAGCCCACCTTCTCACGAAATCAAACCCAAATCTCCAATCCGCGACCAACAATGTGTCCGGTGAGACCTTCTTAACCACATGAGTATTGAAAACATATCTAAACTTAAGCACTTCTGATCCATATGACATTCTATTGAGTATCACTTTGTCTTCTATTTAGATACGCATTTTTAGAAACATGAATAAATGCACCAGCACCATATAACAATACTTTTAATTGCTAACCCAGCACTATATATTTCAAAAACAATTGTAACATCTCTAGAAGGCCATGGAGATGCATACAGTTGTTAGAGTCAATCCACAGAAACTTGACTTCACAGCATTCAGAAAAAGTTGGTAAATCATTTACAGACCACCTTGCAATTGGACATAAAAACTCTAGCAGATTGAAAAGCACACACATTTCAATCTTAGTTATTTTCTATGAAATTTATGGCAATAAACAACCACTACAAGCCCCAACAACTTAAATCAAATCAAACCCATATTACTACAGCTTCAACCAAATTCACTCTAATCTCAGAATTCTATTCCTTTGTTTTTTGAATCAATAATCTCAGAAATCTTAAACTTCTAAGGGGAAAAAAATCCACGTATCCAATGATTCAATATTAATTATTTTTTTTAACAAACACTAGAAAGTATTAAATAATACCCATAAAAAATTAAAAGAAAAGAACAACTAAACAAGCATAGATTCATAAAATTATGGAAGTGAAATGAAAGTTCCAATCAACAATCACTATGAACCAACAAAGTTTCAGACTTTGAAATGACCCCTAAAAAAACAAAAAACAAAACTTTAAGTTATTTTCTTGAGGTTTCTTGGGAACCAAACAAGCAGAGGAGAAAGAGAGAGAGAGAGAGAGTACCTCCGCCATGAGTGGTCCGATCAAAGGAGAGCAATTCTCACAGAAAAGGACGAGAGGAAAAAAGTTCAGATTCCACAACTGTATTCACACTCTCCCAAAATTCAAACAACTTCAATACAAGAAAATGAAAAGAGCCAAAAACAGCAAAATCAATGATCTGAAACCGTTTGGTTACTGAGAAAACAAATTGCAAGAAAATTAAACAAAACACAACTACATCATTATTTAGACGCTTCGATTTGATCTCATTCCAAACGCTTAGTTTTCTCAGAAACCAAACAATTACGAAAATGAAAAAACTGGTTCGGAATTTCGAAACTGTTGAACAATTAACCCTAGAAAGTGAGAAATTCAGCAACAAGAAAAATGCGCTCTCATTGATCAAATCGTGTGCCGCTACGAACAAAGCGTTAAACAGTGATAGAAGAGAATAGAGCCACCGTTCGATCGAGAACGCGAAGCACAGCACCAAGTGAAGAAGAAGGAGAAGAAGAAGAAGAAGAAGATAAATAAATATAAATGAAATAGGAATAAATTTTGAAAATAGAAATAAAAATCAGAAAATTTATTTACAAACACAAACCCTAACTCAGAAAATTTAAGGCTAAGCTCAAAAATCTTATACCTTCACCGGTGGATCTGGGGGAAAGGGACGTTGGGATTGGAGGGCAGAGTGTTCTTGGCGTTGAAGAAGAGAAAGCCTGTGAGAAATGAAAAACAGGAGAAATTTAGCAACTAATCAGCAAAAACTAGGTTTAAATTTATCTATGGGGAGTGAGAGTGACATATTTGCGATGTGCGATGGGTGAGGGCTTGAGATCGGAGAGATGGAGGGTGACGGTTGAGACAGGGCTTGAGATAAAGATGGAGGCTGATGTACGATGGGAGAGGCTAGGTTTATTTTTTTATTTTTTTTTATTTAGATATTTGGGAGAGGGTAGGGTTGAAAATGTTTTTTAGTATAATATTTATACAAAGCCTAAAGCTGTGTTTTTAACCTGTGGCTATAGACAAAATCTGAAGCCACATTTAATAAATGTGGCCACTTCCTAAACTTAAGCCGCGCTTTATACACGTGGCTACAGACTAAATTTAAAGTTGCATATATAAAACGCGGCTTTAGGCAAGCTAGAGCCACATTTTTTAAACGCGGCCATAGTTAAGATTAAAAACAAAAGAAAAAAGAAAAAAGAAATACAAAGGTCCTATAGCTGCATATTTTAAACGCGGCAATAGTTCCACCCCCAAAAATGTGGCTATAGCTCAAGAAAACGCGACTTTAGACGCATTCTATGGCCGCATGTTTAAAACATGACTTTTGTTGTTTTCTTTAAGCCGCGTTTTTTAAAAACGGGGCTTTAGCTCGTCTGTAGCCGCATTTTTGCAAATGTGGCTTAAAAATACACGGCCTAATTAATTACACATTCGTCACTTGTCCTACGCGGTCATACCTCATACATGCATGATCATCGTATGTGGTTAGTTATCAAGACCACATTTATCATACACCAACGATCATTATACAATAAAATGTTCAATTGTATATACTTGGTTATGATAACCTACTTTCCTACCTTACAACTTTGACTTTGAAAAATTAAAAACTCTACAAATAGTATTTGTTTGGACACTTTAATGGTTGGACAAAGTTTTTCTTGAAATTTGTTTGGAGAGAAACCCTTCAAAATCTTCCTATATCATTTTATTGAATGTGAATTTTCAGAAATCCACCATTAGATTGTATTACTTTTTGCTATATCCTTCATCGTTGCAAATTTTTAAGAAGATCAAACATTGATACCTATGTAATCTATCATCTGTTTAAATTTCAAGTTTTCGCACTCTTAAATTATGCTTAAAAAATACGTGTATTAATAACTTATCTAAATGAATACTAGGGTATTACACCCGTTACAATTATGTTCTCCCCATACACAAACACTTTTTACCATATTAACTTTTTAACTTTTTCTCACTTCTTTTATTTAATGGTTGAGATTGGAATTTGCTTTTTTTAACACTCAATCTCAATCGTTGATAGTTATTGCATTAGATGCTGTTAGGACATATGTGGTTCACTTGTTAAGAACATATGTCGTTCTTTTATGTAATTGGCTAATCCTTTGACAAAATGCACTTTGCTTGTATTTCAGTAGATCTAGGATGTTTTTAATACTTTAAGAAACAAGTGTTAAATCCATGCAAGTCTGTCCAAGAAACAAGTTGAAGAAGTGTCTGTCAATAAAGCTCGACAGTTAGCATCTATCGAGCTTAAGAAGCTATTCCAGCCCCGAGGCTCGACAACTGCTTGACAACATCTCGACACCTCTAGCTGTCGAGGTTTAAGAAAAACAGAATTTCAGATCTGTTTTGATTCCAATCCATGGATATGTCTTTGGGCCTTATTTTCTCATAACCTTAGACATATAAAAGGATTATTTTAAGGGTCGTCAAAGAAGACACAAGTTGCACAAGCATTGAGCAAAGTCTGTTCTAGTAATTTGTGACCGAAGACAAAGTTTGTCTTAGTTCATCTCTTTGTGAAGAAGCTGCTGTGTTTGTGCACTGTAGAGTTTTGTAACCAAGCATCTTCTTGTTCTTCATTGTGAGGATGAACTGAAAAACTTTGCAGCCAACATCTTTCTCAAGTTGGGGATTGAAGTCGCGTATTAGGATCCGCACAATTGGTTAGTCACGTACTAGGAGCCGTACATTGAAAATGAGAGATTATTACTATAAAACAAGTCCAATTGGGTATTGGGGTAAGGGTTCAACTGTAGGTTGGTAGAAGATACTGAGATTCCTTTACTTGTAACCGTTTGTTTTGATAATAGTGGATTCTCGAGAGTGGTGACCTTAAAATCATCTGGTGGGGTTTTGCCTCGGTGGTTTTTCTCATTCATAAACAAAGAAATTATGAATTCCATATAGAGAATATGTGTCCATTCATTACTACATATGATTTCTCAACGTACTGAGATTTTGATCATTAATATAAATCTTACTTCGGATACATCAAGAATACAACATTTTATATTCAAGTTCACAATTCCCTCAAGTTTGAGAATTTATGTTTTTAGTTGACAGTTATTAATAGAATAATTAGTCTCATGGCGGTTTGGTCAATATGTCTTGTATACTTAAGATACTTTAACATATCAACTAGAAGTCTCCACTTCCATGATCAAGACAAACCATTTTAATGACATACCTTAGTATTCAGGGGCGAAGCCAGGAAGTTTTGTTTGGGGGGGCCAAGTTACGGCATTAATATATTTATCAAGACAACCCCTACATACATACATATATATACACACAATTTTATATTATATATACACACACATATATATACACACTTTTTTATTTGATAAGTTATATATATACACACACCTAAAAAAAAAAAAAAAGCTTAGTAGTTTCAATCAAAATTATGTTTGATTGCGATCTTTCATAAAATAAAATTCATTTTTTCCATTTTCATAGTGGTTTGTTTAGAAAATTCATTTCAAATACAAATTTTCAAATTTTATACTAACATATTGAACTAATAAAATTTTAAAAAATATGAATGATCCAAAATCTTTTAATTGCTCTAACTTATTTTGTGGCAACTAAAGACACATAGTGACAAGATTGTTTTAATGAGTCAATGATTTGTTAATTGCCACATAACGGCTAAAAAAGATAGATTTAAATATATTTGATGCCAAACTTTATCAAATATTTAATAGATATAAGACTACATTTTACAATAAAAAATAGAATTGCGAAAAATAAAGTTACATCTTTATAACTATTAGAACGATTATTTTTTTTAAGAGCATTATTGGACTAATTCAAATATTTTGGGGGAGGGGCAACTCTTATTTTTATAGACTAAATTTTGAAAACATTGAAATAATTATATATATTTTAAAAATTTTCAAAATTTGGGGGGGGGGGGGGGCATGGTCCCCCCACCCTTCAACACAGCTTTGCCCCTGATAGTATTTACACCTGAAATGCCCATTTTCATCATCGACTGTGAACTGAGGTTTTAAGTTTACAAATAACTTGTGATTTATATTTTTTGTGACTAAATCATATATAATGTATCTTTAGAACTATATGATAATATCCAAATATTTACGTTGTCATTATTTTAAATAATAAAATAATTTTTATTATTTTAATACATGATGCTGTACATAATGTCAAACACAAAATGATACAATAGTTTTCCGAGAACTAATCCTAACACTTCTCTCTCCTAATTCTCTCCTACTTAAAGGGTCAAGACCTCACAATTACACTGCACCCCAAGAAAATTGTTCTCTGAGTGTGCCAGCCTCTTGGTATCTCACTAAGGAACAAACACAAATTTTTCTGTTCCTCTTTAAAGGTATCACTCAAATATTCCTCCTCTTTTCTTAATTTCTCACTTTCCAATCCCCAATATTCTCAAGAAAATGATCTTGATCTCTTTCTATGTAGACTAGTATAGATGTGTATGTTACAAAACATATCCCTGGGTCTCTATGAGAGAAACTATTTTGGCTCCGAAGCATGTTATATTAACGTTGTCCCAACTCCATCATAAAAAATAAAATAAAAAGAAAGTTGTCCTACGACCTAACCCCGTTTTTATACATTTTTCTTTGCAATATAGTTTTAATTTTTCGAGAATTTATATCAGGTTTTGTTCTTAGATACGATATAATTTGCACATATATGTTTACTAAGAAATATGTTGTGGTTGGCTATGATTTATATTATACGAAGTTTCATACCAGCTATGACTCTCTCTCTCTCTCTCTCTCTCTCTGTGTGTGTGTACATAGTTGGGTTTGTTTCATTCAAATATTATTAGGCTAATGATCATATTTACTTGTCTCATGACTGTAGGACTTGTATTCGTTACGTATTTAGAGAATGTGGAAACTGAAGATAGCCGAAGGAGGGCCAGATTTGGTGAGTCTAAACAATTTCATTGGGCGGCAACACTGGGAATTCGACCCCGATGCCGGTACTCCAGAAGAGCGTGCTGAAGTTGAAAGAATGCGTGAGGAGTTTAAGAAAAACCGGTTTCATAAGAAACAAAGTGCTGATCTTTTGATGAGGATGCAGGTAACTATATATGCGTGTGTGTCTTTTCTCTCGTATATTTTCTGAGAGTATCATGTTGAACATTTCATCATGTTCATTAGTCTACAAGCATCATAAACTACTCAACCAGCCATGTAGAGTAGACCGCAGGCTTTTGATCCTTTCAATGAATCTGTCCCTTGTTTTCTTATCCAACGTAAGAATATTATTGACGTGCTTTTTGACTCGTTTAAGTTTGGTGCACGGGGATACACGCAACATGAGTAAGACAAATCTCTCGTTTGGCTTCATAAATTAACGAGTGTGTTTGTGCACTAGTTGAATATATTTTAAAAAGGTATCATCCGTGTTAAGAAATAATAAAAACTAATAAACAAATATTTTTTAAACTAAAAATAGCTCAACTCTTTATGAAAAGCTAATTGTTTGTGATAAAAAATTTAATATTAGTAAGTGTATAAAGATACCATTAACAAGATCTCCCTTAGTTTTTTTAAAGGATATCTTAGAGTATTTACTTAAGATCTTTCCATATATAAATCACATGCGCAGTACCATATTTGTTGGTAAGTAATATATGCACAAGACTAAGAAATCAAAATATATGTTTTTTTTTTTTTTTTTTTTATCACTGCTCGTTCTTGGTGTGGTGATCATTCTACAAGTATAAATGCTTGTAGGTTGTAGGGGGTAAGGGTCGGAGTTCAAGTCTCCAGGAGGGAGTTTCACACACATATAGAAATTCTATTTTATATAAAAAAATGTTTTTTTTTTAAGAATTCAAAATCTAAAATATATTGGGTTGCTTGTTTCATGGAAAGCATAGGCAATATGTAATAGTTATTATTATTATTATTTTATATGTCTATTATCCTGATGATATCTTACCTTCACATCTCTAACTTTTTCATCTATTAATTTGATGTGTGCAGCGCACGACTAGTACTTTAGGTCCTCTTATATAGGGTTGTGTTTATTTCACATCACTTATTGCACGTACACATATATCTCTATACTAAGATCATAATTTCAAAAAATTTGAATTGAAATCGTGAGTCACGATTGCAATGCAAAAACTTTATGCATGTATATTTGTGTGCAATAAGCAGTGTATACTAGTATATACCCTTTTAAGGTCTTTATAACCTAGAGATGCAAGTAGTAAACTTTTCGATACGTAAAGCTTGTGATCGAATTTGTTGTTTCATATTTTAATTTGCATGGGTCCTCAACATAAAGGTATCTTTTTATTCAACATATTTTTACACCTTTTAGACGGCGTAGAAGTTAAAATGTCAATTAAAGTTTGCTATGTTTAAATGTCAGCTTAAAGGACATTTTGGGCTGCAAGATGTCTCTGTCGTTAGCAGACATTTCTGTCTTTGCTATCTGGAGTTTACATTTTATAACCAACAAAACCTAGTATCGCAAATAAATGCATCACTTATTTCACAATTGTCTATATGACCAATTGTGAGTAATAGAGAAAAAGTGGTGGTTTCGTATAAAAGTGACAAACAACTAATTATAGTTTGTTAAATAAGATAGTTTTGGTAAAGTTATGATTTTTTATTTGGTAGTAGAATTAATCATTTTGTAATCATAGAACTTCTATGTTTCTTTCTTTTTATTTTTTATAATGAAGCATACAACTTCTATAATACGGTAGCACTCAGTGAGAAGTAGTTCAACCAAATTTGCCAAATTTCTAGGATCGCTCAGACTAATTTTTGCTTAAAACAAGCAGCAACAACATCAAAAATATTATATATATATATATATATATATATATTTCAGTATATTTTTTTCCTTGAAATTTGCAGTATATTTGATTTTTGGTCCTTCAAATTTAAAAAGTTCAGATTGGATCCATAATTTTTTCTTAGAAGTCAACAATTCCATCCTTCTATGTATGGGTCATCTGTTTTAAATTATTAGAGATATAATGGTTCATGAGGCTTAAATATATTGTAGGCCTATGTACTTTAATATGTTTTCCCGATACATAATAAAATTTTGTAATTTAGTGCTTTGTGTTTGACTCTTATAAATTCTACATGTGAGTCATTGTCTCATTTTTTTCAGTTGGACTTATCTCTAACTCTTTGATATTGCAAACTCACAGCTTCGAAATGAGAACCCATGTGGGCCTATTCCACCACCAGTCCAAGTGAAAGAAACAGAGGTTATAACAGCGGAAGCAGTGATAACTACTCTGAACAGAGCACTGAGCTTTTTTTCATCCATTCAAGCCCATGATGGCCACTGGCCTGCTGAATCTGCTGGCCCTTTGTTTTTCCTTCAACCCATGGTATCTATTTTCACACCGTTTGTTTCTAAAAAACTCTCTCTCTCTCTCTCTCTCTCTCTCTCTCTCTCTCTCTCTCTACCTTTGCTTAAGAAAATAAAAATGTTGTCAAAATTGTAACACTTCTTGAATATGTTCATTCCATAAGGCCAATCAGATTGGTACAATTTCTAGAATTATTAAAAAAACAAAAAAGGCCCATCAGATTGGTGCAATTTCTTGCATATACTTTTAGATTTTTGGAATTCAAGCTCTTAACCGCACAACCAAACGTGACTCTCTGTGTGTGTGTGTGTATATATATATATGTAGTATTTATGACTTGCTATATGGGGATGGCTGAAAAATTTAACCCTGTGACTTGTTTGTTACATTTAACATAACTTCAAATTATTGCCATGCAGGTAATGGCCTTGTACATCACGGGAGGTCTCAATGCTATGCTTTCACCAGCACACCAGAAGGAAATAATTCGATACTTGTATAATCACCAGGTAATATTTTGTTGTAATTGAAAAATATTTTTTTTAATTAAATGGGGGATAAAAATGTGATTTCCCTACTATTAATAAGGGTATATATATAAAATAGTTGTCTTCCAACGTATTACATGAAAATCATGAAACATATATAAAATCATATAATTCATTAAGTTATTTAAACAAGTCATATTTTTATTAGCTAAAAAAAATAGATAATTTGACATCACATAATTACTGGAAAGAATTCTTTAGAAATGAGGCAGGATAAAAATACACCTAAAGTTTGGACATCCTGTCACCAAAAAAGCCCCCCCCCCCCACAACCAAAAAAAAAAAGAAGACACTAAAAATATACACCAAATGTCTTTTGAGTTCCACCTAGTGAATTGGGGGATTTTTCTCCAATATGATTTGGAAGAAAATTCTGTCCATTTTCTTTATAAACTCATCACACAGTGTTAGCATATATTCAACAAGACAACAAGCCTAAGAAATTGAAAATTTTGCCTAATTTAAACTATATAAGTTCGTTTGTTTGTTGGACAGAATGAAGACGGAGGTTGGGGCTTCCATATTGAAGGTCACAGTACAATGTTTGGCACAGCTTTGAGCTACATTGCCTTAAGGCTACTTGGAGAGGGACCTGAAGATGGTGAAGACATGGCTATGGCTAGAGGACGGAAATGGATCCTTGACCATGGTAGTTTAGTAGCAATTCCATCGTGGGGAAAGTTTTGGGTCACGGTATAACCAATTGAACCTGTTAGCCAATTTTGCTTTGATTAATGTTACACTACTTAATAATTTTTTATTCAATTAATATATTTAAAATTTCACTATTTGATTATATGTTCTTTATATTCTTAATATGTATTGTCAAATTTTGTGTCAACCAGTTGTCATTTATTTCTGTAAGTAAACTTGAAATGCCTCATCTTTTGTATAGGTACTAGGAGTATATGAGTGGTCAGGCTGCAATCCACTGCCCCCGGAATTCTGGATTCTTCCTAATTTCTTCCCTATGCATCCAGGTTTTTGTAACTCACGTCTTTTTCTTGAAAGAACACTTTTTAAGTTGCATATCACTCAAAAAATTTATGTACCAGTTAGCATGGCGCATGTATCTAATCATCACGACCTTCATTATTTGAAATACAGGCAAAATGTTATGCTACTGTCGCTTGGTTTACATGCCAATGTCTTATTTATATGGGAAGAGATTTGTCGGTCCAATCACCAGCTTGATTCAATCAATAAGACAAGAGTTATACAATGAACCTTACCATCAAATTAACTGGAACAAAGCTAGGAGTACAATTGCTAAGGTTATTTGAAGCCTTTTTGCATTTCTTTTCCATGTTAGAAATATCAATATCATCAATTCAAAAAAAAGAAATATCAATATCATATCCTGCTTATTGGCAATTTTCACAAAGTTGATGCCTACTTAAAACTTACACAATTTGCTAATTTAGGAGGATCTCTACTATCCGCATCCCTTCGTGCAAGATATGCTATGGGATTTTCTTCACCATGTAGCCGAGCCTATCCTAACACGTTGGCCCTTTTCAATGTTGAGAGAGAAGGCAATAAAAGCTGCAATTGGTCATGTACGTTATGAGGATGAGAACACCAGATACCTTTGCATTGGAAGCGTAGAAAAGGTCAATACTTGTGTTGCAGTTCAATTCGAATGAAAGAAATATAAAATCAAAGTATTTGGTGTGCCATCATTGAATTAAATTTGTCAAGGTTACTCGTATTACAGCTTTTATGTTTGCTTGCCCGTTGGGTTGAAGATCCAAATTCAGAGGCATACAAGCTTCATCTAGCCAGACTTCCAGACAACTATTGGGTTGCTGAAGATGGCTTAAAAGTTCAGGTAATATGACCATTCCCTTGCGTCTTCCGGTTACTTGACTTTTCTAGAAAAAGCAAAATAGCATAATTAGCAGATCCATAAGCCTGAGTATGTTAATGCAATCACATATACTTAAAAGCATTTACTTATGATGCTTGATTTATGTGATGTAGAGTTTTGGCAGTCAGATGTGGGATGCAGGTTTTGCGATTCAAGCAATTCTCTCTTGTAATCTAAATGAAGAGTATGGGTCAACACTCAGGAAATCACATGAGTTTGTCAAGGCTTCACAGGTCAGAATATATATCAAATACTGCTTACGTGATTATATGAAAGATAATGCTTAACTTAATCATGTTATTTTCTAGGTCCGGGAAAACCCTTCTGGTGACTTCAAAGCTATGTACCGACACATTAGCAAAGGAGCATGGACTTTTTCAATGCGGGACCATGGTTGGCAAGTCTCTGACTGCACAGCAGAAGGGCTAAAGGTAATGCCAACTCTAATACATTTATGATTTATACTAACATTCTCATGGTTCATTTCAAAGGAAAAATTTTGAATTTTGGTAAAACCTTCTATTTTTCAGGTTGCACTTTTGTTCTCACAAATGCCTCAAGACCTTGTTGGCGAAAAAATGGAGACAGATAGGTTCTATGATGCTGTGAATGTCATTCTTTCTCTACAAGTAAGAATTCAACCTTGCAGATTCTTTTTTTTTTTTTTTGGGGACAAATTTACATTTAAGTACAAGTTGTGTGTGAGTTATATTAATTTACTTCACTTATTTAACTTTATTAGGTTAAATGATTCTGAAATGCATCATTTTAATAATTGACTTTCTTTTAATACCAATACAGAGTAGCAATGGTGGTTTCCCAGCATGGGAGCCTCAAAGAGCTTACCGTTGGTTGGAGGTAACTTCTCCAATAAACCTACTAGTTTCTTTCTAACTTGTTTCAATATCTCCACTTTTCCTTGTAAGATAAGTTTGTACATGTTTATGGCAAAAAACCATTGTTTTAGACTCACCACTCGTGACCATATTTTTGTATCTTATTTTTGCAGAAATTCAACCCCACAGAGTTCTTTGAAGATACTCTTATTGAGAGAGAGTAAGCTATCTTCCAGCACAAGAATAGTTGTCATGGTATTGGTCATGTTATCTTCCTAACATTAAAATTGAACCACTTTATAGGTACGTAGATTGTACTTCATCAGCGGTTCAAGGCTTGGCACTCTTTAGGAAATTCTATCCCAAGCACCGTAGAACAGAGATAGACAGTAGCATTTCCAATGCAATTCAATACATTGAAGACGTACAAGAACCTGATGGATCATGGTAGTATGTTTTTTTTGCACACGCTTATATTCTCGATTCACACCATGTAGTACTGCTCTATAGCTGCACAGTTTTCTTTTGACATTTAGACAGAAAATAAAAGTAGCCATCTATGATAATATCAGTCAGAGACTGCACCAAATTTTTTTTTTTTTTTTTTTTGCTTGATGCTAAAAGGAGAAACCATCAATACTTACACAAGATTAATACTTATGTAGGTATGGTCATTGGGGGATTTGCTACACCTATGGTACATGGTTTGCTGTAGGAGCATTGGCAGCTTGTGGAAGAAACTATAGAAATTGTCCTGCATTGCGCAAAACTTGTGAATTTCTGCTATCAAAGCAGCTACCTAATGGTGGATGGGGAGAGAGTTACCTATCAAGCCAAAACAAGGTATTGAAATTTGTTTCGATTTAAATTTGTACTTCTTTGTGCAACAGGTGTGGACAGATATAGAAGGGAGTAAATAGAAATAGAGAACTCAAATAAGTTTCCTTGTGCAACAGGTGTGGACAAATATAGAAGGCAACCGTGCAAATTTGGTCCAAACCGCATGGGCGCTGTTATCGCTTATTGATGCTGGGCAGGTTGGTACATCACTTTCTCCTAAACTATTTAATAAGTTGTACATTAACATGACTAATTTAGGTTTCAGCAATAGTTAAGAGTTGGCAATTAGTTGGGGAGGTGTCATGAAAATGAGTAATCCAAGATATCAAACAGCAATCTACAACTGGTCATGATATCAATCACATCTGCAGTTATGACCCAAAAGTATTAGTCAGGTTACTATGGGGGTTCCTCGTAATCACTTATATAGCTCAGTTCAGCCTAATAAACAAACACTTATCAAATCCAATTCACGTAATCTAGGATATCATACATATGAAATCAAAAATTAAGATCTAAACAAATAAATTTATGAAACTTTAAACTTAAGTATTAGATGATAGCAAAATTTAGATGGTGAGCTTTTAGTGATTGCTTTGGAAGTGCAGATGGATCCCATAAACTGATTCTAAACTTTTTTTATAAATTTAGGCCGAGATAGATCCAACACCAATTCATCGTGGAGTCAGAGTGCTGATCAATGCACAAATGGAAGATGGTGACTTCCCTCAACAGGTAATTCCTGTTTATTCAAAATCCAAGGCACATAGATAAGTGTTTGTCTTAGTTGTGTTGTTCTTTCGATTCTTTTGTCAAAATTACTTCTACATACCAAGATATTTTTTGAAGCATAGTATAACCAATTGTTATTGGCAACAGGAAATCACTGGAGTATTTATGAGGAACTGCACACTAAACTACTCTTCATATAGAAACATTTTCCCCATATGGGCTCTTGGAGAATATCGGAGGCAAGTTCTATTTGCATAAAACCTGAATGTGTAAACAAAGGATTGCATATTGAAGTGCACCACCAATCTCCAATATATATACAACTTCCACATAAGCAATGTAAAATACAACTTCCACATATACAACTTCCAATATAGATAACTATATACTACTTGAAAGATGTAAAATATATCATAATGTAGTTTTTTGTGAGACAAATGGTTTGTCCCTCTACTAAAAAGAAATGTCCATTTGGTTTGTGTAAGGATCTCCTTCATTAATTTTCTGCAACTTAATCATGTAAAGTAATATTTGTGGACTTAC
This sequence comes from Castanea sativa, assembly GCF_040712315.1. Taxonomy (NCBI): domain Eukaryota; kingdom Viridiplantae; phylum Streptophyta; class Magnoliopsida; order Fagales; family Fagaceae; genus Castanea; species Castanea sativa. The sequence goes on along the minus strand of NC_134019.1, from coordinate 7,947,368 downwards.
CCAAAAGGAAATGTAATATTTGTGAATTCTATATGTGCAAGTGCAACATATTATGTTGAATTACAGTGTGTATACTTTCGTAAGAAATGAATAAAAAAATATATATGGTTATAGGTTTTTCAACTCTCTCTCTCTCTCTCTCTCTCTCTCTCTCTCTCTCTCTCTCTCTCTCTCTCTCTCTCTCTCTCTCTCTCTCTCTCTCTCTCTCTCTCTCTCTCAACATACTATGTTGAATTGCAAATATTTGTTTGTGGACGTTTAGTGAAATTTTCTCAATTTCATAAGAATTCAAGTTTTAAATATCTTTCAGTCCTTTGGAATAAGATTTGTTTGCCAGTGGTGGTAGGTGGGGGTTTGAAAGATTAGGTTGTTTAACAAAGCCTTACTTGGAAAATGGTTATGTCACTTCGGGAAAAAAGCAAGAAGTTATGACGTTAGGTTATAGTAACCAAATATGGTATGGGGGTATGGCTAGAGGGGATGGGTGCTCTAGACATGTAAGAGGGACTCGTGGGTGTGGGATATGGAAGATATTAGGGTAGGTGCAGAGAGTTTTTTCGAACAAGTAGTGTACATTGTAGGGGTGGGTCATTGCATTCGGTTTTGGTAGGACCCTTGGAGTGGGCATACTCCTCTAAAGGGTATATTTAAGAGATCTTTGGTGAAGTAAAAAAAATTCTTGGCAGCCATTAGGATTTTAAGGTGTAACCAATCATCTAAGTCTAATTAATTTTATAGGAATGCCCTAGGGCTTCTCAGCTAAACTAGAAAATAAAACGTCTCAAACCAAAAGTAAAAGATTCGGAAGTTCGATTATGTGTGGGGAAGATATTAGGCATCCCTACAACACTTATCCAAAAGGACAGTACATTATTTCGAATTTAATCTTAAATTTCACTATTATAAGTAATAACTAGTATATTTGGCATTTGGTTTAAAAAAGAGAGCATGATATACATGTACATGTGAGATAATGCAAAGATAAAACCTATCATAGGATGACATGTAATCTATCCTAGTATGAGATATATAGAAATGACATGTAATCTATTCTAAAATGACATACAAAGAAGACATGCAATATGCCCTAAGATGACATGTTAAAAGGAATGTATAAAAAGACATATAAAATATCCAAGGATGACATGAAATGACATGCAATCTATCCTAAGATGACATGTGCAATCTAAATTATAATGGCAAGTAAATAACATATATAGCATGAATAATTTAAACAAGATATAAGGAATATTCCTTATGCATTTAAATTTAAACAAAAACATTCTAGGTCTCACATTTATTTTCGTACAAATACAAAGTGAGACATTAATTAAAGGGAGGGGGGGTTGTATGTTTGGATTTTAGGGTGAACATGGACTTAATGGAGTTAAGCCATGGGAAAAGCATCACATTTTAAAAGTTAAAACACCCAAAGTAAAATTCCTATGAGCTTTTAATCTACTACTACTACAAAAAAAAAAAAAAAAAACTCTTCAAAGATTTTTGGTGTAAAGCTCATAGGATTTTTGTTTGTTTGTTTTTTTTTTTTTTTTTGTGTGGAGAAAATCATTAAAAGAAAAAATTAAAATCCCATAGTTTAAAAAAAAAAATTATCTTTTGAAAAATCTCCTAGAAGGGAAATAATAAAAGTCAGTTTTTAAATTGGAAAGAATCCCTAAAAAGGGAAAAGGTTAATTCCAGGGGTTTTACACCTTAAAAAGTTTCCAAAAAGAGAAAAGAATTAAAAAGGCCCTATGGGTTTTTATTTTGAAAAGCTCAAGAAAGTTCATTGGTGGAAACCCCAAGTCAAAACAAGCTTTATAAAAACTCCATTATTCTAATGTATAACTTTTCCTTTAGCTGTTTTAATATGGGGCTATGAGTTTACAACCTTAACTAGAGAGTCGCGTTAAGGTGTAAATCCCATGTATATATGTCCAACAAATGGGAATATATAAAATCAAGACCAAACAAAATAAAATGACATAGGCATATCATAAATCATCAACCAACATCATCAAGACACAAGCATCTTCAAGACAATAAATGTTCTAATCCTAGGATGACCAAGAAAAAAGGATATAACTTTAAATAATATGATGCAAGACTTATTAAAAAGTAAACCCCATACATGACAACCTAAAAAAAAGGGGAAATTTAAGGTAAAGATGTAAGCTTTGAGAACAAAGATTGAAACTTTGTCTAAAAATGTTACACTTTGAACCTAAACATGAAAACTAACATGCATAGATGAATATTCATAAAAAGAAAGCAGGCCCAAGACCAAGATTCAAACTTTGACAAAGAAAACAAGGATTTCAATATCAAACGAACCAACTTTAAGCCAAAATGCAAACTTTTATGATAAGCCAAGAATGTATTGACCCCTTGGATAAATTAACCAATTAATTAGCCAAGTGAATTAATTAAGTCAATTTAACATGCAATACACGTGGTAGTACAAACAAATTACCAAATAACTAAATGCAGCGGAAATCAAATTTGACACAAGTGATTTGTTTACGAATGGGGAAAACCACCGAGGCAAAACCCTATCGGTTGAATTTAAGGACACTACTCCCAAGAATCCACTATTATCAAAACAAGCAGTTACAAGTAAAAGAATCTCAGTACCTTATACCAACCTACAATTGAACTCTTACCCCAATACACAATTGGACTTGCAATGTGTAACAATCTCTCATTTCAATGCACGACTTCCAGTACTTGACTAACTAATTGATGTGCAAATCCCAGTACGTGGCTTACACACCAACTTGAAAAAGATGTTGGCTGCAAAGTTCTTCAGTTCATCCACACTTTGAAGATCAAGAAGCTCTTTGGTTACAAAACCCTATGGCGTACAAATGCAGCAGCTTTTTCAAGAGAAATATGAATTAGGACAAATTGTCTCCGGTTACAATTTGAGTGAATAATCACTTTGCATCAAGTTGCATCCAGTTCCGTCACTCTAGACGATCCTTAAAATAATCCTTATATATGTCTAGGTTTGTGAAAAAAGAAACCCTACACAAATACACTTGGATATGCGTGAAAACAAATCTAGAAATCTGATTTTCGTAATCCTCGATAGATAGGCTATATGTGTCAAACTGTTGTCGAGCTTTGGGTTAAAAGCTTCTTTTAAATCTTGATGGATACAATCAGCCAAGCTTTAAAATACAGCACTCCTTCGCTTGATACTTGAACAGACTTGCATGGCTTTAACTCTTGACTTGAGCACAATATTACTTGAAGACTTAAACTATCCTAGATCTACCCAATTACATGTAAGTGCGTTTTGTCAAAGGATTAACCAATTCTAAATGACATATGTTAATAACAACTCCACATATGTACACGTAAGAGATAAACAAAGCATACGACATAATAAACAAGAAAGAATTAAAATAAAAATGCAAACTTTTTATGTTCAAATGACATATTCAAGCTGTGAATGTTGGTCCATGCGCAGCTTCAAGCTGTGCATGTATAAAAATTCAATGTTTATTCCAGCTTTAAATCCAGTTTTGATCCATCTCATGTATTGATTTTGCAGACTAATTTGAAGGCCTTTCCGACATCTGATTTAAATTATCTTGGTGAACATGGAAAGATCTTGTAGCGTAAATTCCATAGGTTCCAGCCTTGGGTCATTCGGAGCTCCACGGCAAAAGTTATTATCCTCTTAAGTTGGTTTCCCATATTAATTTCCATGGTTTAGGCTAATCTTTCCGACTAAATATAAATCGGGCGTCCTTTTATCGAGCCATTTGTTCCAGAATGTTAAGGACTACTCCTAGTTTAGGAAAGCATGTGCTATTTGGGTCCAAGATCCATGAGCAATTAAGAATCAGCGTACAAAGTTAGTACAAAAAATTTAAAAAAAAAAAAAAAACATATTTATTAGTTTTCTTTATCTTTGGCCTATTTTTCAACTAAATCTTTTTATAGGTTTCAGCCCATAGCCGCATTTGAAAAAAAGTGGCTATAGACCATAGGATCTATTATCACGGTGTATAGGCTGTGCGTATAAATGAAGCTATGGAAAACGTGGCTATAGTCCAAATGGGGTTATAGCTGCATTTTTGGGGTCTATAGCCATGTTTAAAAACACGGCTATAACCCTCATTTTTTGCAGTGCATTGAAAAGCTTATAATGCCTACTTCCTCCTAAAAATCAGTGATTTTTATTTCCAAATTTCAAGTTGAGTGAGCTTGATGCATTGGAAAATGGGTAGAAACAAGGTTTAAATAAATAATAATAGTAAAGTGGTTTTTACAATTTTTGATAAAGTCATCTTATCTTAATGAGATTTTAATAAAATAAGCTCACCAAATTAAAATTCATCACCAGAACTTTCCAATGACACCTTAATGATACGATGCCAATTTTCATCCCCAAGAACTTTTTTTTTGTTTTTTTTGGGCGAGATCTTGATCGTTTTAAGTTTCATTTGGACCCATGAACTATCAAATTGAAGGAAATTATATTATCTATGACATGGGCTATAAATTATCCCGATCCAATGGTCATATATTTTTTTAGTCAAAATGGGGTGTCAAAGAGTGGGTTGACTACAATCAAACTTCCTAACAATGGTCTGAAAATTTAATTTTACTATGGAAGATGAAAATTATCATTATTTTAACTTAGTTTAATTGCTGGTCAACTTGGTCAAAGATTGGTAAACATGGGTATTTTGATCATTTTGACCTTAAAACTAAAAATTGAGATAAGATACAGTCCAATTAGGATAAATTCCATCATTTTAAACATTCCCATAACCTTGTGATTAAAAAGATATTTTTTAAAATTTTGTGAAAATGGGGGGTTTTGGCACATAAACCAATGCGAACAAAATACGATATCAATAGTTTTTTTTTTTTTTTTTGAATCAAATGGTGGATTGAGTAATATGTTAATTTTAATTAAAAACATATTATATTAATTTTAATTGATAATAAGTACTAATTTTTATTTAATAATTAAAATAAATTATGTTTTATAATATGTAATAAGGGCATAGGAAAAGGGGCGGCTCCACATTGGATCTAGGGTGGTCACAAAGGACCATCTTGATATGGAAAACATTATTATTATTATATATAAATTTCTAAAATAATTATGATTTTTTTTATCCTTAAAAAATTTGTGATTTTTTTTAAGCCCAACATAATTTAACATTAATATTGGACAAAGTTTGGCAACAAACTTGGTTGTAGAGTTTGAAAATCATGGCCACTGCATGTGTGAGTAAATATATAAATACTACATTTTCTATTTTCTCTTTTTTTTTTCACCAAACAAAAGAGTTTTTCACCTCTTCACTTTTTCAACCCAAACCAAACACAACGAGGAAAAACTAAAATCTCTTCTATCCCCCCCTCCCCACATCACTTGGGGAGAGCTCTTCCATTTCTCTTTGAATACTATAAAAGGCCCCATGACCCTTTTCTCAAAATCACAGAGAATTTACTCCGAAAAAGTGATTCAAGGGAAGTTTTAATTTGAAAAGCATCCTAAAACTAAATTTTGTTGGCTATGACTTATTTCAGTCCAAGGCCTTCTAATTAAATTTACTAACCCTCTAGGACACGTGCTCTAGTAAAAAATCAATTCTTCACATAAGAGCACTATACATATAGTTTCTAGACCTAATCTAGTTGACAACTCCATATTCACCCTCCGCCCAGTCTACTTCAGGCCGAAGCGTATTTCTCATGAGGAAACTACTCGTCATAGGCGCTTGTGCCAACATGATTAAAATGAAAAGTGGCCCAAAATGTAGAGACCAAAACTTGTTTACAACGAAAAACTATATGTTAGGTTCTAAAGATTTAGGTTTAAATTTTTAGAATCATATTTTAAATGTGTTGGCAAACCGAGAACAAAACATGTCTTGTTTATGTGTTAGGCAATGCTTAAAGGTCAAGATTTGAAGCTTCGAGTCTAGCTGACAGCAGAAAAAGGAAGTCAGTTTCTACCTTGCTCGACCGATTGGGAATTAGGCTTGATCAATCGAAAATAGCTGGAAAAGAAATTCTGTAGATTTTTAAATCAGGCCCAAGCTTGCGAAAATGTTTAGGGTTTCATTCCAACTTGTCTACATATAAAAGGGAAACCCTAGCTACATTTTGGAGACTTTTGAAAGATTTGTGTGTTACTCTTTATGAGATCTGAGAGGTTTTGTATCTCTTAACTACACAAGAATCTACCGGAGCAAAATCTACAAACAACCATTGGTAGAACCTAGTTGTTGCAACATGATCATTACTAATGGTGATCAGAAACCTTTGATTGGGATCTCAAAATCACAAGCAAAAGTGCTTGTGTTGCTGTAAATCCAAGGAGAGAAAGAGCTCATGGATTCGGAATTTGCACGTGGTCATGTCAGTAAGTTACTACATGAAGTAGTAATAGATTTAGGGTTAAATCTTTTGTAAAAATTTCGATTTTCTTATAGTGGATTTACTTTACCTTGAGGATTGTTAGGTCAAATCCTCTCTAGGCTTTTACCTTAAAACAGTTCGTTTCATCAGTTTTCTTGGGTCATCATATCGTAATGTTATTTACTCTTCCATATTTGTACATGATATGATATATGTTTGTTTAACCTAGATCTAAATAATAAATCGAATAATCAACTTGGTTAATTAATTAAATTAAATAGTCTGGTTAAAAGGGTCTAAACGAATAAACACTATAGCTTTTCATTCGATGTTGTAACTGCTTCATACAATGATATTTTGGATTAGCTTGGTTTTCAGCTAACTTACTAGATGCAGGTCCCCAGAGATCAAGAGCAAATGGCTCATCCTAACATACTATTATTCACAATAGAACAACATGCCCTTGATAAATTTCGTCCTCGGTGTACTAACGCAACTGCTGAAGATTTGACAATGATGGCATACCAATCTAGTTGCTTTACAAGTGTACTAAACATAATGCAGTGAATAAAAGAATCTCGTAAAATAATCTATTATTCGGTAAAGCAGCATGAGCAAGAATTTTCATTTTTTTGCTACAGATTGTACTTTAAATCTTTCCATAAAATTGCTAAGCAATCTGTTCCCCACTTTTTATCATATTTGATTTTGTTATATTTATATGAGCACTGTTCTTTGTTGGATATATTTGCACTATTTTCTACTAGAATAAATGGTTATCATTTTTTTTTTTTATAAAAATGAACATGAACTACTTTGGTATTAGAAAAATATATACGAGCCCCGCACATAGTGTGGGTTATTTACTAATTTTATTAACAGAGAAATTGGCCTAACCTAAGAACCGGCACAACTACTCTGTTATTATTATTATTGTTGTTATTATTTTTTACTTTATAGCTTAACATTGTTTATGACTCCTCAACAGTTAATTGAGTTCTAGCCTATTCATAATTTTTTTAGAGCCTCCTATGATCCCAACAAAATAATCAAAATATTTTACAAAATATAAAAATATAATTTGGCAACTTCAATAAGAAAATAACGTAGCAACATAATTAAATATATCAGCCTAATTCTTGATTAGGAATTGTAAATTAATACATATAGTTAGTCCAACTTCAACATTAAGAAAAACAAATAACTTACTATAAGTACAAATCTTAAACATGTAACTTGATGCTAGATTATAATTAAAAAATTTTAATAGTGAAAACATCCGATGCCAAAGCAAGGCTGGGGTGGGGGACATGCCTTGTGAGTATGCTGTTAGCAAGGGTTGGAGTCTAAATTTTTAGAGAAAATGGGCATTTGCCCCTTTCGCTAAAACATTTTAGCAAAATGCCCCATATCTGAAACTAATTAGGGAAATACTCCTCTTTTGAAACTCAATTTTCTAAAAATCGAGTTTCAATTTAAAACTCAATTTTTGGACAATTGAGTTATAGCAAACTGAAAAAAAATAAATAAATAAATAAATAAAAATAAAAAAAAAAAAAATTGGTACTCGAGTTCCAAGTACTCAAGTTCATGAAACTCGAGTTCCTTGAAAAAATTCAAGTGGAACTCGAGTACTTTACATGATACTCGAGTACCAAAATTGTTTTTTTCTCTAAGTCCACGTTAGTTATAACTCAATATTTCAAAAATCGAGTTTTACATTTGAAACTCGATTTTTAGAAAATTGAGTTTTAAAATAGTGGCATTTCTCTAATTAGTTTCAGACGTGAGGTATTTTGCTGGTTTTGTAAAAAAGAAAGGGCAAAAGTCTATTTTGGCCCTAAATTTTCAGAAGGGAACTTCACACATACACATACACCCACACACACATATATAGAGAGAGACTTTCTTTTTAACGTGGATGTAATTTGTTCTCTCTGATTGGTAGGGGGTCCAAGGGGCTATAGATAAATACTTGAAATAGATATTTTAGAAAATAATTAGGTAAAAGTCCAAGCTATAAATCTCCTCGACCACGAATAATAGAACAAGTACTTTCTTTTCCTATTTCCACGGTCTTCTCCTTCAGTCTATAACTGGAACAACATGCAGGTGCATGAGATATCTCTTGTGACAAATATGTCGAGTTACTTACATAATAAACCAAATAATAAAATATAATGTGAGAAGTTGGTGGAATTATAATTTCCATTTTGTCTTTTACTTATGGGCTACACAACAATGGGTAACTCTTTCTTCTTAGTCAATAGCTTATTGTTTAGTAGCATGCTTTGGTTCTCTCCAAACCAAATAATAAAATATAATGTGAGAAGTTGGTGGAATCAATTTCGATGATTGGCAACATATTACCATGATTGAAACGTTTGCTAAAAAATATTAACATAATTCTTGAATCATTGAAGGAAACCAAATTGTAATATCTTTTTGCTTATAATGGGTAAATGGATATATTTGTAAAAATAAGTTTCATGCTATGTGACCAGCTATATGAATTGCCAAGAACGTGTCCCCATGGAATTCGACTAAACTAAGAATATAATTAATCTTCTTCCTAACTCATCCCCTTTCACATTTACCAAAACAAAATAATAATAATAATAATAACATTTACCAAACCCACTTGTATGACTGATACAGCGATGGGGAAGTTTTATATGACCAAGTAGACTTTTTCAAGTAATCTGATAGTGTGCCATATGAGAGTATAATTTTAGTGATAAGAATTAAGAAATTGAATCTCTACCGTGAGAACATTCTGATCTACTCATGCTAAAATTTATATCTATTTTAGTATAAGAACTTACTTTTTTTTATTTTACATTTGTATAAATTATTTTTCTTCATTCATTATTGTGATTATAGAACATCAAGATGTTTTAGTTATGTATATGGTAGGTCGCCTTGAATATTATTAAAATCAACACTATCTAATATGTATTGACTTAGCTTGCTATTCTTATTTACTTATGTAATTGGAAGACCTTGTAGCAATAGCAACCGGTTTAAATAATTTTTGTTCTCGTATTTTCGACATAATTTTTTAAACTTGTTAGAGCTGTGCATTTCACAATTCATTGCCGATTCATGCAAGCAATAATAAACAAAAATAAACCTAGATTAATGGAAGACACCCTTGTCACAGTTGTTGACTTGTTGGTTCATTTTAAAATTGTGGTTAAAATATACGTAACAAGGTAAGAACTCACTTTAGATATATCACACTTCTTTAAGAAGCACCACTAGAAGTTACTTGTTTGTGGGGTTAAATGCAAAGTAAATTTTAAGGAATCGAAATCTTCATACCAAAGCTTGTGAACATGTTTATAGGTAAATAGACCATTGACAAGTAGTAATTTGAGGGAGAGAGGAGGGAGAAAATGGGCATTTGCTCTTTACGCCAAAACTTTTCAGTAAAATGTCCCATATTTGAAACTAATTAGGAAAATGCCCCAATTTTGAAACTCAATTTTTGGATTATCGAGTTATTGCAAATTGAAAATTTAAAAAAAAAAAAAAAATTGGCACTCAAGTTCCATGAACTCGAGTACCATGTAAAGTACTCGAGTTCCATGAACTTGAGTACCATGTGAAGTACTCGAGTTCATGGAACTCAAGTTCCTTGAAAAAATTCAAGTGGAACTCGAGTTCCATGAACTCGAGTACTTCACATGGTACTCGAGTTCAAGGAACTCGAGTTTCAAAATATTTTTTTTCTTAGTTCACATTCGCTATAACTCGATGTTCTAAAAATCAAGTTTTATATTTGGAACTCAATTTTTAGAAAATCAAGTTTCAAAATAGGAGTATTTCTCTAATTAGTTTTTTCCCTAATTAGTTTTAGACGTGGGGCATTTTGCTAAATATTTTAAAAAGAAAGGGCAAAAGCCCATTTTGGCCGAGAGAGGAGTGAGAGAAATTTCCATGTAATAAGTACCAAAATTGGTGTATATTTTTCCACACTTTTTGGCTGAAAGAGAGAAATGGGCCCATATAATTCATTTTAAAATATGGAATTGAGCCCACAAATTCGGTATCATAATATTGCCACAACTATCTTACATGGCAGACTATAACTCACAGCTGTCATCTTCACATGAACTCGCAACTTTTATTATCAATTATTTTTATCTAAATACATTTACCTTGTGTTGCTAGTGCATCCCTGCCCGGTTTTCTACTTTGCTACCCAAGACTCCTGATCAGACAAGTTGCTAAAACAAGGCTGGTTTTGTTTTCTTTTTGTTTTTTTCTTTTGAAGAGAATTTATAGGACCACAATAAATTTCATACCCATTTTCACAACTATTCGATATGTCTAACTGTAAATGGTAAAAAAAGTGGTAAGTTCATGTGAAAGTAATAAGCAGCCAGCCACAATCTACCACGTAGGATAGTTATGAAATTTAGTGTGAAATTGGTTGTAGTTAGCAATTGCAACAATTTTTCTCTCTACTACTGCATGGAAAAAAAAAAAAAAAACTATCATGTAAAAGATTATGCTCCACCATTTTGGGACTTAAGACAGCAAAATGTAAAATATTCGCCGGTAAAATCCAACAAATCTATTTGTTTTCAATGTGTTATCTTATCTATATTTTTTATTTCTTTTAACTTTCTCATTTCAACTCCTCAACACTATATAACCGTTATTATGCTTCCACAACTCTCCACATTGTTGAACTTCCACTTTCATTTTTAGCATGGTATGTTTTTTAAGTCGATATGATTTTTTTTTTTAATTTATAATTATGTGTCACAACTCACAATTATAGTAAATAGTAAATATCTTTTGTTACGATATAGGTAAATGATGATTTTTTTAATATTAAAAAAAACATGCAAAGACATTAGATTCTAACAACTATATATCAGCATTCTTCAATTCTATTATTATTATTATTATTATTATTATTATTATTATTATTATTATTATTATTATTATGGTTTAGTGTTTAGGCATTAGGATTGATGGTATGTAGATCTTGTTATTAGGGTTTAGTGTATAGTTAGCAAGATGATGAATTTCTATATTTTTTTACGCAAATATGCCAATATATGAAACTATGACTCTTATATTAAGTTTTTGAAATAAATGGTAGTTCACTGCAGTATTATCTAGCAAGTTTGTTTATGAATTTTGAGACTATGAGCAATTGCAATTTACTACAATTCTTCTTCTTTTTTCCTTTTTTTTTTTTTGAATGTAAAAATATAATTCCAAAAAAAAAAAAAAACTCCTATTTTGAAATCCCATTCTATGCTCCCCCCACGCCTCTAAACAAAACCACAATTAATGTATAATATTGTGAGTGGTATGATCTTAAATCATTCTTTGGCATTGAGGGGAAATGGCCACCCCAAATTTTATATATATATATTTATATATATATATATATATATATATATATATATATATATATATATATATATTACTAATTTTAGCAGTATGGTTCAATAAAATTACACTTGGTCCCCCTTTAACAATATCATTAATCCTTTTAAAGGCCATAAAAAAATTTTGTAGATCTAAAATCTAAAAGAAAATTAATAACCCCAAAAAAATTAGGACAACAATAATAGTTACCAATAGCATAGCTATAAAAAAAATAAAAAATAAAAAAACATAATCAACCAATTTTACCCATGAAAAATAACCCAACCCTTTAAAAAATTCTGAATAAAATAATTTTGCTCTTACCCAATAGTAGATGCATGCATCAAAGATACAAAAAATATTCTAAGTAGCTTAGTAGCCTAACTAAGAGAAAAGAGAGTAAGAAACTATAGAGCAAGCATCTCAACTATGAATGTCATCAAAACTAACCTTCACAACAAATTGGAAATGAGTTTTTATGAATGCTCTGATGTTATTCTTTGAAAGGCACATCGCTGCGACAATTAGTACGAGTTCAATCATCGATGATTTTGTAGATTTAGAAAATTCCTAGTTCCCTTTTCATAAATGATTGTGTAAGAGCATGAAATCTTGGTTGCCAAGCCCACTTAGAATAGTGAGATTGATGTTCCAAAACACGGCCCAAATCAATAGATATTTGTAAAGAAAGTGTAATGACCAAGTTTGGGCTTCACCTAAGGACACAGATAAAGAAGGAGGAATCAGAAGTCTAAGATTTAAATGTATAGATGGATCTTTACAAGCTTGCCCGAGGACAATGTTCTTGGTTGTTACCTACACTATTCACTCTCTTTTTCTCAGTTACTGTTCTAGCTCTGATCTTTCTTTTTTGATTCTTTCTGGATCCCTTTTATCTGAGAGTCCCTTTCCTTTATATACTCCATGGCTTCTTGCTTCCTAACCCTCCATCTTCAATCCTTCTAACTCTCCTTAGGACACTTGTCCCTTTAGACTTCTGGTGAAGGTGGTGGAAGGAGTTGTTGAGTTGTGAATCTACTATTCAGGTCACTTCCTCATTAATGCAGCTAATAAAGCTATTGCCAGTCATTTAATGTGGAGGAATAGGTGAGACTTTACAAGAAACCTCCCACAAATATCTTGTTTAACCCTAAGGCGCCCACCTTCACCTCTTATACTCCCCAAGGATGCTCTATCACTTCCCATTCTCGTCTCGGCCAACCTCACTCCTCGGGCTATAGATGCTTCTTCGTGAGGAAAAACTGAAGGTTACAATTGTGCTTCCAATCTTTGGTCCTCAGGTCCTCACAGATTGAATTTTAATATATTAAGAATAAATTATGTCAGATTTAGACCCCTGAACAAACAAGGTTTAACCAATTTCTAGGCCAAGTTGTTAATTAGATTAATTATGCAAGCCTTAGGTTAAACATATAATCAAACATATTATGTAAAATGGAAAAGTAAATAACACAATAATATAATGACCCAAGAAACCTTATGAAACAAATTGTTCCAAAAGAAAAACCTAGGGAGACCAATCCTAAGGAAACAGTGTCACTATAAGCTGGAGATATAAATTGAATTTCAGTTACCTAATTGAGTTTTGAATCCCACAGACTTCCTTTACAATGAGCCAGTACAATGTGAATCTCCAATCTACACACTTCAAAATCTCATTGAAGATATAGATCTCTAGCACCCTTGATGACTAGAATGAGGCAGCAACTTCTACAACACTGGATCATGAGTTTCTTCAAAGAATACCACTAGTAGATTATATGAGAGAGCTTTGGGTAAAAATCCCAGATTTAGAATAGAAGGCACATGAGGCACTCTTCTCTCTCTAAAAAATCTCTAGGTTTGCTTATAATGTCTTTTAAATACTGCAACAAACAAATCACAGTTTAAACTTGAAACAGAAAATTTATAGGCTTTTTATGTTTTTTTATTTTTGTTGATCCGCGACTCTTGATCGATCAAAAATGTGAAAAATCCAGATCCTTAAATCAACTTCTTTCCTGTTCTTGCACATTGAATATCAACATCATGAGCCTTGTCTGATCAATTCTATATACTCTATGAGCTATATTTAGACAAGTTTGTGCTCAAGTGTTTGCCAATAAAACTATACAAGTATAGATCCTAATAAATGATTTTGTATATTTGTCTTTGTCAACTATTTGTTAATACTAAATGAATGCTTATTTGGAGTTTCATAATGATTTTTATTTTTATTTTATTTTTATACTTCTGCCTCTAACTCCAACTTCTGGCTCTATCCTTCATTTCAAAGGAGAAAACAAACCAAGAACTATCAGGTAGTTATTTGCTCTCAATGAAATTAGCTACCTTTGCAATACATGCTTCTATTTCTTTCCCCGGATGACCAGGGTACAGTTTCACGAATGATCTATTTCTTTCCTCCGATGACCGGGGTACAGTTTCATGAGTGATCTCAGACCCTCAATAGCTCCTGCAGCGCATTCCACATACCTATATTATGACTCGAGAAAATTACAAATCAAAATTTTAGAACATAAGATTATTACAAAAACATTACTTATTTTATAAATATACAAAACCATTACTTATGTCTACATTAATTATTAAAGACTACTAATCCATATATGAGAAAGGAAAAATCACACTTTACCAATTTTGCACCCTAAATTTTTTAAATGCATATTTTGTACCCTAAACTATGATCTTTATTACACTTTGCACTCAAACATCAAGTTTATTGTTAACTTAGATGGGAATTCAAAGTCTAGGGTGCAAATTAAGTGTAATAGGGAGTATAGTTTAGGATAGTAAAGTGTAATTTTTTAAAAAAAGTATTGAGAAAATGGGTGAAAGCTCGGATTTGTGTTAAAACACAAAAGCTTGTTTAGACCTTAAATTAAAAAATTACGGCTAGATTGCTTTCACTCTAACTTATCTAAGTACAGAAACAAGAGTAAATGAAACGCAAACAACTGATACTACTCTAGTGCATAAACATGAACAACAAACAATAAAAGTAAAGCACAAGAGTAAGGGAAGAAGGATGCAAGCACAAAATAACACACCAATGTACTGGAGAATAAAGTTGGAGTACACGAATAAAGTTGGAGTACATGAATAACAAAAGACCCTCCAAGCCTAGTCTACCCAATGTACTTAAGCCCTCTAAGCTCCAGCTACCAACGGACTTCACGGAGTCTTGTCTTCTCTAGCTTTCCGGATCCCGCAATAGGCCCGATTGCATTCGCCAAGTCTCATTGGCTTCTTTTGGCAAATCCCCAAAGCTTCCCAATCTCCAAAACACTCTCTACACTCTGAAAAGGTGTAGGTTGTGTTTGGGTACAAATCTCTGCTCAAGGTATGACAATGGGAGAAGGAAGGAGAAGATACTACAATGATTTTTCTCTAAAGATGGGTAGCTCTCTCTCTAAAAGATGGGTGTGTGTGCTGTTGAAAACCTATCTAGGGTTTTTCTTTCTAAATGGCATCCTTACACATTTGTGGATAATGAGGGTATATGTGGGTGAAGGGTAAAAAAATCACACTTAAAAATCCTCTAGGCAAAGAGTTTCGCGGGTGTCTCACAGGAAAGCCTTACTCGTGAGACACTAGCGAAATCCTCCAGGCTGGCACGTCGCTTTAGCTTCCAACATGTGCTTCTCACGTGGCTCTTTCGCGGGTTAGCTACTAGCGAGACAATCGCGAAAACCACTGATCTTCAATTTAGCTTGAATGTTCACCAACTTAATACTAAACCCAATACAATAAAATCTTACAAAAATTAAAGGAACAAATTAAAGCAAATACAACATTTTTTGTCATGGAATAAAGCCAACACAAAATATAGTTGTAAATCACAACTTTACAATCTCCCCCTTTGGCTATTCCGTGGCAAAACACCCTATAACATACTCTAGACTTAAACTTGAGTTTAGGAACAATGACAAAACTCACTCACACCTAAATCTAGAAGCTGTGAAGCACTTGGAACATATATACCTATAACTTGAAACACTTGCACAGAATACATTAGACCCTCAAGGTAAAGCAAGTAATAAAATGACAAGTATAATGTAACAAGTAAAATGCGATCAAGTAAATATGATGAGAAACATATGAGCAACTTGATCATACACCAACACAGCCATATAGAAATGACTACAATGATCATATAGCAAAGCAAATGATCATCCGAACATGCAATCATCAAAGCATAAAGACATAAGGATATATGCATGTCCAACACACAATCAATGCAAAACACCAAATTATTTGCATTAAGGATACAAGATCCAACAAAGGCACAAGTGTGTTCCAACAAAAAAACACGATGCAAAGAGAGTAACAAAGCATAGATACTAAAAGTAACTTAAAGCACCATAAAGCAACGAGAAAACAAGCATAATATAAAACAAAGCAAAACAAGGTTTTCTCAAAAAGATGTCTTCTCCCCCTTCGTATATGCATCTTCGCTATGGTTTTCTTCCCCTACGAATGTGCATGAGGTATAATTTTTCTCCCTAAGAATGTGCACATGAGCCATATAGAAATGACAAAACACATCAGTATACTCTTTAGTATACTCTCCCCCTTTTTGTCACGAATAGACAAATGAAGCAAGAGGAAGGAAGATGCATGAATAAGATATGAACAGGGGTATGATGCATGAGGGGTGCAAGATGAATGAGAAAATGAAGCTCAAACAAAAGATAAAACATCTTAAGAAGACAATGCTACAAAGCATAAAGAACATGACATGCTAAGGATGATGGAACAAAGTATAGACCAAGGCATGACATAGACACAAGAACATGTTATATGTGCTAAAAGGTCTAAAAAGACTTAACTAGTATAAGTGAATACAAAACATGTCAAGTGTTAGAATGTGTGCAACAAAGGTGCATCTGACATGCATGACCAATGCATGAATAAGCACTTATGGGGAAAAGTGTATAAAACACACCAACCAATAATCAAAACATGATAAAAATGAATAATTATGATGATCCCCAAAGTTTGGTACTCATCGGAGTCCAGAACAACGAGAAAACGTCATTTGGGCATTTTATCAAACACTTAGAGTGCACACACTACACATGTATGTTAAACAATGCAAGAACATATGAAAATCTTGCCTAAAAACATGTTATTTTTGTCACAAGGGGCCAACATCCAAAGCAAAATATCATTTAAAACAAAGCCCAATCAAAAAGATTGACAAAAATTAAGTTCTCCAACTCCCATTTGAGAAAATCCCAACTATGAACACAAAACCCCCCAAAAACATAATCTAAGGATCAAAATCAATGAAAATAATTAAAGATTACCTTAGAGATGTTTATGAATGTAAAACACTTGAAATTAGATGGGTTTTGATGTTGAAGTATTAAAATAGGAGTTTGGGAGAAGATGGGAGAGGTTTAAAGCAAATGTCCCACGAATTGCCCTTTAAAAAGCTAATCTGGAAATTTTTGCGAGAAGCTGACTCGCGAAAGTACTCGCGAAAATTTTCGCGGATAAGCCTTACTCGCAAGCTACTCGCGAAACTTTCTGTCCAAAGTTGAAAAAGTTGAGGAATGGACCCTTTAACTCCCAGCTGACCTTACACATGAAAAAAAGTCACAAAAGCACCCAGAAAACATGTTTTTCACACAAAAACACCTTGAAAAACTTTGAAAAACATGAATGATACAAATCACTTCCAAAATCAAACAAAAAGAACAAAAATATTTTTGGTTTGATCCATATAAGGTTGAGCACACACACATTACATTTGAACATGTACAATCAGACAAATGAAATAAGCATTCATTGAACAATAGACTTGTGTGCTGTGTGTGTGTATCAAATGTGGAATAGTTCTTAGTTTAGAGTGAAGCTTCAATGATCAATTCAATCAAGTCATACACAACTAGGACTACGTCAAGTGGACTATCTCAATTATAGAAATTTACATATATGATCTCTCACAAGAATAATTACATGACTTTGAAGCTTTTCATTTGGCTTCTTTACAAAACATAACATGTGATCATTTTTTAACAAAGTACATCTCATTTTGAGATTGATGCCTGAACTTCTGATATTTCAACTTTGTAAGTGAATAAGTCTTTGGCTTTTTGAGGCACCATACATTTCAATACAAGTCGCTTTCCCTTTTTTCTAGTCAAATATTAGTATGTGCGACGACTTTTGCAGCTCTTTATTTCTTTTCGAGATTTGAAATTTGATGAACTCTTTAAGCAAAAACATAAAAACATAGGACAAGATATAGGCACAAGTCTATGCATGTATCAAGACCAATAAGACTATTGACTAATCATTCATGACAAGCTTGAAGATCGATTTATAACAATCACACAGATTTCAAGATTTGTCCCACAAAGATAGATATGCATACAAAACAAGCTAAGCTCATAAATGCACTACGCTATTAGTGCGAATGTACTAGGCCAAACTCACATGTGATATGTGATAAAACATTTACGATCAAACTTTTTCAATTTTTCACTTTTTATGTGGTTTTGGATTTTTACTCACACAAAACAAAAGCAATAAAGTAAGATAAAAAATAAAAGCAATGCATACAAATAAATGCAAGATGCAAAAAAAATGCATATAAAGAGATGCATGATGCACAAATGCATGACAATGAAGCATCTAATGCATGAAGAGTCCTACAAACATCGAAAGAATTAGATCAAGGACCAAAGGAGCAAAAGCTCAACCATAGGGACCTTTTCTTATCCAAACGGAATGATTGTTTAGAATGAGTGTCTCATGAGAAGTGTGACGAGGGTTGGGAGAATGAGGACCGGAGATGCACATAGATAAGGAGGTAAGAACAACAAAAACTTTCTTCAACAACTTACCATTTCCCCCCAAAACCGGTTTAGCTTGCAAAGCACAACTTCCAAGAATTTCAAATTTCTCTTTTCTTTTGATTCTTTTAAAGGCTTGAAACTTAGAGCAATGAGGTCTAAGATGACCAAAGGCACCACAATGGTGACAAACAATGGGTTTAGGTCCACTAGGCTTTTTAGGGAAGGATCTAGCAACATGGTTCTGTCCTTTCTTCAACATGGAACATTAAGGTCTTATGTGACCGATCACACCGCAATGGTGGCAAGTAGGGACAAACTTATATCCACTCAACTCCCTAGGATGAGACCTAACTGAAGGCTTAGGCTTAGGCTTAGGCTTAAGAGCTTTTCTCTCCACTTTTTGGTTTCTTTTGTGTGGAGGAATGTACACCGATTTGTCTTTGGAGGTAGAACTCACAATAGGCACAAAATTGAGTACCACAACATGATTGCAACAAATATTTTCATCATTTTTAACAATAGGTTTAGCAATCAAACACTTGGCATGCATCTTAAGAGATTTATTTTCATATTTAAGATCATCAACTAGTTTGTTAGACAAAACAAGTTTAGCATCAAGTCCATATTCAAACATTCAAACTTTTTTAGTTTTTCAAGAGTTTGATGTTTGAAATATCAACAACAACCAAAGATTCATGTAACATGGCATCACAATTTTGAGGATTAATACTCATAGAGGCATTTCTATAAACACATGGCATGTTACAATCAACATCATCCATAGAAGCATACAAAACACTATCCATGGCAAAAACAAACAAGGGGTCAAGGATCACACTTAGGTAATGAAACCAATACAAGTGTACCCGCTCTGATACCAATTAAAAGCTCGGATCTGTGTTAAAACACAAGAGCTTGTTTAGACCCCAAATTAAAAAATTACGGTTGATTGCTTTTACTCTAACTTATCTAAGTGCAAAAATAAGAGTAAATGAAATGCAAACAATCAATACTACTCTAGTGCATAAACATGAATAACAAATAATAAAAGTAAAGTACAAGAGTAAGGAAAGAATGATGCAAACACAAGATAACACGCCGATGTGTTATCGAAGAGGAAACCGAAGAATTCATCGAAAAAACTCTCTGCTGCCTTCCAAGCGGTAATAGATCCATTAGAGAATAAAGTTAGAGTACACGAATAACAAAAGACCTCCAAGCCTAGTCTACCCAATGTACTTGAGTCCCCAAGCTCCAGTTACCAACGGACTTCACGGAGTCTTGTCTTCTCTAGCTTTTCAGATCCCGCGATACGCCCGATTACATTCACCAAGCCTCACCGACTTCTTTTGGAAAATCCTCAAAACTTTCTAATCTCCAAAACACTCTCTACACTCTGAAAATGTGTGGATTGTGTTTGAGTACAAATCTCCTCTCAAGGTATGACAATGGGAGAGGGAATGAAAATATACTACAATGATTTTTCTCTAAGAATGGGTAGCTCTCTCTCTCTAAAAGATGGGTGTGTGTGTGTTGTTGAAAACCTATCTAGGGTTTTTCTCTCTGAATGGCCTCTTTACACATTGGTGGGTAATGATGGTATATATAGTGTGGGTGAAGGGTAAGAAAGTCACACTTAAAAATCCTCCAGGCAGAGAGTTTCGTGGGTGTCTCACGGGAAAGCCTTACTCGCGAGACACTAGCGAAATCCTCCAGGCTGATACGTCGCTTCAGCTTCCAGCATAGGCTTCTCACGTGGCTCTTTCGTGGGTTAGCTACTAGCGATACAATCGCGAAAACCACTGATCTCCAATTTAGCTTAAATCTTCACCAACTTAATACTAAACCCAACACAATAAAATCCCACAAAAATACAAGGAACAAATTAAAGCAAATACAACACTTTTTGTCATGGAATAAAGCCAACACAAAATATAGTTGTAAATCACACCTTTACAATGGGCAATTGGGTCTTTTCACGTGATTTCATACTTTTCCATCTAAGTTAACTGCAAACTTGACATTATGGTGCAAAGTGTAATAAGGGTCATAGTTTAAGGTACAACACATGCATTCGAAAAGTTTAGGGTGTATAGTGTAATTAAGGGTATAGTTTAAGATAGTAATGTGTAATTTTTCTTATAAGAAAAGATCATACGTAAATATTTAGAGATTAAAATTGGAGCTAAGCAACATAGAATGATGTTGATGTCTTGTAGTAATGCAATACAAGACCTGAGTATCTATGCAATAAAAAAATAAAATAACAATTATTGTCAACTTGGTTTTTACATATTGGTAAGAGTTAATTTGATTTTTGATATTTTTAACTTGCAGCAATTTGGTCTTTATTGTCAACTCACTAACGAAGATTGACTGCAATTGACTATAAGTTAAAAAAACAAAGACTATATTGGCTATTACCAAAATGTAGAGACCAAATTAATAGTGACCACAAAATATCAAGACCAAACAAAATTTTTGTTTTTGTTTCTTTTTTTAATCCAAGGCTTCCTTTTGGTTTACTCTTTACCATCATTACCAAAAAATAAATTAATTAATAAAAGACTTTCATATATTTAGCAAGCTAGTAGTGGTTCTACGAATTCTTTTTAGGGTGGTCATTAAAAAAGTTAAAATATACAAAATCTAATAAATAAATAACTTAAATATATCAATGTCACAAAAAACATGCAAATAAATGAAGTATTACAAGAGAGAGAGAGAGAGAGAGAGAGAGAGAGAGAGAGAGAGAGAGAGAGAGAGAGAGAGAGAGAGAGAGAGAGAGAGAGAGAGAGAGAGACGAATGATATTTACTAAAATTGTGAGCAAAGTCGCAAAGGAGAGCGAAATTTTTGCTGGCACTGCCAAGGAGAACCCACGACTATAGTGTTTCTCTTTATATTGTTTTTTTTATTTATGGAAAAATTAAATTTAAGATTATTTTTAAGTAATTTTTTGAATGAGTTACAAATTTGAATAATTAGGGATTTTTATTTATTTTTGTTTATGAAAAGGCCTTTTTTGGAAGAATTTTTCAGTTGTTGTTGTTTGATCTAGTCTTGTTTTTGTTTGAGTTATTTTTGTTGTTATTTGGACTAATTTTTTATTTTTAATATTTAAGCCTTTTTTTTAAGGGGTTAAGAATTATATTTGGGAGTTTAGAATTATTTTGGAGAAATGATATGTTTACAACATTTTCATAACAAATCTTACGCTACAAGTTATTATTTGTTTGTAAAAAAGTGATGTTAGTTTTGAACCTAACTTAGAATTAGAAATATCTTACCACATAAGATTTATTATAAAAATTTTGTAAATGTAGCATTACTTTTATGTTTGTTGAACCAAAATTATTATAATTCTCAAGCCAGGGCGTTCAACATTTTTTTAAGGGTAATTAAAATAAGTTAGTTTAGTATATAAATTGTTTTTTGCAAGTTAGACATCAATGTAAATTGTTCTTAAATTGATCTTACAAGCAATTTTGTTGTCACTTGTCAGCAGTGGTATCCAACCCACTTGTCCAACCTAAACCCAACCCTTTGTCCTAATCCCGGTGGATTGAATGCAAGTCTCCTCTTTCAAAACCCACGAAACTCGACCCGCTCAAAATACATCAATTCCAGCAATATCTCAATCTTTTTAGCAACTTTTTCAACTTGATTGGGTGGATTTCGGCAAGCAACACAACTATACTAGCAGAGATATACCATATCCAATGAGTTCTCTACACAATTTGGTGGAAATCTCATTGGATCTAATGAGATCTTCGCCAGATCTGGCTAGATCTCACTGGATCTTGGTCGGATTTGGCAAATGCTTTTCAACGTTTTTTTTTTTTTTTTTTTTTTTTGTGGTTTTCAGCTTCACCAGAAACCAATCACCACCCGACAGAAACTCGACCCTTGAAACCCAACACTCTTATGGGTTCGTTTCAGGTTTGGGAACTTTCCACTTGATCTAATCGGAATGGTTGCGGGTTGGGCACAAACCGAATTCCTATAGACCCGTGGACTGACCTACTTGTTAGACTCTATTTTTTCTTTCTTTTTCATTTTTTTTATTACAAGTTTGATGTCCTTCGCAGTTTGATATTTCATGTTTATGATAAGCGCTAGTCTTAATCTTAAATTTTTGGGATCATCCTCAATAAATAAAGCCATAAGCCTAATATGACCTCTCTTAGGCCTCGCAAAATTCAGAGTTTTATGCATTAAATATGACATTCTTTTTATAAATATATCCTCAACAAAATTAGTTACAATATGTATTCTTTTCATCCATTTTATTTTATCCAAAAATCATAGCCTTTGTTACTCTCTTCATTGAAATGTTTGTTTTAACTACTTTTACTAATATTATTTTTTTATTTTTTTATTTTTACCTTTATCATTCCTCCAACTTGAATAAATTTAATGTTTTATCGATATATTAATCGTTCTCATCTACTCATGACTAAATTTTCTTGAGCGACTTTCCCTCGCTCTTCGTCATAGGGGACCATTCCTATCTTTAAGTCAATTTTCACAATTCAAATCCTATATTTTATTGTATGTTCACTTAACCATATATCTTAATATTCTCATTTAAGTTACACTCATTTTTTGAATATGTTCCCTCTTAACAACCGAACACTCAGGTAAAGTTTATTATATGACATGTGTGATTTTGATTAGCTTTATTCTTTTAGTTTGTTAACTTCTTTA
Source organism: Castanea sativa (assembly GCF_040712315.1). Classification (NCBI taxonomy): domain Eukaryota; kingdom Viridiplantae; phylum Streptophyta; class Magnoliopsida; order Fagales; family Fagaceae; genus Castanea; species Castanea sativa. The sequence goes on along the minus strand of NC_134019.1, from coordinate 7,924,042 downwards.
TTTAGGTATAGTTTTTTAATAATTATTTAAAAGTTTATTTTTGTCAATTTTTAACAAATAAGCAAGAAATGGAATGCTAAAACTAATTCAAAATTTACTATAAAATGTTTACAAATTGTTGTGAAAATAAAAATAGTAAAGTTTTGAAAAGAAAAGAAAAGAAAAGACTAGTGTTAGGGTCCATTAGGTTATAGGAGTGGAAAAGTGGGAGGAAAGAAAAGATTTGGTTTTCCCTCATGTGTGTTTGGTAGGAGGGGTGGAAAAGTGGAAGGGTGGAAACCTTTTTTTGTTTGGTTAGAGAGAAAAATGGGAGGATGAAAAATATAGTTTATATAAATTAACTATTATGTCCTTGTTATATAATAGTGGGAAAGTGAGAGGGGTAGGTGAGTGTAATAAAGTGGGGGTATTTATGTAAAATGCATTTATCGTCACTTTTACCTCTTCATTTTCCTCCCAAATTGGGAGGATAAAAAAAGTGGGCCTAGGAGAGAAAACTTTCTTCTCTATTTTCTATCTCTTCTATTTTCTTTCCTTAACCAAACAGTGGAAAACAACTTTTCCACCCTGTTTTCCATCCTCCCTATTTTTACCCCAACCAAACACACTCTTAGGGATATTACAAAATTTACTATATAAACCTTGCAAATTGATATATTAATGATCATAAAAAAAAATTGTAATCTTCATTTAATATGTTGTTGAAGAAAATGCTAAAATTAGTACAAATTTTAATATAAAACCTTTACAAATTGTGTATTGGATTCTAATACAATAACACACCACAAAATCCACCCAAAATCCATTGCAGTTGAAGAGATGATATTTGTATTGTTTCATTTTACTATTTTTCAATATTTCGTTTAACAAATTAATAGCAAATTGTTATAGATTTGTTATACAATGTTCCTAAATACTTGACTAATTTTTTAAGTGTTTACAACTTTTTTATAGTGCTCTTCATCTTCCTTTTCTCATTAGTATATTCTTTGAGATTTTTAAGAAAACAAAGTCAATTTTGTGTTTAAAATTATTTATTTATCTACTCACTCTTCACATATTGGATTAGATTATGATACTATCTACACACTACGTTTTCTTCTTTTTAAAAAAATTTTCCTTTACTTTTTTCCTATTTGGAATTGTACTCTTGGTTTTTTTTTTTTTTTTAGTTATTAAGGAAAAATAGTTACAATCATCATGTATAAAGCTGCAACCAGCATTTTTGCTTGGGATCAACCACCTATTTCTTTTGCATGACTTCAAAACCTTATTAAAAATTTTGAATTTGATTATGCATTGGATATTTGACTTGATCACATCACATTTGATATGTTTTACATATTTGGGAGAATGAATTTGACTTTAGTGTGAGTTTTATTTTACACATTCTTTTTATTTTGATTGTAGTTTTATTAATTTTTTAAATATGGTTTTTAGTGTTTTGGAATGTAGGGTAGAAAAATTTGGGTTTGTGAATGTTTTTTTAAAATTAAAAGAATAATTTCCAAATTCTATATAATTTTTAATGATACAAAAAATATTATAAATAACTTTTATTAAAAAAAAATGAATATTTTCGCTAATTTACCTTTTGAATTTCTAATAAAAATTGTATTGTTTTCATTTTGCTACGACAAAATATCTATATATTACATTTATAATTGTTTCTATAATAAATGAAAATATGATTATAAAATATATTACTCTTTATTGAATTAGTTCAAATTGCAAAACTAAATTTAGTAAAACCACCCTAAAAAAATTGTCACGCACTAGGGGCGGCTATACATGTAACTTAGGGGAGTCAAATGAACATATCAACCAACTGGTTAATTATATATATACCTAAATAAAATTTTGAACACCCTGATCCTTTTTGTTTTTAATCTTTGCTAAAATAAGTTTGAATATGATTATCTTAATGCTACTTTCACAATATTTTCATAGTAAAAGTTTAGTGGTAAGTTCTAACTAGTTTTTATTTGGACCCACAACTGACATAAAATTTTTATTTACTATTAACAACTTGTCACTTAGATTGTGTTGTGAAATTTTTGTGAAAGTGTTGTGTCGGTAGCACTACTATTAAAATATTTAATTTTATAAGAAAAAAAAATGTTTCATGTTTTTTCTCCTTTGTTATTAAAAAAAGAAGAAGAAAAAAAAACCTTATCTCCAAATTCTAGCTCACTTTAGCATTGACAGTGGAATGAAGTTGTTTTTCCCTACACTTTCCTTTTTCATCAACAAAAAATCACACCGTCTATACCACCAACATATATATTTATCTATATGTGTGATTCTTTCATCATTATCTCTATCTTTTTTTCTCCCTTCTATATTTTCTTGGTTTTTCTCTCTATCTTATCAAATAGTTTGATAAGTTATCTACAAATTTCCAAGGCCAAAAAGTATTTTACCATTTGCTCTAATTCCAAGAGAGTGACCACATGTATGGTTAAAAAGCCATACACTTTCAAAAGCAAAAACTTATATAAGTTACAATTTTTTTTTTCTTAATTTCAAGTTTTTTTACAATCCAATTCCCAGGTGTGTTACTATTATTCTTTATCATAAAATTTTATTTAATTGATAATACATATAAATATAATAAATTATTATTAGTTTGACAAAACTGTATGATTAGTTATTTAATTCTATTTATTCATGTATTTAATGATTGATGTCTTAACGATCTTTAAACTATTAATAATTTTTTTTAGGATATTGTACAATATAGTTGTATTATATACAAAATTGTATTTAGAATATTATTTTAGATTATTGTATATATAAGGATAAAGTTTAACTACAAAATTGGTTGTAACTTAAAACTATAATTTTACTCAATAAAATAAACATGACTATATATTTTGAAAATCTAATTGTTGAACTACATGTTATTTACACTCTCAATACACATGTCAAATTTTTGTCAATTGGATATTATTTACAATATAATCTATAAGTTTATATTTTATACATAATTTTAAATTACAAAAACTTACAATTTAAACAATTTATTGTATTTAGAATACTATTTTAGATTATTGTTTATATAAGGATAAAATTTAACTACAAAATTTATTGTAACCTAAGGATACGACTTTACTTAATAAAATAAATATTACTACATATTTTGAAGATCTAAATGTTGAATTAGATGTTCTTAATGCTGTCAATACACTTGTCAAATTTTTTGTCAATTGAATATTATTTAATATGTGACATATAAGTTTATATTTTATGTGTAATTTTAAATTATAAAAACTTGCAATTTAAACATTTTATTGATAATATGATTTTTTTTTTTTTTTTACACAAGGCATAAATTTTACTCTATCCTAATCTAAGTATATATGTATGTGAAACTCCCTCTTAGAGACTTGAACTCCAGCTATTTCCCCCCACGTCCCACAATCACTTAATACATTAAGAGTGACCATTGCACCAAGAGCGCACAGTAGTATATAACTATTGTTCTTTAATATGGAAGTTTTATACACACAAAAAAGGGAAAATAACAACTTACCTATGTGTAGTTTGACCGAAATTTAAGTTGTTTACCTCTGATTTGAAATTTGACACTTTACTCACCTGAAGTTAACTCAGTTAGAATTCCATAACTCACATCTGTTAAAAACGAGATTAAATATATAATTTTGCTCTACTTTTATGTCTCTTTCTTCAAAAACACAAGATCAAATAAGATCAGAAGGAATCCAGCGGAATACTTGCATCATGAGATTTCAAACTTTAGGTCATGGTTGTCAAAATCCCGATTTGCATCCTACAATCCTACGATTTTACGATCCCACCTGCCCAAAATGATTCGAATTTTTCAAGGATTTTTCGATCATTCAGGATCGATAGGATCGTACGATTTTAACGATCCCAAATGACCTTGATTTCTTGTACTCTTCTTTATAGAAGGCTCATTTGAACCTAAATAAAAAATAAAATCTCAAAAAACCAAGTTTTTCCACTCTAATGTAAAGATGTGTCAGGTTGACCCAAATAAAAAATATCCCCATAGAGTGTTACATTTTGATATTTTTGACCTATTTAAATGGTGCTTACAAATGGATGTAGTGATATATGACAATTATATCAATGAATGTATAATTTATGTGATTATTTAACATACTAATGTATATCTTTTGTTTTTTTCTCAAATAATGTAGGATCTTATGATCCACGATCCGATCCTACGATTTACGATCTCACCTGCCTTCCACGTTCCTACGTAGGATCCCAATTTTGACAACCTTGCTCTAGGTAAACAATTTAAATTTCAGTTAAATCTTTAATGGGTAAAGTATCAAATTTCAAATCACACATAGGCAACTTAAATTTTGGTCAAATCACAGGCAGGTAAGTTGACAAAAAAAAAAAAATTTACTCACCCCACCCGCTACAAATTCCTAATTCCACCACTATTCACCCCCCAAAATTCTTTTTCTAGAGGAACACAACGGACAGGTCAGCAATTAGTATTTATAAAAATTAAGTATACGCGCATCCGCTCTATATAGCGGGGTATTAAGTATTAACTTTCAACAGTTGCTTTTTTGTTGATTTCGTACAACAAGGCCCAGATCAGTTGGGATAATATTTTATATAACTATCATGTGTCAACCACGAAGAAAAGAAACGGCTCTCTTAATAACTATTTTGGAAAGAAGTGCAAGCTATCTTATGGTTTATTTTCTTTCAACCTCTTCAACATCTATTTCCCTCTCACAATAATTATGGGTTTAGTCTGTATTGCAATAAAGATACCGAAATCCATAAACATTAGATTTTTACTAAGCATGCTGGACCATATAAAGTTCATTGTTATGGTGGCACTCACACGTCTAGGTCTGCTCAATCCGCCAGAACAAGCAGCTGAGACTGAAGAACTTTCCACTGGTTATGTTCTTGTAATGGATGGTTCAATTCCATCACTAATCCCAGTCGACAGTCTAATGGTGTTGATCAAGAAGAGGGTTCCTGTGATAGAATATAGTGGTTTTGTTGAAAGACACAGAGCACTGAATGATGATGAAGACGTGGATATGGAAAAAGAATGTTCTGTCTGCTTGAATTGCGTGGAGAGAAGCCATCAGATCAGAGAGCTGTGTAATTGCTACCATGTGTTTCACAAGGAGTGCCTGGATAGATGGGTGGATGAGGGTCAGGTGACCTGCCCTTTGTGCAGAACTCTACTGTTTCCAGTAACGACAGGAAGGATAATTTAGATGGTATAAGAGATATCAAGGTAGTATATTTGTTAATTAGAAGCGTAAAGTTGTAATTTACAACTAAGTTTTATGTTGGCTTTATTCCATGACAAAAAGTGTTGTAATTGTATAAATTTGTTTCATTGTATTTTTGTGGATTTTTTTTGTATTGGGTTTAGTATTAAGTTGGTGAAGACTTAATCTTAATTGAAGATTACAGCATTTCGCAATTAGCTCGTGAGAAGTTCGCGAGAAGGGTTCCCGTGAAAAGGGCATGTGAGAAGCACATGATTGGAAGCTGAAGAGTCGTGTCAGGCTATCAATTTCGCAAGTGCCTCGCGGGTAAGGCCTTCTCGCGAGATACCCGTGAAACTCTCGCCTGGAGGATTTTTAAGTGTGATTTTTTTACCCTTTACCCATACTATATACACCCTCATTACCCACAAAAGTATGAAATGCCATTAAGAGAGAAAAACCCTAGATAGATTTTCAACAACACATACACCCATCTTTTAGAGAGAAAGAGCTACCCATCCTTAGTGAGAAATCATTATAGCATCTTCTCCATGCCTCTGCTATTGTCATACCTTGAGAGGATATTTGTACCTAAATACAACTCACATATTTTCAGAGTATAAAGAGTGTTTTGGAACTTGGAAAGTTTTGGAGATTTGCCAAAAGAAGCCGGTAAGACTTGGCAGATGCAATTAGGCGTATTGTTGGATCCGAAAAGCTAAAGAAGACATGACTCTGTGAAGTCCGTTGGTAGCAGGAGTCTGGAGGGCTCAAGTACATTGGGTAGATTAGGCTTAGAGGGTCTTTTGTTATTCGTGTACTCCAACTTTATTCTCTAGTGGATCGATTACCGCTTGGAGGGCGGCGGAGAGGTTTTTCGCCAAATTCTTCAGTTTCCTCTTCGATAACACATCGGCGTGTTATCTTGTGTTTGCATCTCTCTTCCTTTACTCTCGTGCTTTATTTTTATTGTTTGTTGTTCATGTTTATACACTAGAGTAGTATCGACTGATTGCGTTTCATTTACTCTTATTTCCGCACTTAGTTTAAGTTAGAGTAAAATCAATCTAGCCGTAATTTATTTATTGGGGGTCTAATCATCTCTTGTGTTTTTAACACAAATCCAAACTTTCAATTGGTATCAGAGCATTCAATTGGTATCAAAGTGGGTACACTTGTGATGGTTTCATTACCTAAGTGTGATCCTTGACCCCTTTGTGTGTTTTGTCATAGATAGTACTTTGTATACTTCTATGGATGTTGTTGATTGTAACATGTTATGTGTTTGTGAAAATGCCTTTATGAGTATTAATCTTCAATATTGTGATGATATGTTACATGAACCTATGGTTGTTGTTGATATTCCAAACATCAAACTCTTGAAGAAAAAAGCTAAGAAGTTTCATAAGAATTTGAGCAAGTTTCATTGTGAAAATGATAATTTGATTGCTAAGCTCAATGAATCTAATAAATTGGTTGAAAAGTATAAAAAACTTGCTGAAAATTCTTTAGAAAAGTTGGAAGAGTTTGAATGTTTGAATATGGACTTGGATTCTAAACTTGTTTTGTCTAACAAACTAGTTGGTGATCTTAAATGTAAAAATGAATCTCTTAAGATGCATGTCAAATGTTTGATTGCTGAACCTATTGTAAAAAGGATGAAATTATTTGTTGCAATCATGTTGTGGTACCTAATTTTGTGTCTATTATGTGTTCAACCTTAAAGGACAAATCGGTGTACATTCCTCCACACAAAAGAAATCAAAAGATGGAGAGAAATGCCCTTAAGCCAAAGCCTCTGTTTAGGTCTCAGTCTAAGGATTTGGATGGATCTAAGTTTGTTCTAACTTGCCACCATTGTGGTGTGATTGGTCACATAAGACCACAATGTCCCAAGTTGAAGAGAGAACAAAACCATGTTGTTAATTCCCTTCCGAAAATGCCTAATAGACCTAAACACATTGTTTGTCACCATTGTGGTGCCTTTGGTCGCCTTAGACCTCATTGCTTTAAGTTTCATGCTCTTAAAAGAATCAAAAGAAAGAGAAACTTGAGTTTCATGGAAGTTGTGCTAAAATGGGTAAACCGGATTTGAGTGAAAATAGCATGTTCTTGAAGAAAGTTTTTAATGTTCTTACCTCCATGTCTATGTGAATCTCCGGTTCTCATTCTTCCAACCCTCGCCTCACTTCTCATTAGACACTCATTCCAAACAATCGTTTCGTTTGGATGATGAAGGGTTCCTATGGTTGAGCTTATGCTCTTTTGGTCCTTAATCTAATTCTTTCAATCTTTGTAGGACCCTTCATGCATTAAATGCTTCATTGTCATGCATTTGTGCATCATGCATCTCTTTATATGCATTGTTTTTGTTGTTTTTTCATTTGATCTTGCTTTTATGCTTTTGTTTTTGTGTGTGTAAAAATCCAAAAACACATAAAAAGTAAAAAATTCAAAAAGTAAAAAATTCAAAAAGTAAAAAATTCAAAAAGTTTGATCGTATATATTTGAGCACATATCACATGTGAGTTTGGCCTAGTACTTTCGTACTAATGACGTAGTGCATTTACGAGCTTAGCTTGATTTGTATGCACATCTATTTTTGTGGGAAAAATCTTGAAAGCTATGTGTGATTGTTGTAAATCGATCTTCAAGCTTGTTATGAATGATTAGTCAATAGTCTTGTTGGTCTTGATTCATGCATAGACTCGTGCCTATATTTTTTCCCACGCTTTTATGTTTTTGCTACAGATCTCAAAAAATGTAAATCTCAAAATGAAAAGAGATATTGAGCTGCAAAAGCCGTCGCACATACTAGTATTTGACTAGGAAAAAGGGAAAGCGACTTGTATTAAAATGTATAGCGCCTCAATAAGACAAAGACTCTTTCACAAAGTTGAAATATCAAAAATTTCAAATATTGATCTTAAAATGAGATGTTTTGTTCAAAACATGATCACATATTATGATTTGTAAAGAAGCCAAATGAAAAGTTTCAAAGAAATGTAATCAATTTCTTGTGGGAGATCATCTATGCACATTTCTATGATTGAGATAGTCCACTTGGCTTAATACTAGTTGTGCATGACTTGATTGAATTGATCATTGAAACTTCACTCTAGACTAAGGACTATTCCACATTTGATACTTACACACAACACACAAGTTTAATATTCAATGAATGCCTATTTCATTTGTGTGTTCGTACATGTTCAAATGTGATGTGTGTGTGCTCAACCATATGTGGATCAAACCAAAAAGATTTTTATTCTTTTTGTTTGCTTTTGGAAGTGATTTGTATCACTCATGTTTTTCAAAGTTTTTCAAGTTGTTTTTGTGTGAAAAACATGTTTTCTGAGTGTTTTCGTGATGTAAGCTCAGTCACGAGTTAAAAGGTCCAATTCTCAAGTTTTTCAACTTTGGAAAGAAAGTTTCGCGACTGTTTCGTGAGTAAAGCTTACTAGCGAAATACCAGCGAGATACCAGCGAAATTTCGCAAGTATGTAACCAGCGAAACTTCCCACGAAAATTTCCAAACCAACTTTTAAAGGGCATTTCGTGGGTCATTTGTTTTAAACGTCCCTCATCTTCTCCCAAACCCTTGTTTTAATGTTTCTACATCAAAACCCAACTAAATTTACGTGTTTTTCATTCCATTAACATCTCTAAGGTAATTTTTAACTCTTTTCATTGATTTTGATTATTAGATTATGATTTTGGGGGTTTTATGTTCATAGTTGGGATTTTCTCAAATGGAAGTTGGAAAACTTAATTTTTGTCAATCTTTTTCATTGGGCTTTTTTTTTTTTAAATGATGATTTGTTTTGGATTTTGGCCCATTGTGGCAAAAATAACATGTATTTAGGTAAGATTTTCATATGTTCTTATATTGTTTAACATACATGTGTAGTGTGTGCACTCTAAGTGTTTGCACTCTAAGTATTTGATAAAATACCCAAATGACATTTTCTCGTTGTTTTGAACTCCGATGAGTACCAAACTTTGGGGATCACCATAATTATTCATGTTTATCATGTTTTGATCATTGGTGGTGTGTTTTATACACTTTTCCCCATGAGTGCTTATTCATGTATCGGCCATGCATCTCACATGCACACTAGATGCACATTTGCTACACACACTCTAACACTTGACATGTTTTGCTTGAGTGCATTCACTCATGCTATTTAAGTCTTTTTAGACCATTTTAGCACATGTAACATGTCTTGTGTCTATATCATGCCTAGGTTTATATTTTATTCCATCATCCTTAACATGTCATGTTTACTTTATGCTTTGTAGCATTGTTTTCTTCAGATGTTTTATTTTTGGTTTGAGCTTCTTTTTCTCATACATCTTGCACTTCTCATGCATCATACCCTTGTTCATTTCTTCTTTTCTTTTCCTCCTTCCTCTTGCTTCATTTGTCTATTCGTGACAAAAAGGGGGAGAGTATACCGGTGTGTTTCGTCATTTCTATATGACTCATGTGCACATTCTTAAGGGGAGAAATTCTACCTCATGCATACTCATAGGGGGAGAAAGCCATAGGGGAGATGCATATACCAAGACCTTTTGTGTTTTGCATTGGTTGTGTGTTGGACATGTATATATTCTTATGTCTTTGTGCTTTAATGACTGTATGTTCGGATGATCATTTTCTTTACTATATAATCATTGGAGTCATTTCCATATGACTGTCATGTGTTTGATTAGGTTGCTCATATGTTCCACGTCATGTTTACTTGATCGCATTTTACTTGTTACATTGTACTTGTCCTTTTACCACTTGATTTACCTTGAGGGTTTAATGTGTTTTGTGCAAGTGTTTTAGGTTACAGATATATATGTTCCAAGTGCTTCACAGCTTCTAGATTTAGGTGTGAGTGAATTATTCCATTGTTCCCAAACTCACATTTAAGTCTAGAGTCTGTTGTAGGGTGTTTTGTCACGGAATAGCCAAAGGGGGAGATTGTAAAGTTGTGATTTATAACTAAGTTTTATTTTGGCTTTATTCCACGACAAAAAGTGTTGTAATTGTATAAATTTGTTTCCTTGTATTTTTGTGGGATTTTATTGTATTGGGTTTAGTATTAAGTTGGTGAAGACTCAAGCTTAATTGAAGATCAGTGCATTTCGGGACTAACTTGCGAGAAGTTCGCGAAAAGGGTTCCCGTGCAAAGGGCGTGTGAGAAGCACATGATTGGAAGCTGAAGAGTCGTGCTAGGCTGTTAATTTCGCGAGTGTCCGCAAGTAAGGCCTTCTCACGTGATACCCGCAAAACTTTCTGCCTGGAAGATTTTTAAGTGTGACTTTCTTATCCTTTACCCATACTATATATACTCTCATTACCCATAAAAGTATGAGAGGTCATTTAGAGAGAAAAACCCTAGATAGGTTTTCGACAACACAAACTCCTATCTTTTAGAGAAAGAGCTATCCATCCTTAGTGAGAAATCATTGTAGCCTCTTCTTCATCCCTTTCCCATTGTCATACCTTGAGAGGAGACTTGTACCCAAACACAACCCACACCTTTTCAGAGTGTAAAGAGTATTTTAGAGCTTGGGAAGCTTTGGAGATTTGCCAAAAGAAGCCGGTGAGGCTTGGCGGATGCAATCGAGCGTATTGCGGGATCCGGAAAGCTAGAGAAGACATGGGTCCATGAAGTCTGTTGGTAGCAGGAGCTTGAAGGGATCAAGTACATTGGGTAGACTAGGCTTGGAGGGTCTTTTGTTATTTGTGTTCTCCAACTATATTCTCTAATGGATCGATTACCGCTTGGAGGGCGGCGGAGAGGTTTTTCGCCGAGTTCTTCGATTTCCTCTTCGATACTATTTTGAGTGTGTAACAATATACTTTTCTTAACTTACTATGCTTCACATTGTCTCTAGGGCAGTGATTATCACAAATCTGTCCGGATTCATTGTCATTGTTTTCGTTTATTATGGATATTTGTGTAAAAATTGTGGACATCTTGCACGCAATTTTGGATATGATGTGCATGAAGTGTGTGACAAAATTTATCTTGACCTCCAAAGCCTAGTATACGGCTTTTTTCTTTTTTTTTGGGGGGGGGAGGGGGAGGTTCTCTCTCTGTCTCTCATTTCTATTTAGATTGACAATCAACTTTCCATAAAATAAAATAAAAAGTAGAACAAATCACCATAGCATTTGCAGACTCTCACGTGTGCTTGAAATCATCACTCAAGGCACTAATAGAAATCATTGGCCTCAAAGTTGGAATCACATGAAATTTGGCAGGCTAAAGCAAAATGATCTTTTGAGAAATAGTTGTCGCCTTGTCATGAGGTACCCCTTGAAAATGGCAAATTCCTCTGTTTAAGCTCCGAAAATTGTGATTTTGCCATTTGAAGTAATTTTTGTTTCCTATATAACTTTTTACTCAAAAGTCAGAATAAAGTCTTACTTATTTTAGAACGACTCTTAAGATCAGTATTTTATGATTCTACATTTAACACAATTTTGCCACTTTTGATAAATTTCAGTATTTTGTCACTAATCGTGTAATTAGTGTGAATTAGGTTTCAAATGTTTCCTAATCATCTCAGGGTTTAACTTTCTCAGTATTTATATGTTTTGTAACTGTCAAAAGCTAATCACATTACTATTAATAAAATTGCAGAGTTTTTCTCAAACTTTTCTTTAGAGGATTCCATTTTATCTCCTTATAGATTTAGGGAATCCCTCATGGATTCGAGGTTTACTACCGAAAAGCTAACAGTTTAGTTTTTGTCTATTAAAGAGAGTATCGTGTATACTTTCTTCAAGCCTCTACGACATCAAAAAGCATGACATTCATATGAATCAAACTGCAAGTCTGCAAGTGAATTCAATTTAGAACCTATACAAAATGACAGCAAGATAATCATATTAATCATCCAAGACAAATCAGGGATCTTACTTAGAAAACAAGTAAGATATCAATCATTAATACAGAATAGAAAACTTAATGAAAACAAGTGGCAGGTAGTGTGGAGGCAGTCACGTATTAATTATACATATTAGGACAACAGTCACGAGTTAACGACTAACTTCACTTAAAAATAAATTAAGAGATAATTTGTCTTTTGTCCTAATATGTTTTGTTTCACACATTCAACAACAACAACGTAAGAAATATGTATAGATAACATTGACTTGATAGGATGACTCTAGTCTACTATTTTCTGGGATTGCTACGGTATATGACTGGACCTGATAAAAACAATGACTTGATAATGATAGATCGTCAAATATTGTTCATATAGTTTCAAGCTTTTTGCCCTTCTCTCATTTGAAAGTGCAGCGCTTATCTTATTCGTCCGTTTTCCTGCGCGGTGTCCTTTTCCTTACGTTGTTGTTGTTGAGTGCGTGAAACGAAACATATTAGGACAAAAGACAATTTATCTCTTAATTTATTTTTAAGTAAAATTAGTTGTTAACTCGTGTACAATAATCTGATAAAAATTCTATATATAAATATAAATGGATTAAAGTTTATAACTTCGTAAGAAAGTGACACTTATATTTTTGTATTTGATGTTTATATGATCTTAAGGTGAGAAAGAAACTACTTGCCATCTCATTAATGTTTTAAAATTTAATTACGTGACTACCTCCACAATTAATATACACCACTTTATAATTTATTTGTTTAATATTCTACACCTTTCCTCTCTGAACTAATGTCTTACAGCTTCACCTTATTACGTGACATGTTGCAGTCCCTCATAGCTACTCAAGCTGCACAAGGTCGGCTTTTGGATACCTTGATGGGTGATGATGATGCCGAAAAAATCACCAGTAAGTTGCAAACACTCTCTAACTCGAATCAACACCTGCAAAGAGAAAAGAGAGAGACCTAAAAGAGAGCACCGGTGTGGTGCCGGCCAAAAACCCTCTGAAGGTCAAGTTAGAATTTTCTTTCAACCCTAGAGTGCCAAAGTTGAGTTAAATGTGCGTACCTTGCTTTGTGAGGGTTTTGGAGTATATATAGTAGCATAGGGCCGAGATTCTCGCCTTGGTCAAGAAATCATTTCCTTCTAGGAGAGTGACTCGTGGAATTTTGTATCTCTTAGAGTTCTTTTCCTTATATGAATCTTCAATCAAGGCTAACGTGTAGTGCAAGAATTCTTCATATACACGTTGGCGTGAATTACAATCAAGGCCATGTCAGCCCCAATCATATAGTGTGATTTGAGGTAGCCCGGAGAACGACGGGAGAAATTATGTGCATGCATTCTACCTGTCCGTCTACTACGCATCCAACCTCCTTGGTCGTATAACCCGCCACACTATCGTAGCCATTTCGTGGTGGTACCGTCATGTTGGTTTTATCCCCGATCAGGTGACATGCCGGACTTGCGTATTATTCAACTACATCAGTTGAGAAGTTCCTTGTGATAAGAGTTGATGGATTAGGGGGAGTGTTGTTCTTTTTTTTCGGCAGTGGTATGTGTAAAGCAACATGATAAAGCTGAGTCCAAACGACTGTAGTAGAGCTGTGATAACACTAAACTGCAGGTAGCTTAAGTTAGGTGTTATCAGTGGAATTAGTTACTTATCCAAGTCCACATGTCAACACCTCATTCATCTATGCACGCATCAGCACCTGATTAGATTATGCTATGACTTGTTAGGTTGTTTTCACACCAAGGTTTTGAAACCTAGATCGTTCATTGAACCGTAAAAGGGAGAGATTTAAGGTTTTTGAGGTCAAACCGAGGTTGAATTGTGGTCGAACCGTGATGATGTCATAATTAATTTAATAATTAATTAAAGTCTAAATATAGATATTAAATTTATAAAACTAGAAAAATTGACTAATATATCTATATATGTGAGGGAAATTTAATGATTTTCAAGCATATATTTAATAATTAAATAAGAAAGTTAATCAAATAAAATAATAACCATGAAAACATTAAAATTTATGATTAATTTTTGAAGTAAAGTCGAATATCTTTGAAGGATTTTAATTATAATTATTTTTTATTCCTTGTAAGAGATGGATGATTTAATTAAGTAGAAGAAAATTGTGTTAAGTTGTTTTTATTAAAAAAAAAAAAAATTGCTAAGGGGTTGGACCTCGCGGTTCTTTACCGGTTCATGCGGTCCACATGCAGTCCAACCCTGATTTTAGGGGTTCACAGAATTAACTAAAAACTGGTTCTTTATGCTTAAAAAACCAGTTTTCATCTCGGTTCCTAGTTTTCACGATCCGACCTTCCGGTCCAGTCCGGTTCTGAAAACAGTGTTCCACACTCTACAGAGTTAGTTATGTATATATTGAAGTCTATTATTAGAATCAATAAGGTCAAGAATTCAGAATTTCATTCTATCAAAATCTTTCATTTCCTTTACTCTGGTTTTTTATATTTTCCTTTCCCTTTTTATTGCTTTTCGGTATGTACTTTGGGGTTTCTATACCCACTTTTTTTTTTAACTTTTTTTTTTTAATACAAGATAGAATTTCTACTCTAGCATAATCTAAGTGTATATGTGTGTGAAGCTCCCTCCTAGAAACTTGAACCCCGACCCTTGCCCCCCGAACCCGAGGAGTAACCAAGTACAAGGGTGTGCGATGGTAAAACTTTTTTGAAACTCTATGCTTTTGTGGTTTTTGCTAACATGTGGTATCACACTATTTAATATTAGATTCATCACACACACTTTGCGCATGCAATAATGCTATTTTTTATTTATTTGTTTTTTTGGTATAATATTATAATGTTTAAAAGTGATATATAAAGTTTCTTAAAAAAAAGTGATATATAAATAATCGTGTGTATTTTTTTTAAAAGAAAGAGGTAAGGTAACATAAAATAATGTTTACAATTGAGATAGATAGCTGTAAGAAATTGAAACCCAATGAGACATTGGAATTTATTGATTGAGATAAAAATTGTGATAAGTA
The DNA here is from genome assembly GCF_040712315.1 of Castanea sativa. Classification (NCBI taxonomy): domain Eukaryota; kingdom Viridiplantae; phylum Streptophyta; class Magnoliopsida; order Fagales; family Fagaceae; genus Castanea; species Castanea sativa. Next base: position 7,908,882 of record NC_134019.1, on the reverse strand, counting down.
AACAAATTTAAGATTTAAACAAAAGAAAGATGATATATGTTAGTGTCGATGGATGGAGATTTGTGATAATTATATAGAATTTGGATAACAAAATTTTGAAATGTTTTAAAGAATTTTTTAAACAAACTATAGAAATTTCGAGATAAGAATGTGTAGTTTTTACGTGAGGTAATAGGTTTTTTTTTTAAGTAATTTTGTTTTTTTTTATAAAGATAATTGAAGCATTTAAATACAAATAGATAACAAATACAAATAGGAATTAGACATTTGAATACAAATGGGTCGTGAGGATAACTTTTTTTTTTCTTTTTTCCTTTTGTACATGAGATAGTATTACTCTTTTAACATTTTTTGGAAGAAGTAATTTTTTTTTTTTATAAAGATAATTGAAGTATTTGAATTCAAATAGAGAAAAGAAATACAAATAGGAATCAAACATTTGAATACAAATGGATGGTGAAAATAACGGGTTTTTGTTTTTCCCTTTTGTATGTGAGATAGTATTATTGTTTTAACAATTTTTGGAAGAAGTAATTTTGTATTTTTTTATAAAGATAATTAAAGTATTTGAATTCAAATAGCTAACAAATATAGATAGAAATAAGACATTTAAATACAAATGGGTGGTAAGAATAACGTTTTTTTTTTTTTTTCCTTTTGTACGTGAGATAGTATTACTGTTTTAACCATTTTTGCTTTTTTTTTTTTTATAGCAAAAAAAAAATTAAACTAAAGGGTATGTTATTTTAGAATTTGTATAAGGATATTTTGGTAAGCAAAAAATTGAAGACGAAATAGGGAGATCCTCTTATTAATAGTATAGATGCTTCACATGCTCCATATTTGTTGCTTATCTTTAGTATAGCATTGTGATATATTCTTCATCCATCTTTATTCCACACATGACTTTGATGGTTTCTTTTGAGTGTTTCAATAAAGACAAGTACATTCCAATCAAGAAACTCAAAGCCTGTTTGGTAGGAGCTTTCAAGTATTGTTGTTCAAAATGATGTGAAAATTGTAGTTTAAAAATGTTGTGAAAATACATATTTAAAGTACTCATAATGCAAAAAAATGTGTTTGGTACCATGTTTCAAACAACATATACATTTTAAAATGTAAAAAAAAATATAATTGTGTGTTTGGTATGTATATGTATTTTTTTTTTTAAGTGGTAACTTTTTAACAAGTACAATTATTTTATTAATATTTATTAGAGGAGTACACGTGAGAGAGAAGGGAGGAAAAGAGAGAAAGAATATTAAAAAGAAAAAGATGAGGTGTGCATGAGAGAGAGAGAGAAAGAGAGAGTCGTAGTTATGTTAAGTCTCATTGAGTGGGTCCCACACTTTTCTAAATATTTACAAAAGTTTCTTTGAGTAATGTTATTTGAAAACTAAAAATTTGTAGGAGGAGCTTTCTAAATTTAGTGTTTAAACACTCTAAAATGAGAAACGTAACTCAAATACTCTTAAATGAAATCTCTTACCAAACCCTTTTTTTTTTTTTTTTTTTTTGCCCACAGTTTTCAGAGTTAAAATACTAAAAACTGTTGTTTTAATTATCTTACCAAACAAACCCTCAACCTCTTTTTTCAACTTCTAGGTTAGATGTTTTAGGTTGGGAATATTATTTAATCGGGCTTTATGTATCAATTTTGGTTTTTTCATGAATTTCTAAAAACAGAGATTTTAGATTTAAGTTTTAGGGTTCATTCACTTATGGTGAAACAGGGAAGATAGAAAATAGATAAGAGAAAAGTTGAGAGAAAATTGATTTTATGGGTGTTTGATTAAAAAGAAAAGGAAGTTGAAATTGGTAGAGCCCAAGTATTTTCTCTCCTAACCCACCAAAAATTTTCTCCTCTATTTAGGGAGAAAATAGAGGGAAGAGGAATAGTTGCAGCCAATGATTAAACTAACCTCCTTCTCCTCTTACATTTCTTGGTTAATTGCTTCTCTTTTTTTTCTCCTTCTTGGGCATGATACAACAAGTGCCATTGTTCCTTCACTTTTGTGCCATTGTTCCTTCACTTTTGGGTGATTGCTTTTTTTTTTTTTTTTTTTTTTCAGTTGGTTGTTGGCCACTTTTTTTTTTTTTTAATTGGGCATCATTTTTTTAAATAAGGACATATGAGTAAACTTATACAAACTTTTTTTTTTTTTTCCATTCCTCCATTTTTCCACCCCAACCAAACACAAATCAAGGAAACTAAGGTTATATTTGGTTATCATTTTTGTTTTTTGTTGACTTATTTTTAAGAATAAAATCAAAAAATAAATTTCTTATGTTTTCAAAGTTAAAAACCCGCTTGGTTAGTTGAAAAGGAAAAACACCGCACAAAAGGAGTTCTCCTTAATTCCAATATTTTTAGCATCCATTATAACATAAGCACAGAAGAAAATAAATAAATAAATGGAAGATGAGGGAAAATCCGAAGTTTTGGTATTGATGGGTTTTAAGTCCCTTCCAACGAGATTATTGTATGGGTTCATTTAAGTTCATTTAAGTTTTGGTATTTGAACAACTGGTCCTTTTTTTTTTTTTTTTAATACATTTTAGTTTCTTGTCTAAATAAATATCCATAATGTCAAAAGAAATAGTTCTCCCATTAGCACATAGCATTGGTAGACCCACACATTAGATAAAACATAAGCAACAACGTGATCTTCTAGCAAGGCAAACACATATCAATGTCAAATTCTTGCTGCCAAAAAGCAAACAAATCGCACCTCACCTTGGCTAATTTATGCCACCAAAAAGCAAACTGAGGCCCTTGCAGCCTACTGAAGCCACGAATGAACAAAGGTGGTCCTCTTCTTTAGGATTGCCTAGTTAATTACAACTTACACAGAGTGGCGTGAAAATAAACGGTCCCCGTGATGAGAGAGAGTAAACAAATGCTGAATTCCCTTGTTTTGCTTTCAGTGGGATTTGAACTGAGGCACTAATTCATTAATTGTGGGTTTGGACTTGATTTTTGGGTAAGAAAATAGAAAACTATTCTTAAAGATAGAAAGCAGGAGAAAAACAAGTTAACAAACATATCCCAAAATTTCTTCAATCCTCCTATTTTTTCATCCACCAACCATAACGAACCCTTAGGTTTGGCAACTTGTGAGCAAAAATGTCTTGTAAATTTAAGTCTCTATGTGTTGTCAAGATTGTTGCCTAAGTGCCAAAACTCACTGTGCAAGAATTAAGAATTCCACAACTTTCGATAGATGGTCGATCAACAAAACAGGATCACTCCAGAACAGTGCAGCAATGACATAAATGTAGGCTACCTATTATTTCTTTTTACCGGTTACTTCTTTTTTTTCTCTCGTATTTCCCAGCTGAAATCTGGCTTCTTTTTTTTTTTTTAGTCGGTATAGCCGATACATCCTGATATGCCCGGTATTTGGAGCAGCATTAAATAGTAGCATTTCTGCACTGGCTTAGGTACTAATAATCTAATATAGCAAATATCAGTTAGTGCGATACAAAATTGACTCCCTTAGTTCAATGAAAATTCTTTGTAATTAACCTCGCCCTCTCTTTCTCTTTTTGTGCAATATATTTAAGAGTTCCATTTTTATTCTGCATCTTATGAAATTAGTAATATATAACAGACAGTTCACTAGTCCTTATTAGTAAACTACAGCCTCGTTGTTAATTGACTCCCTACTTCCATTATTTTAGCTTCCTCCCACCCCCTCTTTCCAAAAACAACAACTTTGTAAACTATTAATATTTCCCTTGGTTTCCAAGGAGAATGTTTTGATTTCAACTAATTGTAAATATGTGATTTATGCGAATAGGAATTTTTACATATTTTGAAAGATAAAGAAAAAATTATCACGAATGAACTTATAAACTTTAATTGTAAGTTTAAGTGTACACAGGAAGAATTAACACATCCTACCAAAAAAGGTAGAAAAAAGAAAAACCAACATAAAAACCACATAGTGAAATTCATCATCCATTTTTACATAATTATTCACACACACACACACAAGCACTTCTTCACCTTGATTAATGCTTTTACCACTTTTTAGAAATCAGAAGCACATTGTGGCGGTACTCTCCAAGGGCCCATATAGAAAAGATATTTTTGTACGCTGAATAACTGATCATACAGTTCTTGTTAAAAACTCCCATGATTTCCTATAGATTGGAGAAAACAAAGCTAATAATTTACAAGAAGTAGAATTTGTATCACTTATTGAAGGTTAAGAAACAATTTTTTCCTCACTGAGTATATGATAGCATATGTTAGACACTAAAAAGCGATTCCTAATTATAAATGATATTGCTTTGAGATATGCATTGTTAAAAGGTAATTAATAAGGGAAATGCTTTTCTAATGCATAAAGCGGAATAAAAAAAGTTGGATAGAAGATTTGTATTCCTTTGATAACTAAATTTCCTAACTAAAGGCCATTTTTTTAAATAGTCACACATTCTTTTCTTTTTGTTTTGTGGAAATTTACCTGTTGAGGGAAGTCTCCATTTTCCATTTGTGCATTAATCAAAACCTTGGCTGCACGATGTAAGGGAGTCGCATCTCGCTGGGCCTAACCATCAAATTGGTAACAAATAGACAACATATCAAATTAGTGTTGTCTTACTTACTAATTAGAGAGTTAGGTCCTAAATGCATCATTAATTTGTGCAATAGTAGAAACTATGATACCACATTGTGCATGACCTAGTTGCCCAGGTTGAGACGAGTTGCACTAGGTGCTTGCTCATTCATCACTTCCCAGTTTTAATCACCCACATTCTTGGACTTCCTTGCCTTCCCAAGTACATTTTATGTACTCTTTATTATTATATTATATTATATTATTCGTTTGCCTTGATGGAACTACTGTACTAGTCTTTTGAACCTTAAAAATTCTAGGCATGTTGACAGATGAATTTTCTTTGTGAATGGAAAATAAGATAAAACATTGTATCGTACCTGGCCAGCTTCAATAAGAGCTAACATAGCCCATCCAGTATTTACTATGTGTGCTCTGTCCAGACTGCTGTATACCTGTTCACATATAATAAGATGTATACGTAAAAAAAAATAAAAATAAAAATAAAAATTGAGATAGGCTACTTTTTGTAACTGAAACCTTAAATTTTGCTAAACTTTGTACCCAAAATTTAATCTTCGGTTTTACAATGATCTAACCTTTGGAAAGTCTCATAATCTAGTAAATTATGAAAGACTTAGAAGCATAACGAATTAACTAATGGTTCAAACTTTAAATTACGCTGCAAAATTGGATCATACAGGACCTCATTGTGACTCTTTTCTTTAAAATACAATTGAAAAACTTAAAAGCACGAGCTTAACAGGTATAATGCTTGAAATGGTTTTTACCTTATCTTGGCATGAGAGGTAGCTTTCTCCCCAACCACCTGAATCAAGCTGTTTGGAAAGTAAGAAATCACATGCTCTTCTAATGCTGTAGCTATCTTGGTAGGTCTTACCACTAGCCACCAGACCCTTTATCCCAAACCATGTTGCATAGGTGAAGCAAACTCCCCAAGATCCAATCCTATTTTAGAAACTATATATTGTCATGCTCAATGGCAAAGAAATCACCTTAAACATTTATTAACTACAGCAGCACTAAAAAACCTAGCTTGAAGAGTAACCAAGCTAGTTCATGTTCAAGAAGAGGCCAAGAAGGATAGGAAGGTTGCAAAGAACCTAATTAGCTAAATCCTTATGTTTACCTAATGAGTAACCAATTATTTGTAACTAGCTTTGATTCTTACTAGGTTTTGGCTAACAAACTATGTTCGTGAATGCCCAACTTAATGGCTATATATTATGAACTATTCTAGGCCACCTGACATTATTGATGACTAGTCGATTTCGCTTGTTCTTTTGGAAAGGTTATTCAAGTTATGCATATTTACATTAAATATAAGAGCATCACCATTGGTGGTGTAAAAATAGCTTTACCACCTCAAACTCCAATTAAGTGCCTAACATTGTTGGAGCCAAAGACAAATTTTTTGGCTTTCTTACTAGAGTGAATTGCCAAGACTAGTAGTTCAGTATAACAAGAAGTTATAAAAAAAAAATTATTACTTTATCACTTAGTTGGGCTTGGAGGCAGAGAGGAAGAGAGAAGAAGTGAAAAAGAAATTAATTAAAAAATATATAGTATTTGGCTAATGGTAAAAATAAGACCATTGATGTAGGGTGTGTTGCAAAATTGTGTGTTAAAATAGATAAAATAGTTTTTTTAAATGTTAAATGCTAAAATTTTTAGCTCTATCAATGTGGACTAATTTTATTTTTTGCAGTATTTTAAAGCAGGGGTTGTTAAGAAAAAATGATTAAATCATCAAAAATTAACACCTACACATGTAAGATTTTGGAATAAACGGTAGTCTATCATTGTATATCAGTCTATCATAGTAAGTTTCTTGAGTTTGAATCATGTTTCCATTTATCTCTCATTTCAAATTATTATAAATCTGGGAAAAGTTTTGTAGCTTAATGATAGAACTTTGCTCTCTTTTATTAGGAAAATTAAGGTTTATAAATTCTCGGATCTTCAGTTGTAACTATTAAAATATTTTATATAGAGTTATGCAATAGGCATAAACTATTTTTTAACATTTTTACAAAATTTTGATGTAGCCAACCCCCTATTGGTTTTCAGTTAGGCCCACTATTAATACCACTTTTTCATTTACCAATAATCACTCATCATATTAGCATTTTGTAAAATAATTTGTGTCTCTAGCATTATTTTTTTATATATATACATCTTAAAAACCTTATATGTTGGGTTTCACTTATTAAGGAAAGAAACGTGATCCACGCATAGGAAAGTGTTAATTAAAATAACGATCAAATGGTTAAATTATCATTTATTAATAATTTAAGCTTTTGGGATAAGTTATAGTTCACCGTAATATTATAGAGCAAGTTTGTTTTAGTATTTCAAGATTGTGAGTCATTACAATTTGCTATAATTCTTTTCTGTATTTTTGGACTTAAAAATATCATTCCAAAAGAATATTTTTGAAATCCCATTATTTGCTCGCCCTCTGCTCATCTAGACAAAACCAGAACTAATGTATAATAATGTAAGTGGTATGATCTCAAAGGAGAAAACAAACCAAGAGCCATCGGGAAGTTGTATGCTCTCAATGAAATTAGCTGCCTTTGCTATACATGCTTCTATTTCTTTCCTCCGATGTCCAGGGTACAGTTTCACGAATGATTTCAGACCCTGTATAGCTGCTGAAGTGCATTCCACATACCTACATTATGAGCCATGAAAATTATAAATCAAAATGTTGAAATATAAGATAATTCCAAAACCATTAGTTATTTTATACAAAAACTAGAGTTGTGTGCTGTGCACATAATGTCTACATTGATATTTAAAGACTACTAAGTTCATACATAAGAAAAAATCATACGTGTTTATTTAAATATTAAAACTGGAGCTAAGAGAAAAACCACCTTGTTAGTAACTAGTATAATAAACCATACATGTATATTTAGTGAAAGTTGTAACTTTAATCTATAACTAAGTTTGTAGTCAAATTTTGTTCATTCTAAAACCATTAACTGTGCTATACAAAAACTAGAGCTGTGTATTGTACATAATGTCTGCATTAATTTTTAAAGACTACTAAGTTTATTCATAAGAAAAACCGCCTTGTTAATAACTAGCATAATAAATCATAATAATTGTGAAAGTCATGATAGTTCGTGAGTAAAATTGTATGCATGGTCGATCTTACTGATAATCAATGATAATATCTCCAAACGTTTCCGATGGGTTGATCATCTATGAAAGAAATTAACATGATGTGTTAAACCATGGGCAAGATTCAATATTACAAACCAAATTGGAAAGAAAAGAATGTCTTACCTCTAACCACGCATAAGATCTTGTGAGTTCATATGAAGCTAACCCACCACTATTATTCTATATTGTCAAGAAGAAACAAATATCCATGGTCAATTAGTGTAAAAATACTCTCCAAAAAGAAAACATTTTTTTTTTTTATAAAACACAGAAAATATTTTGTTAAAAAATGAAAATGATATTTAAGAATTCTTCAAATATAAATTTATCATTATTAGCATAGACCATATTCACATTAAAATGAAATCTTTTGTAATAAATCATTCAAAAATTTAAATCAATTTACATTATCTAAAGAAGATATCAATAAACATTTATGAAATGGTTTCATAGGATTTGGCCAATTGTCTTGAACACGAATCCGTGTTATTAAAAGATTTCTTACGATTGTTTTTAATATGAAACAAGTCGGCCGTCCATAATTTTTTGGTATCCTATCAAATAAAAATTGTGACATCATTCCTCGTTAATCAAGAGTTTTGAGAAGTACCATAATTAGCCAATAAGAATGGCTTCAATTTTTTCAAATGAACAATTGTAAGATCAATTTATTCCGACAAAATCACATGGATAATACAATAGGCTGAAAACCATGTTTCTTGAAGCAAAGATCTTTAGTTTGAATCCCCTTTTTCCCTTTTTTCTTGGTCAAATTAAATTCATTAATCAAAAAAAATTATGATTATGATTTTGATTCATGAATTATAATTCGAGGTATCAATTTCGGTCCTTCATCTATCAATTTTTTAATAGTTAAAATTGTAAATAGAATATGGGAATAGCATGCGTGTTGACATATATATATATATCTGAGTGTGTATTTTGTTATTGTTGCAGGAATATGTTTTTTTACATGCTATTATAATATTGACGTGACAGATTAAGCCACCTGTTGGTCTCAGCATTATAAGTACATAAAAAAACGACTGCACATTAAGAATTGTCGTTCACATAATGACAGTAAAGTATAGTTCTTAAATAAATAAATAAAATTGTAACAATCAATCTAACTTATAGATAAAATTGAAATCTGACTCCTAATGCAGGAATTGAAATTGTATTTTGACTTGATTTTATTTTGCACAATAATTAATATGCAAAAGACTATTATTTAAATTATACCTGTAGTGATAAAATCACATTAACAGCGTCATATAGTTTATCTGCTGCTATTGCCTCTCCCACAATGGCAGACGGCATTTGTGATAACAAAAGTGCTGACTGCAAATGTTTTCAATATGTCAAAACTGTTAAATTACATAATGAATCATACCATTAACATATTAGATGATAATGAGTTAACAAAGGGTTAGCTTTGCATATATGTACGTTTATAAGTTTGATTATGTTTAATGATAATGTTAATGTTATTTTATTTATAAAAAAAAAAAAAGGATAAAAATTATACCTTAGGTGTTATACCTAAAATTATTCAATTAAATTTAAACACATTACTTCATTGAATTTAATTTTATTTTAGAAATATAATAATGACCACTAGTCGCAAACCCACTAGTAGCATTGGTCAATATAACATAATTATTTTATAAGAATATTGTTAAGGACATACTTTATGTAATTGGCTAATCCTTTGACAAAACATACTTTACTTGTAATTGGGTAGATCTAGGATGAGTTTAGTACTTAAAGAAACATGTCATTCAAGCCAAGCATTAAAGCCATGAAGATTGGGCCAAGAAACAAGTGAAGAAAAGTTATTCATTAAAGCTGGACAAATTCTCGACAGCTGCCAACAAAAAATCACTTTCGAGGATTAATGAATCTCAATAGATATCTCTATCGAGGTCTCGACAGATATCTCGACAGTTGTATCTATCAAGATCTACAAAATCAGAATTTCTAAATCTGATTTTCCACCTATGCTAACATGTATATGTAGGGTTTCTTTTCTCACAACCCAAGACATATATAAGGCTTATTTTAAAGGCCGTCACATATGAGAATACAAAGAGACCACATGCAAAAGGCGATCGATGCCTTAGGGCCTGTTTGGTACATGTGTTTAAAAATTGAAGATTGTTGTTTGAAAACATTTGTAGAAATACGTGTAGGTGAAAAAGTGTGTAGAAATACGTGCAATATTGTTTAAAAACTGAAAATTGTTGTTTGAAAACACAAACCAAACACCCCGTTATTCTCTCTGAAAGAAGCTACTGCATCTTTGCACCTTAGGGTTTTGTAACCAAGTGGTTCTTGATTTTCATTGTTAATGAAATGAAGAACTTTGCAGCCAATAATCTTCTTCAAGTTGGTGAGTTAGTTACGTTTTGGGAGCCGTGCATCATTGGTTAGTCATGTACTAGGATCCGTGCAAAAGGGTGGTGTTCATATATTGAAGAGTTTAGAGGTTCTGAAGCGGTAGAAAGTTTCTGCTATAAATTCATCTACGGGGATTGTAGAGTCTAGGAACAAATGTTTTGTACTAGATCTGAAACTTCTCTTTACTATAGCGAATTGCTTTTCGGGAAGGTTTTTCCCTAAGTTTTTTACTGTGAAACTAGTTTGTTTTATAGGTTTTCCTAGGTCATCGTATATGATCTTATTTAATTTTCCAATGTGCATGATATTGACATTGCATTGATGTTTGTTTGTTTTAACAAGTTTTATACATAATAAATCTAATTAACAACTTGGATTTAAAATTTGTTAATTCTATCAATTGGGGTCTAAATTTCCCAACAAGTGGTATCAGAAATGATACACTTTGATTGGACTAATTTCCTGAGTGTGATCCTTGACACCCGTTGTCATGGATCGTGGACAATCTCTTTTGATTCCTCCTCTATTTGATGGCACTAATTATGCATACTGAAAAGTTCGTATGAAAGTTTTTTTGCAAGCTCTAGGTGAAAAAATATGACAAGCTGTTGAAATTGGCTGAATTAAGCCAAAGGAAGCGTCAGTGGATTGGGATGAAGCAACAATCATAGTGGCAAATTTCAATAGTAGGGCCTTAAATGCTTTGTTTTGTGAGGTGACCAATGAGGAATTCAATAAAATATCATCCACGGAAGTTGTCAAGGAAGCATTGACCATTCTTGAGACCACCTATGAAGGTATCAAGGCAGTAAAGACTGTGAAGTTTCGAAAACTCACTAGTATTTCTAAAGAAATAAGGATGGAGGGGGATGAGACCTTTGATGAGTTCTATGCTAAACTTAAGGATATTTTGAATTCTGCCTTCAACCTTGGAGAATTTATAGCAAAATCCAAAATTGTTAGAAAAATCCTTCGGTCTTTACCTGAAAGATTCCATGCCAAGACCACTGCCATTGAAAAGTGAAGGACATTGATCAAATTCTTTTGACTGAGCTTGTAGTGAACCTTCAAACCTATGAGATAAGATTAGGTTTAATGGGAAAATGTGGAAAGAGTAGAAACTTAGCTCTTCAGGGTATAGAGGAAGAGAGTGATGACTTTGAAGATGAAGATGAGGATGAGGATGAGGACTTAACCTTAATAGCTAATGAAATTATCAAGCTTCTTCAATTTAGGAAAAATGATAAGGACAAACCTCCTAGGAAATTTAAATCCTCTAGGAATGGTAAGAATGAAAACCCCTTATCTAGTGCCATGAGTGCAAAGGTTTTGGTCATATGAGGATAGAGTGTCCAAACTATCTTATGAAGGAAAAGACCAAGAATTCAAAGGATAAAGGAATGGTTGCTACCTAGAGTGATACTGAGGATGACTCCTCCAATGAGCATATGAATGAATGTGGTCACTTTATCACTTTTGTTGCCACAACCGATAAGGTGATTGTGGAGAGTACTAGTGACAATGAGGATTCTTCTGATGATGAAGTACCCAAGAAGATGACCCTTCAAGAAGCTTATGATAAATTATGCACTGAATTTATAAAATTTGAAAATTCTCATCGTTGTAGAAAAGAGCTTAATGAGGTAAAAACTAAAAAAGCTAATCTGTTAGTCAAACTAGATGAGACTACAAGGTTAGTTGAGACTCTTGTTGTGGAGAACACCTTATTAAAAGAAACGGTCAAAAATCTCGAGGTTGAGCTTAGTCAAGCTAGAACTCAAATAGAGAGGATGTCTAGTGCAAAGCTTGATAAGGTATTGAGTGCTCAAAAGCTTAGTTCTAATAAGACTAGCTTAGGATATGATGTTTCCTCCGACCCCTCCTCTTCCAAGGTTTCTGAATCAAGGATCGTCTTTGTAATAAAGGTGATAAATGTATGAAATCCAAAACAGATTTGACTAATTCTAAATCCTTTATTAGACCTCATGTTTGTCATCATTGTGGTATTTATCGACACATTCATCCTAATTGCTTTAAGCTGTATCCTCAAAAACAAGTGTCCAAACTGTCACAGGTTTCCTTTCAAGGCCTATACCTTTGTTTGGGGAGTTATTAAAAGCCTTTAGTTTTTTAACTCAATTTCAGGAGAATCTTAATTCTTCTATGTCCTTTAGTAGATATACTAGGACACGTCTTTTCATCTTCACAGCCAAAGACTCGTGTTGTGTGGGTGAAAAATAATTTTAAGACTTAATTGTCTTTTCTGTTGTCCTCTGCTTTAATTCATTCTATCTAAAGTAAGACTCTCTTTGCTTGATTTCTTATCTGCTTTTGGAATCATGCTTTCATGCATCTGCATCTTTCTTTCATGCTTTCATGTTGTTTATCTGTTTTTGTTTGGTTGTTTAGTCTTTACTTTGTTTATTTTTCAAAATAAAAAGATAAAAAAAAAATACAAAAACAGTGTGTGTTTTGTGTACATTGGTACTTGTGTACCTTGGATGGCCATTGAAATAAAATTTTCTAAACTTTGTATCTTTTGTAACTTAGATGAATATCTCTATGCACAACTAAGCAAGTGAGCTTTATGACTTATGTTTATGATGAGTAAGATTAATTAATCTCTTGTACTTAACATTCGTATTACTCTTTTTGACAAGAATGACTAAAAAGTCCTAAGAGAAAAGCATAAATAAGCATCTCACCACTGTTACCCGCCAATCATGAAATGACATCTCTATACTTCGGCACAGCAAAAGTGCAATGTCAATGACATTTGTATGCTTTGACATAGCAAAAGTGCAATGTCAAAAACTTAACATCATTGGATATTTCTTTTCTCTCTCTTATATACCCATGCATGATATGCTTTACAAAAGAAAACATGAAAAGATAAATATAATCAAAATGAATTAAAATGCTTTATATATGATTGCAAGCTTGTCTTCTAGAAGATGTAGGAGTTATAGGATGTATTTCAAATGTGATAGTCCCCATCTAGCAGTTATGATCGTGTGTGAGTTAAAGTGATTTTCTCATATCTCAAATTGTCATAATATGTAGACACTTATGCAATCTTGCGATGTTTTCACACACAACAAGCAAAATTCTTTGCTACTTTTGATACATGTGTAGGTACAATGTGACTTGGCCATCACAAGGAATACATGTGTTAATGTATACTCACTAAACTGACTTGACTTGTTTTTGAAATATAAAATTAGTTGGACTTGTTTAGTGTGTGTGTGTGTGTGTGTGTGTGTGTGTGTGTGTGTGTGTGTGTGTGTGTTTTGGATCTTAATGCTTGACATTTTTCTTGTTGAGAGATGTTTTTTAGAGCTTAAAATGTTGATTGGATAATTGGTTGAATAGCTTGCTTGATTGCATTCATTTCTATGTTTTTCTCTTCTTTGAAAAACTGTTTTTGCACGTCTCGATAGTTTCTCGATACCTCTCGATAGTTAAGCTATCTATCGAGCTCCTTGATCTTTCTTTCTCCACAGAAGTTAACTCAATCTCGATCCATCAAAATTTTTGAAAATTTGTCTCGATAACTTCTTGACAAATTCTCGATCCATCGAGAAAATTTCTGTCTGCTTGATAGCTATTTGATCCATCGAAGTTGGCTTTTGCTCGATAGTTCCTCGACAGCTTCTCAATCTATCGAGATCCTCTTGCATGCATTATTTTTCACATGTTTTGCATCTTTCTATTATCTTGTCATCCATAGCATCTTGCTTCATTACATTCATGCATTTATATGGATTTCTTTTACCCCTTTGATTATCTTTAATCATCTTTATATTTCTCGAGTAAGACTTTATAACTTCTTGTATCATTTGTCAATCATGACAAAATGGGGAAGAATATGTGGTTTTTTTTAAGATTCTACATGTTAGGGAGAGAAAAACATACCCTTGTAAGGGGGGGATGTGTTTTCATCTTATTAGGGGGAGTGGTTACCTCCTTGTTGTAGGAGCTTCTTTTAGCTTCTTCTTCTTGTACATCGGTCTTGTGATCATGTTTACATGTATTGTGATTATCTTTGATATATATAGGCGTAAATGCACTTTTAGTGCCTACATTTTGGCTTTTTTTCAATTTGGTTCCTACATTTTATTTTTATCACTTTTAGTCCCTAAACCAACTAGCACGTCTCATTTTAGTCCTTTATGTCAGACAACTAGCGAAAAAGGTTGACGTGGCTGACGTGGCTGACGGAGCGAATAAAAAAATAATATAAAATGCCACATCAGCATCTAATTTTTTTAAAAATAATTTTATCAATTTTAACTAAATAAAAAAAGAAAAAAACAGAATTAAAAATAATAAAATACATAAATTTATATATAAGAACATGAACATAAGAACACAAACCCAGAGCCAAACACAAACTCAAATTTAAAAACACAAAGAACACAATAACAAACTATTTTAAACAAACTAAATAAATAAAAACCCATGGCTGACCCGTGACTGCCCTCAAATCACAACCACAAATCCACCGGAATCTGCCACAAAACCATCAACTATCCACCACAAATCCAAAACAATAAACCCATCCACTACCCACACAAACCCATCGGAGAAAACTACCCCACCCAATTTTGATTAAAAAAAAAAAAAAAACTCAGCTAGGCCAGGCACCATTCCTCTTCGATCTGAGAACGAAACCCATCACCAAACTCCAATCTGTGAACAAATCCCACCACCAAACTCTGATTTGTGCCATCACTGAAACCCACCACTAAACTTCAATCCAGCCACTGAAACCCACCACCAAACTTCAATCCAGCCACCAACCATTACCGATCCAACCACCGAATAATCATGCAACCCATCACTAACCAACCCAAACTCTGATCTGTGTCATCACCAAAACTCCACCACAGATGCCGATCACCACAAATTCACACCCTCCACCATGTCGATCCAAAAACTCAGACCTCCACCATGCCGATCCCCACAAACCCACGCCCTCCACCTCACCACGGCAAGTCGACAACACCATATGCACAAAAACCCACAAAAAAAATCAAAGGAAAATCCACAAAACCCACAAAACCCACAAGCACCGAATAAGTAGAGAGTTGAGATAGGATAGTTTCAGAGAGTTATGATCTGGGATTATGGTGTTTTGATCTGTATCGGGTGGGCTTGATTTTTTGTTTTTAATTTTTTTTAATTTAGTTAAAATTAATAAATTAATTTTTTTTTAATTTATTTTCTGATGTGGAAATTTTTTAATGCCAAAATAGATTTTTTTTTTTAATTATTATTTTACTGTGCCATCAGCCACGTCAGCATTTTCTGTTAGTTGGGTGACGGTAAGGACTTAAATGTCACGTGTTAATTGGTTTAAAGACTAAAAGTGATAAAATGAAAATGTAGGGACCAAAATGGAAAAAAAGTCAAAATGTAGGAACAAAAAGTGCATTTACGCCATATATATATGAAGTATGTTTTTCTCACCTTCCTCTACATATGTTGTTTCTTTTCTCTCTTTATACACATATTTCTTTATGCATGCAATCTTTTATTTTTGTTTCACACTAAGATGCCTTGATGAGTTTTGTTTAAAGTGTTTTAGAAAGTCTTCCATACCATGAACTCTCTTCTTGCAAAGTTTTTCAAGAGTTTGTGTTGGATAGATTTTATTGTATTCAACAAGTGAGTATGAGTTGAGTGATTTATGACTTCTCTTATATGTTCATTTATTTTTTGTGGTCTTTTCACGGATTGCCAAAGGGGGAGATTGTTAAGGACATATCTTATGAAATTGGCCAATCCTTTAACAAAAATGCTCTTTACTTGTAATTGGATAGATCTAGGATGGGTTTAGTACTTCAAGAAACATATTGTTCAAGCTAAGTATCAAAGCCATGGAGATTGGACCAAGAAACAAGTGAAGAAAAGATGTTAATTAAAACTGAACAGATTCTCGACAGCTCCAGATAGATAACATCTATTGAGGATTAATAAATCTCAATAGATAGCTCGATAGATATGTCTATCGAGGTCACAACAGATATCTCGACAGCTATATCTATCGAGATCTATGAAATCAGAATTTCTAGATCTGATTTTTGGCTCATGCTAACATGTATGTATAGGGTTTCTTTTCTCACAACCCTAGACATATATAAAACTTTTTTTAAAGGCAGTCACATATGAGAATACAAGGAGAACACATGCAAAAGGTGATCAATACCTTATTCTCTCTGAAAGAAGCTACTACGTCTTTGCACTTTAGGATTTTGTAACCAAGTGTTTCTTGATCTTCATTGTTAATGAAGTAAAAAATTTTGTAGCCAACAATCTTCTTCAAGTTGGTGAGTTAGTCACGTACTAAGAGCCGTGCATCATTGGTTAGTCACGTACTGATATCCATGAAAAATGGTGACATTCATATATTGAAGGATTCAGAGGTTCTGAAGCGGTAGAAGGTGTCTGTTGTAAGTTCATCTACAGGGGTTGAAGAGTTTAGGAACAGAAGTTCTGTACTAGATCTGAAGCTTCTTTTTACTATAGTGAATTGCTTTTCAGAAAGGTTTCCACCTAGGTTTTTTAATATGAAACTAGTTTATTTCATTGGTTTTCTTGGGTCATCATATCTTGTCTTATTTAATTTTCCAATGTGCATGATATTGATGTTTGTTTGTTTTAACCAGTTTTATACATAATAAATGTTGGGTTTTGTGGAGCCTAGTTGTGTTTGATCCGATTGATAACCCGACCTGACCCGACCTGAATAATGTTGTCCCGTTTTGTAGCCCATTGTGAATCCTGTGTGTATGATATAGAAAAAGGTTGTTTTGGTGATTAGGGTTTTGGTTGTTGTTGTTTTTGAGAGAGTGAAAAAACTGTAGCCGCACTTTGTATTTTTTTCTCTGATAATAGTGAAATCCCTGCAACTCCGTAAACATAGGCAAATTACCGAACCACGTAAATACTATCTTATGCGTGTGATTATTTTTCTTTGAGGTGTGCTTTCTCTATTTTCTGTTTCTTATAGGTTGGGAATTTTGTGGTAATTTCCTACAATAAATCTAATTAACAACTTGGATTTAAAACTTGTTAATTCTATCAACTGGGGTCTAAATTCTATTAACCAGGGTCTCTTATATCTTTAATTTCTAATACTTATTTTATTTATATTTTTTAGCCCAAAACTAAAGAGCTTTACTCAAATAGAATAAACATTTATACTTTTAACCCAAAAGTTAAGAAATAGCAATAATATTTTAAGCCCAAAATTTAATAGGCAAATTGCAAATACACACACACACACACACACACACATATATATATATATATATATATATATATATATATATATATATATATATATATATATATATATCAATCTAAGGGTCAATTAGTCCAAAATGGACTGGATGGACCAAAGTGGACTGTACATACCAAATTAGACCTAAGTGGACTCAAATGGATCAAAGTGAATCAAATTGGACTCGAATAGACCAAAGTAGACAGAAATGAACCGAATTAGACCTAATAAATTTTATATTTCAGCTTTTAGATATTTTAGATGTATTGGTATTAAATTGTGTAACTTAAAGTATAGTACATATGAAACTGTACCTATGTTTCCCTACATAAACAATGTATCACGGACTGGACCCAATATATTAAGCCAACTACATGTCTGCATCGCAATGAGTTTAATGCACTGGACTAGAGCTTAAATCATGCATCACTATACCGCAAATTACCCATTATGTTCAGCTGACAGGGCAACTCAGAAAAATCTAAGATTATGTAAGACAAAAGGTTACCTTCAAACCATCTGCTGTACAATCTGACACAATCCAACCATTGTCTGGAGTTGAGAAGGGCCATCCACCCTTTGAAATATGGCGATACCAGTAATTAAGATCACCTGGGCTGTTTGTTCTAACCTTCATATCATTACAAAAATTACAAAATGAATATACTTTTTTGGTGATTAATCTTATTTACGTTTAAACTTTAATGTAGCATTACTTGTGTATTTTTTATAAAACTGTGCGCCTTTTTAAGCATTGAACCATATTCGTCTACAAGGTCGGTAGCCAGGATTGCTTGAGCCGCAAGTGCCACATCCCATAGTTGAGAACCATTATATCCCTATCATTGAAACATTTAATTTACATCAATGTCATATCTCAGTCAAACTCAAACACACCTCATAAAAATTATTTTCTCATTCTTCAACTTAGTTGAACTTTTTGGTGCCAAGATAGAGAAATATAAGAAAGTTAAGTTCACATGGGAACAAGCTATCGAATTAGAACCTGCATTTTCATTCCATCTTCAGCCACCCATAAATAATCTTTGATTCTTTCAAGGTGACACTGATACGCCTCTGAATTTGGATCTTCCACCCAACGACAAACCATGTTTAGTACCTGTATTTATGGATGAATATGTTTTTGTTAGGTTCTAAAAATTTAGAACAATTGGCAAATCATGAGCACAAACTTGTCTAGATAATTAGACAATATTCAAGGTGTTACAAGTCAAAATACAAGAAAAAGAAAGTTGCAAGTTCAGGAAATTTGAAACATGCTAGGTTTGACCGATCGAGACTGAGTTTCGACCAATCGAGCCATGGATTCTGCAAATTTTAATTTCGGCCCACTACTCATTAAGCCCATTAAGTGATTAGGGTTTTAAATCTATTTCACATAGTATTTAAAGGAAAGCCTAATGCACGTTTTGTGTAGACTTTGGAGGTAGTCTTTTGAGATCTAAAAGGTGCTATGCCTTTTCCTTTCAAAGTCACTATCGGAATCCCACTTATAGATTTTTAGAACCATTAGATCTGAACAAGATCATACATAACTAATGATTTAAACTTTCAAGGGTGGTCTTGAAATCACAAACTGGAGAGTTTGTGTTGCTAAACCTTTGAGTGGGATCTCAAAGTCATAAGCGTGGAAGCTTGTGTGTTGCAAATCCATGACAGAATAGTCCGTGGAGTCGGAGCTTACACGTAGTCGTGTCAGTAATTTCTACTAGAGATAGTAATAGATTTATGGTTAAATCTTTTGTAAACTTCAATTCTTTCTAGTGGATTTGTTTATTTTAAGGATAGTTAGGTCAAATTCTCCCCAGACTTTTTACCTTGAAACGGTTTGTTTCATTAGTTTTCCTGAGTGATCATATCTCTGTGTTATTTTCTTTTCCGTTGTGCATTATATGATATTTTGCTGTTTAATTAACCTAGATCTCATAATTAACCTAAGTAAACACTTGGCTAATTCATTAGGTTAAACAATCTGTTTTAAGGGGTCTAAACAAACAAACAGTTTTGCATCAAAACTGTTAGAGATATCAAGTACAATAGATAATGTCCAAGCCCGATCCTACTTGGTGTACATGTAAAGTATTTTACTTGTACTATTAGTCAATTAATCATGGTTTATTGTATGGTTAGTTTAATATTTAGTCTCCTATAAATTCTCCATATTGGGCTCATTGTAACACGATAATTGAAATTATAATGAAGATATAGTTGTCAAAGGCTTCCTCTGTAGACATAAACAGTTAGGCTGAACCCTGTAATACTTACATCCTCTCTCTTTCCTCTATGCTCTCTTTTCTCTATATTTTTCATAAAAATGTAACAAAAACTAAGCTGAAATTTAACTTGTATCTAGACATTCCAATATCTCTAAATTTCTTTACGTGAAATTGGCCAGTTGAACATATGATTTTAGTTATAGAGAATTGCCTGATTAAAAAAGAATTTTCGGCCTTAGTAGCCCTTACATTAGTGTATTTAAAAATATCAGAAAAAATAAAACCAGAAGAAAAGAACAACAAATAAGTGGAGCTAATTAGTTGTAGAAGTAATTAAATTTATGAAAACTTCTCTCCAACAACAGAGAATTATATAAATACATTAATATAGGAAGTCTAAAGTCGATTGCAACAAGTCATGAACCATTGCCCTTTTATATATACACACACACACGAATCACTCTTGGGTATTCTTTGCTTCTTTCAAAATAATCACATATCCTTCATACATCAAGTGTTTTTGTGGCCTTATTATAATCAAAACATTAAATTTAGAATGTCTTATATTTACTCTCTCTCTCTCTTTCTCTCTCTCTCTCTCTCTAAAAAGTCAAAACCTTACATGTAATTTACCAAAAGGTTAATAAGGATATTAAAACTTATAACGGTTATGGAAATGAATGTTTTAATAGAGCTTTTTCATTGTTGAGAATTTCAACTAAAGAAAGCTATTAATCATTGAGAATTTAAACCCACAAAAGACTTATTGTTCAATGGTGTTGCGTGTCTCCTAATGAAGAAACTGGGTTCAAATGTGATAGGTCAAGAATGTATTGACCCCTTATGATAAATTAACCAATTAATTAGTCACGTAAATTAGTTAAGTTAATTAACATGCAATATGTGTGGTAGCACAAACAAATCACCACCCAAGTTAAATGCAACGGAAAATAATGTTAACACGATGATTTGTTTACAAATGGAGAAAACCTCTAAGGCAAAACCCCACCGAGTGATTTTACGATCACCACTCTCGAGAATCCACTATTATCACAACAAGCGGTTACAAGTAAAAAAATCTCAGTACCTTATACCAACCTATAGTTGAACTCTTACCCCAATACCCAATTAGACTTATTCTGTAGTGACAATCTCCCATTTTCAATACATGGATCCAAGTACGTGACTAACACACCAACGTGAGAAGGATGTTGGCTGCAAAGTTCTTCAGTTCATCCACACGATGAAGATAAAGAAGCTCCTTGGTTACAAAATCCTACGGCGTACAAACGCAGCAGCTTATTCAAGAGAAAGATGAACTAGGACATATGTCTCTGGTCACAATATGCTTGAATAAAACTTTTGCATTCACTTGCATCATCTGAGACAACCCTTAAAATAATCCTTATATGTGTTTAGGGTTATGAGAAAAGAAAGTCTAAACACATATACATGGATATGAGTGAAATCAGATCTGAAAAACTAATTTTCGTAAATCTTGATAGATAAGTTATCTATCGAGTAGTTATCGAGTATTGGGCTAAAACTATTTTTCAAAATCTCGATAGATATCATCAGTCGAGCTAGCTATCGAACTTTAAAATATAGCACTTCTTCACTTGTTTCTTGAACAAATTTGCGTGGCTCTAGCTCCTAACTTGAATAACATGTTTCTTGAAACCTTAAACTATCCTAAATCTACCCAATTATAAGTAAAGTGTGTTTTGTCAAAGGATAAGCCAATTTTAAATAACATATGTTCTTAACATGATTCACATATGTCCTAACAAAATGCCCCACTAATTGTAAGAATAAAAATAACCTTTAGAATTCAAGTCTATATCATATTATTGAAACATAGTATTTTTTTTTTTTTTTTTAAATACATACACATTAAGGAGAGAGAAAGGAGTTCTAACACAAAAGCACACATAATATATTAAAATATAAAAATTTCCATTATATAAAATCAGTGAATACATATAAAATTTTATTATAATAATTACATAATTCATATTGACCTTATGGATATTTTTTTAATATAAAAAATCCATTGAACATTGATAAACATACTATTTGATGACAAATTGATATTTTTCTTCTAAAATCAATTCTAATGTAGTTAGTATTAAGAAAGAACAAGAAAAATAATTAGATTTAAGTACTACATTACTAATTGTGTATAAGATATGCAAGAATTGTTCTTATCTAAAATGTGAAAGTTAGAATTCTCGCGTGTCTTAAAAATTGAGATGTTCATGGAAATAGTAATTCTCGAAAATTTTGTTAAACAAACAACCAATTTTTTATTAATTTTCAAAAATTACACCATTTCTATCTCAAGTCTACCACATGATGAGCGCACCATAAAAGAATCCTATAAATTTCCCATAAAAAAAAAATGGTTGGAAACTTTTTTTGCAAAATACATGTAACACAAAGTATGCGTTAGGATTAGGTTTTTTCCCCCAAAAAATTAAATTTGTTTATTTGTTTATAAAGGTTATAATTTATATACCCATAACAAAAAGGTTATCTTTTACATAACCTTAATAAAAAATTTTTATTAAGGTACAATTTTTTTTTAATGAATATTATAAGTATTACATGAACTAATAAACTAGCAAAAAATATCCAATAGAATGCACTAATATAGCATAGCTTCCAATCTCGATAAATATACTGCTCATGTGGATGTCATGAAAATGTTGGCATATAATTACATATGACATATAATTATATATGTGGTTTTGTGTGAACCATGCTGGATTCTATATTGTAGCAGCTGTTGGCTTTGGAGTTTGGAATGACCAAACTGAATAAAGAAAGAGAGGGCTCAAATCAAAATGAAGGATCATAACAGTGAACTTTCACGCTAATTAGAATAATATTAGCAAAAGACTTTTATTTTTTTAAGAGGAACAATTAACCACAAAAAAAAAAAAAAAAACTTTGTCTAGCTAGAAGACTAACCAAGTCATTTATCAAAAAAAAAAAAAAATTAATTAAAATCGTGGTGACGAGGAAGCCTGTGAGCTGTGACCCCAAGGAGAGTCCAAAAGTATTCTTTGTTAAGAGGTAGTTCCATGAAATTAATATTAAAATTAACACAAAGACAATTTATGGAACGTGTCACATGTAGGTTATATTCTTGGAACATGTCACATGTAGTTTTCCTCCAAATTAAGCTGGAAGAGATTACATGGTGTTCATAGACAATATTCCATGTGTATAAAATCACATTATTTATTAAATTATTTAAACAAGTCATATGATTTCTAAGTAAGCCATGTTGGTTGGAGAAACTTTCCTATGACCAAAAAAAAATCTTCCCTCTCCTCTCTCGATAGAGCTCAATAAACTATAAATGAATCAAACTATGATGAAGAACTCTAGGTTGGCTCGGAAATAAATAACCCAAGTTCAAACATAACTATGATAATCGATTTGAGTATATAATATACATAGTATAATGTGGTTATATGTATATATGTTTATAAATGTATACATATATAAACTTGAGACTAGATTGTGTAAGATACTCAATTCCAAAGTAAGAATTATATATATTTTAAAATAATAAAAGCTAATGAAACCAACTTTTATAAGTTCACAAATGAAAGTCATTCTATCTAATTAATTCTATTAATATAATTATAATTATAATTTTGCTAATAATTATTAGCATGGATTTGTAAAAAAATTTTAAAAAAAATTAATCGTAGTGTTTATTTTATATGGAGAAAGAATAAGTCAATGAAGTAGCTCATAAAGAAACTTAAACTATTTCACAAGAAAATGAATTAAACTTGAATGTATAATCAAACTTAGTGATTAGCTCAAGCTCGAGTTCAACTCATGTTCGAAATAAAATAAAATAACAAATCGTGAACTTTTAATACTCATCTAAGCTTATTTACATTCTAAAGATCAGCAACTCAACTTTTGTGCGTGAGTATGCATAGCCTGCTTAAGAGGCCCAACATTATTTAGTTACTTCGATTTTATTTTTTACTTGCGTTTGTAGCCCCCACCCCCCTCCCCTCTCTTCCCCCTCTCTCAAAATAAGATTCAAAGAATTAATTAATTTAGACTAAACTTCTCTAATAAATAAGATTTAGAGAATTAATTAATTTAGACTAACTTCTCTAATTAATTTAAACTAAACCAAGCTCAAGTTTGTTTGACAACAAAATTGATCAAACTTAAATATGTAATCTAATTTAGTAATGAGATTGAGCCTGTTTCATTTTCGAAATAAACCTAAATAAATAAACCTTAAACTTTTAATACTTGTTTTAACTCTGCTCATTTACACTCCTAAAAATTAGCGGCTCTAACTTTTGTGCATAAGCATGCATAGCCATATGGAGGGTTAAATATCTACAAGACCACAACCCTAGGCACAGTCCAAAACCAATGTTTCCCCAGTATTTTTTCTTTATAAACAAGGAAAAAAAGAGTATATACCTTATTAACAGGGCCAATGCAGATATACCGAGTGCTTTCATCTTCATAGTGGATGTGTTGCATCACAGTGTCAAGAGCCTTCTGTCGTAGTTTTGAGAAAGGCCATTGCATTAGAAGAGGTTCCGCAACCTTGTCAAGACAATCCCACAGCATGTCTTGTACCTTGGAATGTGGGCAATACAGGTCCTCCTGTAAAACCATTTTCTTATTCAAACAAGGTTTTTCCTTACATTTCTTTTAACAAATTATGGAAATTGGGCTTTCCAATTTCCTTGCATTTGAGGTTGAGGAAAAGGCCCATACAAGAGGGACTAGCAGTTCAATCATTGTAAAATGGACTTTTATGATGGTCATAAGTTATAAACCCTAAACCATAACTATTTGGATTAGACTAAAATGACCAATTTTAGGCTTAAAAGACAAATTATTTTTAGGCAAAGTTAGCAAATGTAAATTACAATTTTTTTTAAAAAATCTTTTTTAGGGAAATTACACTTTACCACCCTAAACTATACCTCACGTTACACTTTGCGTCCTAAACTTTTTTAATGCACGTTTTGCACCCTAAACTATGACTCCTATTATACTTTGCACCATGCTATTAAATTTGTTCTTAACCTAGATGAAAATTCAAAGTTTAGGGTGCAAACTGTAATAAGGAGTACAGTTTAGGATGATAAATTGTAATTTATCTTTTGTTTTTAAAAGCATTGAGAAGAGATGCAATTAGTCTTTTCATGGGTGTCATATTTTTCCATCTAAGTTAACAACAAACTTAATATTGAGGTGCAAAGTTTAACAATAGTCGTAGTTTAGAGTGCAAAAAATGCATTTGAAAAGTTTATGGTACAAAGTATAATATGAGGTAAAGTTTAGGGTGATAAAATGTAATTTCACCTATCTTTATTAAGAGGGAGAGATATTAGATATATGATTGCTCTTTTCATCTTCCGTCTTTTTTCTTTCTTTGGAGGGAAATTTTGTTGTTACTTGTCATAGGTTAAGAATCCTCAACCATAATTTAAAACACTAACTACTAAATTATTTTGAGAGATATAGATCTTAGCAATTCCTCTCTCTTTTTTCTCCCTGGGTAGTTAACAATAATTCTTTTTGGTATTGATAGTTTATCAAGAATCTTTGAGTCTCTTTCATAAATATAAATAAATAAATAAAAATATTTGAGTCTCTGGCCTACCCTAACCACACCACATGCACCTCATCTTTTATATGTTAATAATTTTATAATTTGGAAAATAGTTAGAATATTTTATTTTATATACATTATTATTGTGCCAAGTCATCATGTTCATTTGAATAATAGTCATATTTAAATCTGATTACCTACTTGTTCCTCTTTTGGGGAATGGCTTTCAACTTTGTGTTTTTCTTTTCTCCGTTTAAAAATTTAAGAATATAAAAAGATATCTTACTGTAAGAGCATCCACAACGTATAGGCCAAATGACAAATGCAAAGCCAATTTCCCATTTAGCCCCAAAACCATCACTCCATTGAATATTGTAAAAGCCAAGAATTGTAAATATTTTTACAATCCGGCTACAGTGTCATTCTAAATGTAGAATTCACTGTAGCTTAATGGTAAATACAAATAATATTATTTAATTCTCTCTCTCTTCTTTTTTATTAAAAAATTCCATCACTTTCTCTCTCCTCTCTCTCTCTCTCGTTCTCTCTCTGCTCTCTTCCTTCTCTCTCTGCTCTCTTCCTTCTTTCTACAGACCCAAAACCCATAGCCACGGCCACCACACCACGGCGAGCCACCACACCACAGCAGATCGGCCTCTTGCTACCATTCGCCTTTTCGCGCAACTTCTCCTGATTCTTCTCTTCACCTTCTTCCCAATCGTCTTCTTCCAATTCAAAATCAACAATTACGGTATCGCCGGAATCTCCAGCTTTCTCTTTGTCGAGCCGTCCATGGAAATTTGGGCTTCTTCGTCTTTGTTCTCTTCCACCGCCGTTTCTTCAATAATTTCAGTATCTTGATGGGTCTGAGTTTGTCGTGGGTCTGAGTGGCGATTGGGTGTGCTCGCCGTGGGTCCGAGTTTGCCGGCGTAAATCTGGGATTTGCTCACCGTGGGTTTACCGCCATGGGTTTGGGATTTGCTTGCCGTAGGTCTGCACTTGCTCACCGTGGGTCTGTCTTTTTTTTTTTTTTTTTTTTTTGGTGGTGGGTTTTGTTCACAGTGATGCTCATCAGTGATGGTGGTGGTGCAATGGGTTATGGTTAAGGTTTGTGTTCACGGTGGTTGCTGGGTATGTGGTGTGGGTTGGTTTCAAGTTCGATGGTTCTTTGTGTTTTGGGTTTCTTGTTTTGATCGGCGAGTGGAATGGGTTTCTTGTTTTGATTTTGGGTTTCTTGTGTTTGATCGGCGAGTGATTTGGGTTTTTCTTGTTTTGATTTTGGACTGAGAAGGTGGACGGTGGTGGTAGTGTGACTGAGAAGGTGAACGGTCGAGGTGGTGTGACTGAGAAGGTTGACAGAGGAAGAGAAACAGAGAACAGAGAGAGAATTGAGAAATATTTTTATACTGTTATTTTTATATTATTTTAATGTGTAGTATGGTAAAATAGAAGTTTGGATGATGGTGAATTGAAAATTGGTATTGTATAATTGATAAAGTGATTTTTAAGATGGTAAAATAGGATAGAATTAGAAAAAATGAATGCGCATGCTCTAACCGTGGGAGATGAGCTTGCCTCACTCATTTCTTTTAGTAAATTTTTGAGCAAAGTCTCATTCTTTTCTTGGTTGCATATATGAGCATTTTGACCCCCTTAAGTGTGCATCTAATTAAACGTCAAACATTTATTGGTTATAAGGACATCTTAAAAAAATAAATAAATAAATAAATCAATTATTTGACGTTTTTGACTTAGGATGGAATATGAATATCCTGCGATCCTCACACTCTCATTTTTGTCCTCTTTGGCCTTTCTATATGGACAAAGGTTAGGTGGCAATCTATCATTTTACCGTACAACACTTCATTTTCTTTTTTCTTTTTCTTTTTCATGTTTTGAGAAAATCGTACAACATTTTATCTAAACAAAAATTTTGTACCTTAACAGGCATCTTATGTTATTTTTATGTAATAAATTCAAGATTCAAATTTCTCATCTTCTAAATATCAAGTTATAAAAATAATTTTTAAAAAAAACAACAACAAAACTTCATCTAATAATTTTTTATGTCAAATAAATATTTCAGTTTAGACTTTTTAAAAAATTATTTTTTGGAATAAAATCCAACTAACATTTTCTTTTATTTTTTAGATTAAATAATTAAATTTATCATTTCTTAATAACTTAAACTTTAGGAACAATCGATGATTTATCATGGTATCAGAGTAAGAGGTCTTACCTTCAATCCTATGTCTCCACGTTATCTTCCATTAATTTT
Source organism: Castanea sativa (assembly GCF_040712315.1). NCBI lineage: Eukaryota > Viridiplantae > Streptophyta > Magnoliopsida > Fagales > Fagaceae > Castanea > Castanea sativa. The sequence goes on along the minus strand of NC_134019.1, from coordinate 7,881,299 downwards.
TTTTTTTTTAAATCACACATTGGGCCCACTTAATAAGGGAGGCCAAGGGGGTGTTTATAATTAAATGATAAAATTCATCATTTTCTTCTTCTAAATATATATATATATATATATATATATCATCATTTCCTAGTAAAATGATGCATTTTAGTTAGAATCTCCTATTCTAATCCCTTCAATCCCATGTCTCCATGTTATCTTCCATTTAAAAAAAAAAAAAAAAAAATCACACATCGGGCCCATTTCATAAGGGCAGCCTACATGTGAAGGGGGGAGTTTAAAATTTATCATTTCCTTCTTCTCAAAAACGAAAAAGAAATCAACATTTCCTAATGAAATGAAGCATTTCAGTTGGAATCTCTTATTCCCCCCCCCCCCCCCCTTTCCTTTTGGTTAGAATCCCCCCACCGCCATCCTCCAAAAGAACAACAAATGGCATCATCAATAATCACATTGCTATCATTAATAGTCAGATTGCTATCAATCAAATAATTGAACGCACGCTACTAGATGGGTCTTGCATTTTGGTTAGAATAGCCCCATCACCCAAAAGAACAAAAAATGGCATCATCAATAATCATATTGCTATCCTCAATAGTCATTCTGTTATTAATCCAGTAATCGAACGCACGCTAGATGGGTCTTGCATTTGGTTAGAATCCCCCACCCCCCAAAAGAACAAAAAATGGCATCATCAATAATCAAATTGCTATCAATCAAATGCACGCTATTTAGATTTCGAAAAAATTTAGTATCACAAAGTATTATACAACTTTTGTCACAATTGTGATGTGGTAAACTGTGAATGGTGAGAAAAAATGGTAAGTATATGTATAAGTGATAAACAACCACTCACAACTTGTTACATCAGAGTTATAGCAAAAAATTTGTGGAATAATTTGAACTACTCTTAAGATTTCTGATAAATACCATATTCTAGCTCTATATATTTTCATTCTTAAAAAAAAAAATCATACCTTAGCACACAAATTTCTAGCTTGATCCCAACTAATTTGATGGTAGGGTTGAGTATAGAGCTCTCTTCTGAGAGAGAGAATAATGTCGTTGATGGGACCCACATATCTCCTCCCATACAAATACGACATTGGCAGATACACCATCCGACAATGACACCACATTCGTCCTGCATGCATTGCACTCCAGGTTATCTTTTTCTTGTCTTTTCTTTTCTTTTTCTTTTTCTTTTTTTTTCTGTTTTTGGATGAGGCAAGAAAATTGTTGTCCCTATTTTGAAAATATTTTTAAGGGTGCATGGTTCATAGCATGTGCAATTATATAATTTACAAAGAGTCAAAGACCCATAAAAAATAATAATAATTTAGAAAGAAAGTAGGAGGCCCATAAAAAAATTAAAAATAAAAAAAGATAAAATTTAGCTATAAAATTAATTAGTCTAAGGCTACAATCTTACTAAATAAATAAATATTAATACATATTTTGAAAATTTAATTGTTGAATTGCATGTTTTTTATGCTCTTAATATACATGTCAAATTTTGTGTGAATTAAATAATATTTACTATATGATCTATAAGCTTATATTTTATACATAATTTTAAATTACAAAAATTTCAATTCAAAAAATTTATTAATGACATAATTATTGATTTTTAATTTACTAGAAATTTCGCAAGTATGAAGGATATAAGAAGAAAATGTAATCCAATGGTAGATTTATCAAAATTCACTTTCAATAAAAAAAAATATTGAATAAGATTTATAGCTTAAGGTCACAACCAATTTTGTAGCTTAAAGTTACAACCAATTTTATAACTAAAATTTGTCCAAAAATAAATATAAAAATACGAAGAATAAAAAAAAAAAACCATTTAAAAAAAAAAGGAAAAAAAAAAGGAGAAAAATGAAGAACCTGGATGTACAGGAAGAAAGTAAGGAAGAAGCCATATTTCTGGGGGTAATGGATTGTTGCCACTCCACTCGTATACCCCAAGTACCTACAAATTTTTTCAATAATGACTATAATTATATAATTGATATTATTTTTCTATAATATAATTCCAGCCATAATAATGAAAAGTTAAGTGACGTCATCACTTGTGTAATCATAATTGTGATGGAAATTATCAAAATATTTTCTAACATCACTTGTGTAATCATAATTGTGATGGAAATTATCAAAATATTTTCTAACAAGACCTGCATACATTGTTTCTTAAAAAAAAAAAACTACATACATCGAAGACCACCTTCTTCTTTTTTTCTTTTTTCTTTTTTCAAAGAAAGGGCCACCTTTTAACCTAATACTAAATTTTGGAATAAAAAATAATCTTATTTCTTTTGGAAACAAAGGACCACCTTTTGACCCATACAAAATTTTGGAATAAAAAACAATCTAATATTAAAAATAAACAGAAAAGATAATTATAATCAAGATGATATCAACGTACGATAATAATAATTTAATTTTTATCTATATATATTTCATGTACTCGATAACTACATTGATTATAAGGTTTATCATTAAGTATTCGGCCAAACTTAGGACCACTTGCTTATCTGATATAATTAAACATAAAAAGGTACAATCCTTTATTTATTCTTTATATTTGATTTTTGGACATAATAAAGAAGTATATACTTAACTGAAAGCCACATCTTGCCCCATGATGGAATGTAGGTGACGCCACCATGATCAAGAACCCATTTTCTTGCTTTTTCCATGGAACCATCCCCACCATCCATTGCTTCACCTAGCAATCTTAGGGTGACATAGCAGAGAGCTGTACAGAACATTGTGCTAGTCCCTTCTATATGTAATCCCCAACCTCCATCAATATTCTGAAAGCCATTTAGCTATAAAGTTATTCTCAATCTCCTCCCCCCCCCCCCCCCCCCCCCCCAAAAAAAATCACATAAAAAAAGAGAAGAATAAGGGTGAGCTTAGCAAAAGGTCATGCAAGGTTTACTTGTGTAACTAACCGAGTGAGAGAACACTCCTAACATCTCATGCTTGTTTTTCATAGGGAAAAAACATAAATTGAAAACCCATTAAACTTATAGTTTGCACGATGAACACTAGCTTTTGTAAAGGCAAGATTCAATTTCTAACTTCTTATAGAAGGCAAATAGATCAGCACCTTAATTCTGAGATCAAAATTATCAAATTTGAATTTACTACCTCTTTTTTTTTTTTTTTCTTTTTTTATTAAATGGTTAACACATGTACAGGGTGATGAGTGTCTTAAATGCATAATCACATGTTCACCATATATTTTTATGAAGGTATGAGACACCATTTGATTTAAATTTTAGAGTTCATTTACTATGTACTTACTAAGATTACTGTAACCTAATAAAGTAATTTTTATGAAGTAATTACACTCTAACCTATAAGCTTTCAGCCCGATGAACGAGACAATAAAGTAATGAATCCGACCAGAATATATAAATGAGTTTAAACCTAGGCTTAGGAACTTAAGGTCAAAGTGACTAAATAATGTTTCTTTTTACATTTCAATACTGTAATCTTAGCAGATATAGCTGAATTACTTAATAAAATTTACAGTCTTTTTCTCAAAAAATTTATTTAAAAAATGGCTATCTTAAAATTGGGCTATTATGTCAGCCACTTATTGTTTAATTCCAATAATTATGTGTTTTTCTTCTTTCTCCGATATGGAAACCTTGTTTATAAAACTAGTATAAAATTAACCAATCTATTCAAATCTTGCTTATAAATCTATATAAACTAATTGGCCTGGGAAAGATCGAGTATATTCACTACGATCTGGTGCCTTTGGAATTTTCTTTCCATACCCCAAAAGAAGTGGGGTTGTTAGTTTTTATAGGCTGTATGTCATTGTCAAATGTCAATTGCCCAATAAAAGAACAAATTAATTAATATTTTTATTTGATCATTTTTTGTTGTGAACTACTTCTTGTCCTATATATTACTATAGTGACTGCTCATTCTCTCTTCTTTTTTTCTTTTTTCTTTTTTTCTGTTTTCTTCCTTATATTTGTGTTTATTGTGCCTATTCAAGATTCCATTGGTCAATAAAATTTTAAAAAATCAACATCAACCAAAATAAAGACTATATTTGAAAAGAGACAATATACCTGATGGTTGTAGAGATAGCGATGTATCTCATGTCGATGCTCAAGAGGCAAGATTGCATTAAGGGCCCCCGTTATAGATAAGCCAATTACCTATGACAAATATGATTGTGTTTATTATTGTGTGTAAGACACCAACTTTTTAATAATCTAATTTATATATCCACAGCCAGCCTCTTACAAATAACATAGATTTGAAATCTTTGTCATTAAGCATTGGATTCCAAGATTCATATATCGTGCATGTTGGGATTTACCCACCAAAGTTTGACTCTCATTTGTGTTGAAAATAGAGTTAGTTCATGTACATACTTTTATGTCACAAATTGTTTTCGTTATTCTAACATAATCGACTATATATATATAAATATATATATATATATGATTAATGATGAAAAAATGGTAAGTATATATAAAAGTGATTGTCCACTACTTATAACTAACCACTTTATCAAATTATTAACTATGGCAAATTGTTAAGAATGTTTGAAAATATTATAATTAAAAACAGTCAACCTTTTTAATACGTTTATGCTCAAGCAAAAAAATAATTAAAAAATTACTAGGTTTCCTTTTTATGTTTTTATTTTTTTAATTTACAAAAGATAGAAGAACCTTTAATAGTTAATACTACATACTCCCCACCTAGGGTGGGTTGAATCCAAATCTTAGGCTTTTCTTTTCCAGAATCTCAAATCTTAAGCTTTATGAAATAGAAAATACTAATAAGTTATGATAGTATAGGTACCATTCACATAATAATAATAGTTAATACTACATACTCCCCACCTAGGGTGGGTTGAATCCAAATCTTAGGCTTTATGAAATAGAAAATACTAATAATTCACATAATAATTCACATAATAATAATAATAATAATAATAATAATAATAATAATAATAATAATAATATAGGTACCATTTTATTCTTTCTCTTCCTTTTCTTTTCTTTTTTTTTTTATTTTGATAAGATTTACACACACATATATAAAACAATAATACATATATATATATATGTATGTATATATATATATATATATGTGTGTGTGTGTATATATATATATATATATATATATATATATATGTATTTAATTTTGAGGCAAGATTGATCAACATGGACTGATAATGTTCAGGCAACCCTAACAGAAGTTGTTTTCTTCAGAAATTTATTATTGTACATATTTAATTCTTTTTTATGGTAATAATTTATATTATAGTACAAATAATTGTTGTTTACAATGACTAAATATGATTATGACATTAAATTGACCTATACTGAGGATTATTTATTTGAAAAAACAACTGTAAGTTGGCGGGGGAGGCCGACTAGTAGTGAGGGGACCATAATGAAAAGGTACAATTGATGTTCCTCTAAAACGAAAGCTTGTTTCTCAACAAAAAAAAAATGAAAGCCCGGTCTGGTTCTTAATTTATAATGACAATTTAGAGTTTGTACAATAATTCTTTTCATAAAAGGAGCTAAAAATATCGTATTATTAGTTTATTTGATTAGTGTATTATTGCACGTAACACCTTTTTTTTTTTCTTTTTTTTTTGAGGAAATGCATGCATGTAGCAGATGTTGTTGATCTAATAAAATGATTGCAAATATGATATGACTATATGCATTATGTGTTAGATCAACATCTCGTAAAATTTTTGCATGATTTCCTTTGAAATGAGAGGTTGATTTTTATATATAATGAAAAATATTTGCTCTCGACAATCAATCTTTATCAGAGCATATATCCATCAAAATATATTTCTTTATAATAATAAATATAAAACGAAATATTTTTCTCCTTTCTGTTCATGAGAGAAGAACATCAATACATACACGTAACGTGAGTGATTTATACCCTGTTTTTTAAGATGGGCTTGGGAGTTGGGACCAGTGCTTGATTGCTTAGTATTTACAAGTTTTACTCACGAGAAGCTGACTTGTTTGTAATTAATGAAAAGTTTACAATCAAATGAAAAAAAATTAAGTTTATAATCTCTACGTTCAATCTTTGTCAAAGCATCATCTCCATCTATATATTTTTATAAAAGATTTAAAAGATATAGATCTTTCTCTTTTCCGTACAAGAGAAGAACATCTAATAATCATAAGTAATTTTTACCCTTTTTTTAAAATAAGCTGTGAAGCAATGCTTATAAGTAATTTCTAACTTGTTTACAAGTTTTATTTATGCATATATGATGTTTTATCTTCTCTTAATATTTCAAGATGCATCAGGCAGGGGAAATCTTAGGTATAGTTGAGTGGGACAAAAATTGCCTCATCTGAAATTTGGGGAAGATACACAGTTTTTTTTTTTTTTTTTTTTTCTATATGCGTTGCCCCTCAAAATTAAGAGAAAGAAAAATAATTAGTCAGAATTCTGAGAAAAAACATTCTCTTCTTTTATATAATAGTGAATTCGACTAATTAAATTTATAATGCAATTTATCATTCATGTGAGAGGAAGGTTAATTTGAAATAGAAGAAAAAGTTGTGAGATGTCATGAAATGTAAGCTGTTATGCAATTATATATAGTATGAGATATTGAAGTGTGGGGTCAAATAATAAAATTAAAATGTATTTAGCTATATCCAAAAAATAACACAAAGCATAAAGAGTTTTTTTTTTTTTTTTTTTTGGGTGAGAAGAAGCATAAAGAGTTAGTTCAAGCGTCTTCTTGGCCTGTCTTTGATTTTTTTTCCCCTCTATGCATAAACGACTATAAGAGAGCCAATTGGGTGCTTTGGCAATAGAATGCTAATTCAATGAAAATTTTATTTAGATAATTGAAATCAGTACTTTTGTTACGGTGAATTAATATGAATATTGTATCATTATTCATTCGGCAATTGCAGTACGTAAAACTCTTTTTGGTCGTTCCCTTCAAAGGAAAATACTGATCATATCATTTTTATGTAGGCAAAGTAACCATCTAATCGCCTTATAGCCTGATTCTCAAAAAAACAAAAAACAAAAATATAAAACAAAAAACAAAAACAAAACAAAACAAAATCGCCTTGTGGTCTGTTTCTTCCTTTCAATGTGGTGTGGGAATAACTTCATGGTTTAGGATTTGTGATTTAAGGGGTTATTAACTTATTACATATTCAATTATAAATTGAAAAGGATTACCACGACAACCCTTATTATCTGTTGAGCAAAAAAGATTCTAAGTCCCGTTTCCAAACAAATTGATGTTACATAATTTTCCTTTATAGTGCCTTTGAATAGCAAGATTTGGACGTGGGAATTTGGACTTAAGTGATTAAAATCCAAATATCTTGTTTAAATAGTTTTAAAAGATCAAGGATTTGAATTTGACAAAATCCATCAAGGATTTTAAACCTTTAATTTGAAATAATATAAAAATTTAATGGATTTTTTTTTTTTTTGGGCAAACAAAGGTATTTATATATAACTTTTCAAGTATCTGACTATTTCCTTAGGCATGTATATTCTCCACATCCCACACACACCAAGTTATTATAGGGAACAATTAAAACATTTCAAACGTATTAATTTAAAATCCAAGTTCAAATTCAAGTTTCCGAATACAACCCTAGGGAATTTGAAATTAACCCTCTGAAGAATATATCTCACCAAAGATGTCTTATAACTAATAGTTCACTATCTAATGAATTTTTCCAGCATATGTACATTTTGGAACTGAGCAAGTCTTGTTTCACTAAAAGATATCTATTTCAATTATGTTAGTTCTTTATCTAGTCATATTAATTGCTAATGGTTTGACAAAAGAGAGATGTAATTAATTCCCATATTTGGGTAAAAAAGTATCCTAGCTTTCTTTTAATAATAATAATATTGTTGTTGTTGTTGTTGTTATTTATAGAAAGATATGAATCTGATTTAATAAAAACTATAGTCTTTCCATAAAAAATAAAAATAAAAAGTCTAGTTTCACTAATAATTTACGATTTTGATTCTCAAAAAAAATTAATAATAATTTGAGATTTTTTTACTTTACAATAAAATTATTATAGTGATCTAAAAATTAGGAATAAAAAATATATAAGAAGTTAAGATCGTGGAATAGGATTCTCTATATATATATTTAAAATTCAATCTATAATTCCAATCAAATACTACAAATACAAATATAACCAACAATGTCACGACATTTAATAAAATTTTTAAATGTCATGACACTTTTTGAACCATCAGATGAAAAAAAAAAAAAAAACTGTAAAATTGACCTCTCCAAAAAAAAATTTCAATAAAAAGTTAATCGATTACTTTAAAACCGACCTTTTTTTTTTCTTTTTTTGTTAAAAAGACACCTCTTTCATTTTAAAAATGGAAGGGCTTTGACTTCAATATGTATGGAAAAATAAGGATTTAAGGGAGAAGTCTACTATAACTAGATTACCATTACTGGTTCATAAAATAAAATTAATAAAGAAAATAAAAACAAAAACCTATTTTGAAGTATATCCTTCAAGTTTCTGAAGTTCACCAATATGTGTTTTGCTGAGTATTAGACTAATGAGAAAGGCATACATTACAAGATAGCTGATCTTAGTTTTACTTTAAAGAAAGAGGGCAAGCAAAATAGGAGCTTACCAAGCCAGGTAAGAGAAATAAGGGGCCACCATAGTCACCTGGCCAGAACCCATCTTCAGTCTGCAGAGTTGAGTAGAACCTCAAGGCCCTTCTCAATGTGGTTGCCACTGCCTCCTCAGTTATTTCTTTCTCATCGGTTTTCACTTTCACCTGAGGTAGCTCCATCTCACATGGATTCTCCCTTGCAAACTATAAATTAATAGAGAGAAATATAATCAAGGACGGAACACATTCATTGCCATATCAATTTGAAAATATTATAAAGTAAAATTGATAGTAGTTTTGTAATTTTATTTATTTATTATGATGTTGATATAAGGACAATTGTCACATTAGTTTGTAAGCTTTTAGTATAATTAGTCGTAACTTTATCATTTTTCTTGTCAATATTTTATTAATACTAATATTATAAAATCAATTATACTTTGGTCACCTAAGCTAAACTCCTGGCTACATCCCTGAATATAATAAGCGTAAATGAAAACGTATGTTCATGTAAGACATGTTTTGTAAAAAGTCTCTCTCTTCATCAAATCAATGCTCTTGAGTTTTGAGCATCCACTTCAAATTTATATAGAATAAAAGGCAGGTTGTATAGAACACTCACACATGCGCATAATATTCTATATCAAATTCAAGATTCATTTTCTTTTTAAATGGATACATATATCCTCACAATCATTTTCTTTTTAAATGGATACATATATCCTCACAAATTTCTCAAATCTGATGCTTATGTGTAGCACTCACCAGTACTGTCGGTCTAATTATTAATTATTAAATAACTCCCTCACAGTCTAGACTCTACTGTACTCCTCCAACCCGAAGAGCTTTTGCATAAATTTGACCTTTTTTTTTTTTTATCGCCGAAGCATAAATTTGATAATTGGGAAATCAACTTTCAGAGTACTTCATTATTCATACCATGTTGGTTCTGACTTCTGACTGGGAAAAAATAATCACATATTAGTGAAATATATAAATGGTGTCTTGACCTAACATCAAAAGATGACCATGCCTAATTTCTATATTTTCATCCAGTTTTACATTCCCTTTTCTACCCATATCAAGGGAAACACAAAGAAAAGGAAACAAAATTTTTCATCTTCAATGATTTAAACTATTTAATATTAACCACTGCATTCCTTTTTCTTTAAAAACAAATATACACCCATGTTCTTCTCCAAAAATATATATATATATATATATATATATATATATATATATATATATATATATATATATATATATATATATATATATACACACACATATGTACACACTGACTTATATATTTACCAAAAGAAATGTAAAAGTTGATGTTTTCTAGCATTCACATGAATAAGAAGAAAAAATTGAAATACTACAAGGATACTTACCTCCAAGAAAATATTTAAAAGAAGAAGAAAAATCAAAATCAAAATCAAAATCAAGAGCATTTTAAGTTTTAACCACATTGATCTGATAACAGGAAAATTAACTTCGTTGTATTTTGTTAATATTATAGGAGGTAATGGCGGCTCCAAAAATTCTTTTCAGGGTGGTCATTAAAAAAAATTAATAATAATAAAACTTGAATATATTAACATCACAAAATAAAAACATATGCAAATACATAAAATTTTAAAATTTCCTTTCACAAGTTTTTATATTTTGAAATCATTGTGTAATATAATAGTATCAATGCTACCAGCTATATCTTTTTCAATGACCATAACCAAGTAATTATTAAGTTATTGACTTCTCATTCAATTACTAATATATTGTTTAAATAAGTACTAATATAAACAAAATGCATTATCTTTTTGAAAATATATATCACATAAATCTAACAAATTTTCGGTTAAAGACTAAGGCAAGCACTAACAAGACTAGCTATTTAAAAAGTGTGCATTTTTTATATATAAAAAATAGTGGTTTTAATATATGTCATTTGAAAACATAATTTAAAAAATCACAATTAAACATTTGATTTGAGATTTTAGGCTAATTTTTTTTGTTTGGGCAACTTTTGAAAAGTGTTACGTCCACAACATTTTTATAACACTTTTACAACAAAACCTAGGTAATAAGATTTTACTGACTCTAATTTGAAATTACTATTAAATTTTTTTTTTTCCCTTGTTAGTTAAGATTTGTTATAAAAATATTGTAAACATTGCACATCTTACAATTTTTTGTTCAACATTCAATGAATCAAAATTTTGAAGAGGTTGAATTTTATTTTTAATGGCCTCAATTGTTATTAAGGGTGTTCAATATTTTTTTTAGAGTGGTCAAGTTTTTTTCTAGATTGAAAAGACCCATATTAATTTAAAACTCCAAACTTTTTAAGGTATATGAAAAAAAAAAGATTTAGAGTGGTCCTATGACCACTCTCATTTGTACTTGGCGCCGCCCCTGACAGGAGTGACAAGCTGTACAATATTGTATAAAAACGATGTATAATTAGTCAAAGAAATAGAGAAAGGACTTCTAAAGCTAAACTACTTTCTTCTCAGAAAAGAAAAAAAAAAAAAAATTAAATCTCAATGGATTAAAGGAGAGCTTAGTTTCACCTGAAGTCTCATTAGGAGATCAGAACTTTGTTTATCTTGAAACCGATTCTTCTTAAACTGATCACGAGCTTTCTCCACTTGAGCTTGCTCTTGTGGTGTTCCGAGATTCGGGTCAAACTCCCAGTATTGCCTTCCAATATGATTATTTGCGCTTTCAAGCCTCACATCATTGCCCTCACTAAGCTTCAACTTCCACATTGTTTCAGACTCCGAAAACTGAAAAGAAAATTCATGATAGAACGATCAAAACTAGTCCAAATTATCTTCAACCACAACATATGTTATTACGCTTTGATACAAAGAATATATCTATGCTAATTAATGAACTATGATTATAGGGCTTGGTTTGGTGCAAAGTGTGTGGAACTTAGGTATGTGTCTGTGTCTATTTATAGATCATGAATAGGTTAGAATATTTATCCCCAAGTTATAAATAGTCTTTAAATGTTAGAGACTAATAAGCTGGGGTCTTTTACAATGAAAAAGAAGCAAAATGATTTTTTATTTCATTGAAAGTAGTAAAATGATTAAAGAGACTAATGACCATTAACTATAATAATTTGTCACCCACGTTCATGCATCGAGCAACTGAAAATTCAGTAGTGGAATAGCTAGTTAGGCTCTATATATGCAAATGAAAAGGATTGCAAAGCATTTTACCTTCCTCAACTAAAAGGCTGTGAAGAAAGGAGGATTTTCCTTCCTTTACTGTACTTGGAAGCTATTTGGCAAACTTTCTGTTTAATCTAGTGATATTATCAATTGCACATTGGGGTCCTTATATAGACATCCTTGTGTGACAGAATTACCAGAATGTCCTTTCCAAATGGAATTCAAGTTTAGATTAATAGCAAAATATCATGGTTATGACATAAGGTTTATCCTAATAATTATTATTTTAATATGGTTTAAATGAAGTATCCATTTGAAAACAATTTATATTACTTTTTGTTGAAAGTTTTTTTATTGAAAGTACTATGAATAAAAAGTAAACGCTAAATAAAATAAGTAAAAGACTTACGTGGGATCAGCAAATAGTAGGAGGGAAAAAAGCAATAAGCTGAGTTATAATCAAGTTCCAAACATATAATAATTGTTATTAATATCAATGGCAGCTCTAGCAATTCTTTTAAGGGTGGTCATTAAAAAAAAATTAATAATAATAAAACTTGAATGTATTAACATCACAAAATAAAAACATACGCAATACATAAAATTTTAAAATTTCTTTTCACAAGTTTTTTATATTTTGAAATCATTATGTGATATAATAGTATCAATGTTATCAGTTATATCTTTTTCTAATTATGAGAAATATAATAGTTTTTTTTAATTAGTTGACTATGAGAAATACATAGCTCTGCTAATTTTTTTTACATTACTTTGCTAAGCATGCTCATTTAACATTATTGGACATGTCCATTTAAGCATGTTGCACTCTTTGATTTTTTTATTTTTATTGTTGTTGTTGGAAGCTTTATGATCAAACTACCCCAATAAAGGAAAAGTTCTATCTTTATTCTTTCCCTATATTACCAAGTTCCTTTTCTATATCATCCCTTAGGCTTTATCTTAGTTTATTTACTAATTATATTATTTTATTGTTAAAAGGGAAGCAAAATAGTAATAGTCAAAGGATGATTCATTGGTATAAGTTCCAGCCTTAACTATCCCCTCACAAGTCACACCTAACTCTAACTATTAAAGTATCAAAACGCACCGCAGATTTTTTAATACATCACATTCATGCATTTACGATTCATGTGACAGGATTGATACTTCTGAAAGGTGTTCTATTTGCTCGTAGCTCGCGTTATATTGTATTAAAAATCAATAATTAAAAACAAAAACTTTCAACATAAAATGTTTTTATGTATTGGTCAAATTCACACAAGTAGTATAAACTTAAATATACACCCAATGTGTACAAAACATGCCGCCTTATTGGTTACAAACTTACGGGGACACGTTTGCATGTATGTGCCTAACTAAGGGGGGAAATAGAAATTTAATGTATAAGTAATAAGTTTAGATATCATGAAGGATATGAGATTCTTTGGTATAAATGATGTGAAATTCCTAGGCTCGTGTTCTTGGGAAAAAAATTTATGGGCCTTATTTGTTCATATGTGTGCAGTTAAGATATGATCATTGTGCCTTACTCTTAGTAGTGCATAAGACAATTGAACAAAAGACATGGAAGAAAGTTTTTACCAACATTCGGGTGGGTTGGTAAAATATTGGGCCAACAAGTCTTAGGACTTAGGTTCGAACCTCAACAACTATCTATGTGTTTGTGCTCTTTATATCTCATCTCCATTCCAAACGGTCCAAAAAATAATAAGTAAGTTTCTCACAGACCGAAAATATGGAATCTCGCCCGAGAGCGGGTAGGGTGCTACTATAGTCATGCTCAGGTAGGAAAGCCACACTAATTGCCCCCCTCTACCCATTTTTTGGTTACCAAAAAAAAATTTTGTAATAGAAACCTTTATATTTTACTCAAAATTTCAACTCAATTTGTACCTGAAACTTTTTTATTTCATAATTAAATAATTACAACAATGAAAATGTATGATTTGAATCTCGATTCTCTTTACGAAGGAAGTAGACAATCTCTCACTCAAAAAAAAAATCATGCAATGTGATGCATGATTTCAAGCGGCCCAATAGGTCCAATCCTCAGTGGCCTAATGTGGTTTAAGCAGTCCAGCCCACGTGAAAGTAATTTATGCCAGTACATCAGCAATTCCAAACCGACAGGTTTTGGGTTTATGGGTTCAGTTGTTATGTTCATCCATACAACTCCCCACTCCATTTATTTTGGGTTCCTGAATAATTTTCAAGTTCATGAGTCGAAAAACATGAACACTTTTTTAGTTGTAACTCCCAAAACAAATATGATAGCAGTGTTAATATCTGTGTAATTTTATGGAGGTAGCAGTGGCAAAAATTGAGAGTGGATGTTGATGGTGATAAGAGACTATTAGTAGTGATTATATATATATATATATGCTGCACCCCGAATCACTCCAACTTGAGACCCTCTGAACATTGTGGTGGTTTTGTAATAGCCACGTTGGTAGTTATGATATAACTTTATTACCCGCAGACAGGGACGGAGTTAGGACTTGGAATATGGAGGGCGACTTTGCTGCTGACTTCATATAGAGCTCTAACTTTTGGCCTTGCTGCTTAACTGCTAATGGGTTTTATTTATTTATTTTTGTGTGTTCTTGATGTGTGTCTTGCTTCTAAGTAAGGACCAAATTATTTCATTTAAAATTTTTTAAAAGATCGGGCTGTTTGTTTTTGGTAAAATTGTTGATTAAGCTTAATTGTTTTTAGCTTTACTATTGGTAATTCTGTTGTTCAGCTAATTTTTTTGGGCTTGTATAGTATGTTTAGATTTTAGATCAAGTTTTTTTTTATGGCCTTTAAAAGGAGAAAAATGCTAGAGCTACAAACTTTTTTTACAAATTGTTAGGACATATGTGGAATTTGTTAGAACATATGTTATGTAAATTGGATAATCTTTTGACAAAACGCACTTTACTTGTAATTGGGTAGATCTAGGATGACTTTAGTACTTCAATGACCAAAAGTTCAAGTTTAGTATTGAAGCCATACAAATCTGTTCAAGAAACTAGTGAAGAAGTGTTGTTCATTAAAATTCGACAGATTCATATCTATCGAGGTTTAATTCTAATGCTCGATAGAAACAATATCTATCAAGAATTACGAAATTTAGATTTCCAAATCTGATTTCATACATATCCAAATGTATTTGTGTAAGTTTCTTTTCTCACAACCCTAGACATATATAAGGATTATTTTAAGGGCCATCTCAAGTGACGCAAAGTGATTATTCATGCATATTGTGACCGGAGACAATTTGCCCTACTTCATCTTTTCTTTGGAGAAGCTACTGCGTTTGTGCACCAAGAGTTTTGTAACTAAGGAGTTTCTTGATTTTCACCCAGTAGGGTTTTGCCTTGATGGTTTTCCCCATTCGTAAACAAATCACCCATGTCAAATTTACTTTCCGCGGCATTTAACTTGGTGATTTGTTTGTGCTACCACACTTATTGCATGTAATTGAATCTAATTAATTCACTTAATTAATTAATTGATTAATTTTACCAAATGGATCAATACTTTCTTGACCTATCACAAATTGCTAATGTGGTGAGTGATTATTGGTAAGTTAAAAAGTGATGTAAGTGATGACTCTAGATGTGAACCAATAAGAATTTACTACCTCAGTAATTTGTAAAAATTTTGTGGCTATAGCATTACTCGTAAAAGAATTAATGATATTGTTAAGGGGGGCAAAGTGTAATTTTATAGAACAAAATTGCTAAAATTAGTACCTATATAATACTAGTATTTTTTTAAAAAAAAAAAGCGAAAATACACTTTTAGTCCCTACATTTTGGGCCGATTCTCATTTTGGTCCCTAAATTGATTTTTCTACTAATGTAGTCCCTAAAAAAAGAAAATCAATTTTATTTTGATCCTTGCCGTCAACCCGCTAACAGAAAAATCCTATGTGGCAGACGAATGACATAGGTGGCATGTTAAATATTGACGTGGCTAATAAAATAATATTAAAAATACCACATTAGCATCCATGTCAGCATTTTAATGAATAAAAAAAGCCACCTCATAAAATAAAAAAACAAATAATGAAATAAATTATTTTTTAAAACTTTTTCTTGTTTTTTTTTTTTTTTTGCTTTTCATTATCTCTTCGGAAGAACATTGTTCTTCTTCTTCTTCCCCAGAAGATGAACTTCAATTTATCAACAAAAAAAAAAAAGATGAACTTTATGTTCTTCACCAAATCAAGACAAACCCAACCAGCCAACATTCATAATCAATCTCAGCATAGAAAATTCTAACACATTTAACATTGAAACCTCTATAAATCAAACCCATAAATCCAAGAAATAGACCCATAAACCCATAACCAAATACTCTTTCACATTCATCCATACAAGGTTCATAAATCCAAGACCCACAACCTGTAAATATGAAACCAAACTCACCATCCTTGACCCCAATCAGCCATCAACAACACCACCCTGCCGATCAAACCCATTTCCCAAAGCAACAAACACCACCACCGTTGCTGGAAAAGCCCAGCCCCATGGAAACCCATAAATAACTAATCAAACCCACACTACTATTGCCGATCAAACTCACACTACCATTGTCGATCAAACCCAGCCCCAAAAACCCAGAAAAACCCGATCAAACCCACACCACATAGCCGATCAAGCCAAAAATACCCAGCCCCACAGAACCCAGAACAACCCGATCAAACTCACACAACCATCGCCGATCAAGCTAAAAAATCCTAACCCCACGAAAACCCATAAAAACCAGATCAAGCCCACTCCACCATTGCCGATCAAACCCACACCACCATCACTGATCAAACAACAAAGAGGGAGAGAGAGTCGGATTAAGAGAGAGAAAAAAGTCAGAGATTAAGAGAGAGTGGGGGATCGAGAGCTTGAAAAAAGGAAGAAGAAAAAGAAAGATACAAGCACAAACATGCACCGTGAGAAAGAGAAAGAGAGAAAGCATCTGGAATTGAAAAGGAAGAAGAAAAAGAAAGACAAAAAATTTATACAAAGTAGGTTTTTTTTTAATTTTAATTTTAATAATGAAAAGAAAAAAAAAATTGATTTAAGGTTTTTTAAAAAAGTTTATTTTATTATTTAATTTTTTGAGGTGGCTTTTTTTTATTTATTAAAATGCTGATATGGATGCTGACATGGTATTTTTAATATTATTTTATTAACCACGTCAGCATCTAACATGTCACCTATGCACTCTGTCTGCCACGTAGTAGGTTTCCGTTAGTAGGTTGACGGCAGGAACTAAAATAGAATTGATTTTCTTTTTTTAAGGACTACATTAGTAGCAAAATCAATTCTGGGACCAAAATGAGAATTGACCTAAAATGTAGGGACAAAAAGTGTATTTTCGCCAAAAAAAAATTAGGGGGACCGTTTCCCCCTTTGGTCTAACTATGCATCCATCCTTGGTCGCAAAGTCAACAATTTGTCTTTAGAAACCCAATAAAAGATAAAATGATTTTTTTTATTTGGTTGAAATATGTTTTTATCCTTTTTTTTTTAGTGGATTTATTTTGGTCCTCACTGGGGTAGCTCAACCCTTAAGTCATTTAGGTAATAGCTTAAAACTCCTAAATGAAGAAAAACCCTCATACAAAGGGTCTTCTATTTTTTTTTCCTAAAGGTTAATACTTTCCATTCATCATAATTGAGGTTTAGACGTGTAGATGTTGCTTTTAAGCTACAATCTACACCCATTTTATTTCTAACTTGTTTATTGCTTTTTATTGATTTTTCACATGTTTTATAACTTTCTTAGCATGTCTATTTGCTTTCTAACATGTTTTGTAATTTTCCTAGTATGTCTACTTACTTCTCACATGTTTTATTGCTTTGATATTGTTGATATGCCTTACTTTTATGTTTGTGTTCTTTGTCATGTTTATGTGCTATTCTCCACGTTTATGTGTTTAGATCTACTTGTTTGGATGCTATGCCTTGTGCTTTTATAACTTTTTCCATCTTGTTTATGCTTCTTTCTTGTGTTTTGGTTTCTAGGTAGAGTGTAGATCTAGAGCTAGTGGTCTAGGCCTACATCCATGCACCCAAGTTCAATAAAGGGTTTGGATGTGTTTCTATTTGTATGTTTATGCTTTGCTTGCCCCTTTTTACATGCTTTTTTGTGTTCCTTTTATCAAATTTGTTCATATGATGCCATGTTTGGGTGTTTTATGCTTAGATCCATTCTTGTTTACTTAAATCTAGGCCTTTGCCATGTTATTGTTTGTTCTCCTTCTGTGGGTTTACGCTTGTTGGTCTTTGGGTCCTTCTTGTTTGTTTGATTTTATCCATTCCCCTTTTGTGGCTTGTTTGGAAACAACCTTGTGTGAGAGTACATCCTAGTGATGTTGGTTTGCTTGCCACTTACCCTTCTCTCCCTTGCTTAGTTGTTCATGTTAGCCTTTGTATATGCCTTTTTAACATGTTTACCCTTCACATTTGTGTGATAACTTGCTTTGCTTCCTTTATGATCACTATACTTGCTTTGTGCCATCTTGTTTGGCTTTCTTTGTTTTGTTTGCATATTTGCACCTTTGTTTATATGTTCATGCATGTGTCTTTGTGTGCATGTTTGTGTTATCAAGCTTAGTTCCTACCTACAATCTTGTGCGGGTTCGCACCCATCTTTGTACACGAGATCCCAAGTCCTTTTTAGGAACTTTACTTGATGACACATGTGTCGTCCGTACTCCAATCTAATAGAACTACAAATACCAATCTAAACCTACATTTGTCCTTCTAGGACACCTTTTCTTACTTGTTTATTTGATAACATGTTTGTTTGCCCCTTTGTGTGCTTTTTTTTCCTTATTTTCCCCTTTGTGTGCTTCATTTGTTTCTTTGTTATCTCTTTTGCCTGTCTGCTGGCTCTGTATTTTCTTTTTTGTTGCATCTACACGCTTTGAGTGAGGGCGCAACTTCCAAAATGCAAGCTAAAAAGAGTAAAATGCAAGCAAGAAGATGCAAGCCCAAAAGGGCAATGTTTAGTAGACTAGGAGGTTTAGCCTCCCCGTTTGGTTATCTCTTTCTCTCTCTTAGCCTTATTTATTTAGAACCATGTATCTAGATTAGGACTTTCTTTACTTGTATCTAGCTTAGGTTGTTTTCTTAGGGTATGACAATGTCTAATTTACATTTTCTGTACCTTATTGGGCCATACCTTTTGGATGTAAGCAATGTCTGTTTTATCTTTCCAGTATCTTGCTTAGGCCACATTCCTTGGGTATAGAAATGTCTGATTTACTTTTCCTATACCTTACTAGGCCATAATCCTGGAACATTGGCGATGTCTGGTTTACTTTCCTGTTTTATGTGCTTGCATTGTGCATGCTATATATGCATGTTTGTTTGTTAAAGATGATCATGCACTTTGTATTATAGACTCACGGGTTTAGGAGAGCAACCCTCTCGTGATCATGGGTGCTCTTGACCTTGAAGTATGAGTATGCACTCAAGACAACTGTTGTAGTTACATATTCATGCTACATTGTGTGCATGATCATCGCGGTGTGATTGTCTCGATCCATGTCAGCTAGCAACATTGGTTTCCCCATGTATACGACACGTATCAACGTATTTGATGCTTTGGTGAGCTTCGACTCGCCTTAGTATGAACACGCAAAAGCGCGCCATATACACAGGCACGAAACCCTGCTGGTACGTCATAGCACACCAAACACGAAACTCTATTGAATTTTTGCTGTGAAAATAAGGCATCTTTTTGCAGTATTCTCACCGCAAAAGCTTGGTGAGGATAGTGTTTTGTGTGCTATGACGCACCTGAGGCAAAATGATGCCAAATTTCCACCACGAAAATAAAGGCAAAATGCTACCAGTTTTTAGTCGTGAAAATTTGGCAACAATTCCAAACGTGCTAGCAAAGCATTGATAAAGGCCACACCCCCTTCCAAAATCAAACCTCAAAGCTCAATTCTTTAAAGCCTCGAAAGCTAATGCCAATAGCTTGTTTTTTACTACCAATGTCCGAAAATTAAGATTTTACCAAAATAAAGGAATGTCTCTGGACAGGCATTTCGAGGTGCCTAACACCTTCCCCACACATAACTATACTTCCCCACACATGATCATCGCGGTGTGATTGTCTCGATCCATGTCAGCTAGCAACATTGGTTTCCCCATGTATACGACACGCATCAACGTGTTTGATGCTTTGGTGAGCTTCGGCTCACCTTAGTATGAACACGCAAAAGCACGCCATATACACAGGCACGAAACCCTGCTGGTACGCCATAGCACACCAAACGCGAAACTCTATTGGATTTTTGCTGTGCAAATAGGGCATCTTTTTGCCGTATTCTCACCGCAAAAGCTTGGTGAGGATAGTGTTTTGTGTGCTATGACACACCTGAGGCAAAATGCTGCTAAATTTTCGCCACGAAAATAAAGGCGAAATGCTACCAGTTTTTAGTCATGGAAATTTGGCAACAATTCCAAACGTGCTAGCAAAGCATCGATAAAGGCCGCACCCCCTTCCAAAATCAAACCTCAAAGCTCAATTCTTTAAAGCCTCGAAAACTAACGCCAATAGCTTGTTTTTTACTACCAATGTCCGAAAATTAAGATTTTACCAAAATAAAGAAATGTCTCTGGACAGGCATTTCGGGGTGCCTAACACCTTCCCCACACATAACTATACTTCCGAATTCAAAAATCAAGATTTTTTTACCATCTATATTAGATTAGGAAAAACAACCATTTTTTTTAGTCTAGGACTAGTAATAAAATCAAATAGAGTCAAATGACCAATCACACCTTAGAAAAAACTCAATGATTGGTGGCAACTTCACTTACCTTTGGTAATAATAGGTTAAAATTGACTCAATTCAGTCACACACCAAGGGTCCACTCCTCTTTCACAGCACCCGAGCTCCAAGCCCATTCAGAAAGGCGCGAGCGTTGCCACAATAAGTGGTCGACCACTACAAGGTATCGACATTTATCATAGTTTTACCTTAAGGCTTCATTTGGGAGTTCATAAGGGAATAGTATGGAATGGAAAGGAATAATAAAAATGGAATGTATTTAAGTTAGGGAAATGAATGGAATGGAATTAAGTAACCTTGTTTTGATGTTTTCATATAAAGGAATAGAAATAAATGGAATAGAAGTAACCTTATTTGGAAGTAACATAGAGGAAAATAAATTGAATCATTTTATGAAAATATTACTATTAAACCCTCTATTTAAAATAAAGTGTTGAATATATAGGGATATCTTGAGAGTTTTAGTAAAAAAAGAATCATGAAATCTAATTTCATTCCCTCCAATTCCTCTCAATTTTTGGGGGAATGAAAATTTAAAGTTTTAAAGAAATAGAGAGGAATGAGTGTTCCTTCCTACCCATTTTATCCCTTCCCACTTAAATTCTCAAATAAGAGAATGAAATTTACATTCCTTCCATTAAAACTCTCAAACAAGGGAGGGAAATAATATTTTAAAATTATTCTTTTCATTTCTTTCAATTTCCTCCTCCCAAACGAGGGCTTAGAGTCTGATTTGGTTGAAATATTAGAAAAGTGAGATAATAGAAAATGGAAATTAAAGTGGGATAATAGAAAAGATTTTAGTTTTTTCTCGTGGTGTTTGGCTAGGGAGATGGACAAATTAATGGATGGAACAGAGTTTGTATAAGTTTACTATTATGTCCCTACTAGATAAAACAAAAAATAACACGTTATAATTTTATTAGAAAATTGTGTCTGAATGAGCACTTCATTCAACCAAAAATATAAAGCACAAGAAGTTCAAGAACCGAAAAAAATTCTCAAAAAATCAAAAAAAAAATAAAAATAAATATAAAAACTGTTGAGAAAAGAAAGGATGTTCGAACACTAGGAAAAAAGAAAGAAAATAAAGAAAATATCAGAAAAGACCAAAAGCAAAGAATAAGCACATAAATAAAATTTTTATTTAAAAAAACACACACAAAAAAGGGAATGATAAGATATGAAAAAGAAAGGACAAAAAAGGGAAGGATGAGCACATAAATAAAATAATTTTGAACGTGCTAAGGCAATTTTGTCCAAAACTGCAACTCCCATTTTTGTTCGTATTTTCTCTCCAATCTCAGGCCCACTATTTTCTTTCCTCTTTTTGGGAAATTATTGTGTACTCCTGAAATACTATAAATGTATACTTCCTCCTCTCACATGAATTATGGGTCCCACTAATTAAATTCATGGTAAGATCCATCATTCATATGAGAAGAGAGATTACACATTTATGGTACTTCAAGAGTACCTAATAATTTTTCCCTCCTTTTCACCCCAACCAAACATACCTCTCTTCCCAAATGGACCTTTAATGTATTTGAAATTTCAAATTTGCACAAAATAAAACTACCAATAAAGGATACCAAAGTTAAGGACTAACAAGCTCAGCCACATAATTGTTTACTTTTACAAATTTACACTACTTGTGAGGGTTTTTTCTTTTCTTTTTAAGAGGTAGAGCTTTAATATATGGCATCCACAACAAGAGATCTAACCAATTGAGATAATTAGGACCCACTACACTACTTGTAGATTGAAGAGCCCTCTTTACCTAGAAAAATAATATATAAAAATAGTAATATTTAAACTTGAATATTGTTTTTTTTTTTTTAATTGAGAGAGCTAGTCACGTGCAATGTATATGACTCTTAGACACACACCACTTCTATTTGGCTGCCACCTTACTCTGTATGCAGTATTTGCTACATACAATGTTACAGCAAATCTTCTCACATACTAGAATGCCAACGTGATCATGTTTATACAGCAAATCTTATACATTTATTCCAAATTTAAAATGAAATTTTAGGCAATGCAAAAGTAAGGTTCGGCCTACCTCCAGTACTCTTTTAACTAAAAGCTCATTTTGTTTTAATAAGAAATTGTCACATTATCCACTACCTAAATAAAATGTGGAAATTAAAGGCCACTACCACTTGCTATTGCGTATTTAAAATAAAATAAGACCTCCAATTAAAAAGGTATTAGAGTTAAGTCAACCCAGCAAAAGTATAACTATTATACCAAAGGAGAGGAACATTCATGTATTTAAGGCGTTCCTTCGACAAAAAGATTGAGCCAATAAAAACGTTTTTGACAGTAAGCATCATAATGCAACGATTGATAGTTTGAAATATGCCTCTCACCGATGATTACAGACTTTACAACAATGGATATCCCTCACATAGCCTTATGGTATCAGTCACTAGAGTCTAGACTCTAGAGGCAAGAAAATGGAGGCACTTGGTGTTGATCAACTGTCCAAAAATGCATGATAGTATCTTGCACCACGATTTGCTAAACTTAGTTGCATCACATTTAAGTCTACCATTTGCCAAGGAAGTGTACTGTTTGCATTGGAATGGTGTTGTTAGAAGGAAAATACTAAGGTAAACTCTTTCGAAAGAGTAAACATTAGGTCCGGAGGTGGCGTAAAACCAGTGTTTTACGCCACCCACTAACATTAGGACACGTGGACAATTTAATTAAGAGCAACAAAACCCTCTCCAGTCACCCAAACCCACGCCATTCACCTCAGACAAAACAGAAAACAGAAGAAAGCTCACTCACGCCTCTGCTTCCTTCCACCACCGCCACAGCCTGATCGCCGGAGCCGCCCTCAGACAAAAGCTCACGCCTTCACCTCTGCTTCCTTCACGCAAAAATTTCTGGTTTCCTCTGCTTCCTCCCTCTTCCATCTTCTACTTCCTCTTGCCCAAATCTCCACCACACCACACACCGAAGCATACCGCCACACAAGTCACCGGATTCTTTCCTAGAGCTTGTGAACATGCCGGAGCCACACAAAGGTTTGTTTTTCTGTTTTCCCTTTTCCCCAATTTGGATTTCGAATTTTTGATGGGTTTTTCTGTTTTCTGGGTTTATGGGTTTTTTCTGGATGGTTGTATATTGATGGGTTTTGATTAGATTTTTTTGCTTAGCTTTTGTTATTTTTGTTTGTTATTCCTAAGTGTATGGGTTACTTTTGTTTGCTTTTGAAATTGTAAAAATTAGTGATTTTTTTACAAAGCTCAATGATAAAACATCACTGAAATTTGGATGTGTTTATAAATTTTTGCCTAATTCTAATATAATAATACTGCTGTCGTTGTTGTTTTAGTGTTGGGAATACTCATTTGTTGTTCCAATTCATTGTAATGAATAGGTGTAACATAGGTTCTAATTTTTAATTTTGTGGTTTTGTTATGCGTTTGCTTTAGTGTTACTTTATATGGTTGTATATTCAGTATTGTCTAAGATAACCATTTCTTTAGGCATTGAATAAGAATTGCAGTCTATTTATTTGTTTAGTCTTTGAACAATTTGTCAACTGAATTAGATGTAAACAATGGGTACCATTCTATAGGCCTAAAATTAGATTGGAAATCAATTACTGCATGCTGGATTGGAAGTAATGTAAAGAATGAAGTTGTTTAAGCATTGTATCTACTAGGTTGTTTATGCTGTCCTGTGGCTCTTCTATGGCAGCTTAATGCTCAAGTCCATGGCATAAGGTGTATGCTATCCTGTTTCTTGCTAATTATATATATGGTGTCCTGTTTGTTTATGCTGTCCTGTTTGTTGTGTATGTCTCTTGCGCTCTTTGTGCTCTTTGCATGAGGTAGATTTTTTTAAAAAATTTGTATGTTTGATCCATAAAAGATTCCGATAAAGATGATGAACTCAATATTTGCTAAAATAATGGTGTCTTTAAAAGAACTTCACGTAAATTATTATTTAATGAATTGGCTAAAAGTTCTCATTTCAATTTCTTAGGATGTGGAAGACCAAAAGCAGTTGGCAAATGTTTGGCAAAGGACTAGAGATCTTGGTGTCTACAGCTATTAAATAGTTCTCTCTTTAATACCCGGCGCCCAAAGAAGACCATTGATGATTGAACCCTCTTTCCATGGATCTTCGTCGGTAGGCTAAACATGACATGTACTGTTCCCTTGTATGTGTCATTCCAAAAAGCTTCCCTTGTTGCTGGCCAACTTAGGTTCGGATATCAACCTATCTTATCTTTCTTTTTTAGATAGTTTTTAACCCAAATTATATGTCATAATTGTTTATTATCAGTAGACTAAAATGCTAATTAATTTTTGGTGTACGTAAGCGGGGATCAAATCTTACACCTTATATTAAAATCACTATTTAATCTTGGTTTATATGTGTCATATATACCTACATTTGATAGTATGTTTACACAGTTTCAAAATTACTACTTCAAATTTTGTTAGTTGAATCTAATGTATAGAATGTCACGCTATGGAAAATTTTAAATGATATGACCCTGTATACACATTTAGATTTGTAATATTTAACAATATCTATATCTTATTGATATTTAGGTGACTATTAAGATCCGAAGTAGTTTCATGCCGGGATGCAGATATCCATTGGATTTATAAATTTTTTAACTATTTCAACATGCCCACTATAACCAATTAACCATAGCAATTGCTAGGCACAAAATATGAGAATACTGCGTGTTAATTTATCTTGGACGTGCTTGCCTTTAAGGCATAGTCTCTCTAAAATGAAGTAGAATTCTTCTTCACAAATGTGAGTTGTGGTTGGTACTTGGTACCTGCAAAGTGAACTCTTTTAAGTCTTAATTAATTGTTGAGTACCTGAGCCTCTTCTTTCCACAAAACTGGTCGTTGTAAATTTGGTTTGGTCAATCTTGTACTACTATGTCTTTGTCCTATTAGAGTTTATTAAGTTTTTTTTTTCCTTGTACTATTATAATTATTCTTATTATTCTTCTAGTGTTTTTCCTTATAGTTTTTCAATTTTCCTAAGCATATGATGCTTGACAAGTGGCATGTATTCTATTGTCCCTATTAGAGTTTATTTATGATTTTTTTTCCAGTTCTATTTGTTATTCTGCTTGACTTATTCCTAAAAGTTCTCATTTCAATTTCTTAGGATGTGGAAGACCAAAGGCAGCTGGCAAATGTTTGGCAAAGGACTAGAGATCTTGGTGGCTACAGCTATTAAATAGTTCTCTCTTTTGAAATTTATAATCATTTTGGCTAAGATTACTGCCTGGTTTGGAACAAGGTCTCGGATTGGTTTCTAAAACAGTCGTGGCCTTGTCTTAAGCTTTGAGACAATTTCACATCTGATTATGTAGTAATAGTAATAAAAAGCTACTCTAATCTTTTGTCATGTGTGTGATTAATGTATGTATGTTGGAGGTAATTTTGTTACCTTGGCTGGGCTGTTAAAAAGTTATAGAGAACTGTTGGAATAATTTTCAAATTAGGATTTGGAAATGAATGGAATACTTTGAGAAATATTTTATGTATAAAGTTTATTTTAGTTTTTAAAATAGAGTTACAAATGCAAGATTTTAGATTTCAATTTTTCAAGTTCTAATACGGGAAAAAGGGAAGCTGATTTTTGTTTGCTCAAATAGAGTGATGACCGACGTCCTGTGCAAGTAGAGCTAATGCTATTTTGTGGGCGGGTTATACATTTATCTTTACTGCAAGGCTTATAAACTTAAAGAGTAAAAATAACATCTTAGGCTCTATAGACAGTCATGAATTTTCAAATAATTCAAGTCAACTAATGCTCCTCTACCATACAAACTAAAATACATCTAAAATAAAACCTGTCACAATTTTTTCTATAAAAGTTTCTAATGGAGAATACATTTATCTGAAATAAAACCTGTTACAATTTTTTCTATAAGAGTTTCTAATTAAGAATACATTCAACTGAATAAAACTTGTCACAATTTTTTCTATAACAGTTTCTAATCGAGAATACATTCACCCGGATAAAACCTGTCACAATTTTTTCTATAACAGTTTCTAATGGAGAATACATTCACCTGAAATAAAACATGTCACAATTTTTTCTATAAGAGTTTCTAATTGAGAATACATTCACTTGAAATAAAAACCTGTCACAATTCAATTCATAAAAGATCATATGATTGACCATACATCTTGAAATAAAATTTGTCACAATTCTTTTGAGAAATTTCTAATTGAGAATACATTCATCTAGAATAAAACCTGTCATAGTTCAATATACAAAAAAGAGGACCGTACGTTGGAAATACAAAAAAGAAGATAGTTCTATGTCTATCCACCACAATTTAAACATTATATAACCAAAAAATATTTGCTTTACAATCCACTCTCTTGGACACAAAACTTGTTTGTACGTCAACTTTCTTGGAATTGTTGTAATAGATCCTGCATAAAAGAATGTACAACAAAATACAAAAAATAAAATTAGAATGAACACAGTTAAAAAAAATTCAATTTATTCTAATTAAACGCTAAGTGATCATACTGTAAATGATGACGGATTGGGATGTATATGCATAGTAGATGATGATGTAGAAGGATATGTCACAGTTGGCAAAGAGTCCTAAAGATGATTGATAAATAAAAAAAATGAATAAATAACAAAAACGTCTATTACAAAACAATTTATACTAAGTAAAAAAATCAAATACATCATATACCTGTACAAAACTTGTGGAGCACAATGTATTTGCTATGACTAACGGGTTCAACCTTGCCATCGAAGACTCCTAATTTAAAAAAGTAAAGGTTTATTTTTGAAAATATCAGCAAATGTATGTATTATCTTGAAACTGAATATATTGTAATTACATAACCTCAGTTTGACTTTGTTGTTGATGCACTGACTCCGAATGTGGTGTCAAGCTTGTATTTGCAACATCCCTACAAGAAGTAAGTTTATAAACCACAAAATTTAAATACTAAATTAATAATACAACTCAATAAAGTCATGTAATTACCTGGAATGTTTATGTGTTGGACAATTGGTTCTCACATGACCCGTTTCTTTGCAAATGCTACATTTTCTCTTCTTCATCAATTGTTTTTCTTTTGGATGCTTTTGTCTCAAAGCTTTAGGCCTTCCCTTTGATGGAACATGTGGAGGGTCTCGCAAAGTCATTGGAAGATTTGATAATACTTGACTATTTAATATAGTATTATCAGGACTTCCTAAATCATCAACATCCTGAACATCTTGCATGGCTAGAAGCTCCTCATGAACTTTTTGTAAAGTTTGTCCAAGATGCTTGTATTGCTTCTCTGATTGTGACCCTACCTCTGCAACTTCCAAAAATTGAAGCATCAAACTATTTCTCATCATGGTAGAAGAAACTTGAGGCTCCACCTGTACTACATCACTAGATATGTCATGCACAATATGCTTCTTGGCATTAATTGTCCATCTTTCTAAAATATAATGTGATGGAAGAAAATGCACAAGAGATTTCTTCACAAAAACAGCTAGGATATGCCTACAAATAATACCAACAAACTCAAACATATGGCATGTACAAATAGCTTTTGTCTCAACAATATCAAGAGACACTTCATAAAATGGACTTTCTCTCCCATGAGCTACCACCTTGTATATCTTCTTCACTCCTTCTTCATGATATTTGGATGCCTTGTATTTTTTACTACAAAATAATTCTTCTTGAAATTTCATGAACATCTTTCTTGTATAAACTTTTGCTGGCTCTGCTTCCAACTTATAACATGTTTTCAAAATTGGCACTGAATTTTTTGTCTTTACATCTTGCCTTTTCTCTTTAAGATAACGTGTATTCAAAGCTAGCTCATATTGATATACAAAATCACTTATCGTTGTACTCGAACGAACATAATCTTTAAATTTTTTTTTTATGCTTTCACTCCTTTGAGTTGTAGACATCCCGGCACAAAATGAGCTTCGTAAGTAAGCTGGAACCTATCTTTCACGCCGCATATAAAGATTTCCCAACCAATCATTATCCCCCAATCCATATTTCTCCATAATCTTACTCCATTCTAACTCAAACTCTTCAATAGTGATTGTATCATGGATGCAATGGTAAAATTCTTCTTGAAAATGTGGATATTTATTATATACATGGGACAACTGTTCTGGAACTTTTTGTAAAAGATGCCACATACACAATCTATGAGTTGCATTTGGCAATACATCTGCAATTGCCTTAGCCATAGCCTTGTCATCGTCTGTTATGATTGTAGAAGGAGGATTTCCAGGCATTGCATTAAGCCAAGTCTTCAACAACCATGTATAAGATTCTGCTGTTTCATTGATAAGTAAAGCACATCCAAACATCACAGATTGATGATGGTGGTTAACCCCTGTGAAAGGAACAAAAGGCATCTTATAATGATTTGTTTGGTATGTAGCGTCAAAGGTAACGACATCTCCAAAATATTGGTATGTCATTCTTGACCTAGCATCTGCCCAAAAGCAATTACCCATGCATCCATATTCATCAACTTCAATTGCATAAACAAAACTTGGATTTTTACATTGACTCTCAATAAAATATTTGTACATTCCCTGGGCATCTCCATCTTGAAGCAATTTTCTTCTTTTACTACCCAAATAATTTTGAATATCAACTGGAATACATCCAACATTATAATCACCGCCAGATTCTTTACTTAACACAGACATTATCTTGCTTGGGGCTATACCTGACTCATTGAGTGTATCTATAAGATTCTTTTGGGCACTTGTTATCACTCTATGCCCACGAAGAAAACTTGTACTCTTAGGGGTAAGAAGCTCATGATTATGACTCTCCACAAATTTACATACAATCCATGTATCATCAACTTTCTTTAAACCTATCATTGCTTTGCATCCCACTCTTGTTTCTGCACGCTCTGGACCTGTTTTTTTATTGTCTTCATTACATTGACGCCGGAATCCTTCCTTCGAACAAACATATTCAATTCCAACCCTTATTTTATCTTTATTCTTTCGAGTATGATTTACTCGTATACTAAAACCCTTTCGCCTTGCATATGCATGAGCAACCTCTAAGTTTTCAAATACCATATCAAGATGTGGTTCTGAATGCCTATTGCATGCAAAAGGTTGATTTGAGTCATCCAATGACAAGTCTACATTATTTTGATCTTCGTTTATTTCTGACTCATCATGTACTAAGTCATCCACCATATCACAAAGTGAGACTGTTTCAGGTTCTTTGTTATTCGCACTCATATTTTCAATTCAAGTAATTTTATATTTCAATATGACCTATAAAAAACAAAAGAAAAGAAAAATTCATAAGCAACAATTAAGAATAAATTTAAAATTTGTACTATTACAATACTAAACTTGCCCAATTTGGCAAACTTGTTCTATTACAAAATTAAAGTTTAATTGGAAAATTTTACGCTAATATTACAATTATCATTGTCAATAGGAGAAAATTGACATTGGTACATATAGCTCCAAGTACATAAAACAGCTATCAAATAGCTCCAAGTACATAAAACAGCTATTAAATTGCTCCAAGTGGTACATATAGCTCCACTCAATAAACTTTATTACATAAAAAAGCTCCAAGTACATCCTTATTTGCACTTTGGTACATATAGAAAGCAAATTCATAAGCAACAATTAAGAATAAATTTAAAATTTGTACTATTACAATACTAAACTTGCCCAATTTGGCAAACTTGTTCTATTACAAAATTAAAGTTTAATTGGAAAATTTTACGCTAATATTACAATTATCATTGTCAATAGGAGAAAATTGACATTGGTACATATAGCTCCAAGTACATAAAACAGCTATCAAATAGCTCCAAGTACATAAAACAGCTATTAAATTGCTCCAAGTGGTACATATAGCTCCACTCAATAAACTTTATTACATAAAAAAGCTCCAAGTACATCCTTATTTGCACTTTGGTACATATAGAAAGCAAATTCATAAGCAACAATTAAGAATAAATTTAAAATTTGTACTATTACAATACTAAACTTGCCCAATTTGGCAAACTTGTTCTATTACAAAATTAAAGTTTAATTGGAAAATTTTACGCTAATATTACAATTATCATTGTCAATAGGAGAAAATTGACATTGGTACATATAGCTCCAAGTACATAAAACAGCTATCAAATAGCTCCAAGTACATAAAACAGCTATTAAATTGCTCCAAGTGGTACATATAGCTCCACTCAATAAACTTTATTACATAAAAAAGCTCCAAGTACATCCTTATTTGCACTTTGGTACATATAGAAAGCAAATTGACATTACAAGTATGGGCAAATTGACATTACACGTAGGAGAAAATTGATATTACAAGTAGGGAGAAAATTGACATTACAAGTAGGAGTAAATTATATTTGAAACTAAAAATATTTTAATGACTATCAAATAAATGATACCAGCTGTGTCCCAGAGGTTGAAGTTGACAGTGGAGAATTCAATTGTGTAAACTTGTCGGAAAGGCACCTGTAAGAAGCAAAATTGAAAGAAATAAAAATCAAAGAAAAAGAAAGGAAACAATTCAATCAAGGTTTTAAGTCAAGGTCTAAAAAAAAAAAAAAGGAAACACAAATTGAAAAATTGAAAGAAATCTATATAGGAAACAATTCAGCAATCCTATCATACAATAAGTAACAAACTTGACTCTGCCCTTCATATAGTGGAGCAGTATGAAAAACAGAATGGTACCAGGTCAGGAAAAAAGCAAGTGCTTATAATTCTGACTATCATTGAAGGGACCCTTAGACCCAGCTTTACAATTGGTGAACATGCAAGAAAATGTAGCATTTGGTTCATTGGTGAAGTTTTGACTATCATTGGTGTCTTTACGTGAAGTTCTTTTAAAGACAACAATGAACCATATGGCAAATTTAGCATTAGATGTACTAAAATAGCCAATCATGCATCTAAACAAATTTGCTAAAACATATTTTAGCAAATATTGAGTTCATCATCTTTATCGGAATCTTTTATGGATCAAACATACAAATTTTTAAAAAAAAATCTACCTCATGCAAAGAGCACAAAGAGCGCAAGAGACATACACAACAAACAGGACAGCATAAACAAACAGGACACCATATATATAATTAGCAAGAAACAGGATAGCATACACCTTATGCCATGGACTTGAGCATTAAGCTGCCATAGAAGAGCCACAGGACAGCATAAACAACCTAGTAGATACAATGCTTAAACAACTTCATTCTTTACATTACTTCCAATCCAGCATGCAGTAATTGATTTCCAATCTAATTTTAGGCCTATAGAATGGTACCCATTGTTTACATCTAATTCAGTTGACAAATTGTTCAAAGACTAAACAAATAAATAGACTGCAATTCTTATTCAATGCCTAAAGAAATGGTTATCTTAGACAATACTGAATATACAACCATATAAAGTAACACTAAAGCAAACGCATAACAAAACCACAAAATTAAAAATTAGAACCTATGTTACACCTATTCATTACAATGAATTGGAACAACAAATGAGTATTCCCAACACTAAAACAACAACGACAGCAGTATTATTATATTAGAATTAGGCAAAAATTTATAAACACATCCAAATTTCGGTGATGTTTTATCATTGAGCTTTGTAAAAAAATCACTAATTTTTACAATTTCAAAAGCAAACAAAAGTAACCCATACACTTAGGAATAACAAACAAAAATAACAAAAGCTAAGCAAAAAAATCTAATCAAAACCCATCAATATACAACCATCCAGAAAAAACCCATAAACCCAGAAAACGAGAAAAACCCATCAAAAATTCGAAATCCAAATTGGGGAAAAGGGAAAACGAGAAAAACAAACCTTTGTGTGGCTCCGGCATGTTCACAAGCTCTAGGAAAGAATCCGGTGACTTGTGTGGCGGTATGCTTCGGTGTGTGGTGTGGTGGAGATTTGGGCAAGAGGAAGTAGAAGATGGAAGAGGGAGGAAGCAGAGGAAACCAGAAATTTTTGCGTGAAGGAAGCAGAGGTGAAGGCGTGAGCTTTTGTCTGAGGGCGGCTCCGGCGATCAGGCTGTGGCGGTGGTGGAAGGAAGCAGAGGCGTGAGTGAGCTTTCTTCTGTTTTCTGTTTTGTCTGAGGTGAATGGCGTGGGTTTGGGTGACTGGAGAGGGTTTTGTTGCTCTTAATTAAATTGTCCACGTGTCCTAATGTTAGTGGGTGGCGTAAAACACTGGTTTTACGCCACCTCCGGACCTAATGTTTACTCATTTCGAAATATAGTAAAATTGTGTTATTTTCTCTCACATTTATGATGAATTTCATTATAAATTTAATTAGCAGATTCCACCATGAATTTAGAGTTTATTCTAATCCCTAAAAACGATAATGTTGAAAAATCACTCTCTAATGCCTAATGGTGGCTACAGGGCCGGCTCAACTATAGATGTAACTAATGCAATCGCTTAAGACCCCCAAATAATATATAATAAAAAAAAAAAAAAAAAACCCCACTTGTTAAAAAAAAAATTATATATTTTGTATTTACGAACAATTTTTTAATCTCTTTATTGGTCAATTGGATGTATTAAAAACGCTCCATTGTGTCTTAAAATACAAAAGATTAAAAAGCCCATTGTATTACTATTAAAAAAAATTGTTTTTTTAATCTGCACACTACCACTGCACACAGTTGATAGCAATGATAGAACAACACACTGGCACACAAGCACTGCACAAAGGCCATGGCCACACTACAGCTCACACCTGGCCGGCTAGGCCACACACTAACCACAGCCCATACTCAATCTCAACGTATACTCATAGCATAGGCACACACCAACTGCACTGCACACTATCTTTTATTCTTTGACTTTTTACTTTATCAATTATTATAAGCTATCATACCAATTAATAATTTGATGTATATCATATCAACCTATTTATGTTATAGTGATACTAATTCATTGTACTTAATTATGTAAATAGATGAAAAAACTCCAATTAGTGTACTTAATTATTTAAAAAGGCTAGATTCTTTTCCAAATGCATATATTGTTTATAAAATATTATTAACAATACATGTTACGGTTACATCTGTAAAAAGAATTTTTTTCAAAACTAAAATTAATAAAACCTTATTTAAGGTTTACTGTGTCATAATAAAGATTAAATGGATTAGTTATATTATCAATTGAAAAAGAAATTTTAGAGGAACTTAAATACAAAAACTTAATTAGTAATTTTGCATATCAAAAAACAAAAAAAATAAATTTTAAATGATAAATAAATTCAATAAATATTTAAATATAAAAAAAATGCCTCACTTAAAATTTTCGTCTAAAATCTTCAAAGATGTTGAGCCTGTCCTACGTGGCTAGCCTCATTAAGTCGGTGACAAACTCTTGGAGGGAAGATTTGCTGAATGAGCTATTGAATGAAACTTCTATTGAGGCTATCAAGAGAATCATTATTCCCATTATACCAAGGCAAGATAGCTTAAGTTGGGTTGAAGATTAAAAAAAAAGGTTGTTCTCAGTGAAGTCTGTTTATAGGGTTATTGAATGTCACAGATCAGTAAGCTCCAGTGCAGCAAATATAAGAACTGATATAAACAATAAATAATGCTAGAGATGAAAACTTTTTTACAAAATAATTTACAAATTGCTGATGTGATGAGTGATTATTAGTAGATAAAAAAGTTATGTTAATAATGAGTTTAAATGAAAACTAATAAAAAGCTGATCACATCAACAATTAATAAAAATATTATAAAATAATTTGTGAATTTAGCATTACTCATAAACAATGGGCAAATGACATAAAAGCTCAAGATTTATGAAAGACGAAGGAATAATTGGTGGAAGCTATTGAAGCTCAAGATCACATGCACTTGTAGTTTGCTTTTATGACACATTGACTGATAAAATAGACAGGAATAGTTTGTCGGGAAATTTTCTTCCGCTAGTTTCTTTCATTCATTAAATGTCTCTCTTTTTTTCCTTGAAAATTTATTCATTAAACTTTTTTTTTTTTTTTGGATAAGATTCATCAAATGGTTTCTTCTTTTTATGGAAATTCATTAAATGTGAACGGTAGGACGTAGGAGCTTGGTCCACTTTAGTAATGTGGGTAACACCCTAACAGGTAGCAGTTTTTTTTTTTTAATGAATCTAACAGGTAGGAGTTTGGTCCACTAGACTTAATGCATTTAGATTTAATAAGATAGGACGCCTTAAACTTAGAGTAGACGAAAGATGATGCACTTGAAAATAGTCAATATTTGAAAGGATAAAATTTAGCTACAAAATTAGTTGTAAAAGAATATGTTTATTTGGATGTGAAACAGGGTAGATGAAAAACTTTGGAGAGAAAATGAAAATGAAAACTTTTTTGAAGTGCGTTTGGTTGGATGGGAAAAAAGAAAAATAAATGGTAGGTTCAAGTGTTTCTCAAACCTACCAAAATATTTTCTCTTCAAAATAGAGAGAATTGAAAATGATTTTTTTTTTATTGACAAAAATACCCATATGCACATGATTTCTTCAAGTTGCCTTTATTTATTTTTCTTCTCCTGTGTAGTAACGTTGTCTTTTTTTCAGGACAATATTGCCTCTTTTTTATTCTTTTGATTTTCTAAGCTTGGGCGTGCCTTCTTTCTTTTTCTTTTCTTCTTCTTGGTAATAACGTTAACGTTGCCTCTTTTTTTTTCTTTTCTTTTTTTTTGATTTTCTAGGCCTGTGCGTGCCTTCTTTCTTCTTTTTTTTTTTTTTTTTTTTTTATTTCTTCTGGGCAGTAACGTTGCCTCTTTTTTTTCTATTTTTTTTTTCTTTTGATTTTCTAGGGCGTGGGTGTGATTGTTGTTTTTTTTAACTATAATTTTTTTTACATGGTTTTTATTTTTTTAATAGATTTGGGTGATTGCTTCTTTTTTGTGGTTATTTGTCACTTTTTTGTTTTAATTGAGCATCATTCTTTAATATGGGTATATAAATAAATTTATTTAAACTCATTTTTTCCTTCCCTTCACTTTTTTACTCTCAACCAAACAAAAAGAAAATAAAATAAAATTGTTTCCATCCTCCCACCATTTTCTATCCTCTCACTCTTCTACCTCTCCAACCAAACGGACCCTAAGATTACAACCTTACTCAATAAAATAAATATTACTACACATTTTAAAAATCTAACTGTTGAATTGCATGTTCTTTACACTCTTAATTACACATATCAAATTTTGTGTCAATTAAATATTATTTACTATATGATCCATAACTTTATATTTTATGCATAATTTTAAATTACAAAAACTTTCAATTTAAAAATTTTATTGATGACAAAACTATTGTTGTTAATTTTTCTTGAAATTTTGCAAGCATGAAAAATATAAGAAAAATATGTAATTCAATGGTGGGTTTGTCAAAATTCACTTCAATAAAAAAAAAAATTAAGTAGAGTTATTGTCTTTGACTACAATCAATTTTATTGCTAAACTTTGTCCTATAATAAATGTGAATTTTATAAATGTGGTTGAGAGTTGCATAGGTTTAGTCACTCTCTTTTAGAAGGATCCTGACAGGAAATTTTTTTTTTATTTGTTCCAGACTTCTAGTATTGGACCACCAATCCCACTATATATATATATATATATATATATAGAAAGCTATTTTTACACCATCTTTTCTATCCAAACAAACAAAGCATACTTATGTTCTCATAATTCTTCTCAAAAATCGAATATATATACACTTTGTCTATTTCAATAGAAAACATTGTGTAAAGATAATTTTCTATATTTGGTTGTATCAAAATAAATGAGTTAAAAGAAAACTATATTTAGTCAATATAAAAAGTATAGCTTACTTTAAGAGATTGTTTTCCATTAATTTTTTTTGGAAAACAACTTTATCTCACAGCAAGCTAAACATTGTGTGAGATTGTTTTTCAACTCATTTGAGATTGCTACCAAATATAGGAAAACAAGATAGTTTTATGAAAAATGTTTCATTTTCTATAAAACATTATCGCTGAAACAAACAGAGCGTATATGAGTTTGTTAGTAATAATTAGGTTATGTTTGGTAAATTGTAATAAACACTATAATGAAATAGTTGTTCTTATGGTTTAACTATTTTGTAGTTTGATTATATTTTTATTTTTTTCTAAAGGTCAAGTCAATACCTTTCCATTCATCATAATTTGGGATTGCTACATTTTTCAATTATAAAAATACCTGGCCATGTGAAGAGATTTATATACGAAAAAATTATTTTACACACAAACACATAAATCTCATCACACCTTTAGGTAATTTTGTGATTGAAAAATATTGCGACCCAAAATCATAATGAATGACAAGTATTGATCTTTATATATATATATATATATATATAAATATATATATATATATCTATATATATATATATCTATATATATATATATAGAAGAGCGCATGTGCCCAAATGCTAGCTTAATTTAGAGTGAAGTATCCCTATCTCCAAATTCTTTTCTATAGAGTAAAAAAATACAAAAAAATAAATGGTTAAATAACAGAGTCAAGAGAAGTGAGAATGTAGCCATAAAATTTCCTATGGCTTAAAATCATGAAGCACAAAGCTTAAATTTGTTGTGAGAATATCCAATAAAAAACAATGTTGTGGAAATATAGAATTTCTTACAATCTTTTAAACTAGTCTTCCAGGTCAAAATGGACATTTACCCCTTTCGCCAAAACTTTCCAGCAAAATATCCCTATTCTGAAACTATCTAGCAAAATACTCCTGTTTTAAACTCGATTTTCTAAAAATCGAGTTTCAATGAAAAACTCAATTTTAGAAAATCAAGTTATGTGAAATCAAACTTAAAAAAAAAAAATACATGGAACTCGAGGTCCATGTAAAATTTCTCACATTACTTCTCTTTTGGGCGAAAGGGGCAAATATCCATTTTGGCTTAGACTTCCACAACATTGTTTTTATCGTTATTCACTTATCCAATATCTTCTCTTTCAATTAAACGGGATTTAATTATGATTTATTTTGAAAAAAAAAACAGAGGAAATTTACATTTTTATAATATGTAATCAACTATTTTAGTTCAGTTGTGCGAATAAAGATTTGGCACAACCTTCTTTTTTTCCCCAAAAAAATTGCTAATTTTTTCAGCTAGGTATATAAATAAGCACTATCCTACAATTCTCCATATGTGTGTGTATATATATATGTACACTCTTTTATTAAAATAAACTCTCTAGATATTTATTTTACTTTACTATTAAAGTCTCATATTTCCATGATTTTAGTTTACATCAAAAATTGGATTGGTTGTGCCCCCCGCATCTGTTGCTTTGGTGGTGTTGGGTATACAAGCTCTTAGTAGTGATTTTAGGCGAGTTTCCTTCTCACATGTTCTCCGGCAAGGCAATAAGCCTGCTCATTTACTAGCTAAACATGCCAAGGGCATTGCTTATTTCTCTACTTGGATGAAAGAGAATCCTTATTTTCTTGAACAAGCTCTTCACCCATATGTATTATCTTTTGCTTTTGATTAATAATATTAACAGTCTTTCCATAAAAAAAATTACATTTAAATATATTTATATTTGAATTAAATTTAGTATACCCATGTACACATATCATTTGAATTCAACCTCAATCTTTCCATTTGTTATTATGCCTTTAAAATACTAAATTTTTAAATAAATAATGCTAATTATTCTACAAAAATTTTTGCATAGAGGTTACAATGATGATGCACAAATCTCTCTCTCTCTCTCATATATTTTTTATATATGTGTTCATTAGGTGATCGCTGCAAGTGATAAAATATATCAAATTTATTGGCATATATTGTTCATACAAATTTAAATAGTCATACAATTATTCATTACACATATGTTTTACAATGTACATTCAAAATTAATCCCTCCAATATCTCATTTATCTCATTATTCATTACACATATGTTTTACAATGGAAACTTACCTTCACTTGATATGGATGAGTCCTTTTATAGTAAGCTTTAGAGTGGTTACTTGTTTAGTAACTTCCTCAACATGGATGGAAGTTAGAAAGTTTGGACTTAACTTCCACAACTGCTATAGAAGTTAGAAGGTTCAGTCTTATCTCCTACAACTGTTATAGAAGTTAGAAGGTTTAGACTTATCTTCTACAACTGCCATTAGAAATTACGAACTTAATGGAAAGTTAGAGTGATGAATAAAGAGTTTATTCATACTTCATAATAGTAGAACGTGGTCCGGATTATAAGCTTTTGGATATAAATTCATCTAGAAAATTTCTAAGTGTTGGGAGGTCGTCCAAGCGCTTTGATGTTAGACGACCTTCTTACACTTTGGACGATCTTCTTACTCTTGGACAACCTTCTTGGATTGGGACTACCCTTTTGGCCTTGGATGACCCTATGGACGAACAGAAGATGGTTCAATTTTTGGTCCACCATTAATGTATATTTGGAGGTCTTTAATTCAATCCATTACACTATTAGTCTATGGGGTTTCAATGGTGTTTTATGGGCAAAGAATGAAATAATTTGGCCAAAAATTAGGACAACACTTTCTTATAAATAAATAATAAATAAAAAATCTTATATTTCACTTTCTTGCCATTCAAACAAACACAAGAAAGATGAAGTTAGAGATTGACCTTACAAACAAGTTAGAGTAACCTTTTCAATTCTTGAGGAATTTGCTAACACTGTTAGCCCTAAAGGTTTAAATTAGACTTGTCAATTGGATCGGGTTGATTTGATTTTGGTTAGTTCCATTCGTGTTAAAAACAGGACGTCCTAAATGGATTATCTAATCTATTACTCTAACTCAATTTTTTAAGGGTTAGGTCGACTCAACATAACCTTTATTTTTTCAAATAATAAAGAAAATTAAAATAAAAAAGAAAGTTAATTATGTTATTTTTTGTCTTTTTTAATACAAATACAAAAAACGATAAAACACAATCTTAAATAATACATAAAATCTTAAATTAATAGTAAAGACCTGGAAGTGGTTATTATAAAAGATGATTATTATAAGCAGTGGTAGAGCCAGAAAAATTTCTCAAGGGGGGCCAAGCCAAATGGATCATTGTATTTTGGTAGCTTTAACTCTCTCTATATATGCATATGACTTTATTTTTGAAAAACAACACAAATCTTTTGCTAAAGAGATTTACTTATATATTTTTATTAACTTATATTTTAAATGCTCCTAAAATTAATGACTTATATTTGACAAAAAAAAATCAATATTAAAAGGAAAATAAAGGAGACAACAATAAATTAAAGAGCATTTATACTTTAAAAAAAATAGTAAGAGGGTACCATCACCTAAAATTTAATTTACTCAATTTTTAAAATTTTTAGAAGGGAGCATTTTTGGAAAATCCAGGGGGCCATCCCCCCCTAAGCCCCCCCCCCCCCCCCTAATAAAGTCTAATATTAATAACTAGATTTGAGGTTAGCTGAGCTTCCTAATGAATAGAATGGATTAGAGAAAATAAGGAAGAGATAAAAGGAAAAAAACTAGTTTGTTCTTATCGCCTGGAGATCCAATACAAATTAATGGCTATTTATACAATTGTAGAATGGACACTACACTAATAACTACTACTAGCTGTAATAAGCCAGTAACTAGTTGTTGCCGGCTATCCTCTCAACACTAACTAACTAAGGGTCTGTTTGGAATACGCTTATTTTGCTGAAACTAAAATTTTTTTGCTGAAAGTATGTAGATAAATGTAAAAGTTAGCTGAAATAATACAGTGGAACCCATGAATAGTAGAAAAAATAAGCTGAATAGTAAAATAAGCTACATTTTTTAATTTGAAGCCAAACATACACTAACTAACTAACATAGAACAGCTGTAATACCAGCCTCACTAACCTCCCTAATTAACAGTAATCATGATTAAGCTAAATCAATGGCTTAGCTGGACTTTTAACACCCTCTCTCCACCTATGATTATAAGTAGAGAATTGGGCTTTTAGCTAAAATTTGCTAGTTTAGGTGTCTTTTTTTAGTACACTTTTGATTTTTGATGTTCGGATTTTTTTTTTCTTTTTTTGTGGGGATCCATTGAGTTAAAGATTTTTCATATTTGCTCACCAATTTTGATTATATTTTCAAAAAGAAAAAAAAAATGATATCATTATGTTGGTACTTAACCATATACCAATTATGGAGGTGGTTGGGATTTGGAAAAATATAAACCGACAATACTATGGAGTATGACTACACTCATTTTCACACCTAATTTTATAACAAACTGACTTATGCCACTATAATTTTATAACATACTGACTTATGCCACTATACGTGATCGACTAAAACTGGTGGATTGATGTAAATAGAAATGGACAAAAACTGTTCATTACTCACAATTGCACATATTAACATGTTATAAAATTGAGTATGAGAATACAAGTGTATCTAGAATTATTTAAATCTAATTGAGTGGAAGCAAAATCACAGAACTCCGAGAATATTTAATTATTCTTAAAAAAAAAAAAAAAAACCTTAAAATGTAGGCCTAATAGCCTAGTAGGGTAATGGTAACAACAAATGACTTATAAACAATAAAACCAGACCAAGTAGGCTAAGAGCATTCGCACCGGCACTACTATATGCCATATGTTGGCAAATTTTACTATTTTCGCACAAAAATCAAGCTTCATTTGGACTTGTAAAAACCAACTATTGCAAAAAAATTTGCAATAGTGCTACAGTGCAATTCTAAAAGTAGAATTGCACTATAGCTCAATTTAAAAAAAAAAAAAAAACTAATATTTTAATCGCTTACTTTATCAATTCCTCTCTCTCTCTCTCTTACCAGGTTTTTGGGTTTTTGTTTTTATTTGGGTTTTGAGATATATTATTTTATTGTGTAAAAATATTGTTTTAATGTGTTGTATTGTAAAATAAAAGTTGAGATGCTAAGAGTATCATAAAATTGTATGATATAATTGATAAAGTAGCTTTTTAGAATGGTAAAATAGGATGTGATAGAATTTTGAGATGTGAATGTTCTAAGGGCCGTTATAGGGACATTGGGCCTAGTAATTTATAAATGATGGCCCAAAAAATCTCTTGGGCTAAAAACTCAATCCGAGGACATCAAATGATCTAGGGGTACATGAATGTACCTCGTAAAGAAAATGCTAGGTAAAGATGTGATAACGTGTGAACAAATTATGTTCGAGGAAAGCTTTGTCCTCGGATAGTAAAGCCGAGGTCATAGGAAGAGAGGTTTAATATCCCCAGGGTATGTTATAGAAAATCCTATGGCTACGGGAAGACACGGTACACGTGGAGGACAATAGAAAGGGAGGTGGGATATCTAAGATAAAGCTGCTACCACCACCCACACATTAAAGACTCTGCAATTGATATACTGACCACATTAATGGAGAAATGGGACCTGAGCATGAGGTTTGGAACTTGGTCCCTGATCCTAGAGGACTTCAGGAAAATTGGATGGGACAAGTATCTAAAACCAGCGTTATAACCATAAGGTGGAAGATGAGAATGTGGAAAAGAGGAAGTATAAATAAGAAAAAAGACCTTCGAAAGAAATGAGGCTTTTTCTTTAAAAAGAGAAAGAATAATGTAAACCATTGTAATCGACCTTAAGAAGCAATATTATAAACTATCCTCGGATTGTGTCCGAGGAGGAGCTTTCATTCATATTATTATAGATAACTCCTTATTGTGCCATTGGGCCAAAAACCTTTTCTTTCTTTATTGTTTAAACCACTTTTGAAATCTAAATATCAAGCCCACTCTCTACAAATTTATTGTAAAAAGGCCTTTCAAGCCCTTTCCCTTTTGATTGTGGATCGGGAGTTCGAATTGTGTCCTTACAGCCGTAATTGTAACACCACATTTATGAGTCATAAACTATGGGGCCCCCCAGAAGAAAAGCCATAGTGAATTTAGAAAGCGACCTTTGCCATAAACTCTCTTATATTTTTCTTAAAAGATTTTGGTAGACAAGACAACAACAAACAGTCCCTACCCTTTAGGGCCTACATCTTTGCCGCAAGTCCCGCAATAATGTGGCTGACTGTATAAGTAGCGTAGAAAAAAAAATTGTTTTTATGTAAAAGTGGGAAAAATCTCTCATGCTCTAGGCGCATGAAACCTACCTCTTACACGCAGGTCTCGTACGCCAAACACATGAGATATCAACTCATAAAAGTAATGGATAAGAGTAAAGGATACAACCAATTACAATTTACAAAAATGACATGATAAAAGGAAAAATTATTAGCTAAGGTGATATGGTGCTTTAGTATTTCACATTCGTAGTGTGGTCCACTATAAATTTAATTAGTGGCCCTCACTAGAGAGTACTATAGAGTACAAAGTACTTAATAATTACTTGATAAATGTTGTGGTCTTACCATTATTCTTGATTTTTTGTTTTATCAATTTACTAGTATGTAACTCATGCAAATACGCATTTTAAATTAAACATAATTTTTATTATAAAAATATAAATAATTAGTCAAATTATTAAAAAAATAGCATATAACACATGTATACATTCAAAATTAAACACAATTTTGATAGTAAAAATATAAATAATTAGTCAAATTATTTTTTTTAAAGTAAACGTAATTAGTTACATATTAAAATTCTTACCTAAATTTAATACTACTTATGATAATTTTTATCTAATTTTTAATAAAATAGAACGTGTAGTGATAATTGTTGTGTGATGATTTTTATTGAGTGTATGTGATTTTTTTTTATTTTTTATAATTCATTAATATTAGATGCTTAATATTTTGTACTCATTAACTCACTTAGCACAAAAATAAAAAAATTTAAGTGAACATATAGCACAAACTTAAGTGGATAATTATGGTGTGGTCCCCGTATAAATTTAGACACATGGTGCAAAATTGGATTTTAATTTCGAATTCTAATTGATATTTTTATGTGTTTTACCTATTAATATATGTATGTATATACAGACACACACACATACACACATATATATATTGGTCAGAGAAATACTATATCCACAGTATTTTCACAACAAAACATAAATGTTAATTGTAGACAAAAAAGAGTCATTTTAGTGATGGGATCAAATTAGTACCGATTAAAATTTACCATCTAGAATTTATTTTAATAATGTTGTAAAAATATTATAGATGTACATTTTTTGGTCAATTTGCATGAATAGAATTGAGTAAAAAATGTGGCAAATATTAGCCTCTTTTTTTTTTTTCCAAAGTAATAATCTTTAGTCACATTTTTATATGTCCTCTTTAAGTATTACTCATGTAAATTAATAAGAGTCATGTCAACAGATTTCCTCAAGATAATGGTTAATAAATCATTCAAAAAAAACTTATATCACTTTGATTGAAAATTAAAAAACTGTTAAAATACTAACTACTTTTTTTCTTCTTTTTCTATACAAATTTTATTAAAATATTCCATTAACAAATGCCTTAATGCATTCATTGACTTTTCCCAAATAGACAGGAGACCGAGAGTAGGATTACCCCCATTAGCCTTCCCCCACCTATTTTTTTTCAATATATATATATATATATATATTTTTTTTTTTTTCAATAAAAAGAAAAAAAGTCGGCACTCTTTAATATCGAGTAATTCTTATCTCGAAATCGGTTTTATTCAAGAGCCTTGTACGTATTTTGTGTCTGTTTGCATGCTATTGCTCCGTCTCTCTCTCTAGCCTTTCGCATTGCTATAAATTAGATCCTCCGCCTTTCTTTTCTTTCTATCCGTTTTTGAAAAAAAAAAGACAAATCAATTGGTAATGCCTTTTGTCTTTTCCTCTCTCTCTCTCTCTCTCATGCTTTTTGTTTTTCTTTCATTTTCTCGAGAACCAAACTCTCTTTAACTTTCTCTTGATTTTTTCTTTCTCTCTCGTTCGCATTCACATTCCTTTTTCGATTACTGGAAAAAGTAAAACGCGAAAACTCTCTCCATTGTCAATTTCTTTTTCACGCTCTTATCGAAACTTTGTTTCTCCGAGTTGCATTGCTGATTGTTTGTTTGTTGCGTTGTGCGTAGTAGCGGAAAAATGTGGAAGCTGAAGATCGCGGAGGGAGGGAGTCCATGGCTGAGGACGCTGAACGGTCACGTAGGACGACAAGTTTGGGAGTTCGATCCCAAGCT
The DNA here is from genome assembly GCF_040712315.1 of Castanea sativa. Lineage (NCBI taxonomy): Eukaryota > Viridiplantae > Streptophyta > Magnoliopsida > Fagales > Fagaceae > Castanea > Castanea sativa. Next base: position 7,836,447 of record NC_134019.1, on the reverse strand, counting down.
CGGATCGCCGGAAGAGCTCGCCGAGATCGAGTCGGCTCGCGAGAATTTCACCAACAATCGCTTCCACAAAAAGCACAGCTCAGATCTAATTATGCGCATTCAGGTATATTCAAATGAATATTTGCATGTATTTATCATTGTGATTGAGTTTTTTTTTTTGTTTTTTTTATTTATGAATATTGAAATTCTGCTTGTTTCGAAAATGAATTTCTTTTGAGTATAAATTTTCTTATTAACTGTTAGTCTTTTTAATAATTTAAAATGAATTTGACAATTTCTCTATTTATTTATGAATTTTTTTAGGGAATATTCGATTAGGAATGCTCGTACTTTACAGAAATTGTAGAAAATTATATATATAATAGATATATGTATGTATGTATGTATGTATTTAAGTATGTAAGTATGTATGTATGTATGTATGTATGTATTCACAATCAGAAATTGCAGAAATTGAATTGTGATAGAGTGATTTTGGTTCGTGTGCGGTTTGATAAATGTTAATATGATCTGAACTTAGAGAGAGAGAGAGAGTTTGCCTTATTAGGCAGTTGGTGGTTGTTTACTTGTTAGTTGTTAAACTACTTGATTGAGTTTACGTGTTGGTTAGATCATCGCAGTTGTGTGACTGTGACAAGAACTCAATTCGAATTAGAGATGGTGTCTTAGTTAGATGATTTTTAAATTAATTGTTTTTTAATGGTTCAGTATCATAGTCATTAATGCTTTGGTCAGCAAGTTGAAGATTCATAATCATAGAGTCAACAATTGTAGGGACAGGAACTCTTAACACTATTATGAATCTATGATAGTTTTTTTTTTTTTTGGTTTTCTTATTTCTTCAAAAACTTTTCTAGTTGTTCACATCGTTATTGCTAAAATTTTGTTTGTGAGTGGTGACTTCTAATTCCCATATCCAAATTTTGTTTGTGTGGTGATTTACTATCTAGTGTTAGAATGATGAAAGTTCCCATTTGCTAACATCTTAAGTTTTTGAGACAACGGGTAATTTATCATGTATTAGAGCAGGTGGTCCTATTTTGAAAAGCTATCTTCACTCTACCCTAAATTATATTATAATAAATCAGATATGCTTTGTTATTTAAATAAACTTCAAAATAATTAATATTCTGCAATAATTTCTCTCATGCCTTAGTTGTTGGTGATAAAGCTACTTATCAAAAAAAAAATAATAATAATTTTTTTGCTGATAAAGCTTTAAAGATTTAAAAAAAAAAAAAATGCGGGACAAGGGGGGCCACAGTACTTGTATGCTGATCATGATTCATGCAGGTCAGTATTAACCAGTACAGTGTGAACCTCATGAAGTCAAAATAAATTTCCTCTAAGCAATGACAGACGAGTTTGGACCTGCTCTATATCATACAAGTAATAAAATAATTGACATATTTTTATATGATTTTCTATGACAAGCAATAAATTTACTAGAAAAAGAAGGAAAGGAGAAGGAGGGGGGGGGGGGAGTAGTTCCAGCTCCAAGTACAATAAGTGTTTTTGAAAGAAATGACATGAACCAATTATTTGCTACACAACCACTATCCTTAGGGTGTTGTATTACACAAACAATTTATTTATTTATTATGACATGAACAAGGTTAATTTACATATCTTGTGCTTTTTGGTCTTTCACTTTTAGATGTATGTTGATTGAACCATATATGTCATTTGATCACAACTATAACGTTTATGTACTTTTACAAAGCACAAGAGAATTATATAAAATATTAAGTTTAAACTTTCTATGACTAGATCATTATGATATTGACCATTGATAATTTTTTTTCAATTTACTGTATAAAAATTTTAAGAATTGAAATAACCTAGGTAAAATTTGAACTTACAAACATTATACAATTGCACTTACCTAATGGGTAAAGTATACAAATTTTGAGTTATTATTAATTTTTATTATTTGTTACGAATATTTTTATTAGAAGTTATGAGATATTATATTTGAAAACTGTGCGCTTTACTTCAATCAAGTGCACGCTTGCGTTTTGCACCTAGGCTTTACGAGGCCTATGCTTAAGTGCACTTGACGCTTTTACCAACATGTCTAGAGATTACAACTTAAGACTTAAATAATGTAAGACATATGATTGTGGCTTTCATGTTGCGTTTTCTCGGGTCAATTGATTTTCATTCACAAGAAGTGTCCAAGTTTCTTGAAAGAAGAGAAGAAAATTCCTTGTTTCTATCATCAGATTGCGGAAAGATATCTTCTTGAGTTCTTGATGTAACAAACAAACCAAATAGCACCTACAAGACTGTGTTCACTGTTCAATGAGGTCATTAATCATTCAGGGTTTTTTGTGGATGGATTAATTGAATTAATCAAATGAATTATATAAATCAATCTATTTGAATGTGGATTATTCTCAGTGAATATAAAGAGATATTCAATTGGCATCTTATATGTGGTAATTTTGGCAATTAGCCATGTGGTTCTCCTTCCACATCTTATATGTGGTCTAATATGATTGAAGAAAATCAATGTAAAGATATAACTTTTTTTTCTTAGTTTTTTCATTAGTAATGAATGACATGAAATTTCACATGCTTCCCTAATAAAAATAGCAAAAAAGGGCATACATTGGTAAATATCTGGCTCTTTGAAGTGTTTTTGTTCTTCTGGTGTGTCCTATGGCCTTGGATCAAATGCATCTCATCTTCCATCTTGGGCAGAGATTGAATTATAGGCTCACTATTGTATTGGTGCTTTGTTATTTTTTGCCTTAAAAAAAGTGCTCTACTGCGTTGGGACGTGAGAATAACAAATGAGATTATTAGTACTCTGGTAATTGCATGAAAGCCATATGTTAAGTTCTTTGATACTTGATATTCATCATTTATATTTAACCATTGGCCTTTCCTTACTTGAATACAGTTTTCCAAGGAAAACCCACGTGATATAGTTCTACCCCAAGTCAAAGTAAAGGAAACAGAAGATGTTAAAGAGGAGATGGTGACAAAGACGTTAAGAAGGGCTATAAGTTTCTATTCAACGATCCAAGCCCATGATGGACATTGGCCAGGGGACTATGGAGGTCCTATGTTTCTTTTGCCTGGCTTGGTAAGTGCTAATCTTACCACCAGCGCCTCTTTTGTTGTAGAAGATATTCTAACGACCTCATAAGTTCTGTGGTTGGTAATCATCGCGATACAATTGTATTTTGCCTTCAGAAAATGTATGAGGGGTGTCAAAGTTAATTGTCTTCTTTATAATACCTTTTTTCTTGATATATATCTTCTTTTTATAATTTTCTGCAAAAGAAATAATCATGTTATTCTTGACATACTTTTTTCCTGTATAATGGATTAGGTAATTACTTTGTCTGTCACTGGAGCACTAAATGCAGTTTTATCTGAAGAACATAAAAAGGAAATGTGCCGTTATATCTACAATCATCAGGTAAGGACAATTTTCTACAATGTCACAAGTACAGCTTATCCTGACTTTTCCTGTATTAAATGTTGTCAGTTTCTTAGTTATTTTCAGTTGTTTGTTAAAGTCTTTCCTTTGTAGAGTCTTGCACTTGGACCAAAAACCATCTTAATGTAAAGATATGTAAGTGCAGAATCAAGATGGTGGGTGGGGACTGCACATTGAGGGCCCGAGTACCATGTTTGGTACGGTCTTAAGCTATGTTACATTAAGGTTGCTTGGTGAAGGAGCTAATGATGGGCAAGGAGCGATTGAGAGAGGGCGTACCTGGATTCTGAGCCATGGCAGTGCTACTGCGATAACATCATGGGGGAAGATGTGGCTTTCAGTTGAGATTTTATCCTTTATATTTTCAGTTTAAACAATGAACTTGATGTTTGCTGGTGATCTAGGGCATTTGCTTAGTTCCTTTTGTATTGCTTATTGGTAATAGGTACTTGGAGCATTTGAATGGTCTGGCAATAATCCCCTTCCCCCTGAGATATGGCTTCTTCCTTACTTGCTCCCAGTTCATCCAGGTAAACAACCATTTATTATTACTTTATACAAACAAACACTAATATGGCTTTATTTATAAAAAAGAGGATAAATGGGTCTTATACTTATTTCCAAATCACAGTTGATTACTTGAGTTTTTCTTCTAGAAGTTCTATGCACTAAGGTTATGTACATTGCTTTGGGACTAGTATTTATTTGACATGGTGTTGATATTCAAATTTATAACTGGAAATTTGATTTGAAGTTTATTAACTTTAATGGTTCTAAAATTAATTTGATTATTTTCTATTGATATCATTAGAATGTGGTGCTGATGATTGAAATCATTAATCTAAATCAAATGAACTGAGTTTGTTTTTGAGGGATGAAAATGATGATTTTGAGCTGAACAAGACCAGAATTCAGTTGCTAATGAGCTCTGGCTCAAATGGCACTTCCTCCTCCCTCAATAAAGGGATGGAGGTAAGGTCTTGGGTCCCAGACTGATGGGGTACATGTGTAACTTACTTTTTTATTTTTATAAATGGGTACATGTGCAACTTACCACTAAGACAAAGGTCACCAGACTCAGTTTTGTGAGAAATTAGAGTCTATGACGTATATATTGATTATTTCTCCTTTTTTTTGTTCTGCATCCTATTTTAGCATCTTCCTCATGCTGTGGTTTGTTGATTAGCCCCCCCCCTCCCCCCCCCCCCCCCAAAAAAAAAACCCTTCTCTGACATACTTGTCAGTTTTTCCCAAAAGATTCTTGCACAAATTGCAACTGGGATGAATGCAACTATCCTTAGCCTTTATGGTTGTCCTTTGCTTTTGCATTGTATGGTGATTTCATTTGTCAAAAAACTTGAAGTGAACTTGGTTTCTGAGTGACGTATGTAACAAGTGCATTATTCTTGCACCAAAATTAATTTTCATTCCACTCTGCAGGAAGGATGTGGTGTCACTGCCGGATGGTCTATTTGCCAATGTCATACTTATATGGGAAGAGATTTGTAGGTCCAATTACACCAACAGTTTTGTCTTTGAGGAAGGAGCTCTATAATGTCCCCTATCATGAAATAGATTGGAATGAGGCACGCAGCCTATGTGCAAAGGTTGGTCAAAATGTTATTTTTATCCGGTCAAATCTAAGCTTGTCATGTAAAGATACATTTTTAATTCTTTGCATTACTTTGCACTCTTCTCTGCACCTTATTGAGAATTCTAGAAGAAATTTTGATGATTTTTTAAAAGATCTGTATCTTTAAAATTCCTATAATTACAGACTTTAACCATTGTGTTGAAACTCCATGCATCATTACTTGCTCACAAATGTATCAACAGCCAATTCTTGCATTGGACTTCTCAACATAAGAATGTTGAGAATTTTGTTTTATAAGTAAAATATTTTATTTCAAAGCAAAGAATAGCTTAAAATGGTGAGCTTCTATAAACAATTACAAACAAACGTTCATATGATCCAAAATATCAACAACAGAGTTCCATGACACCCCCCCCCCCTCCCCCTGCCGAATTGGAGTGCAATATATTTTTATAAGTGCCAACTGTAGCACAATATTCAAAAAAAGATCTCAAAAAACTATTATTAATATCTTCCATTGAGTTCTCTTCATCTTCAAAAGTCCTGTGGTTTCTCTCTCTCCAAATGGTCCACATGATGCAATTAGGAGTTGCTTGCCAAATGAGGTTTCAATGACTGCCAAATTCTCCTCTCCATGAAAACAGAAAGTCACTTGTGTTGGCATCACCCCTATCACTCCAAAGGCTGTAAATGCAAAAGATCATAACTCATGGGCTATAGGGAATGTAGATAGAGCCACCAGTCTCAAATACTCATAAAGGATTATATACTAAACCACCCTGAGAAAGTAACTTGGATTGTTTTCTATCAACCCTTTTCGTGTTTTAGGTTGAATTCTTAATTGTGGTATAAACGATGTATTGATACCTAAGTTGTGAATACAATCCTTAGTAAAAGTGCCATTGTTTGAGTTTTTTTAATAACATTGTGAACTCATTGAACATGTAAGATCCAGTTTTGGTGGTCACTTCTTTTTGGTACCATGAGAAAGTAATGCATTAAAGTTGACATTCTGTATCCTGTGTGTGATGCATACAAATTTCAGGTATCACAATGAGCTAATTTCTATGGGTTTTGGGTATTCTAAGAACCTTTGCAATAAGGTTGAATGGAGAGACTTTGTGCTTTGGTTCTAATAAAATGCTAAGGAATATGAAAAAGCATAACTCTGTAGTTAATTTTGCTGGTGTTATCAGCTATCAATTTATACTTTCATTTGGATCAGTGCTATGATGGGAAAAGGATTCATTGTTTTCTTTTTGCAGGAAGATTTGTACTACCCACACCCACTGGTGCAGGATGTACTTTGGGCATCTCTTCATAAAGTTGTTGAGCCAGTTTTAATGCGTTGGCCTGGAAAAAAATTGAGAGAAAAGGCTCTTCGCACTGCGATTGAGCACATACACTATGAAGATGAAAATACTCGTTATATTTGCATAGGACCTGTAAACAAGGTATTTTGTCTCAACCGTACTCTTTTTTGGTGTTGAACTTCTATCTGTTAAACAGTAGGGTGAGGTTCTTGCTGTCAGTACTGGCGGTTAATTTATTATTAAGAATTATACAATTTCTTTTGGTTCATAATCTAATCTCTGTATTCCAATTTGAGACAAGGGTTAGGCTTTTTATTTCAATTTGAGAATTATAGTTTGAAGTTACTATAATTTGCAGGTGTTAAATATGCTCTGTTGTTGGGTGGAAGATCCAAATTCAGAAGCTTTTAAGTTGCATCTTCCCAGAATACATGATTATCTGTGGATTGCTGAAGATGGCATGAAAATGCAGGTCCATGTTGTTCCTTTCTATAACCAATTCAAATGTGCAAGTTTCATGAAGTTGCAATTATTAAAATGGTTCATACAACTTGACTGTGGTTATATATCAAAATTTACAGTGCAAACTGATGACTTTGTTGCAGGGTTATAATGGGAGTCAATTATGGGATACTGCTTTTGCTGCTCAAGCAATTATTTCAACCAATCTTTTGGAAGAGTATGGTCCAACTCTCAAAAAAGCACATACATTCATAAAAAAATCGCAGGTGAATTTTTTTCTTCATTTATTAATACTTATTTGTTGTCGAGGGCTTCTTAGTATTGTGATTAATTCAATTCCTTCATCTTTTTCCTTGTTGATTGGTTTTTCTTTGCTCTGAAGGTTTTAGATGATTGCCCAGGCAATCTTGATTTTTGGTATCGCCACATTTCAAAAGGTGCCTGGCCTTTCTCAACTGCCGATCACGGTTGGCCCATCTCAGACTGCACAGCAGAAGGATTGAAAGTAAGAGTTTATTAATCTCAAACTATTTTGTTTGGTTATTTTGTGGGTTATAACTTTTTTCCTTTTATATTTCAGGCTGCCCTTTTATTATCTAAAATTCCAACATATGTTGGTGAACCAATAGATGCAAAGCAATTCTATGACGCTGTAAATGTCATTCTCTCATTACAGGTAGCTTGCACTCTGATAATTTAATTAAATAATTATACTGGTTTAATAGCCAGTGCATCACCAATCATTTCTACTCGATGTGCTGAGCATACCTTCTCTGAAAGTGGTAATATGCGGTCTGAATGTCTATGTGAGGATACTTATGGGTTTACAACTTGGTCATCTGCTAATACTTTAACACACAAACTTTGCAAATTGTATAATGACTAACTTTTGTTAAGCCTTTTCATTCTGCTGCTTGTTCTTGTTTCCATCTGTACACAGTATCAAACATTGTATTTGAGATAATTTTTGATAGGCTATTTTTTATTATCAATGCAGAATGGAGACGGTGGTTTTGCAACATATGAGCTCACAAGATCCTATCAGTGGTTGGAGGTAGCCTCCTTTTAGTTCTTGTTCCCAGTAATGTTTAAGTATCCTTATTTTACTTACTGTATTTTATCCCATTCTAAGGCATGTGGGCAACCATGAGTTACTTTTAATGGTCTCCTTCCTTGAGCAGTACAGTTTTAGGTTGTGTTTATTATAATCAATAAGGTATAAGCGTTCATTCTGTTCTTTTATATATATATATATATGGCTGAGTCTGTTCTTTTTTATGTCTAGATGCTGTGGTTGTTATCTTGTGGGATGTCTTCTTCCCTTTTTTTTTGGGATTACCCATCAAATATGTAGCATGTATGAAATATAGAAAAAGGATGAAACTTTCATATTTGTTCCCCCTTTCAAGTCCAATCTCAAGCTTTCTGATGCATGTTCTTGGTCATTAGTCTTGAGATCTGGAACTTCACGTAAAAATAACGAAGATCATACCCCATTACCATGAGCTTCTTCAGTGGACCTGTTGCTGTTAATGTTTCTATATTGTGCTTCACTGTTGCCTGGCTTATCTTTAAGGATTCAGTTGATCATCACCTTTATTCATTGTTCTCACACAAGTTTATGCTCACTCAATCTTTTTGGTGTTTTATATTTATCAGTTTTAAGTCTTCGTCAATAATCCCTCCTAGGTTGAATTATTAGGGGCTTTGGGTAAACCCAAGGTGTTGTGGGATGTCACTCCTGTTCTATTGTTTTGAGAAAAGAGGGTGCATTAACTTTGGATGGAGTTGTATATAATCAACTGGAGTGAGAAGAGTTCTCTCATTTGAACTAAGTACCTCTTTTTGGAATTTTTCCTTTGGGATAGGGGCTTTATTTTTTCTTTTCTTTTCTTATCCTGTAATTTCTTCTTCTTTTGGGGGATGGAAGGCACTATTTATATCACTTTTTTTTTTCCCTGTTTTGTTGATTTTTCCTTGAATGACTAATGCACTAGGCCCTTAATTCCCCTACTACCCCCACCTCTTTTTTTCTTCAATGTTTGATTTTGAGCTTACGGCTCTTTCGCTAAAAATATCAGGCTAAATCATGTAGTAACAGATTGTATACTTGCATAAAATTTGAATAATTTTACTAGTGTAAAATGGGCTTGATTTTTTGTTTTTTGGGTTAGTGGATGAAGTATTGATGTATTTATTGTCATTTAACACAGTTAAAGGGCAGGAAAATTTTCAATAATTTTCATAGACTATAATTGGAAGAATGAAATCAAGTTGTGTTAACTTGCACACTATAAAATGTGTCATGAGTTTGCCTTATTTGTTATGCATAGAAAACATGCACAGAAACATGTGTTCCATCATTAGTTAAGCTGTAGATCATGGAAAGGTAATATATTCCATCTTGTTCTTTGTCTTCAGTTGATCAACCCTGCAGAAACCTTCGGTGACATTGTTATTGATTATCCGTAAGATATCTACGCTGACTTCAATTAGTTGCTATGTTCTCTTGTGAGATGAATTTAATGTTTGATAATGACTTTAATGGCCGTAGTTATGTGGAATGCACCTCAGCAGCAATTCAAGCTTTGACATTATTTAAGAAATCATATCCCTGGCATCGTCAAGAAGAAATAGAACTATGTATCAAAAGAGCTGTTATGTTCATTGAAAAGATACAAGCATCAGATGGTTCATGGTTTGCTTCTGCATCTATTAGTCCATGAGCTGTGTCTCACTGAATTCTTTGTTGTTTATTCATGTTCAAGTGTGGCAAGTGATTTGCTTTTGCTATATATTTCATGGGTTATTTACCTTTAATATCTGAAAGTGCTGAACAGGTATGGTTCTTGGGGTGTTTGCTTCACCTATGGTACATGGTTTGGGGTAAAAGGGTTGGTGGCTGCTGGAAAGAACTTCAACAATTGCTCTAGTATCCGGAAAGCTTGTGACTTTCTACTGTCTAAGCAGCTTCCTTCAGGTGGCTGGGGAGAGAGCTATCTTTCATGTCAAAACAAGGTAAATTTATTAATTTTTGCATCTGATATAGGGTCCGTTTGGATATAACTTATTTTGCTGAAAACACTGTAGCAAAATAATCTTTAAATGTGTGAATAGTGTCGTGGAATCTATAAACAGTGCATGAACAGTGCACTCTGTCTCCTGCACAGTGAATTCATGTGTGTGAACAGTGCGGTTACTGTTCATACGCGCCGGAGGAAAAAAAAAACGCAAACGTGAAAGAAAAACGTGGATCCAAACAGATACATACTCTTCTTTCCAAAGGCATGCATGAAATTTAATATATCAATCTTACATGTGCCCCAAGAAACCGATAAATTGTCCCCCATTGTTTAACCTAATCTACAAAACCCTCCAATTTAAGCCACACATTTTCAAATTTAAATGATACATTCCCTCTGTTTATCCTATTAACATCAAGCATAATTGGAAAATGGTCATTGGAGTACTCTTCCCGATGTGGTGTAATGAGAAACCTGTCCAATTTGGACATTGATGCTCATGTTTATTGGACCTAGTAAATGTACCAGCTTCAATAAAACTCCATCTGCCCCTAATTTGAAATGAAATCACAAAAATCCCATATGGCTGTGGAAATCCTTTCTGCTTCCACTCTTTTACTAGGAAAATGATTGACTTTAAAATCCCCCCAAATACCCCCCCCCCCCACACACACACACACACAAATCGCCACCGTGTACCCCTGCAAATTTCTGCCACAGTTGTCTTCTTTCCCCAGCTGCATTTGGTCATATATTCCTGAAAAAGCCCAAATGTAGCCATCAACAACGCGTCTAAACTTACAAGAAACAGAAACTGCTCACTGCCTCTTCCAGTTTGTAAAAGACTCTTTTGTCTCATAGTTAAATACCACATGAAGTTACCACTGAGTGCACAAGACCAATTCACAAATTGGTTTCTGCCAATGCTCCTCACTGTTTACCTAGTCAATAACCTAATTTTTGTCTCCTGAAAGCACACAATGTTTCCTTCTAATCCCTTAATTGATTTTTAATACTTTGCCTTTTACCCACATCATTCTTACCACGGACATTCCAAGATGGTATACTGAGCTTGATGAGGATTGTGATAGAGACCCCTATCCCTGAAGCAGTATCCCCACACTGCCTGTTCATTTTCTCCTAATTTTATTCATACTCTGTATCTGACCAACGCTGTTAGTTTCTCTGGATTACAATGCTGGTGAAGCTAATAGCTTCCATCCTTGCTATAATGGTTGATAATGTTGATCCCTTTCCATGTTGAGGCAGAGCCAAGGGCTTCTTAGTGGCCAATGTCCAAAAATTTCAAATCCTCCTTTGTGGTCTTGATAAGTGGGAGGGGGGATTTCTCTCTCAAATTTTGTGGGGTGGCTCCCAAGCTTCTATTTATTTTCTATGTTCAAATTATGCATTTTTCAAATTTTGGATTATAGACTTATTACAAGCGTAAACAATGAGAAAGGAAATTATGTAGTATATTTAACTTGATTGAAATGGTTCTTGATAACATGGATTAGCTTATAAAACCACTAATCTTGGGTGAGAAAACAAAATCCAACGGTGCTCAATGCTGATATTTCTAGATAGGTCATGTCCATCATTATATTAAATGCATTTTCTGTTGCTTTTTCTGTGTTGGCAACAGGTGTATTCAAATTTAGAGGGCAACAGAGCTCATGTTGTAAATACTGCATGGGCTATTTCGGCACTTATAGATGCTGGGCAGGTATGCATCAAGTTTTACTTCATGACCTGTTTTATAGGCAAGGGATTACATAGCTTGTGATTTTAATTGACAATTTTGATTTAATTTACTTATCATATAGCCTCTTTGACCTCCTTTTACTTTTGATAAGAAAGTATATTCATATGTTCTTAGTGCCATTAATAACAGTTTAAGAAAAAATGGAAATTCCTTTTCCTTATAAGAGTATTTGAAGAATATGAGCTTAGTTGATAACGCTTGTGCCACATGTTTTTATTTCCAATGAAATTTTCTAGTGTTGGTAAGGATTTGGATTAGAGTGGGCTCCTTTAGAGTTTCCAATCAGAATTGCATGTGTTGTTTGGCAACCTTTGGCTGTGGGTGAAACTCAAAATTGGGACACATCAAATCCATGTGAACAAAGAAGGATGAAAAGAAAGAGTTCCATTTTCTGAATGATTTGACATGATCTCATTCTTCAATTATGATTCCATAGTTGAGATTTTCCAACTCAACTTGGAATTCCTTGTGATAACTGCAAAAGAGCTGGATTTGGATATGTCTTCTAATAAATACCTTGTGATAGGTTTTATTTTCTTGCACATGCAATTTTTTTTATTCTTGTACTTTTCCGGGACCAGGCTGAGAGGGACCCAACACCACTGCACCAGGCGGCCAAATTTTTGATAAATTCTCAAATGGAGAACGGAGATTTTCCTCAACAGGTAATTCTATAATGTACTTGGTATAGCATGTTTAATCGATTTCCATAAAAACCAGCATCTTACATCATCCTTTCAAAATGTCTGGCGCTTATATCTGGATTGAAGTCGTCGATTATTCTTTTAGACCTAAGTAGGCAGATGGTAAATGGAATGTATATGGCTTCGGCATGTATGTCATCCCTGTTTTCTTTCTTTTTTCCTCTGATTTTTTATGCCCTTCTTTGACCATGATAAATTGCTTATTGTTTCTTTGGTAATTTTCTTTATATATATATTTTCTCTTTGCAATTATAGATTGATAATAGTTAATAGAAACAATTTTCAATGCGTTTCCTTTGGTGGCTTAAAATTGTATTTTAATAAATAAACTTGAAAATCTGGTCTGAAACTTATGCTAGAACTGTGGCACTTTTGAAATTGGGGGTCGAGCTCATGCTACTTTTAAGAACCGAAACTGTGAGTTGAACCCACTATTTTAGATCTTGAAAGCCCTAAGGACACTGGTTTATGAAATATTTCTAAAAGAATTTTATGGAAAAAGAAAAGGTTGCTGTTTATTTACAATGCTAATTTTCTGTTTAATAATACTTATTTTATTTTTATCCCAGGAAATCATGGGGGTCTTCAACAGGAATTGTATGATCACCTACGCTGCTTACAGGAACATATTTCCTATTTGGGCATTGGGAGAATACCGCTGTCGGGTATTGCACACTTCATAAGCCAACATTGCTGTTATTTTCAGTACCATTTTTTAGGAAGTTGAAGTACTTTGTCAGCCTTTTTTTAAAAAAAAAATTAGCTTTCCCTGCTTCCTTCGGACTGTACAAGTAACGAGTTGTAGAAATCACCTGAGCACAAAACAACTCAAAAGAGAAAGGGGTGAAATTTGTAACAAGTTCCTAGGCTCATCTATTCTATATTTCAAATTTACTGATTTGTATGGGGCTTATCTTATTCCCATCAGATCTTAGTAGGGTTTTCTGAGTTGTAAAATAAATATAAATAAATGAATAAATAAAACCTCCTCTTTTTTTGTTTTATTAAGCATATTCGCATCGGTCTATTTAAAATTTACTGTTTATTTTACATTAAGAACCTAATTTTTTATCTTGCATGAATAATTTGCAAAAACACCTACATCAGATCATCTATTATATACTTTCTTTTCTTTAAATAATCAATTTCTATTTATTTTTTTTATCATTATTTCACCTACCCACCACTACCTACATTAAAACACACAATCTCTCTCTCTCTCTCTCTCTCTCTCTCTCTCTATTTTCTCTAAACAATACTCTCTTTCTCGTTGTGTCGTCCATTCTCCTCTGCCCATCATTTTTTCTTCTTCCTCTCTTCTTTCACCAAAAAAAAAAAAAAAAAAAAAAAAACCTCAAAACTTCAATTCAACACAAACTCATATCAATCCAAGTCCATTTTGGGCATTTGTAGATATATCTAGGGCAAACCCGATCTTTGAACCAACAATCACAAACCCGATTCGGTTTGGTAAGTTCTGAATCTTCATTTTCTCTCTCATGGCGGTGGCAAGCACTCCACCCAAGCTTCCATGGCAATGGTGACAGTAGCTTTGACGTCGGTTTTAGGTTAATTTGGTTTATTCAAACGGGTTTTTTGTTGGATTTTGTTTTGTGTTATTTAGAGTTCGATCTGCGATGAGTTTTTATTTGAATTGATTTCTTCTTCTTCTTCCTCTCCTTTTTTTGTGGAGAGAGAGAAAGAGAGAGAGTCAGGGGAAGAGAGAGGACGATAGTGAGAGTGGAGACGAGAAAAAAAAAATGCGAAACTATAATGTTGGGCCCTCAAGTTTACTCTGTGCGCGCAATTGATCCCTTAAGTTTGAAGTAAGCACAATTAGTCCCACAAGTTTTTAAACTGAGTTGTATTAGTCATTTTATTAACCGTTGTTAATAGAGTTACTTACGTGGTCAACGGAACAATAATTTAGCTTTTTTTTCAATGATGTGGCTTTTTTTATTAAAAAATTACAAAATAAATTTACACAATATTTTCAACGCAGTACCAAATTAAAAAGATATTTTTCTACTGATTGAACAAAGCACTGACCTGCTGTCAGTGGGATGCACTTTAATTCTGAGCCCAAGGAAGAGGCTCGTCCAAATCTGGCCTAGCCCATGAAGGAATTTTACTTTCTTCTTCTTCTTCTTCAGTCTTCTTGTTGCTTGACTCTTTAGAACTTTTAGCAAGAGCAACCACACAAAACTTACCACATCGTGGGTTTTTTTTTTTTTTTTTTTTTGCTTGGGATAGGAATGATCTCGGGAATAATGGATTTTCTACTCTGGGAGTGAGACTATTATTATGTAGTACTAGTATTCGATTTGAACACAACACGCTTGCTGCCATGCTTCTAACTTTTATATTGCGTTGCATTGGACTTGGCCCCTTCTTTTGTTTCCGTAACTCAAAAGAATCAAGATAAGAGATCAATTGTATGTATGTATAGTGATAAATAAATAAATTAAACAAGGAAGGAAGGAAAGAGATATGATATCATATGAGATATTGAGGAGGAGGACAGTGGAGAACCCAGGTTGTAAATATTGTTTGTGTAAATTTATTTTGTAATTTTTTAATAAAAAAAAATGTAACATCACTAACAGCAGTTAGTAAAAGAACTAATATAACTCAGTTTTAAAACTTGAGGGACTAATTGTGCTCGCTTCAAACTTAAGGGATCAATTGCGCATACAGAGTAAACTTGAGAGATCAATATTGTAATTTCGCCAAAAAAAAATTTTGAAAATCAAATAGAAAGCTACAAGTAACTCTGTAAATATACACTATTACCGTAGCAATTTTATATTTGCATGGTATATAAACCCACTAATGTGGGCATCTTTTGAGCAAAAATGTGTAAATTTTGTAACTATTTCTATTTTATACTAACTGAAGCGATTGCTCTAATATATACATATATCCGTTTTGGTTGTCTTGCCTTTTGCTTATTAAAAAAAATTGGTAGAATTAAAAATTCTTTTTAAAAAAAAAAAAGGTAAAATACAGTTAATACTTCTGAGGTTTAAGTTAATGTAAGTGTGGGGAGTAAAGGACCCAAGCAGGCATTTGGGCCTTTGGGCTCTAACAAGGAGGGCCGACCTGTTCTTAAATTAGGAACTTGTTAATACTGCAAACTGGCCCATACGCCGAAGGGCCGAGGACACATCCGAGGGTGAGTTTCTCCTCGGATAGACCCAGGAGGACTGGGAGTCTCACTAGAATGATCAAGACAGAGTTCCAGAAAGATCATTGGTTAAAGGGGGGATCCCTGTACCCTCTAGAGGCGCCGGTGGTAGAAAAATATCTTAGGAAAAGGCTGCAACCTCCACATTAAAGACTCTGCACCTACCTCCCTGGCCGCATTAATGGGGAAGTGACCCCTGAACAGTAGAACTGAAACTTCTGGTTACTATTCAAAAGCACTAAGAGAAGAAATATCTAGGGGGAGGGGATTTGAGCAACACGTGGATAAAGCACCAATAGAAGAAGTATTTAAAGGGGGTGAAGGCCAAAGAGAAGGGGGATCGGTCAATGACCAAGAAAGAAATTAAGAACTGTAACCTTTAAGAATAAAAGATAAATAATAGAGAAGTGGTCATTGGCTTACGTCCGAGGAGGCCCCTTTACAATTATCATCTACTATTTACAAGTGTCTTCACACCTTAGCCTGTTATCAAGTTCTCAGTACCTCTAAATTAGATTTCAAACCCGCACTCTATAAATTTCATTGTTTAAGGCTCGTTGGGCCTGAGCCCATAATTGTCTTTGGGACCAGGTGCAATTGTGCACTTACAATTGGCGCCGTCTGTGGGAATCTAGTTTGGAAGGAGCTGGGATACTATGGCAGGCCTAGGCTCACACCATGCAGAGTCTCAAGGATCACAACCTGAGGATCTTTTTGAGCGTCTTGAGCGTCGAAGGGATCGAGAGGGAAGCGTTCATACGGAATACCCTAGGGCGAGCCGTACTCATGGCGGGGGCAGCACCACCCACGAGGATGGTGCTAAGGCCATGCAGAAAGAGATTGATCATTTGAAAAGGAAACTGCGCCGCGTTAAACGCAAGCATTCGCCGTCCTCATCTAATCCTTCTTCAGTAGAGGTCTGGGGAAGTACTTACAGCTCGAGGTCATGGTCGCCCCCCAGCGTAACATCCTCTTGTGAGGAGGACGACCCGCCAGCTCGCAGGCACAAGAAGCTCCCTTCCAGGGGCTTGGGGAACGATGCTATGAGTCGGGCGTTGCACCAACTCTCTAAATCACCATTCTCACGAAAGATTGAGAAGGGGAGGCTCCCCAGGAGGTTCACCCAGCCCACCTTTACCATCTACAATGGCCGGACTGATCCGGTGGAGCACGTGAGTCACTTTAACCAGAAGATGGCGGTGCACTCTCATAATGAGACCCTGATGTGCAAAGTTTTCCCCTCTAGCTTGGGACTTGTTGCTATGAGGTGGTTCAATGGCCTTAAATCGGGGTCTGTAGGTTCGTTTGGGGAGCTTACTAGAGTGTTTGCGTCGCGGTTTATCACATGTAGCAGAGTGTCTCGACTATTGGACTCACTGTTATCCATGGCCATGAGGGAAGGCGAGACGTTGAAAGCATATTTCGACCGGTATTGGAAAATGTTTAATGAGATAGATGGTGATTTTGATGAGGTGGCACTCAATACCTTTAAGGTAGGCCTTCCTACTGATCACGACTTGAGGAAGTCCTTGACCAAAAAGCCCGTCCGCAGCGTACGTCGCCTCATGGATCGCATTGACGAATACAAAAGGGTAAAGGAAGACCAGCAGCAAAGAAAGGGTAAGGAGAAGGTTATCCTGCAAGAAAGAAGGGATTTCAGGTCGGACAGATACCACAACAACAAGCCGAGGAGAGATTACATCGGGCAGTCCGGCTCGGCAGCACCTCAGACCGTGAATACTGTGTTCTGAGAACCAATACACCAATTACTGGAGAAAGTTCGTAAGGAACTCTTCTTCAGGTGGCCTAGTAAGATGGCGGGAGACCCCGTGAAGAGGAATCAGAACCTCTTTTGTCAGTACCATCAGGACGTGGGCCACACTACCTGTTAGGATTTGTGCCCTTAAATCCTATTGTATGATGCTATGTATGATATTATGTATGACATTATGTACGACATGATGTATGACTTAATATTGTGTTTGATAAAGTTATTTTATTATTATCTAAAATAATGGTAACATGAATATGGGACATTATCATATAGTCCATGAGATGCATTGTATGTGATTTATGTGAAAAGTCACAGAAGATGTAAATCACAAGTTCTTTGTAAACTTAGAATTTATAGTTTGTAGTCGGTGATGAAATTGGGCATTTCATCTGTGAAGACTATAACGTGTCGACTAAGATGATTTGTCTTGATTATGGAAGTGGAAACTTCTAGTTGATATGTTGATATGTTTTAAGAGTTAAAATATATTGAACAGGACCGCTATGAGATTTATTATTTTCCTAACGACTGTCAAATGAATAATAAATCTCACGACTTCTATTTGCATGAACTCTTAATCCTGAGAGAATAATGGACCTGATCATGAAGTGTAGGTTGTTTTGATATATCAGGAGTGAGACCTGATGTGACGGTCAAAACCTCAGTATGTTGGGCAGCCACATTTAGTGTTAATGGAACATATATTCTCAATATGGAATTCATAGTCTCTTGATGGAGATATAAAATATTCCCTTGAGATAAGTTTAATGATTTCAGTTATTCAGAGAGTTAGGCCTAACCACTTTAGTAAGAAATTACTAAAGTATATATTTATGAAATTGGATTTCATAAATATATAATGAATAACTTTAAAGAATTAAACCGGGTACTCAATGATAAGATGTAGTAATTTACAAAGTGGCAGTCTACATTTATGACTTTGTGTTACTATGAATATTTTATGAAGGGGTTACATGTATAATAAAGTCTTGGGATATAATTTATTAATAAGGCCTAGAGTGCAATTATATTTATATATTGGTATTAAATATAATTAATGGTAACTTTGGACTTGTCAAGAGTTGACGGAAAAGCCCAAGACCCATTGGAGCTAGTGTCTTATTGGTCCCTTTTGGTCCCACTCCAAGCCACACACTAAAGCCCAATTGGAAAGGCCCAATAGGCCAGCCCAATTAGATAATCAGTTAGTTATAAAGGGAGAAACATACAGAATTTTTATTAAAAAGAGATTAGAAAAGAAAAAGAAACGGTGTGTGAGAGAGTGTGAGACACATTTTCATTCTCCCTTGAAAACTGATTGAGAGACCACGCATCTTGGGCGTAAAGTGGAATTGGAGTGAAGATTAAAAGTGTTCCTAAGTGCTTCTAATCTTTGTTTTGAATTTCTTCACACCAAGGTACACTATCTTGTTCTTAAATTCTGAAATTTACATTGTGCACGTTATCAATCATGAATGAAATAGATCATTGTTCGTTGCTTCCGCTATATGTTTTGTATGAGATACAAAACCAGAATTTTTCCTTCACTACCGAGAACTGTCGGACCTTTTGGAACCACTTGGAGCAGCTTGTTAGTGAAGGAAAACTGAAGCAGCACCTTTATCAATCTAACGGGCAGGGCCATCAATCCGGCTCAAACCATCAGAAGAATAATTCATCCCGGCCGGCATTGGGAACAATTAACGTTATCTTTGCTACACCTGGCAGGACCGGCTCAGGTCCTACCAGGGTGATGGCAGTTTCACATTCGCAGGCCGAAGAGGCAGGCTGCAGGCCGAAGAGGTTGAAGGTGAATTTACCCGTCTTGGGATTTTCAGAGGAGGATAAGGTTGGTACCATTCAACCCCATGATGATGCTCTTGTGGTCACTCTTAGGATAGGGAATTATGACGTAAAGAGGGTGATGATTGATCAGGGCAACGGTGCAAATATTATGTACCCTGATTTATTTAAGGGGCTAAGGTTGAAGCTGGAGGATATTACTCCTTACGATTCGCCACTTATAAGCTTTGAAGGAAAGGCCGCTGTACCGAAGGGGCAGATTCGTTTGCCCGTTCAATCCGACTCAAAAACGGTTGAGGTAGATTTCATTGTGGTTGACGCGTATTCCCCATATACAGCCATCCTTGCCAAGCCATGGCTGCACGCTTTGGGTGCTGTCTCTTCTACCTTGCATGTTAAGGTTAAATTACCTTTAGGGGAATATGTTGAAGAGATCCTCGACAGCCAATCGGTGGCCAGGCAGTGCATATCGGCCGCAGTGCTTCATCAGACAGAAGCCGAGTCATCGGCTTTAATCATCAAAGACTCATAGCAATTAACAGCTCCGGATGCACCTGGGGCGGTGATAGGAGAGGAGGCTCTTTGTGAGGAGTTAAAGAAGTTTTTGATAGCGGATGACCCTGAGAGGTTCTTCCAAGTTGGCATACGCTTGCCACACCTAGAGAAGATGGATTTGTTGGAGTTTCTGAAAGACAACATGGATGTCTTTGCGTGGGACCCTTATGAGGCTCCCTGCGTAGACCCGAGCTTCATTTGTCATCATTTGAATGTCAACCCCGCCATTGTTCCGAGAAGGCAGCCACCTCAGTGTTCTGCCAAGGAACATTCCGAGGCTGTCAAGGAGAAGGTGCTCAAGCTTAAGAAGGCTGGGGCTATTAAAGAAGTTTTCTACCCCGAATGGTTGGCGCATACGGTTATGGTCAAAAAGAAGAATGGAACGTGGAGACTGTGTGTGGACTTCACGGATTTGAACAAAGCCTGCCCCAAGTATTCGTTCCCAATGCCGCGTATTGATCAGCTTGTGGACGCCACTGTCGGACATCCTCGTATGAGTTTTTTGGATGCCTTCCAGGGTTACCATCAGATTCCATTGGCATTGAAGGATCAAGAGAAGACTGCTTTCATTACTCCAACAGGAAACTACCACTATAAGGTCATGCCGTTTGGATTGAAGAATGCTGGGGCTACCTATCAAAGAATGATGACCAGAATGTTCGAAAAGCAACTTGGGAAGACTATTGAGGTATACGTGGATGATATGGTGGTAAAGAGTAAAACAATACCTTCGCACGTTAAAGATTTGGCTAACACCTTCCAGGTGCTTAGGAGGCACAAGTTGCGCCTTAACGCCTCAAAGTGCTCTTTTGGCGTGGGTTCTGGAAAGTTCTTGGGTTATATGATTACTCATAGAGGTATAGAGGTAAACCCAGCACAGGTCAAGGCTATTCAGGACTTGCAGCCGCCTCGGAACCCAAAAGAGATCCAGAAATTGACCGGAATGATTGCCGCACTGAACAGATTTATCTCTCGGTCAGCTGACCAGTGCCGTCCTTTCTTCCAATTGTTGAATAAATGGAAAGGGTTTCAATGGACCGAGGACTGCGTGTTAGCCTTCCAACAGCTTAAGCAATATCTTTTTCGGCCACCCATTTTGTCTCACCCCGAGGCGGACGAGGTCCTGTTTGCTTATCTGGCAGTGGCCATCCACGTGGTCAGCCTGGTCCTCATAAGGGATGAAAGTGGGATGCAGAGACCGGTCTACTACGTTAGTAAGTCCTTGAATGAGGCCGAGGTGCGCTATCTACTCTTGGAGAAAGCACTTTTGGCCATAGTTCATGCCACGCGGAAGCTTCCTCATTATTTCCAGTCCCACACTGTGGTAGTTCTGACCCAGTTGCCCCTCAAGGCGATGTTACGCAGCGCCGATTACTCTGGCAGGGTGGTAAAGTGGGGAACCATTTTGGGGGCCTTTGACATTAAATACATGCCTCGCACCTCGGTGAAGGGCCAGGTCCTTGCTGATTTGGTGGCAGAGTTTGCCGAACCATTGCTAAAAGAGACTCTGAAGGAAGCACACATGGATGAAAAATCAGTTGGTGTGATCACAGCCGTAGCGCCTCCGGCTTGGAAAGTGTATGTGGATGGGGCGGCTAATTAGAGAGGGTCTGGTGTTGGACTTGTCCTGATATCCCCTGAGGGAATTATCTTCGAAAAATCTCTGAGACTGGCGTTCTCGGTTACTAATAATGAGGTCAAGTACGAAGCAGCCTTGGTGGGCATGAGCATGGTATATAGGATGGGTGGAAAGGAAGTTCATGCGTTCTCGGATTCTCAGTTAGTGGTCGGCCAGGTCACGGGGACCATGGAGGCTAGGGACCCAAGAATGCAAGAATACTTGGCCCAGGTCAAACGTCAGCAAGCTAAATTTGATTCCTTCGTCTTGTCTCACATCTCTAGGAGTGGAAACACCTATGCAGATTCTTTGGCCACGTGAGCAACGTCTTCGGCTCAGGGTTTGCCCAGGATTATCCTCGTAGAGGATTTGCTAGAGCCAACTCTTACCGTTGTCAACGCAGCTCGCATCCATCTGATAAGGCCTGGACCTAGTTGGATTGACCCAGTCATATCTTTTCTTAAGAACGACATCCTTCCTAAGGACAAGTCTGAAGCAGATAAGATACATCGAAAGACGCCACGTTTCTGGTTGTCTGAGGATTAGAAACTGTATAAATGATCCTTTTCAGGACCATACTTGTTATGTGTGCACCCTGAATCAACAGAAGCGCTTCTGGAAGAACTGCATGAAGGGATTTGTGGGAGCCACACTGGGGGAAGGTCCTTAGCCCATAGAGCCCTGACTCAGGGTTATTGGTGGCCTAATATGCAGAGGGAGGCTCAAGACTATGCCAAAAAATGTGATCAATGCCAGAGGTTCGCCCCTAATATTCATCAACCTGGAGGAGTTCTCAACCTTCTCTCCAGTCCTTGGCCTTTCGCACAATGGGGATTGGACATAGTGGGGCCATTTTCGAGGGCTGCAGGAAACAAAAGATGGCTGCTCGTGGGGACAGACTACTTCACTAAATGGGTTAAGGCCGAGCCTATAGCAAATATCAGAGATGTTGATTCCAAGAAGTTTGTTTGGAAAAACATCGTCACTAGATTCGGTATACCACACACACTTATTTCAAACAATGGCATTCAATTCGACAGCAAGGCTTTTAGGAAATATTGTGGTGATATGGGCATCATAAATAGATACTCCACCCTAACTTATCCTCAGGAAAATGGGCAAGCCGAGGCCGTTAATAAGGTCATAGTCAGTGGGCTCAAGAAAAGGTTGGACGATGCGAAAGGAAGATGGGTAGAAGAACTACCACATGTTCTGTGGACGTATCGGACTACACTGCGCAGGTCCACTGGAGAAACTCCATTCTCTATGACTTATGGAGCCGAGGCGGTGATACCCTTGGAATCTGGTTTCCCCACCCTAAAAACGAGTTCTTTTAGCCCAGAGAATAACGACGGTCTCCTGGAGAAAGACCTGGATTTAGTTGAGGAACAGCGCGAGGCAGCTATGGTCCAAATGGCTTATTATCAACAGAAGCTTAAGCGAGGGTATGATGCCCACGTGAAGCTAAGGACACTCGCACCTGGGGATCTTGTACTAAGAAAAGTTGTGGGCACTGCTAAGAACCCAGCTTGGGGTAAGCTAGGACCAAACTAGGAAGGTCCCTATCGCATTGTTTCAGTAGCAGGCATAGGGTCGTATCGGCTAGCTGACCTAGATGAAAGAGTTGTACAACGCCCATGGAATGTAAATAACCTTCGAAGGTATTATTATTAATAAAAGGTGCTTTTGTTAGTTAGCAGTTCAAAGTTATGAATACATTAGGGGCTTACAATTACTATTCTTAAGTGCCAAACAGAAACTTGGTTAAGTATGGTCCTCGGACCACAAACCTTGTGGAAATTGATATCTTGTCATTTGTTAAACAGAACCTTGGTTATGCCGGGTCCTCGGACCTCCTACTTTGAGGAAATTAACATTTGAAGTTACTATTCTTAAGTGTCAAACAGAAACTTGGTTAAGTATGGTCCTCGGACCACAAACCTTGTGGAAATTGATATCTTGTCATTTGTTAAACAGAACCTTGGTTATGCCGAGTCCTCGGACCTCCTACTTTGGGGAAATTAACATTTGAAGTTACTAGTCTTGAGTATCAAACAGAAATTTGGTTTTGTATGGTCCTCGGACCACAGACCCTGTGGAAATTGATGTCTTATTATTCAGTCATTGTTCTTATTCTTATCGCACACTTTGTGGAAGTCAGTACCTTACCATCTGTTAAAATTGGATCTTAAGGTGTACATCTGTAAGTATTAAAACAAAAGTTTCTTAAGGTATGGTCCTCGGACCTTACACTCTACTAAAATTTATATCTCAGATTATAAAGTTTAACTATCATGTGGGATTTCTAAGTAAGGCACTGTATACCATCCAAACTAAGTTAGTTTTTGTCAAATTTTTGAATGTCATGCTTTGCAAAGCAAGTGTGCATATGGCTGTTTAAAAGTTATGATTGTTTAACTGTTGGAATTAGACTTATTTATTCTGTTCTTTCTTTAGCTACGTGTTAGTGAGAACTTTCATGACAAGCATAAAAAGGATAAAGTAAAATAAATACAACTTGAATGAAAATTGAATAAAAATTGTTCTTCATTAATTGTAAGTAGAATACATCATAATGTAAAGAAACTGCAAAGTACAGAAAAAGTCCTATGCTAGGCCCTAAGCTTTGGGAGGGGGGTCTTGAAGGGAAGTGCTGCCAGCTTCGGAGCTCCTTAACTCCAACTCAAAGGCAGACAAGACTTGTTTCCCTTTGTCTGTTGGAGGAAGGATGGGCTCTACATTCTGGCTTTGCTCCTTCTCGGCAGCTTCACACCCGTCCTTCTCTTTATGGGAACCTTTAGGTTCTGTAGGATCAGGAACGAGTTCTGGCACCACGGGAGGAAGGGCAGGAGAGGCAACAACAGGAGTGTCTTCTATCTCCTGTATGTCTAGGGGAAGCCAAACGTTCTCGGGTTTCCTCAGCTCGGAAGCTTGAGGAACCCCTGTTCCGTTTAAGGCCTCCCCCCAGACCTGCTGACAGTACTCTCGGCATAAAGCCGCGAAAGCTTCTGTCAGTTGGTCCTGTGTTGCAGCCACTCCTTCCTGATAGCTGGCCTGCTTCGCAGCCTCCAGTGAGTGCTTGTAGGTGCGAGCTTCCTCCTTCATCCGCGCAAGCTCCTTCTCCAAGTCAGAGCGTGCCCGTTGGGCTTGGAAGAGCTCGTCATCCTTTTGGTGAAGAAGCTTACGTTGCCCCTCCACTTGATTCTTCATTGTTTTCAGACTGGCTTCGGCACCATCTTTCTCTCTCTTCAGATCAGCCAGCTGAGAGGTGAGCTTTCCATTCTCCGCCAGGGCCTGGCATAGGGACTTTTCTGTCTCTAGCCTTATTTCCTGCTCCACTCCAGCTCGCTTCCGAGAATCCTCCACGAACTTCTCGACAGCGAAAACTTCTTGGATGGCCTGCGATAAATGTTAGGGGGTTAAAATATAGTACGAAATTTATAAATAACCCTAAGAATACAAGAATGAAGTGAAGCTTACCAGAGCTAAGTCCCTTTTCAAAGAAAGGAACAGCTGAGGCTGGCTCATCTTTTCCAAGGCTTCCATGTCCTTGGGCAGTAGAAGTGGGCACTCCAACGCATCGGCCAGGTGGAGGGCATGGCCTTGTTGGAACGCCCTGATGTTAGATTGAAGGGGAATTGGCACTCCATCCAGTCTCAGCTCGGGAGACCACATAGCCGGTGCTCAGCGCACCTCGGCCATGTCTCTAATCTCCCCACTTTCAACTGAACGAGCACGCCCTTTGCCCTTGTCCAGCTTCTGCTGCTGAGCCTGCAGTGGCTGCTCTTTCAACTTTTTTTGCTTCTCGCCACCAGCCCCTTCGGCCTCCACCTTCCTTTTCTTCTTCGGATCGTCAGCAGGAGGCTTGGGGTCGGCTGGAGGAGGGGGTGGTGGCAAGGCTGGGGGAGCTTGGGATCCCCTCGCCCCCTTTTTAGCAACTCTCTCGCCTCTCGCGGTCAGGAGGCTCTTAAGCGCGTCCATGTCCTCTTCAATAGAGCTGTCGTCGGGACGTGCTATCACTAGGCCCGTGATCCCAGAGGTCTCGGCGGGCTCTTCTTTCTCGTCGGAAAGGACAACAAACGGGTTTCCCCGAGGTCGTTGGACGTCCTCGAGTTGAAACTGTTCTATCTCCTCGTCCAACGTGTTCGATGAGGACACTTGCTCCTCTGGGATAACGGTTGCCTGAAAGTGCGCTGCGAGGGGGATCGCTGCGAGGGGTTGCGTGTATAAGATTGTGTGGGGATCGTCGGGAATATCGTGGTCGGCTAGGAAATGTGGGCTGGCAACATTGATTCGCCTACGTCTCCGGTCACCCGCAACGATCGCGTTCTCTATCTCCTGGAAGTCTGTGGATATGGGGTCGTACCCTAATATCAAGTGAGCCGCCCGAAGCTGCAAGTCTTCACTCACAAAAATCTCTGAGCGAAGCACTCGGTTTAAATCTGCAACGTTGCAGTGGCTCAAGCGCGGGCGCACGTGTTGTTTATCTGCAAAGAAAGATACCAAAAACAGACAAACATGGTCAGATTTGTAGGACATGTAATAAACTAAAGTTAAATGCTTAAGTAAATGTAAATGAACATTTCAAGATGTTAGATGGAGCAACGGGGTGGGAAGTTAGATCCTAAGGAGTCACACCTGGATCTCCCCACTCGACTGGGCAGTGGGGGCCGTCCTGCCAATTGCCTGAGGCGATGAGGTAGTCGTCCTTCATGCCTTTATTGGACTTGGGCAGACAGGAGATCAACCTAACTACGCTAGAGCGGGATTTGATGTAATAGCCTACCCTAGTAAGTTTGTGGCATTCATACATAAAAACGACGTCATGCCAAGTGAGGTTTAATCCCAGTTGCTCATTTAGAGCATCGACGCTCCCTAAAACTCTAAAGACGTTGGGAGCGCACTGGTCAGGACACAACCGGTGGTTGCGGAGGTACTCCCTAGTTTCGTTTTTCATTAGGAGGGTCATCCCACCTTC
Organism: Castanea sativa; assembly: GCF_040712315.1. Taxonomy (NCBI): domain Eukaryota; kingdom Viridiplantae; phylum Streptophyta; class Magnoliopsida; order Fagales; family Fagaceae; genus Castanea; species Castanea sativa. The sequence continues at coordinate 7,810,217 of NC_134019.1, read as the reverse complement.
TATGAAGGCAACCATAGGGATGATGACCTCCCCCGTTTTCCTAGACCCGGCCACGGCTTCCGCCGGACAATATCTCAAACCTATGTCGCTAGGGATGTGGTATTTAGCCCTAAAACCTTCCATCCCAGCGGCGGTGTCAACTAAACACTTAAATATACCCATCAGAAAGGAACAAAAGACTGAGTTTTAAGAGGGAGAATGGTTAAGAATGGAGCCAAGGACAGGATCCGAGGAGAATGGATTAAAGAAAAAGTAGGAACTTACGAGTTTGAAGTTGTGCGAGTTTCCACGGATTTCTGTGGAGAAAAGGCAACTACTGATGTTTTGATGTGATTAGCCTCTGAAGAAATAAATGAAGGCGCATGTTTCCAAAGCGTTACGACGTGCGGGAAGCGGCCTCGAAATTACATTCGTCCCGCCCAAATTTTCAGGGGGTAACGAGGGCCGTTAGATGCTCATCTCACTGTTGAACGTGGGGGACAATGTGTAACTTAAGGTCATAAATGCGCGCGTTTTTGAAATTGAAACGCCAAATGGCATCCTCTGGAACACGAAATGATCTTTACACGAGTAGTTATTTACAAAACGTGTGGGGTAAGTTCTCGTTTGATCAAAATCCTATTTTTCTCCTCGGATGCTGAAAAATAGAGTTTTGAAGGGCTATTGTGGGGAGTAAAGGACCCAAGCATGCATTTGGGCCTTTGGGCTCTAACAAGGAGGGTCGACCTGTTCTTAAATTAGGAACTTGTTAATACTGCAAACCGGCCCATACGCCGAAGGGCCGAGGACATATCCGAGGGTGAGTTTCTCCTTGGATAGACCCAGGAGGACTGAGAGTCTCGCTAGAATGATCAAGACAGAGTTCCAGAAAGATTGTTGGTTAAAGGGGGGATCCCTGTACCCTCTAGAGGCGCCGGTGGTAGAAAAATATCTTAGGAAAAGGCTACTACCTCCACATTAAAGACTCTGCACCTACCTCCCTGGCCGCATTAATGGGGAAGTGACCCCTGAACAGTAGAACTGAAACTTCTGGTTACTATTCAAAAGCACTAAGAGAAGAAATATCTAGGGGGAGGGGATTTGAGCAACACGTGGATAAAGCACCAAGAGAAGAAGTATTTAAAGGGGGTGAAGGCCAAAGAGAAGGGGGATCGGTCAATGACCAAGAAAGAAATTAAGAACTGTAACCTTTAAGAATAAAAGAGAAATAATAGAGAAGTGGTCCTCGGCTTACGTCCGAGGAGGCCCCTTTACAATTATCATTTACTATTTACAAGTGTCTTCACACCTTAGCCTGTTATCAAGTTCTCAGTACCTCTAAATTAGATTTCAAACCCACACTCTACAAATTTTATTGTTTAAGGCTCGTTGGACTTGAGCCCATAATTGTCTTTGGGACCAGGTGCAATTGTGCACTTACAGTAAGTTAGGTTCAAGACTTTTCAAAATTGATCTACTTGGTTTTTAAGTCGTCACTCATTTTTCTCCTCTTTCTCACCATGACTAAGAATTAAGTTGGTTAATTTTGAAGAATCTTAGACTTTATTGGTATTAGCCTAAATCTCAAGGATGATAACTGTATTTTTCTAAAAAGTAAAAGATATGAATTAAAAAAAAATGCGCTTAATATTGTCAAAAGCAAAAAGATTCTAAAGAATCCGTAAGTTTGGGAAAATGAGTAAAAATAGAGGAAGAAAAATAGGAGCCTATTTAATTTGTACTTTTTGAAAATATGTGTGAATAAAAAAGTGTGAAAATACATATAATTTTGTTTAAATATCGAAAACTGTTGTACAAAATACACTACCAAACCGTCCATGTTTTGTCAAGACTCAAAGAGCCTTATAACTTAACTAGCAGAGTGTTTAATATCAAATTATTAAAAATAAAAATTTCTCGAAAAACAGCTTTTAATAGTTGTTTACCCCTAAATTTAATTTTGGGGCTTGCTTTCTACTTCTATTCTTATTTATTATTATTAAAAAAAACAAAACAAACATTTTTTTCTGACGGCAAGACCAAAGAATTCTCATGACAGAGGATTCAATAGGATCCTCTGTTGTTGTTAGCCTGCAATGATCATGAATGATTTGTCAGAGAGAAAAGGATATGACCACTAGTATTGTAGATAGTTACGAAAAAGCCATCCAAATATTTACCCAAAAAAATCAAAAACATTATTTTCGGTCCTTACATTTTGAATCACAATCAATTTAGCTCTTATATTTTGAGAGCAATCAATTTAGTCCCTGCTATCTTCAAGTCACAATCCATTTGATCCCTACCATTAAATAACTAACGAAATCTACTTAGCTGGCAAACAGAATACATACATGGCATAAATTAAATTAAGATATAAATAATCCTTCCACACGAACCTTCCACTTCTGCTTCCACTACTATTAAAATCCACGTGAGTCTCACATGCTCACTAATCATCAATGTCATCCTCACTAGTCAAAAACTCAGACAAGATTGAATTCTTAATCCCCAAAATGAAATTTTGAACCCTAATCCAAGATGAAATCCTTCTTGACAGCCACATATTCTTGCCTAATCAAAGCTTAATCTCTTCTCACCGGTTCCACTCTCTTCCCGCAGACTCTGGTGATTATAGACCGAAACCATTGATGAACAAAGCTCCTCAATGAACATGAACTCCTTCTTCATAGCCACATCTCTTCTCACCTAATCCCCAAGATCAAAGCTCCTTTCATCTCGCCGACTCCATTGCCAATTCCCAATTGAGCTCTCAACCCTCAAAGAGATGAAGAAACAGAGAACCCAAACGTCAATGACAAACCCAAACACCAAGTGAGTTGTTATGTTTACTTTGTGAATTTTAAGAATAAGTATTTCATAATATTATTCAACTTATAATGGGTTTGTGACATAAGGTTAATTAGAATGATGTGTGGGTCACCATGTTTGTTCATATACTTTGTAGCTAACTAAGCTTTTATTTGGAGGCTTTCGTTTAAGCAATCAAGTTCAATTTTGTGAAATCCTAATTGAAGTGGACCAATAATTATGCTTCTTAAGTTGATAAGAAAGCAAAGAAAATAAACTACTGTGAATTCTTTGTCCTTACAACCAGGGTAGGGGTAGTGCTTTAATCAAAGTTATGTTATTTTAATAGGCCAATTAACACTATAAAGTCAATTGCAGGTTGTTTGCTAATGAAAATTTTTTCAATGACTTAATGAAGAGATATATGAGCGCAGCAAGCAAGACAAGGTGGTTATATAGCAGAGGCAGAGAGATTATCACACTTCAAGCTGAAGTTGCAAATTGTTAGAGAGAAAAGGTTTTGACAATGAGGTTGGTAGTGTCATTGGTAATATATGGGATCTGCATTTGTGTGATTGTAGTTTTGGTGGGTTAAAGGGCTGGGTTTATTGTACTTAAACTAAGAGAGGAAAGTTTTTGATGTAGTGGAGTGTTTTTTGTCAATGTGTTTCCAAGTATCAATGCATCTGCTGATTATGTCTGATAATTTTGCTGGTTCTGTCAAATATTTTTAAGGTTTTAAGAGTGTATTTGTTGTACTTTTCACTTTAATGAAATGGCAATCTTATTCCCCAAATGGTGTATTTTTTTTTTTGTTGTGTAATCTGCAGTTGAGCTTTAAGGGGTTTGAAAATCAAGTAATGTGCAGATTGTGCAATAGCTGAAATTGTGCAATGCACTTATTGCCAAATGCAATTGCATCATCTACACTAACTGCCCTGTGATGGCTCAACAAAATTGACAATGATTCCATTAATTCCACTGTATAACATAAGTGAACCTGTTGGGTTCAACTACCATTAAAAAAAAATCCCATAACTATCAACTATAAATAACTTCTTGTGTGTTTAACCACAAATCAGAATCACATTCACAAACATATAACAAAATAAATTCTAATTCCATTGACAATGAAAACCATTGTCTAGCTAATAAAAGTCGCTGTCCAGCTTGTAAACAGTTAAGGACATTCCAATGGTCAACACAAATTATAAAACAAACGTGAAGAAGGCCTTACAAAAAGTAAGGAGGCCATTAACATCAATTAAAATCATCTTAATATAAGTTCCAGCTAGTAACAAAATATTAAGCTACCCTCTAATATTAAGCTGCCCTCTTCTACAAGATAACTCTAGCACATCCTGCTCACAATCCTGGACCATGCATAAAGGATTGGCTCTCACTAAACCTCAATGCATCCATATACCTTGATGCATTTGTAGTGGCTCTTAAAGTCTCATCAGTGATTGTTCTTTTTTTTTTACTTTGTTGAACCCCTACAGTTGTTTCTACTTGGAGTGGAAGTGGTAGCATTGGAGTTGGGTGGTGCACAAAGGAATTCTACTTCACTGGTGGTAGGCGGTGCACTTGTCTGATTTGGTTCAATAGTGGGAGGTCCACCACTTGAACTACCCTCACACCCTTACAGACAGCAAATACAAGATAATCAAAACTACAACATTAAACAATAATAAAAATTGAGAAAAAAAATACTAGATATATTAAAAATGGAGGAAAGAAAAAAACAATACAAGATAGTCATAAAGCCTTAGATCAAGTATTTACGTTCTTGGTGTTGGTTCTTTGCCTTTTTGATTTTTTGGCAGCTCCTGGAAGTGAAGAATTTCCTCCAACCTCTCCTTTGCAACTTCTTTTGTTATGGCCTAACCTCCCACATGCCTTACACTTCTTAGGGACTCCTACTCTTCTAAGCTTGGTATGGCGGGTTGGTTTAGAAACCAAGTCCATGAATCATTGGTTTTGGCTTCTACAACTGCAATTGCTAGAGGGAAATGTTCTTCATTGGGATCTCTAGCAACTGCAGCAATCAAGTGTCCACCTAACTGGTTTTCAAATGGCAAGCATCCAAACCAATAATTGACATGCATGCAGCCAAGAATCCTCTCTTACAAGCTTCTAGACACATATACGACCTTTGGAAATAAGGCATCCCAGGCAGCAAATCCATCTCAGCTGCTAAATCACCTTCATAAGTATTGTACTACCAGGACTAGACCTCCTTAACTCTGCACAATAGTCACATAGCTTGTTATATTGTTTTGTGTAAGACCATCAACAAATTCATGAGCTTCACCCCTAGCCCTACTTGCTTTGCTGGCACTTATCTAGACCACATATTTTTATGCACAGCATCTTGAATTTCTGCAACCTTAAGCTTAGGATGGCGCCTCACTTTTTTCACTAGCTTCTTGGCAAGGAATTTAGCAGTACACCTGGGATTTTTATAACTCCTGCTACATGTATGTTCCAAGTTTAGTGTTTTGAGTTGCTAGCTCATCTCCCCTGAAATCTTAGCTAGGTAAGGTACAAACTTGCACCCTTCTTAGCAAACAACTCTAACCCTTTTCTTATCATTTTTTTTAAACTTGATCCCCCATCCTCCATGAACTGCATACTCAGTGACAGCATCCTTGAATTGCTTAGGTGAGATAAAAAGCATGTCCTTCTCAAACCTAATATTTTCAGCTTTCAATACTAGCTTAAAAACTGGATAATTACTCATCCTAATAGAATTATCAACACAATTATCATCATCATCTGATGAAGATGATTCATCAAGACTTAATAACTCCCCAGTCCCATAATCGGAGTTCATTACCTCAGCACCCATTCGCTCCACTTGTTCAACCACATCATCATCACTATCCCAACTATCACCACCATCAGAATTTTGATTGAGGTGCCATGAACATTGCATCATTATTATTCACAATAATGTGGAACGATGCATTCTCAAGGTTCACACCAGGCATCCTATACCACAACTTGCTGACAGAAGTATACCCAAACTGCTTACATATAGACTCAATCTCACATTTTGAACACATCTTAGCATTACAATTATCCACTATTCCCACTGCACCTCCCATGTACTGAAATATTGGGCGTCCATTCTGCATGCAAAAATACACACAAGATTAAATAAGGAAAAAAAACCAAACAGTATAAATTCTACAATGTTACAAAAAACAATAATCAAGAAGAAAGTGCTTTGAGCTCAATTGGGAATCGGCAATGGAGTCGGCGAGATGAGAGGAGCTTTGATCTTGGGGATTAGGTGAGAAGAGATGTGGCTATGAAGAAGAAGGAGCTCATGTTCATTGAGGAGCTTTGTTCATCAATGGTTTCGGTCTACAATCGCCAAAGTTTGCAGGAAGAGAGTGGAACTGGTGAGAAGAGATTAAGCTTTGATTGTGGGGATTAGGCAAGAGAGATGTGGCTGTCAAGAAGGATTTCATCGTGGGTTAGGGTTCAAAATTTCATTTTGGGGATTAAGACCATTGGGAGATGCCCAATCCTTTAATTGGCTATGATGACCCTTACTATCATGATCATGATCCAGATGCAGATGTTGATGAAGAATGGTTCCAAGGTAGAGATGGGTCGGATGACTAGAGATATATATATATATATATATATATATATATATATATATATATATATATATATATAAAAGAGTCAAGACCAACTTTATGCATAGCCATCATTATTGACTTTTCTTTCACCAAGCTATTACTTTCCCTACTTTGTATTTGGTGACCGTAACTATATGCTCACAAATGTCAACCATGCAAGAAATGCCCATATCATGTTTATCTCTCTGTCAGCAACAAATCCGAAGAAAGATCACCTCTGCACTGGCACCCTTGATTCCAGAAGACATTTGTCACTCCATTCCCAGACCCCTACTCTTTTGGACACATGTCAAGAACAAGCCGACCCCTACAATCCAAGATTATCTTCTGAATGTAAAATATTTTTGTAAATTATTGCCTATAAATAAGCCTCTTGTATCCTTAGATCGACAGAGTTAGAGAGGGTTAGCAAGTGAAAGAAAACCTTATGTAATATTTCCCAATTTGATGTATGTCTTCCAGTCCTGTAAAAAGCTTGTTGAATCTAATAATATCCCTCAGTTTGTTGTATCTCGTTCTGTGTTCTATTCCATACTTTCATGTTATTTTCTATAGTGTCTTAGTAATATATGCCATTAATAAGTTTTCATGATCTTCTTACACTCCCATTGTTTGTTTATTTGCTTGTCCCTCTACTTTCTTATATAATAAACAATACTAATGATTTAGACCCAGAAATCCAAACCATCTACACATCTCATCCTCTTATAGCTCCACTAACTGGCCCCACACCAATAGCCCAAATTCACATCCTCCTTGATACTTACTCCAGACCCATCCCAGTAATAGTCTTGTTTGATACAGGAGCAGCAGCAACAATTCTCCATCCTAAGATATTACCCGAAAACTTTTGGCTACCCCATCATCAGATGTTCAGAGCAGCCAACAGAGAAACATTTCTGATCACCTAGAAAAGTAAGCTCATTCGCATTCGAATTTTTCCTACCCTTACCATTAGACACCAAGTCCTTGGCTCCCCTCTCACAGGCAGAGACCTTCTCATAGGATTGACTGGGAGTCTTGGGTTGATATTTTGGTATTTGGGGAAGGACTTTCTGGTAATATGGGATTAGTGGTGGTTTCTGGTTTTGTTGGTTTTGATCATGATTTTCTCTGCATGGGGAGGGAGAAGGAGGATTTTTCTTTCTGGATCTGGGATAGAGGACATAGTAATCAAACTTTCCAGAGGGTTCTCCAAGGAGGTCAACTTCCGGATCTCCTGCCTCATATCTTTCTTTAAGAGTGGTTAGGGTTCAAAATTTCATTTAACAGTAGTGGCCAAATTGATTGTGACTTGAAAATAGTAGGGACCAAATTGATTGCTCTCAAAATATAGGGACCAAATTGACTGCGATTCCAAAATATAGAGACCATAATAGTGTTCTCGCCCAAAAAAAAAAGTCACCTAAAAGGCTAAAACAAAAAAACATAAAATGAAAACTAAAAATAGATTGGAATTGTATTCTAAATATTGTTTTGCACTATAGATTTGACAACATTTTTTTTTTTGGTGTAAAAGCACTTTTGGTCCCTACATTTTGGGGTCATTTCTATTTTGGTTCCTACATTTTCATTTCACCACTTTTAGTCCCTAAATCAATTAACGCATTCTATTTTGGTCCTTACCGTTACTTACTTAACAGAAATTGCTAATGTGACAAACGACGTCCACTGTTGGCACATTAGATGTTGACGTGGCCAATAAAATAATATTAAAAATGCCACGTCAGCTTATAAATTCAAAAAAAATTATTTATTAATTTTAACTAATAAAAAAATTAAAAATAAATGGTTTAAAAAAGAAATTAAATTAATTAAATTAAAAAAAAACTTTATATTATGTTCTTCCCAAACATCAAACCCACAAAACTCAAATCATCCTTTTTCAGATCTAGGGGTAGAGGAAACCAAACCCTCCTCCATACAAACATTAAACCCACAAAACTCAAATCATCCTTTTTCAGATCTAGGGGTAGAGGAAAGGAATTGAGCTCGCGATCGGAGCCTTCTTCGGAGACGGAATCATTGCAGGGCAGCGGAGGCTGCGGCAAATTGAAGTGCGAAATCCTATTGTGGAGCTGTTCTTGTTACGAGTAAGGACTATGAGTTTGTCTAGGGCTTATTACAGTGGTTTATGGAGGCTCGCGGAGCTTGGAGTCGACGATATCTGCGTCTTCGGCTTCGACTCCAGAACCGGCAGTTGCGGCGGCGGCAGCGACAGAGGAAGTGTAGTTGGGAGTAGTAATGACGGAGCGTAAGCAGTGGTGCGGAGGAACGTAAACGGCGCCGTAGGAAGAGTGAGGTCGATCCTTCATTGTGAGGGTTTTATGGTTTTGAAGTGAGAGAATTATGAAGGTGAAGAAGAAGAAAAGGTGAAGGAGAGGAAGAGAGCATGCCAGGTTGAGAACTAAGGAGAACGGCGTTGTTTGAAGTAGTAGTTTTTTGGTTGGTGATTCAACTAGGTGGTTGCGTTTGGTGATTCAGTTAAGCTTTTTCAAAACTGGGTTTGATGTTTGTATTTGGTGATTCAGTTCTCGTTTGTGTTCTTTGTGTTTTTTGAATCTTTGAACGTCTTTGTATTTTGTAAATCTGTGACCTTTGATTTTACTTGTTCCATGTTCGCATGTTCTTGATTTTTTTAATTTTCTCTGTAACCAAACATATTATTTAAGGAAGAACATGAACATGTTCTTCATGATGACTGGGAAGAACATAATGTAATTTTTTTTAATTTAATTAATTTAATTTCTATTTTAAACCATCTGTTTTTAATTTTTTTATTAGTTAAAATTAATAAATAATTTTTTTTTAATTTATAAGCTGACGTGACATTTTTAATATTATTTTATTGGCCACGTCAGCATTTAATGTGCCAACAGTGGACGCCGTTTGCCACATCAGCAATTTCTGTTAAGTGAGTAACAGTAAGAACCAAAATGGAACGTGTTAATTAATTTAGGGACTAAAAGTGGTGAAATAAAAATATAAGAACCAAAATAGAAATGACCCCAAAATAGTTTGTGGAACACCTTCAATATGTGTGGGACCTACCACATTTTGTTTTAAAAACTAAAAATTGTTCTTAAATTGACTTACACCAGAATCTGTTATCTTTAAAAGTTAAATTATCACAAGAAGTACAAATGTACAATGCGAAGGGAGTTGAGAATGGTGTCCTATGTTATAATAGAGTTGGATTATAGATGCTTATAAGTTTTGAATTGCTAAAAAAAATAAAAGCAGAAATTATATAGTTGTGAATAAATTTATAGTATGATTTAGGCTAAATACAATTTAGTCCCTTATTTACACAAGTTATCGAGTTTGGTCCTTCAATTTTCAATTTGATCAATTTAATATCTCACATTTATAAGTATGGACAATCAAGTCTTTCTATAAGCTAAGGTCAATTCTTGTTTATGCGTAATTTTTTAATCTAAATAATTTTTTATAATTTTCGTCCTATGTGTCTTCTCTTCCCATTGGTTCTTCTTCTTCTTCTTCTTCTATGGAACTTGAATCTTAGAGACTCGAATTCCAGGTGGTAAAAATCTACATGTTAGCAATGAGAACTCGAGCCTTTGAGGCTCAAATTTTGTAACTGAACTCAAGCCTTTAGGGCTCAAGATGTTACTTTCTTAAATTGGTTCAAAGTCTTGCTTACTATTAGGACATATGTGATTCATGTTAGGAACATATGTCATCATGTAGTAGCTAATCCTTTGACAAAATGCACTTTACTTGTAATTGGGTAGATCTAGGATGTATTTAATGCTTCAAGAAACAAGGTTTTAAGTTCAAGTATTAAAACTATACAAGTCTATCCAAGAATCAAGTGATGAAGTGCTGGATTTTAAATCTCGACAGCTAGTATCTATCAAGGTTTAAAAAGCTGTCTAAGCCCGAAACTCGACAGCTGCTCGATAGATAGGGTATCTATTGAGATTTAAGAAAATCAGATTTTCAATTCTGATTTTATTCCAATCTGTGAGTATGTGTTCGAGTTTTCTTTTCTTACAACCCTAAACATATAAGGATTATTTTAAGGGCTGTCATAGAGGGCACAGTTGCACAAGTGAGAAGCAAAGTGTTGTTCATGCAAATTGTGATCGGAAACTTAGTTTGCCCTAGTTCTTGTTTCTCTTGAAGAAACTGCTATGTTTGTGCATCGTAAGGTTTTGTGAATAAGCAATTTCATGATCTTCATCGTGTGATGAATTTAAGAACTTTGCAGCCAACATCCTTCTCAAGTTGGTGAAAAAGTCGCGTATTGGGATCCACGCCTCTATTGGTTAGTCATGTACTAGGAGTCATGCATTAAAATGAGAGATTTTCACTACAGAACAAGTCCAATTGGGTATTGGAGTAAGGGTTCAACTGTAGGTTGGTATAAGGTACTGGGTATCATTTACTTGTAACCGCTTGTTGTGATAATAGTGAATTCTCGAGAGTGGTGACCTTAAAATCACCCAGTGGGGTTTCTGCCTTGGAGGTTTTCCCTATTCGAAAACAAATCACCTTGTCAACTTTATTTTCCGCTGCATTTGATTTTAGTTGGTGATTTGTTTGTGCTGCCACGTACATTGTAGGTTAATTTGATTAATTAATAAACTTAGCTAATTAATCAATTAATTCATCACAAGGGGTCAATACATTCTTGGCCTATCACTTACTAATGAAATAATTTCTATATATGATGCTAGAGGGCAAATATCCTCTAGTTTGAAGAACAAATCCCCCACCCTCAAAAACAAACCCAGAAATTAAAACATTAATATGAAGAACAAAAAAATCAAACCCAAAAAGTAAAATATTAATCTGAAGAACAAAAAAAACAAACCCTCAAACAGATCCCTAACTCAATTGTTTGAGAGGAAGAGAAGGAGATTGAACTTACATAATGGCGTTTCTGATGGCTCTAGGAGGTTGAGAGATTGAGAGGGAGAGACAGATCGAGATAGGCAGCTCTAGGAGGTGTTTTTGGTGGCTCAGGCCAATACTCAGCACTCTAGCAAATCTCTCTCTCTCTCTCTCTCTCTCTCTCTCTCTCTCTCTCTTGCTCTAACTTGTTCTCAATTTCTTTCTTTTTCTCTCAAACTAACGGGTTATGAATTTGTTTTTGTGGGTGGGGTTTTGTTTTTTCTTCAAATACAGTTATGTTTCTAGGTTTGTTTTTAATTTTTATTTTTTTAAAATCATCTAGCATACCACCTGTAACTTCATCTATTACTAATAACCACAAAGAGTCTACTTCTAGCAAAGCAATCAAAGAGCATGCAAGTTCAATTGATACACTAGGATTCCCTCACCACAAGACAATTAATAGATGCAAAGATTTTGAAACCGTACACACTGAGTTGGTGTCGGGTGGGGATTGAATTTTTGTTATTCAATGTCGTTCTCCATACATTGTCGCTTCTTCAAATTAATTTCTGGGTTTTTTATTTTAAAATTAATGAATAAATAATAATTTAAATTTTTAAAAAAGACAAAACAACGTTGTTTTGCTATACGTAACGGCAGCAAATAACAATTTGTTAACGGATGACTTAATTAAGAATAAATGAAACTTAAAGGGCTAAAATGAAAAATTGTGAAAATTAAAGGTTGATTCTTGTATTTTATCATTTTCTTCTTAAATGGGTCACGTCCCTTAAACCTCACGTACTCTACCACCATCACCATCACTGTGGGTGTGCAATAACCCATTCAACCTTGTGCACCTATCCAACCAAGTTTTGATTTGAAGGGTCCCAAACAGTTTCATCCAAGTGGGTTGTCAAGTTATAGGTTGATCATTGAAAAAAAAAAAACCACACGCCCTTTGGTGAATCCTCAGGTTTGTATAACAAAGGGGTTCAAACTCACACAGAAACCCTAACCACAGCCCACAGGCACAGGTCATGGAGTGGATATTGATCTTTGTACTTGAAAAGCTAACACATTAGCCATGAAGCTAACATGTGAATCCTGGCCCAAATAAAGAGCACAAAACACAATAAATGATCCAACACAACAAAGTATAAATGCCCACACACACTTGACAAAAATGCAAAAAGATGGTAAAACAAAGTTTTACCTATGTGATGGTGGAAAGATAAGGGGTAATTGTGCTCTTAAGGATGATCTCATACAAATGTTTATGGAGTATTTGTGAGGAAGAGAGAGAAAGATGATGAGATGAGAGAGTCATTGCGTGAATGAATGAAAGAGTTTTCTGTGTTCTTGAAGTAAGAAAGGATGAGAGAGTGTTTAAATGGAAGGGAAAAAAAGATGACAAGGAAAAATAATCCAAGACCAAAAGGATAAGGGGTTTGGGAAATGGCGACTCCAGGATTTTTTTGTAGGGGGTTAATAAGATAAATCTTGAGTAGGAGATGAATTTTGTGGTCTACATAGTTTTATTACAAATTTGTCCGTTGTACTAAGAAGATAATAAAAGATAAACTATAAGTTCATTTGAAATATTGTTTCTTTGAAGTTTGAACATACTAATTATGATTGCTAATACCACTGCGCATTATTGGCGTGATGGTCACTTTGTGAGTATAAGTTTTTGTGAGGTGAGGGGCAAGAGTTGAGGTTCAAGTCTCTAGAAGAGAGCTTCACATATATATACACTTAGATAAGTTAGATTATTTCTACCTTTCCATAAAAAAAAGAAGAAGATAAGTTAGATTAGACTAGAGTGAGATTTCTATATCAAATTTAAAAAATAAAAATAAAATAAACATATTAATTATTGTTGTTTAGTGAAATTTAATTATTATTGCTTAGAATATTTTTATCAATTTGCTCTATACAATTCTTTTATTTAACAATTCGACTTAACTTTGACAACCATTGGTCCTTGTAATTGCTTTAAAGAAATTTTTTGTTGTGTAAACATTTGTTTTTGTTATCACTCAATCACCCACATGTCCAACCCCTTTGTCTTTTTTTTTCTAATTTATTTATAATTACCCCTTCTCTAATTGCTTAATTGTCTTTTAGTGTTAACATTTACTAACTATTGATAAACTAATTGGCCCATGCCCCAATCCCCACTTAACAGATAAAAAATTAAAAACACATTAAATTTAGCCACTCCACTTGCAGGTTCAAACAAAAGTATAAATTAATTGTAACTTTATTTAAAAATCCAACTCAATTTTGACAACTATTGGTCTTTGTAATTTTATTAAGAAAAATTTTGTGGTGTTTGTTTTTGTCTTCCCTCAATCACTCCCCTATCCCACCCCCTTGTCTAATTATTTATTTATTTTTTAGAATCATCCTTTGTCTAATTTTTTAATTGTCTTTTAGTGTTAACATTTATTAACTACTGATTGATTGACTGGCCTATGCCCCAATCACCATTTAAAAAATTAACAAATTAAAAACACATTCAAATTCAACCACTCCACTCACAGATTCGATCAAAAGTATAAATTAATTGTAACTTTATTTAACTATTCAACTCAACTTTGACAATTATTGGTCTTTATAATTCTATTAAGAAATTTTTTGTTGTATTAGCATTTATTTTTGTCTTCACTCAATTACTCCCCTATCCCACCCCCTTGTCTATTTTTTTTTTTTAAATATTTAGAATCACCCCTTGTCTAATTGTTTAATTGTTTTTTAGTGTTAACATTTACTAATTCTTGATTGATTGACTGACACATGCTCCAATTCCCACTTACAAATAACACGTTTAAATTCAGCCACTCCACTCGCAGATTCGATTAAAAGTTTTAATTAATTGTAACTTTATTTGCAATAATAGATTGCTAAGGGGATCATATTCAAGTTTATCTCAGTTGGACTTGGACTTAAAAAAGATTTAGAGTTAGAGACTCAAGATGTTCAAATTTTATTTTTAGGGGTCCAAAAAAAAAGATATTATAAAATTATATATATAGCTCAGGGGGGTTCATTTGAAACCTTGGACCAAAGCTAATGCTGCCCCTAGGTAACTGGGTTTGGGCACGTAGATAGAAGAGGAGCATATGGTTGAGTTTGTGAATAAAGATGGATAATAAAGACTAATTATCTCTATATATTAATAGAATTCAGAAAGTTAGTTATAGTTTCAAAAAATGTCAAAAATGCCTTTAATCTAATTAGATAATTCTTATTCTTAAAAAATAAAAAATAGAGTTAAAATTGTAATTCAACAAAATAAAAAATAAAAATAAAAAACTACCAGAAAAGCTTTTTTCCTAAAAATCAGCATACTCTCTATTTAAATATATCTCATGCAAGTTTGATACATTTTGTCCTAAAAATTAGCACATACTAAACCCAACAGTTTTCTTCATTTCAAATCCTAAATTTTAGTTTCTTAAAAGTCTCTTCCTTTGTAACCTCACTAACAATAAATAAATTCAAATTGAAAAATTACATTAAACTAAAAAAAAAAAAGCCTCATCGCATGTGTGAAGCACGTGAGACGAGGCTAGTGTCATTTATGTGCATGCTTGAAAGATATAAAGCTTTCTTGATATTTTCTGAAAGCCGTAACTCTTCTTAGAGAAGCTTTGTAGAAAATATGTATTCAAAAAAAAGATTTTCTCATTTGTGCTCGCTCATTTCATATGTGCATTTTGGTACAATCATCTAGTGACTTTCTTAACCTTCAATTCAAGTATTCTTGGTGTCATTAGAAATATAGTATTGATGAGTACTTTTTGATGGTTCGAAGCTTGGATAGTGATGACGCACAAAAATCGTCAGTGACCTAGTTGTCCACAAGCACTCCAATGGGGTGTCTGAGAAACAAGAAAACCAAGAACCAACAGAGACCACCGGTGGGGTGCCAGCCAAAAACCCTCCAAAAGTTAAGTCAGTGAATGAATAATCACCAAGAACTTAATAGTGTGAGAGTTAGGGAATTTCTACGCACCTTGAAGAGGAGGAGATCTAGTGCTTATATAGTGGTGTAGGGCATGATCAAGATCCCTTGAATGAAGGATCTTTCCTTATGGGGAAGATCTTGGAGTTAAGGCTCCGAGATCCTAGGGCTCCTCTTACCATATAAAGAAGATATGAACGTGTAGTAGAGTTTTTGGGAGTGGTGTGCAAGTTGTAGAGACTCATGAGTGAAGAACAAGCAAAAATTGCTGGGACCTACCATGCTTAATCGTCAAAATGGTCATTCATTTGTCGGTACGATCATCCATCCATTGGCATGGTCGCTTTGTTCGTTGGTATGTGAGTGAACATCACGCAAGGGTTTCGTGGGGCCCAACGTGTTCCTTCATCGATTCTTGTAGCCCTTCATCGTACGGTCTTTACACATGAGCCAACCGTCGGTTTAACCAGGTGATGCTTGATAGACCTCTTAGGAGGCAGACGGTTGCTGGCTAAAGAACCATGAGAGAAGTTTGTTCATCTCAACAAATGAGGAAGGTTTTACTAGACGAAAATGCCCTTATCAGCTAGTTTTGGTAGAATATCGAAAAATCTTGAAAAATGGTTTTAGAGCCCATGTAAGTTTTTTGATAATTTTGTGACATATTTCTAATCTTGCATCTTAATATGGCCCATGATTAGAGGGGCCTAAGGCGACTACTTTAAGTGGTGCCTATTTTTATATTTTAAATATTAATAAAAGATTTGTTTATCTTTGGTTTTTTTTTTTCATTTAAAATCTACTTTTAAATGCAAAATTACGACTTAAAATGAATTCATTGTATTATTTAGTGACTATACAATTAAAATAAATACTATCTATTGAGTGAAGCAACTAAATACTAAAAAAATTTAATTGAAAATTTTAATAATATTATATATTTAATATTTCTAAATAAAATTTGAGTATAAATTTATTTACTAGTAATTAGTTATACAGTTATATAGTTTGTTTTTAAAATTTTTTTATTATGATATAGAAGTGTTGATGTGGACAAAATACAAAGAAAGTGTAAGTGCAAATTTATTTTATTTTATTTTAAAACTAAGAGCTAAGTTTCAAGAACAAAAAAAGAGAAAGTATAGCAAGAACTAGAGTTCTTAGAAAACTGTCAAACCTGAAATGAATGAATAGACAGCTTAATGGAGAAGATGGTCCAAAGTGTAACTAAGAAGCTTTAAAATAAAAGCACTTCGAGCATTTTTTTAGACAGAGAGGGAGATCTTTCAGCATTTGTGTGTGGGAGATTAATGAGTTTTACACTCTAAGAGGGCGTTTGGATAGCCCAAATGTGCGTCCACGTCCAAGTTTTTTTTATTTTTTTTTATGCGTGTTTGTTACTATTCATTGGCCATGAACAGTGATTTTAGGCCAATGAACAGTAACTTTTAGAATGAACAGTATTTTTTACCCCATTTAAAAATTATTTTGCTACAGTGTTTTCAGTTTTCAGTTTTCAGCAATAAGTTCTATTCAAACGGATCCTAAAACTAAGAAAAAAGAATAGTCATTGTCACATCCAATGATTTTTTTTTTCTTTTTATGTTTTTTCTTTAATAAAAATTTTACTTTTCATTTATTGGCGAATATTTGAGGCTTATTTAATACTCTCATACATAGATAAATTTTGGAGACCTTTTTTCATTGGGGCCTTGGGGGGCCTAAAGCGGTTGCCTATTTGCCTCATACCTTCCGCGCCCATAAGTAGTCACTTTAAAGGGAACTCCACCCTCGTCCCAATGATGGTTAGATTACTTTGATAAAATAGTTGAATATTTGGCTAATTTAAAGCTAGACCCAATCAAATAGCATTTAACCTAATCAAAGTGGGCTTGAACTAGGGTTATTCTTCCTAATTACATTACTGCAGGCCAAAATTGGATTTGAAAGAACAAGCCAAAGAAAAGAAGCGTTGAAATAATATACTTTCATCCTAATCTCATCTACTGAAAAAGGGGGTGGGATTTTAAAAAATTGTAATATAGGTTTTCTTGGGGTTGAGACAAAAGTTTTTTTATGAGAAATTGAAGGTGGAAAAAATATAGCATTGACACCAACAAAAGATGGTAGGCCTATCGCTCACCTTTTGTGATCTGTTTATTTTGCTAAAATTAAAAACTTTTTGTTGAAACTACTGTAGATAAAGGTAAAAATTAGCTGAAATAGTTCAGTAGAATTTATAAATAGTACCACAAAGTATAGTGTGACCCATTAATAGTACAAAAAATCAACTGAATAGTAAAATAAGTTGAGAAAAAAAATCTTTGCTAAATGGACACTAATGTCACTAATATTTGGTATTTGTGTATTTTTTTTTTTACCTCTAATTAGTTGCTATTCTGAGGCATATAGAAATAATATTTTGCACAAAGTAGTGCAATTCTTCGCATTGGCTTTTGTTTGTTTTTCTATTAGCACTTTGATTTACCAAATCAGGTTCACTTGCTTTCACATAATTAATAAACGTGTCAATTTTTATGTTGACATGTTTAGCACGCAATTAACTCAAAAATAACTTGATTCATTATTTGTTTGTCAAGCAGGGTTGACCAGTTTGACAAGAACTTGTTCACATAAAAAAAAAAAAAGTCATTTTAATTCAACATAAAATTTATTTTAAAATTTATAATCGAGCAATCAAAATAATTTTAATGGCTATATTGGTAATTTCTTCATTAAACCCAAAGTCCATAACCCTTTTCCTCATCAAATTTTTTTTCTCATTTCATTTTATTTTTAATAGGTTGAATATTTCCCAATTTGGATGGAACTTCATTGGGTTGAAATAAGAATATTTATATTGTGTGTGTGTTTGGCTTGAGATTGAAAAGTCAACTTATTTTATTATTCAACTTATTTTTGCTACTATTCATAGGCCCCACTGCACTTTCTGGTATTATTTATGAGTTTTATTGTACTATTTCAGTTAATTTTTACCTTTATTTACAGTACTTTCAGTAAAAAAATTTTTGTTTCAGCAAAATAAGCAGATCCCAAACAGACCCTTTATGTTATTAGTATTTTTTTTATATTATAAATTATAATAAGTGATTGTATTTGTATGCTATTAGTACTTTAATTAATGTTATTAAGAGATAGATCGAATTGTCTAAAATTTCTTTCTTTAGAATTATAACTATTATTAATTTACATGCTTAGAAAACATTTTTAAAAATGAAAATGGTTTGGGTTTGTATTGTTCCTATTATAAGATATACAATTATGTTAATTAATTCAGGTCACATTTTTTAAATGTGTTGAGAGTTGAGACTGTAATTTTACATTTTTTTGAATGCATGCCTGTATTATTAATAAAAAAAAAAACATATTAGAGGGGAAATTACATAAAAAAAAGACCCAAAATTATACCACGTTTCAAATTAGGTTGCATGCTTTTAATTTTGTCATTTAAGATCTGTTTGGATACCGCTTAGTGCTGAAAACTGAAAACACTGTAGCAAAATAATTTTTTAAATGTGTGAATAGTGCCATGAGACTTATTTTTATGAAAATTTTGCTGAAAAAAGAGGTTTGTGAGTTCTATAAACAGTGCACGGGACTCACGCACAAAACGCTAGATACTTGCCGCTATCCAAACGTTCACTTAAAGTCCTATCTCCTTTACTATTTATATACGTTTTTTTGGTGGGGGGGGGGGGGTAGAACTAAGTAGAGGAAAAAAAAAAGGAAACTATTGATAAAATTTTATATTTTGTTTAAATAACTAGTTTTAGTTTTCTGACAACCACTTTGTCACTCTAACGGAACCCTTTGTTTCATTGTTTTAAATAGTTACTAAATTGATTTATGAACAATCCTTGGTGAATTGCAAAGTTTTAATCAATATAATTTTCCAAAAAAAGAGAGACTTGTTCTTGCTCTAAAAATGAAGAAAGACTTGTCGGAAGAAAGGTATCAGAGTCTTTGCTTTTTTATTATTTATTTTGTCCTTACTCCACTTTTTTATTGTCCAGAATAATAACAAATGAATAACATAAATAAACATGAGTTTCAAATTGAAATGAATTCATAAATTTGAGACATAATTTACAAAAATTAAACTCAAAACCTAATACAATATGAAGCATGGTATAAACTCTAGGCATTTATATGTAATTTATTAATTCATTTGATAAACCTATTGTGTTAGGTTTAAGGGCTTTGACATAATTATTAAATTAGACAAAATTTTTAATATTGTTTATCATTTGATAATTGGGTAAAAAAAAATTGAACTCTAAGTATTTTCCTAAAAAAAAAAACTAAGTATTACTATTAATTAAGCTACAAAATTTTTGGTATAAAATATATTATCTCTTTTTTGGACAGGAGCAAATATCTTATGCTTATTAATATAATAGATGAACATAACTTGTCATCAAGAATTTCCACCCCCTCCAAAATTTTTTTATAGAGAATTTAATCTGTGGCGTTCGTTCTTAATAATAATTATTTATTATTAGACTAAGATATCATTTAGTTTTTAGTGTAGATGAGAATTGAACTCCAGATCTTTTATACAACAATTAAAAACTTTACCAATTGAATTAACTGGAACTTACAAAAATTGTTCCCTAATTGAAGGTTGAATTATTCCACTCCCCTAAAAAAAAGAAAAGAAAAAAAGTTTGATTAAAAAGGGGATATGAACCGTAAAATGGAATCTACGCAAAGAGGAAGCAACACGTGGCGGACATGTAATGGTTTAAAACCCAAAAAAAGTGGGCCCCACACCTCTCCACCTAATCTAAACGCTCCCCCAAATTCGAAACTTATAGGAAAGCGCGAAATTTCCAGCTTCCCCATCTCTCTCTCTCT
The DNA here is from genome assembly GCF_040712315.1 of Castanea sativa. NCBI lineage: Eukaryota > Viridiplantae > Streptophyta > Magnoliopsida > Fagales > Fagaceae > Castanea > Castanea sativa. The sequence goes on along the minus strand of NC_134019.1, from coordinate 7,790,057 downwards.
CTCTCTCCTTCTTTCTTTGTGTGTGAGATTTTTAAACTTTGAAATTGAAAGTATAAAAGATTGTCTCGATTCTCGAAGCGAGAGAGAGAGAGAGAGACAGATACAGAGAAATTCGTGCCCTTTTTTTTAATTAAAATTAAAAATAAAATTTGAATTTTATTTGTTTTGTTTTTTTTTAGCTTTCAAAAATTTGAAAAACATTTTCACTTTTATATTATCAGTAGTTTCTAAAATCGGAGCTATCATTCTCATTTTCCCTCAGCTCCACTCTCCTTAGTAAGTTTCTTCTTCTTCTTCTTCTTCTTCTTCTATGGTTCAAAATGTGGATTAAGGCTCTGTTTGGTTGCCACTAAAACTCATCACAAAACGCATTATTGTGTGAAGCTCATTTCAAGGTGTCTAGGGTTTTTCTTTCTGATGTTTTTGTTTAAGTTTTGTTTGGTTGCTGAGAAAGACTAAGTAAAAGAGAAGAAAGAAAAAGAAAAAAAAGAAAAAAACGAACAGTTAATGTGAATGTGTAGTTCTAAAAGTAAGTTTTGTGGTTTCTTTTTTCTGAGATTAAAAACTACTATCTTTGGCTTAATTTTTTTTCACTAGCCAAACGAACGGTTAATGTGAATGTGTAATCTGTGTTTCTTTTTTTTTTTTTGCCATACATTTTCTCAGGAACCAAACAGAGGATTGAGGGTTTCTTTTTAATTTTATTTTAGGTTTTTCTTTTCTTAAACGTTATGTTAAAACTTGTAAGCATGTATTGCTACAGTGCACGCATGTTTCTTTTCCTTGCATTTTTTGTTTCGTTTCTGTTTGGTTGCTAAGAATTTTGAGGAAAAGAAAAGTAAAGAAGAGAAGAAGAATGGGAAAATCTTTAAAGTTTCACTTTTTGGCCTGAAATTATTTTTCTCAAATAATTAGAGTCTTTGGAGAGTGAAATGTGAATTTGTAATTTCTAGACATTTTTCACTGTGCCATTGTATGGTTTGATCTATTTGAAGATTGAAATGTTTGCCATATTATCCATATTGTTATTAGATTCAAGCATTCATGGTTTAAGCAGAGCTTTCACTGACAAAAATGTTAACTTTGAAAGGCGAAGTTTACATTTCAAACATAGTGTTGATGTGAATGTGTAATTTCTAGTTTTCTTTTCTCTGACTTTATTTTCTGTCTCATTGTAGGGTTTGATTTAATTGAAGAGCAAAATGTTTGCCATGTTATCCATATTGTTATTAGTTTCAAGCTTTGATGGTAAAAGTAGAGCTTTCACCAATGTTTTAACCCATCAACAATGTAAACATTGAAAGGCGCAATCTGTGCATGTTTAGAACTTTGGTATCGATTTGCATATCAAGATGAAGACACATGCACATATGAAAGCGCGAGGAACCACTAGGGTGAATGCGCAACAGGTGGTTTTTGAGCTGAAACATAAAGTGGTTATTGCGCTGAACAAACTTGCGGATAGAGACACGTACCAGATTGGTGTTGATGAGCTCGAGAAAACTGCTGAATGTTTAACCCCAGATGGAATTGCCCCGTATTTGTCGTGTATATTGGATACTGATACAGAACAAAAGAGTGCTGTGAGAAAGGAGTGTATCCGATTGATGGGTACATTAGTGAGATTTCATGAGGGTCTTGTTGGACCGCATCTTGCCAAGATGGTTGCTAGCATTGTTAAGCGGCTCAAGGATCCAGATTCTATAGTGAGGGACGCATGTGTGGAAACAGTTGGTGTTTTGGCTTCGAAATTGAGTAATCGTAGGGGTGAGACCGATGGTGTCTTTGTTGTATTAGTGAAGCCGCTTTTTGAAGCTTTGGGTGAACAAAATAGGCAGGTGCAGTTGGGTTCGGCATTGTGCTTGGCTAGGGTCATTGACAACAGTCATGATCCTCCAATTTCAATCTTGCAGAAGATGTTGGCTCGGACTACGAAGTTGCTTAAGAATCCACATTTTATGGCAAAACCAGCGGTGATTGAGTTGAATAGAAGTATTATTCAGGTCAGTTTAAACTGTAGCACAGAAGTTGATTTGCGAATTGTGAACCTGTCTTTCCAAAAGGCCATCCACAGTGTCTGCACCTATTTGTTATAAAGAAGGAAAACCTGTTTTTTAGTGCTTTGTTATCTGAATTATAAAAGAGGAAGCACAAGAAGAATGTTTGGTCTTTGTTCTAAATATGAAAAACAGTGTAATCATCAATTAAAATACGATTTGGATACCTTCTATATTTTCTCTTATTTCTTTACTTCCATTAAGTGACTTCTTTTTAACATTCGGTTTGATTGTACATATATCCTTTATTTTTTCTGTGAACTCTCAAATTTAAAAAACATGGAGCTTTTGAATCTCTACTTCAGGTCGGGGGTGCTCCCACACAAAATATTCTATCTGGTGCAATGGCTGGAATCCGAGAAGCTCTCAAAAACAGTGACTGGACAACACGCAAAGCTGCTTCTGTGGCATTAGGGGATATTGCTGCAACTGGTGGATCCTTCTTGGGATCCTTTAGGGCTTCCTCCATCCGCTCTCTTGAATCTTGTCGTTTTGATAAGGTTAGTTTAATAAATATCTACATTCAGAGAAGTTTCTCGTCTTCCAATTGATTAAAGTGGACCCTATAGATACTTCCTGTGCTTCTTATAGGTTAAACCAGTTAGGGATGCAGTACTGCAGGCCCTACAGTACTGGAGAAGTCTTCCAGGGCCTGATACTCCTGAACCTTCAGAAGCTGGATCTTCTATAAAAGGTTTAGTGGCTGATGTCCATTGATATGACATATTTGTTTAGATAGGTGTTATGTTTAATGTTGATTATATGCTCTGGTTAGTGGTATTGTTTTCTTGTAGCTTTTTTGAATTTGTTCATGTTGCTTTGTAAGCCTTGCAAATCTGTCAAAGAGGAATCAGAAACTAAAAGCATTTTTATGGTGTCATGGATATTTTAGTACTGCATGGACTACAGTGTAGCTGTAGAAATATTTTTAAGTACTCCAGGTAGAATATGATCATATAGGGAATGTGGAACTTTAAGGCAGTAATTTATGAAGTGGAACTTTTGAAATAAGGTTAATTTCTGTATGCTATGCTTAATCTAAAATATGTTTTTGTGATCATTGGTATTGGATTCAGGCATTTGGGCAATTAAACCTGGGCTTAGATAATTGTGAGCTGTAGTGTATATCATTTGGTTTGTTGATATATTCTTTTTTTGAGAAGCAAGGTAATTTTAGTGGAAAGAAGGAACACCACCCAGTACACAAGATGTGTACTCAGATGACGTTTTTCTGAGCTTCGGTTCAATTGCCCAAATGAACCTCCGTATATGCAAGAGTTGCTACACTCATAATCTAACATGGATCATCAATTCACCTGTTATTCCCGATTACATAAGTTTATAGAAAGACAGAAAGTTAGAAGGAAAGGAACTGGTGCTTATATAAAGCAAAGTAGAAAGGGGAAAAGGTCATGATGGGAATATGATAATGTCTGATCATTCTTGTTATTCATCTTTTATCCTTAACCTGCCTTGGTTGATAATATCCTATTCATCTTTATTTTCATGAAAATTCTATTAATTGTAAGCAATTTATTGGGCTACGTTAAATTGGAATAGCAATGATTACTCTAGTTTATAAGCTCCTGTGCAACTTTTAATTATGCCATCTTTTCCTGTATTAGTTGTTCAGCGAAGTCTTGTACCCTTGTTCATGCATTTTCTAATCAATCAGTGGAAGGAAGTAGAGAAGTGTCATTTTATACTGTTTTGAACTTCTTTGTCATATTACATCTTTTACCCAATTTGTTCAACAGAGCAAGTTATAGTTAATAGCAAGTTCTTGGAACTATGATGTGGGTATATGCTTACATTATCTCTTTCTATGCTTCCCTTCAATGTCATTTTTATCATACAATTTCTGCAGAAAATTATTGTGGAGGTGACTACAGTGATCTCACCAGTACCGGTGAGTCTGGATGGAAGGATGTCACCCACAAGAAAACTGGTACAGGCTCAACTAAGGGCAGGGCTCCTTTGTCTATCAGAAAAACATGTCAAAATTATGTGGAAAACCCTCAACATTCCAAAGCAGATGATTGGCAAATTGAAATTGCTGTTCCAAAAAGCCATAATGTTTCTTTAGCAGAATTTCATAATGAAGAATCTGAGAGTAGTTCTGTTACCAAGACGTTAGAAAGAATGAGTGCTGAAGGTACAAGCCCACTGGATACTGGGTATGAATATGTACCAATGGATGACAAACAAGAGTGTTCTTCTGTGTCCAATCTTACTACTGATAACTTTGAGACCAAGTTTGTGGCAGTTTCGCATGAATGCCTTGAGGAAGGTGGTCTACTCAAGCCAATTCGAAGAACTCAGCGGTTTGCAGCTGAAGAAGTTAGTAGTGAGGAACAAATGTACTTGGCAAAGAGGCAGGATCGTAGAAGTCTTGATTCTACTGTTACAGAGTCTTGTTCCCAAACTACCCGTGGATGTTGTTCAGAACTAGCAAATGAAATGGTTTGCATTCGAAAGCAACTTTTGGAGATTGAAAACAAACAGTCAAACCTAATGGATCTCTTACAGGTAAACACTGTAGAATTCTCAGTTTGTATAAATTTTGTACTTAAACTGTTGGTTCAGAGCTCCTAGATATATAACACATAAATTATTTTTTTATAAACAGCCTGAGGCACCCAATTAGACTCATGTGTAAGATCTTCGCTGCTTAATATGAGTATATAAGATTATAGAGTCGTGTATGAGATCTTCTCTGCTTAATATGAGCTTATGAGATTAATTGATCTCTCTAAATTGCCCTTAGGGCATAAATGTAACGACTGGTACATGATTTCTGGATCCCTCTGTCTATTAGTTGTTCTTTCTTCACATTCAAGAACATCCACGATCCATTACATTCCATTTGCAGTGCTTATACTCTCACACATGTCATTCTGTCGTGATACTTCTTAGTCATCAGCATGGGCAGCTGTCATATGTATTAAAATTTTCTGCAGGTGTTTACAACTGGCGTAATGGATAGCTTGACTACAATACAATCGAGGGTGGTAGGTTTAGAACATGTAGTTGACAGGCTAGCTCAAGATATTGTACATGGGGGGAGATATTCTGATTCAGCAAGCTCCAAACTCTTGAAGCAGAGCCAAAGTGTGCATTCTCCCCGACTCTCTACGTGCACACCTCGACCATCTGTTGATATTCGCAATGGACAGCCTTCATTGTTGTCTGTAAAAAGTTCTGATATTTGGGATGAAAATGCAGTTGGTAGGTGCAGGTCAAGCAATTCTGCTAAACAAGGTACAGATATTTGGACAAATTCTGAGGTGAAGATCACTAGGAATCCTGCAGGGAAAGTCATGCAGAAAAGTTCTGGGCAGGGAATGCCAAATGTTGGTTGTGGCCAAACAAGAAATGCTAATGCTATTTTTGCTTCAGCTTCTAGTACTAATGTCAGACAACATGCTTTAGAAAGTAAGAATAACCTTTGGAAACGTGTGAAAGGTTATTTATGTGAAGGGGACCTTGACTCTGCATACATGGAAGCTCTCTGTTCACATGATGAACTTGTTCTGGTTGAGCTACTTGATAGGACTGGTCCTGTTCTGGAAAGTTTGTCACCAAAGACTGTCAGTGACATTCTCAGTACTTTGACATCATATCTCCTAGAGCAAAGATTTATGAACTCCATAATCCCTTGGTTGCAGCAGGCAAGTTGTTTGTGCTCATTTACTTTCTATATTACTGTGATTGTGGGTGCTGGATGTTTATACCATGCCATTCAATGCTTCCTGGGGTACTTAATTGAACATAAAATACTTGGTTGTGTTCTTGCTACTAGTTGCATGCTAGTGTTGTAAAGGGTGAGTGTTTTGGTTCATCTAGGTACATAGGGTAAATCAAATGGGAACTTGGTTATTATTGGCTTAATCTTAAGTGATTACTCCATTACTTACAACTGTTAAGGATTTATCGGAGTGTAAATAGGATTATAACATGTAAATAGAATTATTTATGGTTATATATGTGTATACTTGGCAAGATATTAGAAAATAGAAATAAAAATGTTAAATGAAATACGGTAACTTACCCTCTTAACTTGTCCTGTCAAGGGAATTTCTTTTTTCAGTAATTTTCAAAAATAAATGTCATGTTGATGTGCCAACATTTTCTGCTATGAACTTTTCATTCATCTCTCCCCCTCATACACACTCACAGTATCTGTCTAAATTTTTGTGCATGCATATGTATGTTCATCCACAAAGACAGTCAGACATGCACCCACATGAACACACACTGATGTAGGGAGCACAACCAAAGTTGTTTCAGAATTAATTATTTTTATACTTTCTTCCAGATCTCATTTTTGAATAGGGGTTTTTATGTTGTAGAGAATTTTATGTGATGTAATTGTGTCTTAATGTAATCCCTGAGGCTAGTAAACAGAGGCTTTAGGAATGGTTTTAAAGGGTGCAATTTGAGTAGAGAATATCCTGAATGAGATTTTGTCTCAAAACTCCGTGGTGACTCCAAGCACTCCTAGGTGGTGAAGCCTAGAGTTTTGTGACTCATTCCCTTTTTCCCCATTATTTTACTCTTTGCACTACTAGTGCTGCATCAAACATGAACACGCATGTTGCACACACACACTTGAAGACACAATTTTGTCATTCCTGTGAAAGTTTTTTTTTCATGACTATTGCATATGCAGAAAAACTAGGAAATTTTAAAGAACTTATAATTTGTATAATTAGATATATCAAATACTTGGTAGAAAAACAAGGATGCAAGTAATGAACCCTTAATCCCTTATCCCTGAACCTCTCTCTGTGCTTTGTATTACTGTGATATGTATGTTTGACTTTATGGGCACTACTTTGTGTTATAACTGCATATTTGTGCTCAGTGTAAATTAGTTGTTGAGTTCAGAGAGAAAATTATGAAATAATAACATTTGCAAACTGTATTTCCTACATATGTTTTGTTGGATATCTGTAATTTTGTTGGTTCTCAGTGAATTCTGAAATAATAACATTTGCAAAAGTCTATTTCCTACATATGATTAGTTGGATATTTGTAATATTGTTGGTTCTCAGTGTTTCATGCTTTAGATAACCTCATAATGATCCCTTTTTCTTTCTCATGTTTTTGCTTTTTGTAATGTAAAATTTCACTCTATAAAGAATAAATAATAAGTACATGCATCTCTTAAGTTAGAATTGATGATCATAATATTGAATGATAATACAAAAATCAAATGGCGTGTTTTCAGTTTTCCTTTAATCTATAAAAATGAAATTAACCATAAATTATGGTAATAACTCCTATATTTTTAGATGGCCATGCTTGTGGTAAATCTGGTAACAGATTTAGTTTCTTAGGTCAGAGAACATTGAAGTATTCAACTTAAATGGGCTAATTAAGCACATATGAAATGGTTTGCAAAAAATATAATAATACAAGTTATGACGTGTTATACATGATATACTTTTGGGGGCACTGGCAGCCTAAGCAACCAGTTTTGCTTTCATAACATAGAATAGTCAATGAATGGGAATTTTATGTGTGTGCGTAGGTTATAATTTTTATAATTGATCATAAAAATTCTGACCAATAATTTGCAATCTGAAATCCTGTGCTGGAATGGGGAGGGGATGTGAGTGAGCAAAGTTGAGATATTAAGCAAGAGGCAGGACGGTGGTCAGTTCTGGCTCCAAACTAAACTACCCATCTATTATGCTGGGGCACGTTGTCCTTAATAATGATATGGTTTGCTTTCCTGATTTAATAATTCTGTTCCTGATTGTTGAGATTCTGATGGTATTGTTTTCATTAAAGTAAAACGGGTTACACATTTTAATAGAGCAATTTGGGTGTATTGAACCCTGATTTAGTTGTTATCTCACAAATGAAACTCCATGCAAAGTGAGACAACAAAAATGAGCCCTCATTCAATTCTGATGTCACTTATTGCTGTTTTGAATGTGTCTTTCAATTATTTAAACTATTTAAACACACAACTTACTGAGAATAAACTAAAGAGAGTAGTTTCCTGTCTTTGACCATTTATCACATCTGCTTATGTACGAATGTAAATAATGTCCCTGAGCAAATTTTTCCTCATTTTAGGTTGTGGACTTAAGCACTATTCATGGACCAAACTACCTTGTTATTTCTGCAAAAGCAAGGCAAGAATTCTTGTCTGCGATTCAGGAGGCTATGAACATGGAGTTTCCTAATCCTGCAGAGAGAAGATATGTTACTCAATTGGCAATGAAGTTCCACCATATATGGGGTAAGCTACCCTCCATTTGACTGTATATACTGTGCACATTTCACATTATGAGAGAATCGGGAAATGTAGATTTCTCTGAATATTTTTGTGCTACAAAAATTATAGTTAAAAAATCTCTAGCACATCATGGGAGAAGGAATTCATGTTCAACCATGGTTTTTAAGTATTACTAATACCTGAAAATTAAACAATTCAATTGATTGTCAAGTCTTTTAGGTTGAACATGAATTGCATCTCCCATGCTTTGCTAGAGATTATATTTCTATGATATCGTCGATCATATTTTGAATTTCTTGATTGTATTGATCCCAAGTGCCAAAATGAGGACAATGTCTTACTGTGGGAATACTAATTTCTCTCTCTCAGAAAACAAATTCATTTTATATCAATTCCTAGTTGAATGCTTATTTATTTTATTTGCATAGATTTGAAATTTTAAATTCTCATGTGATTTGTTAACTGTTACTGATTTTATGTTCATTTCAAATTGCCAACTAGTAGCAAATTTGATTTCTTTGTGTAGTCAATGTTTGCCCAATGTAAAGATCCTTAGAGTGGTGTTCATCTCAGGAATTTGACATATTGTTTTGTCCTGTTTTGGTTTGCTAGAAATCATTTGTGTTTGGATTAATAAATTACTATTTCATAAGAAAAAATTATAATTGCTGTTTTTCTTTCCTTTATACCTGAATTAAACTTTTAATGTGTTAATTAACTTTTTTCCCAATTAAATACTGAAAATGGAAAGTTAATGATAAGGTTGTACAATGAATGAAGGCATGCAATATATTTTTCCCAGTGATTCATGCATAATGTCCTTAGACAATTCAGAAAGCCAGTAATTGCATCTCTAGTGATTCAAACATTCTCCATTTGCAATGTATTTCTTTCTGGCTGAGACTAGACCATGTGAGCTGTTTGCTTCTGGTTGATATCTCAGATTCCAATTATTATTATTTTTAGGTGATTTCTCCTCTCTAAATACTAAATTTTTTAGAAATAGTTTGCAATGTATTTCTTTCAGTTTTCTAGTGATAGCACATTTGGAAGTAGTTTTCTTCTGAAGGAAGATGTGACTAACAATGAGATTTCTGTGTCCATAGGAAAATGTTCCTGATTTCACGTAGGAACTAATTGTGTGCAGTCATTGTAAAGTTGAAGAATTGTAGCCAAATGAGATTTTATAGGTGTATGGTTATCTCAACAACGGTTCGCTTGTCCTTTCTGGTTGGGCATCACTGGTTTAGTGTAATAATATTTGAATTGCCTTAAGGTCCATTGTAATGATCAAATCCTTTGTCTTCTGTTGTCAGTATACCATGTGTCTGGTTTTCTTTCAATCTATGAGCTGTATCTGTGATGAGGATTTTTGCTTGATTATTATGTTGTGTTTCTTTGACCAAGTTAAATTCCAATGTGGGGGCGTCTTGTAGCAGAACTTTTTTTTTTTTTCCTTTTCTAAGCTAAACGATAATTAGTCACCATAAATGATAAGTCAGAGCAACTCCACAAAATGACCACACGTATTATGGCTAATGTAGCAAAGAGTTTTGTAGCTTCACTGGCACCGTGTTTCAAATAAAGACGTCTTTCTGTTGTTAACTATCTAATTTATTCAATAATTTAGTTTCTTCTATAATAAATTAGGTATTTTTATACTAGTAATTTTATTTGATCTAGCAGTGAAGCTTTTATTTTTATTATTATTTGATACATTTTATTATTATTATTATTATGGTAGAATAATTTGATTTCTCCAGTGCTAGACTTTACAAACAAAAGTTCTCGTAGGAGGTAATGGCGCTTAACATAATAAGCCTGACGCGCTGCCTAGCAGTATTACATTGATTTGATGATTAAAATCATAACTTATGAAGTTTCTAATTTTTCAAATTATAAATATTTTGGATGGCTTCCAATCTATTTTTTTGGTATTTAAGTTCTGTATTGTGTTAATTATGAATTATAACCTCCTTCACATAATTAAAAATAATAATTATAATAACCTCCTGATGATCATGTATGGATGAGATTTTTGCAAATTACATATGTTTATTGCAAACATATGGATCTCTACGTTGTTACACTCAAAAGATCGAGCCGAGAGAAAAAATCCTGACTCGAGCAAATGTTCATTTTATCTACTGGGCCAACTATGCTTTTTATATTGGCTTTCCTTTTCCTTTTCTTTTAAAAATGAAAGATTAAATTATATTTTTTTAAGGAATCAAAGAGGCCAAAACTTATTTAATTTTTTTAAAATCAAAACGTAATAATTTTTTTATTAGGGTTTTAAATAATTTTTTCTCTTTTTAATTTTAAATAAACAAATTGTTCAACACTTATTTATTTATATATTTTTTAAAAATCAAAATTACCAAAATACTAGCAATATATATATATATATATATATATAGAAAACATAATTTATCTTAAATCTTTTAAGTATCCCAATAATTAGGTGTGTGGTCTTACGATATTCTGGTGGGCTGGCGGCTACCTGTGGGTCATGGGTAATTTGGTAACCCTCCTGTAGAAAATAGTTTGTTTTTTCCTTATATTTAACATAATTATAAATTTGGTTAACATTAAACCTTCTTCAAAGTCAACAAAAGATAAGTGATTTTTTTTTTTTTTTTGCACCTCCTCCCCTAGTTCCTATGTGATGCCAGCACTGTTTCTTCTCCCCACTACTTTACACTACCTCCAGCATCGCTAATGTCTTTTTGCCACCACCACCTTACCACCTTCATCACTACCACCATTGTGTTTACCATCACCATGCCTTCATAAAATATTAATATTTTTAGTGCAAGCCAAACAAACAATATTTTTGAGTTCGTTTGGAGGATTGCAATAAAATATTTTTCATCACCAACATGTTAGGAACATGAAATGTCTCTGTAACGTGCAATGCGTGTTAAGTTGAATCCTAAGCCTCCAAACATGTTTAGAACCAGAGTTTTTCCAAAAAACAAGAGGGAGGGTAATATGGTACATTTTCAAACTCTAGGAAATAAATGGACACAATCGATAACTCATACCCAAATGACACAATTCAAGAACCAAAATTAAAGGTTATCCCAGAAATAAATATCACCAAATTACAAGATCATAAATAATTGGCGTCTATCAAAAGTCTTATGATTCAGCGACACAATCCAGTTCTTCCATGGAGGAGGACTTGGATTCAACTTCAAGTCCTCTTCCCAATTGAAACCAAAATTGTTGTCTATGATAGAAAGAAATATTACTAAATTACAAGATCATAAATAAACTGGCTTATATGAGGAGAACTTGGATTCTACGTCCTTTCCGCACTTGCCGTAAGCAAATAAGAACAATAACAACAACAACAGACTTATTTACACCCTTGCCTTGATTGTCAAAATGAGTAACCCACTACCTACTATCAGATGATCATAGAACGATGAGCAGCCGGCACAGCAGGTTACGATTTCAAAAGGGTTTTCTCTTTCCTTGATAGATCATAAAACAGAATAAGCTTAAGTAGAGAATGAAAGTACTAATACTTTGGCTGGATTTGCTACTAAGGGAAGAAGGATAACTACTATCTCAAAACACCACTTACAGATCTTATTTGGTACGGTTTTAACGTCTGGTAGAAGCTGACTTCTCATTAGTCAATAAATCTGGAGAAGGACTATATATATCAGCATCGTTGAAAGGCTCACTTTTGCTCCTTCCTTTTCCTGGTTTGCTACTCCGCACCTCGGGTGCCCTCTCACTTCTAAATGGCTCTCTCTTCGCTGACTGAGTGACAGGGGTACCCTTTGGAACCTCATAAAGGGTTAGACTACCTCCACTTTGAAGCATTGCCTCTTCATGGTTTTCTGCCTTTGACTGGAAAGTCTCAAGGATATCAACTACTTGGCTCATGAGAGGCCTCCCTTTTGGGTTTTGGCTAAGGCATTGGTATGCCAAATGGGCCACCTTCATTGCTGCTCTATTAGAGTATTGCCCCTCCAGCTTAGGGTCTAAGATCCTCAGAAGCTTCTTATTATTGTTCAAGAGTGGGCGGGCCCACTCAACCAAGTTATGTTCTCGGCTGGGCCTGCTCTTGTCCAATGCTTTCCTTCCAATGAGCAACTCAAGTAGTACCACACCAAATCCATAAACATCACTTCGAGCTGTTAAATGCCCTGGTCAAGATTAATAAAAATTTCAGTTTATGGACTACAGTAGTTTCTACAACAATCTCTGAGGGTTATAATTAACAATAACTCATCAATGATACATTGTACTGCCATATTTGAATGCTTTAAAATGATCAAATATTGACTTTCAAATATAAGAAAGGAAACAATTGTAAAAGAGAAGAGAAAGTAGGAAAAATTTTATTTCATTTTGATGTTGGGTTGTGTGAATGAAATTGGAGAAGGTTTTTATTTTTATTGTTTTTAGTATTATATGCAAAAGAAAAAAAAAACCTAAAAGAAAATATCTGAATTGTTTTTCTGATTTCTTTGGCTTGTCATAGATCCTGTCCAGTTTTACAATTCTATTTAACTTACAAGGGAGCATAACAGACAACAAGAATAAGATATTTCTTCCTCTTTCCTTCCATCTTAGTAAAAAAAGTACTTAGAAGATTCAAATCAATTAAAAACTGTTAAGGTTCACATTTATAAGCAATCTAAGTCACCATTTTTTTCCTACTTGGAAGTGATGAAAATGTCTTTTAGCAGTTCTTCAACGTTAATTGCATATAGTGAAGGTTGTACAGTCATTTTTTTTATAGGTAAAATGTTAGTCATAAATCCAGATCATAATTACAAGTCAGAACAAATTCCTTTGTTTGGTGGAGATAATCTTAAAAGTAAAAGAAAAACGAAAGCAGAATCACTATGTTATAAAGTAACTCTACATAATTCACTATTTAAAAAAAATAAAAGGAACTCACCAGTCATTACATACTCAGGAGCAGCATATCCATAAGTACCCATCACTCGTGTTGAAACATGGGTTTGGTCTCCCATTGGCCCATCCTTTGCAAGGCCAAAGTCTGAAAGTTTTGCATTAAAATCCTGCGTGTTTTATTTCTAATTTATTTAGTTGAAGACAACCAAACTTCCTTAGGAAAAAGCATTCATTGGTTAAGCATTGCACACTTATGTTTGTTTGATAAGAAAGGATACCAGTTTTTTATCTTCCAGAAAGAGAACAAGAAGAAAAATGAAACTTCATGACAATACATAGCACAAGTTCACTGAATGGATCTTCTCTCTTTCCTAGTCTATGGCAGAGCAAAGTCCTGCATTGGAGCTTTGCTAGGAAGTATATTGGATTTTTTCCAAACTCATGCTCGGGAGGCTAGTTTTCTTTATTTTCCAAATGGAAACCGAAGCAAGATGTGTGTGTGTGCGCGCGTATATATATTATAAAAGCAACATACATATATCAAAGAAAAGACAACTAACCGCATCCAGCAAGATGTTTGACGTCTTGAAATCACGGTATATGACAGGTCGTTCTGCACAATGAAGAAAAGCAAGTCCTTTTGCAGCATCTAATGCAATCTTCAATCTTCTTGACCAAGTTAATGTAGAGCCCACTCCTACCACCGGAACCAAATAGGACAAAGAAAAAATAAGCACCAAAGGCTTAATCTTCTTTAAAAGTGTGCATTTTTTTCATCATGAGATTCAGGACATTTAAGTTTTTATTTTTTATTTTTTATTTTTGAGAAACCAGATATTTAAGATTTGGATTGTCAGAAAATATCCACTGCTTTCCATACCCAGTGGAGTTCAGTAGCGAAACATCACATGCATTACTTCATACTGTAATACAGAAGAACTCATGATAGAACTTTAAACAATATGTTAATGTTTAAGGGTAACTAGTACCACATGAGACCTCATTTCATCAAGTCAAAAAAAGTTCCACTGGATACTTACTGCGAAAAAGATGTCTTTCTAGGCTCCCACTTGCCATGTACTCATAAACTAACAATCTGTGCTCCTCCTCACAGCAGTACCCAATAAGCTTCACAAGATTAGAGTGACGGAGCTGTCCTAAATAGTTAACTTCTGTCTACAAAACAGATAAAGAATGGTGAATACACGAAATTAAACACTACCCCTCCCCCCGGCACCTCCCCCACACCCAAAACATGACATGATATTATTAATAACTAGCTTTATTTATGGAAAATGGCAAAAAAAGTGATCTTTACATAATGATATCTGCTAAATAGTCATTGAAAGTACAACGGGAAGAAAGATCGTGTTCCCTTTTTTAGGTCTTCCTTACCAAGTTAATTTCACAATTTTGAAGTACTGCCCCCCGCCCAAAACAGCCCTGAGGTAAGTGTAAAGAGCTAAGCCATTAAGGGTGAAGATTATATGTGAGAGGGCTCATTTCTTTACTAAGTTCACTTCTCAAGCCCATTAACCAGGACAGTTCATTGATTTCTCTAATATACTAGATACTGACCAATCTAATATAAGTACTCTCCATCTTATATTGTTGCTCTTATTTAGAAAATCCAACTTTTTAAGGGTCATCATTTAATGCAAAGTATTTTTTTTTTTTTTAAATGTATAAGTTTCTAGAACAGCCCTTGTCAATTTGAACTCAAATTAAATTTGTGAAAAAGGAATACTGACTTTAATTAATGGTTAAATTCCACCCCCCCCACCCCCACCCCCACCACCACTTTTTTTTTTCTCAATTGGGTATGATTTGTCTTAAGAAACTACTAAAGCATGGCTAACTCATCTAAGCAAAAATTATAAAAAACCACTTCAGTAGATTAGATGGTTGCTAATAAGGTCAGCTGTATAATAAATGATACATTAGTTATTTAAATTAAAAAGAAAAAAGAAAAAGAACTAACGGACACATCCTCAGCAACATAAAGTATAATGCAACTGCTTGTATGCATTATTAAATTTTGTAGTAAAGTGATTTATAATAATAATAAAATCTGTCGTGAAACTGTATTACTAAGTGACAAAACTAATAATTAGAAATAAACCAAGTGTTCCTGATATATAAACTTATAAAGCTTTCTTTAAAAGTTAAGAAACTGTATCTCTATAATGCTGATTGATGTTTGATCCTTTCACATTATCGTTTGCATACTCATTAAATCAGCAGAAACAGATTTAATTTACCTTTTCTCATTCATCAAAAGTCAATTTTTCCATCTAAACCTCATATTGATAAAACAAATCAATAAACAGAGAGAACAAGGAAAGTCAAATACCAGCCATTCCCTGTCACCTTGGAACCCTTCTCGATTAAGCTCCTTAATGGCAACTTGGGTGGAAGTATAACCGGGTCTCACATTCTCATCAATAACTCCCTTGTATACAATTCCAAACCCACCCTCACCAAGAATTAAATCTGGCCGGAATCGCTTTGTGGCCAACCTCATTTCCTCATATGTAAAGATATCAACATTACTATTAACAGGATTTTCACGGAGATCGTGGACATTCTTGGGAGCCAAGGAATTGCTGCTTGCATTTTTTTCTTGTGAATTAATAGATGTAGCTGAGTCATGTCTTACTTCAACTGAAATTTCACATGAGAAGGAAATATTATCAAGTTAAACATCAATAATTATATCAGTTAACTACTGTGTACTTGCCTTTATCAACTTCTCTGACATAAATTCAGCACATCCTAATTTAAAAATTGAAAACAATTTTCACAAAATGTTTCAGTTAATTTATGTTTTGGAATGGTCAAGACAAAAATGTAATGCTCACTTGCTGTTTGAAATAACTTATTAATTAAGAATTAGAAGAGGACAACAACACAAACATGCAAGATTACAGGCATAGACCTCAAATCTGCTTCTCCAAGTATTATACATACCAAATTATATTCAAGAACTACATAATGGCTCAAGAATCTCGAGGTTTATTTAATCTCATTGCCAAAAAATTTTGAGTGGAAGAGTCAATGGATGAAAAAAACAAAATGTATGCCAAAAACTGCAACCATTTATTTTTATTAGCACTTTGAGTCTCTCTTACCAGATGCAAATTCTCATAATGTCTTATTAAGTGGCTACTAATATATTAAAACCACCAATTATTGAATATTTATGGGTCCCCAGAAAACTAAATTTCCTTTAAATGAAAAAGGAAATACATTATCAACAACTACACTAAAAATAAAAGGTAGATTGAACAAATTTAAGAATATCCATAAATGTAACCAAAAAAAAAAATGCTCCTTTAATTACTTTTTTTAAAAAGAAGTACCTTGAAACTGGAGTTGTTGTTGTTGTTGTTGCTGTTGGTATAGATGTTGTTGGTGTTGTTGCTGTTGTTGTTGTTGTAATTGTTCTTGCTCTTCAATACTAAAACAAATCCCCATGAATCTCAACCTCAAGCACAATCCAGATTTGCATTTCATCTTCTCATTACAATTCTACAAAAACCATTTCTATTTCATCAGGGTCACTCATAAACTTAAAAACTTGTCTTGTGGGTTTATCTCATACAACGTCAAAAAATGTCAATGTTGGATTTTTTTCCAAAAAAATATCCAGATTTGATCCAAGTGGCTCCAAATCCGAAATGGGTTGCCGGGATTTCTGCCAATTTCACCGGATTCTGATCCAGGTTGCCGGAAAAACAAAAACCCAGATTTTTTTTTCAAAGTAAAAGGCACAAACTTTGAAAGAAAAACCAACTAAGACAGAAAGAGAGAGAAAGCGTGTCTGAGTGTGTGTCAGCGCGTGACAGAGAGAGAGAGGGAGAGAAAAACAGAGAGAGAGAGAGAGAGTGAATGAGTGGATGATTCCCAATGGTTTTTGGTTTACGAAAGCGCCAAACGATTCGCAGCCGAAGCCAGTGGGTTTGCATTGCCTTTGGGCCTCAGTTTGAGTTATTATTACTCAATTTTCCATTTGAGTTTTGTTTTCCTGTTTTTGTTTTTTTGTTTTTGTCTTTTTTTTATATGCTTTGTTTAAGAGATACTGGC
Source organism: Castanea sativa (assembly GCF_040712315.1). Lineage (NCBI taxonomy): Eukaryota > Viridiplantae > Streptophyta > Magnoliopsida > Fagales > Fagaceae > Castanea > Castanea sativa. The sequence goes on along the minus strand of NC_134019.1, from coordinate 7,772,777 downwards.
ATAATTCTTTTATTATTTTTTAATATCTAATTTTGTGACTACACTAATTTGAATTTCTTTATTTTTGGAAAGTTTCGCCACACGGTTTCATTGACTTAGCCTCCATTTGGATAGAGATGAAAAATTAAAATTATTTTACTATTCAGCTCATTTTACTATTATTTATGAGTTCTATTGCACTTTTTGGTACTATTCATGAGTTTCACTATACTATTTAAATTAACTTTTACCTTTATATATAGTACTTTTAGCAGCAGGTTTTCAGTTTTAGCAAAATAAACGATATCCAAACAGATCCTTATTCACATCATTCATGCGTTATTATGTTGTAACGACTCTGATAAAGTACTATTTCAAATGGTTAGTACAAAGGTAATGTGATTTTTTTTTAATCAATTTTTGTAGTTTAACTTTGGAGGTTTTCCGTAAAAAAATGAGAAAACAGTTTGCTTATAAACTAGTTTGTAGGTAATGATTATAAAATTTTACTAAAAGATTAGTATAGTTACATATTTTGAAAATTTAATATTTAGATTGCATGTTCTTTATGTTTTTAACATGCATATCAAATTCGTTTAAATTGGATGTTATTTATTATTTGAACCATATATTTGTTTTTTATGCATAATTTAAAACTACAAAAACTTAAATTTTAAACTACAAAAACTTAAATTTTAAACATTGATTGATGACATATAATGTTTTTGAAATTTTGCGAACATATAATAAAAAAACGCGATTTCATGGTGTGGATAAGTCAAAATTCATATCTAATGAAAAGATATAATTAGAGTTTGTTAGAGAAATGTTAGGGACAATACTTTTCAAAAAGTAAAGTATTATTTATCGGAGTTATGCATCAATCACAAATAGGCTATATCAACCTATTTTTATTCCATAAAAAAAATATCAACCGATTTTTGGAAAAAAAAAATTGAAACCATTTGGTGTCCCTAGACCATTCACCTAAAAGAATTGCATGACTATTTTTGGGGGGGGTGTCCACAAGGAAAAATATTGGGTGTGGCTTACCTCTAGTACTTTTTTAATTGGAATCTCCTTTTATTTTAATGAGAAACTACCGCATCACTCATTAACTAAATACAATGTTAAGATTAAAACTCGCTATCACTTGCCGCTGTATATTTAAAATAATAAGAGATGTCCAGTTAAAAAAACATTGAAGGTAAGTCAAATCCAAAAATATTTCAAAATTTTCTTCTAAATATAAAAAATTCAAACATTTAAATTCATTCATAAAAATAGATTCCAATATTTAAAGAAGTTTGCAAACTAGAAGATAATGAGAGAAATTCCATAACTTTCAAAGCAAATATGAAGGAAATAATTGCTCTTAAATTTTAGGAGAGTGACTCTATAGTACTCGAGGACGCAAAATTGAAGAGAATTTCAATTTCAAATCTCTCAAACAAATCTGCATTTGTTACTTTAATTTTATCTTAAGGGTAGACATAATGTAGCAATTAAGCATGCTAGCATGTAATCTCATGCATATGCATGTTATACATTTACAAATAAGCATAACTAAATGAGTATAAAAAATTTACCAAGTTTATATATAATGTTTGTGTATTTGAAAATATAAAATAGCTACTTATAAAATAAATATAAGTTTATCTTAAACAAATGAAAAAACAAAATATAAAAAATCAGTTAAATTGTTATCTATTAAATTCTCAATTTTATTTTGTCTAACCACTATTTGTATATAACAATATTATATGAGAAAAAAATTTGATAGAAAATGTTATTAATTTTTTTTTTTTTAGTTTTCATTGATTTAAAATTGGTCTAGAATAGATGAGAAGTCTAAGTCTAACATTTGTTATTTATTTATTTATTTAATTTTCTCCAAACCTTTCTTCTTCCTTACCAAGTCAAATCAAACCTTCTTTTTTCCTTTTTATTTTATTTTTAACTTTTCAACTTTTGCACCAATAACTCATTTGGTACAAAATTAAAAAAATTATATAGACATGTGACACAAAATTAGATTGTGGTTGAAAGTTTAATTGAATTTTTTCTCACCTTTAATTATATATGTGTGTGCGTGTGCGCGAGAGAGAGAGAAATTAGTGCTAGTCTTATTTGGAGGTCAATTGAGGATAGTCATGAATTTCCATTATATTATTATTATTATTTAAAATACAAGTAAATCATTCATTCTTTATTATTTGAGAATTTTGCTGATATGTTTACAAATTTCAATTGACAGAGCTTTTTTGATTGCAGTATTATCGAACCCACTCAAAATATGAAAATTGGTGCTCAAACATTTATGTTACCTTGTTAATTGTTATAAAGCCATTACATTTTATCTTTTTCCGTCTACATTTTTTTTAAAATTAAAAAAATATATTATTTGATGATTGTCGATTCACAAGCCTTGAATGCAACTAAGTATCTGACTAGAGATTTTTTTTTCAGCAAATCTAAAAAGAAAAAAAAGAGTCATAAGAACTACTTGACCCTTTCGAAGTTCAATTGTTTATATATATTCTTGTTAGTGTAAGCATATTTATATGATTTGCATGCTAAAAAAATGTTGATTGATTTAGAGTTGACTGTTTTGGTTTTCTTAGAAACGTTATACATAACTTCAATTTTGGCTGATGACCTTTTAAATTGAAGTAGAGTTGATGAATTTCACATTTATATAAAGCTTTCGACTTAATTGGACACAATTCAAATTTGTGTATAACACTGAGTTCTACAACCATTGAGCACTAGTTATTTTCCTACAAAGTTTGTAATTTTTAGTTGGATTTGGTTGGATCTTCCCAGTCGAGACTTCCTCAGTCAAAATACTTTAGGGATACACGATGCTTAATAAAATATTGTTGTAAGGTGACCAAACTAGGATTTTTGTAGCAGTTGGTTCATAAAAAATATGTAAATATATTTCTATAAGATGTATATTAAAATGATCATATCTTATGGACCAGAACCAAGCTAAAGAGATAGAAAGTGAGACTAAGAGTCCGTTTGGATATAACTTATTGCTGAAAATTGAAAACTGAAAACACTGTACAAAAATAATTTTTTAATGTGTAAAAATTACTGTTCATCCCAAAAGGTACTGTTCATTGGCCTAAAATCACTGTTTCATGGCCAATGAACAGTAACATATGCGCGTGAAAAAAAAAAAAAAAAAACGTGGACGCAGCTGGAAAACGCTGCATCCAAACGTATTCTAAATTATTAAGCAGTTGATCGAGTCAAAAAAATAAAAATGAGTAGTTCAAAACAAATAAAAAATAAAGTAGTTGAAGAAAAATATTTATAATACATCCATTATATTTTCATAAATCAAGCAAAGTTATTGATGAATTGACAAAGTTATCAATAAAGAAAAATTATGGCCTAACACGCACACAATCATAATAAATATAATAACAAACATATTGTAATAAGAATGGTCCCATACCCTTCTTTCCCTAGGTGTACGTATTTTTGGTTATGAAGAGGGAGAAAGTTTAGGACCACCTTCATGTTTCTAATCCTTCAAAGAAAACAAAGAAAATATTATTGAGTACAAATGGAGCCCATATCTTAGCTTGTTTAGCAAAATTCTTTGATGATTATGTAGTATGGGTTGGAGGAAACTCCCATTTTCTTAGAAGCTGTAATTGCGCATGACATACCTAACTTTGTTTTTGTTTTTGTTTTATTAATGAAGATAATTCAACAGGTTCCTATGAAAATAAACAAATAAATAAATAAAATTGATTGGACAAGCTACACCTTCTTTATTCACTCTATGATATTTTTTTTTGAGTGAAATGATAGAAATTTCAAAAAAATAATAATAATACAGATGAAGGGCACCAAAAAGAAGGGCTCAAGCCTTTTTGCTAAAGGGGAGACCATGCACAAGCATTAGCTAGATCCGTGTCATACAAGACAAACACCTCAAATCATGACTTACATAAAGCAAATAGGCCAAGTGCTTTGTGCACAAACATTGATTTCTAATAATCTTTCAGACCATCTCCTACTGTGTGGTCATGGGTGGAATCATATACAAGGCATGGCCTCCTCCAAACTTCTCAAATATTAGATTCTTACCCCTTAATTTTATCTAAAATTTTCAAAAGATATGTGGTTCCCCCCCTAATATCTTGGTTGGATGCATTTGGATATTCTCAAAGTAATACGAATTACGGGTATCCTAAATGGACCCTGCAATGACAGCCCACAAATCCAACTTCTCAAACATTTCTCATGTCAAAGCATGAAAATTCTATGCTCATGATGCCCAAATTTATAGTTTACCTTTAACAAGAGCCCATACATTTCTTGCGAAAGGGCAATCCTATAGGATATTTGAAACCATTTCTGGATGTTGGTAGCATATATTACATTATGAATTTATGTTATTGTTATTATTATTATTTTCTGGCATAGGCTAGTATGAGTAGGAAGGAAGTTAAATCGGACCCCCCATACAAATTTCCCTCTCTACCATTACTTGTGAGTATTCTCCACTATACTCTTTTTGAAGGTGTAATGCAACTATGTATAATGATAAAATACATGTTCTACTTATTCTATCTTTGAGTCGGGTATTAAAACTTATTTATTGTTCATTTTATTTTATTTTGAATATAAACTGAACTCAAACTATTAAACTAACTAACTTACATGTTTAGACTTATTAATTTTTTTGTCAAGCAAATTTGAGCTTATTCACAAGCTACTTGGTTACTTATCGTTTTAGCATATATAATAAACATTACAACTAATATTTTTCTTCCATTTAAATTACATTAAAAAAAAATTAATTACATAGAATGATGTTCTTTTATGAACTTAAAAAAATTAGATTCAACAATCTTATATATTGTTAGAAATTATATATAACTATATGACTTTCACTACAAAATAGGCTATCTATTTTATCAATAAATAAAATAATAATCACACATCTAAAAAATTTATAAATAATAGATAATTTATGAACTTATATATTAACCCACAAAATCCAATCTCAAGTCTCTCTGAATATATTTTTATACACATATATAAATATATAAATAAATATGTGACATTATATGTACTTAAATCTAGTCTCATACTTATAAGCTTGTTCACAAATACTTTATTAAATCAAAGCCTAAAAATAAGAGTGAGTTGGGTCATTGCTAAATAAATGAATATAAACAAACTTTTTTTTTTCACTAGCTGTCATACTTTCTAGTTTATTTATAAGAAAACCTTATATTTTGGGGGTTAATTTGTAAGAAAGCTGTGATAGTATTGTTACAATAGTTCAAAATAATTTGGAAAGTTTCTACTTCAGATTATTAGAAAATTATTATTTTAAAATAGGAACACATTTATCTTTATAATCCAAAAAAAAAAACGAAACAAATGTTGGAAGGTAGAGACTTTTTTGTCTGTTTCTTTTGTTTTGTTGTGGAATTTGTTTTGTTCTGTCGAACAAAACAGAACAAAAGACATACATTATTCAGAGATTTTTTTTTGCAATTGGGTCAAATGTATTGGGCCGAAAATAATCCGAATCGACCCGACACAAATCCGGGCCCAATATCAAGTACTCAGTGTAAGAATTTGATAAATCTGCTTTTAAGTTTTGCAATGGCTGACAAAGCGAACAGAGTTGTAAGAATTTGAATATTTTCTTTCATTTTCCTTAGCAACCAAACAGACATTTTTAACGTTATTACATCCAGGCTTTTATGTAGATTCAAGGTCGCATGATTGAGATCACTGGAAAACTGAAGCAGGTCAATCACTCTGTTTCACATTTTGGATTATTTCTGTCTTTATTTATTTGCTTGTTTTTAGTTTTTAGTTTCAATTGCAACTTAAAGTTGGGTTCTTTTTTGTTAAATCATATGGTAATATGAATTTGATAGCAAAATGTGAACTGGGTTTGTCATGATTTAGTTGTATAAGGTGTGAGCTATGTCTTTCATGATTTTGAAACGACTTATGCTTTTATTTATTTGATTATACATGCATACGTACATATATATTTTTTGGGTACTTCGTCTCTTGCTAGTCTTTGTCATAGTTAATTAAGATAAAGGACATTTGTGGGATTGCCTCATAGGCATTTTTTAAGTATCTTTGCTTTGGTCAAGGTTGGAAACACAAGGCAGTGATCATTACTTATGGGAATAGCTTCATTAAAATACTTCTTTATTGTATTCTTCCTTAATCCTTGGAAGAAGTTGAACATTAGTATGCACAGATATATACTAAATTTAATCCTCAACTCGTTAGGAGTCATTTTGTTGCTCCTCAATGAATAAATGAAGGGGTATGAACTCTGATTCCTCTCACAATGTGATGACGAACAAGGTTGTCCAAAAACCTTGAAGGCTAAGATTCGAAGCATAGGTAATGAAGTCCCATGGATATAACACCAAGCCTTTGGCTCTAAGCTAGGTTGAACCGACACGCCATTTTTGGCAACGTGTCGGACATCGGAACCGGTATGATTCGCTGGACTCCGATGTCCGAGTAGTGTTTATTCTTTTTTTTTTTTTTTTTTTTTTTCGCTTCTCGGACACGGCTCTGACGTAGCTCTGACGAGTCCGACAAGCCAACAGTGAAAAAAAAAAGAAAAAAGAAAAAAGAAAACCACAGATTTTGATAGATGAACTTACCAATACCATTGATTTCGTGATATACCCTAAAACACACAAGTTTGAGAAGTCATTAGACCGAAACCCACATCTCAAGTTCTCACTTCTCATCCCACCCACCCTCCCTTTGATCTCTGCCCGCTGCCGCTGCCCTTTGTCCCTCACCGGATTTAGATCAAGCCTATCAGCGAGGTCCATAAACGTCGATGCCATGCCCTGTCCCTTACTCTCTCTCTCTCTCTCTCGACGTGGAAAACAGGTCAGGTTTGACATCTTTAAGCTTCTCTCTGTTTGTTTGTTTGTTTTTTTTTTCCCCAGATATTTGGCCATTTGGGTGAAATGAATGGGTTACTCAATGCGTTTTATTGTAACGCGTTTTATTATTGTTTTTTTTCAATCCCACTGACCACTCTCACTGTCACTGTGTGAGTGAGATATAATATAATCATTATATTATTGCCATTATGTGCCATATATAATGTTGTTAGTTGTTACTGCCATATAATATAATGTTGTTACTGATATAATTTTATTTATTTATTAAAGTTTAATATTGTAGGTGATTTTACTAAAATGACTGAAAGTGAAAAATCAATTGAGTCAGCTGAAAAATCAACTAATTTTATTTATTTATTAAAGTTTCATGATTGTACTATAAACATTTTATGTGTATTATTGTACTACTTTCGTGTTAGTTCACTTATTTGTAGTTCTTACACAATTTAAATTCTAGATATAAACGAATTTTATTTTATGTCTAAAAATATTAAAAAATATGCCTAAATATAAAATTTAATTAATTATTTAATTGCTGTGTCCACGCCTTGTCGTGTCCTTGTTTTTCAAAAATTGTCATATCACTGTGTCCGTGTCCGTGTTCGTGTCTTTGTTCGTGTCGGTGCATCTCTAAGTTCCACCTATCTTGCAAGTAATCGTAGGAACGTGCAAAGACATTCATATTTCCTAAAAACCTACCATGCTCCGCAGTCACCTGCTTTCTATGTTCATTATTTGGAAAGAATCTTCTCAAACACTTGTTCATCTCCTCATAAATTTCAATATTTTATGTGGAGGAACATGATTTGGAGTCTCACCAAGTGATTGGTACGTATAGTGGATAGATAAAAAATAGCAATAATAATAATAATGAGTTTGTTTACTATAAAATGGAGAGAAGAGAAAAAATACAACTACTTTGACTTCAACTTATTAAACAAACTTAATTATTAAAAAATTATTATACTTAAGATTCAAGGTGTGAGCCATGCAATGAAGTGGTGTGTAATTTTTAATTTGTCAATCAATTAGTATATCATATATCACATCATAAAAGGATGATTTAGTAATTTTAAGGTGCGTACCTTTGATCTTCTTTCATTTAGGAGGAACAAATGACTACTAAACATGCTTAAGATCTAGTATGTGTGCATGCTAATCTTCAAATTCTTTCAAAGAGTAAGGAAGGGTACAATAATGGAGCAACTCACACGTGAGATAATTATAGGTGATACTTGGGATGAGCTATTTGGATTAGTTGGGTTGTTTTTGATTGTAGGTCTTTAACTGGATGGTATTGACGGTGAATAGTTTTTTCTTGGGGATGGTAGTGATGATGATGTCGATGGATGATTATGATGGTGAAGGTGATGGAGGGGATGACGTTGTCGTTGGATTATCTTGAAGTCTTCTCTATTCTTTTCTCTTATTTTGATGTTTATCATAGTTTATTTGTATTCTAAACGTCATTTTATGAGTATCAATGCACTTCTTTGCTTCTTATTATTAGCCATGTTTTTAAATATTTTGACAGTTGTTACTTCTAAACCTAAAATAAACATAAAATATGCTTATATAATATACATTAAAATATATATTAATTAATTAACTGTTGTGACCCTGTCGCGTCATATCCTAATTGATTTTGAGAATGTCATGTCATGTTATATTGTTGGATCATTTTGAACTGTCCTCTATTCTTTTCTCTTATTTTGATGTTTATCATAGTTTAATTTATTTGTATATTAAACATCATTTTATGGGTATCAGTGCACTTCTTTTTTTTTTTTTTTTTTGGTTTGGTTGCCCACAGTGTATCCTCAAGGCTTTCAACCAGAGACTAATCACTGTTCGTGCCGGGAGAGCCCTGCGAAGGGGTAAAGCACTGGCCCAGGAAATTCGTTTCAAAGTGCACTTCTTTGCTCCTTATAATTAGGTATGTTTTTAAACATTTTGACAGTTATTACTTCTAAAACCTAAAATAAATATAAAATATTCCTATATAATATATCTTAAAATATATATTAATTAATTAGTTGTTGTGTATCCTAATTTTTTTTTTGAGAATGTCATGTTGTTGGATCATCTTGAAGTCTTCTCTATTCTTTTCTTATTTTGATGTTTATCATAGTTTATTTGTATTCTAAACATCATTTTATGGGTACCATTTGTTAGGTTTTTGGATCCCTATAAACTAGATGGTTTAACCTAATTAATTAATCAAGTAAATACTCAAGTTTATTATTCAGATCTAGGTTAAAATAATAAAGTCATGTCATGTAAAACAGTGGAAAATAAAGAACATGATGATATGATCACCTAGGAAAATCAAATCGGTAAAAAACCTGAAGAGAATTTAACCTAACTATTTTCAAGGTAAAAAGCAAATTCACTAGAAAGAATTGAAGTTTACAATAAGACTTAGACCACTAACATCCTATTGCTACTACACGTAGAACTTACTACCACGACCCCATGATGACTCCGAGTCCACAGACTACTTCTTTCCTTGGCCTTTGCAACACAAATACCCACACTTGTGACTCCACTCAAATGTTTATCAATACAAACTCTCATGTTTATGACTCCAAGACCACCCTTGAAGGTTAGATCATCAACACCTTTGATGACTAGAGAAGGCAGCAACTTCTACAATATCGGATCTTGAGATTCTTCAAGGAATAACATCGGTAGAAGATATGAGAGTTTTTTTTAGTACAAAACCCTAGATACAAAAGAGGCACACTCTTCTCTCTCTGAAATGCCATATAAAAACATGCTTAGGGTTTCTTTTATATACTAGAAGAAGTAGATCTGAAACCCTAATTCTTTTTGGGCTTGAACTGTTATTCAGGATTAATCAAAATTCTGTAGATACAACTCTCCATCGATCGAGCCTATCTCTTGATCAGTCGAACCAGGCACATTCTGAATTCTTCTTTCTACAACTTATATGTTCTTAAATCTTGACTTGAATCACCTTGAGCATTATTTAATAATACTTATAGACTCTAGGATCTATATCTAGACAAGTTTGTGCTCACGATTTGCTAGTTGTTCTAAACTTTTAGAACCTAACACAACGCACTTCTTTGCTCCTTATAATTAGACATGTTTTTAAACATTTTGACAGATGTTACTTCTAAAACCTAAAATAAATATAATTATGGCTATATAATATACTTAAAAATAAATATTAATTAATTAGTGTCCCTGTTGTGCTGTATCTTTTTTTTTTTTTTTTTTTAAGAATGTCATGTTATGTCATGTCTGAGTCTATGCTTCTTAGATCTTGTATAGTGAAAGAAGATAGTAGTTAGCCAAGTGTAAATAAGCATAGGGATGATGGATGATCTTTTTTCCTTTTGCCTATTGCAAGGAAACTTTAGTTTGTCTTTCGTTGTTTGCAATTATGTGAATTATGCCTAGCTTGGTTTTAAATTTGTTGGCTTGTTGCAAAGGTCTTTGCATAGACACCAATGTATAGTGATTTTGAATGTAATCTCATCATCTCTTATTAGGAGATTTAGTGGGAGACAAATGCTATATATGAAGGTTTGAACCGACAACATCACTCTTCATCCGCACTTGTGAGAGAAAGAAGTGTCATTAAGGCTTATTGACTTTATATTATGGAGATTGCTTTTTGAATAAAAGCAACTAGTTGTTTCTCTTTAATTTCTGATTTCCACTTTTTGGTTCTTTTAGCTTTGACGCTTAGCTTCTGCTTTGTTTTTTGCGGGTTCCCGTTTATATTTTCCTTGTTCTAGGGCTATGCCTTTATGCATTTCTATTAATATTTTTTATACGATTCATAAATGTACTTTGTGCTGAAGTAAGTAATCACATGGCTTTCAGGTGCAAAATCAGATGCGAAACAAAGAGGGAGAAAAGAAGCGTGCAACAATTGTCTATTGATACAAATACCTACAAATCTATAGGTATATAAAGAAAGCCATATTCTCTTGTTCAAATATGATAAACATTCCAGTTGTGTATGAGTACCTTGTAGATAAAATTGCCCGAAGCACCAAAAAAGATAAAGGTGCCTTCTTTAGTTTTTAGAAAATGAATCTCAATTTGTATAAAGTTTTGAAAAGAGGCTATGTGATTTTCATATCAACCACTCTTAAGTTTTATTTTCACTCCTGTACGTAAATGAATTTTTAAATTTTTTTTATTTGATTTATGATCTTCTAGATTAAAAGTTTTAAGTGCTTGTTTGGTTCAACTTTAAAGGTCCAAAACATGCCTTCATCATTCTAATTTATGTAAACATGTGTTTGGTAACAAATTTTAAGAGCATGTTGTCTTCCTGAAATTGTGTTTTTCTATGTTTTCGTGCGGCAGCCTTTGAGCTGTGATTGCAAATCGCAACAAATGCATTAGTTCAAAACATAAATGTTTCCGTTGTAAAGTACATCTATTTCCTTAATTTGCCCTTAGTTTTCTCTTAAAAACCCCACTTTACCTCTCGATTATACTGGCAAAACACGCAAGTGGTCAGCCGTCAGCCCATATCTCACAATCTCACACGCTTCTCTCTGTAGGAGGCTCGAGCTCCTCTATGCTATTGCTGCTCCTTTGGTTCATTTCTCTTCATTAATAATATCAGTACCAATAATGTATTATAATAATAATAATAATACCAATAATATATTTACTATTATTATTAAGAAGTTGATGCTAAGAATGAAATAAACTCCCTTATTACATTTTGTCATTTTTGGTAATTAATTTACAACTCCAACTACATTTTTTATAAGTGCTAGCTAAACACTTAGTTTTTTCAAAAAATACTTTTTCGACTGTTTATATTGAAAACAGAGTTTTAAAAAAAATTTAATTTTATACCACACTTTTTAAAACAATTACAATTTTGAAAGACTGAACCAAACTCAGTTTAAAACCTATACTGAATCGCCGGTCAGACCACCACTTACTGGCCTTGATTTTGGTCTGGTTATGCCCCTTGGATAATTTGGGTGAAGACTTCGTCAAACATGGTCCAACTGTTGACCTGGCTTTGTACTCAAACTTTTTGGACCCAGTTGGGTTGATTTTTAATTTTAAAAAACGAAGCTTCGCGAAAGTGTCAGGGATAGAAACATCTAATAAAAGGCCCACTTGTGTTCCTCAAAAAAGAAGGCCCACTTCCAATCTGGCAGATACAGCATCAGTCAATTTTTTAGGGATTGGGGGCCTAATTTATTTTTGAATATTATAATTATTACAAGTGGCAATATTTTAGCCATTATTAGTTATTTAAGTTTTATTTAATATATAATCATGCCAATATTAGAGAGTGACAGTTAGCACCATATAATTAGAAAGTGAGTTATGGCAGCTATTTGAGAGCTTTGTAGTGTGATATTTTTGGATTGGACTTTTATGTTGTCAAGAAATATTTCTAAAGTTTACATTTAACAGAAAATAAATTTGAACAACTCGGTAAAAATATATCTTTAATTTTATTTAAAATACCTACAAAATAGGACATTCTTACTAATTCATGTCTTCAAAACAAACTTATCCAAAATTAAAAAATAAAGGGGTGAAATTAAGACTACACTAGACCAAAAAAAAAAAAAAACCCTCATCGTATTCGCAAAGCGCGTGTAATGAAGCTAGTTTAATATATAGTCATGCCAATATTAGAGAGAGACAAGTAGCGCCGTATTATTAGAAAGTGAGCTAGGGCAGCTACTTTGAGAACTGTGACACAAAAACATGTTTTTCTTTATTAAGAAAATCATGGTTCAAAATCCATCTTCACATTGTAATATTGAATTATTGTAAAAAAAAGAAAAAAAGAAAAGAAAGAAATGAGAGTATCATGTCCCTATTTTGGGGATAAGTTATTTAGTGAAACCTATGATAACTTTAAAGGAGAGAGTATTATTTTCGTCTGTAGTTGAAAAAGAAGTGCTATTTAATAAAACTTTAATGAAATTCGTGAAATTTACCAAAGAAGCCACGTGAAAATGACATGCGAGTTTACCCAAAGAAAAGAAAGAAAGAAAGAAAAATGCCATGCAAGGAAAAACTACAAAAAGCAATGGCAGCATCACATATATAAACTTTTTATACTTGCAAAAAAAAAAAAAAAAAAAAATTAGTTTTAAACAGTGATGGACCCAGCTGGGGATCCAAGAGAGCCTGCCCCCATGGCCCATTCTTGTTTTTTTACTTATTTTATAGATCATTTTTGTAGTTAGGCCTCCCTTCGAAAACCTTAGGTAACTATCTAACCCAAAAACTTAACAAAAATATTCACAATAGTGATTGTATTTTAGCAAAAAAAAACTATTTTACCCCAAAAGAACTAAAAAACCATGTGTTATTGAAGAAGTTAAAACTAATTTTTTTGCAATTACATTAAACTGGTATAAATATCAGTTGACTGTAGTAAGTTGTTAAAAATAACATACAATATTTTATTAAGATTATCTCTTTACCTTCAATTAAAAAACTCAAATTCTCTCTCTACCTTTATTATTTTAATGAGTTGTTTATATTATTTTAAATGAAGTGGTAAAAAATAGAATATTTAATGTTGGGTGTATTGTAAAGTGAGGTGGTAAAATAGATAAAGTAGTTTTTTCAGGTGCTAAAAGCTAAATTTTTTAGCACCACTACTACAAATGCTCTAACTTCCAAAAAAAAAAAAAAAAAATCCTAGCCAACCTAGTTTTTTTTTAAAATTATTATTTTGTTTTTTGTTTTTGATGGTCAATGATTGCATTTTAATGTATTAAGAGACAACGATTTTGTGTATTTACAATTTGTTTATACTATATGGATGCCTATTTAGAGTTTTTTTTCTTCTACTCCGGCCCCCTCTAGCTTGAAATTTTGGGTCTGTTCTTGGTTTTAAACTAATAGGTTTTGTACTCTACAAAAAAATTATTGAATACCCTAACTTAAGAACCTCAATAATTTGAAGTATTGTTTCTCATATTGCTCCCTTTTCCCATAAGATCATAAAATTCGAAGAAAAAGGCCCATTAAGCTATGGATGGCAGAAGGATTTGTAGAAGAAGTAAACGGGTTTACTATAGAAGAAGTTGCAGAGAGTTATTTAGTAGAACTCATTTTTCGTAGTTGCTTCAAGTTGTACAAAGGAATGAATTTGGAAGGCCAAGGAGATGTAAAATGCATGATCTTCTGCGGGAGCTTGCTTTATCAATATTAGACATAGAAAATTTTGGCAATGTACATGAAAGAGGAGAAGAAATGAATGAATGCAAGGCAAGCCACGTTTCAATTCACAAAACCAATAGAGAATTCAAATCATTTATAGATATGTCAAAGCTTCATTATTTTCTAGTTTTTAACAAGTCATTGAAAACATTGCCTTCTAGAATTAAAATGTTAAGGATCTTAGATTTGGAACATGCCCCTATTGATGAATTACTTGATGAAGTATTCAAATTATTCAACTTAAGATATTTGAATTTAAGGGGAACTTTAGTTAAGGAGCTTCCAAAAGCTATAGGGAAGCTCCTTAACCTTCAAACCTTGGACATCAGGAACACAAAGATAGAGGCCCTTCCTTGTAAAATAGGAAAGTTGCAAAACTTGCGACATTTAATTGTACACCACTACACTGGAAATTGGAATGGTTTCAAATTTGTTATTGGGGTGAGAACACCATCAAATATTTGTAGATTAAAAAAGTTGCAAGTTTTCTCATTTTTGGAATCAAATGGTGACTTGATAAGACGGATTTGGAGCATGACCTAGCTTACCATGATCGGTTTTTCAAATGTGAATGAAGTAGATGAGACAGACTTATATGTTGCAATCCAAAAGATAAGGCTTCTTTGCTACTTGTGTATCGGGGTAACAACTGAGGATGAAACCCTACGAATAGATTCACTTTCGTCTCCTCCTCCCAACCTTCATAAGTTTATTTTGGTTGGAAAGCTAGTAAAGGTGCCACATTAGTTTTGTTCACTTCAAAGCCTTAACTTTTTTGTGTCTGCATTGGTCGAGATTGGAAGAAGATCTACTCCCTCACATTGCTACATTACCCCATCTGGGAGATCTTGGACTTACTAATGTCTATGTTGGAAAAACAAATGTGTTTTAGTACAAGCTTTCCTATGCTTACAAAATTGGCGACTTGTAATTTCCCTCAGTTGAATGAGATAATTATAGAGAAGGGGGTGATGCCAAATGTGAAATACCTTGAGATTGACAGTTGCATGAAATTAAAGACAATGCCCAAGGGTATTGAATACCTTAATCTCCAAGAACTGTTTCTGAGATCTATCTCAATGGAACTTAAAAATAGCATCCAGAGATAATGTAGAGTGGATTTTCCAAAGGTGTGTCACATACCAAAGATCTATGTCAGGTAGTAATTCAGGATTTTTCATGAAGGTTTGCCCTGGTTCTTTTAGAAAGGTGAGCTTCTTAACCCTATATGTTTTTCTTCTTCTTTTTATCTTGAATTTAATGGTTTTTGCATTCATGACATGCTCGATTTATATTATTAATCCACTCTCTTACAGCTTAAGTTTTTGGAACTGATGGTTTCCAACATGTTAAATAAGTAATCTTTTCTAATTGTTCATTATATTCTTATGAATTGAACCTTCACGAAATTCATCATCATCATCATCATCTCTCTCTCTCTCTCTTTCTCTCTCAACAAAATCATGCTGAAGAGATTATGAATTTGCCCTATTTGCTTCAAAAGGATCCATTTACTGTTGAGAGCTCCAATTCACAGTATCATTTAGATATTTGTTTACTGTGTCAATCAAATAATACTCAAGACTTAGTTTCTAAATTGCTTATAATAAATGTAAAAGTTTGAACTCTTATGCCTTAGTGGCAAGCAGGTACAGGGCAGGACTTGAAGTTAGGGGGGCAATTTTTTTGTTGGTTATGTGCGGCAGTTCTAGCCTCCGCCTTTGTTGCTTAACAGCTAATGGTTATTTATTTATTTGTGTTTTTGATGTGTGCATCTAGGTATGGACAAAATTATTTTGTTAAAAAATTTTAAAGGGCCAAGATGTTTGTTTTGAGTAAAATTGGTTGATTGGGCTTAATTGTTTTTAGCTTTACTATTGGTAATTTTTGTTGTTGGATAATTTTTTTGAACTTGTTTATTTTGTTTTATATTTTATATTTGACTTTAAAAGGAGGTAAATGCTAAAGTTACAAACTTTTTTACAAATTGTTAATGGGATGTGTGATTATTAGCAAGTAAAAATATGATATAATTGATGAGTTCATATGCAAATCAATAAGAATTTACTACCTCAATAGTTTGCAAAAATGTTGTAGAAAAGTTTGTGGCTATAGTAGTACTATTAAAAGAATCAATGATATTGTTAAGGGGCAGTGTAATTTTATAGAACAAAATTGCTAAAATTGGTACTTATGTATATATTAATATTATTTAAAAAAAAAAAATTAGGGAGGCCATTCCCCCCTTGTCCAAGTCTCCCTTCGTCCCTGGTTGCAAGTTGTTGGAAGATTACAAGTTGTTGGAAGATTACAAGTTGTTGGAAGATTGATAATGATTCAACCACAAATTTGCTCGTCTTCTATGTGTTTTTGTAATTTAAGCTGTAAACAATTATCATTCCTATTAATTATTTGCTATTGTTTCAGACAATTGTTTTCTTGCTAATTCTTCTGCTTACTTTTCTTTACTTTTTAAAATAAACTTGTGAGAATTATTTTAACCTTGGATTTTACAATCACCACAAGAATATTTTTAGCCTAGCACTACAACATGCTAATTCTTTGACATGTTATGTTATATCTAGATAAATTTTCTTCATGGAAATATCTTGCTAATACACAGCCATCAACACAATGAAGCCTTCTATAAGAACATACATAGCACAACATACTACCTATAAAAAAAAAAAGCAAAAGTTTAGCAAACAGAAAATGCAAAGAAGGATTAAACCTATATTCTTCTTTTCCATTTATCCCTTCTTTTAATTTTTTCATAATCTTTCATGTCTTGTATTACATACTGATATCAAACACATCCACAATCACTATCCACAAATTTAACATCCACAATCAGAGTTTTGAAAGTTTCGAAAACCCCCAATTCATACATCTACCATTAGAGTTTTGAAATTTCTGTAGTATGTCCAATCGTTTTTGTAAGTCATCTTATATAAACACATAATTTTTTTTTTTGTTGAAAATTGAACATACTACAGCTATTGACATGTGATTCCTTTATAAGAAAATAAAGAGCTAGGAAAAGAGCAATTGATCACAAGCTAGAGAGAATATCAGGATTGGAGAAAACTTTCTATTGCATTAATTAACCAAACTGAATGTACATTAGGTTTTATATGCCAGAACTAGCACAAGAATGAAATAACTAACTCCTAACTAACTCCACACAATACGGATCCAACACCAATAGCCAATCATTACATTACACGTGTTTATAGGTAGCTTCTAATTGAACTAACAAGCCTAATAGGTCGTATCTGTTGCAGCAGTCGTTTAACAAGCTTATGCATAAGCCTTCCAATGCTCTGTTCTAATACTCTGCCTCTTTGCCTGAGCTTATGTCTTCAAACATTCTTCAACTCAATTAGCTTGGACTGCTTGCATCTGATCTCTCCTTCTGTTTCTTATCTGTACAGTCAACTGAACTTTGACATCCTTCACAACCCAAATAACCTGTCAATTATGTCAACGTCATTATGAGTAGTAACCGGAATGACAGAATTCCACTACCACTTTAAGTCTCCTTTGACAAATTGCATCATATATATTAATCATGTCTCTAACTTGTTATTAGTTTTCTCCAATATTTCAATAATTTTCCTTGTATAAAATTGTAATATTTTGTGATCTATTTTATAAATAAATAGATAGACAATAAGAATGGTAGACAATAAGAATGGTGTAATGATTTAATTATACTATATGTGTTTACAAATTTAAAAATGGTATGATATAGTAACTGATATAGATGCATGTTCTCAAGAATGAAAATATCATTTTGAATAAATAAAAATGCAAATATCTTTCAATTATTTTTTTACAAGATTAATTGTGTGTTATTATTATTTTTTCTTTTCTTGGATTTTTTTTTTCAAATTTTCAATTGTTTGCAAAAGCAACTAAATTTGAGCAAAAATATCATTTTTTGAATCAATTCTCCTATAAATCTTATAAAAATGACATTAAAATTTCACTATATTAAAACAATTAGTGCATTAATTAAAATAATTAGTATAACAAATTAAAAGTATTTATCCTATTAGTAATCTTCTAAATTTTTAGTGAGAGTTTGTAACTATTAGTTATAAACTATGTACTTTGTAGGCAAACTGTCTTTTTTGATTTTTTGTTTTGTTTTGTTTTTTTTTTATAGAGTTTTAACCTATGACGTCCATTCCTGATAACAACTCTTTATCATCAGACCAAGACACCAATTAGTTTTTAGTGTAGGTGAGAATTGAACTCCAAATCTCTTATACAACCATCAAATACTTTATCAGTTAAGTTAACTGGAACCCGCTATTTTCTCATTGTTTGTCAATCATAACAAAACAAAAAGACATCCATTAGACCATTATATTCAGATTCAGAGGGAAATTTACCAATTGGGTCAAATAATACGGCCCAAAATAATCTGGGCCGACCGGACACAATCCCTTATCCAATATCTCGTGCCCTAAGACCCATTTCCAAAATCAATGAAGTAACAAATACTCAGTCGGAATTAATTAGCAAATCACAATCGGAATTGATTTGATAAAAATCTTCTTTTGAGTTCTGCAATGGCCGACGAAGCGAACAGAGCTGTAAGTTTTTGAATATTTTCTTTAATTTTTTCTTAGCAACCAAACAGACCCTTTTTTTTTTTTTTAACGTCATTACATACAGGCTTTTATGGAGATTCAAGGTCGCATGATTGAGACCACTGGAAAACTGAAGCAGGTCAGTCACTCTGTTTCACATTTTGGATTATTTATTTGTTTGTTTTTAATTTTTAGTTTCAATTGCAACTTAAAGTTGGGTTCTTTTTGTGTTAAATCATATGGTAGCATGAATTTGGTAACAAAATGTGAACTGGGTCTTTCATGATTTAGTTAATACAAGGTGTGAACTGGGTTTTTCATTATTTAGTTGTATAAGGTGTGAGCTATGTCTTTTTTTTATGGTTTTTGTTTTTGTTTTTTTTTTGCTTAATCTTTCATTTTTTTAGTTAAGGGTAGCTGCTTAATGTCGAGTTATATATGGATCCTATGTTTTGTTTTGTGTTACTTGGGAATGCAAACCTTATGCAAACTTTTAATTATCAAAAAAATTATTACACTTGCTTAGGATTCAACGCCTTGCAATGAGTGGTGTGTAAATTTTAATCCACCAATCAATGTGTACATCATATGTCACATAGTAAAAGGGTGATTTAGTAAGTTTACAGGTGCGTATCTTTGATCTTCTTTCACTGAGGAGGAACATGTGACTTCTAAACATGCTTAAGATCTAGTATATGTGCATGAGGAACAATTGGGCCTTTCACATGAGGAACAATCTCTCCGAATACAGGTTAAAGATGATATTGAAGTTTTAGCTACTTTGGAAGAGACTTTCTGGAGACAAAAGTCTTGTGCTCTGAATGTGAAGGAGGGAGATAACAACACACTCTTCTTTCATAGATTAGCGAATTCTTGTAGAAGAGTTAATTACTTTAGCATCCGGTCGTAATGAGGCTTTTGACATCTGGTCGTACTATTACAAATTAAGAAATTCTCCTTCAACTATCTTTCCTTGGAAAGCTATTTGGAGAGTTAAGGCCCCTAGGCGAGTTTCTTTTTTTGTTTGGTGTGTAGCTTGGAATAAGATCCTAACGGGAGACAATCTGAGATTGAGGAGATTGGTTTTTGTGGATTGGTGCATTATGTGCCGTCATGGTGGAGAGACGGTAGATCACCTTCTTCTTCATTGTGAGGTGGCCTATCGGTTATGGAGCTTTGTTTTTATAACTTTTGGCTTGGCTTGGGTTATGCCTAGATTGGTTCCAGACTTGCTTTTTGGATGGTGGAATTGGTTGGGGAAGCATTCGTCTCAGATCTGGAATTTAGTCCCGTTGTGCATCTTTTGGTGTATTTGGAAGGAGCGGAACCGGAGGACTTTTGAGGATTTGGATAGCTCTAGGGATCAGTTGCTTGCTTCTTTTTGTGGAACTCTTTTTGATTGGTCTAGGGCGTGGGGACTCACGTCTAGTGATTCCCTCCCTTCTTTTCTTTGTTCCCTTCTCTTTTTGTAATTTCTCTGTTGTTTGGTTTTCTCTCTTGTTTCTCTTTGTTTTCTTTTTCTTGTATTTCTGGGCTGCTATGTGTTTCTCAGGCATAGAGTAACCTTCGTATATATATCATTCTTACTTATAAAAAAAAAGAGTTAATTACTTTAGAAGCATAGAGGTAGATGGTGTTGTATATGAGGATGAACCTGTTGTATGTTCTCAAGTGGTCCAATTCTATCAGGATCTTTATACAGAGACAGATACGTGGCGTCCAACTGTGGATGGATTGGATTTTGCTTGTATTGGGGAGGATGAAAGGTTGTCACTTGAGAGGGAGTTCTCGAAAGAAGAAGTCACCCAGGTTTTGACGGAGATCGGAGGGGAGAAAGCCCCTGGTCCGGATGGATTTGCCATGGCTTTTTTTCACAAATGTTGGAGGGTTGTGGAGGTTGATGTTATGGCTGTATTTAAGTTCTTTCATAGGTACTTTGTGTTTGAATGGTCTCTAAATGCTTCTTTTCCCTCTTCAATTCCCAAGAAAAATAACGCTATAAATATTAAGGATTTTCGACTTATCAGCTTGGTGGGCGGTGTGTACATGTTGCTATCTAAGGTGTTGGAGAATAGGTTGAGGGTGGTGTTAGATAGTCTGGTATTAGAGTCTCAAAATTCCTTTGTTGGTGGGAGGCAAATTTTGGACTCAGTGCTTATTGCAAATGAGTGCCTAGATAGTAGATTGAAGTGTCATTCACTAGGTGTAGTGTGTAAGTTGGAGATAGAAAAATCCTATGATCATGTAAATTGGGATGCCTTATTCTACTTGTTGAATATGATGGGTTTTGGGTTGAAGTGGTGGGGGTGGATTAAGGCTTGCATAAATACTATTTGTTTCTCTGTTCTTGTGAATGGATCCCTAGCAGGTTTTTTTGGAAGTTCTCATGGTTTGAGAAGTTGATCCGCTGTCCCCTCTTCTTTTTCTTTTGATTATGGAAGTGTTAAGTCAGATTCTGAAGAAAACTGAGGTGAGTGGTTTGCTTCGTGGTTTTCATGTGGGATCAGTTAACTCTATTGGGGTACGTATATCACATTTGTTGTTTGCAAATGATATCATTTTGTTTTGTGATGCTTCTAGAGAAGCTTGCCTATGAAGTATTTGGAATGCCGTTGGGTACTCTGTATAAGATAACATCCATTTAGAATCCTATTTTGGAGAAGATGGAGAAGAAACATTCAGGTTGGAAGCGTCTGTATTTGTCTAAGGGTGGTAGACTCACGCTTTTGAAGAGCACCCTTTCTAGTCTACCTACATATTATCTTTCCTTATTTACCATCCTTGTAGCGGTGGCTGATAGGTTGGAACGTATTCAGAGAAACTTTTTATGGGGATCTTCAGAGGAGTGTTTCAAATATTCTTTGGTGGAAGGTGTATTCACCTTTAGGGATGGGTGGTTTGGGGATTAGGAAGTTAGTGCATTTCAATCAAGCCCTCTTAGGAAAGTGGTTATGGAGTTTTGGACAAGAAGGAACCTGTCTTTGGCAGAGGGTTGTTGCCACTAAATATGGAGAGGATCAAGGGGGGTGGAATACTAAAGTATGTAGAAAGGTCCATGGGTGTGGTCTTTGGCGTGGTATTAATGAAGGTTGGGAGAGATTCTCCAAACATTTGGCCCTAGTGGTGGGTGATGGCTCTCATATTCTTTTTTGGCATGATAGGTGGGTTGGGCATATCTCACTTAAAATGTGCTACTCTCAATTATATGTGTGTTCAAATGACAAGGAAGCTTGCATTTCTGATGTATTGTGTCATTAGGAGGGTGGAAATGATAGATTTTGGAATTTGAGATTTTATAGGGACTTTCACGAGAGGGAATTAGAAGCTACCTTCTCTTTCCTCGATTTCATTCAAGCTCAGATTCCTTGGGGTGTTGGGTGTGACAGTTCCCTTTGGTGTCTTAATGGGAAATGCAAGTTTGATATTTTGTCCTATTACAATAAGATCTGGGGTGGTTCTATCCCTAGTTTCCCTTGGAAGGGTATTTGGAAGGTTAAGGTTACTAAAATGGTGGTTTTTTTCATGTGGACAGCAGCTCATGGTCGGATTCTTACCTTTGAAAATTTGATGCTCCGGGGTCTCTCTTTGGCGAATCAGTGTTGTATGTGCTGCTGTAATGAGGAAACTGTAGATCATCTTCTCCTACAGTGTCCTATAGCTCACTTGGTGTGGAGAGTTTCGTGTCTTGTAGGGCAATTTACTTTGGACATTTGGAATATGGTTTCTGGTTGTTTGATGTGGGTTATTTGAATGGAAAGAAATCGGCGCTCTTTTGAGGCTAAAGAGAAATCGATTGTTCAGTTACAAGCTCTATGCCAAATTACTTTGTTTGATTGGTCTAGGTGCTACGGTTCTTCGACTTGTTCTTCCATCATTGAGTTTCTTTCTTCCCTTAGTATTATCCCCTAAGTTGCTTTTTCTATCTTTGTTGTTTTTTCTTGTGTTCACCATAATGAACACCTTGTATTTGCTTTATTTGTTCTTTCTTCATGATTAATACTATTCTTATTACTTATAAAAAAGAAAGAAAGTATATGTGCATGCTAATCTTCAACTTCTATCAAAGAGTAAGGAAGGGTACAATAAAGAGAAACTCATATGTGGGATAATGATAGGGGATACTTGGGATGAGCTATTTGGAGGAGTTGGGTTGCTTGAGATTGTAGGTCTTTAACTTGATGGTAGTGATGGTGAAAAGTCTTTTTGGGGATGGTAGTGATGATGATGTTGATGGTTATGATGGTGAAGGTGATGAAGGGGATGATGTTGTCATTGGATCATCTTGAAGTCTTCTCTATTCTTTTCTCTTATTTTGATGTTTATGATAGTTTATATGTATTCTAGACATCATTTATGGGTATCAACGCACTTCTTTGCTGCCTATTATTAGATATGTTTTTAAACATTTTGGCCATTGTTACTTCAAAAACTTTGAATAAAATAAAATATGCCTATATAATATACTAGGAAGCACAGGCGCTTCATTTGGGGCACCGTTCCTGTGTTGGATACGCGTTGGACACTTGATACAATCACACTTCTCAAACACTTCTACACGCATGTTCCAGCTGTGTCCTTTTTTAAAAATTAAAAAAAAAAAAAAATGCAGGACATAGCCAGGACACGAGGACAAGAGGAATCAAACATCCTTTCACAAAACAAAGAAAACATTCATGCTCTGAATAATAATATTGCATTTGAAAATTAGTAAATATCTTTATCCTCGATTTGTATTCTAATTTATGAAAATCCTTTAATAGTAATAAATTTGCTTTATTATCCATTGGTACTCTTAATTTGATAAAAAATAATGATTAATAATATATAGAAATAAAATATTTATTTATCTTAATTTGATATATGTTTAATAGAATATGGAAAATAAATGCTTAACCATATATAACAATATATTTTAGAATTAATTAATATATGTATCCCCACTGTATTTGTGTCCTACTTTTTCAAAAATTGTTGTGTTACCATACCGTACTGTGCTCGTATCCATGTAGGTGCTTCCTATGTAATATACCTAAATATATTAATTAATTTCTGTGTCCCTTCATGTTGTGTCCTAGTTATTTTTTGAGAATGTCATGTCATGTCATGTGTGCGGCTGTGCTTATCTTAGATAGTGAATAAATCTATTCTCAAAAAAAAGAAAAAAAGATAGTGAAAGAAGATAGTAGTTGTTAGCTTCCGTTGTGTAAATAAGCATAAGGATGATGGATCTTCTTTTTTCCTTTTGCCTATTGCACGGAAAATTTAGTTTGTCTTTTATTGTTGTTCGCAATTATGCCTAGCTTGGTTTTGGATTTGTTGTTTTGTTTATAAGGTCTTGCATGGACAACAATTATAGTGATTTTGAATGCAATCTCATCATCATCTTATGAGGAGGATTTAGTGGGAGACAAATGGTATGAATGTTTGAACTGACAACCTCACTCTTCACCCGCCCTTGTGAGAGAAGGAAGTGCCATTTTAGCTAAGGCTTATTAACTTTATATCATGGAGGTTGCTTTTTGGATGAAAGCAACTAGCTGTTTCTCTTTAATTTCGGACTTTGACTTTTTGGTTCTTTTAGATATGAAGCTTAGCTTCTCTTTTTATTTTTTAAGGGTTCCCTTGTATTAGGGTTATACCTTTATGAGTTTCTCTTAATAAATTTATGACGATTCATGAATGTACTTTGAGCTGAAGTTTGTGATCGCTTGTGTTTCAGGTGCAAAATCAGATGCGAAACAAAGAGGGAGAAAAGAAGCGTGCTTTCCTTACCTTGGAGGAGCTGCGACAATTTTCTAATGATACAAATACCTACAAATCTATAGGTATATAAAGAAAACCATATTCTCTTGTTGAAATATGTTAATAACGCCAGTTGTGTATGAGTATCTTGTAGGTAAAAGTGCCTGAATCACCAAAAAAGATAAATGTGCCTTCTTTAGTTTTTAGAAAATTACTCTATTTTTATAAAGTTTTGAAAAGAGGCTCTGTGATTTTCATATCAATCATGAACAGCAGTTATATCTCACATTTTAATTTCGTGATTGTGCTACTCTTGCTTATTTATCCTCAATATGACATCTATTTCTTTTTTGTTTTGCAGGGAGAACGTGAGTTTTAATTTACCTATCTGAGCTTGCCGTTAAATGAATATAAATTATTATTATTATTATTATTTTTTGGATTCATGGGGTTTCAGATTATAGATATGACACTTTCTAAAGTTAAAAAACCTAGACTGCATGGCCAGTCAGAGCAGTTAACCACTGACTGGCCTTGATTATGGTCTGGTCTGCCCCTTAGATAACTTGGTCAAAGAAACGGATTTGAGAGTTTGTTAAACATGGTCCAACCGTTGACCTGGCTTTGGGTTCTCTAACCTTTCGGGTCCAGTTGGGTTTATCTTTTCATTTGAGAAAATGAAGCTTCATGAAAGTTTCAGGGGGTAGAAACCTCTGATAAAATGCCACTTGTAATCTAGCAGATAAAGTACATAGTCACTTTTTGGGGTTGACGACCTAATTATTCGGTGGTTTTGGCACCAGATTATCTCAAAGCGGGTACTATTGGGTTGGGTGTATTCAATAATAGGCACCTGTTGGATTCTAGCCTTCCTTCTCCTTTCAACAGAGACATTTGACTAATAAATTTGGTGTGCTAATAAAAAAACCACTGATTACTTTCTGTTAGTTTTGGTACTGTCAATATAATTATTCTGATGTTAATTACATGTGAAAACCATTTGCCATTAATTCAAAAATTATTTATGAAGCATACATATGTTTATGTGTACATTATAGGATTAAATTCCATGTGGATATGAATAACTCTACATGTCATCATATATATATATTTTTACTTTTCTAATTTTTGAAATATTCTGTCTTTTTGTTAATCATTAGTAATTAAAAATTAATGACTTCAGAGTTTGACCATGGTTGGCTGGAAGGTCAAACCTCTGGCACTTGACTCTTGTCTGGTTTGTTGATTGGTCTGGTTTTTAGAACATTGTGATCTCCCTTTCTTGCGTGCAGGTTTGTTTTAGAGCCCAAGTCAGTTTTAATGAATGAACAGGAACAAAAGCTAAAGGATAGTGAAACAGCAATTGCCTCATTACAGGTGCATTTTCTTTTTTCCTTGCTGCTAAAATCCCTCTTCTTTCTATGTTAATTTATACACCACCCCTTTCCAAACCTTTTACAAAGTTGTTACTGGTGAAATTACATAGTAATTAGCAATCTTTTTTGTTTTAATAAAAATAATTGGGAGTCACGAATCATGATCACGTGTATTTAAGCAAATCTTGTATGATGTTATCCATTACCAAGTAAAAGTCAGGTGAAAAAGGTAAACTGGATAATGAAAATGTTATTGAATTTCTTTCTAGGAGTGTCTCCAATTTTAAAACTTTCTCAATTTACGGATGAGAATGCAAGATTTGCTCAGTTTAAGCGGGAGTAAACAATTAGAAGATATAATTTTCTAGTTAGAAAACATAGCAGCCATATGTCACATTTTATTTTTGATTTTACCATTGTGTAGATTGATAAATGCCATGGGCAATCTGCCATATAATAAAGGTTTTGAATTAGCCAAACTCAGCCAATCCTTTGCTGACTTGTTAGGCCTTAGCTGTGCCTGGCCAACCTTGGCTTAACTTTCTGAAGCTAATCATCATTCTTTTGAAAAAAATATGTTCAAGTTTCTCTGTTTTAACTTTGTTAGTATTTTTTTTTTTTTTTGGTTGTGTTCTGTACAGGCGTCAAAGGAATATTTAGAGAACCAGATGGCAGAGGTGGAGAACAACTTGAGGGAGCTGTTGCAGCAAGATCCCGGTCTTGCTCGTCAGATAATGTCCATGACTGTAATGTGAAACTTTCATGTCTGAGAAACTCTCCTGTGTTCTATTTTCCATTTGAAAAACCTGGAAATATGTACTAGTAATAGTTTATAAAATCTGCTTGCTTGGATTTTTTACTGTCATTGTAATATACATTAAGAAAATATGGTTTTCATACTCGGTGATATGTTCCAAATTACAAAGCTATTCTTGCATGACCCTGTTCTTTATTTTCGACCTTATGATCCTCCCATAAACCTATATTGAATCCCTAAATAGTATCCCATATGCCATTGAGCATTTATATCAGTCTGTATATAATAGAAAAAGGTATAGAATTTACATAGTTTTGTATAAAAATGACGTGCATCAGTTTGTGTATATGTAAATTTATAAGTTTGCTATAGTAACCGTATAAATTTAAATTGACACTATTTATTTTGCATTTAATTGGTTATTCTTTCTTTATGTATCTTGAGGATAAGGGAAGAAAGTGGAGGGTGGTTATTGTGTATGAAGAAAGAGAAACAATTAATAAAAATCAAGAAAAAGTGATATTTTAATAAAATGAAGTGTGAAATAAATAATTTGATGTGGGGTGTTTTGAAAAATATGTAAAATAGAAAAGTAAGTTTTTATATTAAAATAGGGAGAAATTTTTGCCCAAGCTGACACTTTTTATTTTATTAAATTCCAAAAACCTACCTTGCAATTTATGAGGTTAGTGGATATGGTAGGGATATAATATTGTGTACCAGTATAGCAGGGTGGGATTGTGGGAAGGAAAGGGTGTTTGGTTTGAGTCTATCTCAAAATTCATAACTCAAACTCATGATTTTATTTCAAATCTCTATCTCATATATAACCCAAAACTCAAAACTTCTTATTTGGGAAAAATACCCGCATGTGTTTCTTATTCTATAACTCAACTTTATCACATATTGGTGGAGCCCACAGCCTGCACAGATAGGGCCTCACACAAAGAAGAAAAGAAAAAGTTTCTACACAGTTGTGATGCTGGAGGTGAATTCAAAGAAGAAAAAAAACTTCAACATACTGAGCAAGGATTTGACAAGAGCTTGATTTGGGCTCCACACACTTGCAATTAATTACAAACATACCATTAAACTCATTTCTTAAAAATTGGAAACACCCTAGAGCTGTTCTCAGTTTTCGTTACTCTATCTTAATTTTTTGAGATGAGTGCTTTCAAAATTAGATTAGAATTTAGCTCTATTTTTGTGACATTGGGTCAATTCAATTTCTTAATTTTGATGAAGGTATTTACTACTCATTTAAAAAATCGAGAAGTTTGTTAATATTTATAATAAAGGCAACACCAAATTTAAGGAGAATTATCATTTTTTAAATATACTAATTTTATAGTAATTTCTTAATTTCAGTGAAGATATTTAGCATTTACTACTCATTGCAATAATCAAGAAGCTTTTTAATTAAAAGTATTGTCACATTAAATGAGAATTATTTATTAAATATTCATACTGAGGGATTTTAAAAAAAAGATTTAAAAAAAATTATCAATAGTATTTAAATTATGTAGGAATTAAACTATGATTTTTTTTTTAAAACTATGTATCTAATTATATATTTTTAAATTTAGACATGCACATCATGGAGTTACAAACTAGTTAGATTTTAATTGAAGTTTAATTTTGTGCCACATGTCCCGTATAAGTTTTTAATTTTTGTATCAGGTGAGTTAATTTAGTGTAAAATACGAAGAGTCCAATGTAAGTGAACTAAATAAATTTAATCATATACATAATTCTATATCTAAAATAAAAAGAAGAGAGCATTTAAAAGATTATGCTTTTCAATGCCATTTATTTGTCTAGCTTAAAATAATTCAAATTTATTAAATCTTTATATAATACTAATAATTAGGTATATATGCTATGTGTGTGGGCAGTTATTTTTATTTTTATTTTTAAATTGTGGGGTTCTAAACTAGAAATGATAATCAGATAATGTAAAGAAATACAGAAACTAGCGTCGTACAGAAACTAGTCCCCACAATAGATCTCCAGCAATCTTTACATGCTATTATGCTATCCTGATCGGAGGCAACATGGTTGGTAGCCCTTCAAATTGATAATAATGACATGAATAGAACCATTCCTGAATATTCAAGTCTTCAAATGATAATAATGGCAACAAGAGTGTGTTGTAGTCAACAAGAAAGCAAAATCTACACAGCCCAATTTATTTCCACGTGGGCTTTGTAAACAGTGAAGACAAATAGACTAATTTCGAGGAAGCTCTGAGAGTAAGGATCCGCTTGGATAGGGGTGTATAGTAAAATAGAGTATAATTAATATAAAATTAGTCTATTTTTAATTAACTCTATTTCTCTCTACTCTCCCTTCAATTCAAACATGCCATAAATTACAAAGGCTCCGGTTAATGTATACCCTAAGGGCATATATTAACTATTTATTTTGAAAAAGTTTTTATGGAGAAATAAAAAAGATGATAAAATAATTAATCATTTTTTCATTTTTCCGTAAAAAGTTTCTTAAAATAGTTTACTAATTTATGCCCTAAGAGCACATGTTAGTAAAACCTAATTACAAATGGCACTTTATAAATTTGACTGAAATTTATTTTAAGCTTTTAACTTTATTTTATTCAATAAGTGAGGCATCTAAGTTGGAACTTATTTAATCAAAGTCTTCCTTTAGTGTTGGTTAAATACCAAAAAAGACAATGTTTTACACTTAGGCTGAACTTATTATTTAAACACCAAAATTAATATTTTTTTAAATCAAAAATAAAAACTGAAAACAAGCCCCAGCCTCGAACCTAAAACCATAGAAATCATCAAAGAAAAAAAAAATCACCCCTGAATGACATATTGTATCGTTCATATGTTGTTGGGTGATTTCTAGCCGTTTGCAAATTTGATGATTTCTACAAACAAATGTGTTTCATCAAATTTTTGCAGATTGCTAGAAAATGGCTGACCTAGGAGGGGGCTTGGCCCCCAGCCCAAAAGATAATATTTTTTATTGGGTATAATATGACTATTTTTTTAAGGTTGGGCCCTTCTCTTCCAAAACCTTGACCCCTTTTCCCTAACAGCCCAACCAAAACAATAAATAAATGAATAAATAAATAAAAGCCCACCCACAGTTACAACTTACAAACTAAATTCAGGAAAAAAAAAGAAAAAGAAATGGGGGTTGGTGGGTATTTAATGGATTTGCCACCTTGCCTAGTTAATAGAGTTATTTATTTTATTATTTATTATTATGTAGTTGTAGATTTGTAGAGTGTCCTAGAGAGTAGCAAGCCACAAAAAAGAAGATGGTACCACTACTAGAATCTTTGAGAGTAGAGAGTCACATAATAATAATAATAATAATAATAATAGTACTATAGAGTAGAGAGTAGAGAGTAGAGAGTAGAGAGCCGCATTGTAGTCTTACATGACATTTTTTTTAGAACGACTTACATAGTTACATGACTTACATAGTATAATATAATATATAAGAAATGTATAATAATATTTAATATATAAATTTAAAATATTAAATAATAATTAATTTTAGTACAAATTTATTATTATGCATGTGGATTTGTTATTATACTTTTCTAGAAATAAGATCCTCTTTGTTACATTTTGGTATTTTTATTTTCTAAATATGTGATGTAAAATGATAAAAATTTACATAAATTCTTTTAAAAAATGTTATATATTTTATTAATTTTTGTTAAGTAGTTGTAGTCATGTAGAGTGTACTAGAGAGTAGAGAGCCACCCAAAAAAAAAAAAAAACGAAAAGAAAAGGTACTACTACCAAAGTCTTTTTGGGTACTAGAAAGTAGAGAGCCAGAAAAAAAAAAAAAGGTACTGGAGAGTAGAGAGTCGCGTTGTAGTCTTACTTGCATTGACTCTTATTTTTTTTTTTTTTTTTGGACTTACATAGTTACATGACATGACTTGAGCACTCGTATTGGGGTAATAAAAACTTTGCAGTTGCTATTTTAGCAACTAGACCCTTCAAGTCATGCTCCATTTGGGTATGTAAATCTAAATTTTTTCCATCCTAACTACATTAAGGTTGCATATATGCAACATTAAGAACATTAGCATTAAGGGATGTAAAAAAAATACATATTTTACATTCTCAAATACTACTTTATCTATTTTACTAATTCATCCAATAATACACTTAACATCTTAATTTTTATTTTTACATACAACCTAATAAAATAATATAAACTACCCTATCAACTCATCCTCTCTCTTCTCTCCCATCTCTCTCTCTTTTATCTTTTTTGTACTTTCATGTATTTTTATATTTACTTTTATGTCTAGTAACCATGAATAGTAAGGTTGTATATATACAACCTTACTATTCATGGTTGCTAAAATTTTTTAGTAATCCACCCGTAGATGAAGCTTAATTTGAGCAGGTGGGTTGCTAAAATAGCAACTTGAGGGGGTTTTACACCCCTAGTCCTAATTCTATAACTGTTCATCGCGTTGTACAGAAGTAAAATACTTTTTCAATCTCTCACACACTCTCTTCCTCTCACACTATCTCTCTTCCTACTTTTTATTTTTTTATTAGGTAGTTTATATTACTTATTGGGTTGTATGTAAAAATAAAAACTGGAATATTGGGTGTATTGTTGGATGTGTTAATAAAATAGATAAAGTAGTGTTTGAGGATATAATTAATATAGGTGTTTGTTTTACATCCCCCATTGCTAGTGCTTATTACATAGTATAATATTATATATAAGAAATGTACAATAATATTCAATATATAATTTTAAAATATTAAATAATAATTAATTTTAGGTACAAATTTATTATTACGTATGTGGATTTGTTATTTTACTTTTCTAGAAATAAGATTTTCTTTGTTAAATTTTGGTATCTTTACTTTCTAAATATAAGATGTAAAATGATAAAAACTTACATAAATTCTTTTGAAAAATTTATATTTTTTAAGCATACATATTTATCACTATTAGTTTATTAGTATATGAAAAAAAATTAATTATTTACATAGTTTAAAAATTATTAATTAAATTATAGATGCCATTGGTTTGACCCTAGTCGGACCATAAAACCGATAACTAGTCCATTTTTTAGTTTTTTGTCCATACTGATTTTTAAAACCATAGGTTTACTGTAATTTTCCTTACAATTAAAATGTCAAACAAATTTATCAAAATAAAATTTGGACTTGCCCATACCCAGATAGCTAATCACAGTCTATCACATATAATTGTTGCGAAAATGGTTGCGAAATTTATTAGGGTTATGGAATAACTCGGAATATTAATTTTGGGGAAGTTATTTAAATGAAGTGTTAGTATATATGTGAGACACCACCTTTATCATACTCACCACCCCAAAATGGAGCTCTTCTTCTTCGTTCTAATTTCCCTATTCTTGATTGTTTCCATTTCTCTTGGCATTAGGTCCTTCGCTTATAAAACCAAAGAAAAAGTCACTGGCACTGGGCCAACACTCCCTCCAGGAAGTTTTGGCTGGCCAATAATGGGTGAAACCCTTCAATTTTTGGCTGCAAACCGTGAGGGAGCTATAGATAAATTTATCTCTAAGAGAACAACCAAATATTCTTCCAAAATATTCAAAACTTCTATTTTTGGAGAGAATTTCATTGTTTTTTCTGGTGCTGCTGCAAATAGATTCATTTTTTCAAACGATAGCAAGTTCTTCATACGTTGGTGGCCTCCCTCATTTCAAAAGCTTTTCCCCTCCATGGAATTTGTACCCATTGAACATGATGCTTCCAAGGGCAGGAAGTTTATGTCCTTGTTCTTCAAATATAATGAGGCTAAAAAATTAGTGGCATCAATTGACTCTATTTCAAGAAACCAATTAAAGAATAATTGGGAAGGCAAAAATGAAGTCCAGGTGTATCCTCTAGTAAAAATGTACACATTCACATTAGCTTGTCATTTATTTTTAAGCATCAATGACGCAGAAAAAGTTTTGAAGCTTTTGTACCACTTCAATAATCTAACCGATGGCATACTATCCGTACCTCTAAGCATCCCCGGTACACCATTTCATCGTGCAACCAGAGCGATGGAATCTCTTAGGAAAGAGATTTATTTGCTTATTAAGGAGAGGAAGGAAGCCTTAGCAAAGAACTTAGCATCTCCAACACAGGACGTGCTATCACAGATGATTGCTGTGCCATTTGATGATGGATTCATGACGGAATTGGAGATTGTAGATAAGATTTTGGCAATTCTATTCGGGGGTGAAGAGACTACCACTGCCACAATCACTTTTGCTATGAAATATCTATCAGAGATGCCTCACCTCTACAATGAAGTTCTAAAAGGTATCTTTCAATTAAGAAGTATACCCTTACGTAATATTTCCATTTTTCTTGTTTTACTTTTTTATTTCTTCTTTTCGCATTTCGCATTTCTCATGAAGTTTTAATTTTTTAATTCATACATAAACAAACAAAGAAAGCTCATAAAACTTCATTTGCATTATAGAGCAAAGAGAAATTACGAGGTCAATGAAGCCAAGAGAAGTACTATGTTTTGATGACATACAGAAAATGAGATACACTTGGAACTTTGTGAATGAAGTTATGAGGCATATACCAATTGTTCAAGGTGCTTTCAGAGAAGTCAAGATGGATATCACTTTTGAAGGTTATGTCATTCCGGGTGGAAGGTATGTGTTTGAACAATGATTAAGTAATTAAATTCATCATTTTTATCGACTTAAGATTTTAGACAAACAACAATTTATCAACACGTAACCTTAGGCTTCTATGACAATATATTTATTTATTTTTACTGTCATCCTGCTGATATATTTACTTATTTTTCAGCTATATTGGAGTGTGGGTTCTACGGTTCTACCCATCATAATTCTGAATATTTCTCAGAGCCAGAAATGTTTAATCCCATAAGATTCGAAGGAAATGGACCTTCTCCTTACACACATATTCCTTTTGGGGTAGGACCACTAATGTGCCCCGGACAGGAGTATGCTAGATTGACTATTCTTGTCTTCCTCCATTACGTGGTGAAAATGTTTCAATGGGAACCAATTCTCCCCAATGAGAAAATGAAATTCAAAGCAGCGCCGATGCCAGCAGAAGGGTTCCCAGTTTGTCTTTCTCCTCACCAGAGTTAATAAGATTTTTATAAATCAGGTTCAACTGAGGTCTAGTGTCTTCCGTATTAAACCCAATACGATGTTGCCATGTGCTCAAAAATTGCTATGAGGCAATATCCAACCTATATTTTAAATTTAAAAAGAAAATAAGAGAGACATAAACTATGCTATATTTTTTATACTTGGTATTTGGCGAGTGTGGATGTTATGTTTTTGTTTAACTATGTTATTTTGAATTTAGGTTTAAGTATATGCACTTCTTTTGGAATGTAAAAAACTTATTTCTAGATGGATAGTACTACATTATGGACTTAATTTTTAGTAAGTACTTTGATGTTATTTTGAACTCTTGGACGACGATTTTTAAGTACTTGATGTTATTATTAACTTTCAAATTGTATGCTTAATAGGTATTTTGAATATGATGTTATGAGTTTGTATTAAATTATTTGTTTATTAATCAGGTGTTTTTTTTAAAGAGGGTTTTTTTTTTTTTTTTTGGATAGGTTTTTGAAGCGGGATAAATGGATTGATTGAATTTGTGACAACTTAACCTGTTTAATATTAAGTGGATTGAAATGAGTCGTTTCATATTCGTGTCAACTTAATATGACCTGTTTATTAAGCGTGTTAAGTGGGCCGTGTCGTGTCAACTCGCTTTATTTATAGGTCGTGATAGGGTTGAAGGGTCATGACACGACTATTGAATGAGTCGTGTTCGGATTGAGCCATTTAGCCGAATACCCCTATTTTGACAGGATACAATAACAAGCATAAAGTATAAAATAAATAAAGATGTATGACAGCAATACCCAAATTTTATAGAAATGATCAAGGGATAATTGTAGTAAACCTATCTATGGTTTGACCAAAAATTATTTTGTCTACTTGTGGTTTGAAAAATGTCATTTTACCTACCTGAGTAAACTTTGTTTGTTTCTTGTCCGTAACTCACCTCTGTTAAAAATAATGGTAAATAGGTATTTTAGCTTACATTCTATGTCTCTCTCATTCAAAAAAAGAAAAAAAAAAAAAAACCAAGTGAAAAAAAATGATAAAAAAAAAAACACATACAAAACCAAGTGAAAAAAATGTTAAAAAAGGGCTGGTTTTGTGTAAATTTTGGAACTTATGTTCAAAACTCCTATCAACAAGTACAAGAATGTAAGAAAATCAAACAAAAAACCAAAGCACTTAGCAATGGCACTACCGTGAAATTGAATCAAACCCAAACCAAGAAATTGAGCCTTCAAATTTCCGTGACCCATTCCAAGAAATCAAACCTTCATCTGTATTTCTGTTGGACAATGTTTAAACAGGGTCATAGTTGAACACAAGAAAAAGGATAAGAAATTAAGAATGGATAGAGGGTGAAAACTTGAAAGATAAAAAATGGGTAGAAGATAAAATTTAAAGAAATCAGTTGCTACATATATAAAATGAAATATCAACTCAATTCTGCTTGTATTCAACCAAAGAAAAAACTATATTATCGACTTTTTTTTTTTCTTCTTCTTTTCCAAATTTAATTCCCACCTGTCCAAATGCTTATACCATCTGTATGTTAGCAAGTCTTTATAGCAAGTATTGATACAATCAGGAAACAAAAGATGATCTTTAACTGAACCAACAACACCTTGAGCGAGTAGCAGCTCAGACAAAGAGGGCTCAAGATATATGGGTCTGGGGTTTGAGTAAAGAAAATAGAGCCACCAACAGCAGCCGTGCTCCTCTAAAAATCAAAACCCAAACCATACAACCACCTCGTCCTCCTCAAAACCCAGCCCCAAAGTAGTTGTGCTCCTCCACAAATCAAAACCCAAACCCATACAGCCACCACATGCTCCTCCACTATCACCACCGAAGCCACCGTGACCTAAGGCTACCGCCAATCTAACCTGGAGTGTGAGAGGTGAGAGAGACATGTATGGACAGAACAGAGAGGTAGAAAGAGAGAGAAGAAGAGGAGAGAGAAGGAGCATGATAAATAATTTAAAAAATCATTAAACAGAATTCATTGGACAACCTTAAACAGAACTCAAGAGATATAAAAGGGATCAAGTAATGTGCAAAACCAATTTCAAGAATCGACTAGAAGGATGTTTATTGAATAGTGGGTTTTAAAAAAAATCTAAAAATTTGTGATTAACAGTACTCCGTATTAGTTACAAGTGGCTATAAATAAGGTTAAACATACAATTTAACAATAAGCAATGTGTTATATGGTTTGAAAACAAAAAGGAAATAATTCCCAAAACATTTGCACATTTTTGAGAGATTTGAGTTTGTGCAAACATTTACTTAATATTTGAAAATTTTCTTTCGCCTTTTTTTTTTGGGGTTGAAAATTATCAACTCACGCGGCTCAGGAGCTATTGTTGATGGACATTTTCGCGAATATCCTACAATCTTGCATGAAACAAAGCCCAAATTCTTTATGGGGTTAATATCTCTATTTGCGGCATTTATTTAAATACATGGCCCAAGCCATGTAACTTTTATATAGGGAATTAAAGGAGTGTGGTTTGTAGAGTAAAATTGGGCCTATTTGGGCTTATTCTTCAACTTAGATTTGTGCTTCACAATGTGAGCTTGGAACACTTGTAGAAGTTGAAGTTTCATGCAATGGTCCATGTTCTAGCCACAAACACAAGAATAAACAATAATTAAAGCTGCTCTATTTGCCACAAAATATGGATGATTAACCCAAGCTATAAAACAAATGGGCTATTTGCATATAATGCATTTTGATCACATCCCACAAATTTAGCAGCTTCCTGAGAGGGGTGTATCCCTTTAGCAAAGCTTGGAACATAACATGAGATTGGGGTCAAAGGTTTGCCAAAATAATCATTAAAGCAGCCAACCCAATTATCCAACCAAGAACAAAACTCAAAGTTGCCATTTTGTCTAAACTCTAAAATCCAACAATCAAAAGCCTTGATTCTTCTTATGGGGAGATGGATAATAAGAGTATGTTTGGTAGACTGTAACGGTAATTACATAGAAATAGAAATAGGTATTACAAGGAATACAAGACGTTGTAATGTAATGCTTATTACTATTCCTTTGTTTGGTGGCAACATAATTATAGAATCTTGAAGACAATGGAATGAAAACATTTTAAATCAAACTTAATATATATTTTTGGAAATATTTTACTCATATAATTATATTTCCTAATTTTTTTTTAAATTTAAAAGAGAGATTTATTATTTTTATGATTTTTTTTTTATTTTCATAATTGTTAGGTATATGTTAAAAGTTTGTTTATTTGGAAATATATTAATTATAGAAATTAATACACCTACTAAGGAATAGCTATTACATCACTTTTATAGGTGAATAATTATTCCTTATTTTAAAGAATAGTTATTCATAAGCTATTCATTATAATAAAACATAACCAAACTACTGAATAGTTAAATCATTGGAATACCACTATTCTCTCTTGGTGCGATAGTCACTCTACAAATATAAATGCTTGTGGGGTGTGGGGTGTGGGGGGCAAGGGCCATGATTTAAGTCTCCAGGAGGGAGCTTCACACACACATATACTTAGATTAGGCTAGAGTAGAAATTCTATCTTGTATAAATAAAAAATAATAGGAATAACTATTACATTACAGTGCCTATTACACCCTACCAAACCTACTTTATGGGTTTCTAGTTTGTTCTACCAGGTGGGAGGGCTGCTGCATTTAAAGATTGCATTTAAGAGTGTATATTATACTTTATAAAGGTTCAGCTTTATGCAGTTTGGTACAGTTCAAAAAGTTGCTTAGCTATGAAGTAGGGTAGTTCAAAAGGTTATCACCAAGGTGACCCCATCCTCGGTCGGAAACTTAAATTTCACATGGAGAGTAGAAGGCATTGCCCTTATAGCATGTATCCATGGCCTACCTAAGATGGCCATATAGGGAGAGAAAGCATTGGCCACTATGAAGTTTACCATCACTTCCTTCCCTTTGGTCATAATAGGGAGCAAAATTTGCCTCGTGAGCATCGCTACCTTTTTGTCGAACCCAACTGTAGACACTTGATTTTGCACCCATGATTTAATCAAGGAAGATGACTAGAATGACCATTCATGTATCTCAACAATCATGATTGCATTACATGCATTTCTTCATTCATTGCATATCATAAAAATGATTTTAAGATTCTAACGGTTGTGACGGTATGTCCGGTTTCCAAATCAGACCGTCGGATTGAAAGATATCACATAATCAAGTTTGCACGGTCAACATACATTGTGTCTAGGTAGGGTCGACCATGCATGATTAATTTAAATTAATTATGATTGGTTAAACAATAAAAATTAATTAAATGATTTTGTGATTGGTTGATATTTAGTTTTTAAAATAGGATTGCTTGCATAGGAATAAAAGGAATAATTAGATAACAATAAAGTTGTGGATAATCTGAACTTTATAAAGATTTATTTTAGAGTATTTATCTACAAGATAAATGTTACTGAAAAAATCAGAATTATCTAGAAAAGAGTTCAAAAAATTGGAATTTGGATTGGAAACACGTCTAAGTGCACGACTCGACGCATAAAAACCCTAAAAAGGGAGTCTAAAAGGCACCCAAACACGAAAGTGCGATCAGCACTTAAGAGTGACATTCGGCACTTTCAGAGTGCCGATTAGCACTTTGAAAGTTCCAAATTTCACTATTTTGGGCTTTGGCCCAACTTCCTTCGGGGGACAATAAGGTACATCCTTTTCGACCTTTTCCACTTTTCGTAGAAGGATACGTCCCGATTTGTATTTTAAGCATCGTTGCTTATTTTTTAAGCACTCCAGCCTTTATAAATAGGGACCGAATCTCAAAATTCAGCACACTCTTTTGCGCTCTCAAGAGAGACAGGTTTTTACACTCATAAATTACTTATATTTCTGACTCCTTTTTCTGATATTCTCTTTCTTAAAGCTAGGGTTTTTAGGTTTTAAAGAGAATTGCATAAATTTCTTTGAATCCTAAAACATCCTTTCAAGAATAAGAGTGCTCCATGCAAGAGGTTGTTCTCTGTTACCCACCCATTTTACCAGGCCACCAAAAGTACGACTCATCCTTTATCCGCTCGAGAATCTTATGAACTGGTTCCTTAAATGCCACATTCACCCCTCCAGTTCGTACCTCGGGCTCTACTGCCCTAGATTCCCTCCTCAACTGCTAGAAGCCTCCGAAACATGGGTCACTGTTAAACTGTGAGGTTGCTGGTGCCTTTCTCTTGCTCTATTGCCTATCATCCTCTGGCCTTTTATTTTTTTCAATTGTCTTCATGAGTTAATGCATGTTCTCAAGATGTCGCATTGTCAGGGATTTCCTTAATTCTGACTCTTGAGGGAGCCCCAGCTTGAATGTACTCGCTACAACCTGCTCACTTCCCCCGCTTATCTCATTGTATAACTCTCAATATCGATTGGCGTAAGATCGGAGTGTCTCCCTACTACCCATCCTTATAGATAGCAACGAATCGATAGGCTAAGGGACCCTACTACAAGTGATGAATCGGGCCCTAAACGCCTGAATCAAGTTGTGTATGGATTCTTTCCTATTTAGCAAACGTGTCAAGAATCCTCAACCCTAACCCGACGTCTTTATTAAACAGGTTGACCCGATACAACAAGTTTAACCTGTTTAATTAACAAGTCATGTAAAGATCAATACAAATGACCCATTTAATAACCCGTTTGATTAATAAGTCATATTTAACCTCAATAACCTATTATCAATTCCCATATATCTAAAACTAAAATACAATTACAACCATAAATATAGTAATAAACATATAATTACAACAAAAAATTAAGCAATAAAAAAAAGCTAATACCTTTATAAGCTAAACGAGTCAGACAAGTTCATATGTTGAACACAAACACAACTTGTTTATTAAATTGGTCTGCTGTGTCGACTTGAATATGACCCGAATCTGTTTAGCCTCAACCTTTAACCTCTTTATAAATTAGTTAGTCGTGTCGAATTTTGTCACCCTTACCGACATGACAATGATGACATGCCATGCCTATAACCTTTGTTTACCTCCTATAAGCCAGGGGAGTACATGATAGAAAAATGCTAGACCACAAAAAATTGCGACTTTTGCCGTAACTCGTGATGTGGTTAGTTGTGAGTAGCGGAGAAAACTACTTACAACTTGCAATGTACTGAATTGAGGCTATATATATAAATCTGTGTGTGTGTATATATATATATATTTGGTGGTACTAACATTATTTGTTCGTTGTTCATGCACGACTTAATTGTAACATTATTTGTGTTTTTTTCAACTTTGAGGCCATTGGCTCGCCCCACGCGCTTGCCTGTGCTGTTTACCAACTTTGTCCGGATGGATTGATGGATGGATAAAACTTAAAAGTTATCTTCATTTTCATTACTCTCCACCCCTCCATCAGCTGGGTGGGAACAGTTGAGACTGTTCATGTGATGTGAATTGTGAAGCTGCTCCAGCTGAGTGCAGGGTATTTTTTTTTTCTTGTCTCTTCTTCTCTTTCATTTACTTTTTCGTTTTTTAGTTTTTCATTTTCTTTTTTCCCAAGTATGAGTTGCATCTTGCATTTTCCCCCCTTCTCCTTGGCCGAGA
Source organism: Castanea sativa (assembly GCF_040712315.1). Classification (NCBI taxonomy): domain Eukaryota; kingdom Viridiplantae; phylum Streptophyta; class Magnoliopsida; order Fagales; family Fagaceae; genus Castanea; species Castanea sativa. The sequence continues at coordinate 7,732,454 of NC_134019.1, read as the reverse complement.
GCTTTATTAATCATTCATTTCTGTTTTGTTGTGCTTGTTTCTTTGTTGTTACTTGATTACACTTTCCTAGTGAAACATCAATTATTTATTTATTAATACAAAAATGTATTAATAAATCACAGATGATATTCCTCTAATTCAATCTTCTTGTAGATTTCTTCGATCTACTTTAAAGGTTTTAATCCTAAACAGAAACACTTGAGAAAGAATTAACTATTGAAATGTTTTAGTTCTGTTGGTTAATTTGCTGCAAAATTAGCACTTAAACAATAGCAAAATGAGTTGTAGTATCTTAATTTATATGATTATTTTAATATTATTGGTGTTTTTTTATTTTTATTTTTATTTTTATATTTGATGGGTGAGTATCTTTTTTTTTAGTATAAAAGAGAACAAGATTTTTTTTTTTTGCCATTCGCTGGCCTCATCTTTGCTAAACAATTTTTTTTCACAACTTGCTAAAATGAGTAGTTGTGAGCACTTGCCTACCCAACCTCCAAAATCATTCACATAAGCTTATGCATTCATTGTGCAAAATATGGTATCTGTGCAAACATATACAAGTATTATTGCTGTGCATTTTAGTTTTTTATTATTTCTTTTGATTTTCTTGAAGGAAGATAGTGAATGGCGGTTATGGTGTTTGAAGAAAGGGAAATAATAAAGAAATAAAAAATTTGATATTTTAATGAAATAAAGTTTAGAATAGATAATTTGATATGAGTACTTTGAAAAGTGGTTAGATTAAATAGAAAAAAAGAGTTTTATGCTAAAATAGACAGAAGTTTTTGCATGAGCTAATGTAAATGCTTTTGAATAAGAGACAATCCAAAATCCATTATTTATATAATTTTTATTTTCTATCACTCAAAATTTATTTTCTCAGGTGGGTTCCAATTAGCTCAATTAGTAAAGTCTCTGATTATTGAATAAAATATTTGGGTTTCAATCTCCGCCTATACCAAAAAACTGATTGGTGTCTTGGTCCTGATGATAAAGAGTTATCATCAGGAGCGGACGCCATAAGTTGAAACTCTAAGAAAAAAAAAAAAGTCTTCTCAACAAGTTGTATATAATATTTGTTGAAGTAAAAAATTGTGTCACTATTCCTCCTACTAAAACTCTGAGTCTATTAGAGCATTCACAGCTGGATTCTAAATCCTATACTATTTTACCATCCCAAAAAGCTACTTTATCAATTATACAATACCATTTTATAATACACCCAACATCCCAAAACTCTATTATTTTACCTTTTTATTAAAATAATATTTCTACGCAATAAAATAATATATCCCACAGTACCACCACCGCCTGCACTACACACACTTGAAACCACCAGCAACCCATATTCTACCGTCAACACCAACAAAAAAAAACACCCAGACCATCAACACCACCAAAAACCACCAAAACGACACAACCCACAACCACTGTGACCCACACCTCAACCACACCATGATCCACCGTGACCCACACAGACCCACCACCAAAAAAAAAAAAAAAAACAGACCCACGGTGAGCAGACCCACTGCTAGCAAAACCCAAACCCATGGCGGCAAACCCATGGTGAGCAAATCCTAGATTTACGTCGGAAACCCATCACGCCGTCCACCAGAAAACCCAAAACATGACCCGGATTGCAACCCACCAGAAAAAATGAACCAATCTCAGCCATACCCATCTCTTCTATAGGCATCAGTCACAACTAAAAAAAAAAAAAAAAAAAAAAATCATAGAACCCAAAACCCGGAACTCCAAAACCCAGAACACAAAACACGAGAGAGGATCGCAACCCACCAGAAAAAATGAACCAATCTCAGCCATACCCACCTCTTCTATAGGCATCGAACACAATAGAAAAAAAAAAAAAACCCAGAACTCGGAACTCCCAACCAGAACACAAAACACGAGAGAGGAAAAGGATGATGCCTAATGGTGTCTCTGATGTGGTTTTGTTTAGGTTTGATCATTGATGTGTGAATTTGGATTTGGGAGGAGGATGGTGTTTGGGTCTGAAGAGAAGAGAGAGCAGATGAGAAAGAGAGAAGGAAGAGAGAGAAAAAAAAGAGAATTAATGAGAGAGGAGAGAGAAATTTCGGGTTAAAAAAGGGAGAGAGAGAATTAAAAAATTATTAGTTTTTATACCATTCAGCTACAGTACCATTTCACAAATAAGATGGTACTGTAGCATTATGCCAAAAAAAATTTGGCCTTTGGCATTTGGACCCTTCCGTTGCAGGGCATATTGTGGGCCTGAATGCCAAATGTATCTTACATTTGGCATTTGAAAGGCCCATTGTGAATGCTCTTACTAACTTGGAGTAGTCAATTATTTATTTATTTTTTATTTTTTTGCAATAGCGTTATTATGCTACAGGCTTGTTTGCCATTATACTTAATGACAAGGAATTGGTAAACTAGCCTGCAAGAGATGGCCTGCAATATTCATATGTATTGTCCTGATTGCAGGCAACAAGATTGGGCTAGTTGCAGTGAACAAGTATGCAAAATCTATAACCCAATTGAATTATCAAGTCGGCTTTGTATTAGTGTGTTTGTGTATATATATATATATATTTTTTTTGAGGGGGATGTATTAGTACTTATGCTGGGAAACCATTTTAATCTTATGCAGTAGTGATGGAGCTCTTTTTTTTCTTCCTCATTTCCCTACTCTTGGTTTATTCCATTTATTTTGGCATTTGGACTTTAGCTTATAAAACCAAAGAAAATGTCACCGGCATGAGGCCAAGTCTCCCTCCTGGAAGTTTTGGTTGGCCTATTATTGGTGAAACCCTTCAATTCATTGCTGCACACTATGAGGGAAGTGTAGATAAATTTGTCTCGAAGAGAGCAACCAAATATTCCTCCAAAGTATTCAAGACCTCTCTTCTTGGAGAGAATTTTATCGTTTTTTCGGGCACTGCTGCAAACAGATTCATTTTTTCAAATGATAACAAGTTGTTCGCACGTTGGCGACCTCCCTCAGTTCAAAAACTCTTCCCCTCCATGCAATTTGTACCCATTGAACATGATGCTGCCAAGGCGAAGAAGTTAATGTCCTTGTTCTTCAAATTCAACGAGGCTCAAAAATTAGTGGCATCAATTGACTCTATTTCAAGAAACCAATTGAAGAATAATTGGGAAGGCAAAGATGAAGTCAAAGTACATCCTCTAGTAAACATGTACACATTCACGTTAGTTTGCCATTTATTTTTGAGCATCAATGACACTGAAAAGGTATCAAAGCTTTTGTACCACTTCAATCATCTAAATGAAGGCATACTATCTATACAATTAAGTATCCCCGGGACACCGTTTTATCGTGCAATCAAAGCAGCAGAAGCTCTTAGGAAAGAGATTTATTTGATTATTAAGGAGAGGAGGGAAGCCTTGGCAAAGAATTTAGCATCTCCAACACAAGATGTGCTATCACAGATGATTACTGTGCCGTTTAATGATGGGTTCATGCCAGAATTGGAGATTGCAGACAAGATTTTGGCATTTCTAATTGGTGGCCAAGATACTACTACTGCCACAATCACTTTTGCTATGAAATATCTTGCAGAGATGCCTCACCTCTACAATGAAGTTTTAAAAGGTATATTTTTAATATTTTTGTAAAATTTCAATGTGCATCTTCTACATTTGAGATAATTTTCGTGTTAATACTTAATTTTAATTTTAATTTTATCAATTTTGTTATCCAATTTTGACAATGTTGTCATTGTAGTCTACCGCCTACTTCTGTTAAAAAAAAAAAAATTGTTGATAGCCCTCTGCTGTTATTTTCTAATTTAAAAGCAAAAAAAAAAAAAAGAACCTTTTTAATAAAAATATAAAATCTTTTTGTTAATAACTTTCTGTTACTTTATCTATGGTAGTGTAATAGTCAAGAACTCAAGATCGATGGCACTGGGTGATGGTTGTGAATAGGTCTTAAATTTTCTTAAAGAAATTAACATTATTATTTTTTTTTAATTTTTATTTGAAATAAGTTTTAGTAACTTTTTAATACTTTCAAAAATAACGGTTAGTGACATATTTTCTAAGAAATAGACGAGGACTACATTGATAACAATCGCAAACTTTGAGGATGAAGTTGACTAAATTTAACTATAGGCAATAGAATGATAGTTATCCAAAACTTATATAGGGTGCAAAATAAAGTTTAGTCTAATTTCTTCATTCAATTTAGAAATACATCTTTATTTTTAATTCATTTGTTTTTTGTTTTGCTTTATTTTGTTTTTTTTTAATTCATACATCTAGATGAAAAACTGACGAAACTTCTTTTGCATGAAGAGCAAAGAGAGGTCACAGCATTAATGAAGCCAAGAGAAGTGCTATGCTGGGATGACGTACAGAAAATGAGATATACATGGAACTTTGTGAATGAAGTAATGAGGCATAGAACAATAATTCCAGGTTCTTTCAGAGAAGCCAAGACAGACATCAAGTATGAAGGTTATGTCATTCCCAAGGGATGGAAGGTATATAACTTTCTAGCTTGATAGTCTCCTTACATTCGGTATATGACAACTTCGATTAAATTACATTGTTGTTTCTTAAAGTTTGAGGTTGTTCTCATTTTGGTCTCTTCAGTTAGAAAATTTCCATTTTGATTCACTAAATTCGATACCGTTTTCAAAATAGTCATTTTGTACATCTCGATTGTTGATCTGACCGATAAGTGTGAACCAAAGGATGTCGTTTCTTCTTTTTTACCCTCTCTCCAAATAGCTAGATCGGTATTGGAAATAAACGAAAGAAGCATTTTGAAAATGCAATCAAAATTGTTGGACCAAAATGAAAAATCTCAAACTTAAGAGACCAAATTAAAGCAACCCCAAACTTAAATGGTCAAAAATGTATTTTGTTGACAAATTTTGATATATTGAATTGAAGTGTGTTCTACTTGTTTTCCAGATATATTGGAGTGTGGGTTTAACCCAACATAGTTCTGAGTACTTCTCAGAACCAGAAAAGTTTAATCCCATAAGATTTGAAGGAAGTGGACCTCCTCCTTACTCATATGTTCCTTTTGGGGCAGGACCTTTAATGTGCCCTGGAAAGGAGTATGCTAGAATGACCATTCTTGTCTTCCTTCATTATGCAGTGAAAATGTTCAAATGGGAACCAATTCTTCCCAATGAGAAACTAAAGTTCAAGTTGGTCCACGTTCCAGCAGAGGGCTTCCCTGTTCGCCTTTCTCGGCACCAGAATTAAGTAGGTTTTTGTAGTTTTATTTTTTTTTATATGATTTTTATTTTACTTTAATTTTTTTAATAATCAAGAATATTTTTTAGTACCAAAGAAAACACATGATACATCAAGGTTTAAATTTCTGTCCAATGCATTGGACATAATATGTATGATGCGGACATTTGTCCAATTTGCACGGGACATGATACTTTGCGGACACGTGTCAGCATCGTACCGTTTCCCCTGTATCAGTGGGTTTGTTTAAATAATTGGGGTCTTAGGACCTATTATAAATTTTTGGGACAAGTGGAGCCTTAGGACATCAATGGCTTTCTTTATATAGGGGCCTTGGGACCTTTTATAATTTTTTGGGACAAGTGGATGTGGGTTAATTTTTATAAAACTCCTAGTACAGAATTGATGCAGATATACCCCCATCTGGTACATAGTTGATAGTTCATTGTTAGCTGCACAAAATGGGAAACAACTATTCAACTCCATCCTGGCCTTAGTCTCTCTTCTTGTTGCTTTCACCATTTCGCTTTCTATGCCAATATTTCCTTGATGGTATTGATGACTATAATGCCAGCATGCACTGATTTAAGTAATTAACTTCAATTACTGGGTTGTGGGTTATGTGTATTGCTATGATTGGAAACATATAAGTTTGTATAAGTTTTGTTAAAGAAAGTAGTAGAATTGATGCTCATTTCGTTATTGGGTTCTAGTTTGCGTTTAATGTTGAGGTGCTAGTCTTTAGGAGTGGAATAGTAAGGGGCTGGACAGCCAGCCTTAAGTTGGTTATTGAAGAAAAACAATATTCTGTGAATACAGTGAAGATTCTTAGAAGAATTTAACAAGGAAGAAGAAGAAAGAGATAGAGAGAAATAGAGAGAGAGAGAAACGAGAGGTTGAAGAAGATTCTTACGCTCTGTTTGTTTCAACATCAATGTTTTTTGAAAAATGGTTCATTTTCCAATGAGCATTTTCTAGAAAACTATATCATTTTCCAGTGTTTGGTAACGACCTTGAAAATGAGCTTGCGAATGTTTTCTGGGGTTTGGTATGCAAATTTTTATTTTTATTTTTTATATTTTTTGTGTAATTTAAAACATGCATATTATGTAAACTAACTAATGTAATCAATATTAAAAAAAAAAAAAACTAAGAATGAATTTGGTTTTCATACTAAAATTTTGACAATAAATACAATAAAAATTAGTTGTCAAATTTTCATGATCTCTACCACTCATCTTGCTCATATATATGGACAGGAATGTCCACACACACACACACACACACACATATATATGTATATATCAACCATTTGTCTATATACATAAAATTGGCAGGGGAATACATCTTTAATAAGTACAAAATAACAATAACTTTACATTGTCTACTCTTTTTGCTAGTACACTAATTGTCTACTATGGTCAACTAGAAGTTTTTAATATTACTCAAAATTATGTATTTATATAATGTATCTACATAATATATCATCACTACATAGTATCTACATAATGTATCTACCAACAAAAAATATTATCCTATGTAAAAGCAATTTAGAGCCATATAAGCACTATGTTTAAAATTTTCGTCTTTTACTTCATTCATTCATTCTTTCTTCTTTTTTATTTTTTATTTTATTTTTATTTTTTTAGCATTTTTATGTGCAAAAAAAAACTTATACATGGAATCCATCAAACCAAAATTTTCTTAGATAAAAAAATAAAATAAAATTTGAAATTCAAAGTAAAGAATTGGGATTTTGGTAGAGAGGAATGAATAATTACTGCTGCAAATATGTTTTCTTTTGCAAGTTGGTAGAGAGGAATGAAATAATTACTGAGCAATGAGGGAAAAAAATCTATTCAAAGAACTGTGTTATAAAGGAGAAGAGAAATATGGAGAGAGAGTGAGGGAGAGAGATCTATGGAAGAGGAGAGACCAGAGTGAGTGACAGTGAGGGTGTAAGGAAAGAAAAAGAAAAGGGCAAAGAGAAAAAGTAAAAGTGGGAGAGCGTACTGTGAGAGAGAGATTGTTTTCCAATTTTTTTTTTTTTTTTGGAAAACAAGCTATAAAAAATAAGCCTTATTTTTATTAGAATTTTCCATTAACTAAAGATAGTTTTCCGTTGACCAGTTTTTTTTGTGCTACTATACATTGGAAAATGTGGAAAACTTTCTTTACAGAAAGTTTTCTAGCAAAACAAACAGATAATTATTAACAAAGAAATTGAAATTACAAGCTCAATAATATACACCAGTGAGAACTATCCTATTTATTGAGAAAAATCTATCACTAAAACGGAATAGATTAAGATCCAAATTATGCGGATCAATTCCCGTGATTTCAGGAGTTATAACTGTCTCTGTAACTGAAATTCCCTCCAGCACTAACTGATTCTTGAACACTCAGCTAGATGACACCGTTTTAGTATTCCGGAATAAACTCCTTAGCTTAAGTCAAAACGGTGCACATCATTTGAGACATAAATGAAACGGTGCGCATAGACCATTAGTGAAACGGTGCGTGTTGGGTTATCTCCATCACTGTATTAAGGTTGACCAGAAACAGAGTTGTTGGGAGGTTCTTCAACATCCCCCCTCAAACGACAGGGGGAGGAATCCACCAGGAGTTTGGAGTGGATGAAGAGAAATGGAGGATCAGATAAGGGCTTAGTAAACACATCTGCTAAATTATCTTTGCCTGAAATAAAGCCAACACAGAGATCCTTGCGAAGAATCTTCTCTCGAATAAGATGGTAATCAACTTCCAAATGCTTGGTTCTGGAGTGAAAAACTGGATTTGCAGAGAGAGCAATGGCAAAAACATTATCACACCAGATAACAGGTACATAAGGAAGGAAAAGTTTGAGCTCCTTGAATAAAATGCGAAGCCAAGAAAGCTCAGCTGCAGAAGTAGCCAAAGCCCTGTACTCAGACTCTGTGGAAGAATGAGACACAATATTCTGTTGCTTTGCAGACCATGAAATAGGATTAGCACCAAGAAAGACCAATAAGCCAGTAGTAGAGTGTCGAGTAGTAGGGTCCCCTGCTCAATCAGCATCAGAGAAGGCAGTGAGGGTTAAGGGACCTGGAGAGAAGAAAATACCATGATTCAAAGCCCCCCTAATATACTTGAGAACACGCTTAGCAGCCTCCAAGTGAGTAGAAGTAGGCTTGCTCATGAATTGGCAGAGTTGGTGGACACTAAAGGACAGATTAGGCCTGGTAAAAGTGAGGTACTGAAGAGCACCTACCAAGCTTCTATACTTAGTGGGATCAGATAAGGCAACACTAGAATGAGGGACCAAACGAGATGATGCACAGCAAGGAGTCTTGACAGGTTTAGAATTGGACATATTGAACCTGTGTAGTATATCAGAGGCATATTTGGACTGAGTGAGAGTGATGCCATACTTAGTGGGAGAAATTTGAATACCCAAGAAGTAGCTCAATGGCCCTAAATCTTTAAGCTCAAACACCTAACTGAGAGCAGTAATGAATGAGGAAATCTGAGAAGGATTGTTGCCTGTAACTATAATATCATCCACATATAACAGAAGATAGATGATAGTGCCAAAAGAATGAAAAATGAAGAGGGAGCTGTTAGCCATGGAAGCAGTGAGCCCCAAATGAAGGAGGTGGAAAGTGAACCTTTCAAACCAAGCTCTAGGAGCTTGTTTGAGACCATACAAGGATTTATGAAGCTTGCACACCTAGGAAGGATGATGAGGATCCACTTAACCAGGGGGCTGAGTCATATAAACATCTTCTTTAAGAATGTAATGTAAGAAGATATTAGAGACATCAAGTTGCCTTAAACCCCAATTGCAACTCACTGCAATAGCCAAAATAAGCCTCACTGTAGCAGGCTTTATAACAGGATTGAAGGTCTCATGGTAGTCAATCCCAGCCTGTTGATGAAATCCTTTAGCCACCAACCTGGCTTTGTATCTTGAAATAGAGACATCATTGTTCAATTTCAGTTTGAACACCCACTTGCAGCGAACAAGATTGACATGAGGAGGAGTGGGCACTAAGGACCAAGTGTGTTGCCTTTGTAGAGCTTGGAACTCAGCATCCATGGCTTCACACCACTTAGGATATTGAGAATCAATTTTATAGGATGGAGGTTCAGTGAAAGTATAATCCATGACAACCTTGTAGCACAGTTTAGAGTTAGGCTTAGAGATGCCACTCTTAGATCTGGTCTGCATAGGGTGCTAATTGAGAGGCACAGATGGTACAACTTGTAAATCTAAGATAGAGGCAGTGGGAGGCACTGAGGCGGGCAGTGCATCAGTGGGGACACCAGAGGGCAGTGCAGACTATGGACTAGGAACAAGAGGCTCAGTTGGAGAAGTAGTGGAGGGAGAAATATTTATGGAAGGAGGAGAATGAGGAGCGGAAGTGGGATTAGTGAAGACAGGATGAAGGCCTAGAATGGAAGATTGATTGGTAGAGTGAAGAAACAATTGATTGGACAACCAAGTGAGATCAGGATACAAAGAAGAAGGTGTAGATGATGACTGAGAAGTGTTGGTGTAAGAGAAAGGGAACTTAGACTCATTAAAAAGGACATGTCTTGAGGTATACAAGTGTTTATTTTCAAAATCTAGACACAGATAGCCCTTGGTACCTATTGGATAACCAAGAAAAATAAATTCTTTGGTTCTTGGTGCAAGTTTATGAGGGGTATAAGACCTGAGATTAGGATAGCATGCACACCCAAACACTTTTAATTGAGAAACATCAGGTGGGGAAGCATAAAGTTTGGACCAAGGAGAAAGAAAAGCAAGAATAGAAGTAGGAAGTAGATTGATTAATGTGACAGCAGTGAGGATAGCATAAGACCAATAGGAGGAAGGCATTTTAGCTTGGGATAAAAGTGTAATAATGGTCTCTATAAGGTGCCTATGCTTCCTTTCAACAAGACCATTCTGTTGGGGAGAATAGGGACAAGAGAGATGATGAATGATACCATGCTGCAAGAGAAATGTTTTGAACTCGGTAGAGGTGTACTCACCTCAACCATCTGATCTAAAGACCTTAATATTAGTAGAAAATTGGTTTTCAATCATAGTTTTGAAGTGAAAAAACTTAGTAAAGACCTTAAATTTGGATTTCAACAAATAAATCCAAGTGAACCTGGTGTACTGATCAATGACCAACACATAGTATTTAAAACCATTAACTGAACACATTGGAGCAGGACCCCACACATTAGAATGAACAAGCTCAAATGGACTTGATGCAGTAAATTGAGAATTAGAAAAGCGTAAATTGTGCATCTTTCCATACAAACAATGTGTACAAGAATTATCTAAAGTAGTACACTTATTCAAATGAAATTTGGCATCAGGAAACAAATATTTAAGAACTTGATCAGAAGGATGACCAAGCCTCAAGTGCCAAAGAGTTTTATTGAAAACAGTACTACTAGACACACTATGACAAGCTTTAGAAGACAAAGAAAGCTATGCAGCCTTGTGAGGGTAGATTGGATAAACTCCATGCTCACTCCTACCCTAGTAAAGTGTTTTCCTCGTGGCCAAATCCTGAATGGAAATAATGTTTTCATCAAAATAACACCAACATTGATTGTCATGACAGATCTTGTGAATTGAGTTAAGATTAGAAGCAATAGAAGGGACTCTAAGCACATTTTTTAAATGAAGTGTGGATTGAGGAAGAGAAAGAGTAGTATTACCTATGTGGTGATAGGAATATTTTGTCCATTGCCCACAGTAATTTGATCTTGACCATGGTAAGGTTTAGGAAAACTGAGATGATTCAGATTGGATGTAATATGATCTGTAGCAGCACTATCAGCAAGCCAAGGTTGTTGATCTTGAGTGAAACAAGCATTTGATGCAGTGGCCATGGCTGCAAGCTTGGTAGGAGGATGCTTTCTCTGGTAAGCATAATCCATCCTATGGTGGTAATCAAGGGCTGAGTGACCAACTTTCCAACATATTTGATAGATTGGTTTTTCTGACCTAACTCCATTAGAATTAGGCTGAGCTTGCTGAAATTGATTGTATTGAGTGAATTGAGGAGACTGGTGAGGTGATCCTCTTCCACCTCTGCCACCTCTATTATTGTATTTGCCTCTCCCTTTTCCTCTATTGGAAGATGAATGAAAGCCATTGTTGTTAGACTTAGGAGTAGCTGCTGCAGTCATAGCAAAGATAGTATCTTTTATCTCAGAACCTTCATTTAGCGACTCTTCCTCAACATTGAGCATGGTGGAGAGTTCATCAAAGCTCAGAAGATTACTCCTGGTTCTTATAGTTGATCTAAATGCATTGTACTCCTTAGGAAGGCCTTTGAGAGTAATGTGGAGCAATTCTTCATCATCCACAATTACTCCAACAGCAAGCAATTTATCTCTAACCACTTTGATTTTTTGCAGATATACATCCACAGACTCAGCACCTTTCTTGAGATTGTGAAGCTCACCTTTAAGGTTCATGACATGTGACCTTGAAATTGAGGAGAATCTGTTCTCCAAGACCTTCCAAACCTCTAAGGTTGATGAGCACCCTACAGTGAGTGCTAGAATGGAAGGAGTCAAGGTTGAGCTCACGAATGTTAATAAAGCCTTCTCCTTTGATTTCCACACCAAGAAATCTAGATTCATCACAGCAGTGTATGAACCAGAAAGATCTTTGAGGAATTTGTCAGGTATCAATTGTGGTTCTTCAATCAAATCAAACAAAGTGTAGGCCTCGAGTACCATTGTAGTCTGATGCTTCCAAACTATATAGTTTTTATTGTCCAATTTTATGGTCATTATATTGGCCATATTGGAGAGAAGACGAAGTGGCTGATTGAGTACATTCATTGAAGAACTGGAAGTTGATGAAGATGTTGAAGAGGAGGCCATTGTTGAGCTTGTTGAAGTTGTGGTTGCCATTGCTTCAGTGACAATTGGCTTTGATACCATGAAGAAAAACAATATTCTGTGAATACAGTGAAGATTCTTAGAAGAATTCAACAAGGAAGAAGAAGACAGAGATAGAGAGAAATAGAGAGAGAGAAATGAGAGGTTGAAGAAGATTCTTATTAACAATGAAATTGAAATTACAAGCTCAATAATATACACCAATGAGAACTATCCTATTTATAGAGAACAATCTATCACCAAAACGGAATAGATTAAGATCCAAATTATATGGATCAATTCCCGTGATTTCAGGAGTTATAACTGTATCTGTAACTGAAATTCCCTCCAGCACTCTTGAACACTCAGCTAGACAACACCGTTTTAGTATTCTGGAATAAACTCCTTAGCTTAAGTCAAAACGGTGCGCATAGACCATTAGTGAAACGGTGAGTGTTGGGTTATCACCATCACTGTATTAAGGCTAACCAGAAACAAAGTTGTTGGGAGGTTCTATGTGGTTTCCTTGGAGCAAATTGTCTAAATTCCTATTAGATTGTGTCATATTGATAAAACCCAAAGAGGGATTGTGAAATAAAGGTTTAGTGTTGATGTCATGTACTAATAAGTTGTTTTAACAAATGGGTGATAAAAGTGTAAGTATGAATGTCTTAAGTGATTGTTACACATCAAGTGTTTGATAAATTACCTCGATGAGTTATGAGGTTAGGTTACTTGACTTGTGGTTGGGTATGAGTGCATTTGTAACTTGTGGATGTTGGGATGCCTAAGGTCTCTACAATAGTGTCTAATAGTGTCATTAAGGTTGACATTTTGAAATAAGAATAAGGTTTTATAGTCCTTTTATATTGGGTCAATTGGTGCTAAAGATACAGAAAAATTCATGTTTCATGGTGAAAGTTTGGGAATTATAAAAACTGTTTCAACAGCTAATTTTAAGGGTATTAATATGATATATAGTGAGAAGTTTGATAGTTTTGAGATTTTATTTAATTGGGTTCTTAGAGATTGTGTTTTAGGCTTAAAACTTCCTTCTTTGGGGTCATATTGGTAAAGACAATTTGTAAAATTAGGGAAAGACATGGATACCTTGATTCAACACTTGAAAAAAATATAAAATCTTATTAAAATATATATATATATATGTGTGTGTGTGTGTGTGTGTGTGTGTAAGAACTTTATTTGGGTAGCATCTAGGGGCTAGAGCTATTAAGGGTACAATGGGAGCTTACTTTGGAGGTTAAGGATCGGTTAACTTTAATATGTAAAACAATCAGATTTCGGTGTCCACGTTTAGGGCAATGATATGGTCAAGGCATAAAAACTTTTGGTGGACCAAAAGTGGAGTTGATTACTACTTTTACCCTTTGGGGGGTTGTCTTAATTTTGCATATTCAAAAGTACATAATATTTTTTTTCCATACCATTCAAGGGAGAAAACATATACACAGTACAAGTTACACCTAACCAGTAGCAATTGGAGAAAACCAACAAAAATGAATTGGCACATGGGTTGCCAATTTTGATACAGACCAAAACTCTTTAACAACCACATGGGGTACACAAATCACATCACAATGAAACCCAGAGTTAGACAAAAAACTAAGATCAACCAGTTTAGTACCATCAAGCCAATCCAATGCTTTCTTCATCTTGAAAGTCTGCATAAACTTCTTGCTATTAGTGAGATACAAAACGTGATGAAAACCTTGGTCCTTTGCTGCCAGACCAGCTTCAACCATAGCCTCCAACAGAACCCCAATTGCTGTTCTAGCATTACTACTATTCACACCAAAAAACACCCTTTCTCCCTGAATTGTTAGAGCTTCATAAGCAATGCCACTCCTATATGGTCTCCTGCTTCTAGTTTCGGCAAGCTTGATAATTAGCTGCCATTCCCCTGCTGCAGATTGCCCCTCTGATCCGGTGCATCTGCCTTCTCTATCTGCTGAGGTGTTGCATCTTGAGAGAGAGTCCCTGTACCTGCAAGAGAGATTTTGAGCTGTTAAAATAACCTCCACTAGATTCGGGTTCAATCCTTGATGAACCACCCTGTTCCTGTAAGTCCAGATTGTCCAAAGAATGACAAAAACATCTTGCAAAAAATTCATAGAATCTAAACCATTCTGAAAATTTCTTGAAAGCAAATGTGTCAACCATTGCTACACAGATAAGTTGATGATCTCAAATGTATTTAAAGCCAAAGTAGACCCGTGCCAACAAGCTCTTGCAAAAGGGCAATGAAGAAAAAGGTGGGTATGACTTCTTCCTCATTGCACAGTGGACACAATTTTGAAGATGCTATAACGTTCTTAAAATTTTCAAAGAATGTACGAAATTGTTTATTTTTAATATACATAATTTTTCAAACATTGTACACAAAACAAACACAATTCTATATATTCTGTATACATAATTTTTCAAAGAATTTAGACAATTTTGCATATTTAGTGTACACATTTTTACAAAAATTGTACACAATTATGTATATGAAAGATATACAATTTTCAAAGAATGTTCACAATTTTGTATATTCAAGGTATACAATATTTTAAAGAATGTACAAAATTTCGTATATTTAACGTATACATTTTTTCAAAGAATGTACAAAATTTTGAATATTCAATGTTTGTACATTTAATATCCAAACGTTCAAAGAATGTACAAAATTCTTATATTCAATGTACGCAATTTTTCAAAGAATGTATATAATTTTATATATTTAACGTACACAAAATTTCAAATTATATTCACAATTCTATACAATCAATGAACTCAAATTTTCAAAGATTGTATACAATTCTATATATTTAATGTATATTCAATGTACATCCAGATGCATATTTTCTAGTAGACATTTCTAATCAAACAATATATTTATAAAGACTAAAATAAAAAAATAACTTTCAAGTGTAGAGCAAATGAGAAATAGAACCTAATTTATATAAAAAGTATTGTTGTAGTTTCACCAAACAATAACAAGTTTTTAGCAATCTCAACCTCCAAAAATAAAGACTTATTCAATATATTACCACTAACTAATATATATATATATATATATATATATATATATATATATATATATATATATATATATATATATAAACACAAGATTAAAATTAAAAAAAATTAAGCACAAGCTTAACAAAAATTTAAGCACAACTATAACACAAGGCTTATTAATAAGACCCACCAACAAAAAAACACAAAAGAAATCCTATCTATAACCTTACCACGGCTGAATCTTCTTACAAAAAGTCAAAACGGCTGGATCTTATTTCAAAATCAGGCTTTAAAAAAAAAAAAAAAAATTGAAGGCCCAAAACTAAAAAACAAAACTAGCCAACCAGGGCCCAAAGCTGATAAACAAGTCAAAGTGCCCACTGCCCAAACCCCAAATATTTATACCTGAAGACAAAGTGAACGGCTGATACCGATTTTTGGTGAGCAGTTGAGGACTTGAGGGAGGCGGAGAGCAGTCTGAGTAGTGAGTAGTAGAGAATCAAATTCCGAGGTAGTCCAGGCCAGGCGGAGCCACAGAGGAAGTTTGCTGGTTGCTGCGGTATTGCCTTGCTTGAGCTAGTGTTGAGCAGATGAGAACAGTGGATTGGAGAGAATTAGAGAGAATGAGAGACAGAGAGACGCGAAGAGCAGAGAGAAAGGTAAAAGTTTTAGGGTTTGAGTTATTTTATTTGTTTTAATTTGTGATTATTTTGTGGTTAATTTCTTGAACCGGATTTGTAGTTTATCTAGTTGATTTTTGGTTTGTCTAGAGGATAATAATGTGTAACCGGATTTACCAAATTTTTTGTTTTTTGGTTAAAAAGATGTGCCAGATTTTTGTAATTCATGATATTCATCTGAAACTTTTTTTTTTGCCCCTACTACCCCTTATTTTTTAAAATTTTGGGGCCTCCCTTCCACCTAGGGGCCTTAGGCAATTGCCTAACTCGCCTAAGGGAAGGGCCGACCCTGCTGTTGTTAGCCAAGCTCGCACTATACGCAGTTGGTTCAGTACCTCTCCGTCAACCATTGCCTTTTGAGCATCTCGTGGTGGGAGGACCATCCTTGGGAGAACGCCATTGTCGTCGCCATTCATCTCAGTGGACCTATACATTGAAAGGTTTTTGATGAAAACACGGTTTTGTAAACCGTAGTTAATTATCTACAAGTTGTCTAGACCCACTCTGCTTCCAACAACCCCCATGTTTTCGGTTTTCACAAATATAAATAAAATATGCTTTATTTTTACCTCAAATCAAAACCAAGTCACAGACTAATCTGATTAAGCCCCACTCTTTTCTTAAAAAAAGTATAATCCCACTAGTTCCCTTAAAGTGAAATCTTCTCATGTTGCTCAGATAATAACTTGGAAGAGTTTAAGTTTACACATGCTTTTTATAGTAGTTTTTATATGAATTCCTTGATCTACTTGTTAATTTCTTTGTCAACGCTTTGTTTTGTTATTAACTTGCTGCTTTTTTTATTATCGTTATCTTGTCTTATGATTTAGCTTTAGGCCACCATGCCATAAAATCAGCTACTTGCTTAATTTGGTGTAATGGATTCGGTTAATAATATTGTGTCCATTGAATGATTAATTGAACATCAAATAGTCCTTACTTATTTAGTAGAGACCGGTAGACATATCGGGCATGCGTGGGTGCCTCATACCTTTCCTTGGTGGACGTAGACCATTTTCCTTATCCATTGAGTCAATCAAATTAAAAAATAAAAATAAAAATAAAATTATTTCTTGCTTTGTTTTCCCTTAAAAAAAAAAAATAAAATAAGTGGCGACTCCTCAATTGTTTTTAATACTCAAGATTTTCTAATAAAAAAAATACTCTCAAAATCAAACCTTTCTTTTTATTAAAAACCCTCCCTGAGGGGCGTTAGTGGTCGTGTCCACACATGTATATGATGTTACAAAGGTGATTGAAAATTATAAAAATTGTGATAAAAGCAGCAAATAATGTTTGTAGTTTGTATATTAGCAGTAAAGTCAGACAAAGTGGATGGGAAGGTATAGCTTTGAACTCAGAGGACCAGCGGAATGGGATGAGTTCTAGGAAGTATAGGGTGTTTTTTTTTTTTTGGGGGGGGGGGGGGGGGGGGGGAATGGGATGAGTTCTAGGAAGTATAGGGTGTTTATTTTTTTAATTTGTGGGGGGGGGGGGGGGAAGGGGGTTGAAATAGTTTATTTATTTATTTATAAATATGGCTGATGTGGAAAAATGTTATAGCTGCAAATCCTATGTGGCAAGCTCTAAGGAAATTAAGAAAAAAAAAGTCAAATATGGGTCAGAGATTTTGGTTTTATAGTGTGTGTGTATATATATATATATATATATATATGATATGGTGTAGCACTTTAATTTTTTTCTAAAATTATGCTAGTTGGCAAGAAATGCCTCTATATACACCACCAAGTCTAAAAACCATCAATGCGTTGAAGGAGTAGTGATGGAGGAAGTGGACCAAAGGTGAGCCCCCACCCCCGCTATCGATGATATAAATAGTGGGTATTCTGAGAGAGAGAGAGTAGATGAGGCGTGATTGTGTGTGTTAGGTTTTATTCTTGACAAAGTAGCTTTCATAGAAAAATCTTTCTTTGTCAAATCGTATATAATTTTGCATGGTTTAAGAAGACATGTTTTTTGGATCTTTTATTCAAGATTTGGAGCAATGTTTTATGCAAATTTAGTATCTCAAGTGTAAGTGACATGGATGGTACCCCTTTTTATATCTTTTGGCTCCCTTTGCCGCAGTAGTGGGATACACAGTGCTAGTGGTGGAGCCAGGAATTTTGAGTTGGGGGCTTGAACTATTGTGTCAATATAAACTCAAATCACAAATAGATACTATCCTAAAAAATCCACATAATATATGTGTGTGTTCTTATTCTAAAGTAAGTTATAAACATATACACAAAATTATCAACTTTAATGCGCATATATATATATACACCTAGATACATGATCTTCTTTATAAAAGAAACTTATAATCTACTTAAACTCTAATAAGTATACAAACATTGTATAATTGGGTATACAACATACAAATATAAAGAACAAAAAACAAAAAATGAATATAGTATCTTCCATCAAAGTCATGCTTGACAATAATACCTCACGTAATAAACTTCATCAATTATTATTTTTATAACAAAATTATACATAATTTCCTTTTTAATATATAAATTGTTTGCAAAACTTCAGCCATGGTTGGCAAATCAAAATCATATTGTTATAACTGAAGTCTCATATGAGCTTTTTAAAAAAAAAAAAATTTCTTGACAAAATCTTAAGAATAGAAAATTTCAACCGAATTGCATATATTATCGATGTTGAATGATTTGAACACATTAATAGGATTTGAAATTGAGCTAAAAATTAGGGGTCCCATTATTTACTCATAAAACTTACTATCTAATTATTTCATTCTATTGCAATTGTATATCAACTCTAAACTCTCTTTTTCTGGGAAGGATTACTAGAGTAGTTGGTCAATGTTTTTTTTGGGAGGGGGGGGGACTTCTATTTCTTTTCATATAACCTTTAAATATTTATAAAACAATACCTATATTGTAAAAAAAAAAAAAATGGAGGGGCCCAGGCCCCCCCAAGGATGCATGGGGCTCCGCCACTGCATAGTGCTCAATCTCCCTTATTGTAGTTTGAGCTCATCACTGGCAACGAGCTAGAAAGTACACAGGTGCCTCTAAAATAGAGTCAAGAAAAGAGTCTCCACTTGATTATAGTTCAAGGAACCATTTATTAACTCCACAAGGAAAGCCTCTATACCAGACTGTGTTCGAAGTTGGGTTACAATCACGGAAAGAGATTAGGCACCTTGAATTGCCTAGTCATAGTTGGCCTTCATTATTGTCATTGGATTGTGGTTTTTTTTTTTTTTTTGAGAAACCAGCCAATAAGGCAACTTAATTAAAAAATGAAAAATCCGACAAATAGCATTATACAGATCCGGAGGAACAGACTCCATCCAAACCACCACAGGACTAGACAACCTAGCTCTCTTAGCCAAGGCATCAACTAAAGCGTTACCTTGCCTATACACATGAGAGAAAGAAAAGCTCTGAAATGAACTAGCAAACATTAAAATGTCATGAATAGTATGACCACAAGATGAATGTAAAAGAAGTCTATTACTAATAGCTTGAATGGAAGACTCTGAGTCACCCTCAAAGACAACATTGCGAAGACCAAGTTCCCGAACAAATAGAACCGCACGCCTAGCTGCCAAGGTTTCAAGAGTAAAAACAGAATCAGGAATGGGGATTTGCTCTGCCAAAGCTGCAACCACCTTGCCATGCTCGTTCCGAACAGCCAGTCCAATACCTGCTGCTCTTAAATCCTCAAACCGTCAAAGTATGCCTTCACAAAACCCGCATCAGGAGGCTTCCATTGAGGTTTCTGTGGCGTGCTTATACAGATATCACAAATGAACAAAATTTAACGCAAAATTTAGATGAAAATATCACAAATGAGCAAGAAATTCACCAAAAAGAGTTAGAAGATACAACATGTCTAGGGACCATTATTAATATAAAATAGATTTTAAATGAAATATATTGTAATATAAAAATATTAAATAAACATTAATTTAATTAATATATAGGTATAAAAAGGCCCCATTTTTAGTTCTCGCCTTAGACCCCAAAATGTCTAGGGCCGGCCCTGAACAGCAGGAACTTGGATATTGGAAATGTTAGTTCAAGGCCAGATTTGTCCCCCCTCAGGACTGAATTTTCTCCCAAGAAATTTCAATCTCTCTCAATGTTTTTTTTTTTTGAAGACTTTTGAAAATTAGAATGCAAAGAGATGTAGTGAAAATGATTTTAGGAGATGAAAACGACACGTATATCTTGTGAAATTAAATGAAAGTGGAGTCTCCATGTTTTTCCTCTATTCTTTCTAGTTTTTTTCCCTCCCCCCCCCTCCTTTTTCCTTTGTTTTTCCATCCTTATATGGTCTCCCCTCTCTGTTTTTAAATTTAAAATCCACCCCACTATCCGTTTTTGTTTGCACACCCCACTACACTCGCTGGAATAGTGGAATCACAACCATGACAAAAAATCGTGCAAATGAGGGCACACTAGACCTGCTTAGTGCTAGAGTTGTCTGTCCACTGTACACACAATGTACGTTTCGCCATTTTGTTTTGTTTTGTTTTGTCCTTTTCTTTTTGACCACTAAAGCTAGGTTTGCCAATATATTTGAAATAAAATGCAATTGTTTTTAAGTTAAATTAACAAAGGAAGTTGAGGGACAAAACTTGATCTTTTTGTTTATAACTTTCAAAAATTGAGGATTTTGTGGAAAATGGGGGAAAATGACAAGCATGCATGGATTAAAAATGGTTGCTTCAAATGCACTTAAAACAAAGATTGACAGTTAAAACTATAAATATATAAAAAAGAGTTAAAAATAAAATAAACACACGTCAAATGAGAGAGATCAGAAAGCTATGCACATCATTCAAATAGTTCATCCTTGGGGGGACACATGTGCAAAAGGAATGCATTATAATTGAGGAACGAAATAGGGTGTCTACAACATGACATTTGATGAAATTAATAACAGCAATTATAATATTTTTTTTCTAAGCTTTTTTCTTTAGCCCCCCAAAACTGACCATATCTGGATCCACGCGAGTCTCCAAAATCTGACCATCTCCTTCAAAATCTCTCAGCCTCTACATCATTTTCCTCATGGAAAACACAAGCACAAATTTGAATCACATCATAACCTCCATTTTCTGTGTCAACAAACCATCAATGTAGCTACACCATCACAACTCTCCACGGATAGATTTGCTCGAAGTCATGCCCAACCCAGCTCATCAAATCAAAGTCATGCTCAACCAGCCGATCATATTTCACGTATGTCCACAAATACGCGGGGATCTAGCCCACTGAATTTCAAGTATGTCGGCAAATTAAAACATAATTTTTTAAATTTTGTTTGTAGGCCCCGCTCATATTGATAACCAAATTTGATTAGGAATCCAGAACTCTGTATTATATATATTATAAATAGTGTTTTTTAGAGATTATTTGTTACATTATTTAAGTCAAAGTTGGAATGAATATATAATTGCAACTCACGGTTGGAAATTTGCATTGTTTGGTAACCAAAGTGAGTATTTTTATTACCCTCTTTATTTGTTTGTAATTCTGATGATAAATAAAATTTACTAGAAATATTTTATTATGCTATAAGTTTTGGTTTATTACCCAGTATTATTTATTTGTTTAGATGTGATAGGCCAAAAATGTATTGACCCATTGTGATAAATTAATCAATTAACTAGCTAAGTGAATTAATTAGGTTCAATTATATGCAACAAGTGTGGTAGGACAAACAAATCACCAAATAACTAAATATGCAGCGTAAATTAAATGACACGGTGATTTGTTTACGAATGGGAAAAACCTACATGGCAAAAACCCCACTGGGTGATTTTAAGGTCATCAGTACTCCTGAGAATCCACTATTATCAAAACAAGCGCTTACAAGTAAAGGAATTCTAGTACCTTATACCAACCTACAGTTGAATCCTTACCCCAATACCTAATTGGACTTGTTCTGTAGTGACAATCTCTCCTTGTATTGCACGGCTCCCAATACGTGAATAATCGATAGATGCGCGGACCCCTGTACGCGATTTGATCACCAACTTGAGAAGGATGTTGCTGCAAAGTTCTTCTATTCTTCAACACATGAAGATCACGAAGTTGCTTGGTCACAAAATCCTACGGTGTACAAACACAGTAGCTTCTTCAAGAACTAGGGCAAACTAGTTTTCTGGTCACACTTGAGGAATTATGCTCTTGTGCAATTGTGCTCTTGGCTGTGCAACCTGATACGACCCTTAAAATAATCCTTATATATGTTTAGGGTTGTGAGAAAAGAAAGCATAAACACATAATCACAGAGTGGATGAAAATCAGTCCAGAAAAACTAAGTTTCATAAACCTCGACAGATACCTTAGTTATCGAGTAGCTGTCGAGCCTTGGGCTTAAACAGCTCTTTTAAACCTCAATAGATGCTAGCTATCGAGTTAGCTGTCGAGCTTTAATGAATAGCACTTCTTCACTTGTTTCTTGGACAAACTTGCATGGCTTTAACACTTGAACTTGAAACCTTGTTTCTTGAAGTATTAAACACATCCTAGATCTACCCAATTACAAGTAAAGTGCGCTTTGTCAAAGGATTAGCCAATACATAAAATGTTGACATATGTTCCTAACATCCAATCACATATGTCCTAACAATCTCCCCCTTTGACAATCTGTGACAAAACCACAACAAACAAATGAACATATGAGAGGAGTCATAAATCACTCAACTCATGCTCACTTGTTAAGTACAATAAAATCTATCCTAACACAAACTCTTGAAAAACTTTGCAAGAAGAAAGTTTATGGCAAGAAGACTTTGACAACTTGTATTTCTGAAACACTTAAACAAAACTCATCAAGGCATCTTTGTGTGAAACAGAAATAAAAGATTGCATACAAATAATAAGAAACATATGTATAAAGGGAGAAAAGAAACAACACATGGAGAGATAGGTGAAATAACATACATCAACATATATATAAAGCAAATATAAGTACAATGTATGTCAAATGGTCACAAGACCTAAGGTACAAGAAGAATGTATCTAAAATAGAAAGAAAAGAAAAATACATCAAAATCCTCACTACTTTCCTAAAAAATATGAACACTCCCCCTAACAGAAATCTCCTATACTAACCCTCCCCCTATGAGTATGACTACTTTCATCCCAAAACTACTCCCCCTTTTTGTCACAAGTGACAAAAGGTAAGAGTATCAAGTAGACATCTTGTCATCACTGGAAGAGCTAGCATCACCATTCTCAGCATCACCATCATCCTCATCTTTAGAAGCCTCCGGAGTAGGAGGAGGAGAAGCAATGAAGCCACCCGTGATAGCTTGTCATCGTGCAATACGACCAACACGAGTGTTCACCTGACACAACTCATCACTGAGAGTGTCGAGGCGAGCATTCATGCGCACAAGTTGTGTCATGATGTCCTCGAGTGTCACACCGCCTGTAGAAGAAGAGGGAGTGGATGTGGATGGAGCTGTAGAAGCTAGAGGAACCGTCGAATCGGACCGCCTCGAACGTAGCTGCGCCTTGCTTCGTTTAATGGTAGCGGCGTCTATGACACATATGACATGGAAGTGGTCGAAAACGGGAAAGGAAACAGAAAATGGCGTAAAATCCTCGTGATAGCAAAAGGGAAGATGAGTTTATCATGAGTCTCCGTATTCTTATACACATCTATGATGGAAAGAATGAAATGAGAGGAAAAGCCAATGGTAAGATGCTCTATGAGGGATAACAAAAACTGAGCATAGGGCTCTGTAATAGAGTTATATTGAGAAAAAGGATGCAAAACAAAGGTCATAACTATGTTAATGAACCTAGGACCTTTAGCAAAGGTTGAACAAGAAATGAACTAACGATCACCCCAATTTGAAGGTCGCTCACAAAAAGTAGAAATAAGCTCGTCTTTAGACACAGTCTTAAGACGCTCACAACCAGGGTATTCAGGATGCGCTACCCTAGGGACATGGAGCACACCGAATACAATATCTGGAGTGACCACGATGCGCATACCTCGAACGCGAGTAACAAAGAGAGGTACTGAATAATCAAATCTATGCATGTTAGAGTAGAATTCCTGGATCAGCACGGATGGACAAGTAACCAGGACGTCACACAGTGACTCCTAACCCCTACTGTGAATGACAGTGGGTAGGACAGTGTTAGAGAAGTTTGACAAAATGACTTGACGTTCCGAATGAATGCCTCTTCTAGAAAAGTTCTCCAAAAAGTCCTTGCAGGCTTTATCATCACGGAACCGAATATGAGAAGGGGTAGGATCAGTAGAGGTAGATGCCCTGGAATGAAAAGGGTTCCAGGACGGAGTAGACTTACGTTTAGGTGCCATGACGCAACTAATATAAACAAGAGAGAGAGAGAGAGAGAGAGAGAGAGAGAGAGAGAGAGAGAGAGACTCAGAAAAGCACCAACAAGATACAATATAACAAATATAGAAACTTGAAGGTATGTATGCATGAAAATGCATGAGCATGTGATAAGCAACAGTAAATACATCATGGGCTTAGCCTAATTCAAACCTACCAACACATAATCAGTTCCATAATGTAAACACACATCTAAAATGCATGAAACATCATTATAATGCACATGTGATGCAATGCGTGATGTTTTAAGATCAAAAATACAAAACCCATCCCAAAAATTTTGCAAAAAACTCTTTGATTTTGAAAAACCCCAAAATTTTCATAAAATCCCAAAATCTAGGTCAGAATGCATGAAATGCATGAAAAAGAAGGATTAGGACCCTTACCAAGTGAAGAAAAACTTGATCAGGGCGAAAAATCCTTGAGGATGAAGTTTGGAGTGAAAAAGAGAGGTTTTGGGAGGTGAAGAGGCAATAGGAATCGAGAGAGATCGAGAGAAATGAGATCCAAATCGCGTTGACCCTATATATAAAAGCTCAGTAATTATCGACAGATTGAGAGGTGTCGAGAGGTGTCGAGCTTTAAAAGGGTCGACAGATGCAGCTTTCGAGCAGGTGTCCATAACAAAAACAAGCTTGATGGATCAAGGAGCTATTTGAGGAGACGTAAACTTTCTCGATAGATCGATGAGCTATCGAGATTGCGATAATAAAAAGCTGAAGAGCTCGATAGATAGCCTAGCTGTTGAGAGGTGTCAAGGAGCTATCGAAATTGCTTAAAAACAGTTTTTCAAGAAGAGACAAACACAGACATGAATGCAATCAAACATGCAACTCAAACAAAAATCCAAACAACATTTTAATCTCTCAAAAACATCTCTCAACAAGAAAAATGTCATGCATTTAGATCCAAAACACACACACACACACATACACACACACACACACAACAAGTCTAACCAATTTATATTTTAAAAACAAGTTAAAACAGTTTAGTGAGCATACATTAGCGCATGTAAATCTTTTGATAGCCAAATCACATTGTACCTGCACATGTATCAAAAGTAGCAAAGAATATTGTGTGTTGTGTGAGAAAACATCACAAGATTGCATAAGTGTCTCTATGTTATGACGATTTGAGATATGAGTAAATCAATTTAACTCACACATGATCATAACTGCTTGATGGGGACTATCACTTTCGAGGTACATCCTATAGAATACACGCTTGCAATCATGTTTTGAAGCATTTTGATCTTTTTGCTTTTATTTTTCTTTGCATATTTTTCTTTTATTAAGTATATCATGCATGGCATATAAGAGAGAGAAAAGAAATACCCAATTATTTTAAGCTTTTTGACATTGCACTTTTGCTATGCCGAAGCATATTGATGTCATTTCATGATTTGCAGGCAACGGTGGTGAGATGGTTATTTATACCTTTCTCTTAGGATTTTCTAGTCATTTCCGTCAAAAAGAGTAATACGAGTGTTAAGTACAAGAGATCACTTAACCTTACTCATCACAAACACGAGCCACAAATCTCACTTGCTTAGTTGTGCATAGAGATGCTCATCTAAGCTACAAAAGATACAAAGTTTAGAAAACTTTGTTTCATTGGCCATTCAAGGTACACACGTACCAATGTACACAAACACATACTATTTTTGTATTTTTCTGATTTTTCAATTTTTTTATGAATGAAATAACAAAATTAAAAAAAAAACTAAAAAACAACCAAACAAAAACAAGTCAAATAAAGCAATGCATAAAAACTTGATTGTCTTAAAAAAAACACGCAATTAATGCAATCATAACAAAAAGAGGGAGAGAGTGAAAAAGTGACTAAATTACTTGGAGCCCTTTTCCTTCCACACCTTGGAAGAACCTTTCCTTTGAGCAAACCCTTGAACCGGCGGTGAAGGGGAAGATTTGAAACCGTTCAAATTTGAAAGGAACATAAGGGTTTTGAGGAGATCTCCTAGAGGTGCAAGAGAGCACGAAAGCTGATTCTGGCTTCTCGACGATATCATGCTATTGCTTTGTTGAGTGGTTAACCACTTATAGCAATTTGTTTGAGTATGTCCAGTTGTGCCACAATGATGACAAAGATGTTGTTTCTTCTCTTTGGACTTTTTAGCATTGCTCTTCTTAGCCCTAAGGTTTTTGGTTTCTTTCTTAGCAAGTTTATGGGGTACTCCTAAGATAGATTTACCCTTATCTATGTTCTCACTAGCTATCACAGTTTTAGCATCATTATTCTCAGAATCAATATTTTTAGCAAGAGAAACAAAAATAGATGTACTAGAAGAAGCAATATTAGGAGAAGAAAAATCATACCCTAAACTGGTTCAATCAAAAGCAGATTTTTGCATGCTGAGCATCTCGTCAAGCTTTACACTTGAGGTCCTCTCCAATTGAGCTCTCACTTGGAATAGTTCTGCCTCAAGCTTCTTAATCTTCTCAGCCAAGAAATTGTTCTCAAACCCCAATGATTCGATAGTTTGATTTGCTTCATCAAACTTTGTGGAGAGTTGTTCTCGTTTAAGCTCCACATCATCGAGCTTCTTGGTGGCCAACCTACATAGTTTCTTATGTTTCTTCGATACCTTGTATAACTTTGTATAGGCTGTGTGGATGTCATCTTGCTCATCCATCTTCTCAAATTTTGACTCCACCAAGTTCTCTTCTTCATCCACATCTTCTACAATCCCTTCAGTAGGATTGACAGTGGCAGTGAAGGCATTCAGGATTCCATCATCCTCATTTTTGAAATCATCCTCAGGTTCGATGTCACTCAAGGTAGCAGCAAGTGCCTTGCTTTTCCCAATAGACTCGAGATAAGTGGGGCACTCTTGTTTCATATGACCGAATCCTTGACAACCGAAACATCTAGGCCCTGAAGGAACAGTTTACTAACCGCTATCCTTAGACAGTGTACTAATCTCTATCCCTAACATCCTTCTTCCCTTTGTCTTGGCTCTTAGACTGTGAAGAACTTGATTGCCTACGGTCCTTGTCGAAGCCCATTGCATTAGCATTCTTCATGAACTTCTTGAACTGCTGGGTGATGTAGGATTTCATTTTAGAATCTTCATCATCGGAAGACTCATCAGTGTCACTACTCTTGACCTTTAGTGCCATGCTCTTGCTCTTGCTTTTGCTTGACTTCCCGAGCCTAGACAAACCCAACTCATAGGTCTGCAGATTTCCAATAAGCTTTGTCAAAGGAATTTTATCAATATCCTTTGATTCCTCAATAGCGGTGATCTTGGCATGAAATCTTTAGGGCAGAGATTTGAGCACTTTTCTCACAATCTTGGGTTCTGGAATGGTTTCCCCAAGATTAAATGCTGAGTTCACTAAGTCCTTCAGCCTGGCATAGAACTCATCAAATGACTCGTCCTCCTCCATCTTGATTTCTTTGAAGCTAGTAGTGAGCCTCTGAAGTTTTGAATCCTTGACAACCTTGGTTCCTTTATAGGTTGTTTGGAGAATGGTCCACGCCTCCTTTGCAGTTTTAGTGGAGGAGATCTTCTCGAACTCCTCATTTGTGACTGCACTGAATAAGGCATTCAATGCTCTGCTGTTGAAGTTAGCCGCCTTGATCTTTGCATCATTCCAATCGGCTGGCGCTTCCTTCAGCTTGGTCCAGCCTATCTCTACAGCTTGCTACACTTTCTTATCTAAGGACTACAAGAAAGCTCTCATGCATACTTTCTAGTATGCATAGTTAGTTCCATCAAATAAAGAAGGTACAATAAGTGACTATCCTTTATCCATGACAACGAGGGGTCAATGGATCTTACAGCGAAAATTAAACCCTAATCAGAGTATGTATGCTCTAATACCACTTGATAGGTCAAAAATGTATTGACTCATTGTGATAAATCAACCAATTAATTAGCCAAGTGAATTAATTAGGTTCAATTATATGCAACAAGCGTCGTAGCACAAAAAAAATCACCAAATAACTAAATATGCAGCGGAAATTAAATGATATGGTGATTTGTTTACGAATGGGGAAAACCTATATGGCAAAAACCCCACCGGGTGATTTTAAGGTCATCACTCCCGAGAATACACTATTATCAAAACAAACGCTTACAAGTAAAGAAATCCCAGTACTTTATACCAACTTACAGTTGAATCCTTACTCCAATACCCAATTGGACTTGTTCTGTAGTGACAATCTCTCCTTGTATTGTACGGCTCCCAGTACGTGACTAACCAATAGATGCGTAGATCCTAGTGCGCAACTTGATCACCAACTTGAGAAGGATGTTGGCTGCAAAGTTCTTCTGTTCTTCAACACATGAAAATCACGAAGTTGCTTGGTCACAAAACCCTACGGTGTACAAACATAACAGCTTCTTCAAGAACTAGGGCAAACTAGGTTTCTAGTCACGCTTGAGGAATTATGCTTTTGTGCAATTATGCTCTTGTGCAATTATGCTCTTGGCTGTGCATCCTGATACGACCCTTAAAATAATTCCTATATATGTTTAGGGTTGTGAGAAAAGAAAGCCCAAACACATAATCACAGATTTGATGAAAATCAGTCCAGAAAAACTAAGTTTCATAAACCTCGACAGATATCCTAGTTGTTAAGCAGCTGTCGAGCCTCAGGCTTAAACAGCTCTTTTAAACCTCGATAGGTGTTAGCTGTCGAGCTTTAATGAACAAAAATTTTTCACTTGTTTTTTGGACAGAATTGCATGGCTTTAACACTTGAACTTGAAACCTTGTTTCTTGAAGTATTAAACATATCCTAGATCTACCTAATTACAAGTATAGTGTGTTTTGTCAAAAGAATTAGCCAATACATAAAATGTTGACATATGTTCCTAACAAGATGGTTATACTGGCATGATGGTTTTGGGTGTTGTGTGGAATTTCGTGGAGCTTAGAAACCCTATATTTATGTCCATTTTTTTGTGTGTTTGGATTCATAATGTGCATAGGATGAAGAAAATTGATGAATCTAGAGTTGTCTTCTTATTGTTAAATACTAACCTTGAGCTCTCTACTAAAAGTTTAATGTTTTGTTTGATGGGGTTGCAAAATATTTTAAAGCTCCTATAAAGCTTGCTTCTTTTTTTTTGGGAAGATGTTTATAACTGCTTGTGTAGTTCTTTTCTAGTTGCAGTTACATGGTGGTTACTTTATTCAATCTGTTCTCTTCTATTAATGTTTCCTGAATGCTGGTTAAAAATTGGATTCTTATTGTTTTGCGCACAGGGATTTGGCATTTTGTTATCTAGGTTATTAATTAAAACGACGAGAGTAGATTGAATAAATAACCATTTAATTAGAAGCCAGTTATTTGGCACAAAGGAAAACAAAATCTTCATACACAATAACTTTTTCATGCATCGTATAGGTTAGTGATTAGTATACTATATAATAAAAGTTGGGCTTAGAAACTGTTGTTGTGCTAAGTGGCTACTCTCACTAATTAGTAAATTAATTATATATTTTTTGTTAGGACATGTTTCCTTAATTAAGGGATAATATTTAAAAACTATTTAATTTAGGTAAAAGTTTATCATTTAAATTTTAACAAAGTTAAATTCTATTCAAACTAAAAGTCTATTATAGAAAAATTTTGAACTTAAATCCCACAACATCCCATGTTTTCTTTCTAAAAAAAAAAAAAACCTATGCTTTGACTAAGGGATAAGATATAACAATAATTTTTTTAAAAAAAAATTAATTATATTCAAACTAAAAATCTATTATAAAAAATTTCTAAACTTAAATCCCACACAACCCACATTGTTGTTTTTGTTTTTTTTTTTTTTCCTCAAGTTGCATGATTTAACAATAATTTAAAAAATTTAAATTTTACTCCAACTAAAATTCTATTATCAAAATTTTCAAAATTTATATATACATTCAGCCATGATTTTTCGATACAATCCCTCTTAACCAATAATTCATCCCTATAATTAAATCACACCCGATATATCCCGTGTTGTATTTTTTTTTTATATTTTAAATGCAACTTACTCTTATGTTTTAATCTAATAAATTCATCATAAATACAATCACATGATCTACCTAGGTGCACAGCCAACACAAGCACGCACATTGGATGATCTATACAAAACACATATTGATGATACATATCCACACCATCTTTCTCACTTTTGTTTTCAGTTCAAGCATAGTACAGATCTCAACATAAATATACACTAAGCCTATATAGTTTCAAATGCAGTACGTTGGCACACTGGCAGGTCTATAGACAAACGTTCTGACGGCGTGAGAATAACCTGATGGGTTATTATATCTGAACTTGATTCCTGAGCTGCCATCACCAAGATGGGTACAGTGTTTATGGAAACTGCTGAGGGGCGGTCACTCTCAGGCATTGTCTCTGCTACTGTGTATATTCCCTTTGCATTTGTGAATGCTTGATAATTTAAGACTTCACCTGACTTTGTGATGCAAAGAAAAGCTACCTCAGCACCTTTAAGAGCATGATACTTGTTAGAATTGTGTTGTTAAATGATTAAATTTACTTTACTATGTCCTAATAGCTTAAACTTTTGGGACAATCGGTTATTTAACATGGTATTAGAGCAGGAGGTCTTGAGTTCAATTCTTATCTCTTCCACTCTATCTCTCATTTAAAATCCCACACGTTGGGCCTCACATGTTAAAAGGTAATTTCGACCCTCACGTGAAGAGTAGTGTTAGAGTTGTGTGATTAAATGATTAAATTTATCATATTCTAATAGTTTAAGTTTTTAAGACAATCAGTAATTTAACAATCCTCAAGACCAATAGAGGAATCACTGTAGACAACACAAAAGTCTGCCATGGATTTTACGAGTTCAAGCCCTGAGGGGTAGCGTTATAATTACGTGGTTAAATGATTAAATTTACTATATCCTAATAGTTTAAACTTTTGGGACAATTGGTAATTTAACAATCCTTAGGACCAATAGAGGAATCACTATAGACATCACAAAAGACTCTGACATGGATTTCACTAGTCCAAGCTCTCATTACAGACCCACCAACGGCTTGTTCTTCTTCTTTTGAGCTTCCATGGCAAGTTCATGTGGCATCTTATTATTGAATGGTGTGAAAGTTGACTAATTTGGATTTTGTTTTTATTAAATTTTTTGTGTGGGAACTTCAATTTGCTTGAGAAAATCCACGCAAAGTGTAAAGTTGTTGGAAATCTAACATTAGTTCAAAATTGCCCTAATGACTAGGGGTGTGTAGCCAACCCGTCAACCCACCAAAATCGACCCGACTTAACCCAACCCGTCGGATTGGGTCGGTTTTTAGGGCTTGGTGGGTTGGGTTGGGTTACAAATTTTTTTTTGATAACGGGTCGGGTTGGGTTTGGATCATAAAATTTCAAACCCGCAAAACTCAACACGACCCACCCATATATTTAATATATATATATTTAAAATATATTATATAATTAATAATTTTTTTTAAATAACTAGCTCTTCTTATCTTATATAAAAGCCAATTAGTTTACACAAACCCTAGTAAATTACTATTGTTGTTTAGTCATTAGTATTGTTTGCTTTAAGGATTTACATTGATACTAATCTTTGGGTTTTTTAAATATATTTATATTTTTTTCTATTCAATTTAATAATAATAATAATAATAATATTTGTCCATCCCATGTGCTCAACCCGACCCAACCCAACCCATGTGGGTTGAGTTGGAATTATGTGATGGGTTGGGTTGGGTTGAATTTTTTTTTGACCTACCATGGTGGGTTGGGTCAAAAAATCCCCTTAACCCGACCCAATCCAACCAATGCACACCCCTACTAATGACTACCATATTTTTGTTAGAGGTATCAATTCGGGTTAGCATATTGTGTCAAGGTAGGAATATTTGACTAAATAGCTCAACTCAAACCTGATCCTTTTAATAATAGTGTCATAACCCTTCAACTCTAATACAACTTATCAATGAAGCGGGTTGACATAACACAAGTCAAGTGACACTTAATAAATGGGTCATGTTGGGCTTACATGAATGTGACACGAGCCATTTTAACCCGTTTAATATTAAGCAGGTTGGTTTGACACAAATTCAATCCATTTAACCTGCTTCAAAAAAGCATATGATTAATATCGTTATAAATTTAATACAAACTCATAACATCAAAATACCTATTGAGCAGAGAATTCGAAAGTCAAATAATAATATCAAAATAACATCTTCCAAAAGTTCAAAATAACATCAAAACACTGTTTTAAAAATTGGACCGGTTGGTTCAACTAGTTGAACCGGATACTAGGCATGGAACTAGTCTTGTAAAAACCAAAAAAATCGGCAAAAAACCGATAAAAACTGATCAAGAACTTGGAAGAACCATTCCCTTTTCTGGTTCTTTGACTAATTTGGTTTTTATAACCAGGCATCAAAGTACTTAATAAATATTTTCAAGCTTTAGAAAATTGGTGGCATTGAAAAAGACTTACAAGCTTTCCAATGATACCATAATCATCTAAAATGGAAGTTAGGAATACTCTCAATCTTCAGTACGGTATTAACGATTTTGGTAGGAAATCTCTTATGGTTATGGAAAATTTGAATTTCTTATGAAATTTGAAAAAATCACTAAACGTCCCCAAACAAATATTTGCAATATATAACGTTCACAGATGACTACTAGCAATTCTTATGTCTAGCAAAAAGAGAAAAGGGTTCACAGTTTAAGTAGGTTACTCATCAAACAAGCTTTTACATTTGGTGAGCTATACACCTGTGAGACCCATATATTGTGAGAGGGAAGCTTTATAACCCGCCTCCTAAAATAATTTAGAGAGAGAGAGAGAGATTTGAAATCCTTATATAATTTTATTCATTTCTTAGTAAACTATACACACTGTAATTCTACACGGTATGTTGCACTTGCACATATAGCATCCACAAATATTACATTTCCTTTTGGATAAGTCCACAATTACATCCTTACACAAACTAAAGGGATACTTTATTTTTTGGTAGTAGAGTGAAACTATTTGTCTCTCAAAAAACTAAATTATGACAATTTTACATCTTTCAAGCAGTATATAGTTATCTATATTTCCTGCTTATGTGGAAGTTGAATATATATTGGAGATTGGTGGTGAACTTCAATATGCAATCCTTTGTTTACGCATTCAGGTTTTATGCAAATAGAACTCGCCTCCGATATTCTCCAAGAGCCCATATGGGAAAAATGTTTCTATATGATGAGTAGTTTAGCGTACAATTCCTCATAAATACTCCAGTGATTTCCTGTTGCCAATAACCATTAGTTATACTATGCTTCAAAAAACTATCTTGGTATGTAGAAATTATTTTGACCAAAAGAAATGAAAGAACAATACAACTAAGACAAGAACTTATCTAAATGCATTGGATTTTGAATAGACATGGAATTACCTGTTGAGGGAAGTCACCATCTTCCATCTGTGCATTGATCAGCACTCTGACTCCACGATGAATTGGTGTTGGATCTATCTCGGCCTAAATTTATAAAAACATTTAGAATCAGTATATGAGATTTGTTTGCACTTCCAAAGCAGTCACTAAAGGCCCACCTTCTAAATTTTGCTATTATCTAATACTTATGGTTCAAAGTTTCTTAAATTTATTTGTTTAGATCTTAATTTTTGTGTTCATATGTATGATATCCTGGATTATGTGAATTGGATTTGATAAGTGTATGTTTATTTTAGGTGGAACTGAGCTGTATAAGTGATTACAAGGAACCCCCATAGTAAGCTGGCTAGTGCTTTTGGGGTATAATTGCAGATGTGATTAGCACTTTCCTCAAATCATGATCAATGGTAGATTACTGATTGATATCTTGGATTACTCATTTTCATGACACTTCCCCAACTAATTACCTACTCTAACTATTGCTGAAACCTAAATCAGCCATGTTAATGTACAACTTATTAAATAATTGGGGAGAAAATGATAGACTAACCTGCCCAGCATCAATGAGTGATAACAGCGCCCATGCAGTTTGGACCAAATTTGCACGGTTGCCTTCTATATTTGTCCACACCTGTTGCACAAAGAAACTTATTTGAGTTCTCTATTTCTATTTCCCCCCTTCTTTTTTTCTTTTCTATTGTAAAAAAAAAAAAGTACACGTTTAAATCAAAACAAATTTCCATACCTTGTTTTGGCTTGATAGGTAACTCTCTCCCCATCCACCATTAGGTAACTGCTTTGATAGCAGAAATTCACAAGTTTTGCGCAATGCAGGACAATTTCTATAGTTTCTTTTACAAGCTGCCAATGCTCCTACAGCAAACCATGTACCATAGGTGTAGCAAATCCCCCAATGACCATACCTACATAAGTATTAATCTTGTGTAAGTATTGTTGGTTTCCCCTTTTAGCATCAAGCAAAAGAAAAGAGAAGAAAAAAGTAAAATTTGGTGGAATCTCTTACTGATATTATCATAGTTGGCTACTTTTATTTTCTATTTAGAAAACTGTGTGGCTATAGAGCAGTACTTCCATGGTGTGAATCGAGAATATAAGTGTGTGCAAAAAACATATTACCATGATCCATCAGGTTCTTGTACGTCTTCAATGTATTGAATTGCATTGGAAATGCTACTGTCTATCTCTGTTCTACGGTGCTTGGGATAGAATTTCCTAAAGAGTGCCAAGCCTTGAACCGCTGACGAAGTACATTCTACGTACCTGGAAAGTGGTTCAATTTTAATGTCAGGAAGAAAAAACATGGCCAATACCATGACAACTGTTGTTGTGCTGAATATAACTTACTCTCTTTCAATAAGAGTATCTTCAAAGAACTCTGTGGGGTTGAACTTCTGCAGAAATAAGATACAAAAATATGGGAATGAGTGGTGAATTTGACACAATGGTTCTTTTTTTTCCCATAAACATGAATAGGCCTATCTTACAAGTAAAAGTTGAGATTTTGAAACAAGTTAGGGAGAAACTAGTAGGTTTATTGGAGAAGTTACCTCCAACCAACGGTAAGCTCTTTGAGGCTCCCATGCTGGGAAACCACCATTGCTACTCTGTATTGGTATTAAAAGAAAGTCAATTATTAAAGTGATGCATTTAAGAATCATTTAACCTAATAAAGTTAAATAAGTTAAGTGGATAATATAACTCACACAAAACTTGTACTTAATGTAAATTTGTCCAAAAAAAAAAAAAAAGAATCTGCAATGTTAAATTCTTACTTGTAGAGAAAGAATGACATTCACAGCATCATAGAACCTGTCTGTCTCCATTTTTTCGCCTACAAGGTCTTGAGACATTTGTGAGAACAAAAGTGCAACCTGAAAAATAGTAGGTTTTGCCAAAATTCAAAAATTTTCCTTTGAAATAAACCTTGACAGTGTTAGTATAAATCATAAATCTATTAGAGTTGGGATTACCTTTAGCCCTTCTGCTGTGCAGTCAGAGACTTGCCAACCGTGGTCCTGCATTGAGAAAGTCCATGCTCCTTTGCTAATGTGTCGGTACATAGCTTTGAAGTCACCAGAAGGGTTTTCTCGGACCTAGAAAATAACACGATTAAGTTAAGCATTATCTTTCATAGAATCACGTAAGGAGTATTTGATATATATTCTGACCTGTGAAGCCTTGACAAACTCATGTGATTTCCTGAGTGTTGACCCATACGCTTCATTTAGATTACAAGAGAGAATTGCTTGAATAGCAAAACCCGCATCCCACATCTGACAGCCAAAACTCTGCATCACATAAATCAAGCATTATAAGTAAATGCTTTTAGGTATTGTGATTGCATTAGCATACTCACTGTCTCACAGACTTATGGATGTGCTAATTATGCTTTTTTGCTTTTTCTAGAAAAGTCAAGTAACCGAAAGAAGCAGGTGATTGGTCATATCACCTGAACTTTTAAGCCATCTTCAGCAACCCAATAGTTGTCAGGAAGTCTGGCTAGATGAAGCTTGTATGCCTCTGAATTTGGATCTTCAACCCAACGGGCAAGCAAACATAAAACCTGTAATACAAGTAACCTTGACAAATTTAGTTCAATGATGACACACCAAATACTTTGATTTTATATTTCTTTCATTCGAATTGAACTGCAACACAAGTATCGACCTTTTCTACGCTTCCAATGCAAAGGTATTTGGTGTTCTCATCCTCATAACGTACATGACCAATTGCAGCTTTTATTGCTTTCTCTCTCAACCTTGAAAAGGGCCAACGTGCCAGGATAGGCTCGGCTACATGGTGAAGAAAATCCCATAGCATATCTTGCATGAGGGGATGCGGATAGTACAGATCCTCCTAAATTAGCAGATTGTGTAAGTTTTATGTAGGCATCAACTTCGTGAAAATTGCTAATAAGCAAGATATTATATTGATATTTCTAACATGGACAAGAAATGCAAAAAGGCTTCAAATAACCTTAGCAATTGTACTCCTAGCTTTGTTCCAGTTAATTTGATGGTAAGGCTCATTGTATAACTCTTGTCTTATTGATTGAATCAAGCCGGTGATTGGGCCGACAAATCTCTTCCCATATAGATAAGACATTGGCATGTAAACCAAGCGACAGTAGCATAACATTTTGCCTGTATTTCGTATAATGAAGGTCGTATTGATCAGATACATGCACTATGCTAATTGCTACATAAATTTTTTGAGTGATTTGCATCTTAAAAAGTGTTCTTTTCGACAAAAAGATGTGAGTTGCAAAAAACCTGGATGCATAGGGAAGAAATTAGGAAGAATCCAGAATTCTGGGGGCAGTGGATTGCAGCCTGACCACTCATATACTCCTAGTACCTATACAAAAGAGGAGGCATTTCAAGTTTACTTAGAGAAATAAATAACATTTGGTTAATTGACATGAAATTTGACAATACATATTAAGAATATAAAAAACATATAATCAGTGAAGTTTTAAATATATTAATTGAATAAAAAGTTATTAAGTAGTATAACATTAACCAAAGCAACATTGGCTAATAGGATCAATTGGTCATACCGTGACCCAAAACTTTCCCCACGATGGAATTGCTACTAAACTACCATGGTCAAGGATCCATTTCCGTCCTCTAGCCATAGCCATGTCTTCACCATCTTCAGGTCCCTCTCCAAGTAGCCTTAAGGCAATGTAGCTCAAAGCTGTGCCAAACATTGTACTGTGACCTTCAATATGGAAGCCCCAACCTCCATCTTCATTCTGTCCAAAAAACAAACGAGCATATGTAGTTTAAAATTATGCAAAATTTTCAATTTCTTAGGCTTGTTGGCTTGCTGAATATATGCTAACACCGTGTCATGAGTTTATAAAGAAAATGGACAAAATTTTCTTCCAAATCATGATGGAGAAAATCCCCCCCAATTCACTAGGTGGAACTCAAAAGACTTTTTCATTTTTTTTTATTTTAAGAATACTAAGTATTTTAACACATACTTGAGAAGAGGGAAGAATGTCTAGAGCCTTTTTGATAACAAGATGTCCAAACTTTAGGTGTATTTTTAGTCTCCCTCATCTCAAAAGAATTCTTTTTTGTAATTATGTGATGTCCGATGATCTTTTTTTTTTTTTTTAACAATAATGTGACTTGTTTAAATAATTTAATGATTATATGATTTTATATATGTTTCATGATTTTCATGTAATGCCATGGAGGACAACTATTCTATTAATACACAGACACACACACACACACATATATATATATATATATATATATATATATATTCCACTCTCGAATTTTTTATATAGATCCTTTGGAACTATAAGTTATTTGAAAACAAAGTTATTTTCAATTACAACAAAATATTACCTGGTGATTATACAAGTATCGAATTATTTCCTTCTGGTGTGCTGGTGAAAGCATAGCATTGAGACCTCCTGTGATGTACAATGCCATTACCTGCACTGGGTTAAATTTTTTAGCCATCCCCATATAGCAAGTCGTAAATACAATGTATACACACACACACAAGTTTGGTTTTGCGTTTAAATGCCTGAATTCAAAAAATCAAAAAGTATATGCAAGAAATTGCACCAATCTGATGGGCCTTTTTTGTTTTGTTTTTTTAAATAATTCTAGAAAATGTACCAATCTGATTGGCCTTATGGAATGAACATATTCAAGAAGTGTTACAATTTTGACAACATTTTTATTTTCTTAAGCAAAGGTATAGAGAGAGAGAGAGAGAGAGAGAGAGAGAATGTTTTATAGAAACAAATGGTGTGAAAATACATACCATGGGTTGAAGGAAAAACAAAGGGCCAGCAGATTCAGCAGGCCAGTGGCCATCATGGGCTTGAATGGATGAAAAAAAGCTCAGTGCTCTTTTCAGAGTAGTTATCACTGCTTCCTCTGTTATCTCCTCTGTTTCTTTCACTTGGACTGGTGGTGGAATAGGCCCACATGGGTTCTCCTTTCCAAGCTGTGAGTTTGCAATATCAAAAGAGTTAGAGATATGTCCAATTGAAAAAAAAAAAAAAAAAATGAGACAATGACTCACAAATAGCATTTATAAGAGTCAAACACAAAGCACTAATATATGATATGTTCCTATTATTTCCCATTTATTGAAGTCATTTTAGGTGGTCATTGACATCATCTGGGCTTAGCCTGATGATAAAGTAATTATCATCATGGATACCATTGTCAGTTTCTAAAGTTCATAAAAGATAAATGGAGAGAGATATATTCAATTGGGCCTGGCTTTTAGGCATTAATTTATGGTTTAAAACAATGAACTGGGCCTTGTGTGCTAATCGAGCATATACAAGCCGAATGATGTGACATCCAAGTGTATTGAGTTGAGAAAATTCTTCTATATATATATTTTTTTTAAAAAAACATTATCCTTTGCTTTAAAAAAAAGTGCTACATCTACAAAATTTTCACTATAATTTTTACAACAAATTATAAGTATTTAGTTGTTATTTGTTTTAGTTTAAATCAATCATTGAAATTATTTTTTTCTCCACTAATAATAACCTGCCACTTAAATTTATTGTAAAAGTGTTATGAAAATATTGTGGACGTAAAATTTCTCTTCTTTATAACTAATTTATGGTAAGAATAATTCCAACCAAACCCATTATTTGACAACAATAATTCCAACCCACCATTCTTAAAGTTCATGCTTTTATTAGGAAGAGAAATGATATGTTCACAATATTTTCATAATATTTTTACAACAAATCTTAAATGGTAGTTTATTATTGGTTGTTATTATTAGGGCAAAAAAATAAGTTTAGTGTTAGGTTCAAATTTGAACTAATAATAACTAACCACCTATAATTTATTGTAAAAATATTATAAAAATATTGTAGATATAGCATATTATAGATTCCACATACAAGTTCCATAATTACATAACCCAAAAGTCAAAAAGATTTCGTACTATCTTAGAACAACAGTTTCACACGGAAATATAGTGGAAATTCCTAAGGTTCAAATGCAATTATGCAAAGCAATCAACCAGGAATTCTAGTAGGAAATGTTAATTCACTTTACTATTATTATTTTTATTTTTATTTTTTTGTATATTTCTAATTGACTTCAATTTTATTTATGTCAGGTGCAGTGAACAAAATATCTTTTATTTTTTTATTTTTATTTTTATTTTTATTTTTTGAGAATCGAACAAAATATCTAATTGTGTGAGTAAATGAATGTGAAAACTATAGTTGATGGAATTGAAAGAGATGGGCTGTCTCAGCAAGAGTTAATGGATGTCTCCAAAAGGTGCAACCTTTCACCTCATCTTTCTTTTTTTTGGATAAACTTCACCTCATCTTTTAATTATACTCCATTGCCACCAAGTTTGGATATTGCATCGGCTATGCTAATTAATGCCCATTACAAAGTTGTCTCTGAACACTTGCAATTGTCAAATAATACTTAAAAAGATAACGTAGATTTTGTCCACAAATCCAAAAAAGCTAAACTATGAATACAAAATTGTACGCTTCAAAATTCAAAAGGTACAATTCACAATCATTGTGGAACCAAGGGTATGTTATGATGAGCTTGTTTTCATTAAATATTTAAAAGTTTATTTAGTTATTGTGTACAAGTACAATTAATTAAACTTAAAAACAAGTTAATCCAAAATTAAAACTAGATATTTAACCTATGAAAGACAGTGACACCAGTTCTTTTCTAACCAACAAATTATGAAACCGTGTGGAAATCAACTCCCCACAAAAGTAAGCAAATTGTGGAATTGCATCTCTCTTGGCGGGGGAAAAAAACAGAATTGGGTGTACATTGTTTAATTTTCAATATTCCAATTCACACCCTCTTTGATCGTCTCTTTTTTTTTTTTTTGCATTCTGTATGAACCTGCGTGGCAATTCCTACTTCGGAGAAGATTTTTTTTTTCTGATAGCCAAAGGTTATTAAGTACTATTAAAAAAGGAAAATAAGAGTGTGTTTCCACGGGTAGAAAAATAAGCTCATGAGTTTGACTATGGATGTCCGAGTTTGACTATTCATCAAGGCATGTAGACATGCATGGAGCTAGGCTTCTCAAGTTCCAACTCTCTTTTTCTCTCTCTCACTACAAAAATTCAAGGCTACCTCAGCATTTTTAAATTGCTGAGATAGTACCAAAAAGCGCTGGTATAGACCAAAAAGGCATATTTTGACGCACAACGAGTGTGACAATAAGTCCGCCTACCCTACACCAGTGCTTTTTAAATGTGTTCATATTTTCCTACCATTCCACTTGTTGTGAAATGTATGGGTTTTTGAGTGTCTTAATTTGAATGAAATGGATTGAAAAAAACTATGATTACTCAAAAATGGCTGGTAAAGAACGGTTCTCAGAGTTTTCATCATCTTTAGATGGTTTAGGGTCTTGAGTGGCTCTGTCTATAACTTAGCTGCTAATTGGTTAGTCTCTTAATCCGCGAAAGTGAAAAAAAGTCACTTCCCAACTGAAACTATGTGTCACATAGTCCACCATTACTACGTGATAATGGGGGGTTTGGAAATTTGTAATATGAAAAGGATATGGTTGGCTGGCCTTGTCCTCAGAAAATGTACACGTGTTACGATACCGACCTTTCACAATATATGTGGATCTCAGTGTTATGTAATAAGACTGTTTCATAAAATAATTTTTCAACTCATAAAATGAGTCTCAATTCTATAATTAATTTTTTATTTTATTTTAAATTTCAATGGTTATGAGTGGGAGAGAGATATGGAGTTTGGACCCTGATTTTTCTCATAAAAAGATTTGACAGTGCTACGAAATTACTAATTTTAATTATGTTTATAGGCCTGCAATATGTTTAAGCCTCATGAACCATGATATCTCTAATAGAACAGACGACCCATACTTAAAGGGATGGAATTTTTTACTCATAAAATTTTTTATTGGTCCAATTTGGACGTTTTAAATTTGAAGGACCAAAAATCAAGCATACTGCAAATTTCAAGGAACAAAAAAAATACTAAAACATATTATTTCTTATTTGATATTGTTGATTTTTGTTTTAAACCAAAAAATAGT
This sequence comes from Castanea sativa, assembly GCF_040712315.1. Classification (NCBI taxonomy): domain Eukaryota; kingdom Viridiplantae; phylum Streptophyta; class Magnoliopsida; order Fagales; family Fagaceae; genus Castanea; species Castanea sativa. The sequence goes on along the minus strand of NC_134019.1, from coordinate 7,690,773 downwards.
CTTAACCAAAAAAAAAAGAAAAAAAAAGATACTTATATAGTCCCAGAGCAGACTCTCACATAAAGAGTGGACTCCACACATGAGTCTCCCCCTTTATGTGAGTGCTCGAAGCACCATCCCTAAGACAAAGTTTGGCAGAACTATTTCTCATTTGAGTCCTACCATACTACAGAATTCAGGTTCCTAGACTTTGATTAGTGGATAAGGTTGTATGCTTCATCAAAAAAGGAAGAAAAACAAAGAAACAAAAAAACAAAAAACAAAAGGGATAGAAGTTGTATGATTATAAATAATAAATTGCTAAGTTAGAAATGTCTGCTTCAACTAACGTCAGGGACAGATTGCAGCCCCGATGTTTCCTTTAAGCTCTCATTCTTGACATTTTAACTTGTATGCCGTCAAAATAGTAATGGGTGAAAAACATACCTTCATGTTGATGTGACCCGTGCAAATTAATATATCAAACAAGAAATTTGATCACAATTAGGCTTTATGTTTTGAAAGTTTACTATTAACACGTCTGGGTTATATAAAGACCATAACCTCTATTTATATATACTAGTACACACGGTTTACTGTACATAATTGTACATTAAAATCGTGACTCATAATTTCAATTCAAAACTTTTAAAGACACAATTTCAACATAAAAAAAATGTGTGTATATTTGTGCGTAAAAATCGTTTGAAATGAACGTTACCCTATACATAAAGACTTGAACAGTGTAATTGTCGTGTGTTGTACACATCAAATAGATAAAAGGTGGGATGTTGTTAATGGACCACCGACAAAATTTAGGGCGATTAATTTTTTTTTTATAGAGAATTGAGCTGTTTTTAGTTTAAAGAGAATTTATTTATTAGTTTAATACCGATGAGATCCTTTTAAAACATTTTCAAAGAGTGCACAAAGTAACTCGTTAACGAAGTCAACCGTGAGATTTGTCTTACTCATGTTGTGGTTGCGTGCATACCCTCATACAAAACTTAAATGAGTCGAAAGGCACATCAATGCTTCATTGATAAGAAAACAAGGAGATAGATTGAAAAGAAAAAAAAATCAAAAGACAGCAGTCTAATCTATATAGCTGGTTGACTAGTCTATGATGCTTGTAGACTAATGAACATGATGAAATGTTCAACATGATTTCTTCAGAATATATATTCACACACATATATGGACATAATTACCTGCATCCTCATCAAAAGATCAGCACTTTGTTTCTTATGAAACCGGTTTTTCTTAAACTCCTCACGCATTCTTTCAACTTCAGCACGCTCTTCTGGAGTACCGGCATCGGGGTCAAATTCCCAGTGTTGCCGCCCAATGAAATTGTTCAGACTCACCAAATCTGGCCCTCCTTCGGCTATCTTCAGCTTCCACATCCTCTAAATATGTAACGAATACAAGTCCTACAGCCATATGAGAGAAGTTAATATGATCATTAGCCTAATAATATTTGAAATGAACCAAACCCAACTATGTACAAAGAGAGGGAGAGACTGTCATGCTGGTATGAAACTTGGTATAATATGAATCATAGCCAACCACAACATATTTCTTAGTAAATATATATGCGCAAATTATAATCGTATCTAAGAACAAACCATGATATAAATTCTCGAAAAATTAAAACTATATGGAAAAGAAAAATGTATAAAAACGGGGTTAAGTCTTCGGACAACTTTCTTTTTATTTTTATGGAGTTAGGATAACGTTAATATAACATGCTTTGCAGCGAAGATCATTTTCTGCTAGTAATACTAGTCTTCATAGAAAGAGATCAAGATCATCTTCTTGAGAAAATAGGAGATTGGAGAGCTGAGAAATGAAGGAAAGAGAAGGAGGAATATTTGAATGATACCTTTAAAGATTTAGAAAATTGTGTTTGTTCCTTAGTGAGGTACCAAGTCCAAGTGGCTGGCACTTTCAGAGAACAATTTGATTCTCAAAAAAAAAAAAAAAAAATAGAGAATAATTTTCTTAGGCTAGCTGGTGCAGTAGTTGTGAGCTCTTGACCCTTTAAATAGGAGAGATACAAAGTGGGAGAAGAATGGGGTAGGTAGAAGTACACCGGCGTAAGCAATTAAGTCATAACTCTTGATGTAAGCTTCCTTTTTTTTTTTCTTTTTTTTTTTAAATTTATTTATTTATTTATTATTATTATTATTTTAAGATTACTTAGGATATGTTTGGTTGGAAGAGTAAAAAAGTGAAAGGATAAAAAAGGGTAAAAAGATGAAAAAGTGGGGGATAAAAAATATTTTATTTTCTCTCCTATTTGTTTGGTTGGGAGTGAAAAAGTGGAAGAATGGAAAAAATGGATTTAAATAAATTTACTCATATACTCTCGTTAAAGAATGATATCCAATTAAAACAAAAAAGTGACAAATAACCGCAAAAAAGAACAGCCACCTAAATTTATTAAAAAAAAAAATCATGTCCCAAAAACGAAATCACGTCTAGTTAAAAAAAAAAAAAAATCACGCCCAATTCTTAGAAAATCAAAAAAAAAAAAAAAAAAAAAAAAAAAAGAAAAAAAAAAAAAGAGGAAGGCAACGTTCCTGCCTAGACGAAGAAAAAAGAAAAGGACAAAGAAAAAAGGCAGGCCTAAAAAATCAAAAGGAAAAGGAAAAAAAAAAGAAGAAGAAGAAGAAGAGGAGGCAACATTCCTAAAAAAAGAAAGCCAAAGCAACGTTACTGAGGAGAAATAATAATAATAATAATAAATGCAACTTGAAGAAGTGTGTGTGCACATGTATTGTGCATTTTTTGTAAATCAAGAAAAAATTCACACTTACTCAGTTTTTTTTTTCATTTTGGAGAGAAAACATTTTAGTAGGGCTGGGGAAAAAATACTTAGATCCCACCATTTATTTTCCTTCTTCCCCACCCAACCAAACACACTCCAAAAAGTTTTTCTTCCTATTTTCTCTCTAAAGTTTTCCATTCACTTTGTTTCACCTCCAAACAAACACACCCTTAGTATTTATAACACACGCACACAAGGGAAGAGAGGAGAGTTAGGCCTTTTTGGATATTCACCACTGTAACTTTCTTTAAAAAACATTCTCCCCTCTCTCGTTGTATGCGTGTGTGTTATAAATACTTAGTATTCTTAAAAGAAAAAACATTAGGTTAATCCCACATTGGAAAATGGGTGTGAGTTAAAAAGGTTTAAAGCCTGTATTGTGTATCCAAGAGTTAGGTCATTTTGGATATACATCACTGTAAGTTTCTTTAAAAAACTTTCTCCCTTCTCTTCTTGTGTGTGTGTGTTATAAATACTCAATATTCTCAAAATAAAAAATAGTGGTTTAATCTCATATTGGAAAATGAGTGTGAGTTAAAGAGGTGAAAAATAAGTATAAGTTAAAGAGGTTTAAAGTCTGTGTTGTGTATCCAAAAATTAAGTTCTTTTGAATTTACACCACTGTAAGTTTCTTTTAAAAAACTCTTGATGTATACTTGATGCTTCCCACTGTAATAATAGCAAAGCCTAGATTATGATAGGAAAATGCTAAAATAATCTCTTTCACAAAATATTTGTTTCTTGCATAGTAAGTAATAAATAGTAAATGATAAAATAATATTAATAGCAAAACTAAATAATAACTAATAAAGTTTATCAACTTAACTTCCAAGAAAAATACTATAAAAATTGTGGCGGGCACATCACTAACCAAATAACAGTGTGCGTGGAAGGGAGAGGTCAAGCTTGATCCTTAATAACATCAAAAAGTAGACTATCTTGGCAAAAAAAATCCAGGTAAAAAATAAGTGGAATACTAGCCTGTCTTTTACCTTTCTTTTCTTTGATCACTTTAATTTTAATCAACTTATACAATGGACTATCATTACACGTATGTAGGTAGGTGCTCATTTTTTAGGACGAATTAATCGAGTAATCACACACTATTAAGTTTTTTTTTTTTTTTGAGAGAGTTTCAACCTTTGGCGTCTACTCCTGATAATAGCTCTTTATCATTAGACCAAGACACTAATCAATTTTTGATGTAAGTGGGAATTGAACCCCAGATCTCTTATTTAATCATCAGAGACTTTACCAGTTAAGCTAACTGAAACCCATAAGTTATTTTTAAAAATAGCATAAAGACGAAAGATTTTTTCCTTGTTGCATAACACATGATGAGATGACTTAACTTAGTTTACATGTTTCTTATTACTAAATTCTTATATAACTGAACCTTTACTGGGCTTTGCAATTCACCCTTAATTTTTTCTGTAATTGTTGAAGCCAAAATAGAGCCTAAACGACAAACCATGCTAAATGGCAAGAAGAAGATTGTTGCAGAGAGACAAACAACAGAAAATCAATTAGTTATAATACGTGCTACATCAAGTGCTAGAAAGAAGGAGTAGTGCTTTACAACTGTCACATACTGATAGGTGGTTTCCTAAGCTAGTTAGGTAGTTATTTTGGGCGGGATGCTTAGCCCCTGTTTCCTTGGTATATATAGATGAAGATTGTTGATTATGTAATAGTTAGTTTTTATTCTGTAATTTTCAATCAATGAGAAGATTTTAGTTTTCTTCCAGAACTCTTTTTTTTTTTTTTTACATGGTATCAAAGTGGTTTTTCTTTTCTCAAAAAATTTTCTTACTTTCTCAATTCCCAAACAACATTTATTAAGGTTTTGCTTCTTGATCATGGCCTCTGATTCTACAACTTACACTCAATCATAGACTGGAAATTCAACACCTTCTTCCAGTACTATCATGGTGGATGAATCTTTAATAATCCATTTTTCCTTCCTGCGAATGAGAATCTAGGTCTTGTTCTCACTTTGCAACCCTTGATTGGACCAGAAAACTATTTGAGTTGGGCACGATCAGTGTTCTTAGCTTTAATTTCTAGGAATAAGTTTGGCTTTGTGAATGGATCGATTCCTCAGCTAGATTCATCTTCTCCATTGTTCAATTCATGGAATAGATGTAATACCACAGTGCTTTCGTGGTTGACAAATTCTCTTCGTTTGGAGCTTAAAGCAAGTGTTATCTACATCAACACTGCTAAGGATCTCTGGATTAATCTCAAAGATAGGCTTTCTCAAGGCAACACTCCAAGGCTTTTTGAGCTTCAAAAGGAAATTTCACACCTTTCACAGGTATCACTCTCGGTGAATTCCTATTTTACAAAGTTCAAAACCTTGTGGGATGAGTTTGCAAATTATCAAACTTTCACAGTGTGTACCTATGCTTGCACTTGTGGTTCCAAGACTTCTCAATTGGAAGCTCAATACAAGGAACATGTTTTTTGTTTTCTGATGGGACTCAATGATAGCTATTGCAATGTGATCAGTCAAATTCTATTGATTGAGCCTTTTCCCTCTCTCAATAAGGTGTGTTCTTTGATCTTACAAGAAGAAAAACGAATAACATTGGTCATAATTTCAATGTGATTCAGTCTTTAGATGCCGTTGCTATGTATGCCAATAACAGTAGGGGTTTTCATGCCAATCAAGGTCATTCTCATGGAGGAAAAGGAGGTAATTCTAAGAAGGATAAACTAGTATGCACTTACTATGGTCTCACTGGCCATATAGCAGACAATTGCTATAAACTTCATGGTTATCCTCCATGTTATAATACAAAAGGGGTAGCAAAGCTATGGCAAATCAAGTTTCTGCAATTTTGCCATCAGGAACTTATGGTTTGGATGGTCTTTCTTCAACACTAGGTGCAGGTTTGCCTCCTACTAGTGTTTACCATAATGGATGTGCCCAATCTGATTTGGTCCCTACTTCACAGACCTTTCTTGGTCATACTGTTGGGGGTTCTACTTCATAAGTTAGTCCACAAACTTCCTTGTCACAATGCCCTCTTTCTCAGGCTCAATGTGAGCAATTCCTTGGTTTTTTGAAGTCTTATATGGCTCTTGGTTCAAGTACTGGTGCACAGACTGTACATAATGGTCATCAAGTTGCTTCGGTCTTGACAACACCTTCCATTCCACATTCACAACCCTCCACCTTTATTTTACCTTCTGGTTCTTCCAATTTTTCAAGTAACCCCTATTGGATTCCACCAAATTTCTCTCATTCTATATTTTCCGCTCAAGTGATTGATAAGCAAGCTTATAAATATAATTCTTGGATCCTTGACGCTGGTGCTACTAATCACATGGTGCACTCAATCACTCAATTTACTAAAATTACTTCTATGATCCAAACTTGTGTTTTTTTTTTTTTTTTGTTGCCAAATGGGGAACAAGCCTTAGTTACACATGTAGGCACTGTCCAAGTCACCTCTACTCTCACTCTCACTGGTGTCTTATGTGTTCCTTTTTTTATCTTTAACCTGATTTCCGTTAGCAAATTCACCAAGAACCTTTCTTGCTGTCTTATTTTTCTTGGTGATTGTTGTTTTATTCAGGACCTTGCTTGATGGAGCATGATTGGTCTGGGTAACCCTTATTGGAATCCACCAAATTTCTCTCATTCTATATTTTCCGCTCAAGTGATTGATAAGCATGCTTATAAATATAATTCTTGGATCCTTGATACTAGTGCTACTGATCACATGGTGCACTCAGTCACTTAATTTACTGAAATTACTTCTATGATCCAAACTTGTGTTTTTTTTTTTTTTTTTTTTGCCAAATAGGGAACAAGCCTTAGTTACACATGTAGGCACTATCCAAGTCACCTCTACTCTCACTCTCACTGGTGTCTTATGTGCTCCTTTTAGCTTTAACCTGATTTCAGTTAGCAAACTCACCAAGAACCTTTCTTGCTGTCTTATTTTTCTTGGTGATTGCTGTTTTATTTAGGACCTTGCTCAATAGAGCATGATTGGTTTGGGTAAGGAACATAATGGCTTGTACTTGCTGCAAGATTCAGGTTCCAAACCAAATGCTTCTGCTCTTGCTGCTGTTGCCAATCACCTTACTTCTTCAGATTTGTGGCATATTAGATTAGGTCATCCATCTCCTTCAAAACTTGATTTATTGAAGCAAGTTGTAAATACTGATGTAAACATCTTTACTAAAGCTTCCTCTCAACAAAATGCCATTGTTGAGAGGAAGCATTAACATATTCTAAATGTTGCAAGGGCTTTAAAGTTCCAATCTCATGTTCCCTTGTGTTTTTAGCGGGATTGTGTTCTAACTACTGTCCATTTGATTAACAAAATTCCCTCCAAATCCTTGGGAAATAAGAGTCCTTATGAGTTGCTTTTCCATTCTCCTTCTTCCTATAAACATCTTAAGAGCTTTGGATATTTGTGTTTTATTTCTACATTGTCTCAACATAGAAGTGAATTTGCACCTAGGGCTAGGAAGTGTGTTTTCGTTGGCTATCCCTATGGCATTAAAGGTTACAAGGTTTTGGATCTTGACTCTAACTCAGTCTACATTTCTAGAGATGTTTTTTATGAACATATTTTTCCCTATGTCACTACATCTCAGCCTTCTTCTTCTTACTTAGATGATTTTATTTTTCCCCATTGTACCTCAGACTACACTAGTCCTATCTCTGACCATATTACTCCTCCTATTCAAGCTTCTATTACCCCAATTGATTTTGCTGCATCATTTGATACTGCTACAACTGATGCTTCTACAAATCCTATTCCTTCCACTGACATCAATACTCACTTATCTGTTCCTATTGTTACTCATGATACTTCCTTATCTGACCCTTTTCTTTCTGATTCATTTCCTTCTTCTTCTTCTCCTAATTCTTCCCTACTGGTCTTAAGAAGATCCACTAGACCTCATAATCCCCCTTCCTACCTTTTTGACTATTCTTGTAAGTCTGTTTGCACTAAGCCTTGTTCAGGTTTGCCATATGACATCTCAGATTGTTTGGATTACTCACATCTTGGTTCTAGATTTCATTCTTTTGTTATGGCAGTCACTTCACTTCCTTCAGAACCAGTCTCATTTCATCAAGTTGTTCAATTTCCTGAATGGAGGGCTGCCATGGACAAAGAAATTGAAACTTTGAAAATCAATGACACTTGGACTTTAACACCTTTGCCCCCCAGGTAAGACTCCTATAGGTTGCAAATGGGTCTATAGGATCAAGTATCTTCCTGATGGTACCACTAAGAGGTATAAGACTCATTTAATTGCAAAGGGGTTTATGCAAAAACTTGGCTTAGACTATTCAGAGACCTTTTCTCCAGTAGCCAGGTCTGTATCTGTCAGAATTGTTCTTTCTTTAGCTGCTATGAAAGGGTGGTTCCTCCATCAAATGGATGTCAACAATGCATTCTTACATGGTGACTTAGTTAAGGAGGTCTATATGTGTTTGCCACCTGGTTTTCACAGCAAGGGGGAGCAGAATTTGGTATGTAAGTTGAACAAAAGTCTTTATGGCCTCAAGCAAGTTTCAAGACAATGGTTTGAAAAGTTTTCAAACACTATTATGCAGATGGGGTTTGTGCAATCTAAGTCAGACTATTCCTTGTTTACTCAAACTCAAGGAACTTCTTTTACAGTGTTATTGGTTTATGTAGATGACATATTACTGACTGTGTTGCTGGTTTGAAGAAATTGCTTGATGACAGGTTTGGTTTGAAAGACCTTGGTTCACTAAGATACTTCTTAGGACTTGAGGTAAGAAGAATTGATGAAGGTATCAGTTTAAACCAGAGAAAATATGCCCTTAAAATTTTAAAGGACACTAGATTCCTTGGTTCTAAGCCTGTGAAGTTTCCTATGGAGCAAAATTTGAGATTGTCTAAGTTTGAAGGCAAGCCACTTGCAGACTCAAGCAGTACAGGATATTGATTGGAAGGCTGTTGTATTTAACTTTAACTAGGCTTGACATTACCTATGCTGTGCATAGGTTAAGTCAGTTTGTCTCACAGCCAAAGGAACCTCATTTACTAGCAGCTCATAGAGTACTACAATATATTAAAGGGTCACCAGGGAAAGGGATTTTCTTTCCTAGCAAGACTGATTTACATATTAAATCCTTTTGTGATGCGGATTGGGCTGGATGCCCTGATACAAGAAGATATTTAACAGGCTATGTTGTGTATCTAGGTGACTCACTAATTGCATGTAGATCAAAGAAGCAATGAGTAGTTTCAAGGTCCTCAGCAAAAGCTGAGTATAGAGTGATGGCAAGTATGGCTTGTGAAATAACTTGGGTTTTACAGTTGCTCAAGGACTTAAAGGTTGAACACTTTAGGCCAGCCATGCTGTTTTGGGACAATCAAGCAGCACTGTATATAGCTGCTAATCCAGTCTTCCACAAGCGGACTAAGCACATTGAAGTGGATTGCCATCTAGTTTAAGATAAGATTCTAGAGGGAGTGATTAAGACATTTCATGTTTCAACAAATGCATAAGTGGCTGACATCTTTACTAAAGCTTTAGGCTATAATTCATTTACAAGATTATCTGAGAAATTAGGATTGAAGGATATATTTGTGACTAAGAAAGTCCAGCAATCATCTTCAGTGCAAGTCACTAAGTCTGCTTCTCAGGACTTGAGGGGGAGTGTTGAAGCCAAAACAGAACCTAAATGACAAACCAAGCTAAACGGCAAGAAGAAGATTGTTGCAGAGAGACAAATGACAGAAAATCAATTAGTTATAATACATGCTACATCACATGCCAGGAAGAAGGAGTAGTGCTTTACAGCTGCCACATACTGATAGGTGGTTTCCTAAGTTAGTTAGGTAGTTATTTTGGGTGGGATGTTTAGCCCATGTTTTCTTGTTGTATATAAATGAAGATTGTTGATTATGTAATAGTTAGTTTTTATTCTGTAATTTTCAATCAATGAGAAGATTTTAGTTTTCTTCCAGAACTCTCTCTCTCTCTTCTCTTTTTTATTTATTTATTTATTTTTTTTTTTTATTTTCAGTAATCAACACACACAAGTCCTTTTCTTGGAAGCAACAAGAGTGTTAGAAGTGGCAAGGAGAGTTGCAGTTCATGACTGTTAGACCATTTAGGTCTTTTGTGGTAAAGAAGGAATCAAGGTGTATTGACGATTTTTTAGTATAGAGAAAGAGTTTTATGTAATGTTATACTAAATCACTCAATTGTGTACACCTAACAATCTTTTTTTCTTGTATGAGTCTTTGCCTCTTTGTAGGTTTTAACTAAGTTCCACTAGCTCTCCCCTTTTCTATTGGGTTTTGTTTTCCCTTTACTAGTGCATCAACTATGGGTCTCTCATAAACCATCCATGAAAGTCACATGTCAACCTCACACGCTTATTAATTCATGGGAATCTGGCTTGCACATCCATGTTCATGGGACTCGTGTCACACAATTAGCACCATTGATTTATGGGCTTGCCTTTATTGGGCATTTTTCAAGATCATCTGTGTGGGCTTTATGGGCTTGCCATGTGCAATCCATACTTGTGAGGGCTTCAAGTACACACACCACATTCTGGCTCCAAATAAGAAAGAGACCCTAGACCTTACCACCTTGACACACACCACCATGGGCTTTGATACCATTTTTGGGGGAGATACCACCTTGGAGAGCCTCTAATTGATTAGCTATATAACATATAGAGACACTACTTAACCCAAAAGGTTAATCACTCATTCTTCTCATTAGCATCTAATGTGGGACTTCACTACTTAACTAACTATACTACTCACATGTGAATATTTCAACATTTTGAAAATTGGAAAATAAACAAATAATTAGAAGGGAAAAAAAAAAGGACTATGGTATTTGCCATAGGCACAGTCACACATAAGTGTGAAAAAAATATAGTTTTGTTGACAAAATATTATATGTTTTTTTAATGCCGTTCTACTTAAATTATTGACTTGAGGTTTAATTTATTAGTTTTTGAAGTGAAGGTTTGATTTATTACTTCTAAAACTATGGGGTTTAATTAGTTTCTTTTGGAAATTTCAGGTTTAATTTGTTACTTTTGAAATTATATGGTTTAATTTGTTACTTTTGAAACTATGTGGTTTAATTTGTTATATACCTAAACGGTAGGGTTTGAAGTATAATATACCCTAATTATTCCGAGAAAAGATTTGAGTTTTGAAAATGTTAAAAAAATCCAATCTTTGCCACCATCTCAGTGGCTATATATATTGGTACAATTATCCTCAACAAGTTCAAAACCTAAACAGGTTCTCTAAAAGTAATGGTTGGATCATATATCAGATGTGTGTCTGTGTGTGTGTGGAATTTGCACATATACAAGGACCTATCGAATGAAGTTGCCACACATATAACTTACTTCAATCAAGTTGTTTTTGTAGTGTTAGACACGGATTAGGTATCCATGCATTGAAGAGATCCACAAGTAGAACAATTCAACTAGATTGGAGCTTCGAATCGTCATGTGAGTAAGTTTTTACAGTAAATAGTAGTATTAGGATTGTGTTATATTCTTATATTGCATAACTTCCATTGTACTTAGTGAATTCTTCAGTATGGTAGTGATTTATAAACCAATTGTAATGTTTAAACTGTTAGGATTTTTCCTTCCTAATCATATCGCCCATGTCAAAATTTACTTTCTGCTATATTTAATTTTTGCAATATTGTTGTGTCCATCACCGACTAAATAGAATATAATTGCATAATCGATTTAACTAATCAACTGTCTAATTAAAATTAACTGGGGTCTTAATTTTCTAACAATATTATCTTGATTAATGAATTTTCTTTCTGTTAAAAATTTAAAAAGATTATTTAACAGTTGTTGATGAAAATGGGCATGAAGTGGGTATGTAATGCATGTTATTAATAGTAGAGAAACGAAACAGATACCATGAGGAATCGACGGTCCAAACTGAATTTTGTCCAAAAAAAAAAAAAAGCTAATAACTTTTAAAAAAAATTCTATTATTTCCTTGTGGAAAAAAAATTGTAGTTTTGTTGAAAGAATATATTCGAAGAACTAAAAGGACTCAGCTTTTGGATTCTCAAAAAATTAAAAGAAGACTCAGCTTTTCAGTGGCCTGCATTTTGTCATTTAATTTTACCTATTTGATGACATTTGGCAGCACGATTCTTATTTCTCTATTTAATAGTCTGAAGAGCTGCGGTCGTTTTTCATACAAAGTCAATGTTGTTTGTGGACAACTCACAACTGTTCATAAAAAAAGACACTTGGATAAGGTATCCTCTCTCTCTTCTTCTTCTTCTTTTTTTTTTTTTTTTTTCCTATCTAATCTCTACTCATTTGTAATCCAATTATTTAAAATTTGTAGGCGTAATGTTTCTCCTATTTCTGAATAATTTTTTTTCTACCTTTTACCTCTCAAAGTGTATTGAATTAATCTCTATAAATTTGTTATTCTAGTTAAAAATCCAATATTTCAATAGATAACTTTATTTCTAGATGCAATTTATTGTAAGAAAATGTTTTATCTAAACTGGCTTGAATTTTGAAAATGCAACAATTTAAGGATCGAGACTTGAGAGTCTCTTATACAAATGGTAAAATTTGAAAAATAATTATTTGAACAATATCTTTTTCTAAAAATTATTTTTATTATTTTATTTTTATTTTTACATTCAATAATAATGATCTTTAACATTACGGTAATTAGAAGGATTTTCTAATTTAAATATAATTTTCCTTTCGTTGTTTTATCCTTTTTTTTTTTTTTATACTAACATCTAAGTACATGCATTACACACGCTCAAATTCTTTTTTTTTTTTTTTTTATATACAAAAATTAATAATTTGCATCTATTATCATTTGAAAATATAATTTTTCAATTTTCAAAAAAATAAAAAGAATAAACTTTAGAAATAAGCAATAACTATAATTTCTTTTTTAAATGTGTGTTTGAAAGTGGTGTAGTGATATAGAGAAAAGTTTAGGTAGGAAAATAAGATGAATGAATGTGAGGGAAAAGAATGCTAAATTTTCGGAGTTCTCTTAGTTTTTTTTATTTATTTTAAATTGGGAGTGTTTTACTTTTATTAGGATGAAAAAAGAATAAAAAATGCTAAATTTTAGGGAATAAAAAGACAAATGTGAAGGAAACAAATCTTAAATTTTAAGAGTTTTCTTTTTAAATTTAAAATGAAATTTGTTATTTAACATTTATGACCCTATTTTAAAGAAAAACTACTTTTTATTAATGATGGTAATTTTAAACCATATAAAAGTCTAGTTCAAATAGCTCGGAAAATTCTCCTATAAATAGTACTAGCCTTTGAGTACATATTCTATTTTTTGGGTAAAGGTTAATTTGCAACAATTATAATTTGAGATTACTACATTTTTCAATTACAAAAAAAAAAAAAAAAAAAAACCTTAAGGCTATGATGAAAAATTAATGTCATAATTTTTGGTATATGCATTCAGCCATTGAAGTTTCAAGACTAATTGGAAATATAAACGATATAAATAAAAATTACAATAAATCACGGTTCAAATTTTTAATCAAATCAAAATTTAATATATAAGAAAACATTTCTCCATTCTCGAAATTGCAATACAGAACCTAAATTACAATAAATACCTTTTTTTTTTTTTTTTTGTTGAAAAGAACCTAAATTAAAGAGAATTGAAAGACATAAAAATATAAGTAGGACATTCCAAAAACATACACTTCTCCATTTAATTTCAGTTAGATAAAGGGAGTAATCAAATCAATGTACGAACTGGATTCCTCAGTGTTGGCAGTCCTAACAACCAAAACTGATGGTAAAGATCTGCAAAGATTAAGTAAAATGAATGATTAGAGAAAAATTAAGTATGCTTTAGGAAAAAACATAAAGTTGATGAATTATATGAAGGGGCCATTAAAAAAATACACATAATTTAAAAATTTTGTTAACAAATTAGATGGCGAGAGAGGAACTTTTCAAGCCGGGTTGTGCAACTCTTAAAGCATGCCTCTTTTTCTTTTTTTCTTTTTTTTTTTCTTTGTCTTTGAGTGTGTTCAAATGACCAGAAAGTTTTATCTTTTTAACAAAAGATAAAATTTGAAAAATAATAAATTGAAATCTATCTTTTTCTAAAAATGATTTTTATTATACATTGAATACTAATGATCTTTAAAATTACGGTAATAAGAAGAATTTTCTAATGTTAATAATTTGCATTTATTATAATTTAGAAATATAGTTTATTTTTCAAACAAATAAAAATGATAAAATTTAGAAATAAGCAATAATTGTAATTTCTTTTTTAAATGTGTATTTGAAAGTGGTGTAGTTATATAGAGAAAAATTTGGGTAGGAAAATAAGATACAAGTGAGGAAAAAGAAGGATAAATTTTAGAAGTTCTCTTAGTTTTTTATATTTATATTTTTTTAAGTTGGGGGTGTTTTACTTTTATTAAGATGAAAAAGGAATAAAAAAATACTAAATTTTAGGAGCTTTCTTTTTGAATTCAAAAAGAAATTTGTTATTTGATATTTATAACCTTATTTCTAAGAGAAGTTACTCTTCATTAATGAGGTTATTTTTAAATCACATAAAAGTCTAGTTCAAATAGGGAAATCCTCTTATAAATACTAGATAGTAAATAGTAAATAGTAAATAGTATTGATATTGATAGTTGGGAATAGGAGATTTGGATTATGAATATCTCTATTAAAAACAACATAAAGTATCACTATCAACCAATTAATTTACAACTTACAAAGCTCTTGGCTTTATTTAATTTAAAATATCTTATTTACTTTTAGATATAAGTAATAACACACCCAAAAAAAAAAATGATCTAAACTGCCTGGCAATTCAAATGAGGTCCCATAAAAAAAAAAAAAAAAAAAATCAAATGAGGTTGTTCCTATAAAAAAACAAAATGAAGTTGTTGTGCACCGAGAGACCGGACAGGTCAATTGCTTAAATTCTGTTTTTTTTTTTTTTTTCCTTAAGTAATAACACACCCAAAAAAAAAAAGATCTAAACTGCCTGGCAATTCAAATGAGGTCCCATTAAATAAAAAAAAAAAAATCAAATGAGGTTGTTCCTATAAAAAAACAAAATAAAGTTGTTGTGCACCGAGAGACCGGACAGGTCAATTGCTTAAATTCTGTTTTTTTTTTTTTCCTTAAAAAACCAATGGCTTCAAATCTTGATAATGTAGTTTTAAGTTTTTTTTTTTTTTTATTTGTTGAGAAGACCTTCTTCAATAATGTAGTTCAAGTTGATCTTATAATTTAAAGCACACCAGCGAAGTTGACATATCAAAGTATTACTAATATTTATTACAACTTATCAAAAAGAATCTACTAAAAAAAATTATCAAAAAGAAATTGCTTTTATAATATTCTCGGTTTTTAGCAACAGAAAAAAAAAAAAAAAAAAACCCTTAGCAAAAAGAGTAAAAATATTGTTATTACTTATTACAATACTATTAAGATATATTTTCCAGGTCAAAAAAAGAAAAAGAGAAAACGACATGTTACCAAATATATTCCGATACAAATGGCATGGCAATTTAAAATCGGTTGTTCTTATAAAAAAAGAAAAAAGAAAAACAAACAACAATTGTCTTCTAAAAAAAAAAAGAAAAAAGAAACCAATTAGAATATTTTACCAAATATTTCCACTATATATTTTACAATGTAGTTGACTCCCAATTACCAATGATTGAGTGAAGAAAGTTGCACTTAAATATAATATTATTAATTTTTTATCAGCATCTGATAATCATGAAAAGAAAGAAAAAAAAAAATTTGTGGTAATTTTCCAGACCAATAATATATACTAGTCTTAGAGGCTTTTTTACTTTTTAGGGATACCATTGGAAAGATTATTGGATGTATACCACCGGAAAGATTACTTCCGCTATGAGGAAATAGAATGTAAAAAAAAAAAGAAAAAAAAAATTATAAGAGAAAAAGCTTGTGCTTATTTTTTTTTTCCTAAGAAGCAAAATGTGATAACCAAAGAGGAAAAATGTTTCAAAACAAAAATAAAATATACAGAAAGAAATAAAAAAGAGCATATTAATTATGCTAAAAGATATACATAGTTTTGAATAAATTTAAGCAATCCAAACCAAAACTAAAATTTAAAGTTTTCCAACTAAATACAAAGCAAAAAAAGAAAAAAAAGAAAAAAAAAAGGCATAATAAAGGCGTTGGTACTAGCTAGTTGGTAGGATGATCACAAGCTTGCTCAAATGGTATTAGGGGGTTGATGGGTATGAATTGTAGGGGGTTGATGGGAATTGTAGAGAAATTGACTTAATTCGAGGTAGCCACCCTCCACACACAGAGAGAGAGAGAGAGAGAGAGAGAGAGAGAGAGAGAGAGATGCATTAATGCACTAAAAAGTTGGTTTATTATTCAATTGATATCTCATATTAGATTACAATTATGTATTTATAGAAAACTAGCTCTAATCTCACTGGCCCACGTGGCCTCATCCTATTGGTTCTATTATTTCTCATGTGCATTAATAATTCCAACATGTGCTAAATGTGATTAACATGCTTGGAATTGTAGCTAACTAACTAACTAACTAACTAACTAAATCTCAATATAACAATTATTATTCATATGCTTATAGCATTCCTAACATTTCCCTCCCCTTGAAAACACATTGCCTACAAGGTGTTCTTGTGAAATAGCATCTTCATTAAAGAAGATCTTCCAATAGATCAATACCATAGTGACATTTTGATCACCATATTCATGTATTTCTCTTTGACAAGCGGTCCTGTGCACATGAAGGTTTCTTCTTCGTAGATCTTTAAACTTTGCTCAAATTCTTGAGTTTTCAATGGTTCTTCAATCTTCAAGGTCTCATTGGTTCTTTGAACCTTGAAATGTTCTTGTATCCTCAAGACTTCATTTGATTCTAGAACCATTAAAATCCTTGGCGCTTGTATCTTAGATTCTTGGATCACTGACACTTGGATTGTCAATTCTTGAATCATAGACTCTTGAATGGAAGCCTCCATTGGTGCATCAAGAATTGGTTCTTGGAAGATCATCATCACCTTCTTTGGTGGTTCTTTCGACTGAACTTCAAGGGCAGGATGTACATGTATATTATCATCCACTTTGACACAAAAATCAACATCCCAACTTGCAACAACAGTAGTAGATTCTTGGAATTTGATTTGTTCTTCGAGTTTCATTGAATTAAGAGATTGTAACTCCTCTTCCGTCATGTTCTCGAGACCCTCTTGTAATCTTGAGAGCTCTTCCTTCATGGCCATGTTAGATTCATCCAAGGCCTTGAACTTCTCTAAAATGGCATTGTGAGATTCGTACAAAGTTTTGAAATTCTTTGAAACTTCATTCACCATTTTTAAGATTTCTTGCCGGTCATATTCACCCGTATCAAGATCAACGACTCTAATACCAAATGTTAGGAACTTAGAGGTTCCTAATGGAGATGTGTATGAATTGTAGAGGGTTGATGAGAATTGTAGGGAAATTGACTTAATTCGAGGTAGTCGCCCTCCATAGAGAGAGAGAGAGAGATGCACTAATGCACTAAGAAGTTGGTTTATTCTTCAATTGATATCTCATATTGAATTACAATCATGTATTTATAGGAGATTAGTTCTAATCTCATTGGCACACGTGGCCTCATCCTATTGGTTCTATTATTCCCCATGTGCATTAAGAATTTCAATATGTGCTAAATGTGATTAACATGCTTGGAATTGTAACTAACTAACTAATTAAATCTCAATACAACAATTATTATCCATATGCTTATAGCATTTCTAACAAATGGACCACGAAAGCAATACAAAAAACGTGCTTTTTAGCTGCGTTTTTTTAAGCCGCGTTTACAAAAAAGTGGCTATAGAGTGGCTTTGAGCCATGAGAAGTAAACCCACTTTTACTAAATGTGACTATATGTCAGCTCTGTAGCCGCGTTTTTTGATGTTTCAGCTACGTTTATGTGGGTAGGGCTTAGGCCACACTTTAAAAACACGGCTATAGCCTTATTCGATTTTTTTTTTAAAAAAAAATGTCCTAAAGCCGCGATTAAAACACACGGCTATAAACAAACCTATAGTCGCATTTTTGGTAAACACGGCTTTAGGTATGTCTATGGCTGTGTTTTTTAAATGCGGCTTTAGGAAGAACAAATTGATTTTTTTTTTCAAATATTCCCTATAGCCGCGTTTTATAACCGTGGCTATAGTCTCCCTAGAGTCGCATTTTATAAATGCAGCCTACACATGTCTATAGCTACATTTTATCAAATGCAGCTATAGGTTTGGTATAAAAAAAAATCTCTCAATTCCACACAATTGAAAAAAACCCTAAATTGAAAACAACTCTCAAATCACTCTCAAGCTGGCTCTTGATCCACAACGCTGTCGTCTTTGAGCCACCCATTTCCCATCTCCATCTCCACTCCACCGGCCACCACTGCCCTGTTTGAAAACGCAGCTATAGGCCTCAACCTATAGCCATGTTTACAAAAATGTGGCTATAGACCTCAACGTATAGCCGTGGTTGAAAAAAAGCAACTATAGGTTTGAACCTGTAGCTGCGGTTAAACAAACGCGGCTATAGGCCCGTAAGGGCTATTGTTGCATAGTATAGGCCGCATTTATAAATGTGGTTATATCCTATAGCTGCGTTTTTTGGGGTCTATAGCCGCGTTTTTGAAACGTGGATGTAACCCTTGTTTCTTGTACTTAAGTAAGGAAACATAAGAATTAATCAAGAGTTAAATTTGATGAGTAATAGACAGATATGAGATAATAACAAAAGTAGCAATGGTTAAAGTATTTAATTTTAATTAAAAATAATATGAAGAGTGGAGATTATATTTATGATATGAAAAAAAAAAAAATACCTGGAAAAATTATTGTATAGTGTAAACCTTGTTCTTTCTTCAAGGAGAAATTGAGAGAGGAAGAAATATGAAGATATGCATTTGTGCCTTATCCTTGATTTTTTTAATCTAATTTTTGTATTGGAAAAAAGAAAAAGAAAATTGAGGAAGAGTGGTGATTATTCATTTAAGTTGTAGCTGAACGGATGATTTGGATAAGTAAATAAAAAAGCTAAGGATAATATCCATCATTTTTTTTCTTTAAATTCTCTTAACTCAACATGACAAATTGGGTTTATTTTTTATAGAATTAAATGTGCATAAAAAAATTTGAGAGAGAA
Source organism: Castanea sativa (assembly GCF_040712315.1). Lineage (NCBI taxonomy): Eukaryota > Viridiplantae > Streptophyta > Magnoliopsida > Fagales > Fagaceae > Castanea > Castanea sativa. The sequence continues at coordinate 7,671,736 of NC_134019.1, read as the reverse complement.
ATAGAAAAGAAAGATTTTTATAAGTAGCCGAAATTTAGGATTTTAAAACTTAATACGTCTACTTTGATAAGTGAAAAAGAGTAGTAGATAATTGGATATTCTTTTAACTACATGAGATAATCTCATAAATATAAATAAATAAATAAAAACTAAATTGTATGATAGGATGAGGATAAAAGTTTTTTTTTTTTTTCTTTCTATTTCTTTGAAATAGTAGTGTAGAAAAACTTGTGGCAATTTTTATTTATTTATTTTTTATAAGTGTACAATCCATAAATCGGGAGTAGGCCCAAGGCCCACATAAGTCAAGTATAGGTCCAAGGGCAAGGCCCACATAAGTCAGACCCTCTTAAATAGTATCGACCAAGTTGTTAAGGACATATTTTATGTAGTTGAATAATCCTTTGACAAAATACATTTTAGTTATATTTGGGTAGATATAGGATGTTTTTAATAATTCAAGAAACAAGGTTTTAAGATCAAGTGTTAAAGCCATACAAGTCTGTCCGAGAAACAAGCTAAGAAGTGCCTGTCATTAAAGCTCGACAGCTAGCATCTATCGAGCTTAAGAAGCTGTTTCAGCCCTGTGGCTCGACAGCTGCTCAACAGATGCTATCTGTCGACGTTTAAGAAAAGTAGAATTTCTGATCTGTTTTCTTTCAATCCGTGGATATGTTTTTGGGCCTTTTTTTCTCACAACCCTAGACATATATAAGACTTATTTTAGAGGCCGTCACATAAGAGAATATAAGGAGAACATATAAAAAGGTGACCGAAGACTTATTCTCTCTGAAAGAAGCTACCGCGTCTTTGCGACTTAGGATTTTATTACTAAGTATTTCTTGATCTTCATTGTTGATGAAGTGAAGAACTTTGCAGTCAACATTCTTCTTCCTCAAGTTGGTGAGTGAGTCACGTACTGGGATTCATGTAAAGGAGTTAGTCATGTACTGAGATTCGTGTATCAAAGGGTGGCGTTCATATATTGAAGAGTTCAGAGGTTCTGAAGCGGTAGAAGGTTTCTACTGTAAGTTCATTTACAGGGATTGTAGAGTCTAGGGACAAAGGTTTTGTACTAGATCTGAAACTTCTCTTTACTATAGTGGATTGCTTTTCGGGAAGGTTTCCCCCCAGATTTTTTACTGTGAAACTGGTTAGTTTTATTGGTTTTCTAGAGTCATTATTTCTTGTCTTATTTACTTTTCTGCTTCATATGATTTTGAAATGATATTGATGTTTGTTTGTTTTAACAAGTTTATTCATAATAAATCTAATTAACAACTTGAGTTTAAAACTTGTTAATTCTATCAACCGGGATCTAAGTTTCCTAACACAAGTGATGGGGGGTCCGAGAATGGTACAATACAAACCGATCCGAGGCATCACCAAGAACGCCTTATAATGCCTTAGGGATATCCGCCTGCTAAGCATAACTTTGAAGGTTAACACAAGTTCCAACGAGGTCTACTTAGAAATGTGCAATGAGTCTCATTCGATCAAGAATCTAGGTCAGAGTGGGGCCCTCCATTTTGGGGAAAACCACCACTCATTATGGCAAACCCACTAAGGGAAAGGTTATAAAAGGTGGAAAGGACGATGAAAAGGGGTTTGGAAAAATCTAGGAAGAGAGAGAGAGAGAGAGAGACACACACACACACACACAAGAGGAAAACATAAAGAAATAGTTGGAAAAATGGGAGTTTGGCACTTAACTCGAGACTCCACGAGAAACACTTAAAAGGGGATAAGATCCAAGTGGGGTCAGAAGCTCTTACATTTGGGCTGGCCTAAGAGAGATCTAACCATAGTAGGAAATTCATTGCTCACTTAAAACAAATAAATTGAGAGCCCAACCTCAAAGGATCTAGAGTTATTTGGGCCGAGGCTTGCACAATAAGACTTGTCGCAATTTCATTTGGAAATTAGGAAAAAAAAAAAAAAAAAGGAGAAGAGTACGTTAGTGGGAAATTTTTTTTTTTTTTTTAAATTTTTATTAGAAAAAGGTGAATTATGCTTGACTACTAATGTGTGAGAGAAATGTGAAGGTGTGAGAAATGTGGTTAGAAAAACTGTTTTTTATTTTATTTAATTTAGCTAAAACTAGCCCCACACGTGCTTCGCGCATGCGATGGGGCTTTTTATTTTTTATTTTTTTGGGTTTACACGTTTTACTCATAGCAGTTTTTTTTTAAAAATTTTTTATTTTATTTTAAGAAGAAGTTGTATTAGTACTTAACTACTAATGTGAGAGAGAAATATGGAGGTGGGAACAAAAATAGTTTAGTGATAAAAAAATGGTACTTTCAAAAAGAAGTTGTATTAGTACTTGACAACTAACATGAGTGAGAAATGTGGAAATGAGAGAATTTTTTTTTTAATTAAGTGAAAAATTAGGAGTTTTTAAATTACTAATTTTACATGTCTAACCCAATGATTTAAGCCTTAGAAATGGATAAATATGAGAGTATTTTGGGCATCTAGATTGATGATCCCAAAGAAGGGAAACCCCTTTAAGTAGTAGTATAGATATAGGAGTTTTTAAAATTAGTAATTATAGGGCCTGATTGGTAAGAGGATTTTTGTTTTTGTTTTCAAAACAGTATAAAAACAATTTTCAAAAAATTGAATTTAAAACTAGTTTTTAGAAAATAATTTTTATATTATATGTGTTTGGCTCTCACTTTTAAAAATAATTTTCAAAATACTAAAAACAAAAAATAATTGTTTGAGAGACCATTTCTATTTTTGAGATTAAAAAACAAACTTACAAAAAGTAACATGAAGAATCTGTAAATTACTTTTTTTTTTTTGTGTGTGGATAAAGACAAGGGAATAGAGCTCATCATGTACATTTTCTTTTAATGATGGCTTTCAAATTTGGAGTGTGTGAATTCTTTTTATGATAAAAATAAGCTCCCTAATTTAAGAGTTAATGGACAAATATGTGTGTCCATTGTTTTCAATTTATTTACAATTATGTCATTAAAAACATTTTATTGTATCCTGAAAACACCCTTTTAGCTGATTTCAAAATCCTGTTCTAAACCCAAAAATTAGGATACAATTTTTTAAAATATGTATTTAGAAAATATTAGTCAAACAATAAATTTAAGTGTGGGATCCACCATTTTATGAATTGCAAAACAAAAAAAAAAAATATTTAAATACTCTTACCAAATAGGTTAACACTATAATTTAAGATTTACAAATTGGTAAATTTGAGGGTATCTTGAGCATCAAAATTGAGGATTTCAAAAAAGGAAAACTCCTTAAATAGTAGTATAAAATTATATATATGTATACACACACACATACTAACATCTGAGCACGTGCGTGAGAGGTTCTTCTATTTTTTGTGTAAAAGTTAATAATTTCGTTCATCATAATTCGAAATCATTACATTTTTTAATCAGAAAAATATCTAGAGGTGTGATGATATTTATACCAAAAAATTATTTTATTCACAAATGCATAAATCTTGTCAAATTCCACATCTTCATAAAAGAAAGGAAAGAGAAAAACCCAAAACACAACCAGTAAGTGAGTAGTTTGAGGGGGAATCCATTTTGTATTAAATAAATATACAATTGTATAAAGAGAGTTAGTAACATCTTTTCAAAATTATAAACTTGTATAAAATAAAGATACACAGAGAAAAACGTGAGCAAGAAAGCATAAAATGGATTTATTAGCAACGGAGCTATGCATTTATTGGCAATGTTTAAGGCGTTATGAGCCTGTGTTTTGATGTGCATTACTTCTTTCTTGCTATTGCTTCGTCCATTATTCTTTCACTTTAATTCTCATCATAAATGCGTAACGTATGTTTGCTTCATTATTGGCTGTAAAACGATTCTGATTTTCAAGACTCATCAGGCGTCAAGTGGATATGTAATGTATGTTTCGTTTATCGGGTCAAATAACCCTATTACCGAAATTCTAATGATAAAATTGATTTGATTTTAAAAGTTTTATAACAAAATTTACATTATTAATAGTTGAGAAACGAAACAGATACCACGAGGAATTGACGGTTTAAATTGAATTTTTCCCAAAAATTAAAAAATCAAGCTAATAATTTAAAAAAATTCTATTATTTCCCACAAGTAGTACATACACACTTGTGGAAAAAAAATTGTAGTTTTGTTGAAATGTGAGAGGAAGAAATGTGAAGATATGCATTTGTGCCTTAACCTTGATTTTGTGAATCTGAAGTTTGTGTTTGGAAACAAAAGAAAATTGATGAAGAGTGGTGGTTTTTCATTTAAGTTGAAACTGAATGGATGATCTGGATAAATAAATTTAAAAAAACTGCTAAGGATAATAACAATGGTTTGTTTTTGTTTTTTTTTTTAAAATACTCTTAACTCAACGTGACAAATTGGGTTTATTTTTGATAGAATTAAATGTGCATAAAAAAAATATGAGAGAGAAATAGAAAGAAAGATTTTTTAAGTAGCCTAAAATTTAGGATTTTAAAACTAAATAAGTTTACTTAGATAAGTGAAAATAGTAGATAATCGGATATTCTTTTAATTACATGGGATAATCACATAAAAATAAATAAATAAATAAAAACTAAATGGGATGATGGGATGAGGATAAAAGTTTTTTTTTTCTATTTTTTTTTAAAAGTAGTATAGAAAAACTTGCAGCAATTTTTTTTTTCTTTTTTTTTTTATAAGACTTGCAGCAATTTCATTTGGAAATTTGGAAAAAAAAAAGAGTACATTAGTGGAAAAAAAAAAGCAATTTTATTTTTATTAAAATATAGGAGTTTTTATAATTATTAATTATATATATATATATATATATATATATATATATATATATATATTTAACCCTATTATTTATGCTGGTAAATTTGAGAGTATTTTGAACATCAAATTGAGCATCACAAATAGGGAAAACCCCTTAAGGTTCTTGTGAACTTTTTCTGGACTGTATTTTTTTCGAAAGTCTAACTAAATTCAATTTAGAATTCCTTCTATATTCATCGGTCCAAATTCCTATGTAAGTTTATCTTTAATTAATTTATTTTTCTTAAAAAAAAATTGAAATTTGGATTATTTTCATTACTGAATTGATATTTTGGTTTAATTTTTTTGTCAAATGTTTTAATTATTAATTTTTTTTTATTTTTTTCATGTGTAATATTAATATATTTGTTCTTAAAAGCTAAAGCACAATATAATTAGAGACGTTACTCAAGTTGTAAAAGTTAGGGTGTTAACTACTTGAATAAAATCAACACTAAAACAGATTATTTAAATATCAAATTATTACTTAAGAATGAAATTTTTTTAGGTGTACAAATACAATTGATTTTTTAATCTTTAGTTTGGAATTAATTATTTTAAGATAACCTTATTTATGCAAGTATTATAAAAGATTTAACTACTAAAGTATTATGAATAATTTTAATTAGAGATATTATACATAAGGACAAATATAAAACATTATTCATTCTATATAATAATAATTGTCTATTTAGTTAGAAATGAGTTTTAAAATTATTTAATAATAATTTATTTAGTTATTATTCCTCAAAAAAAAAAAAATATATATATATATATAAAGAAAATTCATGATTATAGTCGTGTAACGTACGAGACTTTCACTAGTTTATAGAATAAAATTAACATGGTAGTTCAACAAAAGTTTAACAAATTCATTCGAATTATAGATATCATATCATATAAATAAAATAAAATAAAATTTTACATATAATTTTTTGTCATGCAGCATTCCAAGAAAACACACGTTTTTTCATGATTTACATCCGCTAGATTTTTTTTTTTCGTCCTTTATTGTTCTGTAAGTAAGAAAATTTTATGATATTGCTGATTATATTCTTTTGATTTTAATTTTTTTTTATTAATTAACCTAGACAAGGGAGTTTCATGAGGGGACTACCACTCAAGAATGGACCTAGGATTTCAAGTTAAGGATGGCCGGAGTATATAAGTAAAAACCAAAAATCATAAAATTTCAAATAAGCATTTATTTAGTATTAATAAACTATCAACAAAGAAAAATACACAAAATTTTGTTTTGTAACATATTATAATGCAATCATCTACTAATAATGACAAAAACACAAAACTTTATTGTTTTTTACTACATTAGAGCATTTGCATTAGCTCACGCAAAAATTTCTATCTAGCATAATAACCTTTTATATATATATATATATATATATACTCACTATTAATTATTTTACACTAAATTTCATCATAATACTATTTCCTTATCAATTATTATTATTATTATTATTATTATTATTATTATTATTATTATTATTATCTCTAATCATCTCTTTTTCCCTCAACCAAAAAGCACTATCCCCAATTTAAATATAATTTCTAAAACATTCATTTGCATAGCAACAATAATGGTACCATTGTACAAAAATACCATTGTATCATTGTAATTGTGTAAATTTGCAAAAATACATATGTGCTATAGTAATTTGTACAATTACTATAATACATATGTATTTTTGCACAATGATACATAAGCTGATGTGAGTGTATTTTTGAGTTGATTGGACAAATTTGGGGCCTTATGCCATTTTACAACTAATGCAAATATTATTACAATAAAATCAATGTAAAATTGTAAGGGAGGGGGGGGGGGGGGAATATAAAATTTCAATATATATATATATATATATATATATATATATATATAGGAGGGGGGGGGGAATATAAAATTTCAATATATATATATATATATATATATATATATATATATATATATATATATATAGAGGAAGTACACCCGTGAAATTGGCATGTCTCAGAAAAGAGCGGGTCAATGGCTTATCATATTTACCAAAATTTTCCGAGATATTACACTGTAGTGACTACGATGTTGAGTTTAGGAAATTGCATTTAAAATAATATTATTATATTATCAATTCATAATAATTTTTTTCAAAAACTATTCTTAATTCGCATAAAAGAAAGCAAGAACTAGGTTTTTGATAATTTTTTATACTAATAATAATTTAGAGTCGTGCTAAGCGCAACAGCACAGTTATTTCTTATGCATATTGTTGGTGTTGGACTGGTCAGCTGTTTCACACCAAAGTATTTGTGCTCATGGAGCATGTTCCCACGGCCCACGGGTCAAATTAGATTAATCTATTTTGTCTGTTCCCACTTTTACTAGCCTCTTGCCTTTGTCCTACACATTATCTAAATAACAATTTTAGTACATACTACACTTTGTCACAATTGTTTTGCACAATTGTTTTGCAAGACTGTAAATAGTAAAGATAAAATAATAGGTTCATCTGTCCATGTAATAATGATAGTTATAGCCGATTACAGTTTGTTACGTAAAATAGTTGTAACAAAGCATATGATATAAATATTACCATTTCTGTCTCCTAAATCATTGATTCTAGACTTCACCTGCTCTTCGTTGAAAATCTTGCCCCTGATATACAATATATCAGTAGGAACATGCTTAGACATTTATAATTATTACACAACTGGACCTAACATGCATCTTCTTAGTTCTTACCCTAGTTAATTCCAATACATATACATACATACATATATATATATATATATATATATATATATATATATATATATATATATTTGCTAGAGACAGTTGATTCCAATAACATCAATAGTTCATGAAATATACTATATTGATGTAATTAGATAACTTGTTGAAAAAGATGGTAAATGTATTTTAATCTATTTGTTTACTCATTACTCTATGTAAAACTATCATAAATCCCACAAATGAATGTTAATATCATAAGTGGCTCCCGACGTTGAAGCCAGGGTGGTCACAGGACCACCTTGACTTAGCCAAAAAATAATTATTATATACAAATTTAAAAAATTTATAACTTTTTTACCTCTAAAAAAAATTGTGACCACCCTAAATTTTTTAGGCTCAACATATTTAAATTTTGGACAAAATTTGGCAACAAACTTAGATGTAAACTAAAACTGCAATTTCACTTAATATTTTGATAAATTCACCATTGGATTACATTTTCTTCTTATGTACTCCATGCTTGCAAAATTTCAATAAGATCAAAGATTAATAGTTAAGTCATTAATCAAATATTTAAATTTGGAGTTTTTATAGTCTAAAATTATACATAAAAAATAACTTTATAAATCAAAAAGTAAATAACATCCGATTGGCTTAAAATTTGATATATGTTTAAAAAATATAAAGAACATGAAATTCAACAGTTATATTTAAAAAATATATAACCATTTTAATTTGCTTAGTAAGAGTTGTAACCTTAGGTTACAACTAAATTTGTAGTCAAACATTATCCTTAAACTTTAGTCTCTTTAACAATATATTAGGCCTTTACAAACAAAAAGGAAAAGTCCAAAATTTTTTTTTATTGAATTAAAATTTTGAAAAACATGTATCTTGTAGCATTGGTAATGATATTATTATGCAATGATTTTAAAATAAGATCGTAGAAGGAAATTGTAAGACTTTATGTATTTGCGTGCGTTTTTTTTTTTTTTGTCAATATATAAAGTTCTCTTTTTAGTATTTTTTTTTTTTTTTTAATTTAGTTTTATAATGACCACCCCAAAAAAATTCCTATAGCTACTAGGTAATTTTTTTTATATGGGTAAGAATCCCAGTTGAGGGCAAGGAGGAGTCAAGAAATCTTATTTTGGGACACCGCACTTAACCAAGGTTTAAAATATTAAAAAGGTTTATCATTCTCATTAAAATGTATAATAATTTGAAGAATTATTTTTGTATTTTATATTTTTGGTTTTGAATTTTTTTTTTTTGCTAAAAATATTATGTACATGTCAAAATCACATACGTCATATGCTCAACCTAATTAGTAAATATGCGTAAGATACCCGTATACTTCACGTATGTACGTAATTATTAGATAAACGTAACCGTTACTTTAGGACCGAAAGTATATGATGCGTAGAATTTGAAAAACGTAAAAAAAAAAAAAAAAAAAGGTTTGATAAATACTGACATGGAGATTTTTGAGGGTTTAAACGCAGCAGGGATTGGCATGGCTGTTCGGAATGAACATGGAGAGGTGATTGCAGCTTTGGTAGAGAAAATTCCTACTCCTGACTCTATTTTCACTCTTGAAACTTTGGCGGCTAGGCGTGCGGTTCTTTTTGTTCGAGAACTGGGGCTACGTAATGTTATTTTTTAGGGTGATTCGGAGTCTTCCATTCATGCTATTAGTAATAGACTTTTTTTACATTCGTCCTGTGGTCATATCATTCAAGACATTTTGTTGTTTGCTAGCTCCCTTCAAAGCTTTTCTTTCTCTCATGTGTATAGGCAAGGTAATGCTTTAGCTGATGCCTTGGATAAGAGAGCTAGGTTGTCGTATCTTTTGGTGGTTTGGATGGAGTCTATTCCTTCGGATCTTTATAACTATTATTTGTCAGATTTTTCTTCTTTTAATTAAATTATCCTATAGGGCTGGTTTCTCAAAAAAAAGAAGAAGATAAATCATCAAAGTTAAGTGCAGAATAAGAGTAAATAAGTGCAAACAACCGATACAACTACCCTAAGCCATATTCATGCAATATCAACAATAAAAGATAAGCTTAAAGAGTAGGGAAGAAAGATGTAAATACAAGATATCACAGTAATGTATTATCATTGAGGAAATCGAAGAACTTGGCGAAAAGCCTCTCCGCCGCTCTCCAAGCGGTAAATCGATTCACTAGAGAATAAGTTGGAGTACACAAATAACAAAAGACCCTCCAAGCCTAGTCTACCCCATGTACTTGAGCCCAATAAGCTCCTGCTACCAACTGGCTTCTCGGAACCTTGTATTCTTTAACTTTCTCAGATCCCGCAATTCAGCCCGATTGCATCTGCCAACGATTTACTTCTTCCAATGCTTCCTAGCAATACCAAAACCTCACTTTACACTCCGATTGGGTGTGGTAAGTGTTTGGGCTATCAACCTTTCAAGGATTTGGATATGGAGAGGTAGGAGTAGAGGAAAACCACAAGGAAATGTGTAGATGATTGTGGGTATAACAATTTCTAACTCTCAAGTCCATTTTCTAGGGTTTTCTCTTTGAAAAGCAATCCCTACAATGTATGGGTAATGAAGGTATATATAGTGTGGGTAAAGACTTGGTAAAGCAAACATGACAAAATAGCCAAACAAAATGTTTCGCGAGTATTTCGTGGGGAGGTCTTACCCGTGAGACACTCGCAAAAACTCCAAGCTATCATGACTCTTAGCATTCCAGTCATGTGCTCTACACATGGCTACTTCGCAGGATAGCTTTTTGCGAGCTTCTCACGATCTTCTCGTGAAATCCATTTATCCTTCACTTTAAGCTTAAGTCTTCACACTCTCTCACACACAACACTTACAAATAAAAACCCCTACATAAATACAAGGAAAAATGATTGAATAAAATTAGAATCAAATTTGGCACGGAATTAAAGCCAACATAAAATAGTTGTAAATCACAACTTTACAATCTCCCCCTTTGGCTATTTCATGACAAAGCCCCTAAACAGACTCTAGACTTAAACGTGAGTTTGGGAACAATGACAAAACTCACTCACACCTAATTATAGAAGTTGTGAAAGCACTTGCATTGTATATATCTGTATCCTGAAAAACTCGCACACAAACAAAACTTTCATTAAACTCATGGCAAGTTGAACACAAGGTACGCATAGGAACAAGTAAAATGTGATCAAGATATTAAGCAAGATATAATCTATGAAGCGTTACATGATCAAACATGAACAGTCATTAATGAATGACTACAATGAACATTTATCTAGTAAATAATCATCCGGACACGCAATGCAATTACGAGTAATGCTAAAATTAATTGCATGTCCAACAAATGATGCATTAAAGAAACTAAAGCTAAAAGCTATAGAAATTAATAAGCAACAAAAAGGTTTTAAAAACCAAGATACACAAATAGTACTAAAGATAAAATGAAATTTAAACTAAAGTACTTTAAACCTTTAAAAGAAATCAATGTAAAATTCCATAAGTTATAAAAAATTAAAGTAAACAAAATACTAAAAAACTAGACTAGCCATAACAATGGTTAGACTATCCAAAAGTGTGTGTGGCTGTAGGTTAGCTTCCTCCTTTTAAGCCCACTGAACTCCCCCTTTTAATATGCACACCTCCTTTTATGTGATGCTCTCCCCCTTATTATATGCTATAGTAAAACATATTCACATTAAGTGCTCTCCTCCTTTTCGGTACGAAATATCTAAAGGTTCTCCTCTAGCTTGCGCTGAATCTCATCCAATTGTGTCTCTGTGTCTCCATGTTGGTTAGAAAAATCTAAAATTGGTTGTTGGTAGTGTATATGATATTAGCAAGACCAAAAATACGCTCATGAAGACCTTCAACCAAGGTATTCAACCTATTTGGATGAGAGCTGGATTGTTCTGGTTGAGTGCTAGTGGACTGCGGCTTATGAATGTGAGGAAATGCAGTCTCTGGATGTCCAAGAGGAGTGGGAGCAACTGAGGGATGTTCGTAAGCAGTGGCATAAGGGGAAAAATCACTCTTTGGTGTTTTGGAGGGACTTTGCTTTTCCCTTTCAGCAGATGAGTAAATTTTGCTCAATTAGAGAGACATTAAGGATATTGGTCGATGACAGGGTAAGATAGTGCCATCTTTTGGTGGATGAATACACTTAAGGACCATGATTTTCATGACAACACTGCAGAAAGGAAGACACATTCGTGCTGCTGAACGTCTTGTTGCTTTCCCCATGGTCTAAAAAATTTGAGCACAAATGTCAATTTGAGCTCCTTTGATGAGATCACACAAGAATTGTGCTCTTCCAAGATTGATAAATTCAGTGTTGGTCAATGGATAGAGATTGGAAAACATGATCAATGTGAGAGTCTTCAATTCTGGTTCTGACTTTGCAGTACCAATAGACGTGCCTTTGGCGAAGACTTCATGATCAACTCCTAGGATGTCAAGAATTTATGTCACTGGAGCAAGTCTATCATCATATGGAGAGATGTCCACATTTATCGGACGATTGATGTGAAGAATCTTTGCAAGATAGTCTAGAGTGATGACAAAATTCTTTCCTTGAACCCAATACTTCAGTTCAGCTCCGGTGAATCAAGCATTTAAGTAGAACTCCTTAATCAATTCATCAATGGGATCCTCAAAGATTCCAAACAAATTTTCCCAATCTTTATCCGCAAATATCCTAGGGATAAAAGTGGATCCCAAGGTGTCAAAATGAACAATTCTTTCCACCACAATAGGTGCCTTCTCAAAGTGATCTTTAAAGGACTGAAAATCCAAAAGAGTTTTGAATCTTTTGATGTCAAAGTCATTTGACAAGTGTCGGATCCTCTTTGAAGCAAGGGATGACGTGAGGTCAATCACTTGTTCATTTCCGCGAGAAGATCGATGATACATCTGCAAAGAGGAACAGCCACACAAAGAAAACAATGGACAAGAACAAAAACACGGAAGCAAACTTGATTAGTCCAAGTTAGTCCATAAAACAAAAGTCCTAAAAAGAACATAAAAGCATAAAACTAATATCACAAGACCATGTTAAGTGCTAAACATGTAACACGACTCATTAAACAAGAGTGAAATGCAAAACATGTCAAGTGATTAAGTGTGTGCATTAAGTGTGCATGTGGTGTGCATATGTGATGCATGCTCAAGGCATGACCAAGCACACTTAGGGCAAAGTGTGTAAATCATACAACCAATATTTAAAACATGTTGAGAATGTAAAAACATGGTAATCCCCAAAGTTTGGTACTCATCGGAGTCTAAAACAACAACAAAATGTCATTTAGGCATTTTATCAAACACCGTGTATGCATATACACCACTAACTTGTAAAAAAATGGATGAACATGTGAAAATCTTGCCTAAATAGATGTTAAAATGCCACTTGGAGCCAACATAAACACAACCAAACAAAATGGGACAAGCCCAATCAAGAGAATAAAAAAAAATTGCAAAAACTTAAAGTTTTCCCAACCCTTTCAAAAAATGTACCCAATGCAAGAAATCTTAGAATCTAAGGCATAAACTGAGGAATCAATGATAAAAGAATGTTGAAACATACCTTAGTGAAGTCTTAGAGTTTATTGATCTTGAGTTTTTATTGGGTTTTTGAGAGAAAATGAGTTTAGGGTTGAGAGAGGCTCAGAAGAGGCAAAACGGTAATGTTTGAAAAACTTTCATTGTTTACCCTTTAAAACTAAAAACACGCACTTTTTGTGGGTAAGCTTCTTGTGAAGTTACTCGCGAAAATGCCATTGAAGCACATATCAATTTTCGTGGGTAGAGTTTTCTCACGAAACAATTGCAAAACTCTCTGTAACGATTTCAATGTTTTCCAAAATTTGCCATCCTCATTTTCGCAGGAAGAGCTAACTTGCGAGCTTCTTGCGAAATTGCCTCTGAAAGAGTTTTTTTTTTTGTTAAAAACAAGAAATAAACACTTTGGACAAAAACTCTAAACACACAAAAGCTTAAAAACACTTTAAAAAACAAATAAAACACTCAAAAATATTTTTGGGTTTAATCGGCAAGCAATTAAGTATATACATCATATTTGAATACGTACAATCACACAAATGGAATAAGCATTCATTGAACATTAGACTTGTGTGTTGTATGTGTAGATAAAGTATGAACTAGTCTATAGTCTAGTATGAAGCTTCAATGATCAATTCAATCAAGTCAAACACGACTAGTATGAAGTCAAGTGACCTATCTCACTTGTAGAAACGAACATATATGACCCCTCACCAATGTGATTACAATAAATTGAAAGCCTTTTGCTTTGCTTCCATTTTACATACTTTTGAGAAGCGATGCCAAAAACATTTTGAGATAACTTTGATAATTTAGCCTTTGGCTTTGGCACCATACATTTCTATACAAGTCGTTTTCCCTTTTTCCTAGTCAAATACTAGTATGTGCGACGACTTTTTTAGCTCATTATCTTTTTTTGAGATTGACATTTGTAGAGCTTTATGAAAAAGAAAAAAATGTGAAGAGATATATAAGCATAAGTCTACACATGTATAAAGATCAAGCAAGACTATTGACTAATCATTCATGACAAGCTTGAAGATCTATTTACAACAATCAAACGTAGATTTTTAGATGTCGTTCACACTTAGAAAATGTGCATACATAACAAGCTAAGCTCGTAAATGCAATATGCCATTAGTACAGAGGTACTAGGCCAAACTCACATGTGATGTACATAATACAAGCGATCAAACTTTTTAAGATTTTTCAATTTTTATGGGTTTTTGAATTTTTCAACACACTTAAAAACAGAACATGTAAAGTAAGATCAATAAAAATGACAAGTACAAAATAAACTTGAAAAAGAAATATGCTAAAACCGGAAGCAATGACACAAGAAGATTGCATATGTCATGATGCATGAAACTAAAGCCCTAATACGTTGGAAGGATTGATGCATGGGAATAGTGAGTGATCATGCATGAGTACCCTTCTTCACCCACACTGTATGAGTGTTTTGGGTGAGATGCTTAGACGGAGGGGTACAATCGACATAACTTTCAAAGCTCGGGTTGAAGCTAGCAATGTATAATGAAATGTTCTTCAACATTTCCATAACGTCTCCAATGAGTTGTCCCTCATTATCTCTTTTAGCTTGTATTCCCTTTGGCATTCATCTTGTATTTTCTTGGCTACGCATAGAATCAGCCCTCTTGAGTGCATGAAGCTTGAAGCAAATTGGCATTGTGTGCCCACACACGCCACGATGATGACAAAAATGCTTCACTTGAGGTCCCCTTTGAATTTTGGGTAGTGACTTCCCTTTATCCCTTGGTTTTGCACCAACAGTTCTATTTGCAACAATAGGGGTCTCAATCTCATGCTTCACCTCTCTGAGTTTCTCTACATTCTTGGCTGCTATGAACCTTACTTCTTTCTTGGATTCGTTGCTTGAGCTTCCTTCGCTAGTATAGCCTAGACCGGTCTTATCATGTGAAGATTTTTTTGAAGATAGCAAGTTGTCAAGTTTATAGGTGGAAATGAGCTCAACCTTGACATTTGCTTGAATAATTTCAAGTTCAAGAAACTTGATTTTAGAATAGGCTTCCACCAATTCTCCCTTAAGCCCTTCTACTTCACACTTGTTAGGACATATATGGTTCACTTGATAAGAACATATGTCATTCTTTTATGTAATTGGCTAATCCTTTGACAAAACACACTTTACTTGTAATTGGATAGATCTAGGATGTTTTTAATACTTCAAGAAATAAGGTTTCAAGATTAAGTGTTAAAGCCATGCAAGTCTGTCCAAGAAATAAGCTGAGAAGTGCTCTTTATTAAAGCTCGACAGCTGGCTTGATAGCTGCATCTATTGTGCTTTAAGAAGCTGTTCCAGCCTAGTGGCTCGACAGCACCTCAACACCTCTAGCTCTCGAGATTTAAGAAAAACAATTTTTCAGTACTATTTTGATTCTAATCCGTGGATATGTCTTTGAGCCTTCTTTTCTCATAACTCTAAATATATAAAGGAATTATTTTAAGGGCCGTCAAAGTAAGCACAAGTTGCACAAGCATTGAGCAAAATCTGTTCAAGCAAATTTGTGACCGGAGACAAAGTTTGCCCTAGTTCATCTCTTTGTGAAGAAGCTGTTGTGTCTTTGCACCGTAGGGTTTTGTAACCAAGCATCTTTTTGTTCCTCATTGTGAGGATGAACTGAAGAACTTTGCAGCCAACATCTTTCTCAAGTTGGTGATTGAAGTCGCGTACTAGGATTCGCGTAATTAATTAGTCACGTACTAGGAGCGATGCATTGAAAAGGAGAGATTGTCACTACAGAATAAGTCCAATTAGGTATTGAGGTAAGGGTTCAATTGTAAGTTGGTATAAGGGACTGAGATTCATTTACTTGTACCCGCTTGTTGTGATAATTAATAAACTTGGATAATTAATCAACTTAATTTATCACAAGGGGTCAATACATTTTTGGCCTATCAACACTTCGCTTCCTTGAGTTGCACAAGTGTGCACCTATGTTCTTCTTCAATTTTCTTCATCTTTTTTACTGCATTGTTCTCAATCTTGGCATATTTGCCACTACCCTTTGATACCATTTCTCGAACCGTGAGCTATGTTATTCCACCTCAAAACCAATTGGTGATGAAGAAGACATACTCAAATCTTTTATGGAATTCGACATCACGCCACACGGGCCTATTTTTAGAGTGGTTGTAGGGAGTCAAATTGTGGTCCCTCAACAATTCCTCCCTCATAATGACACTCCCATGACTCGAACCCATGACCTTGGCTCTGATACCAATTGAAAGCTTGAAATTGTGTGAAAACACAAGAGCTTGTTCAGACCCCAAATAAAAATTACGGCAAGATTGTTTTTATTTTAACTTAAGTTAAGTGCGGAATAAGAGTAAATAAGCGCAAACAACTACCCTAAGCCATATGCATGCAATATCAACAATTAAAGATAAGGTTAAAGAGTAGGGAAGAAAGATGCAAACAAAAAATAACATGATGATGTGTTATCGAAGAGGAAACCAAAAAACTCGGTGAAAAACCTCTATGTCATCCTCCAAGCGGTAAGTCAATCCACTAGAGAATAAGTTGGAGTACACAAATAACAAAAGACCCTTCAAGCCTAGTCTATCCCATGTATTTGAGCCCTTCAAGCTCTTGCTACCAACTGGTTTCTTAGAACCTTATTTTCTCTAGCTTTCTCGGATCCCGTAATTCAGCCTGATTGCATCTACCAACAATTGGCTTCTTCCAATGCTTCCTAGCAGCACCAAAACCTCACTTACACTCAGATTGGGTGTGGTAAGTGTTTGGGTTATAAATCTTTCAAGGATTTGGATATGGAGAGGTAGGAGTAGAGGAAAATCACAAGGAAATGTGTAGATGATTGTGGGTATAACAATCTCTAACTCTCAAGTATATTTTCTAGGGTTTTCTCTCTGAAAAGCACTCCTTATAATATATGGGTAATGAGTATATATATAGTGTGGGTAAAGACTTGGTAAAGCAAACATGACAAAATAACCAAACAGAATGTTTCGCAAATATTTTGCGAGAAGGCCTTACCTGTGAGACACTCACGAAAACTCTAGGCTGTCATGACTTTTCGCATTCCAGTCATGTTCTCTACATATGGCTACTTCACGGGATAGCTTCTCGCAATCTTCTTGCAAAATTCACTTGTCCTTCACTTTAAGTTTGAGTCTTCACACTCTTTCATACACAACCCTTACAAATAAAAACCCCACATAAATACAGGGAAAAATAATTGAATAAAATTACAATCTAATGGAAGCGATCCGAGGAGGGATACATCCTCGGCCAGTCGAGATGAGGGTAAATGGTAAGACATATTGACTAGACTGATCTTATAGGAGGTTTTGAAGATGAAGATTTGTTTCACGGGTGCACGAAGAACGAGAACGGTTGGGAAATATCCTAAAGAAAGTTTCTACCACTGCATTGAAGACTTTGTACCTAAGCCTTTAGCCGCATTAATGAGGAAGTGATATCTGAATAATGAATTTCAGTCTTATAGCTATTACCTAAAGATTTCCGAAAGGGGGGGATGAGACAAGTATCAACATTAGAAGTCTGGACGTACACGTGGAGAGTAAAAATGAGGGGTGAGGGGGAGTATAAAGAGGAAGGAGGCCTCGGAAAAGAGGGGATCGAGGAAAAAGAGAGAGGAAAGCACTGTATACTGAACTTTGTTAATCTTTAAGTAAGGAGAAATATAAGCACTTGGTTCTCGGCTTGAGTCCAAGGATAAGTTTCATCTCATAAACTTGTTCATCTTTATTGTTTTGTAATCTTGGGCCATTGCTGTTACTGTTGAAGCTCATTAGAATCAAGATTTCTGACCCACACTCTATATATTTATTGTATTGGGCTCTTTGGTCCTAGACGCTCCTTCTTGCTCGGCCTAGGCACAAATTACGTCCTTACAATAATAATATTAAAATTTGAAGTTAAATTATATAACTATGCTTAGATTTTATATATATATATATATATATATATATATATATTACCTACATACAAATTTTATGACTAACAATAATTATTACGATAAGAGGACAAAATGGGCTTTAACCTTCTTTCTCTTTTTTTTTTTTTTTTTTTAAATTTCCAAGCATTTTGCCTCATTTCTCAAACTATTTAGGGAAATGCATTTATTTTGAAACTCGATTTTCTAAGAATTGAGTTTCAAATGTAAAACTCGATTTTTGGACAATTGAGTTATAGCAAATATGGACTTAGAATTTTTTTTTTAATAAAAAAAATTGAGTTTTAAATTGAAACTCAATTTGTAGAAAATCAAGTTTCAAAATAAGAACGTTTCCCGATATAGTTTGAAAAATGAGGAAAAATGCTGGAAAGTTAAAATAATAAAATAAAATAAAGGGCAAAAGCCCATTTTCTCCTACAATAAAAACGTAAACTTCTTTTATCACTTTTGAAAGGTAATAACAACTTTGCCATCCCAAATGGGTTGATTGAAACATTAGGTATTAAATTACGTTCTTATCAAAAAGGTATTAAATTACGTTTTAGATGTCATTATTTATAATAATTGAATGGACTTTGTCACGGTCAAGTATTCTATGAAATACATTCTCAAAAAAAAAAAAAAAAAATCTATGAAATAGTAAAAATATCCATTTATGTTGGAATGGACATTTTCCCCTTCCAAGAATGTTAGAATGGACCTACTATAATCAATTTAAAATGAATAATATATTACTTTTTTGTATTTATAAACGAATTTCAGTGGGAAAAGAATAATATAGTAGTACAAAAGACTTAAAGAGTTAAGAGTGCAGAAGTAGACTTTGAAAAATATAAAAAATAAATGGAAAAACTTATATACAGTACCTTAGGTGCTGTTCCATAAATTCCCCTCTTAAGATTTTGTCAAAAGACTATTTAATTTAAAAATATATACTTACATCCATGAGAAAAAAGCCATATAGCAGAATCTTAAGAGAAGAACCTAAGGAACAGCATATAAGTACTATATATAAGTCTTGCTAAAAATAAATAAAGAGTGTAGAGCTAATTTTTCTTGAATTAATCAAGCCGATCATGATTACATTATCCTCATCCAAATTTGAGGTTTCACTCAATTTGGTAGAGTCTGCCCCTTTTTATCTATTTAAAATTGTTAGGTTTTAAGATCTTAGGGACTAATGTATTAGAACTTCAATATGTATTATATTGGCAAATCATGATCAAAACATTTAGTCTAGGTTTAGACTTTATCAAAGTTTGGTTTAATGTAAGTTTGGAATCGAGTAGTTGTAGGAAATTACTGTTCTATTTCTGCACGGCTCGATCGATCGAAGAATAGACTTGATTGATTAAGAATCGTGCATCAAGAATTTTCTGCAGAATTTTAAGTCGGCCCAAACACAGTTCAAACCCATTTAGGATTAGGGTTTCAGATCTACTTCTCCCACTATATAAAGAAAACCCTAAGCACGTTTTTAAAGACTTCTAAAAGAGAGAAGAGTGTATCTTTTTTTGTATCTAGGGTTTGTATCCAACATCTCTCTAGAGTCTTTGTTGCTCATATTGCTGTTTGTGTGAATCTCTTGTGAGATCAGAGAGGTGCTTGCCTTCACACAGGCTTGGGATTATCAAGAAGGAGATTTCTTCGAGAGCATGATGATTATTCAGTTGCTGTCATAAGAGCTTAAAGATACACAAGCGGGGGTGCTTGTACTTGCTGGAGAATCCAAGAAAGAAGGAGTCCGTGATCTCGGAGCTTGCACGTGGTCGTGTCAGTAAGTTCTACTGGTCGATAGCAATAGGATGTTAGTGGTCTAAGTCACTATTGTACACTTCGATTCTTTCATAGTGGATTCAGGTTTACCTTGAGGATAGCTAGGTTAAATCCTCCTCAGATTTTTTACCGATTTGGTTTTCCTAGGTCATCATATCTTTGTGTTTTTATATTCTGCACTTTACATTGATATGATTATATCAATGTGTTAACCTAGATATGGAATTTGGACAAAGTAATAACTTGACTTGTTAACTAGGTCAATCCAATTGTGGTTTAAGGGGTCTATATAAACTCTACAAAAATGTATCAATTTCATGATTCATGCTAAATATTACAAATTTAAAGATGAATATAATGTTATATCATTTAAGATTTAAATGATATGGTAGTCTATATATTGTTAGACTCAAATTCAAAAAATTAAATTTTAATCTTAAAATAAACATTCTCCATTTCAAGTAAAAAGAGGAGATTCCTATTTCACTTTATTGAAGCATACTTTTTTTTTGTGGATAAGTGAAGCATATTTTGTTTTTCATGCAACTCTTCCATGTTGATATGCAATACCAAAGTTTTCTGCTAGTAGAAAGCAATACCAAAGTTTCCATGAGAGAAAATATCTATTTATTATTTTATTTTATATAACTCATAAACATCTACTTTTTTCCCTAATAAAAACCCAAATATGAATTTAACAAAAGATTTGAAAAAAAAAATGAAGAAAGAAAGAAAATTGTAAAGATGTCTTGGCCTATTCTTGCTAAATACTTAACTTCTTTTTCTTTTTGCTTTGGTTTTGGATCACCTCCAAGGACTCAGAAATGCTTTTGAGAACCCAAAGGTGAAATTGGAAAATTGAAATGGTATTTACAACTTAATTTAATCAGATGCCTATAATGATCCATTAATTTGGCAAGTCAACTTAATGGGTTATTTATTTGTTTATTTAACTTTTATATATCTTGTAGATCTTGTAGATCGTGTGTGTGTGTGTGTATATATATATATATATATCATTTAATATAATTATATTGGGAGTATGGTATAGAAAACGTACAATGCATGATATTTTTACTTCATTTCTAAATTTGATAGCTTTTGTCAACCTCGAATAGAGCCTCTTGAGATCAGCCTTTATTTTTTCTCCTCTGTAAATTATGACTAGGAATCTAACCCTTTAAGGTGTGTTCAAATTACATGATTTGGACATTTGGATTTAAATTTGGGTAATTAAAATCCAAGTAACTTATTTGGGAAGTTTAAAAATTATCAAGATTTTGGATATAACAAATCCACCAAGGATTTTAAACCTCTAAAATGCTTGAATTTGAAATCCCTTGATTTCAAATTTATTAATTTAAAATCTAAATCCAAATTCAAATATAAGTTAACAAACGCAGGTGAATACACATTGCTACGCAAAGAGACCTTGCATCTTTTAGGAGTCTAAACTAGAAGCAGTGACCACGTACTTCCTAACTAAGCCATGTCCCATGTGTCTCACCATTCAAACTTTCTGCGACTTTTGACGAGTTTGCACAACAATCTTTTTCAAAGCAAAAATGTCAGATGCCTAATAATGGAATTCTCTCTGGCTTGGCTTGCTTGCTTGTTGGCTGTGCCTTACGATATTATACATTACTCCATTGTCTTAATTTGTTTATCTTTTATTCCATTTTGGTATATTTCAAAATATTGTCTCATATCTAAAATTAAAAATTATTAATTTACTAATGTTTTTATTATGCTCTTACTTTATTTTTAAAACTATTTATGTTAAATTTATTTAAGCGTAGTTTTGGAAACTTATCCATTTTTATACAGTAGACAAGTTAATATATTATGTTCCCTTAAAAAGTTAAAATTTTGAAATAGGACAAACAAATTAGAACGGAGGGAATAAGACATTACTCTTATATTTTCATTTCACATAATAATTAGTTTTACTAATTGAATTCATGCTAGAATCAACTATTCATGTACGAGGAGGAAATAATGTATCATTGTACTCTTGTATTACTAAATACTATTGTACAACCTCATGTATATGCACGGGTACACTTAAAAACAATCATAATTATACGATTCAAATTATAATTTTTTTTAGAAGAGGTTTAAAGTATAAATGGTATTAGTTTGCACTTTTTTTTAAACCATACATTTCTAAAATATGTAATGGTTGTGTGTGTGTGTGTGTGTGTGTGTGTGATTTAGAATTTAATTAGATTTAGACTTTTTTGGCTTTTGCATTCAATAATTCATTCGCCACAAAAATTAAAAATTTAGATGAACATGTGGCAGAAAATTGGAATATAATTGAAATCTAATTTAAAATCTAATTGGATTTGAACTCTTTGATTTTTATACTCAATAATTCACTTAGCACTAAATTAAAAATTAAATGGGACGTGTGACACAAAATTGAGAATCCAATTAAAATTTATAGTATTTAAATTAAAATCTGTATAAGAATGACCATCAATATTTAAATACTATTGATAATCATTATTATTTGTTAATTCTTTAAAAAGTCTTGTATATAAGGATATTATTATGTAGAAAATATAAATTATCCGTATTTGTTTATTTTATTTTTATTTTTTATTACTTCTTAATTTTTGTTACCGTGAAGAACTTTTTCTTCTTCTTTTTTACAGTTCATTAATTATAGATTCTTTGATTTTTGTACTTAATAACTCATTTAGATTAATATTTATGATGTAGTCCTGCATTTGACTCTAAAATTAAGAAATACATTTTATTTTAAAATAAATAATTTAGAACACATGGTGCAAATATATATATATATATATATATATATATATATATATATATATATATCTTTTACCTTTATAGGCTCACGAGACACCATTTCCATGAGTAAATGAAATGTCAATTGCATTAACTATTAATACAAAGAATAGTGTTTCCGTAACCTAAATGCATTCTTTAAAAGCTCATCAATCACTGGTCCAACTCAAAATAAAAATAAAAGTCCAACATCACGGCACACCCTTGGTGCGATGGTCACTCCACAAGTATAAGTGCTTTTGGGGTGTGGACGGCAAGGGTCAGGGTTCAAGTCTCTAGGAGGGAGCTTCACACACATATACACTTAGATTAGGCTAGAGTAGAATTTTATCTTGTAAAAAAAAAAAAAAAAAAAAAAAAAAAAAGGTCCAACGAATCATGTGCTACTCAATGTACTTAAGTTTTTGCAAGTAATATGCGAAACAAATATCAAGCACAAATTCAAATATCTTTTGAGTTCATTGTGGGGATTGCGGCCTTGGATTCATTATAAAATAAGTGTTATGTTCTTTCGATTATAAAAAAAAAAAAGGTGTTATTTTCTTTCTATTCCCAATACAGGTAGACTTATATTGCAAGCAATTATTATAAGAGAGAACATCTTTCAGAAAATAGTAGATTATTGAAGAGATTTATCAAAAAAGTAGATTATTGAAGAGAAGACTCAGCAGTCAGCAGTCAGCAGTCAGCAGCCAGCAGCCAGCTCACCAGACTTCTCTTTAGACTATAAGTATATTCCGCCCCTCAAATTGGATCGGTTTTTGTTTCTTCTTAATCTTATTCTTATTTTTTGTGCTCATTTTTTGTGCTCAAGAATATGAGTATTTTGGGTTCTTCAAGTATGTAATTCTCTCTTCCTTCACACCGGAAAATTACAATATCATTTATTGATATGCAACGTAGTGACATGATTGTACATAGTTTTGGACTTTCCAAGCATTTACTATTCTTTTAAAATGTGTGTAGTTTAGTACTTTTTCTAGGTAAACCAAATAATTACAAAGAACTGAAAAAGAATTCTTTTAAGGATGGCCATTGTCTAAAAGATTAGAAACAAGAAATCGCATGAGACCTAATGAACCTTAGGTCACCAATACTGATAGGGGTAATTTTTAATTGGAAAAATAAATGAAGCTGCTAGTCTCCAAGAACCCGTTAACTCTATTATACATGCTAACGACTTCACGCAAGATGAAGCCACTAGCCTCGAAGCCGACGACTTCACACAAGATGAAGCTGTCGGTCTCAAAGCCGACGACTTCACACAAGATGAAGCTGTCGGTCTCAAAGCCAACGACTTCATGTCACTACCTGACGGCATCTACACCTGGACGGGATGAGAAGCTGACGGGGAGAAAGTTGAAGGCCATAAAGGGAATAGTGATGGGTATAGCATGGCTATACTTGGCCTTTAAGAATATGTATATAAGGAAACATTTTGTGACCCACAGTTAACCCTAATCAAGGAGATCTCTACAAGGAAAGCATCCCGCGATATACGCTTGTTAAAGAAGATCTTCCCCACAAGAAAAAACCCTCTTCATCAAGAAATGGATGTTAACTTTACAACTACTATAAAAACCCCACAACCTTCACAAACTAAGATATGCTTAATCCATCCCAGCTCTGACACTTTAGAGTTGTGAACAAGAAATTTTCTAACTTGACCGTCGGAAGGTATTTAGCCGGTACCACACCAGTACCCTTCATAGGTTCTTCTTCTTCCCTTTGTATTGTGCAGGTTTTGTTTGGAGCACGTGAGGACCATATAGCTTACTGACGATTTTCGGCATCATCAGTTGGCGCCGTCTGTGGAAACGATAGAAAGTAACGCTTCCTGGAAAAAGAGTTGCATGGTACTCACTCGCTTAATGGCAACCACCACCAACAATCAAGGGGACAAACCATGTACCACTGCCCTTGAGAAGGCACGCTTCAACAAGGAGGCACTCTTGATTGACAAAGCTGACAACAAGATACTCGTGACCGCATTTACCAACGGACTACGAAAGGGTAAGTTCTTGTTTTTCTTATACAAAAATGACCCCAAGAATATATCAGAGACTCTATAGGGCAACTGAGTACATGAACACTGAAGACGTGTTGCTGGCCTGAGAAGATAGATCTAAGAAGAGGGAAAGACAGGAGGAAGCACGATAGGACAAAGGACGAAAGAGAACAAAAACTGGAGACCGACGAGAAGATGGGCATTTGAAACCCCCTATTGGGAGGTTTACAAACTTCACACCTTTAAATGCCCTGATCGATCAAGTCTTGATGCAAATCAAACACGAAGGAGCCTTGATGTTCCTAGGGAAGTTGAAGGGGGACCCCAAAAAGAGGTCTCGAGATAAGTACTGCCAGTTCCATAGAGATCACGGGCACGACTTGAAGCAGCAAATTGAAGCTTTATCTTGTAAGAAAAGTTTCAGAGGTTCGTTAGCAAAGAGAAGACGGAATCACCATTGGAGCAACCCATACAACGAGAGAACAAACGTCCTAGGCTGCCCATATGAGACATAAGGATGATCGTGGGTGGAACTACAACCTCCTGCTCCACTAAAAAGGCTCACAAGACTTACCTAAGGATGGTTTAGAACGTCCAGCTCATGAGCGTCATTCCCAAGATGGCACGAGTCGACAACCCCATCATTGGGTTTTTAGAGGAAGACGTTCGCCGTCTCCACCACCCACATGATGATGCACTTGTTGTTAGCATACATATAGGGGAATTGCAACACACATCGGGTTCTGATTGATAATGGTAGCTCCGCCGACATCCTTTACTAGCCAGCATTCCGGCAGATGAGGATTGACAGAGGACGGCTGGTTCCAACTAACGCCTCGCTCGTTGGTTTTGGAGGAACAAAGGTATTCCCCCTCGGTGTAGTCACATTACCTGTCACGGTTGGAGACTACCCCCAGTAGATCACTAAGGACGTGACATTCCTCGTGGTCGACTACTTGTTCGCATACAATGTCATCTTAGGACGGCCTACCCTCAACTCGTGGAAAGCGGTAACTTCAACTTACCACTTAATGATCAAATTCCCTACCAAGTACGGAGTGGGAGAATTACGCGGAGATTAGGTGGCTGCTCGTGAGTGTTACATAGCTATATTGGAAATGGACGACCATCTTCAGGCCATGAATATAGAAGAACATTGGGCGGTGGCAGAGCCCGTTGAAAGACTTGAGGAGATACATCTTGACGATTCTAGACCCGACTAGAAAACTAGGATTGGCACCCTTGCCAGTCCACCTGTCCGCCAAGCACTCAAAACTTTTCTCCAGGAGAATCAAGATGTCTTTGCCTAGAGTCATGAAGACATGCCAAGGATCGACCCCTCAGTCATAGAACACAAGTTGAATGTGTCGCCTACTTTTCCACTTGTCCGATAGAAGAAGAGAGTATTCGCCCAAGAGTGGGACCCGACTATAGCGGAAGAAGTCCACAAATTGCAAGACGCAAACTTTATCAAGGAAGTATATTACCCCGACTGGTTGGCCAATGTGGTGATGGTCAAGAAAACCAACAGAAAGTGGAGAATGTGCGTAGATTTTATGAACCTGAACAAAACATACCCCAAGGATAGTTACCCGTTACCGCGGATTGACATTCTCGTAGACTCTACAGCTCGCCACCAGTTGCTAAGCTTCATGGATGCTTTCTTTGGCTACAACTAGATCAAGTTAAACGAAGCTGATCAAGAAAAGATTTTGTTTGTCATAAGCCAAGGGCTATTCTGCTACAAAGTAATGCCATTCGAACTCAAAAACGTGGGTGTGATGTATCAAAGGCTTATGAGCAAGATGTTTACACATTAGATTGGAAGGAATGTTGAAGTCTATGTTGATGACATGCTGGTAAAAAGTCGAAGAGAGGGCGATCATTTGAATGACCTCAGGGAAACCTTCGACACCCTCTGCTCTTACAACATGAAGCTCAATCCAAGCAAGTGTATGTTTAGGGTGACGGCTAGAAAATTCCTGGGTTTCATGGTGTCTCAAAGAGGTATAGAAGTCAACTCCGACAAGGTTTGGGCCATTATGGAAATGACACCACCAAGGAACGTGAAGGAAGTCCAAAGCCTCATTGTCAAAGTAGTGGCACTGAATAGGTTTGTATCATGGGTGACGGACAAGTGCCTACCTTTCTTCTGTATGTTGAAGAAGTCTTTTGAGTGGACCACTAAGTGTCAGCACGCGTTCAAGGATTTGAAGGCCTACCTTTCTTCCCCATCATTTCTAAGTCCCTCCAAGCTTGGGGAAGAGTTGTTCCTCTATTTGGCAGTATCCCCGGCTGCTGACAGTGCAGCCTTGGTCTACACTTGCCGAGCACTCTGAGGCGCGGAGGAAAAATAACCACCAATGGAGAAACTTGCCTTCACTTTAGTTACTGTAGCCCATAAGTTAAAGCCATATTTCCATGCTCACATTATCGTTGTCCTGACTGACAAGCCTCTACGACGAGCAATGAGTAATCCTGAAGCCGTCGGACGAATTGCACTATGTGAAATAGAATTGAGTGAGTTCGACGTGCAATATTGCCCACACACCGCCATAAAGGGGCAAGTAATCGCCGACTTCATCTCAGAGTTCACTAATATGGAAGGCCAGGGGGCAGAAGAACATTATCAATAAAGCATCCACACGGATGGGTTATCTAACAGGCAGACTAAAGGAGCTGGTTTAATGCTCCATTCCCTTAAAGGAGATGAAGTTGAGTGCATGGTTCGTCTTGACTTTCCAATAACAAACAATGAAGTTGAGTATGAAGCATTGGTGGCAGGACTAGACCTTGCTAAAGCTGCGGGAGCAACAAGTGTAATCGTACACTACAAGTCTCAGGTGGTCATTAGTTAGATAAATGGTGACTACGAGTGCAAAGGGGAAAGAATGAAGAAGTACCTGGAGCAAGTGTAGCAATGAGCAAGCAAGTTGAGTGCCAAGTTCGTCCAAATCCCAAGGAAAGAGAACAAATGAGCTGATTGCCTAGCTAAAGCTGCATCAGCAGAATATACGCTTATCTATGGTAAGGTACTTTCTTTGGTTTAGCGTTCACCTTTGATTGATGACATCGATGTATAGGAAATAAACTCAGGAAGCAACTAGACTACGCCAATAGTCTCTTATTTGAAAGACGCCATGCTACCCAACAGTAAGGAGGCTACGAGAAAGCTGAAGGTCCAGGTAACTCGATTCGTCATGATAAAGGACATCCTGTACAAAAAAGGCTTCTCTCGCCCGTATCTAAGATGCTTAAGCCTTGAAGAAGCAGACTATGTTATGAGGGAAGTTCATGAAGGTATCTGTGGGAACCATTCAGTATCACGGTCTTTGGTGCACAAAATGATTTGGGCTGGGTACTACTGGCCTACCATGCAGAAGGATGCACAGGCCTATGTTAAAGCCTATGACAAGTGTCAAAGGTTAAGCAACAACATCAAATAGCTAGCAGAAAAGCTTACCCCTATGGTGACCCCATGACCTTTTGCTCAATGGGGACTGGATATCATGGACACATTCCCAATAGCAATGAGACAGCTGAAGTTCCTAATAGTCGGCATAGACTACTTCACCAAATGGGTAAAAGCTGAAGCCTTGTTTGGAATGTGAACCACCACCTTATACTGTGCTTGCTGGTCGATCAAGGTGTCATTGCATTTCCTAAGGCGGTGGATAATCCCTTCCTTGGCAATGCACCTGTCTTAGAGCGCCTTCAAATGCACCATCGCTTGCAAAATGAGACAATTGTTAGCTAAAATCAAGAATCATGAGGCGTATGTATCAATGGAAAGAGACGCACCCAAGAAAGGTCAAAAAGACCTGACGACCCTAGGTCCTCAATCTCCTGTTACCGCAAGGATCTAAGTCCGTCTCCTTAATGATTGACTCAACCATCTCGACAGCGTACCCCTTGTGAGTAAGAAGACGTCAGGTTTCTTGGTTGACGGGACCTGATGACGTCATCAGGCCTTTACCAGCCTCATGACCCTGTTTGGGAGGTGACGACTTCTTTAACCCTTCGTCAGTCGTGGGGGTAACCTTGCCTTTCTTAGGAGACGCCACCTCCTTACCGTTCTCCTTTTCCTTCTTTTCTCTCTTGCAGGCAATGGTTGCCCTCACCGAGGCTCTCCTTTTAGCAGCCTCCATTTCTGCAAAGAATGATTGACAAAGTTAGATGCGTACATGACATACAAATGACGGCAGGCAAAAGGGAAGGGATAAAATACTTACGTCGACAAGAATAATTGTTTAGTCTACGTGTTGCTGGCGTTGGCTCCAAACCACCACAATAGGCGTGTAGACTATCAAGAGTAATCAGGTCCCTACACTTCTGTTGCTCAAATGGAACTTTAAGGACCCGATGGATAAACTCCTCTTGCTCTTCAGTTATATGTGGACGGATGTTGGCTGAAAAAAGAAGCAAACGACATTATCAGAACTAAAAGAGTAGACGACATTAAAGGTAACAATATAGGAAAAAGTGAAAGCAGACGACACTAAATCTGATTCCTTAACTATGCCCTAAGTGTTGTCAAAACCATGAGGCATGGTGACCCACTCTTCTGGACAACATACCCAATTAGTCCCTTGTACGAAAAAATATCTACTCTTCCACTTCCTATTAGAGTCAGGCATGTCTTACACTAGCCTAAGTGTTTTATTCCTTGCTGCAAAATGGAATATTTCTTAGGACGAGGCAATGTGCTGAGGTCAATAGCACTAGAAGAACTTGTCCAATTTAAGCTGACGGTTTCTGCCGCTAAGACGACCCCAGAGGATTTCAGCCCCAATGAATATCCTCCAGGCGTTGGGAGCAATCTAGCTGACAGATATCCCCAAAAAAATTAGCCAACTGACGGTGTAAGAACGTTAGCGGCAGCCTCAGTCCGACAGCAAACATGGCATCGTACATGCCGACGTCTTTAGTTCTCCCCGAGTAACACTTCTCAAACTTCTCAGAGAGACATATTTGGATATCTTCAGGGATTTGGTAACAATCCCTTAAGTCCTTAAAGATATTAAGTTTCATCGTTGACTTGAAGTCATTAACAGTCCATATCTTGGGTAGGATAAACGGACTGGTATGACTATCCCCTAGGCTTCTTGAACTATCTCCCTCAGTAGCCCCTTCGTCACCATCAACCTTGTCATCGTCATCTTCTTCTCCCTTTTCTCTCTCACCTACCTCTCCATCATAGCTCTCTTCTTCTTCGTTAGGAGAACGGGATGACGGTTCCGTTTCTGAGGACAAAGAAAAGCCTTCCTCGGGCTCATGACCTGACTAGAAGACTTTGTTGTAGCCCGCTCCCTCACGGACTAATGACTGTTCGCTCGTCGCTTCCCTATCACCTGACATCTATTCACTTACAAGCGACGGAGCAATCTAAGAACCTACTTTGACGGGTCTTTAATAGAAGTAACGACTAAAACTACGAAGGGCCAAAAAAGAGAGGAAGAAAGGAAAATAGGAAAAGGGTACTTACTGGATAAAATGATGACTTCGAAGCGACATGGTCCACAAGCTGATGGTAACACAAGTGGCGGTATAACTGTTTTGTTTCTCTCTTAGAATTTGCAAGGATGAAATAAGAGGAAATATGAAGAAGAGGTGAACTATTTATAAGATGAACGTACATGGAAAACGAAGCAATGCCTTTGTTTAGAATCGAGGCCAATCAGCCTGCGCCACGTTTCCTAGCATTTAATAATGACCATTAGTGAGCACGCCTTTTTATAAGCTTCGAATCGGTCTCCATAGCCCATTGGCTAAAGCCGACGGAGCCATGGAGTAGGGGCAGCTGATAGGGGTAATTTTTAATTGGAAAAATAAAAGAAGCTGCTAGTCTCCAAGAACCTGTCAGCTCTGTTATACATGCTAACGACTTCATGCAAGATGAAGTTGTCAGCGTCGAAGCCGATGACTTCACACAAGATGAAGTCGTCGTTCTCAAAGCCGACGAATTCATGTCACTACCTGACGGCATCTACACCTAAACAGGCTGAGAAGCTGGCAGGGAGAAAGTTAAAGGTCAGAAAGGGAATAGCGAGAGTATAGCATGGCTATACTTGGCCCCCAAGAATATGTACATAAGGAAACATCTTGTGACCCACGGTTAACCCTAATCAAGGAGATCTCTACAAGGAAAACATCCCGCGATATACACTTGTTAAAAAAGATCTTCCCTTCAAGAAAAGACCATTTTCATCAAGAAACGGATGCCAACTCTACGCTACTATAAAAACCCCACAACCCTTACAAACCAAGGTACGCTTAATCCATTTCAGCTTTGACACTCTAGAGTTGTGAACAAAAAATTTCTCTAATTTGACCGTTAGAGGGTATTTGGCCGGTACCACACAGGTATCCTTCGTAGGTTCTTCTTCTTCCCTTTGTGTTGTGCAAGTCTTATTTGGAGCACGTGAGGATCATATAGCTCACTGACAATTTTCGGTATCATCAAATACTAATGCCATTAAACTTTTTTTTTTTTGGTTTTTTGTTTTTTGTTTTAACATAGGGAAGGAATGGATACAGAAATACTTTTTACTTCGTTTCTTTCATTTTCAATATTTTCCTCTTTTATGACTATTTGAGAACTCAAATGCTGACTCTAAACCAAATAAAAATAGAAAGAAAAAAAATAGTGTGTACCATTAACTGATCAAGACAACGTGCAATATGTCACTTTCAGCATCTAATAACACCAAAAAAAGTTTCTAAATCTGTACCTGTCACCGTTGACCTTTCTCGATTCAAACAAATGTCATTGTGAAATTGCATGGGAGTCAAATAATCAGTTTAATTTAGTCAAACAAATATTAAAAAAAAAAATGTCAATTTGTAGCTTAGTACATTATCTGGTGATATTTCTAAGAACTATTTTGAACTCAGGCAGAAGGAGCTTTGAAGTTTAACTTAATTTGAGAATTATATTATTTGCTTTAGCCACTTGAGAAGCATTCACTGTAGAAAATTGACTACATGCTTTCACATGATTTTATTAAGTATAAGTTGGTAAGCCAAAATTTTCAAAGAAGATATAAAATAAATAAATAAACGAAAATGACATGCTTTCACCTGTTTTTATTAAGTATAAGTTGGCAAGCCAAAATTTTCAAAGAAGATATAAAATAAATAAATAAATGAAAATGATAATTTTCTGGGGACAAATTATAGATATTATCTTTGTGGTAAATCTTTCAAACATAGAGCTCCTTTATGCTTTATTTTGTGACATTTACCTGAATTGTGATTTGCTCAGTTATAGACATTTCTTGTTATGTTTAACACAGGTCGATAATATGACAAGTTCTAACCTACTAGAAAAGGATCTAAAATAAAAAGATCATTCTACCTCAAGTGAGAAAATTAGAAAGAGTGAAACTAAGAGAATTAACGTGGATTCAATCTAAAGACCAATGTCTATTGCGGAAAGTCTAAAGCCTTATATCACTACAAAGAAACGTGAGCTATAATGTGATTTAATCTTGATCAATTCTTCACACTCTCTCACATACAACCTTTACATTATTCCCACCTAAATAACAGGGTTTCTAAATGTTGAATTACCAGCAAATTTGGCATGGAATAAAACCAACACATAATTGAATAAATTCAACTTTACAAATGTTTTTAGATAACTTGTTGAAAAAGATGGTAAGTGTATTTTAATCTATTTGTTTACTCATTACTCTATGTAAAACTATCATGAATCCCACAAATGAATGTTAATATCATAGGCGGCTCCCCACGTTGAATAATTATTATATACAAATTTAAAAGTTTTATAACTTTTTTACCTCTAAAAAAATTGTGACCACCCAAAATTTTTTTAGGCTCAACATATTTAAACTTTGGACAAAATTTGGCAATAAACTTGGATGTAGACTAAAACTGCAACTTCACTTAATATTTTTTTATTAGACGTGAATTTTGATAAATTCACCATTGGATTGCATTTTCTTCTTATATCCTCCATACTTGCAAAATTTCGATAAGATCAAAGATTAATAGTTAAGTCATTAATCAAATATTTAAATTTCGAGTTTTTATAGTCTAAAATTATACATAAAAATTAACTTTATAGATCGAAAAGTAAATAACATCCGATTAGCTTGAAATTTGACATATGTTTTAAAAATATAAAGAACATGCAATTCAACAGTTATATTTTAAAAATATATAACCATTTTGATTTGCTTAGTAAGAGTTGCAATCTTAGGTTACAACTAAATTTGTAGTCAAACATTATCCTTAAACTTTGGTCTCCTTAACAATAAATTAGACATTTACAAACAAAAAGGAAAAGTCCAAAAAAAATTTTATTGAACTAAAATTTTGAAAGACATGTATCTATAACATTAATAATGATACTATTATGCAATGATTTTAAAATATGATCTAGAAGGAAATTGTAAGACTTTATGTATTTGCGCGTGTGTGTTTTTTTTTTGTTAATATATAAAATTCTCTTTTATTAAAATTTTTTATAATTTAGGTTTTATAATGACCACCCTAAAAAAATTACTAAAGCTACTGGGTAATTTTTTTATATGGGTGAGAATCCCAGTTGAGGGCAAGGAGGAGTCAAGAAATCTTATTTTGTGACACCAGTACACCACACTTAACCAAGGTTTAAAATATTAAAAAGGTTTATCATTCTCATTAAAATGTATAATAATTTGAAGAATTATTTTTGTATTTTATACTTTTACTTTTAATTTTTTAATTTTTTTTGCTAAAAATATTATGTGCATGCCAAAATCACATACGTCATATGCTCAACCTACTTTGTAAATACGCGTAAGATACCCGTATTCTTCACATACATACGTAAATATTAGAAAAACGTTACGTTAGGACAGAAAGTACGTATATGATGCGTAGAATTTGAAAAACGTAGAAAAAAGGTTTGATAAATACTGACATGTATAAAAGATAAGTCATAAAATTTTCTATTGGAAACCCCTTGTTTCCGTCAAACACAAAGAACAATATAAAATATTAGTGGGTTTCAATTAACTCAACTGGTAAAGTCTTTGAAGGTTGTATAAGAGATTTGGAGTTCAATCTCTGCCTACACTAAAAACTGATTGTTGTTTTGGTCGGATGATAATGAGCTATCATCAAGAGCGGGCACCATAAGTTGAAACTTTCAAATATATATATATATATATATATATATATATATATATATATATATATATATATATATATAATATTAAATATAATTGCCCACAAACACTAAGTCACAAACTTTAATATATTTTTATTTTAAAATAGTGATACAACAAATAATATTTTTACAACAATTTTATAAAAAACATAGGTGGTAAATTGTTATTAGTTTTCATTTAGTATATTAATGATATTACTATTTAAATTTTAACATTGAGTATTTTAACTTATTATTTAAGTTTTATTTTAAAATTATTGTGAAAATATTATACTACTCTCAAACACAAGGAATCAATTTTAATATATTTTCAGAGCCAAAAATAACTTTAATATATTTTACTTTAAAATAGTGCTACAACAAACAATATTTTCACAACAATTTTACAACAAAACTTAGGTGATAAATTATTTATGATTTTAATTTGAGTTCATCATTTATATTACTTTTTAACCCAATATTAACCACTTAATACTTAGACATTATTATAAAATTATTGTAAAAATATTGAATCTTAACTTTATTTTTTATTTTTTTATTAAGTTATGAAACTCATACAAAGTCCATCCCAAAAGCTGCCACATCTTTTTGCATGCTTGATTTCCTCACAAGCCAAACGCCACAATATATATATATATATATATATATATATATATATATATATATATATATATATATATATGTGTGTGTGTGTGTGTGTGTGTGTTTGTTAAATGTTTTTGTATTTTTTATACGAATTATTTTAAAAATACTAGTAATACACACGCACCAATAATTTTCAGTTTTTGTTTTTCTATGCTGACTTTTTGAAACATATTTTTATTAAAAAAATACCAAATTGTATCCACTCATAAGTTTACCATAAGATACACATATCGTATTTTACTAACTATGATGCTCAATATTTTATATGACACATGAATATTATATAAACATTTTTTTAACAATTTTTTTTTATACAAGATAAAAAATTCTACTCTAACTTAATCTAAGTGTATATGTGTGTGAAACTCCTTTTTGGAGACTTGAACCCCGGCCTTTGCCCCCCACACTCCACAAGCACTTATATTTGTGGAGTGACCATCGCACCAAAGGTGTGTGGTAGTTTTTTAACAATTTCCTAATACCATAAGAAACAAATATGTGATTAAATATATTATAAGTTGTAGACATATGATAAAAAAAAATTAAAAAATAAATGGCATAATA
This sequence comes from Castanea sativa, assembly GCF_040712315.1. Taxonomy (NCBI): domain Eukaryota; kingdom Viridiplantae; phylum Streptophyta; class Magnoliopsida; order Fagales; family Fagaceae; genus Castanea; species Castanea sativa. The sequence continues at coordinate 7,636,688 of NC_134019.1, read as the reverse complement.
AAAGGGGAACTAATTTAAATTTGAAGACATATTATTGCATTTTATACTAAAAATAGTTTCTTCTGAAATTATAACCTATTATTATATATAACATCAGATGACAAATATTTTGGGAGGATAATGATACAATTTGTTTGAGTATTATCTATAAACTAGCTTGTAACTCCATGTATATGTATAAATACAATTGAAAATATACAATAAGATGCATATTATTATTCCTATATATAATTTAAATACTATTGATAGTTATTCTTATATTTTGTTAACTCTTTAAAAAGTCTTGTAATAATATTACTAGGTATAAAATGTAAACTATCTAGGTCTATTTTTATTTATTTATTTTTATTACTTCTTGATTTTTGTTATTGTGAAACATTTTTCTTTTTATGATTCATTTATTCTAAACTCTTTAGTTTTTGTATTCAATAACTTACTTGGATGAATATTTATGGTGTAGTACTCTAAAATTAAGAAATAAAACGTTCTCTAAAAATAAATAATTTAGGACACATGGTGCAAAATTAAACTTTAATAATAAAATCTAATTGAATTTTTTTTCATATATATATATATAACCTTTTTAGGCTCACGGGACACCATTTCCACGAGTGAAAGAAATGTCAACTGTGTTAACTATTAATACAAAGAATAGTGTTTCCGTAACCTAAATGCATTCTTCAAAAGCTTATCAATCACTGGTCACATTCAAAATAAAAATGAAAGTCCAACGACTCATGTGCTACTCAATGTACTTAAGTTTGCAAGGAATATGCCAAACAAATATCAAGCACAAATTCAAATATCTTTTGAGTTCATTGTGGGTATTGCGGCCTTGGATTCATTATAAAACTAGTGTTATTTTCTTTCTATTCCCGATACAGGTAGACTTCTATTTCAAGCAATTATAATAAGAGAGAAAAGCTTTCAGAAAATAGATTATTGAAGAGAAGACTCAGCACTCAGCACTCAGCAGCTAGCTCACCAGACTTCTCTTTAGACTATAAGTATATTCCGCCCCTCAAATTGGATCCGTTGTTTCTTCTTAATCTTATTCTTATATTTTGTGCTCAAGAATATGGGTATTTTGGGCTCTTCAAGCATCTACAGTTCTTCCAGCTTCGGTTGTATGTAATCCTCTCGTCCTTCACACCAGAAAGCTGAAAATTACAATATCATTTATTGATATGCTACAAGAATCCACGTTGGTAGAGCCATAATTTTAGTTATTTGGTTCCACCAAAAGCTACTTTTTCTATTTTACCACCCAACATCAATGACATGGTTTTATTTTATTTTTCAATATATTAAAATAAGGGACATGCTAATGAGTGGTTTTAGAGCATTGGTTAATAATCTATTTCAAGAAAATTTTGACACCACTTTTACGGAAAATGAAAAAAGTTGTCAAAATATTAATTGTTATTTTTCCTTTTCCCATAAAAACTTTCTTTAAATGGATTATTATTCGTTAGCATTTCTCTTGAAATAATACAAACAATACAATAAAATAATATATTTATTACAATAAAATAATATATAGTGGTACTAAAAATAGTTTTTTAGTACCACCAATACTAATGCTAACATGATTGTCTTGACCTTTCAAAGCATTTATTATTCTTTTAAATGTGTGTAGTTCAGTAGTTTTTCTGGGTAAACCAAATAATTACAAAGAAGAATTCTTTTAAGGATGGCCATTGTCTAAAAGATTCAAAACAGGAAATCGCATGAGACCTAAAGAACCTTAGGTCACCAATACTATTGCCAATTTGCCATTAAACTTTTTTTTTTTTTTTTTTTTTTTCTAACATAGGGAAGAAATGGATACAGAAACACTTTTTATTTATTTTCTTTCCTTTTCAATTTTTTTCCTCTTTTATCACTATTTGAGAACTCAAATGCTGACTCTAAACCAAATAAAAAAAACAGAAAGAAAAAAATAGTGCGGGCCATAAACTGATGAAGACAGCGTGCAATATGTCACTTTCACCACCTAATAAAACCAAGGTTTCAAAATTTGTATCTTTCACCTTTCTCGATTCAAACAAATGTCGTTGTGAAATTGCTTGGGAGTCAAGTAATCAGTTTAATTTAGTCAAACAATTTTTTTTTTTTTTTTTTTAATGTCAATTTGTAGCTTAGTACATTATCTGGTGATATTTCCAAGAACTATGTTGAACTCAGGCAACAGGAGCTTTAAAGTAACTTAGGATCTGTTCGGTTGGAAGAGTGAAAAAGTAGGATGATGAAAAATTGTGAAATGATAGAAAATATTTAATTTTTTCTCTTGTGCGTCCGGTTGGAGGGGTAGAAAAGTGGAAGGGTGGAAAACTCCTTTATTCGGTTGGAGAGAAAAATGGAAGTATAGAAAATGTAATTTATATAAATTGACTATTATACCCTTGTTACATAATATGTAAGAAATAAATTTATTTGTACTCATTACGTAATATAAAATTTATCACATCATATATATAAATTTATATTATTATTTTTATTATTATAATGTAAAATTAGATTAGGTCATGTTAAAAAAAAATGTTTAGGTGATGTTGAAAAAAAAAAAATAACGTTCAGTAACATTGAAAAGAAAAAGAAGAAGAAGAGAAGCATCAAGTGGGATGGGGGCTTTTTAGTAAAAGCCTCCATCCCAATGTTTTTTCCCCAACATTTTCCTCCCAAAGTGGGAGGAAAATATTTGTGGGCCTGGGAGGAAAATTTTCCTCCTGGTTTTCCATCATTCCTTTGTTTTTTCTCCAAACAAACAGTGAAAAATACCTATTTTTTTCCTTTTATTTTCCATTCTCTTTATTTTCACTCCAAACGAACGGCCTTAATTTGAGAATTATATTATATGTGTTGGCCACTTGAGAAGCATTCAATGCGAAAATTGACTACATGCTTTCACATGATTTTATTAGGTATAAGTTGTTAAGCCAAAATTTTCAAAAACGATATACAATAAATGAATAAACGAAAATGAAATGCTTTCACCTGTTTTTATTAAGTATAACTTGGTAAGCCAAAATTTTGAAAGAAGATATCAAATAAATAAATAAACAAAAATGACATTTTTTTTGTGACAAATTATAGATATTATCTTTGTGGTAAATCTTTCAAAAATAGAGCTCCTTTATGCTTTATTTTGTGACATTTACCTGAATTGTGATTTGCTCAGTTATAGACATTTCTTGTTATGTTTATCACAGGTTGATAATGCGACAAGTTCTAACCTACTAGAAAAGAATTTAAAATAAAAAGATCATTCTACCTCAAGTGAGAAAATTAGAAAGAGTGAAACTAGGAGAATTAACGTGGATTTAATCTAAAGACCAATGTCTATGGCGGAAAGTCTAAAGCCTTACCCACTATAAAAAAATGTGAGCTATATATAGCTGCATTTTTTTTAGTCATGTTTACAAAAAACATGGCTATAGCTAACTTATAACCGTGTTTATAAGTGGTTTTTGTGGCGTTTTTTTTGGATAGGACCTATTGCCGCAATCAAAAAACGAGACTATAGCTAACCTATAGTCGCATTTTTAATTGAATAAATTTAGCCGAATAAAGGATGACCTATGGCTGCATTTTAAAAATTCGGCCATAGCTAACCTATAGCTGTGTTTCAAAACGTGGTTATAGGTCCAACTGAATAGTAAAGATGCATCTTTACTTTTTGGAATTATATGTTACAAGTTACAATAAATCCAATATATAATTTACATTCAAATATATTAGGCTTACTATGATAACTTTACCTAAAACCATAGTAGCTTAGCATTAATATTCTAGAGCAATATCCTCATATATATAGTAGGAAAACACATGCCCATGAAAAAATACCACATTGTTGTATTTTCTTAAGTATTAATAGTTACTAATCATGAAAATAGATTAATTATGAGAAACTCCATTCACTTGTTTGACAAGAACGGAACCAGGATTCGAACCTTGAGGGGGGGGGGGGGAGCAAAGCTTAAAATAAATTTTTTTATAAAAATAAAAACTAATATCTATTTAATATTCAAAAAAATACTAGATATAAAATAAGTATTTCTTAAACATTTGATATTATAAGAATATCAACAAAGTATAACATATAAAATAAGTGTTTCTTAAACATTTTAACACATTTATCAAAATGAAACTCGACGCTATTTCATATTCAACAAAATACTATATATAGAATAAGTGTTTCTTAAACATTTCAACACATTTATCAAATTGGAACTCGACGCTATTTCAGAGAAGATCCAAAAATATATATATATTTAAGAGAAAATCTGAAATTTTCAAATTACATATGTATACCAGTTTTTTTATATTTTAATTGGGGGGCTATTAGGACCAAAATTTAAAATTTCATCACATATATATACACTAGCTTTTTTTTTTTCTTTCTATTTTGGGGGGGGGGGGGGGGGGGGCAATGGCCCCCCCTGCCCTAGTGTAGGTCTGTCCCTGTTATTTGAGCTGAAAAGAAAATTTCCCTATATTTCCTTTTACACCGTTGTGCACGATATTCGGCTTAGACATCACATTAAGGGATCAAATTTCTTGGACAGTTGTTTATGCATTAGAAATTCCTCAAGATGAAGTCACGTTTCAAAATTAACTCTATCAACTTTCTGCAACTTTTGACTAGTTTGCATGATTATAGAATCTATAATTAGACAAATGCTAAATATTCTTTCACACTCGTTTTATATTCATGATTTAACAAATGTATCCATAATTGATGTGAAAATGTCTACATTTAAAAAAAATCAACATTTAAAATTCAAAAGTGGTTGTAAAAAAATGGATGTGAGAGAATAAAAGCCCAAAAGACAAAAACGTGAGACGCAAAACAACGGAATTTTCTTTGGCCCGATCGAGTTGCTTGTTGGCTGTCTCTTACCAAAACAATAAGTCTACTCTAGAGTCACAATATATTTCATAATAAATCTCATAACTATGGATATGAAAACTTAGTAATAATGGACAAAAAGTAGTGTTAAGAATAAATCTATATGATATTGTCAACTCAACATTTATAAAATTTGTTGGAAATGTAACATTACTATATGGAAATCACCTATACAAGGGTTTTAAACTATTAGAATATATTAAAATATTATATATGAGAATATTGCCATAAATTAATAATAACAAACTATTTTTTTAAATTATTATGGGATACCTTGGTTTTAGGTAAGATTATCATACTAAATCTAATATTTTGTATATAAACTATATATTCAATTTGTTGTACAATATAATTCAGAATATTAAAGATATAAGGCCAGGCTTTCCATTGCCGACATAGGCCATCCATAACTAGGTTAAATGTCTTAGTTTCACTCTCTCTAACTTTCTCTTTCTACATCATTTTTTTTTCATTTTATATTTAAACATACTATCAAAGTCACAATCTTCATTAATTTCCCATCAAAGTTGGTTGTTGTTTCCATAGTATACTCCGAAGTCCATACCCAAGATCTAGATCTGTGGGGATCCCATCTCACCACATTGTAACTTAAGGAAGAATGATCTTTTAATATTTTTTAATTATTTTCAAGTAGGCGATGTTAGAAATTGTTGCATTATCATCTATTTGGTTAAACAAAGTAGAAATGTCTATAACCAAGCAAATTAGAATTGAGTAATTGTCACAAAATAAAGCATAAAGGAGCTCTATGTTTTAAAGATATACCGCAAAGATAAATCTATAAAAATTTTCCCAAAAAAAAAGTCATTTTCTTTTATTTACATCTTCTCTGAAAACTTTGGCTTACCAACTTATACATAATAAAGACACGTTGAAACTTGAAAGCATGCAGTTAATATTATGCAATGCATACTTCTTCATTGGCTAAACAAATAATATAATTATCAAATTAAGTTAAACTTGAAAGCTCCAGCTAACTGCATTTGTTGACTTTGTGAGATGAAGAAGTGACGTAAAGTCCGTCCAAGAAAAAAACAGGGGAATGTCTGTTTAATATTTATATGATCATGACTCGTCATGAGGGATGTGTCTCAAATAATCAGTTTAATTTAGTCAAACAAATATTTTAAAAAAATTGTCAATTTGTAGCTTAGTACCTTATCTGGTGATATTTCCAAGAACTATGTTGAACTCAGGCAGCAGGAGCTTTGAAGTTTAACTTAATTTGAGAATTATATTATACGTGCTAGCTACTTGAGAAGCATTCAGTGCAGAAAATTGACTACATGCTTTCACATGATTTTATTAGGTATAAGTTGGTAAGCCAAAATTTTCAAAGAAGATATAAAATAAATGAATAAATGAAAATGACATGCTTTCACCTGTTTTTATTAAGTATAAATTGGTAAGCCAAAATTTTCAAAGAAGATATCAAATAAATAAATAAACGAAAATGACATTTTTTTTTGGGGTCAAATTATAGATATTATCTTTGTGGTAAATCTTTCAAACATAGAGCTCCTTTATGCTTTATTTTGTGACATTAACCTGAATTGTGATTTGCTCAGTTATAGACATTTCTTGTTATGTTTATCACAGGTTGATAATGTGACAAGTTCTAGCCTACTAGAAAAGAATTTAAAATAAAAAGATCATTCTACCTTAAGTGGGAAAATTAGAAAGAGTGAAACTAAGAGAATTAACGTGGATTTAATCTAAAGACCAATGTCTATGGTGGAAAGTCTACAGCCTCACACACTACAGAAAAATGCAAGCTATAGCTGTGTTTCTTTTATGCATGTTTAAGAAAAACGCGACTATAACTAACTTATAGCTGCGTTTTTAAGAAATGTGACTATAGACTTAACTTATAACTGCGTTTATAAGTGATTTTAGCCGCGTTTTTTGGATAGGACCTATTGTCGCATTCAAAAACGAGGCTATAGCTAACCTATAGCCGCGTTTCTAACTGAATAAATTTAGCCAAATAAATTATTTTCTTATAGAAGGACCTATAGCCGCATTTTTAAAAATGCAGCCATAGCTAACCTATAGCTGTGTTTCAAAACGTGGTTATAGGTCCAACTGAATAGTAGAGTTGCATCTTTACTATTTGGAATTATATGTTACAAGTTACAACAAATCCAATATATAATTTATATTCAAATATATTAGGTTTAATATGATAACTCTACCTAAAACCATAGTAGCGTAGCATTGATATTCCAGAGCAATATTCTCATATATATAGTAGCAAAATCCATGCTCATGAAAAAATACCACGTTGTTGTATTTTCTTAGGAATTAATAATTACTCATCATGAAAATATATTAATTATGAGAAACTCCATTAACTTGTTTGAGTTGAAAATAAAATTTCCCTATATTCCCTTTTACACTGTGGTGCACGATATTTAGCTTAGACATCATGTTAAGGGATCAAATTTCTTGGACAGTTGTTTATGCATTAGAAATTCTTCAAGATGAAGTCACTTTTCAAAACTAACTCTATCAACTTTCTACAACGTTTGACTAGTTTGCACAATTATAGAACCTATAATTAGACAAATGCTAAATATTTTTTCACGCTCGTTTACATTCATTATTTAACAAATATATTTGTAATTGATGTGAAAATGTCAACATTTTAAAAAATGAAAAAGAAATCCACATTAAAAATTCAAAAGTGGTTGAAAAAAAAATGGATGTGAGAGAATAAAAGCCATAAAACAAAAACTTGAGACGCAAAACAATGGAATTTTCTTTGGCCTGAGTTGCTTGTTGGCTGTGTCTTACGAAAACAATAAGTCTAGACTCTAGAGTCACAATATATTTCACAATAAATCTCATAACTATTGATACGAAAACTTATTAATAATGGACAATAAAGTAGTGTTAAGAATAAATCTATATGATATTGTCAACTCAACATTTATAAAATTTGTTGTAAATGTAACATTACTATATGGGAATCACCAATACTAGGGTTTTAAACTATTAGAATATATTGAAATATTATATATGAGAATATTGCCATAAATTAATAATAACAAACTTTGATTTTTTAAATTATTATGGGATACCCTGGTTTTAGGTAAGATTATCATACTAAACCTAATATTTTGTATATAAACTATATATTCAATTTGTTGTATGATATAATTCGGAATAGTAAAGATACAAGGCTAGGCTTTCCATTGCGGACATAGGCCATCCATAACTATGTTAATTGTCTTAGTTTCACTCTCTCTAACTTTCTCTTTCTACATCATTTTTTTTTCATTTTATATTTAAACATACTATCAAAGTCACAATCTTCATTAATTTCCCATCAAAGTTGGTTGTTGTTTCCATAGTATACTCCGAAGTCCATACCCAAGATCTAGATCTGTGGGGATCCCATCTCACCACATTGTAACTTAAGGAAGAATGATCTTTTAATATTTTTTAATTATTTTCAAGTAGGCGATGTTAGAAATTGTTGCATTATCATCTATTTGGTTAAACAAAGTAGAAATGTCTATAACCAAGCAAATTAGAATTGAGTAATTGTCACAAAATAAAGCACAAAGGAGCTCTATGTTTTAAAGATATACCGCAAAGATAAATCTATAAAAAATTTCCCAAAAAAAAAGTCATTTTCTTTTATTTACATCTTCTCTGAAAACTTTGGCTTACCAACTTATACATAATAAAGACATGTTGAAACTTGAAAGCATGCAGTTAATATTATGCAATGCATGCTTCTTCATTGGCTAAAAAAATAATATAATTATCAAATTAAGTTAAACTTGAAAGCTTCAGCTAATTGGATTTGTTGACTTTGCGAGATGAAGAAGTGAAGTAAAGTCTATCCAAGAAAAAAACAGGGGAAGGTCTATTTGATATTTATATTGTCATGACTTGTCATGAGGTATGTGTCTCGAATGTAATCCTGGAAGGGAACTCGACAGTTATAATGAAGGCTTTGCAAAGAGATGAAGTCTCTCTGGCTCCGTATGGCTCTTTGACTGAAGATGTGAAGGTTAACTCTAGGTTTTTTTTCTCAATTACGTTACTCTCGTACCAAGAGAGAAGGTAATTAGGTTGTTTATAGTCTAGGTAAGTATACTGTTCATATCTTAAAATTTTCATATATACATATATTTATTATCCTAAAATATGATATTCCTCATATATTTTGGGTGGAAGAAAATATTTCAAATTGGTTCTTAGGATTTTCGATATATCTCATGTGTAAGAAGTGAAATAATTTGACCAAAGGCTATAACATCACTTTCTTTTATATATAATGAACTCAAATTTGTACTCATTATATCGAATAATAACAATTCCATACTGCGTCATGGATAGTTGGTAACATAGTTGTTAATTATTGTAGCAATGGCCCCATTTGAATTGAAAATTAACTTGGATGATTGGTGAGGACAACCAACTTTGTGGAAAAATAAGGTCTTTATCATGAATGATAAAGTTGATTTTCATTTTGGTAATGTATATATGTATATATTGTTTTTGGAGTGATCTATAATGACTTAATGAGTCATTTCGAAAAAGGCTGATTTCTATGATTCATTCAATAATATTGATATACGTGGAGTGATCTATGGTATGTTAATTATTCAATTAGGTAGACATTTTGCCCGTGATGCATGAATTTTGTGCAATTGACCCAATTTAGCGACTAGCTAACAAGCAACCGTGACTCCACCCACGTTTTAATCTAAAAAATAATACAGTATTGCACATTAGTATAATTTGCATGTTGCACTTAAAAAAATTCATTAGGTTAAAATTCTTGTTTGAGTTCCTTTCAATCAAAAAAAAAAAAAAAAATCTTGTTTGAGTTGAGAATATGAGCATGAGAGTAATTAACTAATTTGTTTTAAGTTTAATTCGAGTTATCTAATTTAAATTATGGAGGCATTTCTAATATGCACTATAAACTATAAAGTATTACAATCAACACTATACTTCAAAATCAGTTTTTAATATCTGATCACCATCTAAATTAGTAATCAGATTATCGGATTAATACACATATTAATCAAAACTTAGGAAGTTAATTGTAGCATTTTTTTTAAAAAAAATTTCTTTAAACTTTAGAAGTGGTTTCCAAAACACTCTTTGTTAATAGTTTTAATGAAATTGTAATTGTTTCACGTTCAAAATATGCCTTTTTACATGTAATGCCTGCCTTGACTCTCATCCTCATGGTAGTATCAGCTTGACATGAAAGATCCAATTTTTTTATATGTACAGCGATGGGGAAGATTTATATGACTAAGTAGAATTTTTCAAGTAATCTAATATTGTGTTCCATATTAGAGTATAATTTTAGATTGAAACTCTACCCTAAGAACATTCATAACTGTTCATACCAAAATTTATGTCTATTTTAACATAAAAAACTACTTTTTCTATTTTATATACATTTTTAATTTTTTTTCATACATTATTGTGATTATAAAACACCAAGATGTTTTAGTTATATGGTAGGTCGCTTTGAATTTAATTAAAATCGGCAATGTCTAATATGTATAGACTTTTTTTTTAGGAGGGCATATGGGAGAAAATGGGCATTTGTCCCTTTCGCAAAAACGTTTCAGCAAAATTCTCCATATCTGAAACTAATTAGGAAAATGCCATTGTTTTAAAATTCGATTTTCTAAAAATCAAGTTTCAATTTAAAACTCGATTTTTGGACAATCGAGTTATAGCAAACTGAAAAATTTATTAAAAAGAAAAAAAATTGGAACTTGAGTACCATATGAAATACTCGAGTTCATGGAACTTGAGTTCCTTGAAAAAACTCAAATGGAACTTGAGTGCTTCACATGGTACTCGAGTTCCAAAAAAAAAAAATTCTAAGTCCACATTTGCTATAACTTAATATTCTAAAAATTAAGTTTTACATTTGGAACTCAATTTTTAGAAAATCGAGTTTTAAAACAGGGGTATTTTCCTAATTAGTTTCAGACGTGGAGTATTTTGTTGGATTTTTTAAAAAGAAATGGCAAAAGCCCATTTTGGCCAGGGAATATGTATTGACTTAGCTTGCTATTCTTATATATTTACGTAATTATTGGAAGACCTTGTAGCTATAGCAACCAGTCTAAATAATTTTTGTTCTTGTATGTTCAACATAATTTTTTAAACTTGTTAGATCTGTGCATTTCACAATTCATTGCCGATTCGTGCCCGCAATAACATACATAAATAAACCTAGATTGATGGAAGACACCCTTGCCATAGTTGTTGGCTTGTTGGTTTCATTTTAAAATTGTGATTAATATATACATAACAAGGTAAGATCTCACTTTACATATATCGTACTTCTTTTAGAAGCACCACAAGAAGTTACTTGTTTGTGGGGTTAAATGCCAAGTAAATGTTAAGCAATCAAAATCTTCATACCAAAGCTTGTGAACATGTCAACATAGTACCAAGGGTAAAATAGCTAATTTATATTGTGTTAGGAATGCTATAATATAGATATTAATTGTTGCAATGTTGCATTTAGTTAGTTGGTTAGTTAGTTACAATTTCAAACATGTTAATCACATATATAACTGGTTCAAAGGGTTTTTGAGATATCTTATGAGTAGAGAGTAAAATAATCTAACCAAAGGCAATAAAACCACTTTCTTATATATATAATGAACTCAAGTTTGTACTCATTATATTGAGTAATAACAACTCCATACTCACGGATAGTCGGTAACATAGCTATTAATTATTCTGAAAATGACCCCATTTAAATTGAAAATTTACTTGGATGATTGGTGAGTACAACAAACTTTGTGGAAAAATAAGGTTTATATCATGAATGATGAAGTTGATTTTTATTTTGTTAATGTATGTATATTTTTTTTTTTTGGAGTGATCTATAATGAGTCAATTCGAAAAGGCATATTTCTATGATGCATTCAATAAATATTGATATACGTTATTATCCAATTAGGTAGACATTTTGCCCGTGATGCATGATTTTTGTGCAGTTGACCCAATTTAGCGACTATCTAACAAGCAACCGTGACTCCACCCACGTTTTAATCTAAATCATAGTACAGTATTGCACATTATTATAGTTTGCAAATTGCATTTACAAAAATTCTATAAATTAAAACTATTGTTTGAGTTCCTTTTGATATATATATATATATATATATATATATATATATATATATATGTATATCTTGTTTGAGTTGAGTATATCAGCAATTAGCAGATTTTGCGCCAAAACATTTAACTATGCCAACCACTTTTCTATGATCTGATATTTTTATTTTTATTTTTATGAAAGGTATAAAGGCATCTATCTGATAAATTTTGTAAGATGGGACCAAACTTAATCACCATCCGACATATGCAATACATACTCTACATCATTCATTAACAGATTGAGATTCAATGTAATAACTATCCAACATATGCAATACATACTCTACATCGTTCATTAACAGATTGAGATTTGATGCAATAACTAGTTATCTTTTTCAAGGACGGAGATTCAATAAAAGATAAAAATGAAAAAAATAAACTTTTTTCTTCAGTCCTTAGACCAAAAACGTTAAAAGAAAGTTTGAAATTTTTTCTAATACACGTGCTGATGGAAAAAGTCCTTGGATGGTATTACACATGATTGCAATCTTTCTTTGATAAATCAAATGACAGTGACCATCTTCTTATTTAAAGATCTCTCAACCATATCTCTGACTCATGGGGCATAGAGAATGAAGACAGATAAAACGTTTTGTTAATTATATTCCTCTTTTCATTGTCAATCAATCCCCGAATATCACCCAAACACACAAAATCTTATCTTAGCAGCTCTATCATGGCAGCTTGACATCACCCTCGTCATTAGTGTCACGCCAATAACGCAAAACCTTGCAATGTCAATGAGTTAGCATAGGTGTCACATCAGCTGCCTTGCCAAGTGCCAACCACATGAAGCTACATGTCGTACGTGTTTTTAGCAACGCTAATCACTCGATGCTTCCATGTGTCGCCTCAACTTCCGGCTCTTGGTGTTAGCCATCATCATCATGTGTGGTTGTATGCTACCTCAGACGTGTAAAGTTTAACATTCAACTATTCAAGACCTTACAAAGTCAAGCTTCACTTTTAGTAAGGGTAGTGTTAGACATATTATGACCAAAGTGGCCCAAACGGTAAGGCCATGTAATGATAGAACAAGCATATTAACCTTGGGTTAGTCTAGGGTTCTTTAGAGTATAAACTTTATATATAATAGGTTCATTGTAACACAAGAGCTTAATAGATAATATGTAACCATCAAGGGAGAAAATGGGCATTTGTCATTTTTGCCAAAATTTTTCAGCAAAATGCCCCATATCTAAAATTATTTAGAAAAATGCCCCTGTTTTGAAACTCAATTTTTAGAAAATTGAGTTTCTATTTAAAACTCGATTTTGAGACAATTGAGTTATAGCGAACTAAAAATTTACGAAAAAAATTCTAGAACTCTAGTTCAATGAACTCGAGTTTTATGTGAAGTACTCGAGTTCCTTGAAAAAATTCAAGTGGAACTCGAGTTCCATAAACTTGAGTATTTTACATGGAACTCGAGTTTATGGTACTTGAGTTTCAGAAAAAAAAAAAAAAAAAAAAAAAAAAAAATCGAAGTCTTCATTCGCTATAACTCGATGTTCTAAAAATCAAGTTATACATTTAAAACTCGATTTTTAGAAAATTGAGGCATTTTGCTAATTAGATTTAGACATGATTGAGGCATTTAAAACTCGATTTTCCTAATTAGATTTAAACATGAGGCATTTTGCTGGATATTTTTTTAAAAAAGGGCAAAATCTCATTTTCTCTAACCATCAAGGACTTTTTACTATAGAGACAAGCTGTCAAGCTAAACCACATAAACTTTCGTGTTCACTCTCTCTTTCATGCTTCCACTCATCAATCATCACCCAATCACACAATAACTTTGACAGTTACAATGGAGGTTGGGAGATTTAAATCCTAGATGTCTCAATTAGAAACACTAGGATATACCAACCAATTAAGCTACAAGGCTTTTGGCCAACACCAAATAATATATATTTTGGAACTTAGTAACACCTTGGTTCCTAAATCATTTAGTCAAACATCTATTTCTTGGTATCCTTCAGTATATTATGGGTTACTTCTTGACGTTTGCTTTCTTTCGAAAAATATTTTTGTTGATTGTATTCTTGAAACAAAGGATTTCCATAGTTTATGCATCGACTACAAACACATATTTTTTGAGCTATCACGTGAACTCCTATAAATTGTTAGACTTAATAGAAGTCAAAAATAGAAAAAGATTTTGATGTTGCTTATTCTATGGAAATTGATATTTGAAAAATAGTTGGAATTGGTGAAGTTGAACTAGCTGTATTTATCGGATTTTGTTTATAATTTGAGGATTTAGAGAGTGGTAAAATGACAATGGCAATGCAAGTCCAGCTGAGAACAATTTACATTAGTTGGACATTAGTTAGGAGTACATTGAAATTATTCTGTACGCCCCAACAAGTATATCTATAAATAATATAATATATTTATTGATAAGCAGATTTTTTCCAATCGAAATGAGAGTAACATCTGCTGCAAGCTACTTCCCCTCCTATATCACACAATCAAGCTCCTTACAATTTTCTTGGACATCAGCGAAACAAGCCCATGATAGTCACAAAAGTTAACCCAATTGATTTTCTTCTCATCACCATGCTTGTTTCATAGTGAAGCTTTTTTTCTCTACTGCACGAATACTCCCTTTTTACTCACGTACCCGTATTCGATACATATCATACCAGTATTCTACCGAATACCTCTAAGATACTTGGCCAATCAATTTATTTATTTTTAAGTGCCAATACATCTAGGATGGATCTCTGATATGACTTAGATATAGTTGTAACCCAATCCCGGTAGTGAGAGATAGCCTGAACTTGTAAACAATTTTATTTATATTCTTTATATATTGGTTTCAATGTTGAATGCTTATCTAATTATATTTTATTTACTCTTTTGGATCTTGGTTTATATTCTACACAACATTTAATGTTCATAGATTCAATTTATTATCCATTATTGTTTTTAAATTGATATATGCTTAACAATATATAAAAAATAAATGCTTAAAAATATATTTAATAAGTAATTGATACACATAACCCCAGTGTATCGTACCCTAAGTTTTTCAAGAAACGTTGTATCCTTATACCTGTACACGTACCGTACCAATACTTGTATCTGTACCGGTGCAACTTAGCTTTTTTTTTTTTCTTTTTTTTTTTTAAGTAATTAATGAAGTTTTATTGAAAAAAAAAAAAATTACTTCATGTTCACAATGATGAGGACGAATTTTCTCTAGAAATTATGATAGTGAGAAAGACATGTAGCATTGATTATAGATTGCTGGGATAAAATATTCTTTTCTAATTTGTTTTTATTTTATTTTCTAATTTGTTTTTCATTGCCACAACTAATTTAATTGAGAGCCTCCATGCCTGGAATAACTTGGTGATTCTCCACAAACTTCACCAGCTCCTCAATTGTTTCTAGATTTTGGAATTATGAGAGGAACTATGACCCTTGTCTTTGTTGGTACTTCTGGAGCCATGAGTCTTCCATCCTCCACCCATTGATTCTATAACACGGCTGATAGGCCAAGAATATATTGACCCCTTGGGTAAATTAACTAATTAATTAGCTAAGTAAATTAATTAAGTCAATTTAACATGCAATATGCGTGGTAGCACAAACAAATCACAAAATAACTAAATGCTACGAAAATTAAATTTGACATGAGTGATTTGTTTACGAATGGAGAAAACCACCGAGGCAAAACCCCACTGGGTGAATTTAAGGTCACCACTTTCGAGAATCCACTATTATCAAAACAAGCAGTTACAAGTAAAGGAATCCAAGTACCTTATACCAACCTACAATTGAACCCTTACCCCAGTACACAATTGGACTTGCAATGTAGTGATAATCTCTCATTTCAATGCACAGCTCCCAGTACATGACTAACCAATCGATGCGCGGATCCCAGTACAAAGATGTTGGCTGCAAAGTTCTTCAGTTCATCCACATGATGAAGATCAAGAAGCTCCTTAGTTACAAAAACCTACGGCGTACAAACGCAGCAGCTTCTTTTAGAGAAATATGAACTAGGTCAACTTTTGTCTCTGGTCACACAATGCATTAAGGGATGCTCTGATCTCTTGTGTGATGACCTTTAAAATAATCCTTATATATGTCTAGGGTTGTGAGAAAAGAAATCATACACAAATAGCTTGGATATGCATGAAAAATAGATCTGAAAATCTGATTTTTGTAAACCTCGATAGATAGACTATCTGTCAAGCTACTGTCAACCATTAGGCTAAAAGCTCCTTTTAAACCTCGATAGATACAATTTGTCAAGCTATCTGTCGAGCTTTAAAATAAAACAATTCTTCACTTGATTCTTGAATAGACTTGCATCGCTTTAACTCTTGACTTGAACACAATGTTGCTTGAAGACTTAAACCATCCTAGATCTACCCAATTACAAGTAGAGTGTGTTTTGCCAAAGGATTAACAAATTCTAAATAACCTATGTACATAACAAGTTCCACATATGTCCTAACAACGGCGATTCTGATTTCTCAAATGCCTTTTCAATTCAGTGTCTTTAGTAATCATGGTCTGATTATCTTCCTCCTGGGAAAACAAACTTACATTAAAATGGCTTTGCATTCCACCAATAGCTTCTAATATATAAAAGAGATGTTTGAACATCACAAACAATGTAGCATCTCTAGCCAATGAGCTCTAACTCAATGAGCTCTAACTCAAACAATGTAGCATCTTTACTAAAGATAAAATTGAAGATCATGAACAAAATCCTGAATTTATTTATAAAAAGAAAAAAAAAGAAAAATCATGAAATGATAATGTACCTTGTCAAAAGCATCTCGAGTTTCAGGTGCATTGGTTTGACCCACTTTAGAGTTTTGTTGATTCTACTCTTCACTATGTTCCTCATCATAATTTAATGTCTACAAAGTTACATATTGATGATGCCAAAAATTGTCAGTAAAGTACATGATCCTTGCATGCTTTAGATAAGACCTGTATAACAAAGAAGAAGAAGAAGAAGAAGAAGAAGAAGACCTTATAGAGAATGCTTGTGTGGTACCGGCCAAATACCATTCGAAGGTTAAGTTAAAGAACTTTCACAACTCTAAAGTGCTAGAGCTGGAGGAAATTATGTGTACCTTGATTTCTAAGGGTTTTGAATTTTTATAGTAATGTAGAACCGACTTTAGTTTCCTGGCGAAGAAGATGTTTCCTTGTAGGGATGATCCTCTTTAATACATGTATTTTACGAGATCTTTCCATATAGAGATTTGTTTAACTATGGTTAATCGTGGAGTACAAGACATTTCCATTTGAAGTTCCTTGAGGACCAATTAAACCATGTGGGTGCCACGTGGCTTTGCCACCATCCACTTTATATCCGTCTGCTTTCCTGTCTGTCTACTATACAGAGTCCGTCCACCACCTATTACAGTTGCGGTTTTGCGAAATGAGACCGTCTACTTTAATTTTGTCCTCTTCAGTTGCCCCCTAACTCTATGGGTTCATCGCCTTATCTCCTAGATGGACCCGTAGAGTGACGGTTTAACTCAACCCTTAGGAAATGCATTCTAATTTGACAAGCTAGCCTAGTGCCATTAATGCAATAAGGGCACATGGCATGTTTCTAGTGGCTAATTGCTCGTACAGAAGCGTCCCATTGTCTTCTGTGCCATTCCTTCTCTCTCTCTCTCTCTCTCTCTCTCTCTCTCTCTATATATATATATATATATATATATATATATATATATATATATATATATATATTTGTTGCTTCTCCCTCTCATTTTTACTGTCCACAACTCGTCGCTTTCTGGTGACCGTTCACTTGTCCGTCATCTACGTAGACCTTTAGAGTCTTAGGGGTTTAGCCATCACGTGTAGGTGACAGATGTCTAGTGAGGCGTTGAGTGATCAATCGTGTGTCCGCGAAGGAGCAGGCTACGATGAGGTGTATCCATCTAGTCATGACGACTCCGGCACTTCTCATCACGAAAGGGATCCATCTGCCAGTTCTCCTTTGGAGGAGGATAAAGACGTGGACGTGGTCGGATCAAAGGGGGGCTTAGGTGGTGACTCAAATAGTTCAAGCAAAATCTACGTTGAACCTCCCACCTAGTCCGTTATAGGTCCAAATGGCCTTAGGGAGTTTATCCTTCTCCCATTATGGACGATAAACGATTTTCATTATACCGTCAAGTAAAAACACTTCGAGTCCCTTAAGGAGAGGTACCAGATCCCCATCAACATCTTTATCTGCTTACCTTTTAAGTTTGAAAAGTGTTACTACAAGGGTCGAGGACGTTTGGGTATATGAGTAGATGTTTAAGGCGAGACTTAGGTTCCCTCTAAGTGCTCTTCATCGTCGTCTTCTTCAATACCTAGGGCTTGCTGTCACCTAAATCTCTTTGAATGGCTAGAGAGTGTTTCTTGGTGCAAAAGTCTTGTATGGAGTATTGAGTGACAAGGAGCGTAGGATAATAGTGGAGGAGTTCTTCCATTGCTACAGTCCATCTCAGATCAGCCAGTCCAAGGTTATGTACAGCTTCCTACCAAGGAAGCTTGTACTTAGGCTAGTGTGTGACACTTTTGACTCCAACAGAAACTGGAAGAGTCAGTATTTCTTCATCTAGGGTGACGACTGGATGTATCACCCACATGATTAAGAGTACATGCCCATAGACAAAACTTGGGGCATATTCCTCCATTTGGTAGGTGTCCGTCTGGCTTGAATTTTATCTTTTATTTATCGTTGTTGGTCTAACCGTCCCCTTTTTTGCAACTCAAGACCATCCAGAGGCGACCTTGGAGTAATGGAGCTTTCTAGAGAAAATTTTTTTGATTAAATTGAAGAAGAGGACGTGGGCGAAGCTTGTTACCTTGGACACGATTCATTGGTACTGCGACGGTCCTGAGCCCACTGAAACTGCCCGTCGCTACGACAGTTAGGCACGCAAACGTAAGTCCGTCGTCCCTTATTTTCTCCTTTTAATTATTGTAATTTACCTAACTTTTTCTTTCCATCTACCTTGATGTAGAAATGGAGGAAGGCAAGAGGAGAGCCTTTATAAAGCAGGAGGCTATTGCAAAGAAGAAGTAGGAAGGCAGCTTGCCTCCTAAGGTTGTCGTTCAATTCATCCCGTTCATGAAGAGGAGATGGTTGGAGAAGACCGACCATCCCCTTAAAATATCCAAGGTCATGGCGGAGTCAACTGTTAGGGTTAAGGCTGAAACAAAGAAGACGCCTAACTTGCCCGGTTTGGGGAAGGGTAAGGGTCTCATAACGGGTTAGGTTCCCATCACCAAAAAACCACTCGTCCTCTTCCGTGAGGACCCTTGGTACGCACTGGAGTAGCTTTCGTCCATCATCAAAGCCGACGATTATGAGGACTTAAGCAATCATGCAACTGAGGCCATGGGGGAGACGGGTCTCTTTAGCATTGCACAGGTGAATATGCCCGTCCCTTTCCTCTTTTTGTCAAATTGTCTCTGTACTCTTTTAACCCTTTCTTGGTTTCTGCATGAGATGCTAATGATAAAAGGGTTGACGAACTGTTGTCTTTCTCATGAAATGGCGTTGGACCGTGTCAGGGCTAAGGCAAAGGCGACGGTGGCAGAGCTGAAGGCCTGGAAGGTGGTCCAGGAGAAAAAACTTGCAGCATCAGAGCAACTTCGGGGCGAATTGGAGAAACAGATGGAGGTGCTGAGGAAAGTCCTTGAGGACAAGGAAGGAGAAATCAAAGACGCCAATGATCAGTTCCATCAGGCTAAGGAAGATGCGATACAGGAGTATCGTGATTCCAATGCCCTCCTAGCGGAGCTCAGCGACTCGTTTGTGGACGGCTTTGATGACTACTTCTGTCCGGTCAAGGCTTCTTTTCCTAACTTGGACCTGTCCCACATTTTCATTGACCCCCAGGCCTAGACTCCAGCCCAGCCCGTCTACTCTGAAAGCACCAACGAGCTGTTCGTTGATGACACTGTTTGCTGACCCTTAAGGTAACGGGGAGACTGCTCCTGTCGATGAAGCCAAAATCGTTGGGGACGAAGCCTGGCCACTTGGGGGGGATCAGACTGCCAAAAGGAAGGACGGAGAGGACCCTGTGGATCAAGAGTAAATCTTTCTTTTTTTATTTAATTTTTCTTTTAAACATGTAAAGATTTTTGGGAGAACAATGTTTCTAGTTAACCGTTGCCTATTTTAGGCCTTGCATGTAGACATTTGCCCTTTATTGGGCTTTTATAATATTTTAATATTTGGTGTCTGTATTTTGATCATATACCTGTCAATATATGTTTGCAATATATTCGTCCACTTATGGACTTGATAAATTCAAATCATTCCTTGGGACGAACCTGTCCACTCGGGGACTTAATGAATGTGAGTCATCCTGTTAGGATGAGCCCATCCGTTTGTGTACTTAATAAGTACAAGTCATCTCCTTAGGATAATCCCGTCCACTTTGTTAATAAATGTAAGTCATCCCTTTCAGGTGAGCCTGTCCACTTGTGGACTTAATAGATATAAGCCATCCTTTTAGGATGATCTCGTCCACTTTGTGGGCCTAACAGATATAAGTCATCCCTCTAGGATGAGCCTGTCGACTTGTTGATTTAATAGATATAGGCCACCCTTTTAGGATGATCCCGTCCACTTTATGGACTTAATGAATGTGAGTCATCCCTTTATGATAAGCCCGTCCACTTGTGGACTTAATAGATATAGACCACCCTTTTAGGATGATCCCGTCCACTTTATGGACTAAATGAATATGAGTCATCCCTTTAGGATGAGCCTATCCACTTGTGGACTTAATAGAAATAGGTCATCCTTTTAGGATGACCTGTCCACGTTGTAGACTTAGTGAATGTGAGTCATCCTTTTAGGATAAGTCCGTCCACTTGTGGACAAAATAGATATAGCCACCCTTTTAGGATGATCCTATCCACTTTGTGGACTTAACAAATAGTAAACATACGCACAACATATCTGAATTACTCCTCTTATTATGAAAAACATGTATGTAGAAATTGTTCTTAGAAAGAAATAAAAAAAACCACCCTTCGAGCCTAAATAGTACTGTGAATAGTAAAAATTATCTAAGAGGAAGTAAACTAGAAATGAGGAGTGTCGCCGTTCATACCCTTGTCTACTAGTAGTATTTTTTTAGGTGTTTCCCGTTCTATGGGTGGAGCAGTTTTTGCCCATCCAGCGTCTCCAAGTGGTAGGTACCTCTCCTCTGCCATGACGCGATCCTGTAGGGTCCTTGCCAATTAGGTCCTAGCTTTCCCTCTCCTGGATTTCTTGTCATCACCTTCCTCAAGACAAGATTCCCAACTTGGAAGTCCCTGTTTCTAACTTTGGAGTTGTAATGCTTGGCCATGAGGTCCTGGTACTGTGTTAAACTTTGCTCAGCCATCGCTCTGACTTCGTCCACTAAATCATACTGAAGGCGCATAGCTTTATTGTTCCTACTCTCTTCATGATTTTCAACTCTGTAACTTTTAAGTCCGACCTTAGCTGGGATGACTGCCTCGCTTCCATATGCTAGTCGAAACGGAGTCTCTCTTGTAAGTGTCCTTGTAGTCATCCTGTAAGCCCATAAAATGCTTGGTAATTCTTCCAGCCATATTCCCTTTACTCCCTCGAGCTGAGTCTTGATGATTTTGAGCAAGGATCGGTTCGTGATTTCAACTTGTGCGTTGGCTTAAGGGTGGGCAGGTGATGAGTAGCGATTCTTGATCTTCAATTGTGAGCAAAAATCTCTGAATGAATCGTTGTCTCAAACTGTTTCCCGTTGTTCGAGACTAGTACTCTAGGTATACCGTACCTGCAAATGATGTTCCTCCATACAAAGTTTCAGACATTCTTCTTCGTGATGGTGGCGAGGGCTTTGGCTACCCATTTGGTGAAGTAGTCTATACCGACTACCAAGAACTTCAATTCTCTAACTATTGTTGGGAACGGGCCCATGATATCCAACCCCCATTGAGCGAGGGGCCATGGAGCTGTCATTGGGGTGAGCTCCTCTGTTGGTTGCCTGATGAGGTTGCCAAACCTCTGACACTTATCACAAGCTTTGACGTACTCATAGACATCCTTCTGCATGGTGGGCTAATAGTATCCTACCCTAATCAGTTTATGCACTAAAGACCGCGATCTTGAATAGTTCTGGCATACTCCTTCATGGATTTCTCTCATGACATAATCTGCTTCCTCGGAGTTAAGACACCTCAGGTGCAGACGGGAGAAGCCCCTTTTGTACAAGATGCCTTTTATTAGTACGAACCGTGCTACCTGTACCTTCAACTTCGTAGCAGCTTCCTTACCGTCTGGTAGCATATCGTCCTTCAATTAGGAGGCTATTGGCGTGGTCTAGTTTTTTTCGGAACCTATCTCCTGCACACTGATGCTGTTTATTAATCGTGAATTTTGAACAAAGGATAGTACCTGGCTAGGGATAAGCATGTGTTCTGCTAATGCAGCCTTGGCGAGGTGATCGACTTGCTTGTTCTCCTTCCCTTGGGATTTGAACGAACTTCGCTTGGACGTCGTTCCCTTGATACTTTACTTGCTCCAGGTACTTCTTCATCCGTTCGCCCTTGCATTCGCAATCACTGGTCACTTGACTTCTGACTACCTGAGAGTCGCAAAACATGACCACATTTGTAGCTTCTGCCGCTCTGGCTAGGTCTAGCCTTGCTATTAAGGCTACGTACTCCGCCTCGTTATTAGTCTTAGGGAAGTCAAGTCGAATCATGCATTTGATTTCGTCACCTTCTGGAGAATGCAGTACTATGCCAGCTTTGCCTACCTGTTTGTTGGACAATCCGTTCGTGTGGATACTCCATTGCAACTGCGCTCCTGCCCCTTGGTCCTCCTTGTTAATGAATTCTGCGATGAAGTCAGCGATGACTTGCCCTTTTATGGCCATTAGTGGGTGATACTGGATGTCGAATTCGCCTATAGCGTCATCCGCCCAACTACTTCAGGGCTGCTCATTGCTTTTTATAGGGGTTTATCTATCAAGACGACCACAGTGTAAGCTTGGAAGTATGGTTTAAGCTTACGAGCTACAATTACCAACGCGAAGGCGAGCTTTTCTATCAGGGGGTACCTCTTTTATACGCCTCGGAGCGCCCGGCTAGTGTAGTATACAGGCTTCTGTACCCTGTCTTCTTCCCTGACTAAGGCTGCGCTGACAGCTGCTGGGGAGATGGCCAGATAGAGGAACAATTCCTCCCTCAGTTTTGAGGGACTCAGTAGCAGTGGGGAGGAGAGGTATGCTTTCAAGTCTTCGAACGCTTGCTAACATTCAGCCGTCCATTCAAACGACTTCTTCAACGTGCAGAAGAAAGGCAGGCACTTGTCCCTTGCTCTTGAGACGAACCTATTTAGTGCGACTACTTTGCCGTTGAGGCTTTGTACTTCCTCGATATTCATTGGCGACGTCATCTCCATTATTGCCTATATTTTGTCCTGGTTAACCTCAATACCTCTTTGGGATACCATAAACCCTAGGAACTTTCCAACCATCACCCTGGATGCACATTTGTTCTAATTTAGTTTCATGTTGTACGAACGAAGGGTATCAAAGCTTTCCCTAAGGTCGTCCAAATGGTGGTCTTCTAGTAGACTCTTTACTAACATGTTATTGACGTAGACTTGAACGTTCCTTCCAATCTGATGTGCGAACATCTTGTTCATCAACATTTGATATGTGGCACCCGCGTTCTTGAGACCTAATGGCATTACTTTATAGAAGAAAAGACCATGGCTAGTGACGAAAGAAGTCTTCTCCTGATCAACTTCGTCCAGCTTGATCTGGTTGTAACCAGAAAATGCGTCCACGAAGCTCAGCAATTAGTATCTTGCGGTCGAATCCACCAAGATGTCAATCCGTGGAAATGGGTAGCTATCCTTGGGGCATGCCCTATTCAATTCCATGAAGTCTACGCACATCCTCCACTTCCCGTTGGCCTTTTTGACCATCACCATGTTAGCCAGCCAATCGGGGTAGTATACTTCTCGTATTAACTTTGCTTCTAGCAACTTGAGAACCTATTCTACTATGGCCATGTCCTGTTCTTGCGCGAATACCTGCTTCTTCTGACGGATGGGAGAAAAAGAGGGCGATACGTTCAGCTTATGGACTATGACCGAAGGATCGATTTCGAGCATGTCTTCATGGCTCCAAGCGAAGATGTCCTGGTTCTCCCTTAGAAATGATATGAGTGCCCAACGGGCTGGCAGGCTAGCAAGTGTACCTATTCTTGTCATTCACTCGAGCTTAGAGTCATCAAGGAGTACCTCTTCCAAACATTCTTTTGGTTCTGCCACCGTCCGATGTTCTTTTATGCACATGGTTTGTAAATGGTCGTCCATCTCCAGCATGGTAATGTAGCATTCACATGCTACTACTTGATCTCCTCGTACCTCTCCCACTCTATATTTGGTGGGGAACTTGATTAACAGGTGATAAGTAAAGGTTACGACCTTCCACGAATTAAGGGTAGGACAACCCAAGATGGCGTTATATGCGGATGAACAGTCTACAACTAGGAATATGACATCCTTGGTGATTTGTTGAGGGTAGTCACCGACTATTACGGGCAAAGTGACTGCACCAAGTGGGTACACTCTTGTTCCTCTGAATCCAACGAGTGGTATGTTAGTTGGAATCAGCTGTTCTCTCTCAATCCTCATCTGCTGGAAGGCTGGGTAGTAAAGTCTAGCGGCAAAGCTCCCATTGTCCACCAGGACCCTGTGAGTGTTGTAGTCCCCAATCTATATGCTTACTACAAGCGCATCGTCGTGTGAGTGGTGGAGACGTTGAGCATCCTCCTCTATAAACCCGATTATAGGGTTATCGATGCGCGCCATCTTCGGGACTAAACCCATCAACTGGACTTTCTGAAGCATCCTGAGACGGGTCTTGCACGCCTTCTTGGTCGAACAAGAAGTTGTAGTGCCCCCTACAATCATCCTTATGTCTCCTATGGGTGGTCTGGGATGCTCGTTTTCCCTTCAGGCACCTTGCCCATGTGGTTGGCCCGTCCTTTCTTTGCTAACGAATCTTTGTAATTTTCCTTGTCTGATCAAGGCTTCTATTTGCTGCTTCATGTCGTAGCAGTCAGACGCATTATGGCCATAATCTCGGTGGAAAAGGCAATAATTATCTCTAGACCTCTTGTTGGGGTCTCCTTTTAGCTTGCCAAGAAATGTCAAGGATCCTTTGTCCTTAATCTGCATTAGGACCTAATCAATTGGGGCATTTAGTAGGGTGAAACTCGCGAACCTTCCAGTGGGGGATTTGGAGCGCCTATCCTCTCGTCTATCTCCCGTCCTTGTGGCCTTCCGTCCCATATCTTGTTATGTTTCTTCTTGTCTTTCTCTCTTTCTTGGGCTTTTCTCTCTTTCTCTACTGTTCATGTACTTTGTAGCCCTGTAAAGTACGTCCGACATGGTTTTCATGTCATTTTTGTATAAAGAAAACAAAAAATTCCCCTTCCGTAACCCATTGGTGAACACAGCCACGAATATCTTGTCGTCAGCTTCATTAATCGAGAGGGCCTCCTTATTGAAGCAGGTGATGTAAGACCTCACTGTCTCATCCTCTCGTTGCTTGATATTCATTAGGCATGCAGTGGACTTCTTGTACTTGTGCCTCCCGATAAAGTGTGAGGCAAACTGGGCGCTCAACTCCTTGAAGATACTGATAGAGTTTGGCATCAATCTGCTAAACCGTATTCTTGTGGGACCTCTCAATGTAGTGGAAAAGGCTCTGCACATGATCTTGTCCGCTATGCCTTGCAAATGCATGAGGGTCTTGAACGACTCCAAGTGGTCCAAAGGATCCCTTGACTTGTTGTAGGCTTCTACTTGTGGCATACGGAACTTCGATGGGAGGGGGAATGAAGTGACAGATGCAGTGAAGGGTGAATCCGTCCAATGTACCAGTTCGTCAAGATCACTTGATACCTGTCCTCTAAGGGCGTTCATCATCAAATCCATTTGTTCCTTCATCATCTACATCTCCACGACCAGTTGCAGCGAGGCGATATCTGTGGAAATCGGTTTACTCATGGCATTGCCGCCTTCTGGCCCTTCTCTATTCTGCATACCGTTGGTGTGCTGAAGGCTGTCCCCCTCTTGCTCCTCTTCTTGATTTTGGGGCTCGGCGTCCCTTTGGCGCAGCTGTTCTTCAAGGTCATGGTTTTGCTTGGTGAGGCGTTCAACAGCCGTGGCAAGCACTTGAACCTATCTCCCAAGGGCAGTGGTACGTGGTTCGTCTCCTTGGTTATTGTTGGTGGTCGCCATTGAGCGAGTAAGAACCATGCAACTTTTTGTCCGGGAAGCGGTAATATGGCTTATGAACCCTTCCCACAAACGATGTCAACTGATGATGCCGAAAATCGTCAGTAAGGTACACGATCCTCGCACGCTCTAGATGAGACCTGCACAACAAAGATGAAGAAGAAGAAGACCTTATAGAGAGTACCGGTGTGGTACTGGCCAAATACCCTCCAAATGTTAAGTTAGAGAACTTTCACAACTCTAGAGTGCTAGAGCTGGGGGAAATTATACATACCTTGATTTCTGAGAGTTTTGGGTTTTTATAGTAGTGTAGAACCAACTTTGGTTTCTTGGCAAAGAATGTGTTTTCTTTTTGGGAATATCCTCTTTAATACACATATTTTACGGGATCTTTCCATATAGAGATTTGGTTGACTATAGTTAATCGTGAAGTACAAAGACAATTCTATTTGAAGTTCCTTGAGGACCAATTAAACCATGTGGGTGCCACGTGGCTTTGCCACTATCCACTTTCTATCCGTCTGCTTTCCGGTCCATCTGCCATAGAGAGTTCGTCCATCACCTAGTACAGTTGCTCTTGGTAGGTTCTACAAAACGAGACCGTCTACTTTAATTTTGTCCTCTTCACATATCATATAAGAAATTACAATGACAATTTTTTTTTTTTTTTTGGTAAAAGAAAATGGTAAAATTAGAAGAAAATGATACAGAAGAGAGAGATTTTAGGTTGCATTAAAGACAAGAAAATATATGTGGTGCAGAATTTGATGTTGAAACATTGAAAAATAGACTACTGACTTGAACCAATCTTAAACCAAACAAGGTATCCAATGAAGCTTTATTTGGTCATTTAAACTGCTACTTCAAAATTGAAAGATTTAAATACCTTACTCATTGATTATTTGCAAGCATAACAATTTCAAAAACTATTGCCAAAAACATATTCACATGTTTCCACTCAAGAAATGGGTTTTGCTAGGCTATCCATCTTTCATTGTTTCACAAGATCTTTCGAAATCTCATTAAAATTTTAAACCTTGTATCCATGCCAAAATTTGATGAACAAAAGCTTGTATCTTTAAAATTTTCCAACTAGATGCTCATTCTCTTGATCTAAACCCAAACCAGTAAGTTGCCAAGTCATATGTTAAGTTCAAATTAGATGAAAGCAGTAGCGTATTATTCCGGACCAAGTGCATAGAGATTAACACCCCCCACCCCCCCCAAAAAAAAAACATTGTAAATGAGCATAATACTTTTTTTATAAGTAAAAAATAAATTTAGTAAAAAAAAAAAAGGGTAAGGTTCACACACACAGGATGTATATCAAACCACATTACACTCATATTTGAAAATTCCAAAGTCAACAAAGACAATGTGGGGAGTGCTGCCAAAGCCAGACATTCCAATCATACAATGACCTCAATGAAGACTGTTTGATAACATGATTAAGATTAAAAAAGATTCAAATGTTCTACCATTTTGGTTGTGCCAAACTGCCCCCATTAAACATTATATATTTAATAACCCTGCATTTCTGGCCAAGCCTAGATATCTTGATTCTATGAGTTATAATTCAATTGTTCACAACTCAATCTGCGTATAGCGTCCCATGAATCCCATAACAGAAGGGAGTTTAGTTTTATTCTGTGCATATTGAAAGGTTGATTCAATTAGCATAAACAGTTCTTTCTCACCAAGCAAGAGTTCAGACATATAAGCAGCACCTCATCCAATCTATTAGATATTTGCTTAGGGCCTCAGCCCTGAAAATTTTGTGAGATAGATAGCACAAACTGCTTCATTAGAGTGAAAGATTATGAATAATAAACCTGCTCTTCTAGTACTTGTCCAAAAGAAAAAATACCTGCTCTACCAAATGCAGAGAATCAACATCACTTATTTCTGATTCATCTAACTTAGAACTGTGTCCTCCATCTTCACTTTCTTCACCACCTGAATCTGCATCCTTCTCGATCCCTCCTTCAATGAATTGCATGCAATATCAATATATTTAACAGCATTGGTACAGAATCATAGATCAACAACAACAACCAAAATTTTGGGGTCAGCTACAAACCCTCAACAGATTAGTTAGAGTTGGTGGTATAGAATCATAGATGAGAAATATACTTTTCAGAACATACTTCCAAATAAGAAAAGTACATGCCAGGCCGAGAAACAGTCCTACTAACTCATAGAAAGTCCGCCACATGGACATCTGAGAAAAAGTGCAAGAAGAAAAGAATATCCAAGAAAGTACAACTTTGGAATTCTTTAAACCTGTCATGCCGGCTACCTTCTCCACGAGCAATGCATTTATGCCCTTGATAATAAACTAAACATAACTCAAACCAACAGATATGCAGAAAAAGCGCAAAAGTTATAAATGATGAATCTGGATTTGCATAGGTTATGAACGAACATATGGAAGTTGGTGTGCCTGATGCACATTGATTTAATAGATTGGTCTCTTAGCCACCTCTAAAAAAACTATATGATTGTGTCATTATACTAGTTGATGGGACCAGTACAGAGGCTAAACTGTATAACACTAGGGAGAGACAGATAAGTGGAACTAAAAGAAGATAGATGAAAGATTAATTGTTTGTGCTAAAAAATGCCCAAGATGAGACCGTTTATCTCAATTTTTAAGAGCATTTATTTTCCTCAATGTGGTTTAAGTTTTAAAGTTGGAAGAATGAAGAAATTAAATTATTGATAATAATACAAAGTAGCTTGGCAGCATGGAGAAGTACTGCCATAGTGTGATTGACACATGCCCCATCAAATTAGAGTGATTGGTCCTAAAGGTTGGAAATTAATTGAAAATCTTCAGTCAATGAGTGTCAATTAAATGAAAACACAAAAATGAATGCTGAGCAAGAAAAGGATTATAAAAAAAAAAATGCATGGAATTATAAACGACCTAGAGCCAATGCAGGAGAAGTTTACAATCTGGTGGCTATAATAAGAATAATTATCATTTATCACTATTGTAGAAATAGTACCAAGATGGAAATTCATTTTTTATTGATAAGTTACACATACATGCAGTAGCTCTTGAACCCACAACCTCACCTCACCCTTCATCCCATTATTATGATAGAAGGAATTTCCAGCTAAGCTATAGCTCAGTGGCTTATCAAATTGGGGATGCAGACAGTCACCCAAGCCTATTAGTCAGAATAACCAACAGTGTGTTACACAATGGAAACCCGGTAGAATAATTGTTTACAAACAGTTGGTCTAACTCTTTTCAAGAAATTAAATCTGAGAGATCTCTTGAATTAGAGCTGTTCCTGACTGAGCCCATCTAATAGGATCTCCATGTTGGTTCAAATTTTCTCATAACAGAAAGAAAAACGCATCAAATGGAAAATATCTATAGATCTTAAACCTCTAAAAGCCAATAAATAGGACCAATGTTATGCTTTGATGAAGGGTCAATGTGGTCAAGATAATCAATGGCATTGACTGGAGGCAGCTTCAACAGGGACCAGCTACACATACGCATCCCACTGGGATATTTGTGCCTCTGCACTGACAAGACTAATTCCCACACCAGCTTAAAATTTTTTTTAATAAGTTGATAATTACAATAGGGGAGGGGGCTTTGAACCCGAGATGTCTCTATTAGAAACACCAAGATGTGCCGATAGAGCTACAAGACTCTTGGCCCCATGCCAGCTTCTATTGAAATGGAATTTATGATTTGAGACACTATACATCTGTTTTCAACAACTACTGAGGTCGGAAACCCAGGCAAAGAAAACACAGGACAAGAAAAAAAATTGAGTTCAAATGCACCACCCTAAGTACCATTCACATGCATTGATGTTGCCACCAAGACATTCATCTTCATTATTGACACCAATCATCTTCAATATCCAACCCACCAAGGAAGGAAACTGGACAAAGCAAAAGTGACCACTCAAGCTTAATCTAAGTTATATAACCAGAGCAACTGGATGCAATCCAATGCATATTTTGGTACTGAAAGGTTCCATTCCAAGTTGATGGCTTAATGCACAAATTAGATTCAAAATTTAAATAAAATAATTAAAACTTATATAGTGCCAGGATTCATTGAATTAAAAAAAAATGACTGTACAGGGAAAGTCAGGGTAAGTATTTCTGTGTTACAACATTAGAGACAGCAGCAGAGTACAACTAAATACTTGCTAAAAAAAATGCAGTAGAGAAAATCCCAAAATAAGGATACAGATACAATAAATTGATCCAACTATAGATACAACAAACTTTAATATTTGGTTATTTGTTAAGAACTATCATTCAAGTAAAATGTATATAGATAAGATTGCATGTGTCCCTATATTATGCATTAACAATGAAGGCACTATTCACACAATAAAGTCAAAAATCCATGTCATAAACCTTATATACCTTTACAATTGTATTCCTATCATGATATCTTGGGGGGGGGGGGGGGGGAGGTGACCTATTCACCTATTCATAAGGTTTGAGGTGTCCAGTATATAACCTCAAGAATCCAGGAAATAGAAAATGTAAAAAGTAAAGGGCTTTCTGTAAAAATGAAATAAAAAGAAGTTCCACACATAATGCACAAAATATTCTATTGGATATGAGCACAAAAAACTTATGATTATCTTGTAATAGTACCCCATGTTAATTAGCCATAAACCATCTCTCTCAAAAGTTTTATGTTAAATTTCAGTGTCTCTTCTGATTGAATCATGATTTAAAATTTATAACAATCTGGAAAACAATACAATATGTTACTTGAGATAACAAAGGGAGACTCAAGGAGCTGAATCACATGCAAGAAACACAAGCATGTATATGAGGTTAACTTGTGCCGTAGTTCCAACCAGTTACACAATAGGTATTGCTTGGATATTCTTCAGAGATGTTATTTATTTGTTTTTTTTATTGATAGATTACATGTGTGGGATGGGTCTTGAATGCATGGCCTCACCCTTGACCTTGCTTTTACAAGGTGGAGGGGCCATTTGAACCAAAGTTCATTGGCTACAAAGAAACTCTTTCTTTCATAAGCAGTCATATTATTTTAGCCTTTCAGAGAAGAAGGTACTAGAAGCAATTCCCAATCATCAAAAATGGTGTCAATGCATCCAAGAATAGCACCAGAACACTTACTGACCTCTTGCGGAAAAACTCAAAGATGCATTAAACATCATGATTGGAGTTCCTGAAAATTTTGAAATTATTAAGGTATTAGTAAATATATATCCAACAAAAATATTGATATCAAATATAACAATTTCCTATTAGAAAAAACAATGATCAGAAATAAATGAATACAATGATAAATGACACTGCATTGGAAGAGGAGGTGTTTCTTACATTTTTGCATTATGATGGTTTACAGATACCATTTGTAGAAAATCAATCATGGTGACCTTCTCATCATCATCAATCTACAAAGTATAAACATTGAGAAATAATCACTAATTCAGAAGTTGAATGAGGAAGCTGATAAAACATTATGGATATAAAGCATCATGTCAATCCAATGAATTCATTAATAATCATGACATATATATTGTGAGGGGATTGCAGAATATATTCCTCATGTCTGCAAATGTGAAATGACAATCCTGCATGATCAAGTTATAGAAAATCCTTTAAAAGTCAGAGAGAACCCTGTTTATGTACCACTTGAAAGGAAATATCCTATATTTTGTAGGGAATTTCTCCTATTTAATTTGGTGTCTCCTGCAATTTTTTTAATAAAAAATTTGGTAAGTTACACACACACACAATGGGTTCTGAACCCACAATCTCACCCTACATCATTTTTGTCAAAGAAGAAAGCATAATTTAAACTAGAGTTCATTGCTTGTGCAACACTAGTTTAGACACCTACAAAACAATTTACCTTTTTTAAAAACTAAAAATGCGAAGAAAGCTAAATGTGGTTACATTTTAATAAATTTTCTTATGATTATTTTTCAATCTATATGGTTCTTCACCATGTAACCAAACGTCCAATAATTTTAGATT
Source organism: Castanea sativa (assembly GCF_040712315.1). Lineage (NCBI taxonomy): Eukaryota > Viridiplantae > Streptophyta > Magnoliopsida > Fagales > Fagaceae > Castanea > Castanea sativa. The sequence goes on along the minus strand of NC_134019.1, from coordinate 7,604,295 downwards.
AGCAGCAGAGTGAGTTTGTCATTCATTTAAAGTAGTAAAGAATTTTTCCATCTGAATGTCAAATGAGAAGGAAAATAAAGATATATTACAAATTGAGATAAGAGTTGCAAAGTAAAATGAATTAGAAAGAAACACCTACAGAGGGTGACCTTGGAAAAGTGACATAATCACGCAATGCCTATCATAGGCCACTGCATTTTGGAACAAGAAAACCGTGTTTTTCCAAACCGTGTTTTGCATAACAGGATAAGGAAAGATACCAGATTCTTTTCCAACCCCAATTTGACAGCCAACTTTATCAAACACTCCACAGTTAACCATTTTCTTGATAGCAAGAAAATCATGACCAAGGTAGGTGAGCCGATACCCACAGCAGACGAGCACAGATAATATATATAAGACACAAAAATTGGGTGTATGCCTTTGTTATGCTATGTTCCACAATTCATAATAAACTAGTTTATTATATTTATTGAGAGCAGCAAGCAATACACAGCAAACTCACTCACATTTGGAAGAGTCATGGTGCAAGAGCTTATGCTTGAGCAATTTCTTCAAAACTTTGTCAATGCCCCTACATGTAGGGAAGAGACAATAAAAATATAATAAAGCATTGAATGTTACTCCATTAATGTTTCTTTTACAAAAATGCTAGAAACACAACATATTTCAAGACATTTGAGGTGGCAAATTGTATTTGTGTAGCATCACTTTCACATTGGACTACAACTGATATCACTTTTATTGTACAACATCTATTATCTCAAATGTTGTGAAATGTGTTGTTATGTATGTAGAGTTATTGTTTCTTTTGTGAGCAAGTCACACCACCCAATGGGATTAGAAATTTGAACCCACTACCTCACCCTTCCACCCCCATTCTAGAAGGAAATCATAGGGGAGGAGGAAGAGTAAGTGACATTTTGAAAAAAAAAAAAATTAAGTAATTGGAAATATTAGATTAAGGTACATTTTTGGCCCTTAAAGTTTTAAAATTTACAATTTGATCTTTTATGTTTGATTTTATTTTCATACTGACCCTAACTAGAAGACCTATATGGAAAACAGAATAATATATAAAAAACTAAAATTATGAGTTTGAAACATAAATGGCTAAAATAAAAACAATTAGTTTTTTTTTTTTTTTTATGAGAAGTAACTACAACATGCTACTAACCCCGCAGCTCGAACTATTTCTCCCTTAAACTCCCAAGTACTTTGTATATGGGGAGGTGTCAATCCAACTACAAGGCCTTTGGCAAAATAAAAACAATTAGTAGGTGAAAATTGTGCTTTACTTCAAATATTAATTCAGGAGATTAAGTGAGATAGCTAGGTCAGAAGAAAAAAAAAATTAAAACAAAAAACACTTGGCATTGGTGAAGGGGGCGACATATTTTGAACGTACAAGTTTATGCTGAAAGAAAAAGATTAAAAAATAAGATGAAAAGAAAACCAAAACAAACAGATAATAAATAAAGAGAAGTGTTAATTTGTTATACACACCCTATTACATACATTTTTTTTAATTGAAAACACGACTTCAGTATCACACACATTTTTTGAACAGAAACCGTTAGTTAAAAAAAAAAAAATGATTCTAGTTCAAAAAATGGGTGTGTAATAGTTTTTTTTTATAAGTAAATAACAGAGTTTTTAGTTTATGTTAGAGAGAGAGAGAGAGAGAGAAGCATTGCACATTCCAAGTTCAATAGCTTTAAGAACCACAAAATGGTCATCAGGGAGACCTTTCAATACTTCCACGTCCAACTTCATCGCTCCTTCCTATATATGGTATCTATACTAGTAGATTCATGAAAGAAAAATTTAGAGTTATGGAATAAAATAAACATACCTCCAATAATAGTTGTTTAAGCCTCTGGAGAAAAGAAAACTTATTATATGATAATAGTGTATATAAAATGGTCTTCTACCTCACACATATCCTTTTGATGGAAACACAAGCTATATATATATACTAGACTAGGACCCTTTTAGATGAAGATTTTCATAACTCTTATTCCATCAAGAAGCTTAAGAATTGTAACTTCATGGTGTTTTATTAACCAAAGTGGTTATACCACTTGAGAGTTACTAAAGGATGTTACACTTAACATGAAACTTTCATAAATAGAAAACTTAATGATAGGCCAAAAATGTATTGACCCCTTGTGATGAATTAGCCAAGTGAGTTAATTAGGTTCAATTACAAGCAATGAGCGTAGCAGCATAAACAAATCACCAATTAACTAAATATGCAGCGGAAAATAAATGACACAGTGATTTGTTTACGAATGGAGAAAACCTACACGACAAAAACTCCATCGGGTGATTTTTAGGTCACCACTCCCTAAAATCCACTATTATCAAAACAAGCAGTTACAAGTAAAGGAATCCTAGTACCTTATACCAACCTATAGTTGAACCAGGGTAGTTAGTTTCGTACCGTACCGGCCGGTACGGCCGATATTTTCCATTCCGGTGCCTGAAACGGTACAAAGACTTCCTCATTTCGTACCGGTTTAAATACCGGCAGTACCGGGAGCATTTCGGCTGTACCGGCAAAAATACCGGATTTCGGCCGGAAAATTGATACCGGCCTGAAACAAAAACACAGATTTCTTTGTAGTTTTTCACTCACCTAAGATAATTTCTTAACAAATTTCACGATCTGATGCATCTCTCTTGTATCTCGGTCTCTTTTCTGCTTAGCTTTCCATTTTTCTTCGTGGTCTCTACAATGTTTGTGACTCTGTGTTCCTCTAATCTTCCTCTTCTTCTTCTTTTTCTTGCTGTTGATTTCGTCATCAAAATCCATATCTTCTTCATCTTCAAGGTCTCGCATAAGCTCCTCAACATCGATAATGTCAGGCTCTTCCACTGTCACACCTGTCTCTATGCTCTGCTTCTGCTCTATTTCTTCGCAAATCAACTCGGTCTGAGCTTTGATACTCAGACTCTTGGGGAGAAAGTCAGCATACCCATCTAAGCTTTGATCTTTTTTATGTCTTGTTGCAGGTGCCCACGTGATGACTGACCAAAGGTAAGGAGTACTAGCCTTTTGAAATTTGAAATGAGATAAGACCCAGTAGAGTTAAACATGTGGAGGAGATAAAATCAAGATAGAAATAAAGAAAAATAAATTGTAAAAGTAAAAGAGAATGAATGGAGGTGAAAAAAAAAGTGAGTTATTAAAAGATATTTGTTGGCAGAGACTAGTGGAAAATTGAGATACGTGTATCTAAAAAAATTCTTTACAATATTTTTGCAACATTTTCACAATAAGTTTTAAGTTTTAGGTTGTTATGGGTTTTTATTGGTGGAGCAAAAAAGTTATTTTAGTGGTAGGTTCAAATTAGAACTAATAAAAAATAGTCACATATGATTTGTTGTATTAAGTGTTGAGAAAATATTGTGGACGTAGCACATTTATAATTTATATATATATTAAATATATAAAATAGCGGTAAACCCGAAACGGTACACCGGTATTGACCGGTACCCGAAATATATCGTACCGCTGGCCAAACCGGTACAGCCTCCGGTACGGTATTGACTTCCTTGAGTTGAACCCTTACCCCAATACCCAATTGGACTTGTTCTGTAGTGACAGCCTCTCCTTGTATTGCACGGCTCCCAGTACGTGATTAACTAATAGATGAGTGGATCCTAATACGCGACTTGATCACCAACTTGAGAAAGATGTTGGCTGCAAAGTTCTTCTGTTCTTCACCACATGAAGATCACGAAGTTTCTTAGTCACAAAACCCTACGGTGTACAAACACAGCAGCTTCTTTCAAGAACTAGGGCAAACTAGGTTTTCTAGTCACATTTGAGAAATTATGTTCTTGTGCAATTGTGCTCTTGGTTGTGTAACCTGATACAGCCCTTAAAATAATCTTTATATATGTTTAGGGTTGTGAGAAAAGAAAGCTCAAACATACATTCACGGATTTGATGAAAATCAGAACTGAAAATCTGAATTTCATAAACCTCGACAAATACCCTAGCTGTCGAACAGCTATTGAGTTTCAGGCTAAAACAACTCTTTTTAAACCTCGATAGATGCTAACTGTCGAGCTTTAATGAACAGCACTTCTTCACTTGTTTCTTGGACAGACTTGCATGGCTTTAATACTTGAACTTGAAACCTTGTTTCTTGAAGTATTAAACACATCCTAGATCTACCCAATTACAAGTAAAGTGTGTTTTTTCAAATGATTAGCCAATACATAAAATTTTGACATATATTCCTAACATACAATCACATATTTCCTAACACTTAAGACATGAAATAAGAAACTTAAGACATGAGTTTCATTTTCACTGAAATGTGGGTCACATAAAATTCTCTTTTAAGGAGAAATAATCCTACAGTTCATTGAAAATATTATTATATCACATTCAATGAAATTGAAGTTAAAAACCATATAAATTGTTAGGACATATGTGAATCATGTTAGGAACATATGTCATGTAGAATTGGCCAATCTTTTGACAAAACGCACCTTACTTGTGATTGGGAAGATCTAGGATGTGTTTAATACTTCAAAGAACAAAGTTTCAAGTCTAAGTGTTAAAGCCATGTAAGTCTATCCAAAAAACAAGTGAAGAAGTACTAGATTTTAAAGCTCGACAGCTAACTCGACAGATAACATCTATCGAGGTTTAAAAGGCAGCTTTTGCCCGATGCTCAACAGCTGCTCGATAAATACCCTATCTATCGAGAATTATGAAAATCAATTTTTCAGATCTAATTTCATTGCAATTCGTGTGCATATGTTTAGGCTTTCTTTTCTCACAACCCTAAACATATATAAGGATTATTTTAAGGGCCGTCAAAGGTTGCGCAAGTACGAGGCAAAGTTTTGTTCATGCAAATTGTTACTGAAGACAGAATTTGCCCTAGTTCATCTTTTTCTTGAAGAAGCTGCTGCGTTTATATGCCGTTGGGTTTTGTGACCAATGAGTTTCACGATCTTCATCGTGTTAATGAATTGAAGAACTTTGCAGCCAATATCTTTCTCAAGTTGGTGAGTAAGCCGCGTACTAGGATTCGTGCATTGATTGGTTAGACACGTACTGGGAGCCGTGCATTGAAAATGAGAGATTGTCACTAGAGAACAAGTCCAATTGGGTATTGGGGTAAGGTTTTAGCTGTAGGATGGTAAAAGGTACTAGGATTCCTTTACTTGTAACCGTTTGTTGTGATAATAGTGAATTCTCAAGAGTGGTGACCTTAAATTCACTCAGTGGAGTTTTTGCCTTGGAGGTTTTCCCCAATTCGTAAACAAATCAACATGTCGACTTTATTTTCTACTGCATATTTAACTTAGTTGATGATTTGTTTGTGCTACCACGCGTTTTGCATGTTAATTTAATTAATTAATTAACTTGGCTAAATCAATTGGTTAATTTATCATAATGGGTCAATACATTCCTGGCCTATCATAAATAAATAAACAGGAGTAAAAATTAAATAGTTTTAGAACCCAATTGACATTGCAGTTTTTGTACCAATATTTTACATCAAATTGGGTTATTGATTAATATTAAATTCATGGCATGAACAGGCAATTGCAAACATATTTTCATCTGACAAAGCAGAAATCAGCGGCAAATCTCAAAATCTTGTTTGTTTGCGGTAGGTCTAACATAGTAGAAAGTATATACTACATTAGACAAATATAAGGATTGTTTATGGGTCTAACATGGCACAAAAGAAGAGCAGAGAGAGAACCTGTAGAAACTGCAAACTAGCCGTAGAAACCAATTTTTCCTAGTTAGTGGAAGCAAGGTGCTTTTAAGAATCATGGTTTTAAAAACCGGGCTGGGCAAAACTGGATTTGCCTCTAGTGCTTGATTTTTGACTGGTTTTGGCCAGTTTTGATTGTTTTTTTGACAGCTGGTTTTGGGTTTTTCGTGACCAAATTGATAGCTGTTTTTGGTTCAATCGGTCAGATCAGCTGGTCTGGTTCGGTTTTTAAAACCATCAATTTTGTTTAAGGGTTAGGTTAGGTAATATGGATGATAACGATAAGTATGGGCATTAGAAGGAACTCTTTTTTATTCTTTGGTAAGATTCAAAAGGAACATTTGAAATTGCTTATGATTTATGAATCAATAATCCAACAAAGTGAAATTGCAACAAACAAACTGAAGCTGGGTTTTAGGCATAGGCATTAGAAGAGTTCAAATGAGAATTAATGATGTAATAGAAATGGCAGGGCCATAAATATTTTCCAGATAAGTAAATAAATTATTACCTTAACTCAATATTTCGTCCTACAATCTTTCATCTATCTATATATAGGGTCAGACTTAGGTCCAGTGTCCAATAGTACTGGGCCCGTTGAAATGATGACATGTTTCCACTTTTAGACACATGTCACCATCTGACCAGGTGCACTGCACCGGATGCACTAGACCTAAACCATGTCTTTATATATATCTAAAAACTAAAGCGTAGCATTTATTATTACTACGCTTCTGTTGACCCACCTCATCACCACATCAGTTGCCACATAATTAGTTAGTCTTTTTCATATTTATTTTTTACCTTTAATTTTTTTTTACAATATTAAATATATGAATATATTGGTTTTACAAATTCATCTTAGGGGATTTTAATTTTACATATTCATTTACTTTAATTTTGATATTATAATCTATATAATAAATCAATGGAAAATCAAACAAAATTATTGTCTATATATATTCATCTTGGGCAGTTTTAACTTTCCTTATTATTTTGTTTCTTCATCTTCCTTTATTTTGGCTCTTCTTATTCCCAACATCTTCCTATAAATTTGCTACTCTCTCCCATTCTATGCATATTTTTCCCATACAAAAAAGGTGATTTCTCTCTCTCTCTCTCTCTCTCTCTCTCTCTCTCTCTCTCTCAATTTTTTTTCTTTTTTTTTTGGATTTTTTTTCTTATTTTCCCTGTATCTCTACCTCAGATTGATGAATATTTGTTTTTTTAAGAATTCGACTTTTTAAAAATTTTCTATAAAACAATATTCACTGCCCATAGGAGGATCTCTTACCAGAGGTTTGTTCCCTTATTGTCCTATTATTAACAAATTCATATTTGTTCCTTGATGCAAGTATTTTTCTATCATTTTATTTGCAACACTAAATGCTTTTAATGAATAGTGTTTGATGTTGATCTGAATTGGGGAAAAACCATATTATAATATGTCATATTTTGTGTTGTTGTCAGATTTTAGTTTATTTGGAAAACAACACGATAATCTGACCAAGCTAATGAAGAACAATTAGTATAGTTGAAGACGATAGTCTTTGTACAATTTCATTTCATTGTTTGTAAATATTATGTCTAATAAATTAGCAACAAATTGTTATGTCTTTATTGTATGATGTTATGCTTAGGTCATTGTTTTAAGCATTTACAAATATTTTATATTTTGTTCATCTTCACTATTTCATTAGTATGTTCTTTGAGATTTTTAAGAAAACAAATTCTATTTTGTGTTTAAAATTATTTATGTATCTATTCATTTTTCATATGTTGGATTATATATTAGATAAAATTATGACAACATTAATACAATATTTCTTTTTTTTTAATTAAAAAAAATTCTCTACTTTTTCCCCTTTGGATTTGTACTCTTGGTTTTTTTTAAAGGAAAAAGAGTTGCCATCTTTTATTTTTATTTTCATCTTTTTGAATTGTAGTTTTGTTGAGTTTTATCAATATTTTAGATAAGTTTCTTAGTGTTTTTGATTGTATGGTAGAAAATTCCTGGTTTGAGAAAGTTTGTTTAAAACTAAAAGAAAATTTTTCAGATTTTATATAATTTTTAATGATATACAAAATATTATAGATATATTTTATTAAAAATTAATATTTTCGCTAACTTACCTTTTGAATTCTTAAGAAAAATTGTATTGTGAAAGCTTACTTAGTGTATAAAACACTTGTGAATGTTTAGATCCCCAAATACAAATTTTCAAAGCAAGCTTATATTCAAACAATATATGTGCGGACTATGAGCTATAAGCAATACTCAAATTATCAAACTACTCTAAGCCATATTTTAATCACAACACAGCAGTAATTAAAAGCAAAGAGCAAGGGAAAGAGAGATGCAAACACAAGATAACACCGGCACGTGTTATCAAAGAAGAAACTGAAAAACTCGGCGAAAAACCTCTCCGCCACCCTCTAAGCGGTAAATGATTCACTAGAAAATCAGTTAGGATACATGAATAGCAATAGACCCTCCAAGCCTAATCTACCCGATGAACATAAGTCCTCCAAGCTTCTTGCTTCAACAAAGTTACGCCGAACCGTGTCTTCTCTAACTTACCGAATCTCACAATTAGCCCATTGCATCAACCAAAATAAATTGGTTCTCTCTTGAACTGCTTCCCAAACACCAAATACCTTCTCACTGCTCTGAATTTGGTGAGGTAAGGATTTGGTTAATGATTCTCTTATGGGTATGACAATGGAGAGGATGAGAGTAGAGGAATTTGGAGAATCAAATGTAAAAGATTGTGGATGAATCAATCTTGTTTATCTCTAGGGTTCTCTCTCAAAATTCTCTCTGGAAGCTCTCTACATTTCGTGGGTATAAGGGTACTTATAGTAGGGTATGAGATGAAATGTGAAAAGTTGATTTTCAACAAAACAGGGTGCACTGACGAGTCACTCGCGATTGGAATGAGTCGCGAGTTCCAGTCGTTAGTTAACAGAAAGGCCAGACTGTATTTTTTGTCCTGTAGTGATCCAGCTGTCGTGACCCTTCAACTTCCTACATGCTTCACACGTGTGCCACATTTTGGCGGGTTGTCATTCGCGAGTTAGTCGCCAGTTACTCCTTGTTGCACACACTTGATCAATTCTTCACACTCTCTCACACACAACCTTTACATTATTCCCACCTAAATACAGGATTTCTAAATGCTGAATTATAAGCAAATTTGGCACGAAATAAAGCCAATGCATAGTTAAATAAATTCAACTTTACAATCTCTCCCTTTGGCTATTCCATGACAAAACCCTAAAACAGACTCTAAACTTAAAATGTGAGTTGGGAATAGTTGTCAAAACTCACTCATACCTAATTCTAGATCTGTGAAGCTCTTGAACCATACGAACAAGTCTCCTGAAAACAATATCACAAAATGCAACCATTAAGTTCATTGTAAGCAGTAAACTTAGAATGCATATAGAGCAAGCACAATGCGATCAAACAAGTATGAATATGAAAATTAAGTATAACTTGACCATACACAAATAATCACTATGACTAGTGACTACAATGAACATTCACACGGTGAATGAACATCCGAACATGCAAACAAATAAGCTCAATGCAAAGTGTCATTTGCATGTACAACACTCAACCGATGCAAGAACACTAAAGCACGAAGCGTTAAGTTTGAATTCCATCAAGGATACAAGATCCAACAGAGGCACAAGAGTACTAAATAAAATGCAAAACATTAACTAAAAGTACTAAGCTACATAAGCAAGGGTACAAACACCATAGTCTAAAATATCCAAGTATCCATAACACAAAATATCCAAGTATTTTAAAGCCAAAATACTAAAATCATAAAGTATTGAAATAAAGTGCTATGAAAACCATAAAAATTGCTATGCAAACATAATCTAAAACCAATGTTCTCCCCCTCAAAATCTACCCTATATTACTCCTCCTTTTTGACCGGAATGGCCAAAGGGCTATGACTAGTGAGTGAAGCTGTCAAACTTGGCTGCCAACAAGTTGATTTGGTCCAGGATAACTACAAGGCTGTTGGAATGCTCATTTGCCACATCCTAAAGACCATCAATCCTCTTAAGTATAATTTGAAAAGCATCAGGAGGGACTGATGAAGATGATGATGCTCTGCTTTTACCTCGACCACCACCATGTCTTGGAAGAGGTTGTTTACCTTCCGCTTCAGTCTCTGTATCAGCATGAGGTGCTTCTTCAATCTCTTCAGCTTGTTCATCTCCAGGAAGTCTAACCCTACTTCTTGAGATTGTTTGAGAGTTGATGGAAGGAGCTTGAGGTATTAGACTTATGATTTGTGGAGTCTCCACACCATTTTCATGAAGAATCCTAATTATGAGACTTGGGACAACAAGCTTTGATCTTAAGGTTGTCTTTGTGGACTCTGCAATGATGCTATACATGTGTGCACCGATGTCAATGTAGGTTTTCTCACGAAGCTCCATGAGGAAGATGGCTCTCACATTGTTGATGGTGGAAAAATTCTTGACCGGATACAAGTTGAACAGCATGATGTATGCTAGGCATCTCAAATCCGGAGGAAATGAGGTTGTGTTAAGGCTTCTTCCTTCCCTATGGCCACCAATGTGATGTTGCACAGCTTCTAAAGAGATCATTCTGTCCTTGAATGGAATGAACCCTTCATGATCTTGTTCTCCAAGTCCAAGTATAGCATCAATGTCGTCAACATCAACAATGAATGCACGACCTCTAACCTAGCACTCTATATGATCCTCTTTAAGGGACACATTAGCATAGAATTCTCTAATCAACGGTTCACAAATAACAGGGAATCCACTAAGAAGTCTATCCCAGCCCCGTCCTTCAAAACAGCTAGGAATGAAGGAATCCTTGAGATCAACAAGATTCACATGTGTCTCCTAAATGATTTGGAGCTATTTCAAATTGAGCGGCATATCTCTCAAAGTGTTGAGGGGAACGAAACAGGTTGTTGTCAAGGCGCTTTCTCTTATCACCAAGTTGAGCAACAGTTTTTCATGAAGCCATCTACAAAACAGAGCAGCAAATTCCACAAAAACAGAGCACAATAAATGACAACGAACTTGATTAGCAACAAGTTAGTACCAAAAACATACACTACGAATTAAACCCTAAAAATTGAAATTTAAAGAGCAATTCAAAAAAATGACATGTGAAGATGCTAAACGTGCATGATATAATCATGGCATTAGACACTCAATCATGTCAAAGATTGTATATGTGTGCATCATATGAAAAAGTGTGCATATAAAAGGCATGAAAACATGCAAGGGGCAAAGTGTGAAACACATTTAGTTGTTCCAAACATGGAAACATGATTATCCCCAAATATTGTACTCAATGGAGTCCAACATTGCACACAAAAACATCTAAATAGACAATTTCTCAACAAGATGATATGCACACCACAACACAAAACATTGTATAATGCATGAGCATGTAGTAAAAACATGTAAAACAAGCATTATATCATCATTCTCATCAAAACCCATATGACAATTTCATCAAAACACAACAAAAACCCATGTTCATCAACAATATTTCAATATCTCAACAAAAACAACAAATCCATGAAATATAATGCTTTAAACTTGAAATAAAGTAAAACGGAGTGAAGACCCATACCTTTTCTTGGATTTGGAGTGAAGATTGAAGATAAAAATGAAGGTTTTTGCTGTGAAAATGGCGGTTTTGAGAGAGAGAGAGAAGCGGAGAAGACGAAGAGGCATGCACATGATGTGAGGGAAACTGAAAAGTTTTGAAAAACTATTTGATTTTTAATCATATTTTTGCATAACACGCGATTTTCACGACTCAACTGACTCGTGAATGAGTCGCCAAGTGAGTCGCCAAAATCCCTTAAACCCAAATTTTGAAAAATTTCTCTAAGTCTTTTTCGTGACTGGGATTTACACTCGCCATTTAGTCGCGAATGCTTTTGGATGACCTTGCAAATGAGTCGCCAAAATGAGTCGTCAAAAATTCAGATTTTGAAAAATTTTCTAAGTATTTTTTGTGACTTGAGTTCTCACTCGCCAATGAGTCGCGAAAACCTTCTAGATAAGCTCGCGACTCGCAAGTGAGTGGCCAAAATACAGAGTTGCAAATTTTTGGATTTTTGTGAAAAAAATTTAAAACAAAATACTTTCCAAAAACAACTAAAATACTCAAAAATCTTTTTGGGTTTGATCAACAAATGCTTGAGTATGTACATCACATTTAATCAAGTACAATCACATAAATGAATAATGCATTCATTGAACAAAGACATGTGTGATGTGGGTGGGTATTAAATATGAGATAGTCCTTAGTCTAATGTGAAGCTTCAATGATCGATTCAACCATGTCATACACAACTAGCACTAAGTAGATTGACCTATCTCAATTATAGAAACGAACATATATGACCTCCTGTATAAACTTAATTACATTGAGTTATAAGCTTTTCATTTGGCTTCTTTTCTTTCGATCTTTACATCTCTTTTTGATATTGATGCCTTAAATTTTTTATATTTCAATTTGATAAGTAAGCCTTTGGCTTTTGGCACCATACATTTTAAATACATGTCACTTTCCCTTTTTCCTAGTCAAATACTAGTTTATGTGACAGCTTTTTCAACTCTTTATCTCTTTTTGAGATATGAAATTGGTTGAGCTATAAAGAAAAAATAATGAGTGGGAAGAGATATAGGCACAAATCTACTCATGTCCCAAGATCAACAAAACTATTGACTAATCATTCATGACAATTTTGAAGATCTATTTACAATAATCACATAAATGTCAAGATGTTTCCCACAAATATACAAGTGCATAGAGAACAAGCTAAGCTCATTAATGCACAAAACCATTAGTACAGAGGTACAAGGCTAAACATGCATGTGAAAATGCACAACACCGCTGATCAAACTTTTTGGATTTTATACTTTTTATGTGTTTTTGGATTTTTGACACAAAGCAAGTAAAGAATGATTAAAAACAAACAACAAACAACCAAAACTTTTAAACATCAAAAACAATAAAAACATGCTAGAATGTAAAATAAGTAAACAACCAACAATGTCACATTATATCGAAAGAATTAATGCATGGATATATTATAATATTTATGCATAAGTACCCTTCTTCACCCACACGACAAGTGTGTTTGGGGTGATATCCTTTGAGGATCGGGTACTTGAGCCATTATTCTAAAACCTTAATGTGAAGTTGGCCAAACATAAGGTGATAGTGTCAATCATCTTCATCACATCACTCATAACGGGTTCTTCTTCTTACCCTTTTGGTTGCTTGGGTTTCCCATTGCCTTTTTCTTGTCTTCTTGGCTTTTAAAGGTCCGCATTCTTTAATGCTTGGAGCTTGTAGCAATTTGGTTTAGTGTGCCCTCGGATTCCACAATGGTGACAATAGTGTTGAGTTTGTGGACCTCTTTGTGTCTTAGGAAGAGACTTCCCTCTTGACTTAGGCATAGTAACAACTGGCTTAGGAGACTTCATCAAAACCATTTGATTCACCACATTTGGTTTCTTTTCAGATTTTACATTGTCAACAAGAGGAGTTGATGGTTCTTTAGCCTTGACAAACTTCATTTCCCTAGATACTTTAGAGCTTGAGCTACTTTATCCGGTATACCCTAAGCCACTTTTATTCGAAAATGGCTTTTGATAGACAAGCACTTCATCAAGTTTCTTGGAAGTAACACGCTCCACTTTGGCATTTTCTTAAACAACTTCAAGCTCAAGAAACTTTATCCTAGAATAGGAATTGATTAGTTCTTCATTTAACCCTTTAACTTCACACTTGGTCTCTTTGTACTGCACGAGGATGCTTTTATAATCATTAACTTTCTTCATCTTTCTAATGGCTGCCTTAGCTACTCTTGCATATTCTCCGCGCTTTTCAAGAAACGTACTGTAGCATTCTTGCAATCTATTTATTCCTTCATATACGCACTCTTCTTCATCATCATCAGATTCATCTCCAACACCAATAGATTCCATTTCGGTATGCTCACCAAGCTCTTCCACTAGATTGCTTAAATCTTCCGAAGAATCTATAGGTGCAATGGCCATGAAAGTGAAGTAGTTTCCTTCCCCATCGCAGCTTTCTTTAGAATTGGAGTTTGAGCTATCCAAATTACTAAGGGTTGTAGCAAGAGTTCTACCCTTTGCCTTCAATTATGTGGGGCATTTTTTCTTCAAATGGCCATGCCCGTTGCACTCATAACAAGTGATTACTTAAGAGGAAGAAGAGTCTTTGAAATCCTTTCTTTTGAAGTCCTTATCTTTCTTTAAATTGGAGAATTTTCCTTTCTCAATGGACTTCCCATCCTTTTTGAATTTCAAGAACTTGCGGGAGTTCTTTGCAAGGTATGCCACCTCTTTTTCAACCTCGTCCTCATCTGAGGAATCTTAAGCTTCAATTCTCTCATTGATTGTCTTAAGAGCAAGGGATTTGCTCTTCCTTTGAGATAATAGAGATAGCTCATATGTTTAAAGAGAGCCGATAAGTTCTTGGACCTTTATCTAATCAAGATCCTTGCTCTCCTCAATGGCGATCACCTTGGCTCGGAAGCTCTTCGGCAATGATCTGAGAATCTTTCTTACTACTTTGGAGTCTTCTGTCTTCTCACCTAAGTTCAATTTCCTGATTACCAGTTCATTCAACTTTCCATTGAATGAGTCGAATGATTCATCTTCACTCATCTTCAATTCTTCAAACCATGTGGTAAGCATTTGAAGCTTGGTATCATTCACCTTCTTGGTGCCTTCGTAGTTAGTCTCCAAAAATTCTCATGTCTCCTTGGCAATTGACACATGAGATATCCTGTGAAATTCATGAGACATCACAAAATATAGCATTAAGTGTTTTGCTATTAGCATTAGCCGCTGCGAGAGCTACTTAATCCCAAATAGATTTGGCAGCCTTCAGCCTTGTCTAACCAATTTCTACAGCATCCCACACACTCTCATCAATGGAGCACAAAAATAAACGCATACGCATTTTCCAAAATGCGTAATTACTCCCATCAAAGAAGGGAGATGCATTAAGGGATTGAGACCTATCCATCCTAAGGGTCAAAGATCACACTAATGATATAGAAATCCGTCAAAGTGTACCCGCTCTGATACCAATTGAAAGCTCACTTAGTGTATAAAACACTTGTGAATGTTTTAACCCCCAAATACAAATTTTCAAAGTAAGCTTATATTCAAGCAATATATGTGCGAAATATGAACTATAAGCAATACCCAAATTATCAAACTACTCTAAGCCATATTTTAATCACAACACAACAGTAATTAAAAGCGAAGAGTAAGGGAAAGAGAGATGCAAACACAAGATAACACCGACAAGTGTTATTGAAGAGGAAACCAAATAACTCGACGAAAAACCTCTCTGCCGCCCTCCAAGCGGTAAATGATCCACTAGAAAATCAATTAGGATACATAAATAGCAATAGACCCTCCAAGCCTAATTTACCTGATGCACCTAAGCCCTCCAAGCTTTTTGCTCCAATAAGGTTACGCTAAACCGTGTCTTCTGTAGCTTACCGGATCCCGCAATTAGCCCATTGCTTCAGCCAATATGAATTGGTTCTCTCTTGAACTTCTTCCTAAACACCAAGTACCTTCTCACTACTCTGAATTTGGTGAGGTAATGATTTGGTTTATGATCCTCTCATAGGTATGACAATGGAGAGGGTGAGAGTAGATGAATTTGGAAAATCAAATGTATAAGATTGTGGATGAATCAATCTTGTTTATCTCTAGGGTTTCTTTCTTAAAATTCTCTTTGGAAGCTCTCTACATTTCGTGGGTATAAGGATATTTATAGTAGGGTATGAGATGAAATGTGAAAAGTTAGTTTTTAGCAAAACAAGGTACACTGGTGAGTCACTCATGACTAGGATGAGTCGCGAGTTCCAGTCGCCAGTTAACAGAAAGGTTAGACTGTACTTTTTCTCTTGTAGTGATCCAACTGTCATGACCCTTCAACTTACTGCATGCTTCACACATGTGCCACATTTTGGCAGGTCGCCACTCGTGAGTTAGTATTCTAGTTGCTAGTTGCTCCTTGTTGCACACACTTAATCAATTCTTCACACTCTCTCACACAACCCTTACATTATTCTCACTTAAATACGGGGTTTTTAAATGCTGAATTACAAGCAAATTTGACACAGAATAAAGCCAACACATAGTTGAATAAATTCAACTTTACATATTGTTTTCATTTGGTACAACAAAAATAATATATACATATATATATTACATTTTTTATTGTCTCTATAATAAATTAAAATATGATTATAAATTACAGTACTATTTATTAAATTAGTCCAAAATAAAATAATAAATAAATTTAATGAGACGACCCAAAAAAAATTATCACCGCAGGGTCCGTGACTAGTGGTACTAAAAACTAAAACCATTTATATATATATAATATTGATAGCTAAAAATATTTGATCATGAACTAAATTTTTAGCAATCTATATTTTTTTTTATACACAATTAAATATAACCACGTTCAGAAAAAGCAAAAGTTATTTCTTTATGTTCACACCTTTGAGCCTTTATAAGAGTTCAACATTTGAAGTTTTAAATATAAGATTGCGTAACCTTCCAATCTTGAACATTTTTTAAAAACTTCAATATTGAACTTTTCACTTTAAAAAGTGTAAAAAATATTGTTGATGTGCAATCAAATAAAAAAAAACAATTTAAGTGTAAATTTGTTGTTATATCTTTTAACACTTTCATAAAAATAATTATACAATACTTAATCAAATATAAATATATGATAGACAAACGTAATAAAATAACACAATTGAATTACTTAAAATATCTAGTAACTATATAAAAAGGCAAAATAGATCTTTTTATAGTAAAAATTTGGTTTAGTCAATTTGGTGAACAAAACTCACTATTAAAAATAGGCCTAAGCGTTTTTGTGGCGGCATTTCTTGAAAACGCCGAGATAGGCAACTAATAACAATGTTTTTAACAAACGCTGCTACAAATCCTGACCTATGGCAGCACTTTTAAAGCGCTGCAATAGGAGAGATCTATAGTCGCATTTTTAAGGGTCTTTAGAGGAGTGCTCACCGTTTTGTATTTTGACTTTTTTTTTTTTTTTAGTCATGCCATTTCAGTTTGTGCATTTAAAAATATATATATTTATATGATTTGGCATAGCATTGTTATATTGACACAACAAATTTCACTATATTTTCATAATTATTGAGGTATCAGTTTCTTATAGGTCAAAATAAAATATGAAACTGAGACCAACCACAATTAAAAATAAATGTATTGTGAAAATGTTGTAGCACTTGTTATCACAATATTTTCACAATTGCCAAGATCTCAATTTTTTATAGATCAAATAAAAAATGCTAAAAGTCCACAACATTTTCCCATTAATTTCACAAAAAATCATAGGTTGTAAACTATTATTGATGGATAAAAAAGTGATATCAGTTGCGTGTCCATTTTAAAACCAGTAACAACTTGTCATCTAGAATTGTTATGAAAATATTGTGGAAGTAGCATTTTTATAAAATAAAATAATAAAACATCAGACCGAGACTTACCACGATTGCAAACAAAGGTTTTGCGAAAATGTTGTGACATTTTGTTATGTTCCTTAAGTAACTTGGCTTTACGGTGGTCGAGTTTCGAAACAATGACATATTGCCAAATATTTTGCTCAATAGGGGTGAAAGGCTAGAATCTCTACTGATATTAAATTTTAATAGTTCATAAAAAAATATAAAAAAATTGTAATTTTTTTTTTTTTTGAGAAACAAATTAAATTGTAATTGATCGTGCAACGCTCTAAGAATGCTTCCCCACAAGACCCACGGGGCTAATAGTATTGAAAATCGATTAAACTAAAAAGTTTGACGATCAATCTTCCATAAGCACAATTCAACAACCAATCTACTAACCTTCTTATCCTCAATCAAAAAAAAACCTACTAACCTTCTCTCTTTTTTTCCTCTCCTTTTTTTGGGGAAGTTGAGGAATGAAGCTGTCCTTTTCTTGGGTTGGTATGCACTCTTTTTCTAGGTACGCCCCTACTATACAGTTGACCCAAAACCAAAATCATAAATAGCATGTAAAAAGCACTTCTCTTGCTAAAATTGTGCTACATAAACTTTCTTCTTCTTGTTAATTCGATACTTTTGGGTTCCTTACCAAACATTTCTTCTATTCACCTCATCCTCATGCAAGAGGGTGACAAGGAGCTCTTATTTCTCTCCCTTCTCCTCCTCTTAACTCTCTTCCTCTCTCTTTATTTGCGCTTATTGCAGTTCTCCAATGTAAACAAGCTTTGTTAAATCTTTGTGGCCATGCCATGTTTGGTGAATTAGAATTTCCCATGTATCAAAACTTGAAGCAAAGAATCAATGAAAAATACAAAATTTGCTCTTGGAGCAATTTAAATGTATGTGGCGAAGTCAATTCATTCCTTTCAGCAGATGATGAGAAGCTTTGGACGGAAGAATCCAAACAACAAGATGATCATTCATGGAATGCACATGCTAGTAAAATAGCTGCACTATTCATCCTCATTTCTTTCAATAATTAATCATCGCTTGTAAAGGTATCAAACATATATGCAAAATTTCCAAAGCACCAATTGTAAATACTTTGCTATGTTCTCTTAGTAATGTATTTAAAGGATAGTAGAAAAAAGAAATTAATTAAAAAAAAGTTTCATTTAATATATATATATAGAAAAGAATAAATATGTTCCTTATCTTGTTGATCATTATAAAAGTCCTCATCTTGTTAGAAAGAAAGGACGATTTGGGTATGATTCTATCATGAAGAGACCTTCCTCTGTCTCTGAAGATTTTTTTAACGATCTCATACAGGTATGTCTAGATTTTGTTGAAAGGTGGACTTGTGAAATTTGTGAAACTTTGAATGTGAGGTTTAAAGCTCTATGCTAAAACAAAAAGACCTTCATTTTTTAGTTTTTAGTTTTTAGTTTTTTTGTAAAAAATTGGTTCGGCCAATCTACAGTTAATGGATTGGGCTTGAAAATTTTCAATTTATGTGTGCCTGAATTTTATTTGAGCTTCAGCCTGATTTGGGTTTATTTTTCTCATTTTAAAGTTTGCAAAAGTATTTAGCAAACTAGCATCTTGAGTGTCTAAAACTCGAGTTCAGAGATAGAACTCAAATTTTTAAAACTCAAGTTGCAAGTGGTGACAATCTAACATGGAAAAAAATCCACATGGAACTCGAGTTCCACCATTTTCCAGATCTGCATTTATTCTTCTTCTTCTTCTTCCTCTATTCTTCTTCTTCTTCAGATCGTTTCTTCTCCAAATTGTTCCCCAAATCATTCTCCAGATTGTGCTTTGTTCTTCTCGAGTCTAAGAAACTCGAGTTTCACATGGATAAATTGTTCTATCTCACTGAACTAAAGTATCAGAGACTTGAGATGCTAATTTTCTAAATAGTTTCAAAAACATGCCTACCAATAAAATAGTGTTTGAAATTTTTTTTATATGGCAAATATCCCCCAAATCAATACACCGATAAAGAAAGCTTTTGTTTATTAATGCATAAGTTGAAATTCAATTATATCTATTAAATGAAAATAAATTATCTATAAAAAAAAAAAAAAAAAAAAAAAAAAAAACAACAACAACAACAACAACAACACAACACAACATCAGGCTTCACTGTTAATTTAATTGTTTGATCATGTTTGATATGCGAAGAGTACTGAACTACCTACTTATAGGAAAATTATTAGGTCAGAGTAATAGCAAAAATGTAGGTAGTTTCATATATATATGATAATATAATTAAATTGAATAAAAAATAAAAATATGGAATAAAAAAAAACTAAGTTACATGAAAATGTATATTATGTAAGTATTTTTTGTGCAAAAACAAATATTATGAGATATTATATTTACTGTAATATATGCATACCGTATTTTACTCTATATATATATATATATATATATATATATATATATATATATATATATATATATATATATATATATATATATTCATATGTAAAGGGATTAGTATAAAATTAGAGGATTTAAATCACAAAAAGTCAACTTGTATTTACAAAATTAAAAATTAAAAATAAACAATCGAGAGTATTTAAATTTTAAAGCATATGTATTCATGAAAACATATAAGCATTAATGACCATCTTTATATTTCAAAAAATTGTAATAACACTCATTAAAAGCATTAATTTCTCATTTTTGTCTTCTAATATTCACTGTTTTTTGCCATGTATAACTCATTTATTTCAGATGTATTTAGAGCATATGATCATGAAAGATATAACTAAGTAAATCTCTTTAGTAAACAGTAAAAATTATTTTTATTTTCCAAAAACGAACTCTCTCTTTTTTTCTTTTTCTTAGAAGTTTTTTTAATTTTGCATATAGAGTACGTAGGGATATATAAATGCTTACTTTTCTTTTTGTTAAGAAAAAATGCTATAAATTTTATGATTAAAATTCTGGGACATGTTCTGTGTCATTCATTAAAAAAATAAAAAAAAAATTGTTCTTCATGTAGTATTTGTTATTCTAATATTTTTCTCATATTACATCGTATATGCTAATTCCTGAGGCATATCGAAGTGATATAGCTTGGCTCCCCTAAAAAGAAATTTCTTGCTCCATTAATTCCTGTGAATCACTAAACCAATCCCATGGGATTGAATTATACCGAGGTACTCAATTGACTTTTTTAGAGTTAATATTGAATTTGAATTTTAAGTACTAATTACTAAATATGTTATATATATGACAACGAATGTGAATCACTAGTCAAAGCAAGATTTTTTTCCGGTAAAACTAAAACGCTTTGATCTTATAATATCTTCCAACCTAGAAAAGAGCTTATTTAATGGAGATGGGTCTATCTATATACACGTGGCTTGGCCATGAAAGTGAAACCGACTTTTCAGCCGCCTCCTATGACAAGAAAATAATATCATTAATTTGCCACCGGTATTTCCAGTTTAACTCACATATGTCGGAAAATGGTATGCGGTTTCACACTAGAAAGTATATACCGACCTTTTTGATGTGATAAACTATGAGGGGCGGAAAAAAAAAATTCACGTGAAAATGTAGACAGCTAGCCAATCACCATTTGTGGCATAAGATAAGTCGTGTCAATTGTGACCCAAAAAAAAAATTGTCCTAGAAAAATGGTACACACTGCCTGGTCAATTGCCAATGCCAACCTCTATAGTTAAGTTTGGAGGACGGCATTGACACTTTAATAAGACAAAAAGGTAGGTATACCAGAATTTTTATACCGTTGTGTTCTTTTCTTAAACAGCTTGACAATTTAAAA
Organism: Castanea sativa; assembly: GCF_040712315.1. Lineage (NCBI taxonomy): Eukaryota > Viridiplantae > Streptophyta > Magnoliopsida > Fagales > Fagaceae > Castanea > Castanea sativa. The sequence goes on along the minus strand of NC_134019.1, from coordinate 7,583,158 downwards.
ATAACATATGAAAGTTCGAAACCAACCTATATATATTATACTGTTTTACGTTATGGGATCAAAATTTATATTAGAGATGGAATGACGTTGTGAAAGTTGATAATGATGGTTTTATTTTAATATTTCATTAAAATCTAATGATAAAATGTTAAATTAATGAAATAGATTCATCCATTTCTCCACTCTTTTTATTCAAAGCTTGCAGTTGTTAGATTTGTATTTTAAGGGCAATTTTTTTCTTGAGCCATCTCTTTATGGTAATTTTCAAACATTGGTTAATAATATGTTGAGCTTAGTATAAAGTATTTCTTCTCTTATTTTGGCAGGTAAAGTAATGCTGTAACACGGGCCTTAACTAGGAAAGCAAGACTTCTTCTCTTTTTTCTTTTTTTTGTTAATTTGAATCTCTTTTTTTTTTGTTATTAGTTTGAATAGATGTTGTTTCTCCCGATATTTACTGTTTTATTGTTTTGGATTCGCTAGCAGTTGAATAAAACATTAGTGCATTGATTCTAAAGAAAAAAGAAAAAAAAAATAGTATATAGTGTTTGAAAACAGGTAGTTATTTTAGAATGCGATGATGAATGATGACACTGAGGTTTCTTAATTTTATCCCTTCTTGCACAGATGACTTTTCTGTTGTTTGGCCATCTTGATGATGACTTTGGTAATCTGTTGAGTGTGAATCTCATTAATTAGTAGGAAAGTCTTTGAGTTGGAGTGTGATGAATCTTATTTTATTAATAAGAAAGTCAATGTGACCACTCTTTGTTAGTTTATAATTGGGAAGGGTGATCATAGTCATACCATGATATAGTGCACTCTTATCCATGCAATAACTTCAAATTAGTATCTGATGTTAAATTAAGAGAAATCGATATTTAGATAAAAATACGACTCTTCAACTAAGTATATCCATTCATAACATATATATCTGTTTCTAAAAAGTATGTGCCTGCCTATGAATATCCCCAGATTCAATTGGACATTAGACACAATTTTCTCTCTACAAACTCAAGTCCCTACTTCTATGATTTCCACTCTAATGAGACTAACATATCCACATCCGAAACCAAAACTCTGAATAAGCTAGCTCATCTATATTGTATTCTTTAGTAGACCAGATTATATATATTTGAAGGAAGACACACCCCATATTTTTCGAGGTCTTCTTAATACTTATGTATATATTTGAAATTTAAAATAAAATTTTCTGTTATTTTATTTAAAAGAAAAAGAAAAAAAGGGTAGTCTCAAAAAGATATGGTTTGCATTATTGTGGACGACAAAAATATTAAAGGGAAATGTAACATTTTATTAAGAACGTTTATTAATATCTGTGAAATATTACTATTTAAATCATTTAATTCTGCTTCTGAAAAAAAAAATCATTTAATTGTCTCCACTGATAATACCACTTGCGGACTGAGGACCAAATTACCATAAATGATATACTATTATCTAATGGTATTATCTAATGGGTTTCTCTGGTTTGTCTTGCGTTTTTTTCTTTACATTTTCAATATTAATTGTATATGTGTGTGTGTATATATATATATATATATATAATAAAATTTAAGCTTAGAAGCCATGTTTGACCTCTTTTTTTAGAGAGTTTCGATCTATAGTGTCCGCTCCCAATGATAGCTCTTTATCATTGGACCAAGACACCAATCAGCTCTTTATCATTAGACTAAAACACCAATCAGTTTTTGTGTAGGCGGAGATTGAACCCTAGATCTCTTATATAACCATCAAAGACTTTACCAGTAAAGTTAATGGGAACTCACAGAAACCGTGTTTCACCTAAATTGCTACTCTCACTAATAAGAAAATTAATTTTATATTATTTGTTAAGATATATTTCCTCAAATTAAGGAATAATATTTAACAACTATTCTATTTAGGTGTATTCAAACTAAAAGCCTATTTTAAAAAATTCTAAAATTAAATACCAAACAATATAGCATGTTTTCTTTCTCAAAAAAAGAATTCTAAAAAAATCCATGTTTTGACTTATACTCCAACTAAAAGTCTATTTTCAATATTTTAAGAACAACTAATTAAAATTTAACATTTTCTTTCTATAAAAAAAAAAAAACAAAAAAAAAAACAAAATTTTGGCTTCTACTCCAACTAAGATATGATTGGTAACTGTTTTTTTCTCCTTATTTTTTGGTTCCAACAACAATTTTTTTTCCTTCAAAAAACTTTTTTTTTTTAATTTCAACTAACCAAACATGTTTTTAATTTTAAGAATACAAAAAAATATATATATATATTTTTTTTTTTTTCTTTATATTCCCAAAAACAAGTTTTTGAAAATAGAAAATAAAAACCATTAACAAACATAACGTAAAAGTCTGTTATCAACATTTTAAGAACAACTAATTAGTAAATTAATTTTATATTATTTGTTATGATATATTTCCTCAAGCTGTATCTTATTAAATTAATATTTTATTAGGATATTAAGCTACAAGACTATTGACTAAAGAGATAAGATTTAACAATAATTTAATTTAGATATAACTTTACATCTAAGTTTTCGAAAATTAAACTCTACTCCAACTAATAGTCTATTAGCAAAATTTCATATATATTAAGCCGTGATTTTCTAATATAATTTCTCTTAACTAATAATGTCATCCTAATAATTAAATCCCACACAATACACCTCATGTTGTTGTTGTGAGGGGTAAAAACTCTTGAATAAACATTTGGGTCTTGGGCCTGATTGGCTGGTACCAGTTTGTTTTGATTAGGGCATTTAGGCCCACAAGTCAGTCTGCACTATGAAGGTCCGAGGAGTTGTCCGAGGAGGAATGTATCCTCGGACAGGCTCGGCAATGACCCTGGGACTTACTAAAGGGGTTAGAGGCAAGCTTCTGGAAACACTGATGGGTAAGAGGGTGATCCAAGCACCCTTTAGAAGCAAGGATGTGTGAGAAATATCTGAGGAAAAAGCTGTTACCACCACATTAAAGACCCTGCACCTATCTCCCTGACCGCATTAATGGGAAAATGACCTCTGAACAGTAGAATTCAGTCTTTCTGCTATTGTTTAAAGACTTCAAGAAGGTGGCGGATGGGACAAGTATCCAAAAAAAAGATTTGTGTGACACGTGGATGAACCAGTAAAGAAGAAGTATATAAGGAAACGAGGGAGAAAAGAGAGGAGCATCTGCACCTTCTACTGAGAAAAATAGGAACTAAGGATTGTAAACCTTGGCATAGAAAGAGAATATTTATACAACTCGTCCTCGGCTTACGTCCGAGGAGATCTCTTTGTCATATTCGTTTATCATTTGCATGGATAGTAGCACTCTAGCCTGTTAATCAAACTTCCAACATCCCGAACCTAGATTTCAAATTCATACTCTACAAATTTTAGTGTACAAGGCTCATTGGGCCTGAGTCCAACACTTGTTTTTGGGCCCGAGTACAATTGTGCACTTACAGTTGTATTTTTTTCACTTTTTTTTTTCCAAGATGCAACGTCGAACTTACGCTTATATATTAATCTAATAAATTAATTTTACTTATTATTCCTTACATCTGAATTTGCGTGCATGACATTATGTTAAAGGAAGTTTATTATAAAGAAGCAAAACAATGGACAACCATTTAATTTCTTGGTTCTCTTACGTAAGTTTTTAACTTTTTACTCCCCCTAATTAATAAATTAATTGTATATGTATTTGTTAGGATATATTTCCTCAAATTAAGGGATAATATTTAACAATTGTCTAATTTAGGTAAAACTTTATAATTTAAATTTTAACAAATTTAAATTCTATTCAAACTAAAAGTCTCTTATAAAAAATTTTAAACTTAAATCTCAAACAACAACCCACATTTTCTTTCTATAAAAAAAAAAAATTAAAAAAAAAAAAAACCCCACATTTTAACTTTTATTCTAACTAAAAGTCTATTATTAATATTTTAAGAACAACTAATTAGTAAATTGATTTTATACATTTAAATTTCAAATAATTTAAATTATATTCAAAGTAAAAATATATTATCAAAATTTTCTAAAGTTAAATATTTCAACAAATTTAAATTCTATTCAACTTAAAAGTCTATTACTCCCTCAATCCCAAATTGTTTGGACTATTTAGAAAACCCAACTATTTAGGGGAACATCATTAAATGTCTTTTTTTTTTTTTTTAAGTTAGAAGTTTTCTAAATAGGAAAGACTTAAGTACAATACTTAGGTAATATTCCTTATATTCCCCTTTTAAGATTCTGCCATGTGGATTTTTTCTCTTGGGATGAAAGTGTATTTTTTTAATTAAGTAACCACATGGCTGAATCTTAAAAGATAAACCTAAAGAACAGCACCTAAGAGTTATATATAAGTTTTGTCCTTTCTAAATTACCCTTAAAAAAATTATCAAAAATTTAAACAACTATGCATATTAAAAAAATTAAAAAAAAAAAAAACAAGTTTTCCAATGTGCAATTTTCAAAGTTATTGTAGATTACAAACTCTATTGGTGTTCTACTCTTACGATTACAAACTCCATTGGCTGTGAATTACAAACTTGTCTTCAAATTTGAATTCTATAGCAACCAAGCCTCATCCAAATTCAATATTTATTTTCAAATCAAATTTTAATATAACAATGTTAAATTCTATAGGGGCATAACGGGAATGTTAATAAAATAATGGGTTTGACTTTTTAAAGAGGACTTAATTTTGAAATATCTCAAAATAGAATATAGGCCAAAGAATTTGGGACAAAAAGAGTATAAAAAATTCTAAATTTAAATTCTAGTCAATAATCCTCATTTTTTTTTCCAACAAAAAAAAAACAACATTTTGACTTCTACACCAACGAAAATTCTATTATCATCATTTTAAGAAAAACTAATTAGTAATTAAATTTATATTATTTGTTATGATACATTTCCTCAAATTAAGGGATAACATTTAACAATTTTTTAATTTATTTAAGACTAAAAGTCTATCATTAAAATTTTCTAAACTTAAATCCTACATAACTCACGTTTTTGTTTTTTTTTTTTTTTTCAAGTTGCATTTTATTAAATTAATATTTTATTACGATATTAAGCTACAAGACTCTTGACTAAGGGATAGGATTTAACAATAATTTAATTTAGATAAAATTTTACCATCTAAATTTTATAAATTTAAATTCTGCTCCCATTAAATGTTTGTTTGGCATGATTAATTTTGCCAACTTATTTTACTATTCAGCTTATTTTTGCTACTATTCATGGCATGATTAATTTTGCTAACTTTTACCTTTATCTACAGTACTTTCAACAAAAAGTTTTCAATTTCAGGAAAATAAGCGGATCTCAAATAAACCCTAATAGTCTATTATCAAAAGTTATATATAAGCCATGACTTTTCGATATAATCTCTCTTAACCAATAAAGTCATTCCTATAATTAAATCCCACACAATACATCCCACGTTGTTATATTTTATTCACTTTCTTTTTCCCAAAATGCAACTTACATATATATTTTAATCTAATAAATTCATCTTACTTGTTGTTTTTTGCTTTTGAATTTACGTGCAGGATATTATGACAAAGGAAGTTTACTATAAAGAAGAAAAATAATGGACACTCAACTAAGTTCTTGGTTCTCTTATATAAATTTTCAAATATATATATATATATATATATATATATATATATATATATATATATATATATATATATATTTCAATTTTGAATTGTTTTTGTATGTGTGGGTTCCAGTTAGCTTAACTTATAAAGTCTCTGATGGTTGAATAAGAGATCTGAGGTTCAATCCTCGCTTACACCAAAAACTGATTGGTGTCTTGGTCTGATGATAAAGAGCTAGCATCAGAAGCGGACGTCATAGGTTGAAACTCTCTCTAAAAAAAAAAACTGTTTTTGTATGTCTTAATCTTAAGTTTTGGTTATTGTATTTAATTTTGTGAGTGTGTTTCCTATATTCCTTGACAAAAGGAATTTATTATACTTGTAACACATACATGTATCATAATAAAAGGTACTTACTAAACTTGTGACACGTAATATAAAAATCATATAGATTTTTAAAAAACTTACAATTAAATTATTAACGCTAAAAATGAAAGTGAAAGTTCAACAATGTAGAAGGGAAGTGAATAATGGAAGAGACGACAAAGGAAGAGTTGTGAATTCGGAAGGGTAATACCCGGAAGGATAATACCGATTATATATTGTTGAGGATTTGAAAGGAGAAACTTAAAATAAATAAATAAATTGATAAGATAACACAATGAAAACAAAAAGATGTGTTGGGATTTTCTGAGAAAATATTGTTACATTTGGTGTTTTAGGTGTCAAAATACTATCATGTATGACGAACTGGGACTAGCTACTTGTTACTTTTACATAGATCCATCACTTTTTTTCACATTCAAATAATTATAAAAATTGATGTGGAATTAATTGTTGTCCTAAAAATTTTCCTTAAAAATAGAAAAAGAAAACGGCCTTGTTTTAGCAACTTTTCCAATTAATAGACTCAAGTAGTAGAGCAGCAAACCAAGCAAGAATGCACTTTACTAGCAACACGTGGTTGAGAACAAATGATAAGTCCTTGTAAAAGGAATAGATACCCAAACATAATCTGCCATATAAAATATATAATTGCGGCAATGTAAAGTTGTAATTTACAACTATTTTGTGTTGGCTTTAATTCCGTGCCAAATTTGATTGTAATTTTATCAATCATATTTCCCTGTATTTATGTGGTTTTTAATTGTAAGGGATAAGTGTAAGAAAGTGTGAAGACTCAAGCTTAAAACGATGAAGAAGTGGATTTCGCAAGTGCCTCACAAGAAGCTATCCCACGAAAGAGCCACGTGTAGAGCACATGATGGAAGGCGAAGAGTCATGCCAACCTGGAGGATTTCTCGAGTGTCTCGCTAGTAAGACCTTCTCACAAAATACTCGCGAAACAATCTGTTTGGCAAAATGTCATGTTTTGTTTTACCAAGTCTTTATCCACACTATATATACCATCATTATTCACATATTGAATGAGTGCTTTTTAGAGAAAAAAAACCCTAGAAAATTTAGAGATTGTTATACCCACAATCATCTACACATTACCTTGTGGTTTTCCTCTACTCCTACCTCTCCATCTCTAAATCCATGAGAGGTTGATAGCCTAAACACTTGTCACACCCAATTTAAGTGTCAAGTGAGATTTTGGTGCTACTATGAAGTATTGGATGGAGTCATTCATTGGTAGATGCAATCGAGTTGAATTGCGGGATCTGGGAAAGCTAGAGAAGACAAGGTTCCAAGAAGCTATTTGGTAGCAAGAGCTTGGAGGGATCAAGTACATTGGGTAGACTAGGCTTGGAGGGTCTTTTGATATTCATGTACTCCAACTTATTCTCTAGTGGATCGATTTACCACTTGAAGAGTGGCGGAGAGGTTTTTCGCCAAGTTTCTTCGGTTTTCTCTTTGATAACATGTCTCGGTGTTATATTGTATTTGCATCTCTCTTCCCTACTCTTTAAACTTATCTTTTATTGTTGATATTGGATGAATATGGTTTAGGGTAGTTTTATCGATTGTTTGCACTCATTTACTCTTATTCCGCACTTAGTTTAAGTTAGAGTAAAAGAAATCTAGCCATAATTTTTTATTGGAGGTTTGAACAAACTCTTGTGTTTTCACACAAATCCGAGCTTTCAGGTAGTATTATGAATACCAAATTTATGGACTCAATTCAGTAATCAAAATGCCAAGCTATATAGACCCATTTCTCTCACTTTTAGCCAAACAATGCGAAAAGTAAAGATCAAAAGATACACCAATTTTGGTCAGGGAGTCAATTTCGTATCGGAGACTGTACCAGTTTGACCAGTGGAACGATATATTTCGATACGATTCAATACTGGTGTACCGTTTCAGGTTTACCGTTATTTTTTATATCTATATATATATATATATATATGTGTGTGTGTGTGTGTGTGTGTGTGTGTGTGTGTGTATTATAATAAATATAAAAATTTACCATAAAACATTACCTCAATTTAGAACAAATTATTCATGATTTTAGACTTTAGCATCAATTAAAAGAAAAAAAAATATAAAAAATAGAAAGCTTAATTGTTCATTGCATACTAAGAAAACAAATAATACTAATAAGTTAATGAAAATAAGTTACTATTCTAACCTTAAAAAAAATTCAAAAATCACAAAACTAAAAATAAAACTTTTTTTTTGTACCGGCCGGTACACTCGGTACCCATCGATATTGCCCGAAATTGGCCGGTATGGCCGATATTTAAACCGGTACGAAACGTTAATGTTTCGATATTGGTATACGTACCGATACGGTGCATACCGGCCAGTATAGCCGGTATCAATTGCACTCATTTTGGTACTCATTTTACAGAAATTTCTCTTTCTCTTCTTTCCCTCAAATAACTACTTATCATAAAGTGATGTTCTATCTACCCATAAACAATATTCCGCAAATCACTGTTGGAGAAGGACTATTTCCCTTGTTTTTATGTGTTTAATATTTCTATTGCCGCAAAAACAATACATATACACTTTGATGTGAAATTTAGCCACCATTTGTTAGCTAAATCAATCAAATATAAACTAAAACCAAACAGCATTACACCATTCCTTCTCTACTATTTTTTACTTTTGGAGAATCTGCATTTTGTAAATGGATTTACTTTATTGCAAACTTGCAAGCTTAACTCTAAATTTTACATTAAAAATTAATATATCGTTGTCTACACCTACTACTTGAATTGACCACAGTTGTCTACACCTACTACTTGAATGGACCACATTTCTCAACCGGAGCCAGCAACTGCGGATAGCAGTAAAGTTCACATTCATTTTTCCTCTTTCTGGATAACAAATTATATAGAGATTTTATGAAATAGATTTTATGAAATATGGGCACAAATATTCTTGTTAAATAAAAAAGGACCAAAAGTGCTTCTTCTTCTTCTTCTTCTTCTTCTTCTTCTTCTTAATAAGATAAAAGTGTTTAATTTAAACAATATTCTTACGTTTGTCAAGGAATAGGGAGAAAAATCCTATACTATATTACTGATAGAACAATAAATTCTTATTATTGGAATTATTATACACACTGTTAGAAATATTATGGTCAAAGATGCACAAATTTATTGCAAATCCATGCATGTATAAGGTAGTCCTAATTCTACTTATAGTACAAGTTTTACATCAGTTGGCTTAATCTAATGTAAAGTTAGAGTACGCTATTATATCTACACCACAATAAGTTTAATTAATGCCTAATACATATATTTTAATAATTAGGATGTCATGATTTAGGTTACCTCGTTCTAGACGTAAGCTATCAAGCCAAATCTCATACAGAATTTATCTAATTCAATATAACTTTGTTGTAGAGAATATCAAACATAATTTAATCAGAATTTGTTTTGTCTTGAGTTACTTTATCTAAAAAGATGATAATTTCTATTTTGTTTTGTAGGGATAAAAAGCCTAGAAGTATATGTTGGGCTGTGGGCTTTGTCCAAGAACGCTTAGTGGTCCTAGGACAGATAGATAATAAGAAAGACATAAGAATCAAAGCGGAACAACTAAGCCATGACTGCGCAGGTTTGGGAAGGTATTCCGATGAGGAATGCCTCGGCTAGGCGAGACAAAGGTCAGAAGGGTTGATCTGCCCATAAGGGCAACACTTCGAAAGCTTTTTACTAGTAAGAATAAACATCAGGGAAACATAGGACATAGGGAAGCTAAGAAATTTCTAAGAGAAAGCTGCTACCACCGCATTGAATGCTCTGCAACTAACTCTCTGGCCGCATTAATGTTGAGGTGAAACCTGAACAGCGGTAAAAAGCCTTACAGCTACTCCCAAAAACTTTAGGAAGATGCTGATGGGATAAAGATCAAAGCCAACGACTTGATCTACACGTAGATGGTGGAGATGAAGGGCAAGGGGATATATAATGAAGAAGGAAGCCCCTTACAGGGGGCCATGGGAGATTTGAGAGAGAAAATACTGTAGCAACAAACACTAGACTTGTGACCAAATTCAAGAGAGACATATGATTTAGTCTCCTCGGACTGTGCCAAGGATGATTTTCTTTGAACAAAACCAATTCATTCTTGTTTTCTTGTGGAGCTCATTATTATTATTATTATTATTATTATTATTGATGTTGTTGTTGTTGTTGTTGTTGTTGTTGTTGTTGTTGTTGGCTAAGTACAAGGCTTTGTTAGTGGGAATGACTATGGTTCAGAAGATGGAAGGAAAGGTGTTAGAAGTGTTTTCAGATTCTAGGCTGGTTGCTAATCAGGTAGAGGGTGAATTAGAAGCCAGGGATCCAAGGATGCAAGAGTACTTGAGTCAGGTCAGACATTTATGATTAGGGTTCAAGTCTTTCGCCTTACAGAAAATCCCTAGAAGTAGAAATACTCATGCAAACTCTCTTGCTTGCAACCTCCTTGGCTCAAAGTTTACATCGGGTCATCTTGGTTGAAGATTTGTGTAAACCTGCCGAGGTAAAGAAAGACGTGGTGCAGGTTCATTAGATTAGAGTGGGACTTAGTTGGATGGATCCCATTGTTATGTTCTTGAAGGATGACACCTTGCCCGAGGAGAAAGGAGAGGCTGATAAAGTGCGAAGAAAAGCTCCTTATTTTTGGTTGTTCGAGGACCAAAAATTGTATAAGCACTTTTTCTCTAGACCGTACTTGTTGTGTATACATCTCGAGGTAGTAGAACCCCTTTTGGAAGAGCTGCATGAAGGGATTTATGGGAGTCATACAAGTATCAGATCTCTATCTCACAGGGCCCTCACTCAAGGGCACTGGTGGCCAGGTATGCAAAAGGAGGCACAAGAGTATGTGAAGAAGTGTGACCAATGCTAGAGATTTGACCCAAACATTCATCAGCCTGGGGGTGTCCTTAATCCTTTTTCTAGTCTCTGGCCTTTTGCTTAATAGGGCTTGGATATTGTAGGACCTTTCCCTAAAGCAACAGGAAACAGGAAATGGCTTTTGGTTGGAACTAATTACTTCATCAAATAGGTTGAAGCTGAGCCCCTGCAAACAATAGAGATATGGATGCTAAGAGGTTTGTGTGGAAAAATATTGTCACTTGGTTTGGGATTCCCCACACCCTCATCTCGGATAATGGGCTTCAGTTTGATAGCAAGGCTTTCAGGAGGTATTGTTGCGAAATGGGCATTAAAAACAGATATTCAACTCCGGTTTATCCTTAGGGAAATGGGCAGGCCAAAATTGTGAACAAAGTCATAATCAATGGGCTGAAAAAGAGGTTGGATGATGCCAAGGGCAAATGGGTGGAAGAGCTACCCCATGTTCTTTGGACATATAGAACTACCCCTCGTAGGTCCACGGCGAGACTCCTTTCTCTCTGACTTATGGGGTTTAGACTGTAATCCTTCTAGAAACTAGATTCCCAACGCTAAGAACAAGCTCGTTTACCTCGGACAACAATGATGATTATTAAAGAAGAGCTTGGATTTGATTGAAGAGCGAGGAGAAAATGTCATGGTTCAGTTGGCATATTATCAACAAAAGCTTAAGCAGGGGTATGACTCAAATGTGAGGTTAAGACCATTAACTCCTGGAGATTTGGTATTGCGAAAGGTTTTAGGAACTGCAAAGAACCCAACATGGGGGAAGTTAGGACCCAATTGGGAAGGGTCATACCGTATCACCTTGGTAGCTAGTATAGGAGTGTATTTCCTGGAAGATCTAGATGAAAAAGTCGTACCACGCCCCTAGAATATAACTAACTTGTGAAAGTATTACTATTAATAAAAGGCATTTCTGCCATATTTTGCTTATGATATTATTCGTTGCGTTGATTACCCACTTACATATTAAATAAAACATTGGTCATGCTTGGCTCCTCGGACCACATACCTTGGGTAAATTAATATTTCTTACTATTTGCTTAAGTATTAAACAGAACCTTGGTCATGCTTGGCTCCTCATACCACATACCTTGGGTAAATTAATACTTTTTACTATTTGCTTGAGTATTAAACAGAACTTTGGTCATGCCTGACACCTCAGACCATATACCTTGAGTAAATTAATACTTCTTACTATTTGTCTAAGTACTATTTGTCTAAGTATTAAACAGAACCTTTGTCATGTCTGGCTCCTCGGACCACATACCTTGGGTAAATTAATACTTCTTATTATTTAGCTAAGTGTTAAACAGAACTTTGGTTATACCTGGTTCCTCGGACCACCTACCTTGGGCAAATCAACACTACCAAACATTTAACTAAGTGCTAAATGGAACCTCAGCCATGTTAGGTTCCCTGAATCGCATGCCTTGGGTAAATTAGTAACCAGTCTAGCTATGATGTCCAACAAGACCCTCATTGTAGTAATCTAAGAGAAGGGAACCACTTGTATGTCACTTAAAGCATTTGCAAGCATGTCCACAATCAGTTCATAAACTAATTGTCCTCTACAATTTCTTAGACCTACTATTAAAAGGAAGATTACTTGGAACCATGGATGGATGGATACTGCACCATTCTCTGGGATCAATTAAAGGTCTAGTGGTATACAAGATCTTTCAAGTTATGCTTAAGGTATGTTTTTGAAGTTAACAATTTTTTTTTTTTTGATATTATAAACTTGGGTGGTTCTACCAAGTCTGTTGTTGATTGTATAGGATGTGGCAACTGCATGGTCATCTGTAAAGAGAACTGAATTAAGTTATACTTCGTTTGTACGTCAGCTAGGTGTGAAGGATATGTTCTTTGAGTTAAAGTCATTTCTGGTTAGAAAATGTGGACTTGGAAAGCTTAACTTATTTTGTAATCAATTTGCGTAGTAGGGAATGGATGTTGTCATTTACATAAATTATTATTAAAGCTAAAATACATAGTTGTATGTCAATTCAAACACTATCATCCCTCATTCTTATACTAGTTAAGTGTAAAGCAAAGCATAAGATATGTCAGAATTTGCACAAAACATCTATAACAAAAATTTTATAACTGCCATTAGATTAAACCTTGGAAAAGGCAAAATGATTACAAGAGGTGAAGGTTTGAGTTACCAACAAAAAAAAAAAACTAAGACCAGCATATTCTAATCTAAGTCCTAATTGATCTTTAAGGGAGGATTCACCTTCCCTACGCCTTTGATGGGCTTGGTCACTTCAACAGCAGTAGAAGCTGAACCTTTGCCTTTAGGATCTTCTTTAGCAGGAAGGGGGATTGCAGCAAGGACTATCTTCATATCGTGAGGAGCATCTCCACCCTAAGAAGCATCCTTGGGCGCAGGTGGAGGTTTGGTCGTTTCAGGAACCACCCCCTTGAAAGTCTCTTTTTCTTTCTCAACGTCCTCGACAGGGCAGGTCGAAGGAGGAAGAGCCTAAGTTTGGATGTCCTTGGCCTCATCTGCTTTTTTAGGGACAGAGTCGGCTTGGGAACTTATGAAAGTTGGAGAGCTTAACACACGGATTACTGGGAGGTAGTAAACATTTTTATGCTCTTCTTAGAGTAGAAGAGGCCTTAACCCCAGCCTGGTCGAGGGCCTTATTCCATACTTGGAGGCAGTAAGCCCTACATACCCCCGTGACCTCAACCCTGAGGGCTTCCTCGGTATCGGCCACCCCCACATCGTAGCCATCCTGCTCGGCTTGGTCCCTAGCCTTCTCGGCCTCTTCAAGCTTCTTTTTTAGGCTTAAGATCTGTTCTTTGGCTATAGACAGCTGGTCCTCGGTTTGGCGAAGCTGCTTACGTTGATTCTCCGCCTGCCTCTCAGCTTCTTCTAGGGCAGCCTCAACACTTTTCTTATCCCAGTCAAATTCATTCACCTTTACGATCAGCTCTTTGATTTTCTTGTCAGCCACATTGAATGCATCCTCGACCCTATGTGTAGCTTAGACGGCCTACTAGAGAAAGGAGTATAAGGTGTAAGAGTAGGAGACTAAGAACATAGTTATGACTTTAAGTGTAAAAAAAAAAAAAAGTTTTTCTAGTTGAAAGGCTTACCAAGGCGAGATCCCTCTTCAAGGTGAGGAACACTTCATGATTCCTCATTCCTTTGAGGTCAACCATGTCAGCATGCAACAACAGAGCCTACTCTATAACGTTGGCTACGTATCCAACCTTTCCTTGCTAGAGGCATCACTGGGAATGGGGGTTCCATCCAACACCAGGGAGGGGGTCTAAGTAAGGACTTCAACCTGGTGGTCGTCCCTCCTCTCTGAGATGGCTCCCTCACTAGAGGATCTTGTCTGAAGGACCATGGCTTGTTTGCCCTCTCTTTGTTGCTCAGACTCCTTTAACTAGGCTGTCCTCCTCTCCTCTATCACTTCCTTTCCCTTCTGGTCTCTTTTCTTTTTTTTATCAGCTGGGTTAGTCTGGAAGGCCTAGGTAGAGGGAAGGGTTGGAGGCTTTGGTTGGGATGTTTTCTCAGGGACATTGCCCCCAGCCTGGGACTCCAGTAAGTCATGTAGGCTTGTTTTCTTTTGGTGCTATAGCCACATAGCTTCGGGAATGGAAGGGTCTTTTGGTATTTGGCTCACTTGTGCTAGGGGAAGATGACTGAAGTCCTCGGTAGGGTCTTCTGGGGACTGGTATTGGTTAAAGACTTCAAACTCGTCTTCGTCTTCGAGTTTGGAGATTTCAACTACTTCCTCCTCCTCCTTAATGATTGGTAGGGATGATATGGCTACCTCCTCAGCGGTGTGTTGGAGTGGCAGCTCTATTTGCTACACACCTTCCAGGATGGGGCCAGAGACAAGAAAACCGAGGATTGCAACGATGATCCAATGCAAACGTGGGTCCGTTGCGTTGTTCATGCACTTTGGTGCTTGGAAGCTGGACGAGATAAGAGTGTAGCCTAAAATTAAATGTACCGCCCTTAATTGTCGGTCGCTATGAACGAATACCTTGAACTTGAGTACTCTATTCAAGTCTGGCTGATTGACGAGGTTCAGGTTCGGAATGGCTAAATACTTGTCTGCGAAAACATCAAAAACAGAA
This sequence comes from Castanea sativa, assembly GCF_040712315.1. NCBI lineage: Eukaryota > Viridiplantae > Streptophyta > Magnoliopsida > Fagales > Fagaceae > Castanea > Castanea sativa. Next base: position 7,568,135 of record NC_134019.1, on the reverse strand, counting down.
AAGCCTTGTTAGATAGCAGCGCAAGGCAGTGAGAAATCAAATTAAAAATAGAAATAATAATAATAATAATAATAATAATAATAATAAATAAATAAATAAATAAATAAATAAAAGGGGGAGCACGGGAGACACTTGTGAGGGGAAAGGATATTGTTATTATAACAATGAGCCTAGACTTAGGAGCCACACTAGGTGTCCCTTCTCTTGTCGAGTAGTGGAGGCCATCATGCCACTCCCCGGAGACAATCAGGTAGTCCTTGTTCATGCCTTTGTTGGAATCAGGGAGGCATGATATAAGCCTAACTTCGGGGTACCTAGTTTGAAGGTGATACCTCTGCCTCGATAAGTGGTGGCAGTTGTAGATCCAATTAACATTGTGGTGGGTAAGGTTTACACCCATCTTCTCATTGAGGGCATCTACGCTTCCTAGTAAACATGTTGAGGGCACATTGAGTAAGAGAAAGCCTATAAGCTATAAGATAATCCCTAGTGACTCTACCCATAAGGATTCTCATCCCTCCCTCTATGAAAGCAATCATGGGGATCACTACCTCTCCCTTCTGCCTCATAGTGTGCCACCCTCCCTGTTTGCAATACCTAATGGACAATCCTAGAGGAATTCTATATAGAGCTTTGAAGCTCTCTTTACCCTCGGGAGAGTCTACTAAGTGGGCAAACCTACCCATTTGAGAGGGGAAGGGAAAGGAGTAAGTAGACGAAGTGAAATTAGAAGGGCCAAGGAGATAATGGACTCTAAATAAAAGGAAAGATGGGAGAGACTGAAATGAAGAAAGAGTGAAAAAATGGTTGTGAACTACTTATGAGAATGAAGAAAAGCTCATCGGACCAGCTCTTGAAATTTAAGAATGCAAAAGATAAGGCAAATGAAATTTTTGAATAGCACATATATGAAAGAGAAAAGCAAGCGGGAAAATTCCCGCTCGAATTCCCATGAAAATCCCTTGCCGACATATCCCCATCATACCGTAGAACGTGGGGAACATGGAGTAGCAGGAATTAATTGTAGGCGCGCCCCAGATGCCAAAGCGTCAGGAGTGTGATTCTAGGCAGTTGAAAGGACACCTACGCAGATGGAAATGATGTGAAGGAAGGTTAGAATTGGAATTGCGGTGTCAAAATCCCTTTCTTCTCCGAGGAGCGAAGGAAAGAAATTTTGAGGGGCTATTGTAGGGAAAAAGGCCCAGAAGTATATGTTAGGCCGTGGGCTTTGTCCGAGGACGTTTAATGGTCCGAGGATAGATAGATAATAGGGAAGACATAACAATCAGAGCGGCATAACTAAACCATGATTGCGCAGGTTTGGGAAGGTATTCCGAGGAGGAATGTCTCCTTGGCTAGGAAAGGCAGAGGTCAAAGGGGTTGATCTGCCCATAAGGGAAACACTTAGAAAGGTTTTACTAGTAAGGGTAAACATCAGAGAAACATAGGACATAGGGAAGCTAAGAAATATCTAAGGGTAAGTTGTTATCACCGCATTGAATATTCTGCAACTAACTCTCTGACCACATTAATGTGGAGGTGATACCTGAACAGCGGTAAGCTGCATTACAGCTACTCCCAAAAACTTTAGGAAAGTGCTAATGGGACAAGGATCAAAGCTGACAGCTTGATCTACACATGGATGATGGAGATGAAGGGAAAGGGGATATATAATGAAGAAGGAAGCCCCTCATAGAGGCTATGGGAGATTTGAGAGAGAAAATATTGTAGCAATAAACACTGAACTTGTAACCAAATTCAAGAGAGACATATATAAGATCTAGTTTTCTTAGACTGTGCTGAGGACGATTTTTTTTTTAGCAAAACCACTTCATTTTTGTTTTCTTGTCATCTGGACTCATTATCATTATTATCTGATTCATTAGAGCTTAGTTTTCTAGCCCACTTTTTACAAAGTCATTATATGAAGCTCGTTGGGCCTAGAACCTCTTCTATTTGGGGTTTGAGTGACGAACCGAGTCCTTACAAGTTTAAATTAACATAATTTAAAACTATTATATATATATATATACACATTGGTTTGGTACAAGTTGCTGTTAAACCTCTATCAAGAAAAGGTATTGATGCTTCTATGCTTATATGTTTACGTGATGCTAGATATAAGAAATTTAATGATAGCATTCTTGGCATGATTACTGCTTCTTTGTATGATGGTCCTGTTTACTTTGATTGTTATCCTGATCTTGCTCTTGCACTTGATGACCCTAATATTATTAAAGCTTTAACTTTGAATATATTGACTTCTGGTTATGATATGGATGATGGTAGTAGACCCTTTACTCTTATTTACCGAATTTTTTATAGATTGCTTGATTCCTAGCTAACTCCTCGGTCTAGAGGACGTGATCCTGCTGGAAAAACTATGTTGATTCAATGTTCTACCCCTAATGCTAAAATCCAAGTCCCTAAAATGATTCAATGGCAAGATATTACTCTTCCCAGAGAATGGACTTTGGAACAAGTTGCACCACCTGTTAAACCTGTTTTTGATGAACTTGATCTTACTAAAATTGCTCAATATACTGATGGAACTGTTAAAATCTTTTTTGATGATACCAAATGTTTTCCTACTAACAAACCTTTAAGTATCAATGAAGGAAGGAAGTCCTTTGCTGAATCTGAAAGTTTTGTTAAAAGAAATTCTGATGTTGATGAATTTTTGAAAAAGAATTTCGAACCACGTGATTTGAAGCTAAAAGGAGTTGCTAGCAACAATTCCCAAGTTAGCAATACCTACTATTCAACTAAAACTGAATCTCCTTCAAAAAATGATCAAGAAGAAGAAGAAGATTCAAAATCCGATGCTCCTTCTGGATCTGATTTTCCACCTATTGAAACTCCTCCCCTTTCAAACATCTGCGTGTAATAAATTTAATGGATATGGATTTTGAAACTCCTGCTTTTTAAATTGATATGGTTGCTTTAAGTAATGAATTCTTTTCTAAAGCAAACCGTGACAAAAGAAAGTATTACCAAAGTACTTTTGCTCAATCTAAAAAAGACAGAATCAAAAGGAAATGGAGAGAAAAAATGAATTTGTTAAAACAAAATATTTTGTTTTTTGATTATCTTGAGAATTATTATGTTTCAAGAAATGAGGTTCATACCAATTACTTGAACGTAATAAAAAAATCTGCTTTTGTTAAACATGATAAAACTGTTGTTAAATCCAATCATCCACCCCTGGAAACTGTTTTGATTACTTGCAAAAATGATAAAGAAAGCACTGAGATGAAAGCCTCCCTTTTCAAAATTGCTGATGATAAAACTCATGTTTTTGCCATTATTGAACAAAACAATTTTGCTAATGAATCTTTGCATATTATTGGTCAACAGCTTGACCGTATTGAAGAAAAAATTGTTGAAAAAACTACTATTACAAAACCTGAGAAGCCTTTGATTGATTTACCCAATCAAAGAAAAACTATTGATTTTAAAACTTCTCAGAGTAAGACTTTTGATTTGGTTAACTCCCAAGGATCAACTGTTGAAAAAATTGAAAAAATGCTTGCTGATTTAAAAGTTAAAACCGAGCAAAATGCTAGTCCGGAAATTATCTTCTGACTCTTTAAAAAATGTTTTTGATGATGGTTTAAGTTTACCTGAAATTAAAAGATTTGTGGGAAAACCCAATCCCACGTCTTTTACAAAAAATTGGTATCCTAAACCTACTCCTCCTAATTTGCAGTTTGAAGAAATATCTGCTGATAAACTTTACGAGTGGAATATTGATGGTTTGTCTGAACAAGAGATTATTAACAAAATGGCTCACATGTCTATGGTTGGCATTGCATACATAAACAATCATGACAATCTTGATCATCCTGATATTGTTGATTTGCTTGCATCTGGTTTTACTGGTTCTCTTCGAGGTTGGTGGGATTCACATCTCACAGAAGAATCCAGAGAGTCTATTAAACATGCTGTTAAAAGAGATACTGATGGTACGCCTATTTTTTATGAAAATATTAACCGTGGTGTTCCTGATGGTGTCAATACTTTGGTTTACACCATTCTAAAACATTTTGTTGGTACTCCATCTAATATTTCGTCTCGAATTTTTGATTATTTGAATAATTTAAGATGTCCTACTATGTCTGATTACAGATGGTACCAAGATGTGTTTACTTCCAGAGTCATGCTCATAAAAAACTCTACAAAGCCTTATTGGAAAGAGAGGTTTATTGATGGTCTACCTCCTATCTTTGCTCATAAGGTAAAAAATGAATTAATTGGTAAAAATGATTCTATTGATTTTGATAATTTAACTTATGGTGATATTTTCAGCACTATTAAGAAACTTGGAATTAATATGTGCAATGATGAAAAATTGTTAAAACAACAGTTAAAAGATAAAAAGAAAGCTAAATATGAGATGGGTAATTTCTATGAACAATATGGTTTACCTCCTATTGCTCCTTCCAGGAAAAAAGGAAAAAGTAAACATGATAAGGTTTACAAAAGCTATTCCCATAAAAAGCATAAAAGATACAGAGCCCACTTTGTTAAACCCAATGATTTTTATGCTAAAAACAAATCTGTTTTTCGAAAAAAAAAACAAAAAAAAAAAACAAAAACAAAGATCAGGTAAAGGTAAGTGCTTTAACTGTGGCAAATTTGGCCATTTCAGTAAAGACTGTAACCAACAACCTGGTAAACTAAAAAAGAAGCTGAACATGTTAAACATTAATAATAATGATCAAAATGAACTATTTCAGATTCTTGAATCTGCTGCTTCAACTAATTCCTTTGAAGAGGATTTTTCCTCCTCATCTAATTCTGATTATCACTCCCGTAGCGATATTTCTAAATCTCTTAATGTTAAACTTGGCTGTAGAGATTCTTGCTGTAATGTGATTAAATCTGTTAAAATGTTAACCAAAAGTAAAGAGAATGATGATTTATTATTAACTATGATAAGTAAAATTGAAGACCCTAATTTACAGAAGGATTATCTTGACAAGTTTTTAAAAAACTTAACAAAAGAAGATAAAGTTAAAAGACCTAATTCTACGATAAGTTTTGAAGAAACTCTGAAAAGATTTAATAAGAATAAATCAAAAGAGGTAACTGTTAATGATCTCCAACATGAAATAAAAACTGTTAAACAAGAAATAATTCAATTAAAAAATGATGTTAAAACTATTAAACATGATAATGATCATCTTAAACAAGAATTGTTAATTCTTAAGATTGATAAAAACATGGATAAACACCAATCTGATGATGATGAGCAAAAAGACGGAGATGAATCCGATCAACAAGCTTCTCCTTCTGGTAATGTTTCTGATCGTGTCTTGACTAATTTGATTGATAATCATATATATATATATATATATGGACTTTGAATTGACCACAATTCTCAACCGGGGCCAGCAGCTGCGGATGGCAGTAAAGGTCACATTCATTTTTCCTCTATCTGGATAACAAATTATATAGAGATTTATGAACTAGATTTTATGAAATATGGGCACAAATATTCTTGTTAAATAAAAAAGGACCAAAAGTTCTTCTTCTTCTTCTTTTAAATAATATAAAAGTGTTTAATTTAAGCAATATTCTTACGTTTGTCAAGGAATAGGGAAAAAAATCCTATACTATATTACTGACAAATAAAATCTTATTATTGGAATTATTATACACACTGTTAGAAATATTATGGTCTAAGATGCACAAATTTATTGCAAGTCCATGCAAGTATAAGGTAAACAAGGTAAACTTAGAGTAAGCTACTATATATATGCCATAACAAGTTTAATTAATGCCTAATACATAGATTTTAATAATTAGGATGTAATTATTTAAGGTACTTCGTTCTAGACGTAAGCTATCAAACCGAATCCCGTGAAGAATTTATCTAATTCAATATAACTTTTTTGTAGAGTATATCAAACATAATTTTATCAAAATTTGTTTTGTCTTGAGTTGCTCTATCTAAAAATATGATAATTTTTATTAGTTTAAATTAACATAATTTAAAACTATAATATAATGACTTGAAAAAAAAAATATGGACTTTTAAAACTTATCTAATAACATTATAAAATATTTTGAAAAACAAAATAAAATTCGAAGACTTTCATTCTATAGAAAAATGTTAATGATGCAAACTTAAGTTCATATATTATACAGTAACTATTTTACCCTTGGTGCCACTTTGGCATGTTCACAAGATTTGGCTGAAGATTTTGTTTCCTTAACATTTGATTATAATTAATTCCCACAAACAGGGAACTTTTTGTGGTGCTTCTTAAACAAGTATGATCTAGACTGAGATCTTACCTTGTTAATTAGGTATATGTTATTATAATATTTCCCCAAAGTGAACCACAATTTTAAAATAAAACCAACAACTATGACAAGGGTGTCATCCATTTCTTTAGTTTTATTTCTGTTTATTATTGCTTGCACGAATCGGCAATGAATTGTGAAACGCACAGATCTAGTAAGTTTCAAAAATTACATTGAAATTACAATAAGAACAAAAATGATTAGACTGGTTGCTAACTACAAGATCTTCCAAATTCCAATTACATAAATAAATCAGATTACCAAGCTAAGTCAATATGCCCGTGACACATATTAGTTAGTGCTGATTTTAATAATATTCAAAGCAACCTACCATATAACAAAAAAAACAAAAAAAAATCTTGACATTCTATATATAATCACAATAATATATGAAAATAAAAAAATAATGTATGCTAGAAATTAAAGTGGAGAGGAAGTACCGACACAACCTTGGGCAGCACATTTGCATCAGCTTGATTGATTTTGTCAATTTGCAATCCAGTATCTTTGACATCAGTTTTTGATTTATATGAAATTTGCATATGTTCTAAGTACGAAATTTCAAAATACTACCTAATTAATTTACTAAAGTTTTGCAAACTGCTATGACAGTTGAGTGATGCTATGTCAAATAAGGAACTAGCTGATTGTCATGACTCTGTATCTATCATTGATGCATGTGTTAAAAAAATTATAAGAATGAAACTAAAAACTTAAATCTCCATGCCATTATATGCATTTTTTTGTAAATTAAATTAGAATATTTTTCCATATACCACTTTTTAATATCGCATATCTTACAAAAATAAACTAAACAAAAAGATCAACAATTTTGTAGATCAACCAACACTCTATATTTTTTAGTAAAAATATTTAAGATTCAAATCTCACTGTACTTCCATAACTGTATATCGAATTATCATTATATAGCAAGCAACACCAGCAAAGTATTGTATATATGTGACAGAAACTTCTTTTCTTTTTCTTTTTTGGCTAATAATGTGACAGAAAGTCAGAAACTTGTATGTTGTAATGGGTACTGTCACAATGATCATCGTTCGAAGTTGATACATGAACTAACCGTGACATGTAGCCAATCAAGTTCTCAAGTTGGGGACGACATTTTTATTAAAGGCAACAATGGGGATGATGGTGATCACATATAGAATTCAGGATGCCGTTGGCACAGCATTCAAAACATTTGAGCCGAAGGGGACAATGATATGAGCTAAGTGTCTGCTTACGTATTAGCCATGTAAAAAACATGTGTTATTTAATTAGATTGTGCATATATGGGTGTCTTCGATTGCGTTTGGGAACAGATTATAGAGTCAGCTTATTTTACTATTTAGCTTATTTTTGCTATTATTCATGAGTCTTACTGCACTTTTTGGTACTATTTATGAGTCCAACTGTACTATTTCAACTAATCTTTACCTTAATTTACGATACTTTCAGTAAAAAAAAATTAATTTCAACTAAATAAGCTGTTCCAAAACAGACTTCTTCTAATTTATATTTAGCATCTTCTCAAAGTTATTCATAAAGTTTTGTTGGTGATTGTTACAATAACCTACATATCTATAGCTTGAAAGTTGTGCATTTACTAGTTAAGAAATTATAATAAAGGCAAAAATATTATTTTAATTAGTTCCTACATTTTGGTAACAGTCAAATTAGTCTGTGTTATTTTCAATTTGTAGTCAATTTGATTTATATTATTTTCAATGTGTAGTCATTTAGGTTCAAATCTGGGTTTTTTTTTTTTTTTTTTAGTTTCTGAGTTGATATGTATGTTTGCCGGATTTAGAGATTGATAAATTTGATTCATGTTTTTATATTTGGTTGCCAAGAAAAGACTATGATTTGACAGTAAGAACTTAATTGACAATAACCCCAAAATAAAAAGATCAAAATAATAATCTTACCCAAGAGTTCCGCATCAACTATTTTGGAATAAATTTTAATAATACCTACTTTGTGACCGGAGGAAAAGGTGGTGCACTAATTTGTTTCGACTGAAGGTCAAGTGGTTCGACCCAAAAGACTTTCTATATAGACAATAATGGATAGCAATAGCATTCTTGAACAGGTAACACTATTATTCTACACAGCAAAACTTAGTGTAGAGGTTCTGTTTCTTGTCTTTAAAAATATACCATCATATGGCACACTATATTGGATTACTTGGAAAAAGTCTATTTACTTTAGTCATATAAAATGGACATGTCCCCATCGTTATATCAGTCATACAAGTGGGTTTGGTAAATGTGAAAGGAGAGTTAGGAAGAAGATTAATTGTATTCTTAGTTTAGTACATTTTCCATGTGGACACGTTCTTGACAATTCATATTGTAAGAAAACTTATTTTTATCACCTTTCTTGTAGTGAGTCCCCACATCCAACGAGAGAAAGTCTCTTTTTTTCTTTTCATAAACATAAGTTACCCATTTAACAAGCTAATGATACATGAATGAATGTTATGTGATCCGATTTTTTTACTTCTTTATATCAAAGTTTGATTTCACCAACTTTTCATGTGATATTTTATTATTTAGTTTATTACGTAAGTAACTCGATATGTTTGTCACAAGAGATACTTTCTTGGCAATCCAATGGAGAGAGAGGAATTGCTCACTCAATGATGAGATATCTCATGCACCTACATGTTGTACTAGTTAGAGAAAACTATGGAGATAGGAAAAGAAACTTGTTCAATTATTCGTGGTCGAAGAGATAATATGGCTTGGACCATTACTTTGATATTTTGTTAGATCATTTAACAGCCATAGTTTTTTTAAAACCCAATTATTGTCCAAACTCTAAAGCATCTTTTTCAAGGAATTTATCTATATCCCTTTCGACCCCAATCTTGACTATTTTGTATTTTCCTACCCTAATAATCAGAGGGAGCAAATTACATCCACATTTGAGAAAGTCTACATTGGTCTATTAGTACAATGTGGACTTGACGTTGCGGCTTGCCTAAAAGAACATTTAATTAGGTTCAATATCATAAGTGACGTACAACATAGCTTATTGACAGTTTTTTCCTTGAGTAATACAATAATATCTTATATTTTGTCTTCAATAATTCATTCGCATTTCTCTTTTAAACCAATTTGGTAGAGAATAATTATGTCAACAAAATGTTAAAAAATGTGAAGAACATTTTTGGGAAAGTTTCAACTATTTCTTTCGTATAATTTACTAATTAATTTAGCACCAATTAGAATGGAGTTTATTTTGTTGATTTTTTTGTCATCCGATGTTTTCTCTATGTAATTATAATCTTGCATCAAGTTGCTTGTTTAAGATTTGTAGTTATAAGTTATCATTTTCTTAATGTTGAAGTTGGACTCTGACTGTATTTATTAATTTACAATTTATAATCAAGAATTAAGTTGATATATTTAATTATGGTCAAATTATAATTTTTTATTAATTTGATATATTTAAGATTGTATTCATTAAGATTGTTTAAGATTGAATTAAGTTGATATATTTATTAATTTCTAATTGAAGTTGTCAAATTATATTTTTTTTTTTTTAGAAAGAATTTTAACCTATGGCGTCCACTCCTGATGATAGTTCTTAATCACCAAACCAAAACACCAATCAGATTTTAGTCTAGGCGGGGATTGAACCCCAGATCTCTTATTCAATTATCAGAGACTTTACTAATTGAGCTAACTAGAACTCACGTCAAATTATAATTTTATATTTAGTAAAATATATTGATTGTTTTGTTGTGATCATAGGCTCTAAGAAAATTATGAATTGACTAGAGCTCAATTGACTATTGAGGAGCCATAAACAAGAAGAGAGTAATTGTCTCTGTTCTTAGGTTAGGCCACGTCCTCTGTTAACAAAATACCTCAAAATTACTATAATTGATGACTGTATAGTGTATACACTTTTTTCTTTCCTTGATTACTACGTATATTTTTTCTTTCCTTGATGACTACGTTTTTTTTTTTTTTTTTCTTTTCTTTCCTTAATAATTGATGACTAGGTACACTCTGAATGTCTCTGTTAATAAGAAACACCGGAAGATGCCAATTGCCAATGACCAACTAGTTAAGCTACTTCTCTTGATGATGAATAATGATAATAACAGGAAAAACACATAACGAAGAGTCTTCTATCAAGATTGATTTCCTGTCTAAACACATAACGAAGAGTCTTCTATCAAGATTGATCGGCACTTGTAAATTTAGGTCATTTAAACAATTATGAGCATTTGTTTTGAGGGTAAGTAAGTGAAACAAATATAATTATATAATAAAAAATCTTCTTATTATAAAATAAATAAATGCATTATTCTTTTTTTTTTCATAATGCAATATTTTCAATATTATAATCTATAGTATCTATAAAAATAATAAAACAAAAGGCGTTTGGCTATTGATTGACTTTATAATATTATTATGCGCTTAAGCTTTTGAGTCCTTACCATTTTACACATCATTATTTTCATATATTTTAACTAAAATTAAATTCTAATCCATAAATTTAAATTTTATTCCATAATTAAATCCTCCATTAGAATCTTGGTACATCATTTTTTCCTTTAAATAGTAGAATACATGATTTTGATAATAGATTATTAGTTGGAGTAGAATTTAAATTTCTAAAACTTACATGAAAAATTAAAGTTTTATCCAAATTAAATTATTGTTAAATCTTATTCCTTGTTCAAAAATCATGTAGCTTAATATCCTAAATCCTAATAAAATATTAATTTAATAAGGTGCAACTTGAGGGAAAAACAAAAACAAAACACGAGTTATGTGGGATTTAAGCTTAGAAAATTTTGATAATAGATTTTTAGTTTTATTTAAATTAAACAGTTGTTAAATGTTATCCCTTAATTTGAGGAAATATATCATAACATATACGCTCCATTTGTTTCGATGGAAAACTTTGTGTAAAGATAGTTTTTCATATTTTCTAGTGTTAAGTAGCATAAAAAAAGATGAGTCAAATGAAAACTATTTTTGGTCAACATAAAAAGTATGGCTTATTTTTAGAGATTGTTTTCCATTAAATTTTTTTGGAAAACAACTATATCTCACATAAAACTAAATAAGGGAAGTTAGAAAGCTGATTTTCAACTCATTTAAAGTTGCTATCAAACATTAGAAAATGAGATAGTTTGATAAAAATACTTTTTAGAAAATGACTCGTTTTCTAAAAAACATCATTGCTGAAACAAACAGAGCGATAATATAAAATTAGTTTACTAATTAGTTGTTTTTCAAATGTTGATAGTAGACTCCTAGTTGGTGTAGAAGTCAAAAAAAAAAAAAAAAAATTTTGGTTAGAAAGAAAACATGGGTTGTTGTCAGGGAATTTAAGTTTACAATTTTTTATAATAGACTTTTAGTTAGAATAGAATTTAAATTTAATAAAGTTTAAATGTATAAAATTAATTTACTAATTAGTTGTTCTTAAAATATTGATAATAAAATTGTGAGCTACTTTTTGTACTCCCAGGGAAACTATTTACGTACTCCTTGGGAAACTTTTTGCAGTCCCACATCGAAAGAATCTCCCCTGCGACTTCATGCTTATAAGGCAGAAAGTGGGAAATAACTGATGGTACACTACTCTTTCGGCTTCACGCTTATAAGGCAGAAAGTGGAGGGAGATTCTTTCGATGTGGGACTGCAAAAAGGTTCCCAGAGAGTACGCAAATAGTTTCCCTGGGAGTACAAAAGAGTAGCCCACAAGAATTTTTGTTGGAATAGAAGTCAAAACGTGGGGGGGGGGGGGGGGTTAGAAAGAAAACATGGGTTATTATTTGGGATTTAATTTAGAATTTTTTTATAATAGACTTTTAGTTTGAATAGAATTTAAATTTGTTGAAATTTAAATAATAATGTTTTACCTAACTTAAATAATTGTTAAATATTATCCCTTAATTTGAAAAAATATATCCTAATAAATAATATAAAGTTAATTTGCTAGTTAGTAGAAATAGCCACTTGACACAACCACGGTTTCTGAGCTCAATTTTTATAATGTAGCATATGAAGTGACATGATTTTTGCTTATAGTGAGTGGATATAATGTACTAAAGAATAAGGTTCTTGACTAAGAAGAGAAAGAGATACCCCTTGTTGGGTAGCCCATAAATAGTAGACCTCCTGTAGGCAAAATGGAAATTATAAGCCAAAAGATATTAATTGATTTCCTTCACTGATTCATGAACTATTTTAATCAAACGTGTCGATCATGGTAACATGTCGTCTTATTGAAGTATTCATGGCGTTCACCAAGGTATTTTCAGTTTTTAGAGATATAATATGTATACAGTTACTCATAATTTTAAACTTTATTCCACCAAATAAAGATAATCTAAATTTAAACAATGTCACATGCACCGTATATACTCTTAGATTTTTTTTTTTTAAATAATATTTTGGTCATGAAATATTGAGTTTTCTAGTTTTTTTTTTTTTTTTTTTTAGAAGAAGAGTCTTATAATTTAGTGGTATTGTTCAGTTCTCCCATATAATTTTATCATTTTAGAGGTTTTTTGGAGAATTACTATTAGTTTACAGTTTTGAGAGTAATTATGTAATTTTGAAAGTAGCAATGGGTTTTTGAGAATTTGAAGGTATTTTGATATTTTGGAGGTATTTTTATTATTTTTAAATTTTAGTGGTATTTTTTTTCATCTTAAAGGTTTTTGAGGGGGTATTTCAATTATTTTGTAGGTTTTGAGTTATTTTGATCATTTAAATATTTTAAGGATATTTTTATAGTTTTGGAGTTTTCCATGGTATTGTGGTGAAAGCATTATTAGTCCAAAAAATGATATTTTTCTTAATTAATAGTAAGTGATTTTGATTTGACCAAGTTTTCCAGTTGATCCAAATGGTCGAAAATGATGAAATGCTTTTCTTAAAAAATGTATTACGTTGAAACAAAAATTCTCCCTATTTTAAGTATAGGGCAATTGCAAAGTTTTCATTTAGGATCCGTTTAGTTGAGAGGATAAAATATTAAGAATATAGAAAATAGAGAGGATGTAGAAAAGTGGGAGAATAGAAGAGATTTTAGTTTTTCCTCAGTGTGTTTTGTTGGAGGGGTAGAAAAGTGAAAGGATGAAAAACTCTTTTGTTTTGTTCAGGAAAAAAGTGAAATACTAGAAAATGAAGTTTATATAAATTTACTCTTATGCTCTTATTATTTACGTATAAGATATAATTTTTTTATATTATTTTTTACAAATTAAAATTAGTAAAATAACATCTTATAAAAATCAACAGATTTTCATAACACATCATTGTTGGGAAATTTAGACCCCGATTTATAGAATTAATAAGTTTTAAACTCAAGTTGTTAATTAAATTTATTATCAATATCAATATTAATATCATGCATAGCGGAAAAGTAAATAAGACAAGATATGATAACTTAGGAAAACCAATGAAACAAACTAGTTTCACAGTAAAAAACCTGGGGGAAAACCTTCCCGAAAAGCAATTCACCATAGTAAAGAGAAGTTTTAGATCTAGTACAAAACTTTTGTCTCAAGACTCTACAATTTCTGTAGATGAACTTACAGTAGAAACCTTTTACCGCTTCAAAACCTCTGAACTATTCAATATATGAACGTCAACCTTTTGCACGGATCCTAGTACGTGACTAACTAACTTAAAGAAGATGTTGGCTGCAAAGTTCATCACTTCATCAACAATAAAGATCAAGAAGCACTTGTTTACAAAACCCTAAGACGCAAAGACGTAGTAGCTTCTTTCAAAGAGAATAAGGCATCGGTCACTTTCTGCATATGTTCTCCTTGTATTCTCATATGTGACGGCCTTTAAAATAAGCCTTATATATGTATAGGGTTTTGAGAAAAGAAACCCTACACATACATGTCAACATAGGCTGAAAATCAGATCTGAAAATTTTGATTTCATAATTCTCGATAGATAGTATCTGTCGAGCAGCTGTTGAGAATCTGTCCAGCTTTAATGAACAGCCCTTATTCACTTGTTTCTTAGATAGATTTTCATGGCTTCAATACTTGGACTTGAACTCTTGTTCCTTAAAGTATTAAACACATCATAGATTTACTCAATTAAAAGTAAAGTGTGTTTTGTCAAAAGATTAGTCAATTCTAAATGACATATGTTCTTAACATGATTCACATATGTCTATGTGCTTTCATTTGTTAATATATCATATTATATGTTATTTGTATATAACAATTTAGGTCAACTTCATGTTGCTGATACAAAAATAAACAAATAAATAATCTAGACACGTGCTAGTTAGGCAGAACCATGGTGGTGCCGTGGTGGAAAGAGAAAAAAAAAATGAAGAAGTGTGTGGGTGTTGGCATGTTGCCTTAGTTGGACGTTGTTAAAAGGGTTAGAAAAGTAAAATTCATGGGCTGAAGCAATGCCCACAAAATCACTCCATTTTTCTTTTTCCCCAATTTGGGGAGAAACATTTTGATGGACAGGAGAAAATACCTGGTCCCTCTGGTTTTCCTTCCACAAATCTATCTTACTAAAAGCATTCACATCAGTCTCACCAATTTAATATTTCAGCAAAAATTTATTTAAACTTAACCAAAACAAGTGTACATCAGCCTCACTAAATTGACTAAAATTTTTTAAGAGGATGGTATCATCTCTACATATAGTGAGCTTCTATCCTTTCTACATTAAATTTCAATGTTGATAAAGTATTGAGGCTATTGTATGTGTATGAAAATAATAGATAGCTAAACTAGCAAAAATAGAGTTTTTTTAATTAGTTTGACTAAATACTTGAGGAGACTAATGAATGCAAGCGGATGGTCTCATCTCTACATGTAGTGAGCTTCTATCATTTCTACATTAAATTTCAATGTTGATATAGTATTGAGGTTGTTGTATGTGTATGAAAATAATAGATAGCTAAACTAGCAAAAATAGAGTTTTTTTAATTAGTTTAACTATATACTTGAGGAGACTAATGTGAATGCACTAAATACTCCAATAAATTTAGTTTAAAACCTAGTAGTTTCCTCTCTTAACTATTAAGTATTTTGTGCTCTCCATTATATTTTATGGTGGTGCCGTGGTGGAAAGAGAAAAAAAATGAAGAAGTGTGTGGGTGTTGGCATGTTGTCTTAGTTGGACATTGTTAAAAGGGTTAGAAAAGTAAAATTCATGGGCTGAAGCAATGCCCACAAAATCACTCCATTTTTCTCTCTCCAATTTAGGGAGAAACATTTCGATGGACAGGAAAAAATACCTAGTCCCTACAGTTTTCCTTCCAAAAATCTATCTTACTAAGAGCATTCACATCAGTCTCACTAATTTAATATTTCAGCAAAAATTTATCTAAACTCAAAACAAGTGTACATCAACCTCACTAAATGAACTAAAGTTTTTAAAGAGGATGGTCTCATCTCTACATGTAGTAAGCTTCTATCCTTTCTACATTAAATTTCAATGTTGATAAAATATTGAGGCTATTGTACATGTATGAAAATAATAGATAGCTAAACTAGCAAAAATAGAGTTTTTTTAATTAGTTTGACTAAATACTTGAGGAGACTAATGTGAATGCAAGAGGATAGTCTCATCTCTACATGTAGTGAGCTTCTATCCTTTCTGCATTAAATTTCAATGTTGATAAAATATTGAGGCTATTGTATGTGTATGAAAATAATAGATAGCAAAACTAGCAAAAATAGAGTTTTTTTAATTAGTTTGACTAAATACTTGAGGAGACTAATGTGAATGCAAGAGGATGGTCTCATCTCTACATGTAGTGAGCTTCTATCATTTTTACATTAAATTTCAATGTTGATAAAATGTTGAGGCTATTGTATGTGTATGAAAATAATAGATAGCTAAACTAGCAAAAATAGAGTTTTTTTAATTAGTTTAACTAAATACTTGAGGAGACTAATGTGAATGCACTAAATACTCCAATAAATTTAGTTTAAAACCTAGTAGTTTTCGCTCTTAACTTTTCATATTAAGTATTTTGTGCCCTCCATTATATTTTATGTCAATTAAGCAAAATATCAAATTTTAAAAAAAAAAATTATGCCTTGAACATATACTAAATTTACCGTAATATGCTCATCACTTTCTTAAAACTAACAAGGGAATGTTGGAATTGTTGAATACTTATGGTGAGTTTGGCATCAGCTTTTAGTTTTTAGTTTTTATGTACAACTTTTTTAAAAACTCACTTTTTCTTGCTTTTTTTCACTTTCTCAAATTTTTTTAAGGTACAAGTATACTTAAGCACACTCTTTGCAAAACGTTTTCAGCAAAAAACTAAATCAGCTGCTCTGAAGCAAACCTTAACGGTGGCAAATTACAATCCTTTATTTTTTTTGTTTAATAATTATTATTTTCCTAATAATTGTCATTGCCAACACAATTGTGGCAAATTACAAATCATCCAGAATTTTTTTTTTTTTTTGGTTTAAGTTATACATTTCACCGCAACACAATTTTCAATTGAAGAAAATGGCCACAACAAAGTTCAACTACTCTTTTTTTTTTCTTCGAAAAAAGTAAAATAAGATGCCAATATTCCCACCCCACCCCCCTAAAAAAAAAAAGGATATAAAACATATCAATTCAAATAAGCCAATCCAACACAAAACATTGTCACGTTACAAATCATCCAAAGTATATAACTTATAGTCACACTGCTAGCATGTATGATAAAAATCTTCTAACATTAAGTATTTAACAGTTGCAATGTTCCCTCTTAATTATAACATAGTGGTGATGATATTAAGATCAATTTAGGATAGGTATGGACAAAAATTTTTATTAAAAAAAATTCAGTAAAGAGACAAAAAAATAGTAAAGAAATGGCCAAAAAATAACAAAAATGCTTTTTATGAAAAGTTAATGGGGAAAATGTAAAATTTGGCCTATAATATATAATCAAATATGTTATAATTACAATATATTCGATGGTAACAAAGCCTCACCACCAAATATCCTAAAAGATAATGTGGAAATGGGGAATTTATCAAGTATCAACCGTTCATTCTCAAGCACAGCTCTGCTAACAGACAGATTGGTTGATGTTCGGCTCTTTTTTTTTTCATGCTTTGTACTCTGTTTTTACTTTTTTGGCTTTTTCAAGCTAATTTCAATGAAATATGCAGGCTGCATCAAAAAAATTAAGAATAATAAAAACTATATAATAGAATAATGAATTCAAAAGTCACTAATGAGGTTTTCAAGTCTGAAGCTAGCCTACCATAATAGAATAATGGAACTTGACCCAACCACCACAGCACAGGGAGACCACGTAAAAATCCACTTTTGTTTTTTTATTTATGTTCTTGTTTTTGTTTCTGTTTCTTTTATTTTTTTTTAAGATCCACTTCTTTGTTACCATGTTACCCAGTCAATAATTAAATTAAATTGAACAATTATTTAATTAAATTTGTAAGGGTTGACTCTCACAAATGATTCCAATAAATAATTAACTAAACAGTAAAAATTTGGATTAGAATCTCGTGCAATATACAGTCTAAGGTATTGCATCGGTGCAATTACCAATAATTCCCCCTTAAAAAAAATTATTTCTTCACCTTCTTCTTCTATTTTTATTCAGGGTTGAGATTGCGAGTTGATTTGTCAACTCGCAATCTCAAACCATTGTCAATACCTCAAAATTTTGGGAAAAAAATGGTCAATTTTTGGTTGAGCATTCCCATGATGTGCACAAATGTGGAGAGAGCATCAACAAATGGTTGGCTTACACATTTGCTGCTTTATTTGACTTAGCCAACACGAACTGCACGAGCTCCATACATATGCTTATTAATTTCCAAGTAGTTTCTACTCTACTCAATCATTTTCCGGTAAAATACTAGTCATTAAAAAAAAATTAAAAAAAAAGTGCTTCATACTCACAAAATGACCTGGTGTAATACAAGTTCCTATTATCATTCCAAATATTAGAATCTCCAACCTTGGCATATAAGTCCAATGAAATTCCTATTAAAATATATATATTCAATGAAATTTAATATTTTTAATCTAAAACAAAAAAAAAAAAATTCTAAAATATTAGAACGCTTAAAAGTTGAAACAACTTTAATAGTAAAATGCTATTGCAATTGGGTTCTTAATTTAATTAATGAGTAGCATAAATTATTCGTATCACACACCTCATACGGGTTATACAAGTCCAATGAAATCCTTACTTTTTTTTTATAAAAAAATTCCAATGAAATCTTATATTTTTTTATCTAAAACACAAAGATTTCTAAAATATTAGAACAGTTAAAAGTTAAAGTAACTTTAATAGTCAATGCTATTGCAATTAGGTTTTTAATTTAATTTAATTTATGGATTGCAAAAATTATTAGTTTTTTTTTTTTTTTTGGTAAAATGTGTATCTCCAGCCTAGCTTTCAAGTTCACATTGTTTTGTCTATCAAAAAAAGAAAGAACTGTTCACGATGTTTGACTTTGATAATGCCACTCTCAAACGTCATACAAAAATTATAGCCCACCCCGGCCAGTCTATGAAAGCCAAAACAAACTGCCTATAAAATGCCACACCTATTGCCATATAGTCCTCAAACAAACCACACACACAACAAGCAACGTTTTGCTCCAACAAGCCGCAAAAAAAATATGGAGCAAAATTTCTACCTATCCCTTCTTCTTCTCTTTGTTTCCTTCATCACTCTCTCCCTCTTCTTCCTCTTTTACAAGCATAGATCCAGCTTCACTGGCCCAAATCTCCCACCAGGCAAAGTTGGGTACCCCATGATTGGTGAGAGCTTTGAATTCTTTTCCACGGGATGGAAAGGTCACCCTGAGAAGTTCATCTTCGACCGCATGTCTAAGTACTCCTCTGAAGTTTTTAAAACCTCTCTTTTGGGACAGCCAGCTGCTGTGTTTTGTGGTGCTGCATGTAACAAGTTCTTGTTTTCCAATGAGAACAAACTTGTCACTGCATGGTGGCCTGACTCTGTCAACAAAGTTTTCCCTAGCTCGCTGCAAACTAGCTCCAAAGAAGAGGCCAAGAAGATGAGGAAGATGCTTCCAAATTTCCTTAAGCCTGAAGCTCTGCAGAGATACATAGGTATCATGGATACTATTGCACAAAGACACTTTGCATCTGGATGGGAAAATCGTGACGAAGTTCTTGTGTTCCCTCTCTCAAAAAAGTAATACTATATCTCATCTCTCTCCCTCCTTGCATGAATTTGAATTCGTCAAAAATAATAATAATAATAATAAACAAATGTTTTAATTATATTTTTACAAACCTATATATCACCAAATACAAAAATGTTCTCGAAAAAGAAAATTACAAAAATATAATTTAAACATTTATTTATTAGGTTAATGAAGTGACCAAAATCATATTTATTGTCACCTCAAATCGTAATTTTTTTGTTATAAAGTTTGTAATAAAATTAGTATTTATTTTTATAAAGTAGTATTATAGATAATACAAATTTTACTACATAAATTTTATAAATTGAGGTGAAACTAATTACAAAATTTGAAATGAATTGATGTTTTCAATTTTTTTTGTACTAAAACTACTTCACAATAGTTTTAATATATATGTACTTTTTATTGAAAGATATTAATACCTTGATTTGGTAATATTTATCTAGTAAAATTTGTAATAGTAGTAAAATAACTCAAATTAATACTTTTTGTTGTATCATTGTCAACAGGTACACCTTTTGGTTGGCATGCCGTCTGTTTCTTAGCCTTGAGGATCCCAACCACATCGCAAAATTTGATGACCCATTCAAACTATTGGCCTCTGGGATCATATCAATGCCTATTGACTTGCCAGGAACACCATTTAACCGTGCAATCAAAGCCTCCAACTTCATCAGGAAGGAACTTTTGCTTATCATTAAGCAAAGAAAGATTGATTTGGCAGATGGCAAAGCATCCCCTACTCAAGATATATTGTCCCACATGCTTTTGACTTGTGATGAGAATGGAACATACATGAATGAACTAGATATTGCAGATAAAATCCTTGGTTTGTTGATTGGTGGACATGACACAGCCAGTGCTTCTTGCACTTTCATTGTCAAGTATCTTGCTGAGCTTCCTCATATTTATGATGGCGTCTACAAAGGTAAATATCATATTTTTTTAGTTTTCTATATTCTTTGCATTTCATGACCTATGCCTTAATTTATTTGATTTTCTATTCCCTAGATGAAAATTCTGATTGTATAGGTCTTATGTGATTTTTTTTAGTGTTTGATGGTCTTAACAAAAAATAAATAAAAAGCACCTACTGAGTTAATTATAGATAACTTTCTAAGCCCAAAAAAAAAAATCAAGAGAATAGAACAATAAATTAAAATTGAGTAATAAATTAATGTGGAGGTGCTTTAATGCTGTCCCTTTTGGAAAATCAGGTTTATAAAAGTTGCTTTCGGGAAACAATAATCTGAACTAGACGTGTGATACTGAATGGATCAACCATGTGCTAAAGTCAAACTCCTATGTTTGAATACAAGAAATGTTTTTATATTGATGACTAAAATAGCATTTACAAGTAACCAATTTTAATCTAAGCATAAATTAGGGATACAACTTTTCACAATTTTTTCACAATCTTTCAAAAATTATAAAAAATATTGCATCTAAGTTATTGTTTATACTGCATCAAAGTTTTTTTTTTTTGGTAGAATATATTGCATCTAATTAAGTTATTGTTTATTTTCTTCTCCAATAGATAAAAATAAAAAAAGGTTATTTTTTATTTAAACACGTTTAATGAATCTAGAAATTGACTTTGAAAGTCACATGACCCAACAACCAACCATTGGTGTCCACACTAATGGTGGTACGAACTAAGCATCTTCTTTTTAATTGGTGAAAGAGAGAGATTTTGCCTTTTGCACATGGACATCAGGACATAGACATAGTTTACTAAGAATGATATGTTAGGTACTCAGAGTACCATAAATGCGTAGTTTTTCCTCTCATATGAATAGTGGGTCTTTTTATAAATTTAATTAGTGGAGCCCACTATTCTTATGAGATTACACAATAATTTTCTATATGTTAGGCCGTCTAGGATCCTAGCAAATAAGCCGCCAAAGAATATGGATCGTCAAAGGGAATGGGAAAATTTTTGCTTGACATTAATTGAACTCTATCTTTATTATTCCTTTTTGTCTTTGTTCAGAGCAAATGGAGATTGCCAAGTCAAAAGCACCAGGGGAGTTGTTGAACTGGGATGACATTCAAAAGATGAAATATTCATGGAATGTTGCTTGTGAAGTGCTTAGACTTGCTCCACCCCTCCAAGGTGCTTTCAGGGAAGCCATTAATGACTTCATCTTCAATGGTTTCTCCATTCCAAAGGGCTGGAAGGTAAATCAATTCAGGGAAAAAAAATGATATAGGGATACATTACTTTTCGCAACTACCAGTTATAATTAGAGAAACATTATTTTCACTTGAATCTACAATTGAAATTGACATTTTTAAGCACCAATCACAACATATCATGTTGACCGTTATTAAAAAAAAATTGTGAAAAAATCTTTTGATTTAATATTGAAAAAAGAAAAAAAAAAACATAAAGTTGGAACATGGCTAGCTAATAATATTTAAAAAAAATATTTGTCTTAAAAGTAACTTAAATGCATCTTCTCTTCTTGTTGTGTATGCAGTTGTATTGGAGTGCAAATTCGACTCATAGAAATGCAAAATACTTCCCAGAACCTGAGAAATTTGATCCAAGTAGATTTGAGGGAAGTGGACCTGCTCCTTACACATTTGTTCCCTTTGGTGGAGGACCAAGGATGTGCCCAGGAAAAGAATATGCAAGATTGGAAATACTTGTTTTCATGCATAATTTGGTGAAAAGGTTCAAGTGGGAGAAAGTTCTTCCTGATGAAAAAATTATTGTTGACCCCATGCCCATGCCTGCAAAGGACCTGCCCATCAAACTTTTCCCACACAAAGCTTGATTAATTGGGATTAAGAACTTAAAGTTCTTAGGTCCTTATCCTCCTTGGTCATTCCCAAACACAACATAAGGAGAGCAATTAAACATTATCCTTTTTTTTTTTTTAATTTTCGTCCTTGTATTTGTTTGTTTATGTTGTGTTTAAGTTATTCCTCTTGATACTTCAAGGACATAAAGAAAATGTATAATGGAGAAGAATAATTAAATTGTTTACTCAGATGTCATGTGATGTAACTGTATAACGAAATTATATGAATAATTATTGGTTATGGCTTTGGTATACAATATTAGGCACTAAATGTAAATGGAGCCAATCTTGACTTGTTATCATAGTTAACGATTTATATAAGTGCACCCACCCCCTCCAAAGAAACAAAAGTCTGCAAAAATATGATGGTAAAACAAGAAAAAATTTATGAGCACAAAAATTTGACATACGCTGATATGATAAATTATTGTTAATAGGTGAAAAAGTGATGTATGTGTATAATGAAATTGTATTAATAATAATTGGTAATAGCTTTGGTATACAATATTAGGCACTAAATGGAGCCAATCTTGACTTGGTATCATAGTTAAGGAGCTATATAAGTGCATCCACCCCCTCCAAAGAAACAGAAGTCTGCAAAAATATGGTGGTAAAACAAAAAATATATGAACACAAAAATTTGACATAGGCTGATATGATAAATTATTGTTAATAGGTGAAAAAGTAATGTAAGTAGTGAGCTTGGATGAGAACTAGTACTTGTCAATTCTACTGTTGTAAAAATTGTTTTCAATTTTATTTTTTCTTATGTATGTAGCAATATTGCTGGGTCAAACAGTCATGGCCGTTAACTTTGATCAGTATATTTGCACCGTTTACTTTTTGGTAAGGTGGAATGTTAGCGACCTGAGAAAGCTTTCATGCTAATTGGCGAGCTAGTTATGGTCACTCTTTCAACTACCATTTTATAATGCACTTTGCACCGTAACAAACATAGGTAATAAATAAAAGGAATTACAATTAATTTTTAAATAATAATACAACAACCAGAAAAAATAAATAAATAAATAAAATTAAAAAAAAATAAAAAAAAACTGAGAAAGCAACTGCAAGAAGAACTTTACTGATAAACCTTAAGAAGTCATCCTTCCTTGGACCGCAAGTCAATAAATTTGATGTGATATCTAACCTTTTTTTTGTTTTAGTGCAAGTTTAGCGATACCAACTAGCATATCTTTAGATATGGCAAATAAATTGGCATTTAATTTCAAAGAAGTGACTTGTCAATCATTATTAATGTTGGGCGAAGTAGTATCTCCCCTGTCATGAGTACTTGGGGTTATTCATGGGCTCGCTAGTTCGATTCCTGTGAGTGGATTTAAGGTGAGCTTAGATATTAAAATTTATAAACTTGCACCAAAAAAAAAAAAAAAAGACTTGCCACTTGTGACTAGGGACCTTGTAAGCATATGACCTGAATTATTGCTTGAATCAAGACATCAAATTAATAGTAATTCAAAATATAATCAAGATATATCTCGGTCAATATTTTTCTTTTTGTATTCTGTATATATACCCTTACCAACTCTCTCAGTTATTTCATAGACTCTCTTTTGGGGGCTTAGGTTTGGAATCTTGGACTCAATTTTAGGTAAAGTAGTTAGATGGGCTTCTATGAATTCATTATTATTATAGGACTTATCAGTCTTTGTTAAATCTTTTCTTATCAAGAAAAAGAAATAAGAGTGACAAGTTTTTTTTCTTTTTTGACGAATTCTTTAAAGGAAACTTCAAGATGTTGACTAAGGGACGTTAATTTATGCTTCGTTTAGGATCTGCTTATTTTGTTGAAATTAAAAAAAATTTATTGAAAGTATTGTAAATAAATATAAAAGTGAGTTGAAATAGTACAATGAGACTCATGAATAGTACCAAAAAGTGCAGTAGAACCCATGAATAGTAGTAAAAATAAGTTGAATAGTAAAATAAGCTAGCTTTTTAATCTGGAGTCAAATGCACACTTAGGGTCCGTTTGGATACAGCTGAAAACTGAAAACACTATAGCAAAATAATTTTTAAATGGGTGAATAGTAATGTGGGACCTATTTTTTTTTTTCCTAAATAAAGTGGTTGTGGGTCTTGTGAATGATGCGTGAACAGTACATGAACAGTGCGTGAACAGTAAATTTTGTCCCCTCTGAAACGCATGCAGCAGGGAAAAAAAAAACCCTAAAAACGCAAACGCCACCGAAAATAATTTGTATCCAAACAATCACTTTTAGCGTCCATTTGGTATGATTAATTTTGCCAACTTATTTTACTATTTAGCTTATTTTTGCTACTATTCATGGGTCTCACTTTTTGGTACTATTCATAGGTTTCACTATACTATTACAACTAATTTTTACATTTATCTACCGTACTTTCAGCAAAAGTTTTAATCCATTAAAGGTTAACAAAAGAGTGACTTGTTGACCAGTGACAGTGAGATGGTCTAATCCATCGTTGTTTGATTTTCATCACTACTGTGACGACCCAAACTAATCTTATTGGGTGTTTAAGCTTTGTATTTGATCTTGGCTTTCTTTTGTATTGAGAGTTTTAGCTTTGTAAAAGCAGGGGCGGCTCCACTTGGAATCCAAAGGTTCAAATGAGCCCCTGAATTAAACCCAAAAAAGAAAATTTTATTATAATTTTTTTTTTTTCCTGTTTTGATGCTTAAAATAAAAATTTGAAGACCCTAATCTTAATCCCAACTAAGATAATCTAGAATATAATCATCTTAACTGGGTGGTTTTAGTTTTTTTTTTTTTTTATCATCAAACCAAGATACCAATAGATTTTTAGTGTAGGTGAGAATTGAACTCCGAACCTCTTATTCAACAATCATAGATTTTACCAATTGAGCTAATTGGAACTTACTTTTTTTTTTCTTGTTTTTGGAGAAAACTGGAACCCACTTTAAATGGGTAGTGATTGGTCTTTTTTTTCCAGATTCAACGGCGGAAGTAGTAAAAGGCGATCCAAGCCTGGGTTGAACAAAAAACAATAAATAAATAAACGTTACAGTTCTATAGTTTAGCATAGAAGAGACACTAGCGGTATTAAGAATAAACAAAAATCAAGAGACGCGTTTCTTAAATTAACTGGTGGTACTCATGCGGGACAGGAACTTTGGAACAAAGGATGCACATTCTATAGTTTAGCATAATGTATTTCTATGACAATGGAATGACAAAGTCACAACCACATAAAATCCACCATTAGTTGCACACCCTTACAGTTGTTGTTTTTTAACTATTTACATAACATTAATTACATATTTTTTTATCCAAATAAATGATTATTCATGTTCGAAGGATTTTTTTTATCATTTATTTACAATTGATTTTAGAACCAAAAAAAAAATCATCCAAGTAATATTTATTTTAATTTTAAAGGATTATCATTTAATAAATTATCCAACAATTAATAACAATAATGATAAAGCCTTAGTGAAATGATATATCGATGGTAAAAGTAAAATTAGAGGGGAACAAATAAAAACTTGTCAATTAAACTGTTGTGAAAAAAATACGGTAAAAATTGTTGTCTTCATCATTTGCATTTACTGAGTTTACCATATATATGCTACGCAGAGTTTCTTTAAGACCGTAGTGGCAATCTCAACAGGATAAAGACTTACCATGATAAAATTGTTTTCTCAGTATTTTTTTTTTTTTTTTTTTTTTTTTTTTTTTGTTTCAGTTAGAACGAATGAAAGCAAATAATTGAAAGTATCATGCTCATGCATTCACCTGGGTGGTTAAAGCCAAATTTATGAACGTCACAAACGTTTTCCACTTCGGCGTGCTGTGTTCAAATCACAATTGACTGTCCTGTCTCCCAATTTGGACTTGCAAAAGCAATATGAAAATGTTAGGCAGTGCACACCGGCCCGCATAAAAAGTAAAGGAAAATAAGTGGTTTTTTCCCCTTTTATATACGTGTACTATGTTTATGTTTGTATTTGGCAAAAATTATTTTTATCAACTTATTTTACTATTCAGTTTATTTTTATTATTATTTATAGGCTCTACTACACTTTTTAATATTATTTATAGATCCCACTGTATTATTTTTAGGAAAAAATTTTCAGTTTCAGCAAAATAAATGGATCCCAAACATACCTTATATATAAGAGAATTTTTCTCTTTCAATTGAACTTTTATGTACTTGAAAAATATCCTCATTAATGAAGGGTGGCTTTATTTAAAAATAAAGTCATAAATATCAAATAACAAATATCATTTTGAATTCAAAAAGAGAATTCTTAAAATTTAGGATTTTTTTCCTTTTACATTCAAAAAAGAAATGACAAGTACTGTTTATCTCTAAAATTTATCCTTTTTATTTATTTAAAAAATATAAATATATATTTCTAAA
Organism: Castanea sativa; assembly: GCF_040712315.1. Taxonomy (NCBI): domain Eukaryota; kingdom Viridiplantae; phylum Streptophyta; class Magnoliopsida; order Fagales; family Fagaceae; genus Castanea; species Castanea sativa. The sequence goes on along the minus strand of NC_134019.1, from coordinate 7,541,435 downwards.
TCATAATAGATATAAATTATTAACCTTTGCCTATTAAAATAAAAGAATTTCTGAGTGTGCATGTGTGTGTATATATAAAAAAGAGGATTCTCTTTTTTCGATTAGACTTTTATATGATTTTGAAATATTTCTAAATCTTATGCTTAATAGGAAAAAAAATTTAAGGATAACCCTGTAAAAGTATATATCCAATTTCACTTAAAATGTCAATATAATCTGGCACTCTCCTACTAATCCATGCTTTCAAAACAAACTAAATTATGACGATAGACCCTTTCACAAAAAAAGTCTCATCTGATAAGATTCATATAAATACAGTACAATAAACCTGTCCACCAATCAGATATCTCGGTCAAGTCTGCTTTTCATTTCCTGCCCAAACAATTTAATCCTACAACCCTACAAATTTTCTTCTCCAGAATTTTCTGGGAATCTTGTGGTTTCCACTTCACTTTCCATCCAAGCAAACACGGGTGCTAGTTGTTTCCTCTTCTCCACAAAAGTCTTTGCCAAGGTACCTCTAATTCTTAAGTTTCTAAAGTGTTTGTCCGCATGTCAATGATATTCTCCTCATCAATATCAGGAGCATCCCACCCAACATATCGGCAAGAAATTCATAACCTAAATCGTTAAATTTGAAATGATCCTTTTACTCAAAATATTCAATTCTGGCTCAATAGAAACATATATATAAAAAAGTTCTTCAGACCTGTTTGATAATGTTGTTCTAATAACGTTTGTTGGGTTCTAAGACTTTAGGTTTAAATATATTAGAACTTCAATTTGTAATGTTGGCAAACCATGATCAAAACGTTTATCCTTGTTTTAGTCTTGCTCAAAGTATGTTTAAGTATAAAGTTAGAATCGAGTGTACTGCAGGGTTTATTGTGTAAATTTGCCTAGCTCGATCGATCGAAAATTAGACTCGATCGATCAAAGTTAATGCAGATTGTTTTTCTGCAGAATTTTTCAACTCAACCCAAGCCCGTTTTACGTTTAAGGTTTTATGTTTTGTCTTAAGTATAAAAGGGAAAACCCTAGCCACATTTTAGGGTTGTTTTTTATGCTATGTGTGTGAATCTCTTGTGAGATCTATAGGTGTTGGCCTTCACAAACACTTAGGGTTATCAATGTCTAAATTGATGTCAAGAGCTTGGTGATCAATTCAGTTGCAGATTCAAGAGCTTAAAGATATACAAGCAAGAGTGCTTATGCTTGTACTTGTTGGGAATCCAAGAAAGAAGTAGTTTGTGGACTCGAAGCTGTTACGTGGTCATGGTAGTAAGTTTCCTACTCGAGGTAGTAATAGGATGTTAGTGGTCTAAGTCGTTATTGTATAAATTTCAATTCTTTCATAGTGGATTTGTTTTACCTTGAGAATAGCTAGGTTAAATCCTCCCTAGGTTGTTTACCAATTTGATTTTCCTGGGTTATCATATCATTGTGTTCTTTATTTTTCGCACTTTACAATGATATAATTTATATGTGTTAACCTAGATTTGGGTTATAATACTCGAGTTTAATGGACTCAGGTACTAGACTTGCACAGTACTCAAGTCCAAGAAACTCAAGTACTAAGTGAAATTTTTTAATACCCAAATGCCATGTCAAACGGTGCCACGGTGGCAAAACTAAGGGGAAGTTGAGTTTACTGTGGTCGAGTACGACTTGGAACTTGAGTGTGTAGAACTTGAGTACCAAAAAAGTAGTAGATCACTATTAAGTTCTAACACTATGCTTTTTTGCTACAAATTTCGGAAAAATGTAGTATTTGGCCATTTTTGCCCATGATGTGACATAATAAGACTCAACTAGGAAGCCACTTAAATTAACTTTGATCAAACCATGGGAGTTGGAAGTTGGGGAGTTGGGAGCTTTGGCTGTATTCAATTCTGATAAGTCAAAAATAATAATTAATACTGTTGAAATGACGGGTTATTGTTAATAATGAAATGATATCAACGACAACAAACAAAAACTTGTCAAATTAAACCTTGTTTGTAATCCTAGATTGGACGGGTCGACTGTCTAGATTGATTCGGGACCGGTTTTATAAGAATCCAATTTATCCAAGTTATTATTTTAGTAAAAATCGATGAAAATATGCTGCTGGCAGGACTCAAACTTGCTTTCAACAAGTGAAATAGCATTTGCTTGTTGGTCAAGAATGAAAAATTAATAAATATAAATTAATTTAAGTAACCAATATATTAAAAAATTAAATGACACGTCATGGTTTGACCTCAATTGAATCTCGGTCCGATCTCAAAAACTTTGAATCTCTCCCTTTTCCAGTTCATTAAATAATCCAGAATTTAAAATCATGCAATTAAACTATTGCGAGAAAAACATTGTAAAAATTGTTGTCTTCATCATTTGCCTTTAGTGAGTTTACCATATGCTACGAAGAGTTCCTTTAAGACCGTAGTGGCAATCTCAACAGGATAAAGACTTACCATGATAAAAATTGTTTTCTCAGTATTTTTTTTTCAGTTAGAACGAATGAAAGCAAATAATTGAAGGTATCATGCTCATGCATTCACCTGGGTGGTCAAAGCCAAATTTATGACGTGACAAACGTTTTCCCCTTCGGCGTGCTGTGTCCAAATCACAGTTGACTGTCCTGTCTCCTAATTTGGACTTGCAAAAGCAATATGAAAATGTTAGGCAGTCCACACCCGCATAAAAAGTAAAAAGAAAATGAGTGGTTTTTTTCGCTTTTATATACATATACTATATTTGTGTTTGGCAAAAATTATTTTTAACAACTTATTTTATTATTCAGTTTATTTTTACTATTATTTATGGGTCTTACTGTACTTTTTGGTATTATTTATAAGTCTAACTGTACTATTTTTAACAAAAAGATTTCAGTTTCAACAAAATAAACGAATCTCAAATAAACCTTATATATAAGAGAATTTTTCTCTTTCAATTGAAGTTTTACATAGTTGAAAAATATTCTCATTAATGAAGGGTGACTTTATTTAGAAATAAGGTCATAAATGTCAAATAACAAATTTTATTTTGAATTCAAAAAGAGAATTCCTAAAATTTAGAATTTTTGTCCTTTTACCTTCAAAAAAGAAATTACAATTACTGTTTATCTCTAAAATTTATCTTTTTTATTTATTTAAAAATTATAAATATATTTCTAAATCATAATAAATATAAATTATTAACCTTTACTTAGAAGAGTTTTTGAGCATGCATGTTGTGGAGGGTAAAAGTTCCCAAACAAACATTTGGGTCTTGGGCTTTATTGACAGGTGCCAATTCGTTTTTGACTAAAGGCCTCTAGGCCCACAAGTCAGCCCACACTGCGAAGGTCCGAGGAGTTTATCCGAGGATTAATGTCTCCTTGAACAGGCCTGGCGATGACCCTGGAACTTGCCAAGAAGATTAAAGGCAAATTTCTGGAAAAACTATTGGGTAAGAGAGGGATCCAAGTACCCTCTAGATGCAGCGGTGTGAGAGAAATATCTCAAAAAAAAGCTGCTACATCCACATTAAAGACCCTGCACCTACCTCTCTGGCCGTATTAATGGGGAAATGACCCCTGAACAGTAGAATTCAATCTTCCTGCTATTATTTAAAGACTTCAAGAAGGTGGTGGAAAAAAGAGGGATCTAAGGATAAGATTTGTGTGACATGTGGATGAAATAGGGAAGAAGAAGAATATTTAAGAAGAGAAGGGAGAAAGAAAAAGGGGGATCTGTGAGTTAGCTGAAAAAGAACTAAGAACTGTAATTTTTGGCATAAAAAGATAAGCAATATACAAATTGTCCTCGGCTTATGTCCGAGAAAGTTCCCTTGTCATATTTGTTTATCATTTGCAAAGATTGTAGCATTCTAGCCTACTTATCAAGCTTCCAACATCCCTAACCTAGATTCCAAATCCACACTCTACAAATTTTGTTGTTTAAGGCTCATTGGGACTGAGCCCACGTTTGTCTTTGGGTCCGGGTACAATTGTGCACTTATATATATATATATATATATAAAGAGAATTCCCTTTTTTCGATTGGACTTTTATGTGATTTTAAAATATTTCTAAACCTTATTCTTAATAGGGAAAAATTTTAAGAAGAGCTTGGTAAAAGTATATCTCTAATTTCACTTAAAATACTTATATAATAAAACACTCTCTTACTAATCTTTGTCTTCAAAACAAACTAAATGATGACAGTAAACCCTAAAACAAAAAAAAAAAAAGTCTCATCTGATAAGATTCATATAAATAGAGTACAATAAACCTGTCCACCAATCAGATATCTCGGACAAGTCTACTTTTCATTTCCTGCCCAAACAATTTATTCCTGCGACCCTACAAATTTTCTTCTCCAGATTTTTCTGGGAATCTTGTGGGTTTATTGGGCTTGCCCTATCTCTCCCTTAGGGCCCGTGGGCCTCTCAAGACTCTTTCTTTCTTTGTTGTTTTATACTAAGTCATGTTGGGCCAACCCATTGAGCCTTTTTCCTCCTCCCCCTTTTGGGCCCTTTCAAGGCCTGTTCTCTTTTCTCTTGAAAAGGGTCTTCTCACCGAGGTTGGCTCTACGACATCACTCGTGGGTCAATGTGTTCCACTCCTTGTTCCTCATGGATATACCTTCTGTTTGGGCTTTCACAGCCCAATTGTTCCTACCATTATTTCCTAATCTTTTCTTTCTTTCCTTTAACTTGTGTATGAGCTTTTCTACTAATAGGCCCCTTTTATCAAAAATGGGCATCAATACCAAGTACCTGTCATTTGGATTTTTTGAATTCCACCATAACGTTTTGGTCAAAACATCTAAGTTGTTACACACTTAAAAAAGGAATGTCAAAGGTTGACATGGAGTAAGTCGGAATAGCTTTAACTACAAAATTAATCACGGTGCATCTCCCTGCCCATGAAAGACGCTTCTTCTACCTTTCAACTTGCAACTTGGTTTCTAACCTTTCTTGTGGGAACTTAAAATATTTTGAAGTTGCCTTTGAAAGGAATAGAGGAGCACCCAAGTAAACAAGTGTCATGTTGAAGAGATTTAATTTGGAAGATTTGTTTAATACCGTACATGTTTGTTGGTGAGTCTGGAGAAGTAAACCCCTTATTTACCTATGTTTAGTAGAGTTGACCAAAGCATCTACAGTGCAGATCAAGATAATCATTGATAGCAAATGCTTCCCTCCTACTAGCTTCTTAGAATAGAACATTATGATTTGCGTATATAACATGAGTGATGGCTGGGCTACTAACATTCACCTTCACCATACTTATTCTATCATCTCTAAATTCTTTCCCCAATAGCCTAGAAAGAACTTCCTGACCGATAATGAACAGGTGAGGGGATAGAGAATCCCCTTGCCTTGCCTTAATCCTCTCTCAGGCTTACTGTTGAAACACTCTCAATGGTCCAATTCATAAATATTTCATTGAAACCAAAGTTGAAAATCACCGCTTGAAGAATTTTTAATTAACACCGTCGTAAGTTTTTGGCAAATCAATAACAAAGTTTTTTTTTTTTTTTTTTTTGAGAAAGCATTAAAAAATTTATGTGACTAAAACTACACAAATGATCTCATAAATAGCAACATAATAGGTTGGAGCAAGATAGCTCCGAACCAGTAGGGAAGAAAACTTTTTCTAGCACTAAACTAAAGTACCCATTTAAAAGCCTAGGACATGAACTTCACGAGGAAATAAATTGCAATCTAATGCCCGAAGGAATAAAAATAAATAAATTAGGAGAACTTTTTCCTTGGATTTAATGAACAATTTAACTGTCAATCAACTCCCAATATCAAATGAGAGAACCAGGGACAAGTAAGCAATCAAATAGAAGAAAAAGATGCTAAAATCAATTTACTAATAAAATGAATGGGTACATATTTATAGCTACACCTCACAAGCTGTATATGCTACAAATTTGGATATAATTTGAACATGTACATGATACAAATAAGAACTATAAACAAACGATCAACACAACTCATTCTCCAAGGAACTTCCACAACTAAAAAATCTGGATGCTTTGGAGTCTCCGGTACATGGCAGAAAGGCAGCGCAAAACTTTCAAGAAGCATAGACAAGACCACCCAAATGAAACTCTAGCAGGATGTATGACCCGATAAAGAATGAGGACTAAATTGCTGAAGAAATGCTCAATAAACACACGAGATCATATTGCCTCCTAAATAGTGAAAAATGAGAAATGATGGATGAAACCTAGTTGCTACATACTCAAGATTGATTAACATATAAGACTGGCACCAACCCAGCCATCTTGCCATCCCTCCCAGGGCGTTTCTTCTTCACCTGTAACAAGAGTGATGGAATATTAAGCAGAGAATTTACAAGTAAAACTAATATCCTATCTCCACAAAGCAGTCAGTAACATTAGCAACATGTTCGAAGATATTCAATTACATGTATACTCTTGCTATCTAGACTCAGCACTAACAAGTAAAAAAAACTTGGGTTTCTTATTTCAAACTTTTATCCCTTAATTCCATTTACTTACATAGAACCAACCATCCACTTCGTCCTCGATTTCTACCTCTTCTCCTGCTGTTAAATTTAACTGCAAGAAAAAGCACATTTAATCATATGCATGTTTGTACCAAAGCAGTCAACAGGTTGAACTTTCACAAGAGACATAAATGAATGAGAAATGTAATTTGCAAGGAGCTCAACTGAATTGATTGTGAATGGTTTGTTGATTAAAAATAAAAATAAATAAATAAATAAACCTCAGCTTTCAATTTCCCACAGAATTGAAAGCATCAAAGGGGTAGTGTGCATGCTAAAACACTGGTGGCCAGACCACCTTGAATTATTTGCCTAACAATCTGTAGTCCAGAAACCAGATTATATCAACAGGACTCAACTAACCTCATCATCTCCACCTGCAGTGAAGTCATAGAGTGCCGTTCCAAACTTTGGATTTCCAGATGAAGCTCGTTCCTCTTCCTGGGACCCAAAACTCTGGGATCCACGCCCAGCTAAGGGGTTCTCATATGACTCAAATGAGTATGGAGGAGGCTCTTCTCTAATCTGATGGAAAGGAAAAGAAAAATAAATGGTGAATTAAAAATTTAAGTCTGATCATACAATAGTAAACTAGTTATATGTTTCTCCTTATAAGTACAAAAATTGATAGAGAAAAGGCAGTGAAACTAACCGGAGAATTTACACCCTCATACATAGAGGTAACACCTGTTGATGGATTGCTAAACCTGCTCGCCATTGGCCTCTCCTATTATAGGGTAACTGAAGTGAGTCACAATTAATCCTTCAAATCAAAAGGAAGTTGTATTTGCAGTGACAAATTTCAAAACACCAAAAGAGGCTACTAAGCAATGCCTTGCATCTGTTTGTTAACATTCAAGTAGAGCTATGACTGAAGAGGATAAAAAGTGGATTTCCATTAGAATTACAAAAGCTGGACCTGACTGCTACTTGATCTCCCATATTGCAACACTATGTTTCATGGAGATAAAAAAAAGCAGCGATGCCAGGTCTGTCTTGATCAATATCTGATAAGATGCGATTTTTTCTCTGCCCCAATATTTCAATTTAGGCTCAATCTTCTGGAAGTTAAAGGAAAGGAAAGAAGTACTTGGAGAATTTAAAGGATGTGGGGTAGAAAAAAGAGACTCCGTGGTGGAATGAAGAGGTTCAAGCAGCCATTTGATTAAAGAGAGATAACTATAAAAACATATCCAGTGTAGAGATAATACCACTTCTGAAAATTATGAAGTGGCAATGAAATAGGCAAAGCAGATTGTCAGAGAGGCTGGTTTAAGGATTATGATTAGGTGTATAGCAAGTTGGGGACTACTAATGGAGAAAAGTATATTTATAAACTTGTTAAGACAAGAGATATGAAGTCAAGAGACTTGAAGTGTTTCCAGTGCATTGAAGTTTGGAAATGTCTGGGTAAATTGGGTGTAGGATGTTTGTCAACCTTTTCAATAAGATCTTTAGCATCAATAAAATGCTTAGTGAGTGGTGTAAGGGGTCCACAAACTCCTTACTACATTTGCACATATAACACCAATCTAATCTGTCACAAGCAAATGTCTCTTATGCAGATTGTCTATAATCAAGATTTTCCCCAAAGCCAGTCCACCAAAAGAATGCAACTCTGGGTGGCACCTTCGACCTCCAATGCTTTTCCATAGAAAAGACATGTCACTACTAGAAATCAAGGACCAACAAAAAAGAAAGGTGTTCCTCTAAAGTACACTAAAGTGATTAAGGATATGTATAACAAAGTAGTAAATAGTGTGAGAACAAGTTTTGGCATCACAAGCATGTTTTCAGTCACAATAGGTTTACATCAGGGATTAGCTTTGAGTATATATCTCTTTGCACAGGTTATTAATGAACTTACTAGACCAGTTCAAGATGAAGTCCCTTCATGTATGTTTTTTTAAAAACAATATAGTTTTAATAGATGAAACTAGACATGGAGTTAATCCCAAAGTTGGAAATATTGAGGGATCCTTTAGAATCTAAAGGTTTTAAGTTAAGCACATCTAAAACATAGTACATGGAATTCAAGTTAGGTAAAAGTAGAAACAGAAATAAAGGATTTGTAAATTTTGATCATCAAGAAATGACAAAGAATGAGTATTTCTTTAACTTTGATTAATAATTCATAAGAATGGAGAAATAAAAAATGACATGATTCAAAGGATAAGAGTAAGGTGGATGACTTGGAGAAGTGCACCAGAAGTATTGTGTGATCACAGAATATCTAATTAATTATATGGGATGCTTTATAAGCTACTATAAGATCCACCATGCTATATGCTATTGAATGTTATACCGCTTTAAGAAGCAACATGTTCATAAAATGAGCATAGTTGAAATGAAAAAGCTTAGATGAATAAGTGAAAAATAAGGAAAAATACAATACAAAATGAAGAAATTTGTTTAAAAATAGAGGCAGCTCCTATTGAGGAAAAGATGAGATAATGTCATTTTAGACAGTTTGGTCATATGCAAAAGAAAGCGTAGCTAAAATGAGAATCTCAAGATAATTACTGGAAAAACAAGAGAAGATGAAATACAAAATGAAATTCTTATAAAGATTAGGGTGGTTCCTTTTTAGGAGAAGATGAGAGAGTCATTTAAAGACAGTTTGGCCATATGCAAAAGAAAAAATTAATAAACCAATTAGGATGAGTGAAATATGTTGAGGGATCAAAAAGAGGTAGAGATAGAACTAAAACAAATAGTAAAAAAGACATGTTAATTCATATTGTGACAGAGCATTACTTCTTTTTTCTTTTTTTATAAGAGTGAAAGACAGAGTATGACTTTAGATAGAATGAATAACAAAAGAAGAATACAATTGATGCACCTCAATTAGTCTCTTGACGATGCATCCCTGACCTCAAAAAGTTTTTGCAAAATGGCTTTGCAGTTGCTATTGTTGTATTAAGGAAATGAAACGAATAAAATAGAATAGAAAGGGATAAAGTATTTCCTTCTAGTGCATTTGGGTGCTATAAATTAAAAAATCAAAAGGAAAGAAATACATAATTCGCTCTTATGCCCTTTCCATTTCACGGGTTTTAAAGGATGTAATTTATTCAAGAATTGAAAGGAAAGAAATACATAATTTTAATCATATGACCCTTATATTTTATGGGTTTTAAAAGAAAATGGACAGTAACATAATTTCCTTAATTAATGAGGGGAGGGGATCAAACATTCCACCCAAAAGTAAAACTTATGGACACAGCCCATTGTCTATAGTGTAATGGATAATTCCATCCCATTCCTCAATTCAACACAGTATCAAAACTTACTTTAGCTTCCTCATGTTAACATTGCTTTTAATTTCCAACTTTCAACTGTACAGTCTGTACTAATGTACAATCAAGGGACTACTATGCACTTTTTTTTTATAAGGAACTACTATTCACTTTATCAGTCCCCAAAAAAGAAAACAGCTCGGTATTGGTGCCATGTTGTTAAAAAGTGTGCCTAAAGCACAAAAAGTGAAAACCCCAAGGCCAACCACTTTGCTTGCCTGATAAGTGAGGTGAGTTATTTTTTCTTATTAATATTTCTTTTGATAAGTAAGGTGAATTTTATTGCAAAGAGACTATGTACAATAGACACAGAGGAGTCTAAACGATACAAAATAACTAAATTATGTACAGAGAGACAACAACTCTATAATTTCTAGAAGGGAATTGATACGAGTTATTGTATGTTATATGCTACAAATCTTTCTATTGGAAGTGATCGTAAATTCTATTTGAAAATTATGCATTTTACTTCTATCAAGTGCGCACTTGCCTAAGTGTGCCTGACACTTTTAAGTTTTAACAACATTGTCCTAGGAGCTTGACCGATAAAGATAATGAACAAAGAAAGAAAAAAGAAAAAAAAGAGATGCATTGCATTGTTGTACCGAAGTTTGTGAAGCCCCATATGTGGTGGGCTTTGAACTGAATAATGAAGGGTAGTTCATTCCACCAAAGTGGGATGATATAGAAGATTCAACTGATCCTGTTGACTCTGGTGAAGATGTCCCAGATGACCTTGCATCATCTTCCTGTGAGCCAAGAAACAAAGTAAGTCAATAAGAGTTCTATCCAGGAAATCGTTGGAGATATGCATACTTCCAAGCTCCAGCATTTTGTATGCTAAGCCCAAGTTTAGGATTTGACAAAATCATACCTCTAGTTCTGTAGTTTCTAAAAGTGTCTTTGCCCACATATCATCATAACTAACTGAAGGTCTAGCAATGATGTTCTCCTCATCAACATCAGGAGCATCCGTTCCAACACCGGCAAGAAATTCATTAACCTAACATAAAGTAAATTTGAAATGATTCTTTTGCTCAAAATATTCAATAGTGGCTCAAAATCAAACCAAAAAAAAAGGTGTACAGTTCAATATTTAGCAGAAGATTCTGAATAACTCAATATCAAAATTTAAAGGCTACTAGAATCCAAATTCCAGAAACAAGTTCATACACCGCTTGTACCATCTAATCAACAAATAGTACTGCAATTTAGGCACAAAAATCATTCAGGAAAGAGAAGTTAAAGGGCATTCTCAATTTATGTAAGACACAGTTCGCCCATACCAAGATCAAAGACAATTACATCCAACAAAACTCTAAATGAATTCTCAGTAAAATGGCAAATCCCTTATAGATCCAAGGAAATCAAATATACAAACCATCGAGGTGGAGAAAAACTTATTTATATATTCACTTATATTTGAATGGAAAATAGTAATAGACATGAGCAAAAAGAGCACAATTATTTTTTACAAAAATAAACACTTGCTAAACTTTTCACTCGTCTCTACATGTAAAAGGCCCTTGATCTGGTGAACAAAGACCCACAATTTCATGTATAAATTGGTGATATCAATCTTTATGTGGCACAGCCCCATCACAGATGATCCCTGTGCATGAACGCACGTGAAGTTCCCACTGCCAACACTCAGAAACATTCAGAATGTTTTCTGGAGAGAGGAAGCTAAGAATATAATGCTCCAGCCCCATGCTTAGTCATTAAAACTTTTAAGAAAAATACAAGAGTGACCACATTGACTTTCTAACCCATAATTAAAAAGATGAAAATCCTTTTTTTTTAATTGAACAAGTAATGAAAATTCAGTAAAATGCGGAAAAGGGCAACAAGCTATGCACATGGGGAGTATACAGGAGAATCTGTATTAGTAAAAAGTGATACAGAAGTAACTCAAACTGCCCAATTCAAGTTTAACAGAAAATTAAATTCTTACTCTGTTCATTGCTGGTGCATTGTTTCCCAACAAGTCATCATCACCAAGGTTTGCTGCCCAAGCATTTACTAGGTCATCATCAAGTGCATCAGGCTCAGCAGGTGCAGGTTTAGACTCATAGACAAGGTCAGAAATTCCAGTAGCAACAGCAGGATCACTCAAACCAGTTGATGCACTTATATTGTGCCGTGTGCAGTAAATGTCAAGAAGTTTTGCACTTTAGGTTGAAAGAAGAGGAGTGGGTAAAATCAAAGATCAGAAATTTGGAAAGAAAACATTAGAAACTATATTAAACATGTAATTAAAGAAAGATCAGCCACAACAGAACAGAAATAAAGCAAATTCATAAAGTTCTCATCAGAATTTCAATCACAAGATAAAACCTCAAAGCATAGATAAATAAAACACTTCACGCACCAAAAGAAACACTAAGGTCGTCATTGATCTCAAACTCTTCAATTACAACAGGGGATTATCATCAATCAAGTCAAGCACATATGGATAAATGTGTACCTTATTGGCCCCAAAGGTAGATACTTTGCTCTTGGAACATAACAAAACAAGGAAACAAGATCTAGCAACCTCTCATGGGTTTCATAAAGTTTCTTGAGTTCTTCATCTGTCCATTCTTTTTTAGCATTGTCATGATTCCGTATTTCCCTGTATATCCACATTGGAACTTTTTGAGTTTTTATAAAAACAATGATACATTTTAACTACGCGACAAAAAAGAAAACAATTAATTAAAAAAATACCAAACTCTTACTTGATCAAATCATCTTGCGCTCTGTACATTTCATCTAGAACCTTTATCATAGGACTTATTAAAACTCCAATGCCTGTGCCACTGGCCCCTTGATCTTCCCCATTACTGAGATGCATCTCTGAAAATTGAGACTGCAAACCACCCTGGGCTAAAGTGTGTAAGAATTCATAGATCTGTAGCCTAAAAGGCTCACCAGACCTGATTGCCATGGTTGTAAGAGCTTGAGCAGCAATGATTCGAATCTGCAAGTGTCCATTTAGTACAACCCAAATAAGAAAAAAGAAAAAAGTAATATTCAAAAGTATATTGACAATACATATAGTACTCATCTAGAAAATAGAAAATTATGCAATTAAGGCAGTTAACCTCTTAAAATAAAGTTTAAGTTAGACTAGTTTGAAAAATAAAATTCATATTTGTTAGTCAAAAAGAGACTCATAGCACACTTGTACACACCCATCTATAAAGCACAATAAATTAGGGTAAGGCTTGTCAATGCTCTAACAGACATTATAATTCTAATTATCAACATATAAACATTCCACAAATCATTAAAAAGATTAGTATGATCAGGTGAGCACCGTACTGACAGGGGTAGGTGGGGAGTTAACCATGTTTAGAATACTAAAATGCATCTCAAAGATATATGCAGTAAACAAGTAACCATTGGATGACCACTCAGGTGGGAATTTATACCTCCCAGCTGCCACTGAAAGCACACCTCTGAAGTCGAGTCAATGCACCAGCTAGAGTAGGGTTACGTGAACTGGCAGCAGCGACCATTTTATCTGCATCTAACATCATCAATGCTGTACCAGGTGGGGTTGCAGATTCCCAAGCATACTCAGAAGCAGCATAATTTGCATTTTCTCCAAGAAACCATACCTGCAAATATATTTGCTCCAAACATATTAATTCAGCTATCAATAAGGACTAAAATTTAGCCTATAGGACTTGCAGAATAAATTTTAACTTCAGAACCCTATATATATAGTATTATTCAAATGCTTACTGCTGCTTGTACTAGCCTCTGTAAGGCCAGAGCCGCCTTTGGATCAGATGCAGAAACACTGTCAACTGAAGTAAGCCCCAACATTGACCCTGGTTGAGGTGGTGGCAGATCAAGAACTATAGTGACTGCCTCTAAAGCTGTGTGCTTTCCATCAGGGCCAGCTCCAACAAGGCATGTCTGGAAACAGAATTATAAAGCATATAAATATCATTTCTGGATACTTTCAAAGTAACCAAATAAAGCAAAACATGAGGCAACTAAACAAAGAAAGTAGATGGTGTGTTAAGACAGAGGAGATAATAGCCAACAAAGGACAAGCAAATAGTAAAAACGAAGAATGATAATAGCAAAGAACAAGAGAAATGACAACAACAAAAACTAGCTATAATAGACCAAGGCATCTGAAGGACTCATTGTATTACATGTGTATCCTACCCAACCAATTGATGAGCATACTCCACTTAAAGCTTATTATACATCATATAATAATTAATTATAATAATATAAAAATTAAATTTTAAAAAATCAGAAGAAGAAGAAGAAGTTGACTTTATGTTGAACAGAACCTTTATATCAAAACAAATGCAAAACCAGTGAGCCGTGGGAGAGTGACCCTCCCTCAACTATTATAAATAGTAACAAATATATATGAGTTGAGTTCAAGTTACACTTAGTGTAACTTGAAAAGGATAACACTTTTTTTAAACCAATGATTTCTATGAAATCTAATGGTTAAAAAATCACTAATACCATGTCATCCATTTAAAATCAGTGACTTAATAGCATTAAATGTCGTGGAAAATCTCTCTCTCTCTCTCTCTCTCTTGCCTAGACCTATCTGAACTCACCTTCACTGGACCCCGTCGTCTTCTTCAAATAGATCCATAACACCTCGTGCAGTGGGTACAAAATTGAATTTTTAGCATATACATAAATCACTATAAATCCAGAGGATGCCAATACTCGAAGTTCCAGCGCTTGAAAAGGATTTTTGCTTGCTGCATTGTATGCATAAGATTTTTCTCATCCATGGCTTTGATGTTTTCCACGAGGAGAGAACATGTTTCCTTCTCGTCTTTTTCTGTTGTCACTGTATTTTTTTCCTCCAGCTGTTTTGGCTGGTTAAAGGCGTTGACAAGCTGTACGCTTGGATTAAAATTTCCATCGTTTAAGTAAAAAAAAAAAACAGACTTTCCAGTTCAATTGATGTTTGATTTCATCATTTAATTGGTAATGGGTTAGATCTATTTTTGGTTCAAAAAAGAACAATATGTTAAACCAGGCTAGGACTGCCAGTAATGATTCCAAATTAAGAACAATAAAGATTAAAGATCCAAGCTATGAATCTGGCTTTAGTTTTTGCAGTGATGCATAATATTTTGATTGATATGGAAAATACACTGTAATTTAATCCTAAGTCTAAATCTTCTATCTCACTCTTCCTTCTCCACTATATACTCCACAAATAAAAACATGCCACATGTCCATCTATTTTATTAAATGTTAAATTTATGTCTTCTATTACTTCAATTACTTAAATATGATGGGTTATTTATTTATTTATTTATTTTAGGAAATTGAAATAATAGAAGACATAAATTTAGCATTTAATAAAATAGATGAACATATGGCATGTTTTTATTTGTGAAGTATATAGTAGAGCAAGAATAGTGGGACAAAAGATTTGGATTCTTTAATCCAGAACCTCTATCTTGTTAAGGTAGGCAAGACAGCCTGGAATGGAACCTTCAGGGATTTTTTTTTCTCTTCTTCATTGTGCTAGGGGAGGAGCTTTTAGTTCTCATTGGAAATAATTAAGGATAGTGAGTCCTGTGTCCAGTGGAGTCTCAAAGAGCTCCAGGTAGCAGTGTTGTTGTAGAACAGCCATTTATCGTTGAGAGAGAGAGAGAGAGAGAGAGAGAGAGAGAGGATGTACCGAGAGAGGAAAGAGGGTGGAGAAAGAGTTAATGCTCTTAAATGATACTAAATCATTAACTCTTAAATGTTGATCACATGTCACTAGTGTTTTTTTAACCATTAGATTTTATAGAAATCAATGGTTTAAAAAAATGTTACACTTTTCAAGTTACACTAGGACTCTCTCTCTCTCTCTCTCTCTCTCTCTCTCTCTCTCTCTCTATATATATATATATATATATATCTGTGTGTGCGCGCGCGCGCACGCATGTTACTAACTATATGGTCATCGGAACGGTGAAATTCACATTAAGAATTTGAGATTGCAACAAGTTGGCATTCTAGACATTTGCAGAAGGGATGACTTCAAAAGCTCATTGCAGTGGCTCTTTTCTTCCTGTTTGGCAGGAAAGACTTGTTCATGGAATGATAACTTTAACTGGGAGTAGTGTCAGTCAGCACAAAGTAATCATTTAAAAGGAATTCTGAGTGAGTTATATCAGATCCATGCGTTCTTTCCTTTAAACCAATGTAAACCATCTTTTCCCATGTCAACAACTGCTTCACGCAGGCTGACCATCAATCAATTTATTAGCAGCAATTGCATACACATGGAAGAGAAAAAATTGGAGGAATCAATAATACCACCATGCAGAATTTCGCAGTAGGAAATTTTCAAATAGTATTTGGCTGTTTTAAGAAAAGGGTGTTCAAACCCTGGAATAACCCTAAATTGCATAGTACGTATTTGTCATCATTTACATAATTCATTCACGACACAAAAAAATGCATAGCCCTCATACAAATATGTGTGTGTGTGTGTGTTGGTCATCAATTTTTCTCCATGTCACTACCTTTAAATGCAAAAAAACAAAAGAAAAGCAGGAATATATATCTTTTTTATGTTGATAAATAGCAGGAATATATATCATTAAAATAATAAAAAGAACTAGAAAAACGTAAGGAAAAAAAATTATAAAACAAAGCGGAACAAACTATTGTAGGTCAAGCTCACACAAATACCTACTTTCCATAGTAGTTGCAACACATCAGCATCGATCTTCCCAGGAACTTTAGTAGCAAAAACCCTCGCAATTTCAAGAAGAGTGACAGCCATATCTGGAGTTGCCTAATGAGCCAACAATGAAATTGAGGAAAATAAACCATTCTTATTACAGTTGGGATATAGCAACTATGTACACAACATAAAAGGAAGTACACATTCTTGGATAGCCAATGATTGTACAACAGAAGAAATTGCTCAAAAATATGATTCATAATCAGCCTCTTACAACTGGTACTTCTCTAGACTAAATCATTGACTTTGTCACAAATTCTACCCTTGGCTAAGTGTACGATATCAAAAACTTAATCAAAATTCAAAGTGGTACATGTCTAATGTATTTTCAAACATATTAGAGAAAATTCAAGTTTAGATGATATCCAAAGTGGCAGTAGCTCCTTGAGCAAAGCATCAGTTTTAAGACATTTGAATAACAAAAAATCAACATCAACATCAAATATTTGAAAAACCTTTAATAAGTGAACACAAATATTTAAAAACCTAATCAGAAAGTCCCTTTTTAATTGACCACAAATAGAATTAGTACTAGATTTTTCTGTTTTGTCTAACCAGGTCTGTACCAATAAGCATAACAACAGAAAGAGAGGCTTTTAAAATAATTAAAACTAGATTTGCATTGGAGAAGATTTTTATTCCGTTCTTTATATTTTGCATTGTGATTATAGAACTGGAAAACCAATATTTTACCCTCAATTTCCATTAATACTCAAAGGTTTTCATATATAGTGTACAAGAAGTGAAAAATAACAAAAACAAAGAAGTCTGCTGACAAGGCCCCATGAACATCTAGTATCTACAAAGTAGTATTCCCCAAAATATAGGATCCCAGAGCATCAAAAGGCCAACAGATTTGACATTTATCTCTCCTAATCAACTTTACCCCGTAAAATGATAGTTGAACAATCAGTATGTTAGATAATGTCTCAAATTCCTAATTTAATTTGGTTTGGGTTTCCTTGGTGTGAAAGGAAAATCTATTCATTATCCACTAAGGAAAGGTATTCCTTGTCCACCAAGAAAAGTATTCCGTGTCTACCAAGAAAGGCATTCATGTCTGCCAAGGAATAGGTATTGAAATCTTATAAAAAGGCAATACCACAAACGGTTTTGTGGCTTTGCCAAAAGGTCCTCCCACATATGGAAACTTTGGATTAGTTTGAGAGCACCACAATTAGAAGATGAGAGAGATCACTTTGGCAACCTGTGTTTGCAACTTGGAATCTAGTTCCCCTATACCTGCTGTAGACACTATGGAGAGAGATGAATCATCATACTTTTGAGGATGTGGAGCTTTAGTGGTTCAACTAAAGTCATTTTTTGCTAGATTATTGTTCAAACAGTCTCATATTTAGGGATTTAGTGACACTCTCATTTAGATTTCATTGATTTCCTTTCAATCCACTCGTAATTCCATTTTCTTCTTCCCTTTTTTTGGCATTCTTTAGACTATCTTATGGTCACACTAAACATAAATGGGTGGTTCCTCTTTTTCAATAAAACCTCATTACTTATATTCCCCCCCCCCCCCCCCACCAAAAAAAAAAAAAAAGACGACAATTGTTTAATCACAAAATATATAATTAGTAAAAGAGATATTGGCACCATATTACAATAATAAGCAGGAAACTAGAAGGTCAAGTTAAAAATTATCGAACCAAATGCATTAGAAGAATGTCTTTGCAATGAAAATTCCATACCTTAAGACGGAAAATATGATTTTTTGTCTTTACATACCTTGAAACGAGCATGCAAGGTGAGTAAAATATCATTCAATAGCGTTGCTGGCCACGCTGGATCTGAGAGCTCTGATGCAATAATTGATTCTAGTTCATCAAATGAATCATGTGGACTTTGCATCCATATCAATGCCTTGATCACCATTGCTCGAACATAAACACATTCGCATGCTACTGTTGTACGCACTACTTCCATCAATGAAGCTAGTAAACCTGCAATTGTATCCTTGCCACCTGTTCCATTAGATATAGAAGACGCTTTTCGGGTACCTAGAGACAGAGAGAGATAGAGAATGGAATGCAATCAGATAAATTATCCAAAATAGAGCTAAAGATACACACTGAAAAAGTCATGTAACTGTATTTACCAAACTATGTAGAGCCATAAATTCAAAATTACAAAAAAATAAAGTGTATTTATTAATTCACTTTTTAGAATTGAGTAAAATTTTGGGATGTCCTACCTGACTGGCCTGGGAGGACATGACCCACAATCCCTCCAATTCTTCATAGTGGGAAAAGCTTCTTTGAGCATATTAATGATTTTTCCTTTGCATTTTTCTGTCTGTACTTGATGATTGGAAATCTTCACTCTAATCTCTCTTTTGCCTTCAAGAACATTGCTTGAAAGTAAGTTTTACTAGAGAGTGAGGCCTGGCAACCTTGAATTAGTCACAAAATTGGTGGTTTTTCACTGTTGTTATGGGAGGTTCAATCTTCTTTTTTGTTGAGTCTAAGACTTTCGAATTCTCAATTGAGGAGGGTGGTACTTATTTCATGTTACGCATTTTTGAGCGAAATCGGGATTCTCTCCGATCAGTTTTCATGGGCAAAGAGAGTGCAAAGCATTTGCTAGCTATTGTGTAGGATCTAACACCCAATACAATGCCTGGTAACTTTGCACGAACCTTCCGGGATGGTGAGAAAGTATTTATTTTGCAATTGGGTTCCAATGCACATGGCAGTTTTTTAATGATCTCGGAACTTATCCATGGTCGTCGAAAAGGCTTTCTTCCGGTGCCAAAAGGAAAATCGGGCAATGAGTGGCGAGGGTTTGGTTTGCATCTACGAAAAGCTATTGCCCCTAGGACACTTGCCATCAAACAGACCTCCAATTCTATCTTGAAACTGATAGTGAAGAATTCCAAACCTATTCTGCTGGCAACGGCGGAGGGTGATCGGAGAGAGGGTAGTGGTAGCAGGAAAGGAAAGCAATTAATGCCAATTTTTCAAATCTCAACCAAATCAAACTTTAGCAATCAAAGCCAAGATATGCGCGACTTGAATGTTGGGAAGAAACAAGCGACATCTAAGGCAAATTTGTCGGTTGAGATTACAGAAAACATTAGCGGTGGCAATGAATCGTATTTAACGCTGGATGTCTGCTTGGGATTGGAGCGTGGGTTGGATGGTGGGTGGGAGGTGAAGTGGTCCAAAGTCCAGGAAGTTCAGGAAGTGGGCCGCATAAATAAGCCCAAGGATAATAACAAAAATTATAAGCCCAAAGCTCCTTTCAATGCAAAGCCCAAAATTAATCCCAAGCCCATCAAAGTCTAGCGGCCCAAACCAAAGAAAACACCTCCATATGGCAAGACCCAGAACCTAGGAAACTTGCCTTCAACTTCAACGAGCTCGATTAGAGGTACCAGAGGATGCGATGTGGTTGCCATCTCGAAGCTCCCTTAACCTCAAGCTGATTCACAAAGCTCGATGAGGATTGCCTAGTCGATGATAGTCTCCGATGGTGCCGATATTGAACTTATCGGCGCCGATGAGCCCGATAATGAGATCCTCAACTCCGACGGGACCGATACAAAGTTCCTCTGCTCCGATGAGTCAGCAAACACCTCTGATGCTGAAGAGAACTTGCAGCGAGACATCAACTTGATACTTCAGGAGCATTCCAGGAATGTAAGCAAGAAATGGGGGAATTCAAAGCAGAGGGTGCTTGAACTCCGAGATGGAAGAAGAGTGGCAGTTCTGATTTAGATTTCTCTGCCTCCAAGTGAAGTCACAAAGGTTTTGGAAGAGCAAGCTCAATTGGCCTTGGTCCCATTGAAGTCTTCAGATGTTTTGGAGGTGTCATCAACCCAATTTGATGGGAATGAAGTACTTGTGGAGGATTGGGTCTCGGACACCTGCTCAGAGTCTGCTGAGCTACCTAATGAAGGGGGTTTGTCGCCTCTAGTTGTGGAACCACTGGCCTTTTCTCTACCCTTGTCAATGGATGGACAGGAAGTGGTGGGTGTGGAGAATCTAGTGAGGGAAGAAGCTTACTCTGAGTGGTTCCAAAGCAGATTTAATGGGTTCGATAACTTCCTGGGCACATCCCTAAAAGGTTTGGAAAATCAAGCAACAAGCTTTTTATTGGCTGTTGAGGCTGAATTACACTGTAGGGTTGCTTTGGAAAAAAAAGCACATGAAGTGAAGAGTTCTGGAGTGAAAGGTCTGAGAGAGCTAAAGGGTCTATTCAGCTCGATTAATTATGGTTCTACTTCAACTAGGCGCAGTGGTATTAGTAGGGAGCGGGCTCTTTTTGTTCCTAGATGAACCTGAAGATGCTTTCTTGGAATGTCAAAGGATGGAATGAGATTGAGAAGAGGCTTCAAATTAGTAAATTGTTGCGTGCATGGAGGCCTGATATTGTATGTTTGCAGGAGACTAAACTTGAATGGATTACTAGAGGAATTGTCAGAAGTATACGGAGTTGTCCTTATGTAGACTGGTTGTACTTGGGTTCAGAAGGTGCTTCTGGAGGTATTGTCTTGATGTGAGATCGAAGGGCAATGGAAAAGGTGGAGGAAGCAGTAGGGCATTTTTCTATTTCATGCAGATTTAAAAATGTAGGCGATCAATTTGAGTGGGCTTTTACAAGTATATATGGGCCAAATTTGAACAAGAGACGTAGGAATATGTGGGAGGAGCTGACGGGGCTGATTAGTTGGTGGGATTTGTCATGGTGTCTAAGAGATGACTTTAATATAATCCGCTGCCCATCGGAAAGATTAGGGTCTACAACTTGTACTCGGGCTATGTATGAACTTTCTGATTTTATCTCTCTTCATGAGCTGATGGATATACCTATGGAAGGAGGCCTTTATACTCGGTCCAATACTTTCTCTACTTCTAGATTAGATCGGTTTCTTTTCTCTTCTCTCTTGGCGGATCACTTCACTCTATTTGCACAGAGAAGGCTATCGAGGGTACTTTCAGACCGCTACCCAATTCTGTTGGAGGGGGGAAGTCATCGGAAAGGTAGAACTCCTTTTTGTTTTGAAAATATGTTGTTGAGGGTGGAGAATTTTGTTGATAAAGTAAAAGCTTGGTGGGCATCTTATTTGTTCCAAGGAAATCCTAGTTTTATACTAGCTAAGAAGTTGGCAGCTAAGAAGTTGGCAGCTTTGAAGTTGGATCTAAAAAAATGGAACGAAGTGGAGTTTGGCAATGTCACTTTTAAAAAACAGCAACTCTGGAACAAATTGAATGATTTGGATGTTAGAGAGGAGCCTCAGCCTTTAACAGTTGAGGAAAAGTTAGAACAAGTTAATCTTCGTACCGAGATTGAAAAGCTCACTCTTTTAGAAGAGATTAGTTAGAGGCAGAAGTCTATGGTGCTACACTTGAGGGAGGGGGGCACAAGTACAAAATTTTTTCATAAAATGGCTAATTCCAATAGAAGAAATAACGGTATTAAGAGCCTTATGGTTGATGGAATCTTGTCTTCTGATCAAGGTAGGATTGCTAATTGTATTTCTAAATTCTTTATGAATTTATACTCTGAGCAGCAAGTTGTTCGACCATTTTCAGAAGTCTTGGTATTTCCAAGGATATCTGGTGATAATGCAGATTGGCTAGATATACCCTTTAAGGAGGCAGAAATTTTTGATGTCATACAGAATTTTAATGGGGATGAGTCGCTTGGACCGGATGGGTTTCCAATGGATTTCTTCCAAGCATGTTGGGGTATTCTCAAAATTGATCTTATGACTATATTTCATCATTTTTTTGCTAAAGGTCAGTTTGAGAAAAGTTTGAATGCAACGTTTATCACTCTCATCCCTAAAAAAAACTCAGCAATTGGAGTCAAGAATTTTCGCCCCATTAGCCTTTTGGGGGGGGGTTTATAAAATCATTGCTAAGGTCTTAGCCACCAGACTTTGCACGGTCATGGAAGATATAATTTCACCTGCACAGAATGCTTTTGCGAGAAACAAGCAAATTCTTGACCCTGTGCTTATTGCTAATGAATGCCTTGACAGTAGAGTGAAAACTGGTTTGCCAAGGATACTTTGCAAATTAGATGTTAAGAAGGCTTTTGATCACGTCAACTGGGGATTTCTTATGCAGTTACTAGAACAAAGTGGGTTCTCTGCTAAATGGAGGCGGTGAATTTTCTTTTGTATATCTGCAGTTCGCTTCTCTATTCTAATAAATGGCTCTCCTTGTGGGTTTTTTGAGAGCTCCAGGGGGTTGAGACAAGGAGATTCATTGTCCCCTTTGCTGTTTGTCTTGGTTATGGAAGCCCTAGGGAGAATGTTGGATAAAGTTGTCCATGCTGATCACATGTCAAGCTTTGGTGTGGGTCATTTAGGGGGAAGATCTCTGGCGGTGTCTCATCTTCTCTTTGCAGGCAACACTTTAATTTTTTGTGATGTTGATCTGGATCAAGTTTTGTTTCTCCGTATGATTCTCATTTGGTTTGAGGCAGTTTCTGGTCTAAAGATAAACTTGGGCAAGTCAGAGTTGGTTCCTATTGGTATGGTGCATAATTTTGACTTATTGTTGAATGTCCTTAGTTGTAAACAAGGTACTCTTCCAATGAAATCTTTAGGCCTTCCTTTGGGAGCTAAATTCAAGGATAAGACAATATGGAATCCAATTCTGGAGAAGATAGAACAGAGACTAGCAAGATGGAAACATTTGTACTTATCCAAGGGAGGTAGAGTCACTTTAACAAAAGCACTCTATCTAATTTACCCACTTATTTTCTATCTTTATTTCCTATTCTACTTCTATGGCTAACCGAATTGAGAAACTTCAAAAGAATTTCTTATGAGGTGGCATTGGTGATGAACCAAAATTCCATTTGGTTAAATGGGCTACTGCCTGCAGTCCCATTGCTTCGGGTGATTCGGGGATAAGGAAGGTAAGACTTTTTAATAAAACTTTACTTAGGAAGTGGCTATGGAGATTTGGGATGGAGGGGGCTGTCCTTTGGAGGCAAGTGGTAGCGGTGAAATATGGTTGTGGATGGGGTAGTTGGTGTACTAGGCCTATTAATGGTCCATATGGTGTTGGCTTGTGGAAAAATATTAGTTGAGGCTAGCCTTCATTTTCTCGCCACATTTTATATGATATTGGGGATGGGTCTAGGGTGAAATTTTGGCAAGACCATTGGTGTGAAACATCTCTTGCAGCCAATTATCCTGAATTGCTTAGATTTTGCTGAGATCAGGAGGTTAGTGTGGCTGAGATTATGAAGTTTGATAATGGAATTCTGTTTTGGGATGTAAGTTTCTTTAGGGGTGTGGCACTAGCCAATTTCATGGATACCATTTATGGTGCTTCGGTGAGAAGGTTTGGTAAGGATAAGATGTGTTAGAAATCTGATAGAAAGAAGGGTTTCACAGTTAAGGATTATTACAATCTCTTAGTGGGCTCTAATGACTATTGCTTTCCTTGGAAAAGCATTTGAAAACAGAAAATTCCTATTCGAGTAGTTTTCTTTGTTTGGACAGCTGCTTTAGGGAAATACTTAACGATTAACAATTTACAAAAAAAGAAGGTTTGGATATTGGATTGGTGCTACATGTGCAAGTGTAATGGTGAATCTGTTGATCATCTTTTTCTTCATTGTCCGGTTGCAATGGATATGTGGGCTATGGTGTTTGGTTTGTTTGGAGTGAGCTGGGTTATGCCGCAATCTGTAGTGGGGCTTCTAGCATGTTGGCAAAGCACATTTGGCCATCATCGAATTGGGTATATATGGTTGATGGTTTTCCATTGCTTATTATGATGCCTTTGGAGGGAGAGAAATAATCGGTACTTTGAAGATAAGAAGAGATCCATATCAGACTTGAAGCTATTTTTCTTTAGAACTTTAATGGATTGGTTGGCTGCTTTGTGGAACAAATCATTTTTATCATTTCTTGATTTCTTAAATGCTTGTAATTTTTGTTCTTGATTTTTTGACCCCTTGTACACTTCCTATGTACTAGAGTGTTCCCCTTTTTGATATCAATAAACTTTTACTTATCAAAAAAAAAAGTGTACAAATAAAATGAACATAGATCTTATCAACAATACTATAATGAATAGAATATGGTTCCTATTCAACCTAATCTTGATACTGAAAGTTACCCCAAACCATATATATTTCACAGTGCAAGTGCAAAGAGCAGAAGAATTCTTCAAAGGAAGAAAGTTTTGCTTAGCTATCAATAACAATTATATGCCAGATGTAACATCTGAAGTGTTCCAATCCATTGCTGCATATTATTTTGACAAAACCATCTATAGCATAAAGAAATATTGAATTAAACAAGACTTTCAACTAAACATGACTTATAAGTGCATACAGAATATACACATTAGATGATGCAAATAATGTCATGGAGGGAGCCAAAATACTAATCTTGCCACATAACTACATTTGCCTATAAACCAGCCTCGCTCTTCCTCTTGCAGTATTTGCCCACCTCCATGACATAGTATTTGCATCACTTGTATGGGTTATATCCTAGAAACAAGTACATATGTTTCAGGTGCTTGTGGCTTTTAATTATTTTTCGGTCACATTTGGTAAATATTCCTCTTAAATAATATATATTTAGGGGGAGGGTTGATGCCACCATAGAAGATCAATTAGTTACAACTTCGTAAATCTGTCCATTTAAGATTTTATTTTATGAGGCCCATGTGTGAAGTCCAATTGAAGTAAAAGTAGTGTGATTTCAAAGGTTTAGGTATGAGTCTTTGAGGTTAAAACAGTTTTTTTTTTTTTTTGGGAGGGGGGGTGTTATTTTATTGGTTATTGTCAATTTTGTATTTTGGGGAAAATCTGTAATTTCTGCAATTCCTGCAAATTAAGGGTATTTTGGCCATTTCTGGAATCCCAGGTATCTTAGGTTTTTTTTTTTGTTGAGTCCAAGTTAGTCTTTCGTTATGTTTTTAATTTACTAGTTAAACTAGGAGTCCTAATACTGTAAGTACAAGATACATTCTCATATATTTGTGCTCAATGTACTCAAAGGAGGGAGTTGATTAATAAAATTATTGAGTGATTTAAGCATTGAGGCACATTGACCCTTCTATGTACTTTTATCCCTTTCTCTTCTCTCTTTTCTTCTTTCCTTTCCTGTGATTTTGTTCACGGGTACTGTTCATTCAGGCCCTAAATAACATAAAATCCTCTCTTTTCATTCTTCCTTACAACCCCAAATCAAGCCCTTTCTTTTACCTATCAAAACCTTAAAACCCCACATACTCTCTTCTAACAAATAGCGATCAAATTCAAAGTTCAAACTGAATTTTAATTCATAACACAACCCCATAGCCCTTTCTTTAACAATTCTAAACCATTGATTCACAAATTCTCCTAACCCTAAACCCAGCATAAGTACACATAGACTAAATCCCCCATTTGTCCTACATCAGGCTGCAAAGGCTCTTGCATCAAAAAATCACTCAAAGTCATCTAGAGTTAAGCTACAGTATAAACATCAACTGCTATGTAGAAGAAACTAAGCAACCTAAACCACCATATACAACCTTTGCCAAACCAACACAATTTAGCATAGTTGAAATGAGAAAATCAGTTAGATTCTAACATGTACTAAAAATGAAACTATCCAAGACACAAACCAGAAAGCAAAGAAAAAAAATTACCTTCGGGGTGTGAGTTCTCATTAGAATCTGAATCGTGGGAGTCTGCAGTCTCAGCAAATGAATTAACATGAACTCCTTCATCAATATCCTGTAAGCCTACAGCAAAAGCTGCAGCCCGACTTTTTCCCATCTCCTGCACAACTCTTGCTGCCGTATGAAGTACTGGCCTAGAGAAACTACGGAAAGAACTCTCCAACCTGAATCAAGCAACAACCATAAAAAATAGAAACAAATTTCAAATTTAAAAACCCATAAATGAGACAAGCACTGACAAAACATTTAACTGAACTTGAGAACTTCATATAATCCACCACCTGAAGAACCTCACAGAATAAATTTTCTAATACCAGAGAGAGAAAGAGAAAGAGATGTTTCTACCTTCTCATTACAAGTTTAATAAGGGGTTGTGGACGCTTTGCCTTTTGAGATTTTTCTTTGGAAGCTTCCTTCGATGATACAGATGGTGCTTCTGGCAACTTAAGAATCTCTCGCGTTAAACGATACCACCCAGCAGCTCGCTCTTCAGTCCTACAGTATGTAAATGTAAGGAAAACTGTATCCCAGCAAATTTTCAAAGCAGTGACACTAAACTACTTGCCATGTAATTGTAACCCTGTAAAAGATGAGAATATAATAAGAAAGAAGTGCAGATACAAAAGTTAACAAAACAAACCTCTCTGTGTTGTCGCTCTTTCCCAATACACATAAGATTGCCTCAAAACAGACTCGCTCGCTAGGATCCAGAAGGAGTTGATATAGCACCGAGTTGAATTGAGATTTAATATCCGGCCTCTCTATTGACAAAAGTTTCAAGAAACCAATTTCTCAAAAACTGAAGGAGAGAAATACCACTTGGGATATAATATTTTCAATTACTAACCATCTAGTGCTCGAGCTCTAGCTATTGTATGGCACAACCTGGCAAGTGAAACTCTGGCAAGAACATCGTGCAAATGGAGAACATCCTGCAAAGCACCTGCTTCATATAACATCCAAACATGCTAAGGTTGTATGAGAAGCTTGGACAAAAAAAAGTCCTTACTCTCCTAGAAGAAGCAACTAACCAATAGAAGCAAAACAGAGATTTCTCATTCACATGATCCAATTAATACTCGAAATAAGTTCGATGCAAAAGTCACCATGTTACACGTCTTACAATAGACTAATGACTTTTCTTTGCCTCTTATAAGTAGAGCAGAATAAAAGAAACATCAACTTGCATTAATCTCAGAAACTTAAAAGAACAATAAAGTTTTGAAATGAAATGCTGCCACATGCACCTAACATTTGTACAAAGATCCCAAAAGAAAAAAAGGATTGGACCTAATTCGAAAAAATACTCAACAGAGTTATCTGATATTTCCCTTCTCCCCACAAGGCCCATAAAATGGGGCACTGGTCAAAATTTTGGCATCAACATCAAGAAAAAATTGTAAATTGCCTCTAACATGTGTCTTGGCAAAGAAATTCATTTTCATTTGATATCCAGTTCCGTTTCTGTTACTTGACAACATATTTTCATGAATGTGGCACAGCTATACAGAACTGACACAAATGCAGATACCAAGGGCTAGACAATCATGAAAGAGTTTCTGATATGCAAATGTGCAACTCAAAAAATCTGACGAAAAATGGCAGAAATATGCATAGAAAATCATGCTTGCTCTTGATTGGGATTATATGGAATCAAAACCCAGAAACTTCATACATACATACATACATAAATATATATATATATATATATATATATATATATATATATATATATATAAAATGAAATATTGCAATTATGAAACTTCAAACAACAAATGCTATCCGTAATAATGTAAGAAGTGAAGGAAGATAAAAGACAGCAAAGATTGATTGAAAAGAATACCTCCAGGCTGTGCAAGCTTTCCTGCACAAGGGTTATACCAGTACAGTGTCAGAATACATTATAACAACCAAACTTTAATTCTAATATTATATCATGTAAAAAAAAATGTTCTCATAACAATAAACACCATTAAATTATGAAAGAGTTTAAGAGTCAAACAATGTAACCTAAGGCCATTGCCACTGCATAAGGGTCCCTAAGAGCTAATTCAGAGAGAATTTCCAATGAATGCCTCACAGCAACAGGATCAGCAAATGAAACCCTGCAGACAAAATAAAACCACCTCATTATTGACAAAAAAAAAAAAAAAACACAACAAAGGAGGAATAGTTAAAAGATATCATCCGACTGAGACAAAAACAAAAAATTTGAATCATAAAACCAGAGTTTCTAAAATGAAAGCTATTGATCCATTGTGACTTACAGCCACCAATGTACACAAACATGTAAATACAAAGCATGAAAGGTATAAACAAACGAATATATATATATATATATATATATACACACATTAGCAAACTGGCATAAACAGAAATTAGACAGAATGATCATAAAATCACAATTAGATATATGACACCCAATATACACAGCTCAAATTCATAAATATAAAAGGATATGGCTTTTATAAGTAATAAAGTTGATTAAATCCCCTAGCTTTCAATGAGAAAAAAGTCATTGATAAGAACTTAGATCAAAAGTCCAAATTGAGCTGCAACCATAAACTTCACTCATAAGTAAATTGACTGATGAATATGGCAAGTACCGAAGGAGAGCAATAGGAGGACATTTGAATAACAAAGTCTTTAAAAATGAATGCAACTAAATTAAAATAAATATTAATATTCTGTTACAACATTAGGGCTACATCCCCACACCTCCTCTAAAGGAAAATCCACTAACTCAAGGTAATTCACAAAATCTGAGAAATTAGCATTACTAGTGACATGTTATGCTTGCTCTGTCTCTCATTGGAAAATCTCACTACATTGAAATCACGCCCCAAACACCAAGACTACTCATGTTTCCTTCTAACCATCTTCAATTCCTACTGTAGACTAATCCTCTCTCTATTATCAATCAAGCACAAAGGCAATCCTCTCATTTTCCCTTCCTCCTCTCCCAATATATTTCAGGTTTGATTCTGGGCCTTGTAAAGATTAATGAATTGACAATCTGGGTTATTGATAATCTAGCTTCTTTCCTAACTTGATTCCCAAGAAACATAATGCATTGAATATCAAAGATTTTAGGCCTATCAGCTTAGTGGGCAGTGTGTATAAGCTATTGTCTAAGGTTTTGGCAAATAGATTGAGGCGGGTGCTGGATAAACTTATTTCAGAGTTACAGAATTCTTCTGTTGGTGGCAGACAGATTTTGGATTCAGTTCTTATTGCTAATGAATTCTTAGACAATAGACTGAAATGTCGTACTCCGAGGGTGGTGTGTAAGTTGGACATTGAGAAAACATATGATCATGTGAATTGGGACACTTTGTTTTATCTGTTGGAGAGGATGAGCTTTGGGGGTAGATGGAGGAGATGGCTAAAGACTTGTGTCACTGCCGTTCACTTCTCAGTTTTGGTTAATGGATCTCTTGTTGGTTTCTTTGGTAGCTCTAGAGGTCTTAGACAAGGTGATCATTTATCTCCCCTTCTCTTTCTCTTGATCATGGAGGTTTTAAGTCGTATCCTGAAGAAAACTAAGGAAGGAGGTTTCATTCAGGGTTTTCAGGCGGGTCCTATTAATTCTACTAGTATCCGTATTTCTCACTTATTATTTGCTAATGATACCATTCTTTTCTGTGATGCCTCTAGAGAGCAAATTCTTGCTATTAGGCTGGTTTTGACTTGTTTTCAAGTTTTACTGGTTTAAAGGTGAATGTGGAGAAAAGTGAAATTGTCCCTATTGGGGAAGTGAGTAACATTCAGACTTTGGCTAGTATTCTTCAATGCAGGGTGGGCAATTTGCTTATGATTTACTTGGGTATGCCTTTGGGAACCTTGTATAAAACAGCCTCTATTTGCAATCCGATCCTTGAGAGGATGGAAAAGAAACTTTCAAGCTAGAAGCAGCTTTATTTGTCAAAGGGTGGTAGACTCACTTTGCTGAAAAGTACCCTTTCTAGCCTTCCGACTTATTACCTCTCTCTTTTTACTATCCCTAAAACTGTGGCGACTAGATTGGAACGCATTCAAAGGAACTTCTTGTGGAGTTCGTCAATTGAGTGTTTCAAATATCCCTTGGTGGCTTGGGATAAGGTCTGCCTACCGCATGAGTTGGGTGGTTTGGGAATTCGGAATTTGGCGTCTTAGTCAGGCCCTACTAGGGAAATGGCTTTGGAGGTATGGCCATGAAACCACTCATCTGTGGCGAAGGGTCATAGCCATGAAATATGGGGAGGGAAAAGGGGGTTGGTGCACTAGGGCTTGTAGAAGGGCTCATGTTTGTGGGTTATGGCGGAGTATTAGTGAAGGGTGGGATACTTTCGCTAAGCATTTCTCTTTTGTGGTGGGGGATGGTTCTTGTATTCTTTTTTGGCATGATAAGTGAACTGGAGAGTTAGCGGCTTCCTACTCCCTACTTCATTTCATCCAAACCCGAATTCCAAGGGGTGGAGGGTGTGACAGGCTTTGTTGGGATCTCAATGGAAGTGAGAAGTTCGATGTTCGGTCTTTTTATCATAAGATTCGAAATGCAGCTCCTTCCACTTTCCCTTGGAAGGGCATTTGGAAAGCTGAGGTTCCTAAAAGGGTGGCTTTTTTCATGTGAATAGCAGCTCATGGTCAAATTCTTACCTTGGATAACCTTATGTTTTGTGGTCGCCATTTGGCAAATCATTGTTGTATGTGCTGTTGCAATGCGGAATCTGTGGATCACCTGTTACTTTTTTGTTTGATAGCTCATTCTTTGTGGATGTATATGATTCGGCTGTTTGGGATTGATTGGGTCATGCCAGGTTCAGTTGTGGACATTATTTTGTTGGTATAATTAGCTTGGGAAGCTTAGTTCTAATATTTGGAATTTGGTTCCAGACTATTGTGAACCATTTGGATAGAACAGAATCAGCGGTCTTTTGAGGATGAGGAGAAATCTGTGGTTCAGTTATTAGAGCTTTGCCAACGAACCCTCTTTGTTTGGTCTCGTTGTTGGGGTTTCTTGGATTGTTCTACCCTTATGGATTTTCTTTCGTATATTAGAATAGTTTAGGGGCTGCTTCTGTCTTTTTGTTCCTTTTTTCCTTCATTCACTACCATGAACTCCTTATATTTTTCTTGCTTTTCTTTTATTAATAATATTCTCTTCTTACTTATCAAAAAAAAAAGATAGCCTCAAACTCCTCATTAGGCCCAACTAGGCCATTAGCTCATGCCATGTCTCGAACGCAAGTTTAGGATTCATTCATATTATTATGGACCGAAAAAAGAAAGATTTTCCCAGTGTCCAATGGTTGGTCAATGGTCTTGGACAAGCCTACAACCATGGTTAGGTCCAACCATCATACCAATTGTTTCCCATCCTGCCCACTTTCTATATTAAGCAAGTTTTTGAATGTCATCCTCGGATATGTGCTTTGATTATGCCACATATATTTCCTACCAAATAATTGCTCCTATCAACCAAGACTTTCCTTCCCCATCAATGCTAAGTAGCCTCTTCTCCAACCACATGTTGTATCCTCAACAACCTCCATAAGCAATGTGAGGTACTCCTCTTACTATGAGCTCCAACATGCTGCCCCAATCACTGATACACATTCTTCAATGCCTGAATGTAACAAAACACCACCATGTGCCTTCTTGCCCATGGTGGTAGCCTAATCAGTTTCAGTGACAAAATCTTTACACAATTGAGAATCAATTCCTTCTTCTCCTTCCCATGAGCATCCCTTTGCGAACTCCATCCTCCTCCACCCTTACTTAACTTTGAGTATTATGATTGTCCCTCTTTGATGCCTCACTCCCAATTGCATCACCAAGATATAAGTACCTCTATCATTCGTTCTACACATCACCAACAAAACTATTCAATTCACAACGCTTGCCCACCGCTGCTTGTAGTTTACCCCCCGTCGAATGTTGCAACACTTTTGCTAACCACCTCACTGCTGCAAGTGGCCTCATTAGATTCCTACTTCATCAATCACCCAAATTCCATCAGTATTTGCTCATACAAATTCTAAAGTTTTTGCTTCTATTGTCAAGATCAATGGCCTTCATTGTGAATACACCCGTAACAATACATTATGTATTGGATGCATATCTGAATGATGACAGATTATGTATAAGTTTTAACAAATAAGGTTGAATGGCTGAAAGGAACAATAAGAAAAAATGCCATCACCTTAATGTTGATCCTAAAAGAAGAAACCAAAATAAATAACCTATAGAAATTTTTTTTTCTTAAATCAGGGAAAAAATGATAAAAAAAAAAACTTATCTTTGCATTTTAAAAAGCAAATTAAAAACAGCTTGATAAGTGTGAATTAAATGAAATCTCCAACATACTACTGTCCTATATGCTACATGTGATCAGCATTCAGCACAACGAAACTAGTCAAAATGACGTTACCATGCAACAACTGTATGCCATCAAACAATGAAGACCAGAATGAATAACTTACCCCTGTGCAGCACGATGTAGAAATGACGGATTTCCAGGATCCAGAGGAAGTCTTCTCAAAGCACTCAGTGCAGCATATTGCAAATTACTCCGAATGACAAACTAAAAATTAAAATTAAAAATAAATCAATAAATAAATAAATAAACTATACAACCAGTTATCCAAACTCAAAGAAAAAATAGATAAAGAATTTGATATAAAAATAAGTAGAGAAGAAATGGAAAGCATACTCGGTTCTGAAATCTTTTTTACTTAACCACTTAATATGACAATCAAATCTAAGACACATACAAGCAGTAACATAGCTAGAAAACTAGCAAAAATGGGTGACAAAAAACCAAATCAAAGTCTGGCATCATTGTAAGGTTCTATGCATAGAAGTGCGGCTCCTTTGGTTGCTGATTCCAATGTTGATTTAACATACTAACTTTACAGGAGTCATCATTTTTCATTAGTCATAAACATCACCGGGAATAGGAAAATGAACAGAAACCTGCATGTCAAACCTGGTACCAGACTTGAAGATACTATAACCAGAAATCAAGATATAAGTATTCTTATTTGCTACCAAGATATCATATTAATCAGCATGGTAAGTAAAATCACAAAAAACATGCAAGGCTATGACATAATAAAGAATAAAACAAATAGATAAGTTAGCAATGAATTATAGTTACCTCCTTATCACCGCCTTTAGTCCCAAACATGCCCTTCTTACGTTTTTGCGGGCCATCAGCAACCTAAAAATCAAAATATAAACATTAAAAACATGATAGTTTAAAAATGATTTTGCTATAACTAGAATAATGTGATGAACAAAAGAACATGTCAAGGAGGAAAACACGCGCGAGTGCGCTACATTCTGAAAAGGCACACATTACAATGTATAAATAATTTAATACATAATTATCCTTGTAACGTTCTTGAAATCAAAGAATATAATGCCAAATCATTGGTGAGTAATATATTTGGGCAAACCATAAATAAGTTCTATGACTGTCATTCAGTTTCACTTCACATCCCAGCTAGAGACACAATGGAGGTTTTCGTAATTGAGAACGTTTGGTACAGCTTATTTTTCAGCTATTTGAAAATGAAGTTGTTTGAAAAGACTGTAACTAGAAAAAAGTGAATAAAAAAAGTTGTACTTTGAAAAAGTGCAGTTTGAAACTGCATTACCAAATGGGCACTACATCTACTTCTAATTTTTTTTATCAGTTTTGGTCCCAAGAGACCTGGGAGATTCAAACTAGTGACCTCTTCATGAGGTGTAGTCCCTAACCATTTGTCATTTCCAACAAAGAAAAATTTGGCTATCCAAATCCACACACTCCACCATAACTGCAAAGATTAACCCAAAATCATTTCAACATGGAGAGTAAGAATATCTAACAGCTTAATTCTTATCCATATTTTTTACACAAGTGGCTTCATGTCAGCTATATTGACCTTGTCCAATGACAACTTCAGTTTAGCCATTCAAAATATGGTTTTTTTTTTTTTTTTTTGGATATGGTTCCAATCTTACAAATAGTCAAGGCTTAATTGTCTTTCTTTCTCCCCGGGGCTAACTCAATATTACAATAACACCACCATTGTTGGTTTTCTTCATAAGTTCATGAGTCTTAACAATAGATACTCCTTGATTTCAGAAATGCTTTGGGTCATTCCTTGAGTTTCAAAATAAACCCATTCTAATGTTGTGGTCTTACAATTCATCTTTTCCAACCTATCAACTTTTAGGATGAGCTGATCTAATTATTGTTACGAAGAATTCTCTTTGCATGTACACTAATTCAATTTGGGGCACTCAAGAGATTTGCGATTTAGTTTCTTCTGTAAACAATGGTGCCAGAAGATAAGGAGTAACATGAATGGAGAGAAAGCACCAGGACTGGATGGTTATTACAAGGCCTAGATGATTATTACAAGACTTTCTTCCAGTCATGTTGGTGTATAATCAAAGAGGACACTGTGTGAGTGTTTCAAGTTTTTCATGAACAAGGTACGTTTGGAAAAAGCCTCAATTCTACTTATATTGCTCTCACTCCTAAAAAACCTAAGGCAGTGAATGCAAAGGACTTCTAAACTGATTGCCAAAATATTAGCGAATAGGTTGAGGGTGGTAGTAGAAAATATCCTACTGAAGTGCATTTGTTAAAGGCAAAGAAAATTTAAATTCAATTCTTATTGTCAATGAATGCCTAGATAGTAGACTAAAACGAGGAGTCCCAGGAGTATAATGAAAATAGGATCTGAAGAGAGCTTATGATCACATTAATTAGACTTTTCTTATTTACATGCTAAAAATATTTGGTTTTAGTCAAAAATGGAAATAACAGATTTCATATTGTATCTATGATTCGCTTCTAAATTTTGGTTCATGGTAGCCCCAATGTTTCTTAATAGCTTAAGCTATTGAGTAAAATGATGGTTAAAGAAGTTGGAGGGGTTAAATTTTAGTTTTATGGTTTCTGTTATAAGTGATAATTTTTTGACAATCTCACATTTTCTCTTTCTGGAAAATCCGATGATATTTGTGGAACTAACCTGGATTGACTTTGGTATATGAGATATGTGTTCCATTGGCTTGAAGCTATACCAAGATTGATTTTTTTTTTTTTTTAATAACCATCTAAAGTTACATATATCTAGAAATTCCTCCAAACTAGAAAAGTAACTTTATTAAAAAGAGAGGGAAAAAACAAATTCAAATCACATCCCAACTACACAGGGAGTTTACTATGAAAAAAAAAAAAAAACCAACAACTTAACAGAAAGTGCACAAATCTAAAAACTCTACAAATGAAGAAGAAGACAGTTCAAGAGTGGAAAGTTCCTTCCCCTCGAAAGTGCAGCAGTTCCGCTCTCGCCAGATCAAACACATTAGGCACAAAGGAGGATCTGAAGATTGGAAGACTTTATCTATCCAAGGCAGGTAGAAAAACTTTATTTGTACACTATCAAGGTCTTCAGAGGATGGGAAAGACAAAATACAGGCCTGATAATCATATTCCTAAGATCTGTCAATGAGAAAATGATGGCCACAGGACAATATTCTATTTTTAGGGATGTATCTCTACTCTCTAGGATATTTCCCGTGTAGATTGGCTGCGGTTAATAAGTCATTTACTTATTTTTTTTAAAATAAAAAAGATTAGGGGGAGAATAAAGAGGGAAAATCCGAAGGAAGTTGGTCTATTAATTTAATCAAAATGAAGATAGTAGAATCACAAGTCATACTGGAGTTATTTGCAAGTTAAAACATTGAAATGGTTTATGATGATGTAATTTGGAATTGTTGTTCTGTTTACCTGGAAGGTTTGGTTTTCTGAAAATAAAAGATATGAAATTTCTTTGGCATAACGACTGTGAGGTTTTCAATTTAGGTTAGTGGCCAGCCCATCTGGTTTCTTTTGCATACCTTCGTATGGGCTTTCACTCTCCAAATTGCCTTCCATGGAAAGTCTGACATTGTAGACCCTGTCAACACATCAATCCTCATAGTATGAACAGCCAGTATAACACCCATTTCTGTTTAATTTCCAGTGCACCTTATCCTCAAATCCCACACAAATATGATTGAGTATAGCAACTGAAAGAAACTTGAGAACATCTCCAACTCCCAATCTTGATCATGTCTCACAAAAGTGGATTCCAATGAACCCCACCATTGTAATCTCCCATTTTTTAGAGCATTGCATTAAAAGATGCTTGCTTTTGGCTGCATCAAATTTTCTTCTGTTTTAGATTTCATAGATCAGTTGGATTTGGCATGTATATTTTAACTGAACCTTCTTGTATGCAACTTTTGTACTAAAGGTTTTCATTCAAGCTAATAAAATCTTAGTATTACTTATCAGGGGAAGAAAAGACAGTCCTGATTCAACATAAACAGCCTACTTGAATAGAGCCTACTACTGTCCTACTTTTTTTCGATTGGTAACTACTATTGTCCTTCTTGTGACATTAAACAAACCCCACTACCCCCACCCC
The DNA here is from genome assembly GCF_040712315.1 of Castanea sativa. Lineage (NCBI taxonomy): Eukaryota > Viridiplantae > Streptophyta > Magnoliopsida > Fagales > Fagaceae > Castanea > Castanea sativa. Next base: position 7,504,776 of record NC_134019.1, on the reverse strand, counting down.
CCAAAGAATTTATGGAAAAGCTCAGCAGGTGCTGTTGCTCAAAGGTGTTTCTACTATTTTATGACATCTGATGACAACAACTGACCTAAGAAGTTTTCACCACATATCTTAGTCAACTATTTTTTTTCCCATTAAAATAAACCAACATCCACTTGATCCTCTAAAATGATATTTGCCAAAAATATATTATATTGAGTTCTAGGAATGCAAAATTTTAGCAAAAAAGTTTTATGTGCTTTAAAGCTTCGTATCCCAGTTCAAAAGCTTCTAAAATTCCAAAACAACATTAGTCAGTCCTTTAATCATGAGTTACCATTACTTTTGACACTCATCAATGTGTCTATGTTGTCTCAAGCTAGTGGACACACCACAAAACCTCAACATTTTCTCCACCAATCAAAATCTATTAACGGGAGCACGATAACAATGTTCCACCTTTTCCCCATCAACACAAGCTTTTGTAAGAATCAGTCATCCAACATGGTATTACAGCTGGTTTTCTCTGTTCTCTCCAGTTCAAGCCATGGTATCCCCTCTTTCTGTTAATAATCCTAGGATTGTAAATATAATTTTGTTGTGGGCTCCACAAGCAGTTTCATGACTTACGGTGGTTGATTGTTAATTGCGAAACTTAAGTTTTGTATGTGCACAATCTCTGATGATGCTTGGTTATCCAAGAAGAACAATAGGCCAACCTTGCTCATTACCTGCGTATTCTCTTTCACCACCAAGTTAAAAGAAAATAAAAATTATGATTATACAAACATTAGTGATGAAGGACAAGGGGGGAACTAAGCAAAATCAGATTTAGGATTTCTGGCCCAGACCTGGGCAGTGCTGGTATAGCTTCAATTTTGAGGAATTAGGTTTAAGGTTAGCGTGAAAAAGGTTGTAAAATAATATAAATTATAGGGTTTCCAATGGAGGGAAGGAATAGTAGGATTTGAGGATGAAACAAAGGAGAAAAACCAAGATTTGAGTTGCTGTTCTGGTGCTGTGAACAGCAACTGTGTGAACGGTGATGGGGCGTTTGAGGGTTTTTTAGGGCTATTAGATGAATGTGTGCTTTAGCGCTTTAAAGTTTTATTTTTTAGGGTTTAAAAGGTGAATTTACAAATGGTAAAATAAAAAAAATAAACTTCCACGCATCACACCTAGACTTCCTAAGCATCACACCTCGGAGAAGCTTGCATGTTGCATCACACAAACCTCTAACAAGCTTCATAGCTTCTCTAAAAAACTGAAAAACTTAATATCAATAGAAAGCATTACATCCCTTTAGATAGAAGACTAATACTTATTCCTAGTAGAACTTGGATTTCTTAAGAAATTACAAAATTACCAAACTGCCCCTGACATTTAAAAAGAAAATAAAATAAAATTTGCATCTCACTGCCTGCATCAATTAGCCTCTAGTAAATGCAAAGAACAAGAAGAAAGTAGCATTCTCTAGATAGACATTTATGGAAGGAATCAAAATAGGACAAACCTGATCAAGTATGCCAAATACAATTTCGTACAATCTGGACAAAATATCAGAGTTGCTTGAAGTAGCATATGTAAGAGCCTTTAAAGCTTGCAATCTCCGTGCATGAACTTCAAAAATGATGGATGAAAAATGTCAAATCATTACATATAACCACTTTAAATAAGAGTCAAATTCCCAATCTCAAACATAGCAACCACTTAATTAGTAAGGAAGGACATTTTAAAAAGAAAACGCAGTCACTTTCTTCCCTCTTGGATGGTAGTTTCAATTTTGCAACCTAAAATAACGTTACACCTTTTGATAAGAAAAATAACATTACACCTATGTTACCATTTTCTCAAACCAACCAAGCCTCTATATCGTTTGAATTAGGCTGGCTCTCACAACCACCTTAAATTGAAGCCATATTTCCATTTTTATAAGTGACAAGCAGTTTATTTGTAACAATGCCATGGCCAATGAGCTCTAGCTCAAATGGCACCTCCTCCTCTTATAAAAGTAAGGTGGAAGGTGAAGTTGTAAGTTCAAAGCCACTGGTTGCACGTGCAACTTACCACTCAAAAAATTGTACGAAAGGACAATGAAACCATTTTCTTTGGGCACCAGTTTCCATCTTGCAATGGAAAACAAAATTATACCTATGTTACCATGAGTCTATCACATACTTGAGATAAATTTAAGTAGTCATTTGGTTCAAGGTAATCTTTTAGGATTCTCGGGAACGTGGACACTCTCATAGTTGGTTGCAAATAGCTTAAGGAAATCCAGATGCCTATGGGCATCTAAATTCCCACTAAACCTCACCTTTGGGGGAATGTGGATTCCCTTTTAAAAAGATCAATATCCACATTCCCATGGTTAGGGAAAGTTCTACTTTCTTCAAAGTGATAATTATACCACCAATTTAATACCCTTTAACTAACTAGAATATAAATTTTCTCATCAAGTGTTCATGCTATGTATTCAACCTTTTTTTTAAAATTCAATTGTTAACATAAACGGGGGAGAGGATTCAAACCTAGGTTCTCCTCATAAAAGAGACCAAACAATGTCACCAAGCTACAAGGCTCTTGACATATACTCAAATTTTAATATATATATGGTTATATTCACCATTATTTTTTGTTATCTCCTATTTGGAATTAATTGTGCCTCAAAGAACAATATTATGCAGTAATTTTTCTCTAATTAAAACTATGCTGGTACTATGCACTCAAACAATCAGATAAACAATCATAAATGAAAGACAGTATTGTCAGAGCAAGCAGAAGCTCAAAAGAAATTTCACATGAAAAGTTAAACAAAGAAACAACTTTACATTCAACATCAGCATTCGAGGCTTCTGCTGTAAGCTGTTCTACTATTCGGGGTACAACATCAGCTCTAGTCACCCCCCCAACAGCATCAATGTCAGCCAGAGCATCCCAATTTGGAGTAGGAATCCCACCACCTGTGCTTAAACCTTGTGCTCCTGTATCTGATAAAATTCTGGCCAAGTAATAGTAGACATACCGTAGGACACTCCTATCTTCACACTGCTGATTGAGCTGCAGAAAGAAAACAGAGGGAGATTGAAGGAGAGGATACATATATCATCAACACAGAAAGAAAACAGAGGGAGATTGAAGGAGAGGATACATATATCATCAACACAGCAAGCAAGATTGCTTCACTCCATGACAGGCAAACGTGTCAATGACAAATGTTAAAGTTGTCATAGTATAAATTCAATAATAAGTAATACAATCAGCATAGCATACACAATTTTTCCACTTTCCAAGTCAAGTGGCACCAATAATTCGTATGTGATATCCTATGAAGCACGGGTGCATTTCCGGATTCGGGTGCAAGTGCAAGTGCGAGTGCGAGTGCGAGTGCGAGTGCGAGTGCGGGACTCGGCAATTTTTTAAAAAGTAGGGTGCAGGGTGCGGCGATTAAAAAATGATTAAAAATATTTTTATTTATATTATTAATATATTGCTAAGCATACTTTTTCACATTATATAATCATATACCAAATAAAAAATCAATATTACCGGTTTTTTTTTTTTATATATACATATATTTCTTATATAATTTATTGAAAATTTTTTTTTTGATAAATATAATTTATTGAAAATATTAAAATTATAAGTCTATGTTTCAACTAGTATATCAATGTTACGTCTAAATATCTACCGAAATTATAATTATAATATTAAGTTAATAACAACTATCACTTTTTAGAATATTAAAAGTTTAAAACAGTAATATAGTATGTACGGAGATAATGAAAAAAAAAAAACAAACAAACAAACAAAGCCACAAGTTAAAAAATTAAATAAAATATAAAATATAATAAAAAAAGAAAGAAAGACCGTACATTTACGTTTGGGGGAAGGGTCAGACTTAATAAAAAAGTTGGAGAGTTTCAAAGTTCAAACTCTCTTTGCTACTTTCCAATGCTTTGTCACGTGACTACTGACTAAGCTCACAAAACTAAAAAGAAAGATAAAATAGAAACAAAGTAGAGAAACTTAGAGCAAGAGATGAAAGTCAGAAGACTCAAAAATGAAGAACAAAAGAGTAAAGAGGAAACAGAGAAGAAGAAGCCTGATCTACAATTCTACGTTGTCTGCAATGAGCTGAGATTGTTCTTCAGGAAACCAGAACGAGGCGAGCTTGAGTGCATCTGTGACTGAGGGCGTCTATGAGAGAGGGGAGATGGAGAGCAGAGAGCCGAGACAAAGCATAGAGAGTGAGAGAGAGCTGAAGATTGAAGTGAAGAATGGTGCGTAAGTGCATTTTGCACCAAGACGGCGCGAATCGGCCCAAGTCTGCGCCGAGTCAGCGCGAGTCGGAAACAAAAAAAAAAAAACTGGACGCGGCACCGACACACAGGCAGCGGCGTCGAGCGTCGGACGCGGGTGCGACGGCTGTTTTGCCGTGTCCGTGCATCCCAGGTGATATCTAACCGCAAAGGAATTAAAATGACAGGCAGAAAAGATATCCCTTTTCTTGTTAACCACAAAACCTTCTTTTGTTTATTCTGTTTGCTGCTCCTAGAAATTTTAATTCTCACTATTCATATTCTGATCAACCAATTCTTTGTTAGGTAAAATATTTATCAGAAGTAATGAAGAGCACTACCATGCACACATGGAGTATACAGGACAATCCCGCCCCCTACATATATGTTAAGGCAGGGGGGAAAAAAAAGATGACTTCCTCTCATTTCCATACAGTCATTAGCATCCAAAGCTATCACATTAAAAAATCACCAAACCAAATGTTCTGAAAAAATATTAATGAAATTTTTTTTTTTTTTTAAAAAGGTTTTACTATACTCTATTATATAAATGCCATAAAGATCCCAACACTGCACCATGAGCAGGTCAAAGTCCTCAACTATCTCATACCCAGAAAGTTCAAACTTGCCAAACCACATAAAACAGTATTTCATTGCAGATCATATCTTTAAATGATGCAACATCAAACAGAACAGGCCATTACAGAAACAGTTTTATTTTTAAACAATAATTAAAAAATAAATAAATAAATAAATCTTGCTAAACAGGGAATGACATCTAAAATGAGAGAACAATAATAAGAGGCATCATACCATGAGTAGAGATGGCGCCAACGAAGGGTCAACAGAATTGTACACAGCAAGTTTGGGAAACACATGATGCAGCAACTGCTTCTGAGAACTTTTCTATACACAAGCAATGACAATTAAGAAAGAAAACAATAAACAAATAAGGAATGGAATTTTCCAATCAATATAATAAAACAAAAAACAGCTTAGCAAATCACAAGGAGGGTGAGGCTGATGCTTACTTGATCAGACGTGGCAGCCAGTTCATGAATACTCCTAGCAAGTTGCGAATATGAAACAGGCTGTAAACACAAAGCAAGTTGCATTTAAGCACCAATACAGCAATACCTTAGACCATAAAATCCAACCAAAAAACTAATTTACCAACAAGAGTTTCTTGTCTCTAATTACACGCACACTCAACTCCGCCTATGTCTATGCTTAGTGTCATTTATTTTGTCAATAAACAGTCCCAAGCGCTAAAAAAGGAGAAGGGTTGCAGTAGGTTGATGGCCAGCATAAAATTTAGTTACTCTATTATGAATGGATCTACTCAAGTGTTTCCACAAAAGACACACCAAACAGAGCCTAAAACACATGAGTAGATCTTTTTTAAAAAATTAAATTAAATTTAGGAACAGAGAGAGAAAGAGCAACTCCACATTCTTAAAACGTATTTCAATTTTCTCACAGTTTCTTTATTTTCTTCTCCAATAAGTAACAATTTCAGAGACAAATCTGAATTGTGTTATATTTCGCAACATTTTCTCAGTAATCAAACAGAGCCTAAAAAACCTGAATAGATCGTTTTTAACAAAATAAATAAACTTTAGGAACAGAGAGAGAGACAGAAAAACTCCACACTTTTAAAGATAAAATCTGAATTGTCTTATGTTTTGCAACATTTTTGCAGTAATCAAACAGAGAGAGAGATAGAATTGGACAAAAACTAAATATCATCTCGAATTTTATCACAGTTTCTGAGCTACCCTACCAAACAGAGAATGAGATTCTAGAGAGAGAGCAACTCCACATTTTTAATTCACATTTCGATTTTTCACAATTTCAAAGAGAAATCCAAATTGTCTTAGGATTTGCAAACATTTTCTCAGCAATCAAACAGAAAAAGAGAGATAGAATTGGCCATAGAACTAAATATCATTTCCAATTTTCTCACAGTTTCTCAACTAGATAAAACTGAAACATTTTCTATCTTCTAAAACCTTGAATAGATCTTCTAAATAAAAAATAAAAGCAAAATTTAAGAACAGAGGGAGAGAGAGAGAGAGAACTCCACACATTTAAAGATAAAATCTGAATTTCGTAAGTTTCGCAACATTTTCTCAGTAATCAAACAGAAAGAGAGCGATAGAATTGGACAAGAACTAAATATCATTTCGAATTTTCTCACAGCTTCTCAACTACCAAACAGAGAGTGAGATTCTCAAGAGAGAGAGAGCAATTTCAAAGAGAAATCCAAATTGTCTTAAGATCCGCAAACATTTCCTCCGTAATCAAACAGAAAGAGAATAGAATTGGACATACAAACTAAACATCATTTCCAATTCTCTCACACTTTCTCAACCACCAAACAGTAACCGTGAGAAAATTGATAGATTGAGAGAGAGAGAGAGAGTGAAAGAGTTACCTTCTTTCTCTGATGCTTCTGAGGCATGATATTGGTACGGACAGGATGGAGAGCAGCCTTAGCAGCCGAAACGGTGTCGCTATGGATCTGCATCAGCGCCGATCGCTTCGACCTCCTCTCCCCGGCAGGCTTCCCCAGAGCCGTCGGAGCCTGAGTCGCCGCCGTCGAAGACGGTGCCGAAGCTGCCGACGCCGGAGCCGGAGCCGGAGTCGGGTCCGCCGTTATCAGATCCATCAGTGTCGTACCCGACGAGTCCTGTAGCACCACCACAACAACAACAACTCCTCTGTGAGTTTCGATTCCAAAAAAAAAAAAAATTTTGTTAATTTATTTATAAATAATTAAAGAAAGAAAGAAAGAAATGTAAAAATCAAGCAGTGGAGGTGGATCTAAGAGGTTTGTAATTACAACCATTGTGTGCGAAAGCTTGTGAGCTGTAATTGGAAGAAAGAGAAAGACGACTCTTCTTCTTCTATTCGGTTACTATGACCAATATCATCATCATATTATTATTCTATGTTCGTCTCTATTGTTTTTTTAACATGAACAAACCTGACTATCTCCTCTTAACGACCCTTTTAATTTTTTTTCTTTTTTTCTTTTTTTTCAAAAAAATATTTTTTTTGCTTTTTTTTTTCTTTTTTCTTTTTTTTTCTTTTTTCAGAGACTTCAACCCGTCTGAAGACACCAATCAATTTTTTATATAAGCTGATATTGAACTCCAGATCTCTTATACAACCATTAAAAATTTTACCAGTTAAGCTAACTGGAACCCACAATTACCTCAAATTTGAGATAACGTTTTTTTTAGTTTAAGCATTCCAATTTATTAGTGCTAAAAAGATAGGTGTATGGCTTTTGTTATTTATTGGCCTCTGAATACGCGATGTTCTAATTTTTTTGGGTAACAGTTTAATAATTTACAAAAATTAAAATTTGGAATTACTACATTTGTGAGTAGAGGTTTATTTTTTTATGTTTCTTTTACACAATTTGATATTTATCCAAATTGCACAGTTTTGTGTTCTAAATGCAGTCTATGTTCTTATGTAATAGTAATCATAGAAAAGCGTTGTACCTATAATCAGGGACGGAACCAGAACTTGGAGTTAAAGGGGCGATTTTGTTGCTAGCTATGTGCGGCGATTCCAACCTTTGAGTCTATTGCTTTACTACTAAGGATTTTTGTTTAAAATTTTTTAAATGGCCAAGTAGTTTGTTATGGGTAAAATAAATTGATTGGGCTTAATTTTTTAGTTTTATTATTAGTAATTTTTGTTGTTGAGCTAATTTTTTTTTAGTTTGTATATTTTGTTTTAGATTTAATCTATTACTTTTTTATGTCCTTTAAAATGTGAAAAATGCTAAAACTACAAAAATTTTACAAATTGCTAATGTGATGAGTGGTTATTGATACATAAAAAGTGATGCAAGTGTATAAATCAATAAGAATTTGCTACCTCAATAGTTTGTATAAACATTGAAAAAACGTTTTTGACTATAGGATTACTCTTAAAAGAATTGATAGCATTATTAAAGGGGGCAAATTGTAATTTTATTGAAAAAAATTGCTAAAATTAGTACTTATTAATATAATAATTTTTAAAAAAAAATTAGGGGGGGGGGGAATCCAATAATAGCACTATCCATGGTACTATTGTAATCAAAGAAAAGCAATAAGTAAGCTTTAACCCACAAAAGCGTATTAAAAACAAAAGGATAACCCTAAGAAAATAAAGAAATGAAGAAGACCCAAAGTACAAATAGTTAGAAGGCTGTTGATTTCTTTATAAAACAAAATAGAAAAGAGCAATGTACATTGACATACCTGTTTACCGAAACAATTAGAACTGCAATTTTTTTTTATAAGTAAAGTTTTCTCTTTTTTGGATTTTGAATTTAGAAAAGATGATGATGATAGTGTAGAGAAAAAGAACATAGAACTAAGAAGAGTTGAGGAAGAAATAAATCGAAGAAGTTGACTTACTAATATGACAATTGCCCTGTTTTATAGGCAATATTTTACATAAGAATTAGAGATTATTTTAGCATATTATCTTTAAGTTTTATCTCTACTTTTTAGTATATTTTTTCCTTCAAAATCAAAATAAAGAGAATTTAGATGAAAAAAAAATGAAAGAAAGAAAAGTGAAAACGTAGAGTAATGCTTATTTTGTAGGCAAGGTTACATATGAGAGTTAAAGAAGTATTTTTTTATGTTATCCTCAAATTTTATCTCTACTTAAATTTAAGGTATAGGGGAATTTTGGAATAAAAAAGCTGTCCAATCCAAACAGGGAAACCCTTTAAATAATAGTATAAATATAGGTAAAGTGTAATTTGGAAAGTGATAATCCTCTTTATTTAAAATTAATCATTTCAATGTTCAAATTATGTATAACAAAATCTAAAAGTGCATCTAGTACCACTTCATTTAAAATTTTAAATAATGTGGTACTATAGAAATAGTCAAATCTAGGAATTGAGTTCTTAACGGTGAAATTGACATTATTTTGTTGCTTACCCATCAAGTCATTACTGGTGGTGTCAACAAGTTGGGTTGAGTTGGGTTTGGGCTCAACCTATACTCGACCCAATCCCATTAGGTTGCTGAAAACGAGACTTGCCATCAACTTGAGAGCAGCAACAAATTGAATCAATTTGAATTTGTTGGGCAACACTTGAGCAAAGTCATCCCTACTCCAACCAAATTTACTCAAAATCCCCAATTTCATAAATCACAACATCTAAGTTCCTAAATCCTAACATTCTATGACAAATCTAAAACACCCTCAAAATCATGGCATCCCTCTCCCAAAAATTAATAAAGTAGGTTGTTCCTTTGTCATGAAGTCAAGTAAAATACACAAATTATAAGATGTATTTTGGTTCTAATTAATAATGGTTTTCCTTTTGAGTTATTGAACATTGACATTGATTATTGGTAATTTTATGTGGTGTGTGTATATATATGTGTGTGTGTGTATATATATATGGTATGCTAAAATGGGCCAGTATCAAAATAGTCCAATTGACAAACCAAAGCAAGGTCCGAAAAATGGTATTCAAAACTTTAATCCACATTACTAAACAAGTTAGTATCATCAATAACAAAACATTAGCATTAAAAAAAATTCCCAATAAATCGTTTGCTAACCAAGAAATCACCATATGATTTCACTAGATAAAACTAAGTTGAAAATCTAATTATTGGAAAATTTTCACATTAAACCTCTGTTGAGGGGAAAATTTCGATATTCCCAAGTAGAATATGGGGTAACCAAGCCGAAACTCAACGATGGACCCTTGAAATAAAACCCAAAGGCTTTTGGTGTCGTGTAAGCCCGCCCAAGCAAGAGATAAAGGTTGCCCTAACAAGAAGACAACAATAAAGCCCAATAAACACGTTACCATTGTTAGTTTGTTATATTATTAGTCATTTTACAGCATCATAGTCCAAATCAGTCCTCTAGCAGTACGGTATTATCTCCAGCGGTAGGGTAATTTCAGGCTAATAAGTGTGTTTGCATGGTAAAAATCATATGTTTTCCTTATTATTATTAAGTCAACATAAGGGAAAACTTCCATAGTATCGAAAACATTATGGCTTTCATCATAACAATAATAAGCAAGGATTAAAGGCTTCATAATTACAAATAAAATAGAAAAAATAAGATGGAATGAAGGGAGAGAGAGCATGTCCAGTCATGTGCATCGGTTGTAAGTTTGTCCCCTTAATCCTGCACTTAAATGATTTTCCCCATGTAATGCCCTTTTAGTTTTTTAGTCAAACATGAGTGAGTTCGTGCCTTTCATAGGAGTAGCTTTAAGTGTTAAAAATGTATGTCTTCAATGAGAATGATTTTAATATGAAGTTTTTGTACCTTTTAAGAGAAAGGCCTTAGTATTGATGTTCATATGCCTTCCATGAGAAATGGCTTTTGTAATGTGTTATTGGAAGAGTGTTTTGATACGTTTTGAGATGTATAGAGATGGTAAGAAATATATATATATATATATATATATATATATATATATATATATATATATATATATATATATATTGTGAGATATGGTGTTTGTAATATGTATGGGTATTTTGTGAGGAATGTGTTTGTAAAATATATGGAAGTGTGAGATAGATAATACGAAGGTCAAATATAGTAAATACATGAAATTATTTGTGTTATGAGTTATGTTGCTTTCTAAGAAGGGAGACTTTGTATGAGAAATAAAGTATGAGATGGAGATGTGTTTTTGGGCAGTAAAAATGATGAAATTTCAGAACAATAGAGTGTGGGAAAGATGGGTAATGGATAATGGCGTGTTGTAATATGTGTGTTGTGTTATTATCTATGAAGAGGGGTTTTGTAAGAGAGATGGGGAAGTAGGAAAATGTATATGTAGCAGCAAAAATAAGTGAAGTTTTAGAACAATGGAGTGGGATGGATCCCCCCTCTAGTGTGTAGCTTGGTCCTCTTTATATAGAGTCAAGCTATATAACTAGATCAGAACTTAGTTGAAGAGACGATAGCAAATAAGGGAAAGTCCTTGACAATGTAAATGGACTTTTGTTTTTTAACCAAAAGAAGAAAGTTTGAAACTTAAATGTTGCTGACACAGCTAGATTATGTCATATGAATGACATCTTTTGCTTGGAGGAAATACTTGGCATTAATGGTAAGATAATATTTAAGGGATATTTCTATTTCTGGTACTACAGCTGGAGCTACGGCAAGATGTGCTGAAGCTGTTACAGCTCCTGCAGAAGCTATTTGCAACTTCCGCTGGAGCTGTTTCAGCTCCTGCAAAAGTTGTTGCAGCTTCCGTTGGAGCTGTTGCAGCTTGTGCAGAAGCTGCTGCAACTTTCGCTGGAGCTATTATTGGTATTTTCGGCTAAGTTTCCTCTCTTGGAAAAAATTATATGTTTACTTCATATATAATTTTGGTAAGTAATAGACTAGTTGGTTAATATTTGATGAAATTTTAGAGATATAATTATGATCTTTTTGTATTTTAACCAAATCTTGGAGAGTAAAAAGAGCATTTAATACTAGATATGAGATACTAATATATATTTAGCCATGTGCTTGGAATTGATTTATATGAAATTAATAATATAATTAATATGGAATGATATAATTATATTTTAAAACTTATATTATATGATGGACATTAATTTTTATGTAAAGAGCATGAGGAGTTTTATCATTTTAAGTGTTATGTGATATGAGAAGCTTACCAAACATTACCTATTGCACACTAGCCCGTCAGAGTTTAGGGAATTGGGGAAGACATGCCAAGCAACATGCTTTCTTTTATCAACTTTGAACCACTAGAGTTTTACTGAACATACTTTTTGGCCCTCCAAACCACGACTTCCAAAAGTCCCCCAATGAGACTCATGAGCTTGGATCGTGAGCCAAAAATGAGATGGTGTGCTATGAGCTTAAACCATGGAATTTGACGCATTTTTTGTGTAAATATGGGCTCTTTTGGGCTTTAGAAGAGATTTTCCCAAAATTTATGATAGTGTTGACGTGGTGTGGGCCGCCAATGAAACGAAGCCATGTGGTGTGCAAAAATTTGTCCTCAACAACCTCTTTCATTGGTGTCAATTGTTCAATGTTCATCATATTTGTCAAAAAATGATTATGAAAATCCATACATGTCAATACATAAAGATGAATATTTGGCATATGATGTTAGAGTAGGCTCAATATGTATCACCAAGGTTGTGCCACGTGTTATCTTCATGCTTGCAAAATGTCAGTCTTGATAGGTTGCCATAAGTCACCACTACAACAAAGTTTTGGCAATGAGATAGGTTAGCATAAAATCATATTTTGAAGAGACAAATTTAGCATGACAATTCTAAAGATTAACTTAGTGGTGTAATAAAGCTTATATTGACGAAGGGGTAGGCGATTGAACAAAGTTTTTCTATAAACTAATTTAGAGAGAAACTCTTCAAACTCCTCATATATCTTTATATTAAGTGTGAATTTTGAAAATTTAACCGTTGCATTGTATGTTCTTATTATATCCTTCATGCTTGAAAATTTTCAGGAAGATCGAAGATCAATTGCTATGTCATCAAACAAATATTAAAATTTCAAGTTTTTGTAATATAAAATTGTGTATAAAAAATAAGTTTACGATCGAATAGTAAATAACATCCGATTTGAATGAAATTAATTATGTATGTTAAAAATATTAGGAACATGAAATCCAACGGTTAGAATTAAAAAATTCACAAAAAAAAAAGATATATGAGAAGTTTCAAGGGTTTCTCTCCAAATTAGTCTGGAGAGAAATTTTGTTCATAGGCGACCTAAGCTAGTTCATAATAGGTTTATTCTATTAAAGTGTAATTTACCTTATATGTAGTAAACTTATTATTGAGGAAATAAATGGCTATTTCCCTTCATTTTTCCTCAACTAGTTGTTTGTATATCAATCTCATATACTTTTTCGTAATGCTGAGGTGTGGGAACAAAACGTCATAAGGTTAGTGGAACCAACAATAGTGGGTTAAGGATATGCAATTTGATTTTTTTTTTTTCTTGAATGCCTTTTGGCAATTCACATCCTATTCAAATTTAGTATTCCTTTTTCAAGAGTTTGAATATGGACTCACACATTGAGAAGAGTTTTGTGATGAATCAAGCAACACAATTGTCCTTTCTTAGAAAGTTACGAACTTCCTTTTATGTGGTGAGAATGGACATATCATTGATAGTATAAATTTTGGCAAGAGCCCTCTCTCTTTTCTTTTTCTTTATTCCTTCTTACAATAACAATCTATAAGTTGCCCCAAAAACATATTTGTTTTGATTTATATGCAACTTAAATTTCCTTAGTGCTAGAAGAGTTTCCAAAGGTCAATAATGTGTAATCTACATATAGTTCTATTTGTTCCTCAAAAAAAAAAAAAAAAAACATATAGTTCTATTTATGTGTGAATTATGTCACAAAATAACAACAATATTGTGGGGAGTAAAAAGACCCTGATGGGAATATGGGCCTTTGGGCCATGCTAAGGAAGGCCGACCTACTCTTGGGTTTAGAACTTGTTAGTACTACGGGTCGGCCCATACGCCGAGGATCCGAGGATCCAGCCGAGGGTGAATTTCCCTTCGGACGGACACCGGAGAACCCGAGACTTCATGGTAAAGGTTAGGGAATGATACGGTCAAGACCAATGGTTAAAGAGGGGGAACCCTTGAATGTCCTAGAAGCACCGATGTTAGAGAAATACCAAAGATAAAGGCTGCCACCTCCACATTAAAGACCCTGCACCTACCACCCTGGCCGCATTAATGGGGAAGTGACACTTGAACAGTGGAAGGGAAACTTCTGGTTACTATTCAAAGGCACTGAGAAAAGAAATATCTAGGCTAAAGGGGAGTTGGGGCAACACGTGTACAAAGTATCAAAAAGAGGAGTATTTAAGGAGCAACTTAGAACAGGAATAAAGAGGGGCCTTCTTTGTAATCTAAAAGAAAAAGAAAAAAGATAAAGAGATAATATAAGAACAGCTCTCGGCTCACGTCCGAGGAGGTTGATTTACAATATTCCTTGTTGTTTTCAAGTGTTTGCAATCTTTGACTTGTCATTTAATCCTTAGACACTTCTAACCTGGGTTTCAAGCCCACACTCTACAAATTCATATTGTTTAAGGCTCATTGGGCCTGAGCCCGTAACTGTTCTTGGGGCCAGGTGCAATCGTGCACTTACAATTGGCGCCGTCTGTGGGAAATCTAGTCTAGAAGAGGTAGGGATATTATGGCAGGCTTAGGCTCTCACCATGCAGAGTCACAGGGATCACAACCGGAGGACCATTTCGAGCGTCTTGAACATCGAAGGGATCGTGAGGGAAGTGTCCACACAGAGTACCCAGGCGCCAGCCATACTCATGGTGGGGGTAGCGCCCCCCGGGAGGACGATTCTAAAGCCATGCAGAAGGAGATCAACCGTTTAAAGAGAAAGCTACGCCGCGCCAGACGTAGGCCTTCATCATCCTCACCTAATCCTTCCTCGGAAGAGGATAGGCGAGCTGGCTACAGTTCGAGATCGTGCTCACCTGCCAGCTCAGTGTCCTCCGGTGAGGAGGATGACCGGCCAGCTCGCAGACGCAAGAATCTCCCTTCTAGGGGCTTAGGCAATGACGCTATGAGTAGGGCGTTACACCAACTCTCCAAATCTCCGTTTTCACGGAGGATTGAGAGGGGGAGGCTTCCCAGGAGGTTCACCCAGCCCACCTTTACCATCTACAATGGCCGGACTGATCCGGTGGAGCACGTGAGTCACTTCAACCAGAGGATGGCAGTGCACTCTCACAACGAGACTCTGATGTGTAAAGTTTTCCCCTCCAGCTTGGGACCTGTGGCTATGAGATGGTTTAACGGTCTCAAATCGGGGTCTATGGGCTCATTCGGGGAGCTAACTAGGGCATTCGCTTCGCGGTTCATTACGTGTAGCAGAGTCCCTCGGCCATTGGATTCGCTGCTATCCATGGCCATGAAGGAAGGGGAGACGCTGAAAGCATACTCCGACCGATACTGGGAAATGTTTAATGAAATAGATGGTGATTTTGATGAGGTGGCGCTTAATACCTTTAAGGTAGGTCTTTTACTGACCACGAACTAAGAAAGTCTCTGACGAAAAAGCCCGTCCGCAGTGTACGCCGCCTTATGGATCGTATTGATGAGTACAAAAGGGTAGAGGAAGACCAGCAGCAGGGGAAGGGAAAGGAGAAGGTTATCCCGCAGGAGAGAAGGGATTTCAGGTCGGACAGATATCACAACAACAAGCCGAGGAGGGATTACTTTGGGCAATCCGGCTCGGCAGCACCCCAGGCTGTAAATACTGTGTTCCGAGAACCAGTGCATCAGTTACTAGAGAAAGTTCGTAAAGAGCCCTTCTTCAGATGGCCCAGCAAGATGGCAGGGGACCCTGCGAAGAGAAATCAAAACAGCTTTTGTCAGTACCATCAGGATGTGGGCCACACTACCGAGAACTGTCGGACCCTGTGGAACCATCTAGAGCAGCTTGTCAGTGAGGGAAAGTTAAAGCAGCACTTGTGTTAGCCCACTGGGCAGGTCAGTCAAGTTGGCTCAAACAATCAGAGGAACAATTCATCTCGGCCAGCAATGGGAACAATTAATGTTATCTTCGCTGCACCTGGTAGGACCGGCTCAGGTCCCACTAGGGTGATGGCGGTTTCCCATCCTCAGGCCGAGGATATGGGTAGCAGGCCGAAGAGGTTGAAGGGCACTTTGCCCGTCTTAGGTTTCTCCGAGGAGGATAAGGTAGGGACTATCCAGCCCCATGACGATGCTCTTGTGGTCACCCTCAGGATAGGGAACTATGATGTGAGAAGGGTGATGATAGATCAGGGCAGCGGTGCAGATATCATGTACCCTGATCTATTTAAAGGGCTAAGATTGGAATTGGAAGATCTAACTCCTTACGACTCGCCGCTTATAAGTTTCGAAGGGAGAGCCGTTGTGCCGAAGGGACAGATCCGTTTACCCGTTCAATCCGGCTCGGAAACGGTTGAGGTGGATTTCATTGTGGTTGACGCGTACTCTCCATATACAGCCATCCTCGCCAGGCCCTGGCTGCACGCGCTTGGGGCTGTCTCCTCTACCTTGCACGTTAAAGTCAAATTCCCCTCGGGGGAATGTGTTGAGGAAATTCTCGGCAGCCAATCGGTAGCCAGGCAATGCATATCGGCTGCGGTACTACATCAGACAGAAGTCAAGTCTTCGGCTTTAATAACCAAAGACTTATAGCAGTTAACGGCTCCTGATTCATCTGGAATGGTGACAGGAGATGAGACACATTGCGAGGAGTTAGAGAAGTTTCCAGTAGCCGATGACCCAGAGAGATTCTTCCAAGTCGGTGTACTTTTGCCACACCAAGAGAAGATGGAATTGTTAGAATTCTTGAAGGACAATGTTGATGTTTTTGCGTGGGATCCTTATGAAGCTCCAGGCCTAGATCCGGGCTTCATTTGTCATCGCTTAAATGTCAACCCAGCTATTGTTCCGAGGAGGCAGCCACCTCGGCGATCTTCCAGAGAACATTCTGAGGCTGTGAAGGAAGAGGTTCTTAAACTTAAAAGGGCGGGGGCTATCAAAGAAGTTTTCTACTCCGAATGGTTGGCTCATACTGTTGTTGTTAAAAAGAAAAATGGAACGTGGAGGGTATGTGTAGATTTCACTGATCTGAACAAGGCCTGTCCTAAAGATTTGTTCCCAATGCCACGTATTGATCAACTGGTGGATGCCACTGTCGGACATCCTCGGATGAGTTTTTTGGACGCCTTCCAGGGTTACCACCAGATTCCCTTGGCATTAGTGGATCAGGAGAAGACTGCCTTCATTACACCGACGGGGAATTATCATTATAAGGTCATGCCATTCGGCTTGAAGAATGCTGGGGCTACCTATCAAAGGATGATGACCAGAATGTTCGAACAGCAAATGGGGAAAACCATTGAAGTATATGTCGACGATATGGTGGTGAAAAGCAAAACAATACCCTCACACGTGAAAGATTTGGCCGATACTTTTCAGATACTGAGAAAGTACAAGTTGCGCCTCAACGCCTCAAAGTGCTCTTTCGGCGTGGGGTCTGGAAAATTCTTGGGGTACATGATCACTCATAGAGGCATAGAGGTAAACCCAACACAGGTTAAGGCTATTCAGAGCTTGCAGCCTCCTCGGAACCCAAAAGAAGTCCAGAAATTAACCGGAATGATTGCCGCCTTGAACAGATTTATATCTCGGTCAGCTGACCGGTGTCGTCCTTTATTCCAACTGTTGAACAAGTGGAAAGGGTTTCAATGGACCGAGGACTGCGAGTTAGCTTTTCAACAGCTCAAGCAATATCTATCTCGGCCACCCATTCTGTCTCGTCCGGAGGCACATGAAATTTTGTTTGCTTATCTGGCAGTGGCCGTCCACGCGGTCAGCCTGGTCCTGATAAGAGATGATAACGGGGTGCAAAGACCGGTGTATTACGTTAGTAAGTCTTTAGGTGATGCCGAGGTGCGTTATCAACCCTTAGAGAAAGCGCTCCTGGCCGTGGTTCATGCCACACGAAAGCTTCCCCATTATTTTCAGTCTCACACAGTGGTTGTTCTGACCCAATTGCCCCTCAAGGCAGTGCTACGTAGTGCCGACTACTCAGGCAGGGTAGCAAAGTGGGGGACCATCCTGGGGACTTTTGACGTTAAATACAAGCCTCGCACCTCGGTGAAGGGCCAGGTCCTTGCTGACTTGGTGGCAGAGTTTACTGAACCATTGCTAGAAGAAGCTCTAAAGGAAGCACACATGGATGCAAAATCAGTTGGAGTGATCACGGCCGCAGTGCCCTCGGCTTGAAAAGTGTATGTGGATGGGGCTGCTAATCAGAGAGGGTCTGGTGTTGGACTTGTTCTAATGTCCCTTGAAGCAATTGTCTTCGAAAAATCTTTAAGATTGACATTATCGGCTACTAACAATGAGGCCGAGTATGAAGCAGTTTTGGTAGGCATGCAGATGGTACGTAGAATGGGTGGAAGGGAAATCCATGTGTTCTCAGACTCTCAGTTAGTGGTCGGCCAGGTCATGGGGACCATGGAGGCTAGAGACCCCAGAATGCAGGAATATTTGGCCCAGGTCAAACGTCAACAAGCTGAATTTGACTCCTTTGCCTTAACTCACATTCCTAGGAGTGGAAACGCCCATGCAGATTCTTTAGCCACATTGGCGACATCTTCGGCTCAGAGTTTGCCCAGGATTATCCTTGTGGAGGATTTGCTAAAGCCAACTCTTATCCCCATCAATGTGGCTCGCATCCATCTAGTAAGGCCTGGACCTAGTTGGATCGACCCGGTCGTGTCTTTTCTTAAGAATGACATACTTCCCGAGGACAAATCGGAAGCAGACAAGATACGTCGAAAGGCGCCACGCTTCTGGTTGTCCGAGGATCAGAAACTGTATAAACGATCCTTTTCAGGACCGTATTTGCTGTGTGTGCACCCTGACTCAACGGAAGCACTTCTGGAAGAACTGCATGAAGGAATTTGTGGTAGCCACACTGGGGGAAGGTCCTTGGCCCACAGAGCTCTGACTCAGGGTTATTGGTGGCCCAATATGCAAATGGAGGCTCAAGACTATGCCAGGAAATGTGATCAGTGTCAGAGGTTCGCCCCTAATATTCATCAACCTGGAGGAGTTCTTAACCCCCTTTCCAGTCCTTGGCCCTTCGCACAGTGGGGACTAGACATAGTTGGGCCGTTTCCGAGGGCAACAGGTAACAAAAGATGGCTTCTCGTGGGAACAGACTATTTCACTAAATGGGTTGAGGCCGAGCCCTTAGCGAACATTAGAGATGTTGATTCCAAGAAATTTGTGTGGAAGAACATCGTCACTAAATTTGGGATACCACATACACTTATATCAGATAATGGAGTTCAATTTGACAGCAAAGCTTTCAGGAAGTATTGCGGAGACATGGGTATCATAAATAGGTACTCCACCCCATATTATCCTCAGGGAAATGGGCAAGCCGAGGCCGTTAACAAGGTCATTGTCAGTGGGCTGAAGAAAAGGTTGGACGATGCGAAAGGCAGATGGGTAGAAGAGCTCCCTCATGTTCTGTGGACGTATCGGACCACACCGCGCAGATCCACTGGAGAAACGCCATTCTCTATGACTTATGGAGCCGAGGCGGTGATACCTCTGGAATCTGGTTTTCCCACCCTAAAGACGAGCTCTTTTAATCTAGAGAATAACGCGGGACTCCTGGAGAAAGGCCTGGATTTGCTTGAGGAACGGCGCGAGGCAGCTATGGTCCAAATGGCTTATTATCAACAGAAGCTAAAACGGGGATATGATGCCCACGTGAAGCTAAGGCCACTTGCACCTGGTGATCTCGTACTAAGAAAAGTTGTGGGCACCTCTAAGAACCCAGCTTGGGGTAAGCTAGGACCCAACTGGGAAGGCCCCTATCGCATTGTTTCAGTAGCCGGCATAGGGTCATATCGGCTAGCTGACCTAGATGAAAAAATTGTACCACGCCCATGGAATGTAAACAATCTTAGAAGGTATTATTATTAATAAAATGTGCTTTTGTCAGTGAACGTTTTAAAGTTATGAGTATCTCGGACATTTGAGGCTACTGTTCTTAAGAATCAAACAGAAACTTGGTTAAGTGCAGTCCTCGGACCACAAACCTTGTGGAAATTGATGTCTTGTCATTTGTTAAACAGAACCTTAGTTATGCCGGGTCCTCGGACCTCCTACTTTGGGAAAATTAACATTTGAAGCTACTGTTCTTAAGAATCAAACAGAAACTTGGTTAAGTGCAGTCCTTGGACCACAAACCTTGTGGAAATTGATATCTTGTCATTTGTTAAACAGAACCTTAGTTATGCCGGGTCCTCGGACCTCCTACTTTGGGAAATTTAACATTTGAAGCTACTGTTCTTAAGAATCAAACAGAAACTTGGTTAAGTGCAGTCCTCGGACCACAAACCTTGTGGAAATTGATGTCTTGTCATTTGTTAAACAGAACCTTAGTTATGCCGGGTCCTCGGACCTCCTACTTTGGGAAATTTAACATTTGAAGCTACTATCTTTAAGAATCAAACAGAAACTTGGTTGAGTGCAGTCCTCGGACCACAAACCTTGTGGAAATTGATATCTTGTCATTTGTTAGACAGAACCTCAGTTATGCAGGGTCCTCGGACCTCCTACTTTGGGGAATTTAACGTTTGAAGTTATAACTATCAATAATCAAACAGGAACTTGTCCAAGTACAGTCCTCGGATCACAAATCTTGTTGGTGTCCTTGCCCTTATCACGCATGTGAGGGAAATTATTACTTCTCCATTTGTTAAAATCGGATCTTAAATTCTTCATTCTTGAGTGTCAAATCCGTTCGGATTATAAAAGTTTGATCTTTATGTGAGTTATTTGCACTGTGACATTCTTTAATATCTAAAGTTATATGATAATTTTTGAAGTCATGATGGTTTGCATGGTGGAGTGACATTCCCTGTAACTACTTGTTATTACGAACTTTCATGACAAACACAAAGAAAATAAAGTAAAGCAAAGGCAACAATAATGAAGGCCGAATAAAATGTTTTTCATTAAGCGTATACAAAGAAGGGGAATACAAAAGTTCCTAGACTAGGCCCTAAGCTAGGGAAGGGGAGCTTGATGGGAGCTGCTGCCAGCCTCAGTACTCTTCAATTCCATTTCGAAGGTTGATAGGGCTTGTTTTCCTTCGTCCGTTGAAGGCATGAGGGGCTCCATGCTTGGGGTTTCCTCCTTCTCGGCACCATCACGCTTGTCCTCCTCTTTATGGGAACCTTCAGGTTCTGTAGGAGGAAGAACAAGCTCTTGTACCACTGGAGGAAGAGCAGGAGAGGCAGGGACAAGAGGGTCTTCAATTTCTTGAATGTCTAAGGGAAGCCAAATATTTTCGGGCTTCCTCAGTTCGGAAACTTGAGGAACCCCTGCCATATTCATAGCCTCCCTCCAGACTTGCTGACAGTATTCACGGCACAAGGCCGCGAAAGCTTCTGTCAGCTCCTCTTGGGTTTTGATGACCCCCTCCTGATAACTGGCCTTCTTTGCGGCCTCCATGGCGTGCTTATGGGCGTGAGCTTCCTCTTTTGCCAGCGCAAGCTCCTTTTCAAGATCGGAGCGTGCCTGTTGGATTTGGGCAAGCTCGTCCTTCTTTTGACGGAGGAGCTTACGCTGCGCCTCCACTTGACTCCCCATTGTCTTCAAGCTGGCCTTGTCACCGTCTCTCTCTCTCTTCAGATCGGCCAGCTGTGAAGTGAGCCTTCCTTTCTCTGCCAGGGCCTGGCCCAGAGACTTTTCTGCTTCTTATCTCAACTCCTGCTCCATCCCAGCATGCTTTCGAGAATCCTCCACGAATTTCTCGACCGCAAAAACTTCTTGGATGGACTGCAAAAAGGTTAAGAAGGTTAAATGCAACGAAATGTTTATAAATAAATGTAGAAAACAAAAGTGTACAGTTGGAGCTTACCAGAGCTAAACCCCTTTTCAACGAGAGGAACAGCTGTGGATGGCCCATCTTCTCCAAAGACTCCATGTCCTTGGGCAGCAGAAGAGAACGCTCCAGCACCTCGGCTAAGTGGTGGGCGTGGCCTTGTTGCACGGCTCTGATGCTGGAGTGGCAGGGAATAGGGGCGTCGTCCAGTCTCAAATCAGGAGACCAGGTGACTGGCGCTCGTCGTACCTCAGCCACTTCTCTGCTCTCCCCACTCTCAACCGAGCGGGCGCGCCCTTTGCCTTTGTTTGGCTTCTGCTGCTGGGCCAGCGGCGATTGCTGTTTTATTTTCTTTGCCTTCTCCCCACCAGCCACCTCGGCGTCCACTTTTCTCTTCTTCTTAGAATCATCGGTGGGAGGCTTAGTGTCGGCTGGAGGAGGAGGAGGTGGTGGCAAGGTAGGAGGAACTTGGGACCCTCTCGCACCCTTCTTTGCCACTCGGGCACCTCTGTCGGACATGAGATCCTTAAGCGTGTCCATTTCTTCTTCGACTGAACTATCGTCTGGACGCGCTATCACTAGACCTGCAATCCCTGAGGCCTCGGCTTCTTCTTCTTCCTCCTCGTCGGAGAGGATAACAAATGGGTTTCCGCGAGGTCGTGGAGAGCCCTCGAACTGAAATTGTTCTATCTCCTCATCCAAAGTGTTGGAAGAGGACACTCGCTCCTCCGGGATGGCAATGCCCTGAGAATGTACGGCGAGAGGAATTGCCGCTATGAGCTGGTTGTACAAGACGGTGTGAGGGGCGTCGGGGAGATCGCGGTTGTCCAAAAAGTTGGGCCGGGCTACGTTTATCTTCCTTCGCCTTCGGTCACCCGCTACTATAGCGTTTTCTATCTCCTGGAAGTCCGAAGAGATGGGAGTGTATCCCAGAATCAGATGAGCAGCTTTAAGTTGTAAGTCCTCGCTGACAAACACCTCGGAGCGAAGCACTCGGTTTAGATCGGCAACGCTGCAGTGGCTCAAGCGTGGACGCACGTGTTGCTTATCTGCAAAGAAAGACGTGAAAGTGAACAACATGGTCAGATTCACACAGCAAGTGATAAAGTTAAACAAATGTAAATACATGTTAGTGTGCATGTTTGTGAGTATTAAGGGAAGTTGTGAGATGGGGAGGTTAATCCTAAGGTGTCGCACCTGGATTTCCCCACTCAACTGGGCAGTGGAGGCCGTCGTGCCAGTTCCCAGAGACGATCAGGTAGTCGTCCTTCATGCCTTTGTTGGATTTGGGCAGACAGGAGATTAGCCTAACGACACTGGAGCGAGACTTAATGTAGTAACCTACATTGGAAAGTTTATGGGACTCGTACAGAAAGACGACGTCGTGCCAGGTGAGGTTTAGACACATTTGCTCGTTTAGAGCATCGACACTACCCAAAACTCTAAAAACGTTTAGGAGGCACTGATCGGGACACAACCGGTGGTTGCGAAGGTACTCCCTAGTCACAGGCTTCATTGGGAGGGTCATCCCACCCTCTATAAAGGCTATCATTGGGATGATAACCTCTCCCTCTTTTCTAGAATCGGCCACGGCTTCTGCCGGGCAATATTTTAAACCTACATCGCCGGGAATGTTATACTTGGCTCTGAAGCCTTCCATCCCAGTGGCGGTATCAACTAGACACTTGAACCTACCCATCAGAAAAGAACGAAAGGCTAAACTCTAAAGGGGAGAATATCTACGAGGACAGCCGAGGACTATATCCGAGGAGAAAAGGTTAAGAATAGAGAGAGCAAGAACTTACAAGGTTGAAGATGTGCAAATTTTCACGATTTTCTGCAGGTAAAGTATGATTGCTGATGTTTTGATGGGATTAGCCCCTGGGGAATTAAATGAAGGCGCAGGTTCCCGAAGCGTCACGATGTGCGGAAAAGCGGCCTCGAAATTATATTCGTCCCGCCCAAATTTTCGTGGAGTAACGAAGACCGTTGGATACCCATCTCGCCGTTGAACGTGGGGGACAAAGTGTAGCTTACAGTAATAAATGCGCGCGTTTTTGAAAATAAAACCGCCAAGTGGCATCTTCTGGGACGCGAAACGATTTCCACACGTGCAATCATTCACAAAGTGTGTGGAGTAAGTTCTCTTCAGATCAAAACCCTATTTTTCTCCTCGGACGTTGAAAATTAGAGTTTTGAGGGGCTATTGTGGGGAGTAAAAAGACCCTGATGGGAATATGGGCCTTTGGGCCATGCTAAGGAAGGCCGACCTACTCTTGGGTTTAGAACTTGTTAGTACTACGGGTCGGCCCATACGTTGAGGATCCGAGGATCCAGCCGAGGGTGAATTTCCCTTTGGACGGACACCGGAGAACCCGGGACTTCATGGTAAAGGTTAGGGAATGATACGGTCAAGACCAATGGTTAAAGAGGGGGAACCCTTGAATGTCCTAGAAGCACCGATGTTAGAGAAATACCAAAGATAAAGGCTGCCACCTCCACATTAAAGACCCTGGACCTACCACCCTGGCCGCATTAATGGGGAAGTGACACTTGAACAGTAGAAGGGAAACTTCTGGTTACTATTCAAAGGCACTGAGAAAAGAAATATCTAGGCTTAAGGGGAGTTGGGGCAACACGTGTACAAAGTATCAAAAAGAGGAGTATTTAAGGAGCAACTTAGAACAGGAATAAAGGGGGGCCTTCTTTGTAATCTAAAAGAAAAAGAAAAAAGATAAAGAGATAATATAAGAACAGCTCTCGGCTCACGTCCGAGGAGGTTGACTTACAATATTCCTTGTTGTTTTCAAGTGTTTGCAATCTTTGACTTGTCATTTAATCCTTAGACACTTCTAACCTGGGTTTCAAGCCCACACTCTACAAATTCATATTGTTTAAGGCTCATTGAGCCTGAGCCCGTAACTGTTCTTGGGGCCAGGTGCAATCGTGCACTTACAAATATGTTGCTCATATGTTTTTTAGCCCAAGAGACACAACTTTATGCATTATGCCTAATGCGTGATTAACACAATGTTATTTAGGTAAGAAAACCAAAAGTAAAGATAGGAAATTGAAAGGAAATAAGCCGATTTAGGAAATCATGAATAATATAAATTTTTTTAAGAACACTTTTTTGAATACTAAGCTCTTAAAGCTCACTTTTCATAAAGGGAAAATTTTAGATATAATACCTTATATCTTGTATCTTAGGTTCTCCTATTAAAATTAAGTCGCTTGGCTATTTAAGAAAATCAGTGAACAGTGTTAAAACGCCTTCTATTTTTCTTGTCATAAAACTTGTGTCCTCTCTCTCTAACACGTTGAACCCAACAAGTTTTCTCTTTCAGTCCCTCTTCTCTCCTTGCTAGTAAAGAAGCACTCATGGCCACAAATCAAGCTCTAGGTTACATTTAATTGCCAATCTTGTTGCTTTCTCACTGTAGATTTCCTTTCAAGTCTCTTTTTTCACCAAATTTGTAAATAAATAACAACCCTTGTCACGCCCAAAATCCAAAAGGGTTCAAAGTAAGAGAAAAAGATCTCAAAGATACCTGTAGATTTATCCTTTTTGACAATTCAATCCAAATAATTTATATCAAATACCAACATAAGAAATTATCATAATAATTTCATTAACAATACTCTCAAAGTAAGCCAGGGCTCTATGCAATAATTACAATGTCCATTGGCCACAAAAGAATGGAGGTCTAAATAAATATAATTACATCTCATCAACTTGTCCTATCAGTGAGAATAAAAGTCATCACCACTATTAGATAGAAAAGGAGTCAAGCCGATTCTAGGATGTACATCTAAAGATCACCATAAAAAAAAGTCCAGCCTCCATCAGTAGTTAGTTTAACTACTGCTAACCACAAAAACTTGTCTTAAAACGACCGTTGCCTACTCTGAAAAGTTTGTAAAAAATGGAATGAGACAAGGCCTAGTAAGTAGCATAATTAATGAGAGTGGGAGAAATGCAAGTTTCATGATGATAAACAGTTTACCAAACATATTTTAGTTTGGGAAATTTCTAACTGAATACTACAAGAGTATTTCAATTATAATATGACAAGAATGATTAAAATAGTATAGTACAAAGCTTTTCAAAATATCTCAATGTGAAACTACATACTATATACTGTGAGCAATAATAACACTGTTTCAAAATTAGAAAATCCAACCCAATGCCACATGACAATCGCCGACACAAAGCCAGAACTCATTGCCGACATAAAGCCGGAACTAATAACCGTCACAAAGATGGGTACAAAGATACCAATGTCACACAGACTATAGTATCTAGTTAGCTAATCACTGGGTAATCACATGTCACAGCCTAAGGGTAAAAACATGAAGAGCTCACAGTTTACATGAAATCAAAACATAGTTCAATTTCAAGTAATTTCACAAAAACCTTTGAAATATCCAATATATTCACAAGGTTCTCAAAGCCTTCAAACTCATTTCTTGTCAAGAAGATTTTTTATCAATTTTCTCAAATATCACAACTTGAGATAAAGTATCTTCAAATCTTTCAAATAATAAAATAAATCCATAAAATCTATTTTCAAGAACTAAATCAAAGATGCTAATCTTTTCCATGCTAGCAAATCATGCATTTTCCCATATGCATTACCAAATATGATGTATTTTTCATAAATAATCATGTATAATAAGGTCACAACACAATACATTTTAAGAAAACATAATGCCACAAATAATTTTCCAAAATGTGTTTGACTCAAAATAATGTTTATGCAACATGGTTATTTTCCAAAAATCTCATTAAAAAGTTACGTACCTTGCAATCCACAAAAACCTAATTCTTTAAGCTCCAAATGAGATTAGTTAGAACCTAAACAATATCAAGCAAACCTATCACAATAAGTATAACGCTTGAAATTGTATCTAGCAACAAATTAGGAATTGCCAAATAAGCACTTGATTAGGCAAGCCTAGTATTTAACCTCATAAATAATGTATTCTTCTTTCGAAGTTTCTCAACAATTTAATTTACAAGGCATAGACCCCAATTTATAGACTTAAATCATGTCATTCAACGTCTTCTCCTTTAACATAAGAGATCCTAACACTTTATAAATTTCTTCCACAATATATACATACTATTTTGAAGAGACCCATGAAACAACAACATATATAACAATATCCACCATTACAAACCCCAAATGTAAATCATCCACTAGCTCCAAATAATCAATAAAAATTATATTCACCATTTATTTCACATTAAAAAACCAAATCTCCAAATTTTCACCACTTAGATAGCCACCATTGTAAAAACTATAAATCCACTCTTAGATAATTTCCACCAACACAAAACCTATACATATAAACACATGAATATCACTTCCAAGGCTCATAAATTACATGCATATCATTATCAAAACTTAGATAAAGAAAGCCTCTAGCAAAAGCATATAAATCCACCAACAAGATTGAAAATTTTTACCTCAAATAATAGAGATGAGTAAGCCTTAGCTTTTTCCTATGGAGTTTTCCGGTAAACCTTGCCAGAAAAATGATGGTGGAGGTGGTGGTGAAGTGTGTGTACTAGTGGGAGAGTGAGGGAGTGTGAAAGAAGAGTGTTGTGTGAAAAGAAAATAAAAGAGAACAAAGTGAGAGGCAGAGAGATAGCCAACCAAAGTGTGTGAGGGAAATATTTTGTAAGGATATGTGGTTGGGAACAAATGGGTAGGTGGGGCACGTGTGACTCCATAATTAATCCCTTTTTTTATTTTTATAATGGGGCTAGGGCGTTACAACCCTAATTCGATTGATAAAATGATTTTTTTAATGCAAAAAACAAGTCACAATGATAGAAATTCTCTTAAAACTTAATTTATATGAGTAATGTTGATTGTAGAGGTTTTATCATGTGGAGAGTTGTCATCTGCAAAGGTTGGTTTGTTTCTCAATAAAATTCTTTGAACAGATCCTAGAAAATAAAGAGAAATAGAGAAAGACAGATGTAGTGGCAGTATACTGATTCCAAAGATAACTTGTCAATCTTAATTTCTTTACATTTAAAGTTTAATTTTCTAGGTAGTGATACAATTTTAGATATATATATATATATATATATATATATATATATATATATATATATATATATATATATATATATCAAAATTTATTGAGTGTGCACCAATTGCCAACAAATAGATGAAGAAGATGACAAAAAGAGATCATGGGTTTTCTCATTGAGGAAGTAGAATGTGTTTTAACACTGTCTACTGATTTTGTTAAATAACCTCGTGGCTAAAGTTTAAGAAGTGAACTTAAGTGTCCGTTTTATTGGAGGGATAGAAAAGTGGTTTCTCTCCTTTTTGTTTGGTTGGGAGTGGAAAAGTGGAATGATGGAAAAAATGAATTTGAATAAATTTACTCATATACCCTTCTTAAAGAATGAAACCCAATTAAAACAAAAAAGTGACAAATAAACACATAAAAAAAGAGCAATCACTCAAATATATTAAAAAATAAAAATCATGTCTAGTTAAAAAAAAAGCCCTAGAAAATCAAAAGAAAAAAAGAAGAAGAGGCAACGTTATTGCCTAGAAAAAAAAAAAGAAAGAGGCACGGTAGGCCCTAGAAAATCAAAAGAAGAAAAAATAATAGAAAAAAAGAGGCAACTACCCAAAAAAAAAGAAAAAAAGAAGAAAAAAAAAGGGCAACTGTACTGCTCAGTGGAGAAAAAAAAAAGACAACTTGAAGAATATGCACATGGGCATTTTTGTCAATCAAGAAAAAATTCATTTCCACTCAGTTTTTACCCCATTTTGGAGAAAAGATTTTGGTGGGGCCGAGAAGAAAACACTTGAACCCCACCATTTATTTTCCTTCCTTTCTATTTAACTAAATACACTCCACAAGAGTTTTTTTTTTCCCATTTTATCTTGAAAGTTTTTCATCCACCGTATTTTACCTCCAAACAAACACATCCTAAGGCATAGGACATAAGATACCATATCTAAATTAAAAAGGAGACTATTTATACATCATAACCCACAAGCCTATCTTTTTGAATATCAAACTAACTCAGCCAAGTGGCCTTAGCCTTGTTACGATAACTTTTATGCAATAGGTTTGTAACAAAATATCTTAATAAAACAATTAATATATATATATATATATATATATATATATATATATATATTGCATAAACGGGCGATATATTACATAAACATAAGTCTTACAAACACAAATATTACAACCATACTTATTTTATAAGAAAACACATCACTGCACATAGAACGATCAAACTAACACCGAAGAGAGGACTAGCTGAAACTAAACAAAATATTTTACAATTAAAATATTTATTACAACAACTCACCATTAAAGTGCAAATACAAGTCAAAAGGCCATTGTATCGTGATGACTGGGGTTTTAGTTTTGTCTTTTTCAACAATTCTAATTTGAGTATATTTGAAAACCCATATATAAAGGAAAAAATTGCATTCTTAGTTTGGTTTTCCACCAACACACCAATGTTTGACAAAGGGCAATTGTTTCCAAAACTTGTATTGTTAGATATTAATAACAAAATGTTGATGTGGTCAACTTCTTATTAGTTTTCATTTAGGTCTATTATTAATATCACTTTTTAATTTACCAATAATTATTCATCATATTAATAGTTTGTAAATTTTTTTGTAAAATAATTTATATTTCTAGCATTATTATTTTCGTAAATTTGATTGAGTATAGTTTATCATCTTCTTTAAATTTATGGATAATGTCCAAATCTATCATGTGCAAATTTAGTCATATAAAGAAGGCATTCAAATTTGAGGGGCAAACGGTATGATACGATATTGATATCTAATCTTGGCATTTCCTTATATGACCATAGGAATGCATATAAGAATTTTACAGTAAATTAACCCTTTTTTTTCATGCATTCAGAGAGCAAAACACATCTTAACGTCCTTCTTAGTGTAGTTTTAGACTTTTAGTTAAGATCAATAGTGATTGTCTATTCAATGATTGTATTAGATTCTTTTTTCAGTTTTTCCAACATTTCAAGATTGACTTTTGGCAATTCTAGTTGGGTGCAATTAATATATGTCCTCAGAACATACATTAATTATCCATTTCATGAATTTTTTTTATGAGAAATTAAAAACAGTCAAAAAGTTAGTTATTTTTTCATTTTTCCATCAAAAGTTTCCTAAAATGGTTTATTAATGTATGTCCTAAGGTCACATGTTAGTATAACCCATTCTAGTTTGTGATGCATGGCTTGATAAAGATTCATATGTAAGCTCCAAACTTTTAAACTAATTAAAACTGAATTATTAAATAAATAATAAATTATCGAATAAGTAAATAATTTTAATAAAAAATTACTTTAAGTTTTTATTGTTTAGAGTTTAGATTTTATCAGTATTTATCTATTTTTGTATTTTAAAATTCTCTTTGGGCTATATGTTAATTTCTTAATATGAAATATGGAATGAATTTGATCATTCCTATTTGGGTTATGTTTAATCTATGTCCTAGTTAACACAAACAATAATAAACAAAATGGTTACTCAATATCAAAATTTTTTTTTCTAGTGATAGTCTAATTGAAAAAACCAACACACTCACAAATTAAATACAATAACAAAAACCAAAAGTCAAAACATATAACCGAAAGTCTAAAAATTGAGAATTAATATCACGCACATAAAATTAAGAAGCAAAGAACAATAAGTTATATAAATTTATTAGACTAGAACATAAGTGTAAGTTGCATTTTGGAAAAAGAAAAAATACAACAATGTGGGGTGTATTGTGTGGGATTTAATTATAGAGATGGCTTACGAGTTAAGATGGATTTTATCGAAAAACCCTGGCTAGATATATATAAGTTCTGAAATTTTTGATAATAGACTTTTTGTTGGGGTAGAATTTAAATTTAGAAAACTTAGATGATAAAGTTTTATTTAAATTAAATTATTGTTAAATTGTATCTCTTAGTCAAGAGTTTTGTAGCTTAATATCATAATAAAATATTAGTTCAATAAGATGCAACTTGAGGAAAAAAAACAAAAACAAAAGTATGGGTTGTGTGGGATTTATATTTAGAATTTTTTTATACTAAACTTTTAATTTAAATAGAATTTTAATTTGTTTTAAATTATTGTTAAATCATGCAACTTGAGGAAAAAAAACAAGAACAAAAACATGGGTTGTGTGAGATTTAAGTTTAGAAAATTTTGATGATAAATTATTGTTAAATACTATCTCTTAGTCAAAACATGGGTTGTTATGTGAGATTTAAGTTTATAAATTGTTTATAATAGACTTTGAGTTTTGAATATAATTTAAATTTGCTGAAATTTAAATGATAAAGTTCTACCTAAATTAAATAATTGTTAAATATTATCCCTTAATTAAGGAAATATATCCTAACAAAAAATATAATTAATTTATTAATTAGTGATAGTAGCCACTTGGCACAACCATGATTTTTAAGCTCAACTTTTATAATATAGTATATGATATAATGTATGCCTTAAAGTCATATGTTAGAATAAGTTGAATAACCCATTCTAGTTTGCCAGTGAGTCATCTTCAAAGTTGGTATGAGTGTTTGAAACATCTAATTATTGATATATTGATAAAGAAAACAATGAAATGAGATTTTTAGAAAATTACCTTAATATATGCAAATATCTTTACATATTTGTCATGAAAATTGTTACATCTTTGCCCATTATTCATTACAGAAAATTGAGCATCATAGACACCAAAACTAAGCACTTTTTATTGCACTGTCAATTAGGGATATATAAGATTTCATATTTCTAGTTGTTGAGGCTTTCACTAGATCAAGAAATGTTGATAACTAGCGTAGGCTACTTTGATATCTCTAGGTTAACATATAACATTTATTCAAATAATGGAATAAAGTGTCCAAATACTCGTTGACCCATTTGATCGATTCTTGATACACACACACACACACACACACACACACACACATATATATATATATATATATATTCAGTTGGTATTAAGAATCTTTCTTCGATGTCAAGTTTCCAATCTCACATTTTTCTTTTGCTTCCAAGGAAGATATGACCTTTTGATTGTAGTTCCCTGAGAGATTGACACTCTCCCTTGTGTATCCCATGGGAAGGTTATGAATACAAATCTTTTGTATCACTTTTTGTGATCTATTTTATATTTCACTTATTACTACTTATCATGTATTTGTTTAACTTTCCTTATAAAATAGCCAAAGTTTAAAATGGAAAAAAATAAACACATAATAAGTTGTAATTAATGGAACATAAAGTGGAACACAGGAAATGGTACAAAGGATTTATATTCGAACTTTATGGCTTTTAACCACAATAGATGATTATGAAAGTTGAATTTGTTAAGCCTCTTCATGGTGTGGCGATTAGTCATGGAGGTCATCAATTGTCCTATCTTTTCTCTACTAACGATAATATTTATAAATAATTGACTTCTATACTAAGTCATTTGTTTTGTGGGAGTTAAAAACATGATGAAAAAATATTTCAGTATTTAAACTTGAGTACTTTTTGTAAACCAAAAAAAAAAAGATGGTGAATTGGGTTTTTGTGAGTTTTAAACTTTTGATATGACCCCTCTACTAAGCAATGTTGGAAGCTTTTACAAAACACTAATTTAGTGTTTAAGGTGTTAAAGTCTCACTATTTCCCTTATGTCTCTTTTTGGAAGCAAGTATTCCTCACATGCTTCTTACATTTACCATAATAAATTGTGGTTGAGGAACTATGAAGATTAATGAGGGATATGCGAGCAGTCGAGGGGAACCTGGGGAAGATTTGAGAATTTATGTGATTTGAGAGAAAGCTAGGGAAGAATTTCAGAGAAAGTTGGTTCTTTGTGTTAAATGGATTTAAGAGAAGCAGTGAGAGATAAAAAAGTGTAGATGAATTAGAAGAATTTAAGAGGAGTTATGAGGTAGAGTCCAGAACTTAAAAGAGTTGAGAGAGAGAGAGAGAGAGAGAGAGAGAGAGAGAGGAGAGGCGTGAGAGAAAAAGAAAGAGGCGTGAGGGAGAGGAACAATTGTTTCAGTCATGTGGGTCCCACAATTTTGATATATTTGCAATAATGCCACTCAACATTGTCACTTACAAACTAAAAATAGGTTAGGATGAATTCTCAAAATATAATATTTAAACATCCTAAATTGAGAATTGTGACTCAAAACATTTTTAATTAAATACACTTTTTTTTTAAAACCAAAATTTTTGGTGTTTAGACGCTAAAACTATTGTTTACAATTTGCTATCAAACAAACCCTTAAGGGGTGCAATGTTTTACATCTAATTTGAGATGATAGGTTAATAATGGACAAAGCATACAAGTGTAGTTTGATAAATGTTTTCAACAACCACCATCTAATAAAGTTGACACCCTATAATGTGTGCCCCATTCAATGCTTGTGCTTACGATCTTATTGAATAAGGTGCATATTAATGGGAAAAAAAAATTCAGTAATTGATGGTGTGTTTTTGCATCATGAAGCATCGCTCATTAAGTATATTCCTTTGGGCTAGTCTCAACTGTGCGAATTTTTTTTTTTTTTTTGAAGAGGTATTAGAAAATGATAAAATTTAGGCACAACATCTTAGGTGCTATTCTTTAGATTCTCATTTTAATTAAAAAATATATATTTTCATCTTATGAGGAAAAATTCACATGACAGGATCTTAAAAGGGAAACCTATGGAATAATACCTAAATATTGTACATTTTTTTTTTTTGAATACAAGATAGAATTTCTACTATAGCCTAATCTAAGTGTATATGTGTGTGAAGCTCTAACCTGGAGACTTGAACCTCAGCCCTTACCTCCCACACTCCACAAGCACTTATACTTGTGAAGTGACCACTGCACCAAAAATGCACTAAATACTGTTTTTAAGTCTTGCTCATTAGGAAATATATTTTCATAGTGCAACGTGCTTATCATTTATGTAATTGACTGAAAGATGTCAATAGGTGCAGGTGGAGGGGAAATGTTCTAAAATGGTTTTGGGCTTTCATGGATGTAAATTTGTTTGGGCTTTCAAGTGGAAAATTGTGCATGTTATTCTTTCAACACTTGTCTAACTTGTAAAGATGATGAGAAAACTATTACTCATTTTTCTACTGTATTACTCATTTTTGCTTATGCCATGTGGACTATTTCTTTCTTTGTAGATCCTGACTGCTAGTGGCTGTTAATTGGATTTTTTTAAAAAATTCTTTTAGACCATGTGGTGAAACTGGGATGAATTTGAAATTTTTAACTCTAAATTCTTGATGTGGCTGTTATGGTTGAATCTCAATGACATTAATCACGGATATATGTGTTTTGTTTATAGGTTGTTACTTATTATCAAAAGGGTTGGGCTTGTGTATAGTGGCTTGTTCCACTGGAGACGCTCAACATGTCCAATGAAACCGGCCATTGAATTCAATCCTCACCCTTATCAAAAAGCATTGGAGTTGGCTACAAAATTTCTATTTATGCATGTTAACAGAATTCATTCCATAGATGCAAGGCCCCATCACTGGTTGGCTTCGGTTGGTAACACTAGAGGTAAATTTTGATGCAAAAGTTCTTGCTAGGTTTAACAATAGAGACGTGGGTATTCAACTCCAAAATTGTAATGGAACAGTTCTTGTAGTTAAAAGTGAGGTTTGTCCAAGTTTAATGAAGAATGGTGCAATGAAAACAATGGCATGTTTATAGCATATGTTTTTGCAAAAGCACTGGGCTTGAGAGATGTGATTTTTAGGGTGATTGTAACTTTATAAGGGAGGCTTTTGATGTTCAATAACACAATTTGTTCTATAAACTTCATTTTGTTACCTTGAGATCCCTCACATTCGGATGAATTTTTATTTTGTATAACAGGGATATATAATATCTATCTCACATGGTGGATACCACCTCTATTTTTGGAGGGATTCAAGGTTTTACATTTTAATGGAACAGAATGAATCAAACATTATCTACTATTTATTCCATATCCATTTCCTCCTTTAAAATTCTAAAACAGAGGACCATATGGAATGATTTTTAAAACCCCTTTATATCCCATTTTGTTTTCCTGTCACAAACAAGTTGTAAAATCCATCACATAAACACTAAATTTTCATTCTTTTCCTTACAAACATTTAATAAAGATATAAATGAATTTTTATTTTTAAATTCATTTGCATTAATTTATGTTCCCTTATGAACTTTGGAAAAGTGCTGTTAATCATGTGCAATCTATTGTGAGTTTGAGATAACTCAACTCTCTTATTGTCAAACAAGGGAACTAAGAGAGCAAATATCATTTAATGAACATCATAGATTCAGATTCTTTCGTAACTATCTATGAAAGTATATGCGTACTAAGATAATAACTCACAAACACAGTTTACTTGAATTTCTATTAATTTTTACTTATATTAGAGAAAATGACGAAAAAGACAAGAAAGATGATCGGAATATATTAAAATACTAACGAAGAAATAAAAGAATGTTTTTTTTTAGTTCATTTTCACTAATTTACCTTCTCTTATGAACTTTGAAAAAGTGTTGTTAATCATATATAATCTGTCGTGGGTTTGAGATAGCTTAACTATTTTATCGTCAAACAAGAGAACTAAGAACAAATATTATTAAATAATTCATAATTATCTAAGAAAGTACTAATATGCATAATATAATAATAACTCACAAACACAGTTTACTGGAATTTATATTACTTTTTTTTACTCTATATTAGTGGAAACGCCGATGAACTAAGAAGATATGAAAGATGATCGGAATATACTAAAATACTATTATACTTAGCAAAATAACATTTTTGTCTTTATTTTTGCCCATTCTAAACATATTTTTGGTAAAAACAAAAATGGAAGAATCAAAAGCTTGAAATTCTATCGAGTCTATTAAAAAAAAAAAAACCTAAAAAATTTACCCAGAAGACAAGAAAAAAAAGAAAAAGAAAAAGAAAAAGTAATAGTAGTAGTAGTAGTAGAAGAATAGCAGTGGCAAAAGCCAAACAGTAATACACATTATTTTAATACTAAAACTCTCATAAAAACCCATTTTCTTTGTTTCTCTCTTTCTTTTTATTGCATTGATCCTTCTTGTTGGTCGCTTTGGTCGTCGTTTTCTGCGTTTACACATACACACACACAGAGCGAGAGAGCTAGAGAGAGAAAGACAGAGAGAGAGAGAGAGGGCTGTGGTGAAATCTTGGCCGTTGATTTGCATGTGGTAACTATCCGATTCGATTAGAATCGGAATCGCACGGCCGAGCGCTTTCGATCGAGGTAAGTTTCGCGAGAATTCGCTAAATCGAAGCTCTTAAAATGATGAATCTTAGGTTTTAGGGTTTATTGTTTTTTTTTGGGACTTTTATTTATTTATTTAATTTTCGTTTTGATTTTCTCAATTTTCGTTATTTGCTGTTACTTTAGTGCTTTGGTTGACCAAAATTGTCGCAAATTTTTTTTTTTTTTGGGGCTATGATTTATGGTTTTATTGCTATTTAATTTCGATAATAATCTGTGAATTGAAAGCTTTGATTTTTCATATGGGTTTATTTTTGTTTGATTAGGTCAATTTTAGTTTGGGTTTTATGAGTATTTAGTGTGAAATTGTTTGATTTTATCTAATTGCTCTGTTGGGTTTTGTTTTAAATTTGAAAAAAAAAGAGGGTTTTTAAAGAAATCTCTGATTTTGTCATATGGTATATGTTTTTTAATTGGTCAGTTAACCCAGAATTTCACTCTCTATAAGCTTATATATTTTACTTAATATATAGTAGCCATATAACTGTGAAATAAATGAGTCACCTTTTTTATTGGTAAGTTACACACGCGCCCAATGGGTCTTGAATCCACAGGCTCACCCTCCACCCGGAACTTGTTAGTTGAGGCGCCAATTGACTAGAGCTCATCGAAAAAAATTAAATGAGACGCTTTGTTTGTGTTTGAAACATTCACTCTATAGATATACACTGTTTCTAATGAAAGTTTTTTTTGTCTCATAAATAATTTACAAACAAAGTTCTTGAAATCAAAAGTTTTCGCAATAAATGTCATTTCAGTAAACAGGACGGGTTTTTTTTGGTCAACGAGTTAAAGCTCAAATGGCGCGTTCTTTTCCTAAAAGAGTGGATGGAGGTGAATGTTGTGAATTCTAAATCCATTGGGTGCACGTGTAACTTACTAAAAAAAGAGAGTTAAGTTTATTAAATCAAGCATAAGAAAGGAAATATGGAAGTTTGAATCTTATGCTTAATGTTTTTTTGTTTATCAAATAATGGAAAACTCAGCTGATTTGAGCCAAATGATTTAATATGCACAGTATGTTGGATCAAGATGTTTAATTCAAACTTATTTATTTTCTTTTTCCCTATCCCAGTAAATGTTTGGTGGAGATTTAAATTTTTCCCAGAATGGAATAATTTAGAAGACCTTTAGAGCATAAGTTATTTGCATATATGCTGAAATCTTGTGGAACAATTGTAGTTTTAGGGTTTTGCTAAGGGGTTTTGAGTTTGGGATTTCGAATGTTGAAGAAATAAGAGACTTAAAGGTTCTGCTGCCCGGGTGGGAAAATGTTGGAAGCTAGTCCAAAATTCACTGGAATTATAGGCCTGAACAACCAGGACAACAACTACTATGATTTGTCACAAGGATTTTACCATAAACTCGGAGAGGGTACCAACATGTCCATTGACAGTTTTGGAAGCCTGCAAACAAGCAATGGTGGAGGTTCTGTTGCAATGTCTATGGATAACAGCAGCGTTGGTTCAAATGACTCCCACACTCGCATTTTGAATCACCAAGGGTTGCGGAGGCGTGCTACTGACAACCACTCTGTTGCACTGAGTGTCAATCGTCGAGGAAGAGTCACACATGCTTTGAGTGATGATGCACTTGCCCAAGCTTTAATGGATAGCAATTCCCCCACTTTGGGGCCTGAGAACTTTGATGAGTGGACAATTGATTTGAGGAAGCTTAATATGGGGGCAGCTTTTGCTCAAGGGGCTTTTGGGAAACTTTACAGAGGTACTTATAATGGGGAGGATGTTGCGATCAAAATCTTGGAAAGGCCAGAAAATGATCTGGAAAAGGCTCAGTTAATGGAGCAACAGTTTCAGCAGGAAGTTATGATGTTGGCCAGATTGAAGCATCCCAATATAGTTCGGTTCATTGGTGCCTGTCGGAAACCAATGGTATGGTGCATTGTAACAGAGTATGCAAAGGGGGGTTCTGTTCGGCAGTTTTTGATGAAGCGGCAGAATCGGGCTGTTCCATTGAAACTGGCAGTCAAACAGGCCTTGGATGTTGCAAGGGGTATGGCATATGTGCATGAGTTTGGATTGATTCACAGGGACTTGAAATCCGACAATCTTTTGATTAATGCGGACAAGTCCATAAAGGTAGCAGATTTTGGAGTTGCCCGCATTGAAGTGAAGACTGAGGGAATGACACCAGAGACAGGGACATATCGCTGGATGGCTCCGTAAGACTTCTGATCTTTAGCTGTCAAAATTTTCATACTTTTTCCTTCTCTCTCTTTCTGTTCTCTATCTGGGTATTTTTTCCCACGCTTGCATTACATATAATATTTTTAAATTTAATATAGTTAGTGGCATCCATCACTTACCAATGTTTCAGAATTACTAATTGCTACCTTCTTCTGATTTTTCATCTTTATTCT
This sequence comes from Castanea sativa, assembly GCF_040712315.1. Taxonomy (NCBI): domain Eukaryota; kingdom Viridiplantae; phylum Streptophyta; class Magnoliopsida; order Fagales; family Fagaceae; genus Castanea; species Castanea sativa. Next base: position 7,466,304 of record NC_134019.1, on the reverse strand, counting down.
ATATTGAATTGCTTTTAGACATCAAAGTTTTTAAATCTTTTTTGTATATAGAAATGCATCTTGTTTTTCAGAGTCTTTGACCTCTAGTTTCCAATTCTAAGTTTGTTCACACATTTTCTACAGCTAAAAAGTTCAAGACAAATTGTTGCAATCATTTTAACAATATATCCTATGCTGCAGTGCATTAAAAGGGACATGGTATTGTTCAAAATAAAACTACTTTCTACGACAATTATGTAAGATATTCGAAAATGCTCATGAAAAGCAATGCCATATATAAGCTTGCAGTCAGATGATATTGGTTTGATGTTTTGATTTAGACCTGAAAAATTTTCTGGTAGCTCGACTTGTATAATAACATGGCTATATGTGTGTGAGTGTGTGTGCACCAAGGGTAGGTTTAGTTGTGCTTGTTTTAACTATAAGATCATGCAAGTATTTTAGAAGATTCATTTGATCACCATTAGGTCAGATCTAATTGTCTTGTGAGAATCATTTTGAGAACTTAATTGCATTGTTCCTTGGGTACAACTATTAGGGTTACAACATTGTTCATAGCTAGTGACTTCAAATTTTTTTAAATTAATATTTGTTTGTTTTTGTGTTAGAGCACATAAGCATGCATTTAGTATTTTCTTTACTAGTCGTCAAAATTTAAGGCCTTTGGTCCAGGTATGCAATTACTAGTAACCTAAGGTCTAGTATCCATGTTTGCTGAATTAGATGTGGTTTGAAACTGTTCCAATAGAAGTTCTATATTGTCTATAAAAGAGAATGGGTTTTGGTTTGCAAATGCTAACATGATCTCCAAGTTGCTTATGTAGGAAATCATGCTCTGTTATTATTATTATTATTATTTTTTGATAAGTAATCATGCACTATTATGATATTTATTACTTTACTTTTTTACTCATCAATATATATATATATATATATATATATATAAATTGCTTTAAATAATCTTTGGAAACAAATCTATGATTATCTAATAAAAAATCACCATCTTTCGGCTGAGGTTGCGGTTGTAAATTTTATACATGAGGATATATTGTTCAAGGAAAAGTTCAATTTATTTTGTTCATATTACATCTAAAGAAATCATGAATGTTTGACACTCATTTTATTGCAGTAGGAAAAGTGTCAATGTTAATACTTTATGATATTGTTCTAGGTCATGGATTTGTGGTTTACTCCCTGGGGGTGGGTCCAAAGGGCCCTGCCTTGGTGAGGTTCCATGTCATAAAAATAAACCTTTATGACATTGTTCTAGTAAATCTAACTTTTCCTTTTATTGGTTGAAGTTGTTAAATACAGTGAAAGTTTCAACTTTTTCAAAAGTGATATTTGTATTGATTCCTTTAGCTATCTGCTTTTTAAGAATATTTTGATTAATATTGTAATGACTAGAGAAAAGCTCTAGTCACATCTACACTTACACTCCAAAAGGACTACTCAAGTTTCAATTGGGGCTCCTTGTAATCACTCATAAACCCAAGATTCACCTAGCCGCACAACACACACTCAAACAATCCAATCAAATTTGCACAATTTGGGGTATCACAAATATTGTATGGTAGTGAGGGTAATTTGGGCTTTATCCTTAAAACTATAAATGGTACATGTGGATTAGGGTTAATCAATTTTTTAACCCTAAACATAAATTTCAGAAATTACCCAATTACGAAGAACAAATTGAATATGCATGCGCCTCATTCTCAGTGCCAAATCATGTCTATGTTTCTTTTGGGAGGCGGGGGGGGGGGGGGGTTGGGGATGGTTGTGTGAGAGAGGGAGAGGATGGGCAGTATATACAATATCAGAAAATGAACACAGAATTTAAAGGATAATCTGGATTTAAAATTCTCAAATCTTTCTATATATATATATTTTGGATAAGTAATAAAATTATATAAATCAGGAAACGAGTCACCCAAGTATACAAGAAGTATAGTGGGGGAAACAATCAATTTTCTGATATTATAAATTGATTACTATGTGGTAGATACTATGATTTTAGGCTGTGGAAGGTTCTTGATTAATTGATATATGTTTTCTGAAAGAAAACAACATACGCTAAGAAAGTCATCAAGGATACAAACTGAAAACTGACTTACATTGAGCAATAAACACTTTAATTTGGGACAATTCATCAAATTGGAAAAAAAAAAAAAAAATTTCATTAATGAATGCAGTAATTTATTTGACTTGCTTTACTGATAAATTTCCTGGGTTAATTGACATTGTGAAGTGGTATAATTGGGTGATATCAGGTTGGTCGATCAGTTGTATTAAGTGACTTAAAGCAGTATCATATACACTCTAGGTACTATTAATTATTAAATACACTATGGCCAAGTGATGTAAAAACTAAACTAAAATAAAATAAAAATAATAAATTGAATTTTTACATTTTGTGTGATAAACAATTAAAAATAAAATCCACACTTGAGCATCCAAACAGATTTTCTCTTTCTTAGTGATAGATCAAATGATCCAACTGATTTCTGCAATAGATTGGTTAGTTTTTCAGGGTGCACACACACTCATATATCTCTATTTTGTATGTTTAATTTCATATGTTGGGTATTTGAAATATTCTTTCTAATGAGACCTCAATGTCAGAGTCAAAGTCTATTATACTAAAGCGTGCATAAGGCATTTTTTTAAAGCTATTTTAAATTGGATAGTTTCCCCCCTATTATAAATTATTATTATTATTATTGTAGGTTAGATATATATAATCACTGTCATAAATTCCTCTCAATCAAGCCGCTGTTGATACTCCCCCCCCCCCCCCCACCCAAATGTTGGGGATTGCCTTGTCCAATTGATGTTGGTTGTACCTACCAATTTATGCACTAGTCTTTTAACCGTTGAGCTTTTTTGGAAGTAGACAATCTACCTTTGAATGTGATTGATATGATTTTATTCCTGACAAGTGCTTAGAACCTGGGTGTTCTTTGGTCAATTGGTCAGTATTTGTACTTGGGTCTTGGGTTGATATTAGTTTAGCTGTATTCTGATGTGGCATAGTTTTTATTCATTCATACTATATAAATGATGCAAGGACTAACATTTATTTTGCTTCTGTTTTACTATTCTATGCTAAATGGCTGCTCTCAGTTTGTACTCTATTAAAGCATATCTCAACTTTTGATGGGCATACTTTACTTGCAATCTTGGGCTTTGGTGGTGGTCATGTACCACTTTGAAATTTTTGATAAATTATTACCCGTTTAGGTATGTATGGTAAACTTATTTGCATAATCCTAAGCCAATTATGTCAGTTTTCATTAACTTATCAAAAAAAAAAAAAAAAAAAATCTGTGAAACAGTTACCCATATGATAAGAGTTCAGCACAAAGCATCTGCAGCTTTCATTTCTGTGCAGGCTGTGGCTTCATTATTTGTTAGCTGGAAAATGTGAAACGGTTATATTTGTTTGAACTCTTTAGCAGGAGGGTGAATTACACAAGAGCTATGTTCATCTTCATCAAAGTCATAATAGGTCTGGCCTCACATGGGTTAATAGTTATCAAAAAATGGAAGCATAAGTTAAAATGTCAAGGATAAGCTGATGGTCTACCTAATATAATCCCCTCTCCTAGCTTTATTTGAGGAGTGAAAAATAGGCTTTAAGCCTGCCTTGTGCTTTATACGAGTTCAAATGGCACATCTTCCTCCCATAAGAATGGGGTGGAGATTGAGGTCTTAGGGTTGAGATCCATTTTCCAATAGAAAGATTGCAGTGTATAGTACACCCTTTGCTGTTTGTTACCTTAGAGTAGAATATGCACTGTTAGCAGTGGAAGTGAAGTCTAATGGTGTGGTGAAGGTGGCAATGAGCTGCTATGGTGGTACGTCATGGGAGAGAATGGTGGTGGTGGCTATGACAACAGACAAGCAAGGTGGTGGATATTGTTTAGTTTTAACAATATTGCATTGAATCTTAATGATATTTGTGTCAATGGTCATATATTTATTTATGAAAAAGTATGGCAACTATATTAGCCCATCAATATACAGGCCGCATGAAGTTTAATTTATCGAAAGATGTGTTGCAAGGTAGACATGGAACATTTTATGCAGTTTAGGACTACAAAGTTATTGAACCACAGCTTATGGAAGGTAGTCGCTGACATTTATGCTTAGTAACTTAAATGTTGCTCATCCTTTTCTTACTTAAAATTTAATATATTGAAGACAGCTTTGTTGTGGGGTCTATGTGGTAGCTTTAGTAGCTGAGGATCCCAACAATAATCAACCCATAGTTTTTGAATTGTTTGGTTTTCCTCTATATTTTGGATGAGTTTATCTGTCCTTTTTTTTTTTTGGGGGGGGGGGGGGGGGGGGGGTTGGTTTTAAAGATCAAATTGGGGGTAAGGTTGCCTACCATGACCTCTCCCTAACCCCTCAAAAGGTGGGAGCTTTGTGCATTGGGTAAGACATTTTTCAGTTTTAAAGATCGACTAATCATATATAGTAGAGAAGCAATTAATTAGATATTATTATTATGCATTTTTGCTTTGAGTGGAGATTAATTTGTCTTTTTTTTTTTTTTTGGCTACATGGACATTTATTTGTCTTGTGTTGTGAACATCTATTAGTGTAATATTTTCTTGTGGTCTTGTCAGTCGACAATTTCTTATTGGGTAGAGAGCCTTAATTAGATTATTCTTGTTATTAGTAAGTTACACATGCAGCCAATGGGTATTGAACCCACAACCTACCCTCCCTCCCCCTAGAACTGGGAGGAGGTGCCAATTGAGCTAGAGCTCATTGGCTGCATTAGTTAATTATTTATTTAATACAAGTTGATGATGACATTTTATTGATTGCAGCAAATTTTTCCCCCTCTTGTTATCTAGTAATTATCAACATGTTCTGAACATATTTGATCTTTCTTTCATCTATTGTACTTTCTAACTGAAATTTGTTATTGATGGAATTGCTTTAATTAGATTCATCAATTGCTTGATACTAAGAAAACAAAATTACTCTTTTACATCAATATTTTGTTTTATGTTTTAACTGCTATAATCTTGTAATTATGGCATGTTGAGTGAAGATCGTTGAATGCATCAGTGAGAATAAGTGTTTTGATTCAAGTTGTCGGAGCGAAGATTTGTAGAGAGAGGTTAAAAATAAAATGCATTAGAAAGGACTCATGAGGCTGAACCTTAATAGTTGGGATTGAGATGTAGTTGAGTTAATCTAATAATTGGGCTATCAACACCTTGTGAATATCTTGTGTTCTAGTTACCACAATCTTGTTTTGCTATGCATTAATGATGCTTTGTCATTTAGATTCTTGAATCTGAAATATCTAATGATTTATTGTGCGTTTTGTCTATTTCTTAATATTCTAATTTACAATGTTGTCTACTTGCCTGTGAATTTTGGGTCTGCAGGGAGATGATCCAGCATAGGCCTTACACACAGAAAGTAGATGTTTATAGCTTTGGAATTGTTCTTTGGGAGCTCATTACAGGATTGCTTCCGTTTCCAAACATGACGGCAGTGCAGGCAGCTTTTGCAGTTGTCAACAAAGGTGTCCGTCCGATCATTCCCAATGATTGCTTACCCACTCTCAGTGAGATCATGACCAGGTGCTGGGATGCCAACCCTGATGTCAGACCCCCTTTCACTGAAGTTGTCAGAATGCTTGAGAATGCAGAGGTTGAGATCTTGACAACAGTTCGCAAGGCGCGATTTAGGTGTTGTATGGCCCAACCAATGACTCTGGATTGATCCCAAGAAGATATTGGACAAGAACACAGCTGTAAGAAAAACAACAGGAGAAGAAATGGGCAGGAGAAACATATTGTACCCTCTAATTATCAAGTTTAAGAACTGTTATTACAACTAGAACTGCTGGTTTTGGGGTTTCTATTTTAATGGATTCTGTTGCTGAATTAGTAATAGACGAGAATTGATGCATATGTATACATGCCCTCTTATTGCGGAGTGTTGTGTTGACTTGACTTGCCTTTTGTTTTTCCGCCTCTCAAAATATCGCAATTTGCTCGAGATCATATGGAGAGACTTAAAATCCATCATTGTAGACGTCTTTAACAAGTATTTGCAGAATAAATACCAAATAAGAAAACTAGGAAGCAAAAATCAACTGGATCAATTTCAAAAAGGAAGAGTAGGAGAGGAGATACAATATAGTCTCAAACGGTGTTGGGGTCCAAAGCAATTATATCCTTTATACTTTTAATTATAGTTATTAAGCCCAGATTGAATGTTAACCTGTTCTAGAAGTCAGGTCAAAAAAAAAAAAAAAAAAAAAATAAATATAAAAAAAAATTGAAAATTCATAAATTAGATATGTAAACTGAATAAATAAGCATGCCTAAATGGTTAATTTAAATTAATTCTAACAAATTAGGCATATTTGACAAGTAAGAACACTAGAAAACATAAAATATATGGTTAAGCATGCCTAAATTGTTAATTAAAATTAGTTCTAATTCTAACAACCAGTCACGTTTCAAAAGTAATAACACTAGAAAATGATGTGCATGAAATATATACAATAAAGTACTCACATATCTACATATTTAGCCTTACTTTTATGTTATTTTGTTACTGATTATATAATATTTTTGTGTTGCAAATAACAAGGGCTTTACATGCAAAGTGGGGCTAAGCCAATTGAATCAAGCCAACTTACATCCAGCCAGACATGAATTCAAGAGAAGACCAACCCAATTAAATTCAAGTCCAAGTGGAGCAAGGCATGAATTCAAGAGAAGACCAACCCAATTAAATTTAAGTCCAAGTGGAGCAAAGAATCAAAGGAAATTTGCACCAAATCCAAGTTTAATTCGGATTAGGATTCCAGCCTGCACATCAGCAGTATTTTTGGCATAACTTTCGTCTCAGATATCCAATCGAGATGATTCAAGTTGGGCTGGAAAGTTAACTTAAAGGGCTACAACTTTGTAGCTTACCAAAAGTCCAAATTTTGACGTTAAATGGGCCAAAATCATCGGTTAAGTGAAGCCTAAAAATCTGGGATTTTCTCCAAACGGGAATAGGATTCCTTGACCTATTAAAGGCTCTTTAGGGAAAAAAGAAAAAAAACCAGAGAGGAAAAGGGGGCGCCGCATAGAAGAACTTGTTTTGGGAGTCATTATGAAGAGGAGGATCTGAGGACAAAGGCGAGAATTTCATGTTGATTAACCAATTCAGATGAAAGACATAAATTTTATTTGTTTTCTTTTCAATTTTATTATGAACTAAATTTATTTTCTAGAGCGTTGATGTAGTCTAGCAATGATCACACAATTTATATTCTGAGTTATTTTATTTTTAAGATTTCCATGATTGAGTGTTTAATTTTTATTCTTAATGCTTACTATATTTTTTACGAATTATTGTTTGATCAATTGAATTACAATGAGACCGAGAGGTGATTTGTTATTTTAGTTCTAGAATTAAACGTCATTAGTTGAGCAAAAGTAGAGATGCTTTACCGCGATTAGTGTGATTTTTCAGAAAATTCAAAGTACGTAACGAGTCTCCAATTAATTAAATTCACATAGAGATATGAAATTGTTAGTTGAAGATATTTTTGATATTATTCGAGAGAAGATATTGAATACTTAAGGAATTTTTAATCATCAACGGGAGATTATTAGAATTTAATAATTAGGAAGAATAAATTGTGTGGGATTTGTTAGGTGAAATCAACCGCTCTAGATCCATTCTTATCATATTTTTACACTTTTAGATTTTTGCATTTTGTTAATCTTTTATTCGTAGATTTATTTTTATTAAATAGTTTAATTTAATTCAGATAGTAGAATGTTCCATTTATTTTTGATTTTTCAAATAGTAATTAATTTAGTGAATTTCGTTATTCAATAACATAGTTAATTCCTGTGGGTTCGACATTTGTTTTCTAAAAACACTTTACTACTTGTTACGATTCTGTGCGCTTGCAGATTATTTTACGCGAACAGTAAACATAAAATATATGGATGTCATTGATGAAGCCGAAAATATCACCAGTGAGTTGCAAGCACTCCTCAAATCGAAACAATACCTGCAAAAAGAAAATAATAGACCTAAGAGAGCACCGGTGTGGTGCCGGCCAAAAACCCTCCGACGATCAAGTTAGAGTCTTTTAAACAACCCTAGAGTGCCGGAGCTGAGATAATTGTGCGTACCTTTGGGTCATGAGGGTTTTGGGGTATATATAGTGGTATGTGGCCGAAATAAGCGCCTTGGTGAAGAAGTACTTTCCTTTTAAAAGAGTAATTCGTGGATCTTTGCCTATTGTATTGAGCCCTTTCCTTATAGGAATCTTCTTGACTAAAGTCGAACGTGTAGCGCAAGAACTTTCCTTATATTCACATAAGCAAAAGTCAAGATAGGCTAAAAATGAAGGTTGGATTACTCCTTCAGCTTTTACCTGCCAAGGTCGTCAACCCACGTGTACCTCCTACACTACCGTCAGCCTATGTATGTCTCCACAATGAACGTCAGCCAAGGACCCTTACAGCCAAGGTCGTCACCACAAAGAACGTTAGCCAAGGACCCTTATAGCCAAGGTCGTCAGCCCTGACTCGTCACCGTGATCCGTCAGCTTAACGTCGCTATGTAAGGGATATGGCCTTGAATGTCAAAAAGGAGGCATCCTAATGAGACTTGGCTGACGGGTTGTATCCTCTCGTCAGCCTCCTTAACTCATTGACGGCCTGTAGAAATCATCACTATCAACTGCCCCCCACTCCATTACCCCGTCAGCTATGGATGACGGGTCATGGAGTAATCGTTATTGGGGAAATGGTTCGTGCATGGTAATTCGTGCCATCTTCATTAAATGGTGGGACACATGGCATAAACTGATTGGCTCCGTGTCTGGACGGGCGTGCCGCTTCGTCTTTCGAGCCTCCTCTCTCCTATATATACTTAACTATTTATCTTTTTCCCATTTTTTTCGCCTTGTTCATCTTGAGAGAACGAATTCGTCACTGCCAATCTTATCACGCCGTCAATCGTGCAGCCGTCAGCTTCTTGAGACCGTCCTACTACACGTAAGTTTTCGATACTCTACTTTTTACTTTTCCTAGTAACGCCCTTTAGTGAAGTCGTCTACCTAGGATCTTAGAAAAAAAACCGTCGTTTGTAGGTAGTCAGATGTTTAGGGAGACGCCGAGTGATCAATCGTCGATCCGCGACGGAGCGGGTTATGACGAAGTTTTCCAATCAGGTCGTGAGCCCGCGGAGGGCCTATCCTGGTCGTCAGAAAGAGAATCGTCAGGTCCTTCTGACGGTGAAGTAGAGAGTTCTAGAGGAAGTGAGGTGAGCGGTGATGAAGAAGGGGTAGACGATGAAGATCAGGGGGTTCGTGGAAAGGCAAGTATCAGTGACGGGGGTGAGAGTGACGGTGATGAGGAAGCCTTAGAGAGCACCTCGGGATCCTCTGGTGATGACCGTCCCTTCATCTTACCCTTAGAGTGGTCCGTCAACAATTTTCTCCCGACGATGTCGGAGAATGTTTTCAAAAGTTTACGGTCCCGTTACCAAATACCAGACGACATTCCCATCCGTCTTCCCGAGGAAGGTGAGAGGTGTTACTCGGGACGAACCGCGGACGTCGGCATGTATGATGCCATGTTCACGGCAGGGCTAAGGCTGCCGCTGACGGCATTACATCGTCAGCTGGCTAACTTCCTCGGGATATCCGTCAGCCAGATTGCCCCCAATGCTTGGCGAACCTTCATTGGTGCCGAGATATTGTGGGGTCGTCTGAGTGGTGGGAACCATCAGCTGACCTTGGACGAGTTCTTTTGGTGTTATCGTCCTCAGCACATTTCCTCGTCAAAAGGAGTGTATCATTTTGCAGTGAGGGAAAAGGAGTTGAAGTTAGTGTCAGATATGCCTGACTCCAATAGGAAGTGGAAGGGCAGATACTTCTTTGTAGAGGGAACAAATTGGGTATGTCGTCAAGAGGAGTGGGAGTCAATGCCCAATGGTTTTGATAACACATGGGCTTACGTTAGAGATTCAGGTTAATCCTGTCGACCCTTCTCGCCTCGTCTACTTTTTTGCTATCCTAACCCGTCACCTTTTATTGCAGCTAACAATCGTCCACGTATTACCGAGGAGCAAGAGGATTTCATTCGTCGAGTGACGGCCATTCCTTTGGACGAGAGGAAGTGTCGGGATCTAATCACGTTAGATACTCTTCACTTATATTGTGGAGGTCCTGAACCGACGGAGGAAGATTGCAAATTGAACGCTTATTCCCGTCGTCGTGAGTGTCTTTTTACCTCTTGTCTTTATTCTGACGCTGTCTCTTTCTAACCCTTATTTTTCGCAGAAATGGAGTCAGCTAAACAGAGGGTTCGAGCTGCCGCTGCGGTCAAGAAGAAACAGCAAGAGAAGGCTGGGGGCGAGTCAACCCCACCGTCAGCCCCCAGGCCCGTCGGGAAGGTCGCGGCCAAGAGAAAACCTGACGGTAGGGAAGACCGTTCAGGGAAGAAAGCTGCCCCAACTACCGGGGATAAGTCTTCACGAAGACCGTCACCTCCTAGGCCCGTTCATGGGGTAGGTAAGGGGCCCATGACCTCGTCAAGCCCTATCTCCCAGGAGTCTGCACGTCGCCTGCTGACCCATAAAGACTACGCTGTAGAGGTGATGGAGTCCATTTTGAAGGATGAGGAAATGGACCCTTGTGCCGAGCAGACTATTGACGAGATAAAGGCGTCAGGCCTTTTCGACCTTACCAGAGTGAGTCCCGCTTTCTACTTTGGTGCCCGACCAATTTTTTATATCCTGACGTTGTCTTGTCCCCTTTTTCGTCCAGGCTATGGTTCGCATGAAGGCTCTGTCAAGCAGGTGCTCTGCCAAGGAAGGGGTGATTACCCGTCTGCACGAGCGCGTCAAGTACCTAACTGACGGCCAGGCGCAGTACAGGGATGCGAACCGCATCTTAGGCGAGGAGCTGAAGGGTTACAAGGAAAAGCTGACGGAGGAGACCCGCCGACGGGAGCTGGAAACGGAGGCCAAGGTGACGGCGGAGAAGGAGTTGAGGTCCATCCTAGTCCAAGTGGAGACGGCTAGGAACGATGCTGTGACGGAGTTTAAGGATTCGTCAGCCTTCATAGACGCTTGTGCCGCCTACTATGGTGACGGGTTCGAGGACTGCTTGAAGCAAGTAAAATCTGCCTATCCTGACTTGGATTTGTCAAGGATTTCAATGGATGAGTCCATCCCGTCAACCCCTGCAGGTGACACCGTCAATGAAGAAGCTGACGACAACAGCTAAAGAGACAACAGCGTCGTCCTAGCTCAACCAGCTGCGGATTAATCCGTTACTCTGACTCCAGCAAATCCCCGTGGTGACGACCAAAATGCCGTCAGCCCTTCTCTCTCCTGTGCCCAGCCTTTTACTGTTGAAGACGATGGAGGACCTTGAGACCGTTCTATGAACTCAATTTTATTTTTCTGTCCTCTTTTTTGTTTAAGAAAAAGTGTAGACGAACTTGTAGTACTTGACGTCCATTTTTCTGGGTTTCTGTAAAGACATCGTCCATGTTAATTTTAACGTCATTTTATACTTCAAGTATGTGTGTTTTTTATTCCAAGTCGAAATTATATGAGCTCGTCAGTTTATTTGTGACGGCGTTTTTTCCTTTCAATCCAATTTGTTGAACTGATGACATCATCAGTTTCTTTTCATAAAAACTGTTTATTATCATTCCGTCAGTTTCGTGGGCGACGTCGTTTGGATAAAACTTAATTGTACGCCAGTTAATTTCCTAACGGCGTCAGCTCTTCTTTTGTTAGCTAATCTATTTGGCTATACGTCCATTATTTCCACGAACAATGCCGTCAGTTTGGCTAACTTATTATGCCGTCACTTTGAACATAACGCCGTCACTTTGTTGCATCATGGCAAGATGACGAGTTCAAGAGGGAAAAGATCAGCACTTCATTGCCCTTGTGCATCTCGTGTACTTAGTGATGAGGCCCCCTACCTAGCAATGAGGTCGTCCTCCCTGTGGATTTTAGGTGTAAGGCCGTCCATCCTGTGGACCTAAAAGTTGGTCATACACTTTGTTGGACTTAGAAATAGGCCGTCCACTTTGTGGACTTAGAAATAGATCGTCCACTTTGTGAACTTAGAAATAGATCGTCCACTTTGTGAACATACTAGCAGGTCGTCCACTTTGTGGACTTGAAAGTAGGCCGTCCACTTTGTGGACTTAGAAGTAGATCGTCCACTTTGTGAACTTATTAGTAGGTCGTCCACTTTGTGGACTTAGAAGTAGGCCGTCCACTTTGTGGATTTAGAAGCAGGTTGTCCACTTTGTGGACTTAGAAGTAGAGGACTTGCTGTTTTCTTCAAGACATAAAAAATTTACTAGTCGTTTATGAATGAACCTCCTCTTATTATGATGAATTCATAAGCAAAATTTTGTTCAAAAATAGGAAAGATAAACTTTCAGCCCTTTGGACTTAAAATATACTGTAGACAGGAATAAGCTAAGACAAATAATTAAGGATCATAAACTGGTAATGAGGAGTAACGTTCCGCTTGCTATCTTCTACTGGTAGTACTTTCTGAGATGTTCGGCGTTCCATGGGTGTCGTAGTTTCTGCCCGTCAAGAGTCTCTAGGTGATAGGTGCCCTTTCTTCGCCATGATACTATCTTGTAGGGTCCTTCCCAGTTCGGGCTGAGCTTTCCTTGTGTTTGGATTTCTGGCTGCGCCCATTACTTTCCTTAAAACAAGATCTCCGACTTTGAAGTCTCGGTGCTTGACTCGGGAGTTGTAGTGCTTGCTTACGAGGTCCTGGTATCGTGCGAGTCTCTGCTCGGCCACCGCCCTTACTTCGTCAATTAGATCCAGTTGTAAACGGAGCTCTTGATCATTTCTTCCCTCGTCGTGATTTTCCACCCTATAACTTGTGAGTCCTATCTCGGCTGGAATGACCGCTTCACTTCCGTATGTCAGCTGGAAAGGGGTTTCTCCTGTAGGGGTTCGTACTGTCGTTCTGTATGCCCATAACACGTTGGGTAGCATCTCGGGCCATACGCCCTTTGCCCCCTCGAGCCGAGTCTTGATGATTCGAAGCAAGGATCGGTTGGTGACTTCCACTTATCCGTTTGCCTGAGGATGGGCTGGGGAGGAATAATGGCTCTTGATTCCTAACTCTGAACAGAAGGCTCGGAAGGAGTCGTTGTCAAATTGTTTACCATTGTCTGAAATTAAGACTCTTGGAATTCCATACCTACAAACGATGTTTCTCCATACAAAACCCCTTATATTCTTTTCAGTGATTGTGGCTAGGGCTTCTGCCTCAACCCATTTGGTGAAGTAATCGATGCCGACGACGAGGAACTTCAGCTGCCTTACTGCCATCGGGAATGGTCCCATGATATCCAACCCCCATTGGGCGAATGGCCATGGGGCAGTTATGGGGGTCAATTCTTCCGCCGGTTGCCAAATGATGTTGCTGAACCTTTGACACTTGTCGCAAGCTCTCACATAAACCTGAGCGTCATTTTGCATTGTCGGCCAATAGTATCCGGCTCGAATCAACTTTTGTACCAATGACCGTGATCCAGAGTGGTTGCCGCATATCCCCTCGTGTACTTCTCTCATAACATAGCTTGCTTCTTTGAGATCTACGCACCTTAGATATGGTCGAGAAAATCCCCTTTTGTAGAGGACGTCCTTTATCAAGACAAACCGTGCAGACCGGACCTTCAGCTTCCTGGCAGCCTCCTACTCCTCAGGCAACGTGCTATCTTTTAGGTAGGAGATCAAGGGCGTGGTCCAATTGTTTTCGGAACCAATTTCCTGTATGCAGACAACGTCAGTTAACGGTGAGGACTGAATAAAAGAAAGTACCTTGTCGATGGTGGTCATAGGTTCCGCAGATGCGGCTTTGGAAAGTCGGTCGGCATGTTCGTTTTCTCCTCTTGGAATTTGGACTATTTTGGCTTGCAGCCCGTCCATCCTCTTTTTTGCTTGTTCCTAGTACCTCTTCATTCTTTCACCCTTGCACTCGTACTCGCCATTTAGCTGGCTTGTGACGACTTGGGAGTCGCAATGAACAACCATGTTTGTGGCCCCTACAACTTGAGTAAGGTCTAAACCTGCTATCAGGGCTTCATACTTAGCGTCATTGTTAGTTGTAGGAAAATCGAGGCGAATCATACATTTGAGCTCGTCGCCTTCCGGAGAGTTAAGCACGACCCCTACCCCACCAGCCTTCTTGTTGGATGACTCGTCAGTGAAAATGCTCCATTGGGGATTCTTTTCCTCTTCGCCTTCCGCGCTGGTGAACTCAGCAATGAAGTCGGCCACCGCTTGCCCCTTGATGGCAACACGGGGGCGATATTGTATATCAAATTCACTTAGTTCTACCGACCATAACGCCATTCGTCCGGCAGCCGCAGGGCTGCCCATTGCTCGCCGCAAAGGTTTGTCAGTTAGGACGACTATTGTATGGGCTTGAAAGTATAGCTTGAGCTTACAGGCCGCTGTAACCAAAGCGAAGGCAAGTTTCTCCATGGGGGGATATCTCTCTTCTGCACCGTGCAATGCCTTGCTCGCGTAATACATGGGTCGTTGAACCTTATCGTCTTCCCTAACTAAGGCCGCACTGACAGCTACTGGGGAAACAACCAGATAGAGGAACAGTTCTTCTCCTGGTTGCGAGGGGCTCAGCAATGGCGGTGAAGAGAGGTAGACCTTTAAATCTTCGAACGCTTGTTGACACTCGGCAGTCCATTCAAAGGATTTCTTCAATGTTCGGAAAAAAGGTAGACATCTATCTGCGGCCTTCGACACAAATCTACTAAGCGCGGCGACCCTACCATTGAGGCTTTGTACTTCCTTAATATTTTTAGGAGGGGCCATCCCCATAATGGCCTGAATCTTGTCCGGGTTGGCCTCGATCCCTCTTTGGGATACCATGTACCCCAAGAACTTTCCTGCCGTCACTCCAAAGGCACACTTGCTTGGGTTGAGCTTCATGTTGTAGGAGCGAAGAGTATCAAATGTTTCCTTAAGATCCTCCAGATGAGCTTCTTCCCTTTGGCTTTAGACCAGCATGTCGTCGACATACACCTGGACGTTCCTTCCAATCTGTCGTGCAAACATCTTGTTCATGAGCCTCTAATAGGTTGCGCCAGCGTTTTTCAGGCCGAAGGGCATGACCTTGTAGCAAAAGAGGCATTGGCTTGTTACGAACGAAGTTTTCTCTTGATCGGCTTCATCCATTCGGATCTGGTTATACCCGGAGAATGCATCCATGAAGCTTAGCAACTGATGTTTGGCCGTAGAATCCACCAGGATGTCGACCCGCGGGAGGGGGTAGCTATCTTTGGGGCATGCTTTGTTTAAGTTCGTGAAGTCGACGCACATCCTCCATTTCCCGTTGTTCTTTTTGACCATCACGACGTTCGCCAACCAATCGGGGTAATACACTTCCCTGATAAATCCCGCTTCTTGCAGTTTGCAGACTTCTTCTGCTATTGCTTGGTCTCTTTCTTGGGCAAAGGTTCTTTTCTTCTGTCGGACGGGCGGAAAAGATGGCGACACGTTCAACCTGTGCACCATGACCGACGGGTCAATTCCTGGCATGTCTTCGTGGCTCCATGCGAATACGTCTTTGTTTTCTTTCAAGAAAGTTGCGAGTTTTTGACGTATCGCCGGGTCGGCCAAGGTTCCGACTTTTGTCGTTCGCTCCGGGTGGGCTTTGTCGAGATGAACGTCTTCGAGCCTCTCGACGGGCTCTGTCGCCACCCGGCGTTCCTCTATGTTCATGGCTTGAATATGACTGTCCATCTCCATCATGGCCATGTAACATTCTCGTGCGGATACCTGATTTCCTCTCAATTCTCCAATTCCACGATCAGTAGGGAATTTTATCATCAAATGGTATGTCGAGGTTACGGCTTTCCATGAGTTGAGGGTTGGACGCCCTATGATGGCATTGTAAGCCGACGAGCAATCGACTACCAGGAATGTTACGTTCCGGGTGACTTGCTGTGGGTAGTCTCCAACGGTTACCGTTAAAGTGACAGTGCCAAGTGGATGTACCCTCGCCCCTCCAAAGCCAATGAGTGGGGCATTAACCAGAATTAGTCGCTCCCTTTCAATTCCCATCTGTTGGATAGCGGGATAGTAAAGGATGTCTGCTGAACTTCTGTTGTCTACGAGAACTCGGTGTATGTTGTAGTCTCCTTCCCGTATGGTGACGACCAAAGCGTCGTCGTGGGGATGATGAAGGTGCTGGACGTCTACTTCCGAGAATTCAATGGGGGGATTTCCAATCCGTGACCTTCCAAGCGCAGGACTTGCCGACTGGACGTTCTGGACCGTTCTGATGTATGTCTTTCGGGCTTTCTTGGAAGATCCGGCCCTCATGGTGCCTCCT
Source organism: Castanea sativa (assembly GCF_040712315.1). NCBI lineage: Eukaryota > Viridiplantae > Streptophyta > Magnoliopsida > Fagales > Fagaceae > Castanea > Castanea sativa. The sequence goes on along the minus strand of NC_134019.1, from coordinate 7,449,890 downwards.
ACAATCATCGTTATGTCTCCTACGGGTTGCCTGGGGCGATCATTGTCTCACCGAGGGGCTTGGTTTTGTGGCGGGTCCGCCCTCTCTTTGTTGATGAACCTCTGTAACCTCCCTCGCCTAATGAGAGCTTCTATTTGCTGTTTCAGGTCGTAGCAATCGGCGGTGTCATGGCCGTGGTCTTGATGAAAACGGCAGTATTTATCCCTTGGTCTCCTGTTGGGATCTCCCTTCAGCTTGCCAGGAAAGGCCAAAGTTTCCTCATCTTTAATCTGCATCAACACCTGGTCGATGGGCGCATTCAGGGGAGTGAAGTTCGTGAATCTTCCTGTAGGCGGCTTGGGTCGTCGATCATCTCGTCCCTCTCTGGTTCTCCCCCTTTTTCGTCCATTATCGGGTTTCACATCTTCCTGTCTCTCCCTTTTTCTTGGTTTATGGTCGTCTCTGGCCAGCAAGGCATCCTCCGCGTTCATATACTTCGTCGCCCTGTAATATACATCGGACATAGTCTTTGGGTCATTCTTGCATAGTGAAAACAAGAACTTACCCTCTTGTAACCCGTTCGTGAATGCTGCCACAAGTATCTTGTCATTTGCCTCGTCTATCGAGAGGGACTCCTTGTTAAAGCGGGCTATATAAGACCTTAATGTCTCGCCTTCTCGTTGCTTAATTCCCAGTATACATGCAATAGACCTCTTGTGTCGATGACTTCCAATGAAGTGTGATACGAACTGTGCGCCTAGTTCCTTAAAAGTACCGATGGAATTAGGCATCAGCCTACTGTACCAATCCCTCGCAGGTCCTTTCAAGGTGGTAAGAAAAGCCCTGCACATGATTTCATCCGGTACATCCTGAAGATGCATTAGGGTTCTGAAAGACTCCAGGTGATCCAACGGGTCTTTGGATCCGTCGTAGTTTTCCATATGGGGCATGTGGAACTTTGGAGGAACGGGGTATGAATTCACCGACGCTGTGAATGGTGAATCCGTTCTATGGACGAGGTCGTCCAGGTTGCTGGATACCCGTCCTCTAAGGGCGCTCATCATCACATCCATGCGTTCTCTCATCTCTTGCATTTCGGCGGCTATGTGAGTCGGTACGGCGTCTGAGACCGATGGTTGATTGTTTTCTTGTCGCTCGGGTCTGGTTGGAGCGTTGCTGCCCTCAGGTCTTTCTGCGTTCCTTCCTTCCGGACTAGCGCCCTCCTGGTCTTCCTGTGGTGCACTTGGGGGTGCGGTCCTTTGTCGCAACTGTTCTTGTAAATCATGATTCTGCTTGGTGAGGCGCTCAACCACTGCCGCAAGCGTTTGAACCTGCCTCTCTAGGACGGTGGCGTGCGGTTCGTCGCCTTGATTGTTGTTCGTTGCCATCGATCGAGTGAGTACCATACAACTCTTTGTCTCAGGAATAGAGCGAGGCTAAAGTAATCGAAAGATTTTCTCTTCCCCACAGACGGCGCCAACTGATGAAGCCGAAAATATCACCAGTGAGTTGCAAGCACTCCTCAAACCGAAACAATACCTGCAAAAAGAAAATAATAGACCTAAGAGAGCACCGGTGTGGTGCCGGCCAAAAACCCTCCGACGATCAAGTTAGAGTATTTTAAACAACCCTAGAGTGTCAGAGCTGAGATAATTGTGCGTACCTTTGGGTCATGAGGGTTCTGGGGTATATATAGTGGTATGTGGCCGAAATAAGCGCCTTGGTGAAGAAGTACTTTCCTTTTAAAAGAGTAATTCGTGGATCTTTGCCTATTGTATTAAGCCCTTTCCTTATAGGAATCTTTTTGACTAAAGTCGAACGTGTAGCGCAAGAACTTTCCTTATATTCACATAAGCAGAAGTCAAGATAGGCTAAAAATGAAGGTTGGATTACTCCTTCAGCTTTTACCTGCCAAGGTCGTCAACCCACGTGTACCTCCTACACTACCGTCAGCCTATGTATGTCTCCACAATGAATGTCAGCCAAGGACCCTTACAGCCAAGGTCGTCACCACAAAGAACGTCAGCCAAGGACCCTTATAGCCAAGGTCGTCAGCCCTGACTCGTCACCGTGATCCGTCAGCTTAACGTCGCTATGTAAGGGATATGGCCTTGAATGTCAAAAAGGAGGCATCCTAATGAGACTTGGCTGACGGGTTGTATCCTCTCGTCAGCCTCCTTAACTCATTGACGGCCTGTAGAAATCATCACTATCAGTCATAAATAAGATCATATAGCATGTCTTAAAATTCTAATTACAAAAAGATATCTCAAAGTGCAAAGTGACATTCTTTTTAATTTCTCTCTCTACATGCCATAAAGAAAAGGTTTGACTATTTTGAAAGAATAAAAATTAATCAATTTTTCAGGATTTCAAGAAGAACACAAAATTATAACAAGGTTAGAGCATTTTTTTAATCTGAGATAGAGTTCTACTATTGCCTAATTTAAGTATATATGTGTGCGAAGTTCCCTCTTAGAGACTTGAACCCTGACTCTTGTCTCCCACACCCTATAAGCACTTATACTTATAGAGTGACATTCATGCCACGGGTGTGCGATGGTAAAAAAAAAAAAAAAACATTTTAGCACTTCATTTGCGAGGAGAGAATTGATTGAAATGAAATAAATTATTTTGAAATATTCCTTGCATTCTGTCTGAGAGTTTTAGTGGAGGGAATTAAAATATCATTTCATTGTTTGGAAGTTTTAGTGAGAGAGAATGGAATGGTAGGAGGGAATAATCAATCCTTTATATTCCCTCAAAATCTCAATTATCATTCCCCTAAAATTGGGGGAATTAGATGGAATGAAATTGGATTTAATGAATTTTTCACTGAAACTCTCAAAAATACCCCTAGTATTGCATGTGACAATTCAAGAAAAGCATGCTTGTGTTATACCTTAAAAGGATTAGTCTAGTCATAATTAAGACTCCTTGTAGTTCTCAATAAAGTCCAATTCAATTCAATATATACCTGATGTGATACTTCACGCACATTCACACAACACACAGAATCAATATCCAATCAATTCGGGGAATCACATGCATTACGTCTTTATTTCTCGAATGACAACGGAATCTTAAAAATACAGTGAAACATTCTCAAAGGTTCAAAACTTCGAATCTATGTAACGTCTTTGTGATTCCCCAAGTATCCAATCATGCATGTCAACCATTCCTTCAAAGTTTAAACTTCACTGTGAGAAAGAATAGGAAATGGATGAGCTTGACAACTCAGTGAGCACATATCTATAATATAATTCAAAATAGGATCAAGCTAACTCTTTAGAGAGTTTGTAAAACTGAATATCAACAAAATCATTCTAAAGCTTATCAACATATCGAAGATACCCATTTATTGAAGGAAGGTTAACATGCTTAACCAATGGTCAATCCGAAACATATTTACTGGGAAAACATATTAGAATGCACAATATTTGTTTACATAACAATTTAAACATACTTCCATTAATAGAACAAATTCAACACGTAGAGACCGAACATTCTCGCTATAGATTGTGGGCACCAAACTCCCATGAGCACAAATATATCAAAGGCGAAAACCACATTTTCAGGCAATTCCTACTTTGATCCCTAGATTTTATTTTTACCACTTTTACTCTCTATCCTGAAAAACGCTTCTTGTTTTGTTTCCTGTCGTTACATCAAATATGGAAAATGCACACGTGGCAAACGGCAGAATTTAAAAATATTAAAATAATGTCCACAAGCTCCACGTGGCTTTCCCTCCTTCAGTTAGTCCGATTCCCGCCTATAGGAGGTCACGTGGCCCTCACGTGACTTCATAATCATCTGCTCCCCGCCACAAACTAACCCCCAAATTTAGAAATCCCTAACCCCCAAATTAAGCTCCTCGCCACAAACTCATCTCCTCGCCACGAACTCAGCTCCTTGCTCACAACTGTTCTCATGGAATCAAGCTCGATGTCATCGAGTGGAAGCTTGAGGAAAAGGGCCCAACCCAATGCTTCTACTATGAGAAACCCATTTTGGTTGTTTCGTGGACACCTGAGAACCCTGGAAAAAGGTTCTATGGGTGTCCAAATTTTTGGGTAAGTTAGTATCTATATAATACACTATCTCTCTTTTCTTCTAATCATACGTGATCTCTCTTTGTAAACTTTTTAAATTTCTATTGATTTTCTGGGTGGGAGTGAAGTTTAGGTGAGAAAAAAAAAAAAAAAACAGAGTGAGAAAGAGGAATCTTTTGTGGGCTTCTTTGACTGTAAAGATGTTTTTATGGAACATTTATTGGATTTTGTTATTGGGTTTTTATTTTAGAGTTATTTTCTTTAGTGGGTCTTTTTTAGTTTCAAGGTTTTAGTATTTTGCTAATACAAGTGTTGGATTGGTTGTGACCAGATTTTGCCAATACCATTTGTTGTTGTTTTTCATGATTTTGGTTGAAGATATAATGGGTTTTATCTGGCTCTTGGGTGTCAGGCTGGACGCAAGTGTAAATTTTTTCAATAGCGTGATGATGAAATATGCGAGCGTGGCAAGGTGCTGATTCTAGAGCAGAGGCAACGGATTTTTACCCTTGAAGCTGACATTGTAGGCTATAGGAAGAGAGAGAAGAGGCTACTCATCTGCCTAGGGCTGTCTTTGGTGATAAGTGGGATGCTACTCCGCTTGATGCTTCTTTTGGTTGGCTAAATAGGTAGAGGGAAAATGGGTCATTATGTGGGTAGGTATTAGTGGAAAAATGCCATAATTTTGGTGAATGTTGGTAGGTTTTGGTAGAATCTTTGTGTTGGTATGTGTTGTCTTGAATTTGTGTTGGTATGTATTAGTGGGAAAAGGCCTGAATTTTGGTGTAATTCTCTTGTAATTTGAGACTTTAGCAATGGAACATCACTTTTTAATTAATCTATGACTTGTATACCAATTTAATGCATTGTTATGAAGTGTTTGTGCCTTGTGTGCACTCAGTATTACTCTACATATCAAGCTAAAAAACAAATAACAGAGCCATATCTGATAGACCAAAACAGAACAACATCTCAGTTCCTACTGTTAACATATAGGACTACCTCAATTATAATATAAGACCCCAATTATCATTCCATAAAGAGATGTTCTACATAATACACTCAAGTTGAAGATTACCTGCATAATCACAGACCTGCATATCTAAACCATATAGGGGTACCTGCACAATAGCCTTAAAAACACAATAGCCCCCCAATGCCAGTCAAACAAATCTGGATTCAACTGTACAGTAATTAAGTATTCATCACAACAATGGGATAATGGGTAAATACTAATGAACTAATTAACACCAATTAAAACCAATAAATAGACAATAATTAACACCAATTAACACCAAGTATTCATCCACCTGTAAATACTAATGATCACTAATTAGCACAAATAACAGTTTAAGGTATACCGCAATAATTACAAAATATGGGACAAAGTCTACCTAGCACATTCATACAAAAAAAGGACTTGGTTAGCCATTATATAAGTATACCAAAATGAAAATTGTCATTGCAGTTACATAAACATATGAAGAGTGCTCTCAACATATAGCACACCAACAAAAAAAAAAAGGTCCCACTTCAGCTTGCTATCTTCCAGCAAATCTCATTGTTGCCATATACCTTGCTGCATACCCAATTGCATTCAAGGTCTCAGTGGGACTGCACTTCACTTCTTTTGTCTTTTTGGTCTTGGATTGGATTGGTTATCAGTGGGGGGTGGAGGTGCACTTGTAATCACATCATCATTAGAGCTTGGTTGTGCCCTATGTACAGTTGGCTAAGCATTGGAGCTTGGTTGTGCACTGCCTACAGCTGGGCTGTTTGCACTTCTCTTCCTCTATCTTTTTGGTCCTAGATTGGATTGGTTATCAATGGGGGTGGAGGTGCACTTGTGGTCACATCATCATTAGAGCTTGGGTATGCCCTATGTACAATTAGCTGAGTATTGGAGCCTGGTTGTGCACTGCCTACAGCTAGGTTGTTTGCATGACCATCCTTGGCTGCCTGCAAACACAAACACAATAACAATTAATAATCTGCCAACTGAAAAACAAAAGAACACAGATATCTAAGTCAAAGTAGTATATTTACCCTCCTAGTGGTCCTGCTGACTTGGGATGCACTCCCAGGCAGGGAGGAGTTCCCTCCTACTTCTCCCTTGTAGCTCCTCCTATTGTGGCCTAATTTCTCACATGACTTGCATTGTTTTGAGATGCTTACTCCTTTGTTTTTTTTTGTTGTTGTTGTGATTTCTAGGTTCATCAGGCTCTAGTGCCCTCTTTTTCTTAGGCCTGCCAGGAGGTCTCCTCTTGATAGGGGGCTGCACAAGTGGCAGTCCACTAGGTCTCCACATATTTTGGCCATTGATGGGCCCTATAATGGGGTTATAGCAATCAATGTAGGTAGTCCTTTGTAGCAAGTATTGACATATTTTTCAGCATCCTCACTGTTGAAAAAGATACAGGAAATGGCATGGCAACATGGTATGCTAGTTATGTCCCACTTCCTACAACTGCACTTCTTCTCTTCCAAATCTATAGTGAAACTATACAACTCATTCTTCACTTCAAACTTGGTACGACCAGCCCAACATGCTAGCCACTTGCTGCATGCCAACTTCTTGTACAATCTCTTCCTTATCTTAGGACACAACTCAGATTCCACCTTCATAATCATTTGTTTGTTTGCTTGAAATCTAGCCATCAGATATAACCTAATACACTCAAGTTGCAAGCACATAGAGAGAAAGGGAGAATTAATCATTCATGAATCACATAGATTGATGGATCATAATGCACATATATGCATACTAAGTGATGACTACCCTGAGTAGATTTCCTTACCATGATGATTATAGGTTTGCTCTTGAACTTAAGTATCCTGTTGTTGAAGTTTTCACACATGTTGTTCAGGATTGTGTCACTTTGGCCATCACTTTTGACATGTGCCTAGCCCAGATAGTTGTTGAGTGAGACTGTTGCCATTTGAATGCATCTTCATCCACCTCCTTTAGCTCATTCATTGCCCTCTCCCATGCTTGCTGATAGGTAGCCTTGGCTGCTTTCCAAAAAAGGTCTCTAATAAGGACACTAAGATGACTCTTCCTCAAGTTATTATATAAATGTTTGCAGCAGATTCTATGCTGGTATTGTGGCCAATTGTCAACAAAGGCGTTCACCAACCCTTGCAAAGCACAATCATTTAATTCAGCAAGCAATAAATTAAGAACACCCATCAACCACAATTAATTCAACAAGCAATAAATTAAGAACACCTATCAACCATAATTAATTTAACAAGCAATAAAGCTACCATCAGACCTTCTGCTGATCAGATATGAACACCCATCTGTTTCCATCTCCTATGTCAGCAAGCAATAAATTAAGAAACCAGGTTCAAGAGTCCTTGGTTTTAGCCTCCACTACTGCATATGCGATGAGGAAGTATTCATCATTGGGATCTCTACCAATAGCACACATGAGTTGACCACCTGTCTTGGTCTTCCGATGGCATGCATCTAGACCAATGATTGGCCTGCACCCTGCTAAGAAGCCCTTCTTGCAACCATCCAGGTAGATGTAGATTCTTTCAATATATGGCAGCCCAGTTGCCAAGTTATGCTTAGCTGCCAAATCACCATTATTATAAGTATGCACCTTCATCAATACTGTGCTCTCAGGACTGCACCTTTTCAACTCATCATAGTACTCCCACAACTGGTTGAACTGCGCAGTGTGGGCCCCATCAACAGCCTCTTGAGCTTTCTTTCTAGCCCTACTTGCCTTGTTTGCACTTATGTCAACCACATACTTCTCATGCACATCATCCTGAATGCCCTGGAGCCTTATGTTAGGTTGTCTCCTAACCTTTTTCACTAACTTCTTCCCAATGTATGATGTTGTGCACCTTGTATTTCTATAACTTCTGCTGCATGTGTGTTCCATGTTCAGTGTTTTCAATCTAAAACTCTTCTCTCTTGGCACCTTTGCAAGGTAGACAACAAACTTACACCCTAGCTGGCATGGGGCTCTCACTCTCACCAAGTCAATTTTCACAAATTTTATACCCCACCCACCATGGACAGCATAATTAGTTATAGCATCTTTAAATTGTTTAAGTGAGATGAACAACATATCCTTCTCAAACCTAAGCTGCTTAGCTTTGGCTACTGGCCTAAAGATTGGGTATCTGTTCCTCTTAATAGAATTGTCAACCTTAGCAGTAGGGATGTCACCATCACTTGAATCATCACCATGCTTACTGCTTGATGATGATTCATCAAGGCTAAGCAGCTCCTCACTTTCATTGTCAGAGTTCATGACACCACCACCCATTTGTCCTGGTTCAACCTCATCATCTTCAGCTTGATTGTCCCAACTATCAGTACTATCTTTACCAATGTTCATTGGTTGCATTTTTGTCTCTTCTTCTAAGTCACTCCCCTCAGCCTCACTACTCTCCTCAACTTGGTCATCAACAACTGGTGCTTTGCCAGCCCTTTTATCACAAACCTGCTTAGCATCTACCTCATGTGGCTCACTATGGTCAACATTAGTAGTTTCAACATTATTATGGCCTTCAAATTGTGAAAAATCAGGTCTGTACTCTTCATCCTTATTATCATGTGGCTCACCATGGTCAACATTGGTAGTTTCAACATTATCATGACCTTCAAATTGTGAAAAATTAGGTCTGTACTCTTCATCATCATTATCATTATCATTATCATTTTCATACTCAACATGCTTATAATAATGATCACTCTGAAACTCACTGTCACTGCTAACACAATAAACCACATCTTCATTTTGTTAATCACCAACAAAAACCTCTAAGGCATCTACACCTTCGAGTTCACTATTAGCTTGTCTAGCAACTAAGGGCTCAAAATCCTCCACTGGTAACTCAAGTGGTTCATGCACTGGATGCTCCACAAAGACATGAATGTCCCATATCCCTTGACCAAGTCAATCATGAACACAGTAGCATCATCATCAATCACCTCATGGAAATTTGCCTACTCTTGGTTCACACTAGGAATTTTAAACCATAACTTATCCACTGCAGTGTACCCAAACTCCCTATAGATACTCTCAATCTCTACTTTTGACCACTTATCTGGGTCATAATTATCCACTATATCAACTGTCCCTCCCACATAAACTTGAGGATCCCACGTAAAATGCCTACCATGGTGGACATGCAGAGTAAAACACTCATCCATCCTGCATGCAAGTCACGGAAAGAAAATAGAATGAAAACAGATATCCACTTTTTGAAATTAATAATATTTTGTTAGGCTAATAAACTAATAAAAAAATTAAAAAATATACAATACAGACAAAGGGAATACATGGATCCAACCACTTCTCGAAAATCAAGACACAATACAGACAATCAATGCAAATACCAACACAAAGATTCCATGGTTTATCAAAGTCAATATAGTGGCCCCTAATAAACAATAGTGACACACAATACAGACAAACAATGCGAATACCAACAAAAATATTCCATTGTTTATCATAGTCAATATTGTGGACCCTGATAAACAAAAGTAAAACAAACAGAGCTATAAACAAAAGTAACACACAACAGCCAAACAATGCAAATCCCAAAAATATTCCACTATCACAGTCAATATTATGTCCACTACAAAAGCTATAAAGGGAGAGAGGAAGAGAGAGAGAAAGAGAGAGAGTGAGACACAATGAGAGAGCGAAAGAGAAATAGAGATAGAACCCAGAGCAAGAACAAAACACAACATCTCAAAATTCCCAAATTCTCAAAACCCAAAAGCTGAGATTAAGACCTAGACCGATTACCCAGCACTTAAAAATAGCATTCATGAGAGAGAGAGAGAGAGAGAGAGAGAGAGAGAGAGAGAGAGAGAGAGAGAGAGAACCTTCGCAATGTGCCTTTCACAAACACGAAGCTGATACAATCACTCTGAAGCTATTTGGGTAAGAGGTTAGGGATTGTGCTTGCTGATTTGGGTTTTTTTGTGGTCTATGGCCATGTGATGAGCGACAGGTAAGAGGTTAGGGTAAAGTTGTTAGTTGATTTGAGGTTTTTTGGTTTAGAAAGAATGTCACGTGAGGGCCATGTGACTAACTAAGGGCAGGAAAGCCACGTGGAGCTTGTGGAAATTATTTTAATATTTTTAAGTTCTGCCATTTGTCACGTGTGCATTTTCTGAGTATGATGTAACGGCAGGGACCAAAACAGGAAGCGTCTTTCAGGATAGGGAGTAAAAGTGGTAAAAATAAAATCTAGGGACCAAAGTGGGAATCGCTTGAATACGTAGGGATGAAAATGTGGTTTTCGCCTATATAAAAAATAGACTTCCCATTATAAGGGCACACAAACTCCCCTGCAAGAAATAAGGTTTCTCTTCAAACAAGTTTGGAGAAAAATCTTTTAAACTCTTCCTATATCTTTTGATTAAATATGAATTTAAAAAATTGAATTGTTGGATTGCTTGTTTTTTATGTTCTTAACATGGATGTCAAATTTCATTCAAATCGAGTGTTATTTACTATTCGATCAATAAACATATTTTTCATGCATAATTTTTAGGCGAAACTACACTCTTGGTACCTGGAGTTTACCCTATGTGCGCAATTGGTCCCTCAAGTTTGAAGCGAGCACAATTAGTCCCTTAAGTTTTGAAACTGAGTTGTATTGGTCTTTTTACTAATTGCTGTTAACGGTGTTACTTACGTAGCTAACGGAATAATGACTTGACATTTTTTTTAATGATGTGGCATGTCTTTAATTAAAAATTAAAAAAATTAGTTTCCACGTTAGATGATTTTCTTTGGGTTTTATTTTTTTGGGTATTGAAGTGAGGAGTGAGAAGTGTAGTGATACTGATGAGAAAGCCAAGCAAGTTGCAAAGGAAGAGAAAAAGAAATAAAGAACTCGGAAGAACGTGTACAGAGGGATCAGACAAAGGCCGTGGGGCAAATGGGCGGCTGAAATCAGAGACCCATAAAAAGGTGTCCGAGTCTGGCTCGATACCTTCAACACAGCCGAAGAAGCTGCTCTAGCTTATGACCAAGCCGCCATGGGAATCTGTGGTGACAAAGCCAAGCTCAACTTTGCCCATTACCATCACCAACCACCTCCACCTCCACCTTCCACTCCTGAGCCCCCGCCACTGGCAGCTAAGAAGCGCTGCATCTTTCCTGAGTCAAGTGAGTCGAGTTTTGAAACCATTGAGCCACCACAGGTGTTATTGCAGCCACTGATTCAGAACGAGATTTGTTGCAAGAATAAGGTGGCTCAGTTTGACGGGTTTGAGCTAAAAGATCAAATTTCGAGCTTGGAATCGTTCCTGGGTTTGGAGCTTGAGCCTGAGCTGGAGCCGAGTTTGGGGAGCGGAAGCATAATCATAAGCGAGATAATTGAATCGAGGGACCTTTGGATCAAAAGTCTGTGACCTTTGGATCATCTAACGTGGAAACTCATTTTTTATTTTTTTTTTAAATTAAAAACATACCACATCATTAAAAAAATGCCAAGTCATTATTCCGTTAGCCACGTAAGTAACACCATTAACAGCAGTTAGTAAAAGGACCAATACAACTCAGTTTTAAAACTTAAGGGATTAATTGTGCTCACTTCAAACTTGAGGGACCAATTGCGCACACAGTGTAAACTTCAGGGACCAATAGTGTAGTTTCGCCTAATTTTTAACCACAAAAATTTAAAATTTAAACATGTCATTGATAACATAGTTATCAATCTTTGATCTTCTTGAAATTTTGCAAGTATGAAGGATATAATAAAAACATAAAATCCAACAATTAGATTTTCAAAATTCATGTCCAATCAAAATATATAAGAGGAATTTGAAGAGTTTTTCTCCAAACTAGGTTGGAGAGAAGCTTTTTCCTCTACCAAGCAGCAAGGGCCTTGTTGGCTAGAATTGGCAATGGCGACTATGTATCAAATAAATTTAAATAAAAATTCAATTGATTTCTAAATCATACATTAGCATATTCATAGACATAGACATGTTCAGAGTTCTCAAAATTTCCAAATCAGGCGAAAATTCACAATTTCGATATTGCACGTCATTACTCTTTAACTTCAGATACTTGGTTCACAAAGTGCTTGATCTCAGGATATAAGTTTCCGAGTATGATTATCATAAGTAAAACTCTAAACTTTCCAAAATACATAACAAAAGTTCAATGGCATTAATAAATTACTAATTAAGTAAATTGATTCTAAAAATGTTGTGGACTTTTGAAAACCAATTGGCATATTATAATTAGAAAATCCAAGCGCCTCGTTCATCTCACACTTGACACAAGGTTGATACCATGAGAACTAAGTTGATTAGGATCTGATTGCCAAAAAGATGAGCTATCTTCAGGTTGTTCAAATACTGGAATTGTTAGTGGGTTTAGTGAAGCCAAGTTTTGGGTGTGATGGGCAACAATTTGCACAACTCCAAATATGTGGCTATTAGCATTCAGAGAGAGAGAGAGAGAGAGAGAGAGAGAGAGAGAGAGAGAGAGAGAGAGAGAGAGAGAGAGAGAGAGAGAGAGAGAGAGAGAGAGAGAACTAGAAGGTCAAAGGGACCAAAAAGAAAAGTATGGCCCATATCTCTCTTCTTACACAATAGAGCTTATTCTTCTTGCCAAATTAATTCTTTTTTCCTCTTCTTCTTTGAGCTAGGCATTATTACATCCTTTTGAGTTTTGAGTACTATGGCGCAAAATTAAGCTTCAATTTAGAATCTAATTGAATTTAGACATTTTGATTTTTGCATCTAATAATTCACTTGACACACAAGTTTAAATTTTTTCTAATAAAACACAAATTTAAAAATAAAATAAGATACGTGGCGCAAAATTAGACTATAATTTAAAATTAATTAAATTTTCTCTCAATTTTAGCTATTAATATATATATATATATATATATATATATATATATATATATATATATATTACGTGTGTCCTTTTTAATGATGTGACAACATTGCTTGTATCAATAACTATCATTGCATGCATAAATATGTAAAGTTTAGGACATCTCTTCCATTAGACCACTTAACCTATGGTCCAAAACCTAGAAGAAGGTGTTGGACTTTGTGGAGCCTAGTTGTGTTTGATCAGGTTGATGACCCGACTTGACTCGACCCGAATAATGTTACGTGGTTTTTAATGGAAGATTTTCTGAGGCTTAGTCCATGGAGCAGAGGCTTGGGCCAATAGGCCCAAGCCAGAGCTGTCGTTTTTTGAAAGAAAAAAAACTGTAGCCACACTTTGTATTTTTTCCCTGATAATAGTGAAATCCTTGCAATTCCGTGGACGTAGGTAAATTGCTGAACCACGTAAATACTGTCTTGTGCGTGTGATTATTTTTCTTTGACATGTGTTTTTCTCTATATTTTGTTTATCACAGGTTAGGAATCTCGTGGTATTTCCCTACAGAAGGCATCATAATTTTGGTCTTATAATACAATATAATAATTACTCAGCAACCAAAAGTAAAATATATTTCACATCTATTAACTTTTCTTGAGGAAGGTGGTGTATGTTCATTTTAAAATGGAAGAAACTCATATACCTCCCCCCCCCCCCCCCCTTTTCTTTCTAACTAAAAAAAAAGTTTCATCATTTAACTAAAAATGGAAGAAGGTTTTTTCATTTTCCCATCAAACATCTCTCTCTCTCTCTCTCTCTCACATTGATGATTACAAAAATCATTCTTTTTCTCTCTTTTTCGTTCCATGAGTCACGTGTCAGGTAAAAAGATAGATTTATTTTATATATTATGCTTTATGTAAAACTAGTTGCATACTTGTGCGTTGCGCGTGATAATTTTTTTATAATGGTCTCATTAATTAAATATTTTATTAATACTATAATTTTAGTTATTAACCATTGGTTTTTCATTAGTTTTTAAGTTAATAAAAACCTTAAATATACCTTCTTTTTTTTTTACCTTTACACACACACACACACATAGTGAATCTTTACACATACCTTTAAGAAAACTTTATATATTCTACTTTTTTGGATGCGTAAAATTATAGACTACTACTCCATAATAATAATGACTAATTAATTTTATATATTTTTTTAGTGATCTCATTTGTGACGCTTTTTATCATTATCATATATTTACTAATTGATGATTTGCATAACAAAGACGATAAATGAGAGGTAGCATTGTTCAACAAATTTTCGAAAGTAATAGTGTATGAAAATTATATATATATATATATATATATATATTATATAAATAAGGTTAAATGAAATGTCAAAAAATGGATTTTTAAATTTTCTAACTTTTTTTCTTATGTAATTTCTACTACTATTAGAGAACATCTCTTTTTAGTTATGATTAATATGGTTTCCATAGTTAGAGTTTGATTAGTTTAAATTTAAATTTAGTACTATAATTGTATTTAATTGTTAAATGTTGATTCACTTTTTAAGTGAATTTAACGGTTTATGTTAGTATATCGTAAAGTTTTTAATGTTATCCCCACGGTAATCTCTATTTTATTTTTTACTTCTCCTTACAACCACTTTGTTTTCCAATCAACGATTACTAATTGATGTTTGGTTTTTTTCTTTCTTTATCTACTCTTTATTACTTTGTATTGGGTTTTTTCTATGCTCTCTCTCTCTCCATTGGCAATCTATCATTTTCCAAAATTTGATGATTATTCTATGACATTAAATATGTATTATTAGTTTTTTTTTTTTTTTTTTAAAATTTAGTGTTTCTAACTTGATTTGTTTTGTATTTCATTCTTCCTTTGATGCATTGGGTGTGAGAATGAGTGTTTCCCTAGGATTACTCCACTTAATGTGGACAATTTTATTTATTTAATTTAGGCAAATTATTATATTTTAAAATAAAAAAGGAGTGGAAATATAAATAATTTAATGATATATATGAGGGATGTGGTTGAATTTAAATGTTAAATAAAATGATATGAGAAAAAAAATAAAAATAAAATACATAACAATAAACACTAACTTATCCAAATAATTCCATGTAATATAATAATAGTACATTCTTATATACTATTTTTAATTATTTATAATGCAATATGATAATATTTAACAATCAAAGTCATAAAAAATAAAAAAATAAAAAAACTTAAAACACAAAACTAAATTCCATCAACCAAAATAGAGTTCTAAAGAATACAAAACTTTATCAAGCTATAATAGAGATGCAAAAAAAAAAAAAAAAAATCCACCAAATAATTGAGGGAGAAAGAGTGGAAAATAACCACTTTTTTTTTGTGAGAGAAAATTATGTAAAGAATGGGAGAGTGAATGACAAATTTATACTAAGAGGATGATAATAAAAAGAAACAAAATAAAGGAAGATAAAAGGAAAGAGGAAGAGTGATATCAAGGTAGAATATTTGGGAAGATGAAAAGGTAAGAGAAGGAGAAAGATTGGAGAAAGTGTAAATGTTAAAAAAAAATAAGTACAGTTTGATGAGCACAATTTTCTTTTATTTGAATTTAAGTAAAATATTTTATTTTTCATTTTTTAAAACAAAAAGAGAGAGAAAATATAAATAATTTGATGATAAGGAGGATGTGGTTGAATTTCAATATTGAGTAAAATAGAAGAGAAGAAAAAATAAGAAAAATTAAAAGATATAACAATTTGTGAGGATACTTCCCCAATTAATCGGATTTATCCGCTTTGGGGAGCCAGTCCCTCACGGTTTATCGGCTCAAGCGACATAGGAGCGTACGGATCTTCACCCTCTGGGGGCTTTACACCATGGTCGCTCCAGAAGCTTATAAACCATGTGTAGTGGTACACACATGGTCGCTCCAGAAGCTTATAAACCATGTGTGGGAGGGAACTCTTGCCGATGTGAGACTGCGGTGTAAAGCCCCCAGAGGGTGAAGATCCGTACGCTCCTATGTCGCTTGAGCCGATAAACCGTGAGGGACTGGCTCTCCAAAGCGGATAAATCCGATTAATTGGGGAAGTATCCTCACACAATTAACACTAAATTATCTAAATTATGCTATGTAATGAAATACTATTTTATTTTTATCTACTATCTTTAATTTTTTATAATGTAATTGGATAAAATTTAACAATCAAAGAGCATAATAATAATAATAATAATAATAATAATAATAATAATAATAATAATAATAATAACTTAAAACACAAAACTAAATCGTATCAACCTAAATTAGAGTTCTTAAAAACACAAAAATTTATCAACCTACAGCGGAGATGCAATAAAAAATAAAAATCCACCAAAACATTGAGAGAGAGAGAGAGAGAGAGAGAGAGAGAGAGAGAGAGAGAGAGAGAGAAAACCTTTTTGTGAGAGAAAACTATGCAAAGAATGGAAAAGAGTGACAAATTTATAGTAAGAGAGAATGGATAAGAAGAGACAAATAAAGGAAGATGAAGGGAAAGATAAGTAGCAATATTAAAGTAGAGGGTAGTGGGGAGATGAAAAGGTAAGGGAAGAAGAAATGTTGAAAAAAGTGTAAATATTTAATGTAAAAAAAATTATAGGAAAATTGGAAATAAAAAAGAAATATATATATAGATGTTAAAACCGACAAATATGAATATGTTAAGTCTATAATCTATTTATATATATTTTTTAAAATAGGAATAAATAATAAATAATAATTATGTGGTGAATGACGTGGCGATGAGGTGACACAACAGAAGCTCAGCGGCAATAAATATCACGCTTCAACTTTTAGTAATATATAGATATAGATTGATGTGAAAATTTCTATCTTAATTTTCTTTTAGTTAAATTTGACTTTGCTAGTTTGCTTGTAAAGGTTGAAACTATTAGGTGATTCATGTAATGCCTCAAAAATTCAAATTCAAAAAAGTCCATATTTAACCTACATTATAGTGGGATTCAATTAGCTTAGCTAGTAAAGTCTCTGATGATTGAACAAGAGATCTGGGTCTGATGATAAAGAACTATCATCAGAAGTGGACGTTATAGATTGAAACTCTCTCTTTCAAAAAAAAAAAACAAAAAAACAAAAAGAACCTACATTATAAAATCCCAAAGTAAATTTCATCTCACAAGCAACACATAGTACCCAATCTAACCTCCAAAATAAACAAATGACCTAAATTGCATAGGTTTGAATATAAACCAGAGTCTCAATTAACTCCTCACGGAAGTAAACTTTTTACATAAAAAAGAAAACTTAAAATTCTAACTCAAGGAAATTCTTATAGAACAACTATGTGATCGAAATCTCAATAGCAATCCACCTTCAGCAAAACGTTCACTTCCTAGCAACTTCTTATGACTATGAATCTAAGCAGCTCATCAGACAAAAAGACGAAGAAAGAGGAACAAGTAATGAGCTAAAAACCCAATAAGTGGTAATTTGCACACTACCATTGAAGGGGTAACAAAAAAGTATTAGATTTGTATGTGTTGGGGATAGAACATCTTGAGAAGACTCCAATTGAGTAGTTAATATAATATATAAGAACAAAACTTGATCCAAAAGGTTAAGCAAATGACTTTTGATCCAATTATGTTATTTATATTAATCGCTCGTTACTATCCAATGGGGGATTTCATTATTTAACTAATCACACTACTCACACGTGAATATTACAATAGTATAGAACAAGAATAAATAAAAAATGAATAAGGGCTGCTAGAAATAAATTAATTTAATAGATCTCAAACATAAACATTTAGGCACAATAAGGAAAACATGACAACTGTGTATTAGCCCTACAGCAATGATCACAACCATGTATCACAACAATAATAATTGCAACCAAATTCCCAATATCTGCCATGCATTCTGCCTCCACATATAATACTCCAATCTCCATAACACCAATTACATATTCTGGATCATGGCCCACGTATTTCCTCCATGGATGGGGTCACCTTATTTTAAGGGTATGGGAGTGGAATTGTCTAATTAAAATAAGCTTAGCTCTACCTCTCTGTCACCATTCTTTGTCTAATTTTATTATACACATCATGTTTTATGGTTTTTTCTTTCGTTATTGATTGAGAGTTTCAGTGTCAATGTGGTTTTTGGGAAGAGTTGAGAGAGAGAGATAAGTTTTGTCTATCTGGTTTTATTTTTTTGATTAATATTGATTGTTTGATATGCTTTTTGAGGTTGACAATGTGCTATACCTGTGGGTTTGCTCTGGTTTTGAAGGCAGGAAGGTGATGAAATTTTGGGAGGGATAGATGAGCTTGCAGGTGGAAGTTTTTAGATTCAATAATGAATCCTATTCCATCCCCTTATTTTATTTCATTTAAATCAGATAGAAACTTTGCTTGACCCTCGTTCTAGAAAGTATGTACGATTAGACTTTTGACCAATCTTAAACACCCGTTACACCTAACTCTTATCTTATGTATAAATACTTCTTCATACATGTTCCTAAAGAGAGACTAAATGTTTGTAAAAAACATCTCAAACCACATAAAATTTATGTATAATTTCAGCAAAAAAAAAAAATAATTTATGTATAATTTTTCTATACAAACAAACTATAGCACCTCAAGTTCTTTATGTATAATTTATTCTCCTCAATAAAAATTTATTTATAAACACAATAAAATTTGAGGACAATTATTATTTATTTATTAACTTTCATTTACAAGGACAATTTTGACTTTGAATAAAATAAATAAATTAACACAACTCTCCTAAGTTCAATATTTGTATCCACTCTATTTTCCATTTAAAATGTTAAAAATCTCATATGTTGAATCTCACTTATTAAAGGAGAGTTTCGTTTCACACGTAAGGCAGAGTTAATAGTTTAATAATTAAATTCATCTTCCTAAAAATTTAAACTTTTGGAGAATTGGTAATTTACCAAGCCCACCATGACTCCACCTCCACCTCCACCACAACACCAACACCACACTCCTCAATGGCCATAATAATGTCTAATGAATGAGCCGATATTGTCACTCTCAAATGGAAAACTCTAGTGACACACCCAAATTCATAGAAAGCTTACATGTCAACTTGTAATTGGTGCACCAAATCCACTTTTTCATTAATACTATTGGTGGCCTCTTGTGTAAGTGTTGTAATCCAATCACATGTTGACACTTAAGAATGTTATAAAATTTTATGTGAACTTGGGTGTGTTCGTAGGTGGACTGCTCTCAAACCATAAATCCAAACTCAAACACACAAGTTTGTGCCATTCATATACACAAATTTTGAGTGCAAATTAATGAGATAGGTGCAATTGCATATTTAG
This sequence comes from Castanea sativa, assembly GCF_040712315.1. NCBI lineage: Eukaryota > Viridiplantae > Streptophyta > Magnoliopsida > Fagales > Fagaceae > Castanea > Castanea sativa. Next base: position 7,430,637 of record NC_134019.1, on the reverse strand, counting down.
CTACATTATGTTCCATATACATATTTGTCACATAGTGATGAATTTCGTTCCATTTTGCCAAGAACAGCTGAAATTTTTTATTCTAATTAGTAATTAATTGGTATGAATCACCTCTCTATTCTATTTTGTTTTAAATTCTGATCATATCACCCGTTGCGGTCAATTCCACCAAATTTTTGCTTGATATGGTGATTTCAGTCGGTATGTAAACGAATCATAATTTTTTTCCCTAAACCTTTTATTTATTTATTACTTTACTTACATATGATATTTTATTTTTTGTAATGATGATATTGAGAATGTACATTAATTTATTTTGAATTAATAATTTGATATGGTATAATATTATTCAATGTGGACTTAGGTATATATGTAACTTTAACAAAACCTCAAAATTAACATTATGCCGAAATAGGCTGACACCCAAATGTTCAATACCAATAGACAAACTGTAATTGTATCCAAAATAGTACTCAAAACATTGATTTGTCACATACCACCTTGTGACATTGATATAACAGTGTACCTCTCATGCAGCATGCGCTCAAAAATCATGTGGGTATGTGCTGCGCTAGCTAGGGATCGAACATCCACACACCATACTAATTAGAAAATGTTCTTATCATTGGTGTACAATGCACACGTCTCTTCGTGATTCAAGTTCCTTGAATTAGTTTCACATGCTCTCATCCTCGTTACAATGAATAAGTCTTGGAAAATGCACGTAGAAGTTTTGCATTAACTACAAAATGACTTTCTAAGTTCCTAGACTGCTCTATATAAAGCCTTCTGTTATTGTATGTTTTAAGGAGCAGAGAATTAGATTAACAAAAACAGGAACATTTTGGACTTAAAGGGTTGCATCCAAAGCACAAAGAACCGTGAAAAAAAAAACTAGCATACGTAATGTCAGACTCAGAAAATAAAGCGGCTACAATAGCCAAGTGTGCTGTTGCTGTTTTTGGTGCAGCGATTGCCATATGTGGTCTCCTATCTGGCTCATCAGCATCTACCACAAACAGGAACACCATGAAAGCACCGGGTAGCAATCATCGCATATTCAGAGATGATTTTGAGAGAGACCCAGCAGCCTACTTTCGCAACCTGCGCAAGTAGTAGTAATAAACTTTTTCAGTTTTCTATATGCAAAAAAGTTATCAATAATGCTTAGTAGTAATAAACCTTTTCAGTTTTCTATTATTATTGCTGTTTTCATTGTTATATTCTCTGGTTAATTTTTTCCTTTTTCTTTTACTTTTTTTTTTTTTTTTTGTTGATCTTAAATTTATAGTGTTGATTAATGTCTGCTTGCTAAATTGAAATCTAAGTTTAGCATCAGCGTTTATGAAAATAAAATAATTCCCCATGGTGGAATCTGATGGCCCATACCCTAATATGGATAAGTAACGTGACATGTACTGACAACTTTAAATCATTGAACAGAAAAGAGAGGAAAAAAATATCCAATTTGATTGGCTTTGCATGTCCATGACCATGAGTATAATATTGTCTTCATGAGTATCTTTTGCATAGTTCTTTTGCAATGAAATTATATATGGTGACACTGATTCAAATGCAGGGCCGCCGACAAAAGGAAGTTTCATCATAATTAACATTTAAGACTTTCAACATAAATAAAATAAATACTAATAATAGTTATAATAATAATTAAGATTTGGAACTATTTAGGTCCTTAGTCCTTACTGCTTAGATGAGGCTGAACAAGTACTTCAAATAAACAAGAAAATGATTTTGAAGCTCTTATCAACCAACCATTACACATTTTGTATTTTCTCTTTTTAATCAAAATTGCAAAAAAACCCACTTTTACAATTAATCGCACCATGCATATTGATAATTTAGCCGGTTGATACTTGAAACTTGAGAGACCAATGATGGTATATATTACTTCTTCTGCAGTATTGCCAAAATCTCATTCTCAACGCGATGGTATTCCTGGATCCTTAATTTACTTCATAATGTCATATTTCAGTTTAATTTATCCAAGCAAGGGTACACAAAAGATTCATATTTCTAATGCATTCCCATAATTCTCTTCTCTTTCTATTGCCTTCACGAGCTGCCCCTTTAGCTTCACGTTTGTCAGCCCGCTCACTATCTGGCTCATCCCTTAACAAAGCTGCAAAACAGCATGACAAATTCTCAGTTCCAACCAGTCATTCTAAGTAACATTATCTATCACAACAAAGTTGTGACATTGAAAAATGCTAGAAACACAAATGTTTTCACAAAATTTTTTACAAACTATTGATGTGACGAGTATTTATTGGTAAATAAAAAAAATGATGTTAGTGGTAGATCCAAATGAAAACTAATAAAAAGTTATCTATAAAAACAATTTATAAAAATATTATAAAATAATTTGTAATTGTAACGTTACTTTTTAACATTTGGTTAAGAGCTTCGGGAAAGTAAATTACGTCTCCTCCAATTTTGGATTCAGCATTTTGACATGCACTGGCTTTTGCTTTTGCGTGGTAAATTTTCCTTTTGTGCACGTGTATTTAATTTTTTTTTTTTTTTTGGCTCCGCTGCTGCCCAAGAAAGAAACTTATTTCAAGATTCAATTAGTTTATTTCTACCACTGCTGCAGGTTCCACTTTGGCTTTTTATTTTTTGTTCTAGAATCACTACTTTATGGGTCACATTCATTGGTTTTTGCTCTTTTTTATTTTATTTGGTTATTGCCGGTCTCACCCTACCTTTTTTTTTTTTTTTGCTACAATAATTTTAACAAAAGAACAATCAACTTAATTTATTTAGATCCTCAACAAAAAAAAAAAAAAAAAAATTATTTAGTTTTTATCTATAATATTTTTAGAAAAATACTAAATATATAAGTTTATTCAAACAAACACTTAAAGGTCTGTTTGAGAATTACTTATTTTGATAAAATTGAAAACTTTTTACTTAAAGTATATAGAAAAAAAAAGCTAACTGATTTTTGGGGCAATGAGACCCATTTTAGGAGCAAAAATAAGCTAAAAAGTAAAATAAACTAAAATTTTCTTAAATCCCAAATGCAACCTTAATCTAATTTTTTTCAAAATCAAGATCAAGAAAGGGTCATAGTGAATTGGAATTAACCACACATAAGACAATGGTGCATATGTTTCATGTAATATTTTAAGGCAGTTAAAGTCACCAGTTAGGAACCTCAATTGCCTTGTATCATTTACACAGACCTCAATTGCATTGTATCATTTACACATGTAATGTTGCTGTTGTAGCAGGTAGTTTAGTTACCATTGGACTAATTAGTTGATTAGGAGTTAGTTAGGCAAGTGGTTACTTAGCTAACTAACGACTAACATTCTATTGGTTGTTAAGCAAGGACTACTTACAAGTATAAAGGGATAAGAACTGAATGTATAATTCTTTGATGAACAATATTGTTAGACAATCTTCTCTCTCTCTCTGTATGGAGGCCTAGGTCCCCTTAAAGTGACCTACACAATTCTCTTTTCGCCAATTCTATAATCAGATTCTCAACATTTGATGTCAGAGCCAACCACCACTTCGATTAATTGGGGCGTGGCTCATTGAGTATGGGATAAAAAAAAGTTGTGGTTTTGTGGTCGGATCCTGGAAGGAGCAACTTAGAGGCTAGATTAATATTACTGATAGGTGAGTGGAGCCACCAAAAGAGAAAGGGCTACCATCGAGTTAGTGTCGATAGAGTGAGCCGTTGTGGACGTCGGCTGTGGAGCGTGGTGGTATGTTATGATCTTAGTGTCTCACATTGATTAAGTGTAAGCTTAATTATGTGTTTATAAGCTCTTAGGCACCCTCCCCTTACAAGCAGGTTTTCAAAGGTGAGTTTTACCCATAGGTCCCTAACATCACCCCTAACTCAATATTCCTACTAATTTTATTAATTCAATCTTCATTCACTTTTCATTTAAAGGTAATATTTGTTGCAAACAAACTGTTACACACAGTTTTACACACATCTTATTTTTGAACTAAAACCGTGATTTCATTTATTTTACTTTTTTCTTCCAAGCTATCAAATCCTAAGCTAACTGCCAACCGAAAGAAAAAGGCTACAAATCCAAAGATGTTCCGTGCGCTAAGTGTGGTATGTACAAAACTTGACCTTAACCTATTCCGATAATTAAGAGATAAACACTACAAAATAAATTAGGATCAACTAAGAAATCCTTGACCTCAACAAATTTCTTTGATGAGTTTATTCAAATAAACAACTGCTCCTTTTATACAAGATAACCCCTGCATTTTAGGAACAACATATCCTAATAAAACTCAAAGACTAGCTCCACTAGCCATTACAACCCAAACACTTGATTAACAAATTCCCTTATCCTACTAAATGCAAATACAAATGCAATAGATCCGAACATTGTGCAACAACTTATTCGGATACTAATTTTTTTTTTTTGAGCAAATACTAAAATTAATTAAAAATTCAAATATTTTGCAGCAAGCATAACACTAACATCCACAACAGAAGCTCCACTTATTTTGCACGTAAGAAAGTGCAAAGTTTATTGCCAATTCTAGCCAGTCTTCACAATGAGTGTAGCAGCACTTGAATTCCATGTTGTGGGCGAAGGGTAAAATTCTGAATTGGTGAGTGGACATAGGTTGGGGATAGGGTGAAGGCAAAGCGCTGTAGAATCATTGAAAGAGCAATCTTTGCTTCATTGGTGGCAAAGTTCATGCCCACACAAATCCGAGGTCCCATTCCAAATGGAAAATAAGCAGCTATGTTGTTGTTAGTAGCCTTGGCAACACCTTCTGAGAATCTCTCAGGTTTGAAAAGATGCACGTCCTCTCCCCATATTTGAGGGTCATGATGAATTGCAAGAGGTGCAATGTACAACAATAGATTAGCTGGAAGAACGAGCTTCCCTAGTCTAGTTTCCCTTTCAACTTTTCTTAGTATTGAAAGTGCAGGAGTATATAGCCTCAAACTCTCATTGATGATCATGCTTATCTGCATATGAAAGAATGTCGGAAAAATTAGAATTTAAGATTTGCAGTGTTAAAAATCTTATTAGTGTCTCTCTGTCTCTCTAGAAAGTTTTCTCTCCTATCGTTGTCCACACTTGGTAAAAACACCATCTATATTTCTATATTTTTCTACAAGCTGTTCTGAGCTAAAAAAATTACCACCATTGATTTTTTTGGAAGTTTGGATAAGAAAAATTTACTAACAACAAAAGAGGAATTTAGAAGCTTTGAAATCGCTGGCTTTACCGACTTGAAGCAAGAATTAAAAGGGGGAGATGGTGCCTATGTGTGTGAACCAAGTGAATGAGTGATAATAGCGAGTGTATAGGTGTCCAGAGACTGAGGTGTGTGTGCAAGTGTTTCATTGAGTGAGTGAGTTTTCATATAAACACTTAAGTGTGTTCAGGGTGTTAAAGTGATATAGAACAAGAAATTGATATGATTTTCAGAATTTCTTACAGTCTTGAGTTTTGTGATGCCATCAGGATTTGGATTTTTTTGGCCAAAAATTTCGAGCACCTCCTTTCTTGCTTTTTCTTGCCAATCAGTGTGGATTGCTAGGAGAAATACAGTCCACGCAAGCAAAGTAGTAGTGGTTTCTTGTCCAGCAATGTAAAATGTCTTACACTCATCCACCATATCTTGTACTGAAATCTTTCGGCTAGGATTGGCATCACGATGAGCCTTTAAAAGTATTTCAAGAAAATCATCCCCAACACTGCTGCCAACCGCTCTAGTTGTTACCTTCCTTTCTCTTTTCTTAATCATCTCTAATATAGACTGGCGTATACCTTTTTCAAGCTTCTCCGATTCAATTTCATCATTTGTTCTATAAATTTTACTGTAAAAAAAGACAAATGCTTAGTGTTTAACTAAAAGGACTTTATCTGATGGTAGGAAACCCAAGTTTACAAGGACTTTACCTGACGCCGGGAAACCTGTGTATATAACCATTGGTGGCTGTTATCGAGGCGAGTTTCATCAACATCTGAAAAATGTTCTTCCCTTCTACGTAACTACTCCCAAAAGCAGTCTTGGAAATTACTTCTGATGTAAATACTCTAAATTCTTCAAATATCTCGATCTCTTTGCCTTCTTGATGTTTCCACCGTTCTAGCATTTCCTCCACACTTGTGATCACCGTTGGAATCATATTCTGCATTCAAAAGTGAGCCACTTCTTACAATTCAAACTAAGTTATTAATAATTTTAATGAGCTAGTTTGTTATTGAGTTTAGTTATATTTAAAAATAATACCTATTTATAGGAAAAAGAGAATGTTCAAAACTGTACAAATTACCATGGAATTAAACTTTTGAGCCATACTATAGAACTTTGGGAAAGAGTGATTGAACATAGGTTAAGACATGAAATAACAATATCAGAGAATCAATTTGGTTTCATGCTATGACGATCTACCATAGAAGCTATAGACAACTAATGGAAAAATATAAAGAGACTTGTAAAGATCTTCATATGGTTTTCATTAATTTATAAGCTTAATCATATGATTATAAAATCTGGGGCACTTTCCCTTATAAGTCGGTTTTCAAGGTGAGCTCTACATACTCATGGCTTCTTAACATCTAGAATTAGCTAGAGTCAACCACCATGTCGAGTAATCAGATGCAGCTTATTGAGTATGTGATTAAATGAGTTGTGGTTTTGTGAAAGGGTCTTGAAGGGGGTGGCCTAAAGGCTAATGTGACTACGGGTGTGTTTGGATACTATTTATTTGCTGAAAACTTATTACAAAAAATACTGTAACAAATTATTTTTTAAACAACCAAAACACTATTCATGCCTTTTGTGCAACTTGACTGGTCCATGAACAGTGCCATGGGACTAGCCAAACGCATACATTGAAGAAGCAGTACACAAACGCACACAACATGTGTATGAGAGAGAGAGAGAGAGAGAGAGAGAGAGAGAGAGAGAGAGAGAGAGAGAGAGAGAGAGAGTTTATCAACAACAAAAAAGTGAGAGAAAGAAAAAGCTATTGTAATTATTTTTTGTCATACGTGGAGGAGGCAGGTTAGGAGAAATGGTTTTTTTTTTAATAATAAATTTAGCTAAAAGTTAGGAGTTTAAAGAAAATGTGAAAGAGAGAGTAAGAAAGAAAGAAAAAAGCTAAAAAGAATAGAAGGCAGAAAGGTGGTCAGAAAAACTTTTTTAAAATTTAGCTAAAATTTAGGAGTTTTTAAATTAGTAATTTTACATATCTAATTATACTATTTAAACCATCTAGGTAGATGAATTAAAGAGTACTTTGATCATAAAAAATTAAGAGTCCAATAGGAGTCCAAATCAAGGAAGCTCATCCAATAGTAGTATAGAATAAAAAGAGTTCTAATTTAAAAAAAAAAGAAAATGGTGGGGTTGTTTTGAAGACTTGGGTTAGTAGGAGAGTCATCTTATTTTGTAGGCAATGTTATAGTAGAATTATAAATAAATTTTTATTAGGTTGTTCCTTAGTTTTGTCTTTATTTAAACTTAAGAGTATATGAGTATTTTTTTAATCAACAATATATTTATCTCAAACAAAAAAAAGCTCCTTAGATAGTAGAATATATGTGTAACTAAGAGAGGGTTTGGATTGGGCTAAAACGCACTCGTTTGCGTTTCAGCCTTTTTTTTTCTTCTGGGACGCGCACCATTCACTGTTCATTGGCCATGAATAGTGATTTTAGGCCAATGAACAGCCTAAAATGCAGTATTTTTTGCATATTAAAAAATTATTTTACTACAGTGTTTTTCAGTTTTCAATTTTCAGCTGTATCCAAATGGACCCTCAAATATGATTTTAAATAAAATAGAATATAAGAAAAGAATATATATTGACCCTAGCTAATTGGTTGAAAATTTGTAGTAGACTCAAAATTTTGAGACTAGGGCTTTGTTTGTTGTTGTTGTCATTATTGCTGTAAACTTATATATAAAAAATTAAACTTGTTTTTCAAAGCCAATAAGAGATTACTTTCAGGCTCTCGGCATGGAAGGCATGATTGGCCAATTTTTTCATCTTTGTCCATTTTTCACCTTCAGATACTGAAAGCCCATCTCCAAAGAGCCTCTTCATGTAGCCTTTAGCCTCTTCCTTCGGATAAGCACTGTCTCTATTGTTCAGTATCTCTTTGATAAGCTGTGGTTCTGTAATGACCAGTTGAGGTTGAGTGCCATACCATTGAAGATAAATCTTCCCTGCACCGAAGAGAGAGGGGAATGTAAGAAAATGAAAAATGATCAAGTTTAGTAAAATAAACGTTGGAGGGTTTTTTTTTTTTTTTTTTTTTTTGTTACCATATTTGTTGACCCATGAGTGAACATGAGGCTGAACTTTGGACATCATGTCATGTGATAAACCCATAGGCTTGTTCTTGGCTTCATTTTTCATGTTCAAAATGTCATTGTTGCTTCCATGGAGGAATCTGTAAGAAGGACCTGTGATTCCCTGTAAACGCATTTGATGTTGTATGCGAATAGGATTCCACCATAGTCTGTGAACGAACCGGATTAGAGCCAAGACAAAGTAGAGACAGAGAGAGCTTGAAAGAAAGATTGCAAAGATTTCAATAGCACCCATTTTTTCTGCTTCCATGAAACTTTTTGGAACTTCACTACAGAAATCAGTATATGATTTTCCTCAATTAATGTAAGTTTCAAAGCCGGTGTGTGATGGAATATATGGTGGGAGAGAAACGAGAGTGTTATAGTTGCAGATTAGATTGAAGTTGTGCTACCAATAGTTGCAGATTAGATTGAAGTTGTGCTACCAAACACACTGATGTGTGAATGTTAGTTGTAACTTCGTGGAGGCTCAAATCCATTATAACTCTAGAAAGATATGTAGTTGATCGAGAGAGAGAAGGAAAGGATTTAAGGATGCGAATTCTTTTATTGACGGAAGAGATAGAGATGTCAATTGCAAACATCTACTACTGTCTCATCACGTGGTACTCACTGGTAAAAGGATGGGGTTACTTCTGTACTTTTATTGTGTGGGTCTCAGCTCCATTTCTACGTGTTCCCATTTTTTGTTTTTTTGCTGTGCTGTCGGTGTTCTCAAAGTATTCATACCACCGTCACGAAAGAGAGCATCCGCGTTCGCTGGGTCATAAATTTCTTTCATTTTGCACCTTTTAACAGGTATTTTAGGGTTGGTTTAGTAAATAATATATATATAAAACTAAGAGAAAGTCTAATTAAATTTTAAATTTAAGTTCAATTTTATGCTACTTACCCTATTTAATTTTTTTAAATTTTTTTTATGCCAAGTGAATTATTGAATGCAAAAATGAAAATTTTAAAAAATAATTAGATTCTAAATTGAAGTTCAATTTTGTGTCACATATCCTATCTAACCTTTTAATCTTGTAGCAACTGAATTATTTGATACAAAAATTGAAGAGTTCAAATTCAATTAAGATTTTAAATTATATATATATATATATATATATATATATATATATATATATTAAAAATCTATGACTTAAAAATGTGTAAGTTGTAATTCTTACACTAGGTATAATTTGAATTTATATATGTGTATAATTGTGGTTTTTTTGATTGTACTAGTGCATATGCACATAATTATACACTAGTGTAAGGTCACAATTTGCACCCGAACCCAACAACATGGAGGGTGCAGGCCCAAAAAGCCCTATACAATGAAATTTGTAGTGTGTGGGCTTGAAACCTAAGTTCTATGGATGTTGGATAATAAAAATGATGGGCTAGATCCCCAATTTACGTGCGGTGAACTGATTATGTAATAGAAACTCTCCTCGGACGTAAGCCGATGATGACTTGTATTGTTTTTCCTTGTTTTAAAATAGATTACAACTAAAGGTGGTATGTACAGTATTTTTTCTCTTTCTTCTCCGATCCCCTTGCTTGAATGCATTTCTCTTCCTTTTATATCATCATTCTTCTTCTCTCTATCTTCCACGTATGGCTCAGATCACCAATCTAGATACTTGCCCATCCACCACCCTCTTGAAATCTTCAAACAATAGCTGTAAGACTGATCATTACTGTTCAGAAGTTATTTCTTTATTAATGCGGCCAGAGTGGTAAGTGCAGAGTCTTTAATGCGGTGGTAGCAGGTTTCGCTAAGATATTTCTCATTCACCCTTTCTCTCTGCATCCTTGTGGAACACATCTTCACCCACCAGACCTCCTAGAATCTCCTTACAAACATCATGGCGTACAGTATAGTCTTCACTTCATATAACTGAGGAGATGCCCATCCTTGGACTATTTTCACCAACCTCTTTTGCAACAATTTGTTTACGGGCCTTTAAATTCGGTATAATTATTACCACTAAACCCTCCTCGGACAAGTTAATACCCTCGGATTAAGCCCAAGGCCCAAGAACATATTCTGACTCTTATGCCCCCACAACTAGTTTTCTTGTAAATTTAGAGAAGTTTATTTGTAATAAGAAAGTTTCAATGTATTTGTTTCAATGTTAATTGTAATTTTTAGTGTAATCAAGGATGAAATCAAGATCCATTGAGTGAAATAAAGTAATTTAAATATTTTTAGAAAGAAAAGGGATTGAGATTTATGCAATTGCACTGTGCAATTAATCCCCTCCCTCCCACAACATGTATTTACTACTTTTCATTTTTTTATTCAATAGTTGAGATTTGAAATTTTTATTTTTTGGCAATTTTAATTCTCAGTCATTCATAAAATTGCATAAGTTGTAATAGCAACTTGATCCCAATCCAAAGAAAAGATTGACTGAGTAAGCCCTCTCTCACTCTAACTACAAATTTTCTCTTCTCATCAGGCACAACACATGACACAACAAAAAGTGTTCACATTTTCCCTTCTCTCTCCCTCTCTGATCAGAGCTCAATCTCTTCTCTTATCTTCTCTGTTTTGATTGGAAAATATTAACCTCTCCATCAAGGTAAGCTTAGAGTTATCATGTAAATTTTGGGGCCTGTTTGGTATCCCACCCCAAACTCATATTTTTACATTTTAAACAACTTTACACACTTTTTCACCCACACAAATTTTAAAAAACTATAAAAATCTTATCTTAAACTACTTTACAAAACACCCCTTGATGTTTCGGTATTTTCTAGGAGTTTTGACCTTTTGTAGTTGCTTCTTTGTGTAGATGAATTATTTTGATTTTTTTTTTCATGTGGGTTCTAGAAAGTTTTTAGTTTTATTTTTTTAATGCTATATATGTTTGATGGTGATGTTGTATGCTATTAGAGCCAAGACAAAGTAGAGACACAGAGAGAGTTTGAAAGAAAGATATGCAAAGATTTCAACATGAAGTACGTAGAACGTGATACCAAACTCACTGATGTCTAAATGTTAGCTGGAACAATTAGGAGGCTCAAGTTGCTCAACTCCATTATTACTCCAAAAGGACATGTTAATAATGTTGGTTGAAACAGTGAGATATCGAGAAGGAAAAGATGTGAATTGTTTAACTGTAGATGTTTCACGTGATTACAGGATCGACTATATTTAACTAATCAATACACTTCTAGAGTAGTGTTTTTGGGTCGACCCAGCTCCATTTGTCCTTGTTTCCCACATTTTTTGTTTGCTCCTTTGAAATTTTCCATAAACAGAGGGAAACAAGATTATATATAATCCAAAACTTTCCAAAAATATTTACCGGCCCCCCTTAAGATTTTGTAGGAAATAATACTAGATTATTGCTCCTAAAATGTAAAGCTTTTCAAATTGATTTAGAAAACCTCAAGAAAAATTAGAAAAACTTTTCCAAAAATATGCGTTTGTCACGTTTTTTTAACCCATAACCTCTCCAAATACAAACAATGAAATAAAGAGATAACTTAAAAACTTTTCCATGTAAAAAATATCCCTTCAAAATTAGGATTCTATGCAGTGCAACTGAGGACGTGAATCCCTTCAAAATTAGGCTTCTTTCCAACATCATCTTATTTTTTTTAATTAAAAAGTATCTAATTGTTTACGGCTTGCTTGCACTATTAACTTACCTTATTTTATTTTATATTAAATTATTCTACTTTATTTTATATCCTGATATAATAACAGTGTTTTTGCATATATATATATATATATATATATATATATATATATTTATATATACTTGTTGCTAATCCGTGTGATGCACGGAATAGTCATACAAAAACTTTAAATTTTTATTTTGTTTAAAGTTATGATCAATTGAAAATAAAAGTTACAATTTAATAGGAAAACAAATTCTAATACCAATAATGCATGATAAGTCCGACACTAAGAATAATTTGGTATTCTTTGCTATCAGTAATAATTTGTTATACCTAAAATTTATGCTAAACATGAAATTAATAATTATTCCTAATACTTGAAAATCATATGCAATAGGAATAATAAAAAAAAAAAATAAAGAAATTGTTAACAAACCTAGAGTGGTAGTAATTAAGTTTGCAGTTGTTTATCTAAAATTGAGAGTAGGACCTCCATAATAAGTATTGTTAAGTTATTAATTTTTTTGAGAGATAAGTTATTAATATGTAATAGAAAATAATGTAGATAATATAATATAACTCAACTTATTTAATAATTTCAAAAAAGTATATCAAAACCACTGAAAAGTAAGTGACATGAGGTTGGGAAAGTAGTTCGTAAAAAAAAGTTTTAAATTCCTCATACTTTTCAAATTGCTCAAGTCCATTAATTCCGTTTTTCCCTTCTATTTTTTTTTTCCTTCTCTTCCGTTTTCAAATTCTCTCATCTTTATCATTTTGGAGTTTATTTTATTTTATTATTTTGTTTTTTTAACATCTATCATCCAAAAAAAAGTTTTAATTTCCTCATACTTTTCAAATTGCTCAACGGCACAAGTACATTCCGTTTTTCCCTGCTTCTTCTTCTAATTTTTTTTCTTCTCCACCTTTTTCAAATTCTCTCATTTTTATCTCTTTGTTATTTATTTTTTATTTTTTACTTCAATCTTGAATTGCTCTCATCCACACATTTATTTATTTTACTTTCAGAATGCCTTATCTTTTTATTTTCCCAATCCTACACAACTGCATTTTATATTTTTACAAAAAATCTTGCAGAACCATTGCGTTTTCACCGTGCTCCTTTCTTTTTCTTATTTTATTTTATTTTATTTTGTCAAAATATTTTGCAGAAGCATTCATCTCAATATTTAATAGATTTCATGGTAGTGATAAGGTGCTGTTCAGGTCTTTTAAAAAAGAAAAAAAGAACATTTCAATGTATCTGTTGATTTGGGGTTTAAGATGGCCGGGTGTAATTTGGCAATTTCATTTAGTGGATTTTTTTCCTTAATAGAATCAATTGATTTTTTTTAAGTCATTAGTTGATGATTTTCACTTATTTCTATGAGTTTTTGATACAAATACTATACTACTTGATATATCCTATTGTCACCCCTATAATTCACCTGTAGTCTTAATTTGTACCCAATTTTTCTTTACCATACATATGAGAAAAGGTATCTGACCTTTAAAGTTGATTTGGCGGCGCTTTGCTGGTTGGCTTCACCGAAAAGAGAAGGCCAATTGCAAATAAGAGAAAAAAACTTTTCTAGAAAATTTTGTTTCAAAGTTTTCAACAGGAAATAAATTTTGGAGAGAGGGGGAAAGAAGTTCATAGAGAGAGATATAAAAATATTTTATATTTATAACTACTGCCCAAGAGAGTGAAACATTGTGTCTAAAGTTATAGGCAGTTGGTTACTTTTTTTATAAAGTTTAACAGGAAATAAGGAATGGTCAACAAAAAGTCAAGCGTTTCGACTATTAGTTATTATATATATATATATATATATATATATATATATATATATATGTTAGGTTCTAAGACCTTAGGGACTAATGTATTAGAACTTCAATGTGTATTGTGTTGGCAAACCATGATAAAAACATTTAGTTTAAGTTTAGACTTGTTCAAAGTTTGGTTTAATGTAAGTTTGGAATCGAGTAGTTGTAGAAAATTACTGTTCTATTTCTGCACGGCTTGATCGATCGAAGAATAGACTCGATCGATCGAGAATCGTGGATCATGAATTTTCTGCAGAATTTTAAGTCGGCCCAAACAGCAGTTCAAGCCCATTTAGGATTAGGGTTTCAGATCTACTTCTCCCACTATACAAAGGAAACTCTAAGCACGTTTTTAAAGGCTTCTAAGAGAGAGAAGAATGTGTCCCTTTTTGTTTTTAGGGTTTATTCCTAAAAGCTCTCTAGAGTCTTGGTTGCTCATATTGCTGTTTGTGTGAATCTCTTGTGAGATCTGAGAGGTGTTTGCCTTCACACAAGCTTAAGATTATCATGAAGGAGATTTCTTCAAAAATTTGATGATCATTTAGCTGCTGTCATAAGAGCTTAAAGATACACAAGCGGGAGTGCTTGTACTTACTAGAGAATCCAAGAAAGAAGGAGTTCGTGGTCTCGGAACTTGTACGTGGTCGTGTCAGTAAGTTTCTACTGGTGGGTAGCAATAGGATGTTAGTGGTCTAAGTCGTTATTGTACAACTTCGATTCTTTCATAGTGGATTCAGGTTTACCTTAAGGATAGCTAGGTTAAATCCTCCCCAGGTCTTTTACCAGTTTGGTTTCCTGGGTCATCACATCATTGTGTTTTTATATTCCGCACTTTACATTGATATGATTATATGATTGTGTTAACCTAGATCTGAAATTTGGACTAAGTAATAACTTGGCTTGTTAACTAGGTTAATCCAATTGTGGTTTAAGAGGTCTAAATAAACTCTACAATATATATATATATATATATATATTGGCCCGTTTCAATTAATGGCCTAAACGCAGGAAATAATCCAACATGGACCAGCTCATTCAAGTAATAGAAACAAAATCTCAAACAATTAATCAAGCCCAATCCCCTTCTTGGCCAACCCCCAAGGTAATGTCCGAACTACCGAGATAAGTCCTAGCTTGGTTCAAAGGTAGTATTCGAGCTACCAAGGTAAGTCCTAACCTAATTCCAAGGTAGTATCCGAACTACCAAGGTAAGTACTATAGAAGATCAACTACACCAAGGAAGCTGTCTGCAAGTTCTAGATAATTCTACAACAACCCCTGCATTAAATGAAGGTCACCTGCCTAGCAACACTACATTTAATGTAGAAGGACAAGCTTGAATAGTAAGAAAAACTCTAGAAGTCCCCATTCATGTTGAAAAACCTACAAAAGAAGAGCCCGATAAGATCAGAAGTTATCTAGGTGGACGCCAAAACAGTAAAAAAGACCTTAGAAATCTCTTTTTCATGATGAAAAATAATAAAAGAAGAGCTCAATAAGGTTAGAAGTTATCCAGGTGGACTAGGACAAAATACGAAGAAGAAGGAGATGACTCATATAAAAGGAAGGGAAGAAAGGGAAAGAATAGAGACCAAATAGAGAAGAGCGTAAGAGATAAAATGACAAAGAAAACACTAGAGAGGGATTCATGTAACATAGCACATTGGAATTAATAAAAAAGACTCTGGTAGTTTACGTGTTCTTGTCCAAATTTCCCATTGTGGATCAATATCAACTCATAAAACAAATTAATTGTAACACGTGTTTTGCTTAGTATCTTAAACCATAGAGTTAGGGGACATGTTCCTACATATATAATAATAATAATAATAATAATAATAATAATAATAATTTCAATTATTGCAAGTTTTTTTTTTATCTTGTAAAGAACAGCTAAAAAGAGTTTAGTGGTTTATGTACGAAAATTACTTTTTAAAGAAGTTGCAGTAGAATTGCTCTATTATCTAAAGAAGTTGAACTTTATCAATAGTTGATGATTTTTATATTTATCTAAATAAAGCCATGTTTAAGATAATCTTAATATATGATTTATTCAAAAAAAAATTTATATATTTTTTTTTATCAACGTATGAGTTTGAGTTTAAGTGCCCGTTTGGTTGGGCTTTTAGGACCCAAAACGTAGCTTTTTCATAAAGTTGGCAGTGGCTGGGCGTTTGGTGAAGCCTAAACGCAAATTTTAGATAAAAGTTGCGTTTTAAGGCAAAGGCATCAACGTTGCATTTTAGATAAAAGTTGCGTTTCTGAAATGGTGGTCTGAAGGTCCATATCTCAAACGCGCATCAACGTTTTCAGCTCAACGGATAGCTGAGACCTAAAATTACCGAATCACCCTCTCATCTCATCTCTCTGCTTCGCTGAAATTTCTGTGTAAGAATTCCTCTCATCTCTTCTCTGCTCTGCCTTCTCCGTGCTGCTACCGATCTCCCTGTGGTAAGTCATCTGTGACTTCTTCTTGTTCTTCCTCTTCTGCTTTCTTCTTCCTCTTCTTCTTCGTCCTCTTCTTCTTCTTCCTCTTCTTCTTCGTCCTCTTCTTCTTCTTCCTCTTCTGCTTTCTTCGTTTTCTCTGATTTGTAATTTTTTTGTTTTAATTTTTTTTTTCTGATCTGAGACAGGAATCTTGAAGGTACGCATTTGATCAAAAAGGCACCAAGCAAGACTGATCTGCTACCAAAATCCACCAGGTACCAACAGTGATCCGAAATTTTTTTTTTTTTTTTTTTTTTTAAGATCTGAAACAGGGTGTATTTGATCTAATTTATTTGTACCTTTTTGAGTTTTTGAGGGTTTGGAGATTTAATGATGACCCATTTGGTTCTTTAGTTGATTGGGTTTTGAAATTTGTTTGTTGATTGGGTGTATTTGATCTAACAATTGAATCATAAAGATATTGCTTCTTATGTGTTTGAGTTGTTCGGTAACCTAACATTTGTAACAGTCATTCTTTTTTCGGGTGGGATGGGGAAAGGGGGCATTTAGTACCATTTAGAACTATGCTTATAAAAAAAAAAAAGTATCGTTTAGTACTATGCTGAAGTATGGAGACATCTTTGGTCATTCTCTATATGGTATGTTTTTTAAGAATTCAAATATTGACCATGAAAGACTTGAAAGATGTAGTAGATCCTAGATAAGTCTTGCGTTTTATGTACTGTGGCACTAATATTGTAATAACATGTATTTTTAGATTAGTTCACATGATTCATTTTATGCAAGGGACCCATTTTCAATATTGCATTGATTGATTCATAAGATCTATGAGAATGATTTATGATATATCAAAAAAAAAAAAAAAGATCTATGAGAATTATTTATGTTTTTTTATTCCATTTCATTTATATTTTTAAAGAGAAATCGATATGGTAGTGTATGATTATTGAAAATTTGAAATTACTAGGGTATGTAGAGGATTTCTTTCATGCTTATCAAGCATCATATAGATTGCTATAATGGTGTCTGTTTCACTTAAAAGACACAACTGATGACGTGCTTTTCTACTATGGCTTTGTCGTGCTAAGGTTTAGTCTAATAGTTATAAGTATATAAGAAAATGATAGACTAGGAAAGTTTGTTGTATTACACTGGAGATACTAGAGGAGGTGGTGATGGTGTCAATTTGAACTTTGTTTGGTGCCTGGTAATGAGATATGTAGGTCAGAGTTTCTCTTAAGAGTTGTTTGGTGCCTGGTTCCAGCCTCTGCCCAGCAGCAGCAGCAGCGGCAGCTGCAGCAGCTGGGGCATGCGTGTGCAGCTACACACGCATGACCCATCAGCAGCAGCAGCATCAGCTGCTGCTGCTGGGCATGACCCATCAGCAGCAGCTGATGATGCTGCATTACACTGGAGATACCAGAGGAGGTGGTGATGGTGTCAATTGGAACTTTGTTTGGTGCCTGGTAATGAGATATGTAGGTCAGAGTTTCTCTTAAGAGTTGTTTGGTGCACAGTTCCGGCCTGCGCCGACGGCAGGCGGCGGCAACGGCGGCGGCGGCGAGGCCGGTAGGGCATATGTGTGCGTTGCACATGCATGACCCATCGGCGAGCGACGGCTGCTACTAAATGCACTGCATAATATACTTCATATATACTCTAGGAATGCACTGCATAATAAAAAATATGAACTAGTTACTTGAGCAAATTGACACATATTTAATTATTTTCACTCATGTATGTGTAAACTTATTTTTTATGTTATTGATTGTGCGTTTTTTGCATTTTTTACAATCTTCTATTTTTTGCATTTCTTATGGTTGGTTAACTTTATAGATGGGAAAAAATACCACTTCCAACCCCGATGTAAAAAAGGCTAGAGCAGATTGGGATATTAATCCATCGTGGACAACTACTTTTTGTAACCTTTGTGTGGAACAAATTCAAGCCGGGAATAGAACAAAAGGTGCTGCCTTTAGACCCGAAGGTTGGTTCAATTTGGTGACCAAATTTTGTGAGGAGACCGGTCAAAACTATGATAAGGACCAATTAAAAAGTAGGTGGGATGTATTAAAAGGTGATTGGAGAGTGTGGGAAAAATTGAGGAATCTTGACACAGGTTTAGGTTGGGATGCAGTGAAGGGAACGATTGCCGCTCCTGATTGTTGGTGGGACTTGAAGTTGAAGGTGAGTTGAGTATTTTATTAATATGTAGTTAGTTGGAGATAGTTTTTTTTTTTTTAATTTTTTTATGGCATTCTTATATGAGTGAAATTACAATTACATTTTGTAGGAATTACCCAAAGCTAAAAAATTCTGAGAGAAAGGTCCACAGAATCTAGAACAACTTGAGATAATGTTTAGGGATGTTGCAGCAACTGGGGTAGCTGCATGGACCCCTTCTTCAGGTACATTACCTCCAACAATGCCAAAAGAGGGTGCTGGTGATTCAGATGGTAGCTCCGAATTTAAGGATAACCAATGTGACATGAGTTTAGACATTGGTAGTTTGCAGCAAGGAAATACTAGTCAATCACGTAGTTCAGGACAAAAGCGAGCTAGTGAATCAATACCCTCACAGAAGAAAAAGAAGAAGATAGGAGCTGCAATGTTGGACAATCGTATTAGTGAGTTAATAACTGTATGTCAGAATAGGTCTGAAGGTACTTCTCGAGAGTCACCAAGTTCAATTGATAATGTAATGGCGATTGTGAAAGCACTTCCTGGAGTGGATTTTGCGTTTGTGGTTGAAGCTTCCATTCTCTTTCTAAAAAAGTCACGTAGGGAGATGTTCCTAACTTTTAAGGACCTAGAGTCACAGCTGAAGTGGCTACAAGCAATAATTTATAGGCAGCAGAAGTGACTAACCTGATGTGGTATTAACTATGTTGTATTAGCTTTAAACTAAGTTAGCTATGTTGTATGAACTATGTTGTATTTGCTATGTTGTATTAACTTTAAACTAAGTTATGTGATATTTAGTATTAGCTTTGGACTAATATATGTGTAATGCAAACATATTTGAAATTTTCATTACAGTGTTATGTACTTGATGTTGTGAATTGTCTTGGTATGTTGTAAATTGTCTTGATTGAATATTTGTTATTTTGTTGTGTAGCTGAAACCAATATGGATGATTATAATGGTACTCATGAGAGTGGCCATTTTATGGAACTATTAATGGATGGGGATTACAGAAATTATTGTGATGATCATGATGGTAGTGATTATAACAATGTTGACAATAATAATGATGGTGATAACAATGATGGTGATAACAATGATGGTGATGATGATGATGATGATGATGATGATGAAAGTAGTGACAGTGATGATGACAGTGATAGTGATTCTGACAGTGATGATAGTAATGACAATTCTAACGAGGAGTTTTACCAGCTTGTGACAGTTACCTGTGAAGCAGTTGTGACATATTTCAATAAGTACATTAGTAAGACTCCTTGTCATGATTCTGAACAAACGGGGTGGGATTGGCTGAGACGCTGTATGGAAGGTAATGAGACTTTGTGTTACAATATGTTTTGAATGAGAAAGGAGGTGTTTCATAATTTGTGTCAAGTTTTACAACGTGACTTTGGACTTCAACATTCAAGAAATATAAGGTTAGAAGAGTTAGTGGCAATCTGTTTACTGATACTTGGTCATGGAACATGTAACCGAATGGTTCAAGAATTATTTCAGCATTCGGGTGAAACCATAAGTAGACATTTTGAGAAGATGATCACTCTGTTAGGTGCTCGCTTTGCAGAAGCATATGTAAAGCCTTCGGATCCAACTTTTAGTGAAGTTCCAACCAAAATACAAGACCATCCAATTTATTGGCCACATTTCAAAGTATGTGTACTATTGTATATTTGAATAAGTGTTATTGTCTATAAGATAATACAATGCATGTGGAACTGAAAACTATTAATGTTTTTATTAGGATTGCATCGGTGCGATTGATGGCACACATGTGATAGCGATTGTACCTACTGAGAAGTCCATTCCATACTTTGGAAGAAAGGGATATCCAACCCAAAATGTGATGGCTGCATGTGACTTTGATATGTTATTCACATTTGTTTTGCCTGGATGGGAAGGTGCGGCACACGACACCCACATTTTTCTTGATACTATTCGTACACAAAGTAACAACTTTCCGCACCCACCACCAGGTTTGTAATTGGTTAATCAATTGTTCATTATAATGACATATTGTGTGTGTGTTTAATACAATTGAATTTCTTTGTTTAGGGAAATATTATGTAGTTGATTCTGGATACCCAATGATGCAAGGCTATTTGGCACCATACAAAGGGATATCATACCATCTTCAGGACTTTCGAAGGAGAGTGGAGGCCCTAGAACTAGACATGAAAAATTTAATCATGCTCACTCATCTCTTCGATGTGTGATTGAGCGCACTTTTGGTGTGTGGAAGAATAAATGGAGAATTATTAGAAACATGCCATCTTTTCCATTCCATATCCAAATACTTATTGTATCTGCTACTATGGCTCTTCATAATTTTGTTAGACTAAATGATAGGGATGATAAGGAGTTCATAAATGCCAATGAAGATTCAATTTCTAGAAGAGAACGTAATAGTGAAGCATGTAGCAGTTATGAGCAAAACTCAGGAACTTTAACAGATCCTGCAATGGTGGTTCTTCGTGATTCCATTGCAAATTCTATTTGGGGGGGTAATAATTAGTAGTTGTATTTTTTTTTTTGTATAATATCATGTAGTACAATTTATATTTGGATTATTGGTATGTATTTTATATCTTTTTACATTTTTATATAGCACAATTTAAACTTGGATTATTGGTGTATATTTTATCATCTTTTTACATTTTCATTTTGTGCTTCATGATGATGAAAATTGTTTAGATTTAATTAATATTAATAAGAAGTCATTAATGGTAATAACAAATAATTATGCCACTAAAAAAGAATAATTGCCCAAACATTATTAAAATAATACCAATAATATAAATTTATTATTATTATTATTATTTAGTAAGTATATGAAGTAGTTGAATTATAAGTATGAAATAAACTCCCTTATATATACATTGTCCTTTTTGGTAATTTGTCCCTCAAACTGCAACTTTTATAGTTTTAGCCAAACACTCAGCTTTTTCAAAAAGCACTTTTTAACAGCTTTTACCAAACACTCAGCTTTTTGAAAAATCACTTTTTCATTATGCACTTTTTCAAAACTCAACTTTTTCATTATGCACTTTTTTAAAAAGCCCAACCAAACTCACCCTAAGTTAGACTTGTTAGAGAGATAGAGTTTTACTCATTATTAAGTTTGAATTAAACAAAAATAATTTTGTTTAAAAAAATGATAATAATGAGTTTGAGTTTAAATTGGATTTGTTAGAGAGATAGAGTTTCACTCCTTGTTAAGTTTGAACTAAACAAAAATAATTTTATTTACAAAAAATGATAAAAAATGATGAGTTTGAGTTTAAGTTGGACTTGTTAGAGAGATAGAGTTTCACTTCTTGTTAAGTTTGGACTAGAAAAAAATAATTTTATTTAAATAAAATGATAAAAAATGATGAGTTTAAGTTTGAGTTTGACTTGTTAGAGAGATAGAGTTTCACTTCTTGTTAAGTTTGGATTTAAAAAAAATAATTTTATTTAAATAAAATGATAATTTTATTTAAATATTGTGCTGACGTGAAAAATTGTGGGAGTTTCAGAGGTTTCGGTTTTATATATGATAAAAAAAATGATGAGTTTGAGTTTAAGTTGGACTTGTTAAAGAGATAGAGTTTCACTTCTTGTTAAGTTTAGACTAAACAAAAACAATTTTATGTAAATAAATGATAATTTTATTTAAATATTGTGCTGACGTGAAAAATTGTGGGAGTTTCAGAGGTTTCGGTTTTATATATGATAAAAAAAATGATGAGTTTGAGTTTAAGTTGGACTTGTTGAAGAGATATAGTTTCACTTCTTGTTAAGTTTAGACTAAACAAAAATAATTTTATTTAAATAAAATGATAATTTTATTTAAATATTGTGTTGATGTGAAAAATTGTGAAAGTTTCAGAGGTTTTGGTTTTAATAATAATAATAATAATAATAATAATTATTATTATTATTATTATTATTATTATTATTATAAGCCTTTTGTTATTGTATCTTTTAAAGAGCAGAGAATTAGATTAACACAATGACATCGAGCCATTTCTTAATTTAATTGCTGACAAGAAAAGCTTCATCGTAATATATGTTTGAAGATTTGGAATTAGAATACTATTTATCGGGAGAGTAGTAGGACCTTAATTTGATGATGTTGAACATCATAATCATATAATCAAGAAAATAACTTTGAGAGCTATAAGAGTGGAAGATAAAAGTATCTTTTCCTTTTTCTTTTCTTTTTTTACTAGACTTCCTACTTTCTTGTACTTCTAGGCTTGAGAGACCCGAAGGATTCAATGCTAATAATCTTGGACGATTTAGTTTTGATAGACTTGATGGACATTGTGGCGGAGCTAGAATTTAAATTAAGGGGAGGCAAAATTAAAAGACACTGTTAAAAAAGCCATTAATTTGAAAATTTTAATTTGTATTAATAACAAAATAAAACAATTTTACTTAGTGAGAAGGGTATAAAGGTAAATGAGTCAAAATAAAAATCAAAGAGATATGCTATCAATAGTGTCAATGAGTGTTTTGTTACATTTTATTTTCTTGTGATAGTTTGTAGTTGTTAGTGTGGACTAGGAGTGTGTTTTGTTCTTTTCCATTTTAGGAGGGGCAAAGAAGCAAACTTTTGGCATGATACAAGTAGAGTGAAGAAATCTTTAAAGGAGTCAGGGGGTCAAATTGCCCCCCTACTCCGCCCCTAGATGGATAAGACATTGAGTTTGGAAGTGATGGAAACCTCAATGACAGAAAATATATTGAGGAGATGAGATGTGACAAGAGAAGCATTTGCCATTTCCACGAGCCTGAAGATCATATAGACGTGAATTTAGTTGACAATGGAATTACAAGGGTTGCATTTGATAGGGAACTTTGCAATGGGCAGAGAACATGAGGAATCCCTATTATGTTTCTAGCATTGACTTGGCTCCTAAAGGGGGAGTCTACAATCCATTCAATCAAGTCATCAACATCGAGCTTAGGAGGTACAACATGAGATGCCGAGTGGCAATGTGAGACAATTCGTGCTGAGAGTTGTCAAATGAGTTGCACAAGGGGATGACCAAGAGTCGCACGTGCGCCACAAGAATGGACAAGGATTAGATGATCAATCACAATATTTGTGAGCTCATTATTTCTGCAAAGTGGACTATAAATTTTCAATGAACTACGCAAGGCACCAAGCACAGTCGTCTACAATTTAAATTGTAAAAAACTTCAAGAAAGTTTTTGCAGCATGCCCCAGAAAAGTTTATTTTGTTTTGATGCTTAAAGATTTAGCTCATAGAGTTTAGACCAAACAATTAATTTTACCATTTACAACTGGTGAGGTGGTAAATTATGATTAATGCAACATATTGAACAAAAATTTAGTGTAGTTGTTGAAACAACTTTTATTGTAATTAAATAAATCATAACTTATCATCTCAATTTTAGAGGGACAGTTTCATTTAAGGCCCAAATAGCCCTGGGCTGCTTGGTTTGTGTAAAGGGCAAGCCCCAATGATAAGGTTGAAGCCAAACCTCGAACCACATATCAAATGACGTATCACCCTATGTCTGAGAACATGGTTTCATCCGAGATAACATCCAAGGATAAGTTCCTACCAAGTAGGGCAAGATGAGGCATCATCCGAGGTGTAGAAGAGATATTTTGGGACGTGCAAAATTATCGAAGGAAACCTTCTGAAGCTTCACGGTGATTTTACAGTCACCTTTGCATTATTGAAGCCCATTTGCTTGGCACAGCCGCATTTATTATTGAATGACTGGTCTGAATGGTGAATAAAACCCCAAAAGCCTCCTCGCATCATGAAGAATAAAGAAAGAAGAGCTTGATAGGACATAAAATTACCTAGCTATACAGGGACAGCACATGCTGGAGAAGAAGGCAGAGCAAATATAAGAGAGAATAAGGGTAAAAAGAAGAGGAGAACACTCTCTAGAAAAACGAGGGAGAGAGAGAGAGAGAGAGAGAGAGAGAGAGAGAGAGAGAGAGAGAGAGAATATTTTGATAAGCATGGTTTAGAGCTTGTTCTTAAGTGATACTTGTATTCTTTGTAAGGAAATATAAAAGATAGCTTTTTTACGTGGTTTTTTTAATATATTTTTTACGTAAACTTCCGTTCTTGTTCAAGTCTCCCCTGTGGATTGTTTTAAACCCACATTATAAATTAATTGTGACCTTAACCATTTTAGAAGCTGAGTTTAAGCCCGCACATCCATAATTATAAAATTTGATAAGAATTTTGTTGTGACTTTAGACTTCACCTCTAGGATCCCAAAAATCACCGAAGTCAAAGTTTCCATTCAATGCACCAGATCGCCAGTGTTACCCCTTGAAGAGCTTGACTCATCATGAATACGGTTCGCACCAATCCAGAATTGTTCTTCTGTGGCTGCTGAATTGGTGGGTACCCATATCCTGGGTGAGGCTGGTAAGGGTACCCATAGAGCTGAGGCATATAATAACCTGGAGGTGTTGGTGGGTATGACTGGTAAATGGTAATGCTATGTTGGTATTGGATAATACCCATGTGAACTAAAATATGTTGCACTAGGCTCTACCACTGGTGGACCAAGACCATATATAGTTCTAGGCACATCCTTTGGCAAATCTGGAACAGCCACAATCTTGCTAAACTTGTGGGAAAATTTCAATATATATACCCTCTATCTTTCCAGAGGGTTTTGTGACCTGGTACATAGCAAACTGCATGGACTTGCTTGCTGGGTCCTGTAGAGTTGAGAAGCTCTTTGATGGGCACGTTGACTTCACTAATATTTATTATCTTTGTTGCCATGGCTGCAGGGGTCACAGATGAGTTTGAACTCGATGGTCAAGTTGTTTTGCTGGGCTGGTGACTCATAATTTATAATGAAGTTCATGGGATTTGAGGGGGTGGGTTGGTTCACATTGGTTATGGCCTCTAGCTTTTGCTGTGAGTCACCAGAGAGTACTACTGAGACGACCACAGATATGTCCATATTGGAGAAACGGTTCATATCTGTGAGGTATTGGTCCTGCTTGGACAGTGACATATGTCTGAGATTGAGAAGATCTGGAACTCCTCCATCTCGGAGTTTCGAGAGGAAGAGTGAGGAGCTTTGATTGGCAAAGACGTTGACTCTACAAGGTCAAGCTTTAATTATTGTAACTTCTTAACGTGTGGAATGATTGCCAACCTATTTCTAAGAAATTAAACTATTCCACCCGACTATTTATTTTGCTGACAATTCTAAGGATCTATTCAAATTTGTGACTTCCACAAAATTAATTGACATTATCATTAGGAAAGTTCCTCTAACACTGCATGGTCATTGTCATTCTGTTAGGGGGGAATTTTTTTTTTTTTTGCAAGTGTTTAGGTGGCTATTTTAAGCCAAAATTAAAGCGTTTTTACATCTCCTTTGAGGCGGTTTTGAGTTCGGACGCGTTCTCTTCTAAAGAAATTAATATCACCTGTTCAAAATTATTAATAAGTGAATGAATAAGAAATTGACTCCTACTAGATATAGGCTTGTGCATGCATTGCACAGATTTTCTTTTAATTTTTCATTTTTTAAAAAATATTATGAAGTAAATGATATTTTGGTTAAAAATTCCTCATCTTATGTAGTGCTTAATAATGATATTTTTAAATATTATGAAGTAAATCATATTTTTAAATCAAATTTTTTAAAAGAAAATATATTAATCAAAATTAAATTAAATTTTGTAGCTATTTTTTAATGGTCTTAATGATGCCAATCATATAATATGATATAAGATTTTATGATAAAATTTATCAATTTTATGTAATATATTTACATAAAATAAAATTCATTGAACACACTAGATATATGTAAGTATAATTCATGCAAGTGCAAGTGCAAGTGCAAGTGCATATGGAAGTTAATTCTAAATTGCACGTCAATTTTAATTGAGTGATATACCTAAATTTTTTTTCTTCTAATATCATTTTTTGATTTTCATAATCAATTATATTTTTAATTGCATGATTTTTTTAGTTTAATTATTGATAAAAACTACAATCTTTTTGTTTGATTTGTTTTTATGTATAATATGACATACC
This sequence comes from Castanea sativa, assembly GCF_040712315.1. Taxonomy (NCBI): domain Eukaryota; kingdom Viridiplantae; phylum Streptophyta; class Magnoliopsida; order Fagales; family Fagaceae; genus Castanea; species Castanea sativa. The sequence continues at coordinate 7,404,145 of NC_134019.1, read as the reverse complement.
TATGATTTTTAAATATTAATCGACCACAAAAAGTGTGACTTAAAATGACTAAAATTTTGCCTAAATAAATATACATATAGTATTGGATATTGCAAAGGAAAAAAAAAAAAAAGACCTTGCCAAAGAGCCACAGCTCGACCAAGAAAATTACTAATAATGTGTAGTATATTTTCTTGAATATATAACACGTACATGATAAGTGATAACTTATAAGCTGTTTTAATTTTATTTATTTAACATTGAAAAAGTACACGAGTAAGAAACGTGAGTTAGTGAGATTTTAAAAAGTTTTGGATTTTAAAATTGAACACAACTTTACATATTTATTCGGGGCGGAGCTATGTTGAGGGGTGAGGGGCCATGACCACCTAAATTTTGATTTTTTTAAAAAAAAATATAATTATTTTAATGTTTTCAAAATTTAGTCTACAAAAATAAGAGTTGGGCCCCCAAGTATTTAAACTAATCCAATGATGCTCTTAAAAAAATAATTAGTCTAATAGTTATAGAGACATAACTTTATTTTTTATAATTCTATTTTTTATTGTAAAATGTGCTTTTATATCTGTTAAATATTTGATAAAATTTGACACCAAACATGTTTGAATTTATCTTTTTTAATCTGTTATATGACGATTAACAAGTAAAACTTGACACCAAACATGTTTGAATTTATCTTTTTCATGTCACTAAAACACACATAAAATGTCTCTTTAATTGCCACATAATGGATTAAAATAAGATAGCTTCAAATATGTTTGGAGCCTAACTTGGTCCTCCAAGTTTTGAATCATTCATGTTTTGATAATTTCATTTATTCAATTTAATGATTTTTTTACCTACATTAGTATAAAATTTGATAATTTGTATAGAAAATGAAACTTTTTAAGAATTTTACTATGAAAATGGTAAAAATGAATTTTATGAAAGATCGTTATCGAACATAATTTTGATTGAAAATATTAAACTTTTTTTTTTGTTGGTGTGGATATATATATGTAAGGACTCAAAGATCAAACAGTCCAAGCCCACTTAGAATAGTGAGATGTGTATAGTTCAACCAGGCTCAAATCAATATATTTGTAAGAGAGTGGATCAAACAACAAGAACGGGCTTGTCACGAGGATAAATGTAAGGAAGAAAGACCAAGGAATCTAAATTATGGACATAAATGCCTTGTTACAAACTTGCCAAAAGAGGCAAATAATGCACTGAAAGATATACTATTCACTTTCTTCTCTCAATATCTATAGTTCTAACTCTCCTCTTTTTGGATATTTCTCCCCTTTTTTTTTTTTTAATCTCTGGAGAATCTCTTTCCCTTATATTCTCCTTTTTGCTTCCCATCTTGGCCCCTTATTTTGACCTAACCAAATTCTCATCATGACGCCTGCCCCCTCCAACATCTGCTGAAGGTGGTAGAATGAGTTGCTTAACTGTGAACTACACTGTTCAGGTCACTTCCTCATCAATGCAGCTGATAAAGCTATTGCCAACCATTTAATGCGGAGGCTACTGACTACTTCAAGTTAGAAACTGCACCTATTATCACTGATTCTCTCTTATTTGACCTTTCTTCTCACCTGGAGTGCCCTAAAGTCCATTGCCTTATCTCTTCCTCTCCTCGGGTGACTTTCCTTCTTGGGCCCATGGTACCTCCACAACAGTATTGCGACCCTTCACCTTCATCCTCGGTCCTCGGACACTCCCAATATATATAACTTATCAAATAAAAAAGTGTGTGTATATAATAAAAAAGGCATGTGTATATATGTGTGTATGGAGAGTTGTCTTAATAAATATATTAGTGCTGCAACTTGGTCCCCCAAACAAAAATTCTTAGTTCTGCCCCTGTATTTATTGTAAGCAAGTAGGATAGATATAGATAAATGGATAAACAATAATAAACAACATGAAAAAGAGTTTTTTTTTAGAAGCATGTAAACTTGTGTTTTTTAAATCTGTATTTATCCTAAAAGAAAAAAAAAAATTCATTTCAATTTTCTAAGCAAAAAAAAAAAAAAAAAGGTTCCTATACAAAAAACCCACTTTAAATTTATTTTTAAAAAAACATATCCTTATCCCATATTTCCATGTAGTTTTTTATTTTATTTTTATGAGATTATTCCATATAGTTTAAAGAATATCCAATTATCTATTACTCTTTTTCACTTATCTAAGTAAAATTATAATGTTTAAAAATTTAAAATTTTAGGTTATTTATAAAATCTCTCTCCTTTTTTGTTTCTCTCTCACCTTTTTCTTTTTTTGCCCATGTTCAACTCTATCAAAAATAAACCCAAGTTGATATAATTTCAAAAAAAAAAAAAAAAAAAAAAGAATGTGTAAGGAGAGGTAGTGCCTAATTTTATGTGATATGGAGAAATGTGATAAAAAAAAAACTTTTAAAAAAAATTTACCTAAAAATTAGGAATTATATTTAGAGTCTACGGCTTAAATGGCTTGGAAGTCCTTTAAATATTTAGACTCTACGGCTTAGAGTCCACGGTTTAAATGGCTTGAAAGCCTCTTAAATAATGGTATAGATATAGATAATAGATAGATAGATAGCATAGAGAAGGCAATGGGAAGGGGTGGGACTGAAGGATGAGATCTTAACCCCCTCCTTGCATGGCTTTGTCATGCCTCATCCTTACCCCGCCCCGTATAACATGAAAAACTTCCTTGCCCCATTCCCACCCCTTGGATCCCGTGGGGGCCCTACCTCGTAAAATTTTAATTCATGTTAATTTACCCCACAATTATTACAATTTTTTTTAATAAAAACTATTTCATTAATATAAATATACTTGAAATTACAAATAAATTTATCCTATCAAATCAAACTAATTTTTAGCAAGAACTAAATTATTTTATCCTAGTGTTTAACAAGACAATATCTCAAAAAAAAAATTCTTAATATCCATGCATTTAAATAGGCTAGTATTGATTTGTTTGTTTAAATAGTAGGAATTCAAGGTATGAAAAATTTACAATCATAGTCCTTATCAACTTGGGGTAGGGTGGGGTGGGGTTAAATTGTCTACACCCATCCTTGTGGCTGGGGCTCAAATCTCACCCTATTGGGGGCAGAGAAAACTTGTGCGGGGCGAAGTAGGAAGGAGTGAGTCAAGGTGGGGTGGGGCAAAATTGTCGTCCTCGATATTGGCCTGAGCAATCATTTTAAAGTGAATGGACTTGAATGCATCCCAATCAAATGATTAGATTTTTGGTCAAATTGTAATCAATCATGGGTTAATCGTGCTTAAACTTGATCAAACTTTGGGGAAGTGTTTGGAAGTATGGAAATTGATGCAAAATAATGGAATTTGGTGGTTGGGGGTGAACTTTTGAGTTCATTTGATTGTCAATTAACTAGGTCAAAGTTTGGTCAACTTAGGTATTTTGGCCATTTTGCCTATGAACCCATAAAATTAGCTAGTTCAATATTCAAATGGGAAATTTTTTGACATTTGCTTGATCTTAAGGCAAAAATATAATTTTTAAAATTTAAATTGGGTCTATTGCAAGTAAAGCGTGGGCAGCCAAAATAGAGTATTGACAATCATGAGATTTATACGATAAATTGAATTGAATATATGAGTGAAAATTATTTTAAATAAAATAATAGATGTTGAAATTATAATTTTCACTCAATTAGTATAAAGCATTTTTAACCTATCAGATAGTAAAAAATGTAGTAATATTTTCTTTTGAATATAAGTTTCTAATTCCCAAATCACAATAGATCCTTATAAGGCTTACATAACATACACTTCATTAAGTTCTCTCTCTCTCTCTCACTCTCTCTCTAACAAATATAAAAGATATTATAACAGCAAAACAAGCCATAGAAAGGTTGAAAAATCAGCCTCCCATCAAGATTACAATTGCAAAACTTGAAGGACCATAAGAGGAAAAAGAATCAACATAAGCATTCTTTGGAGACCAACTCAAAAGCGACTGCAATGTTGTATTGGTGAATAATTGTCAATAGATTTGATTGAACAATTTTTATGAGACTCATTATCATATTATTACCCAGGAATATAACTGATTTTATTAGGATAAAAACCTACAAACAATATACTATCAATACAAGGAAACCACCTCAAATTAAGGAGAAGTATCAATGCAAATTTTGAGAAACCAAAAACCCAAAGCTCTCCAATAGGCAATAATCCACCTCAAAGCTAACAAAGTCGCTCAGGGGAAAATCAAATCCAGAAGAGAAAGCCCGCACTCAGCCATGAAAACACAGATGCTCTATAGCCATGACTGAGGAGGAACCCATTTGGTGTTAGAACTCTAGCCTTGAGATCCAAAACATTTTGGTGCAAAGAAACTTAGATTCAAATTAGTCCAAGGTTGATCTCGACCAATACTATTCCACAAGGGCTTTTAAGAGCGGTCTACAGAGCCCTGCACCCCAAGGTAGACTCAATATCCATGTGAGGGATGATGAAAACTGCCACAAAATGATGTCACCTTTACAACTATCATTATTTGACTTTAACATGAGTACTTACAATCGATCACGTTATGTGTACATTATTTATTATCGATAATTTTAAAATAATAATATTACCATGTATACATCACTTATTAAATCTATTAATTTAGAGTTATACAATACAAACTAATAAATTAAAATAATATATGAATAGTCGGATTAAGAATAGATAGTAGTATATAAAAAAAAGAAAGTCGTGTATTGTAGAATGACCCTTAACTCTAACTTGAGAGACTTATGACGTTCGCTCCTAATGATAGCTCCTTATTATCAGACCAAGATACCAATCAGTTTTTGATGTAGGCTGGGATTGAATCCCAGATCTCTTACCCTTAACTCTAATTTAAAATAAAACAAAAAAATATATTTTTCACTGGTTTAATATTAATTGTTTAAAATACTTAATGTAACCGTACACACTAATAGATTTTATAATAATAAATGAATAGTTAAGATTAAGAAGATATGACACGTAACGTAAATAACTATGTAACGCACTATGACCTTTAACTCTAATGTAAAATACAAAAAAAAAAAAAATTGATTTTATAGAAATCTAAAATTAACTGCTCAAATTCTAAATATAACGAACTAATGATGATCTAATTGACAAAGCAAATTGATTACATTTGTAAAACCTTCATATATTTGATAAAATAGGAAACAACCTTTTAAACTTGTTTATAGCTAGTAAAATCTAGAAGCAACTAATCTTACCCACACGCCTGAACTAGTTGCTCAGTAATCCAAGATTCACTAGAAATAAGAAATTATTTTGTAAACTTGCATCTAGCTAGTAAAACTTATTAGTAAAACTTATTAGCAAACTAGTTGCCGGGTAATCTCGGACATTCACTAGAAAGAAGAATCTTTAAAACTCGTCTCTAACTGGTAAAACCTACAAGCAACCAATCACACTCACACACTTGAACTAGTTGCTGGCTATCCAGAATTCACTAGAAAGAAGAATATTTTAAACCCATACTAATTCGAACTAGTTGTCGGGTAATCCAGAACATTCATCGGAAAATTTAAACCCATCTCTAGTTAGTACTAAAACTTACATATAAGCAGTTAGTTTTAGTTACCAAAACCAGTTACCAGGTAATTCAGGAGAATGCTGACCAAGGCCTAAATAGTAGTCCACATATCTAAATTCTATATATATAAATAAAGAAATAGAAAGGGGAAAGTAAGAATAGGAGGGTGAGAGAGAGAGAGAGAGAGAGAGAGTGGATAGATAGCAAATAGCAATCATCGAAGACCAGAAGAATTGGTAGAGAGAGAGAGAGAGAAAAGACTGACTGAGTAAGCCTTCTCTGACTCTGACTCTATAGACTCCCAGACCCTCCTCTCTTTCTCTCCTTCATTCCATTCTCAACACACAAACCAACACAACACGCACACACAAAAAAAGTCTTCACCTTTTCTCTTCTCTCTCTCTCTCTGATCGGAGCTCGATCTCTTCTCTCTTATCTTCTCTCTCTCTCTCACTGTTTCGATCGGAGAATCGGAAACCTCTCTCCATCGAGGTAAGCTTCGTTGCATGCACAATTCCGTTCCTTTTCGAAGCTCTTATCGCTCAAAACCGCTGACTTTTTCGGGTTCTAGGGTTTCGTTTTCCGATTTTGCTGTGAATTTGTGTTTAGGAAATGAAATCGGAGATAATAATAAAAAAAAGGGTTTTTTCTTAAAAAAATTTTTAATTATTTTTTTTAGGGTTATGTGAATTTTGATGTTTCGGTATTTTCTAGGAGTTTTGACTTTTGGTATTTGCTTCTTTGTGTGGATGGATTATTTTAATTTTTGTAATTTAGTTAATTTTTTTTTTTTTCAATTGGGTTTTAGAAAGTTTTTATTTTTATTTTTTATAATGCTATTTTTGGCGGTGATGATGCGAATGTATATGTTTGTTTGTGTAATTATAAGTTTGTATTATGGTCTTATAATTATGTGGGTTTTGTTTGGCTATACGAGAAATTCTGAGCCTTAAAGGACTGTTTGTTATGTTGGACCTGTTTGTTTGTCTTTCATTATGCTAAAATTTCTTCTTTTGGGTTTATTGAAAATCTTGAATTTTTGTGTTATGGGGCTTCAAATTAATTGTGGGTTTGCTTTAGATTTCTAATAAAATTTGTTGATTTTGTGTTACAAAAAAATCTCGGAATTTGTTATAAAGACCCTTTTTTTTTTTTCTTCACTTAATTATTATTTATCTAGAATTTAGAGTACAAAAAAGGAAAAAGAAAAGGTATGAAATGGTTTAGTGTCAGACTAATACATGGGAGAGACATGTGATAGTAAGAAAAAAGAAAGTTGGTGTAGAGGTCTGATTTCCATGTTTTGATATTGTGGATACTGAGGAAGGGAAAGTGTGGCACAAGTTTGAATCCTAACTGTTTGATTGTATCACTTTTCAAATAATAAACAACTCTGCTTGAATGCTTGATTGAGCCAAATATTTTTATGTTTGCATGGTTGAATCTTTATATTTAATATATATATATATATATATATATATATATATATATATATATATATATATTCCAACATATTTCACACAACCTGTTGGAGATTTAGGTTCTATTGAAATTATTTATATGCCCCAGAGATTAAGTTGATTTACAAATTTAGGATTTTTGTTGATTATGGGATTGTGATGTATAAGAGGCCAATGCTGAAAATGTTTGTATAAAAATTTTATGTTTCAGGGTTTAATTAAGTGGATTGAGTTTGCAATTTCTGATGCAGAAGAAATAAGGAGGCTTGCTAGATTTGCTTTTCAGTCAGAAAATGTTGGAGGGTGGTCCAAAGTTCGCAGGAATAATAGACCTTAACAAAAATGACAACAACTATTACGACTTGTCCCAAGGGTTTTACCAGAAACTTGGTGAGGGTACCAACATGTCAATTGACAGTGTTGGCAGTTTACAAACAAGTACTGGTGGAGGCTCTGTTGCAATGTCTATAGATAACAGCAGTGTTGGATCAAACGATTCTCATACTCACATTTTGAACCACCAAGGCTTGCGGAGGCGTGCTAATGACAATTACTCTGTGCAACATAGCGTTAATCGTCGTGGAAAAGTCACGCATGCTCTCAGTGATGATGCACTGGCCCGAGCACTAATGGACAGTAATACCCCTACTGAGGGGCTTGAGAGATTTGATGACTGGACAATCGATTTAAGGAAGCTTAATATGGGCGATGCTTTTGCTCAAGGGGCTTTTGGGAAACTGTACAGAGGTACTTACAATGGCGAGGACGTTGCCATCAAAATTTTGGAAAGGCCAGAAAATGACCTGGGAAGGGCTCAGTTGATGGAGACACAGTTTCAGCAGGAAGTGATGATGTTGGCTACACTTAAGCATCCAAACATAGTTCGCTTTATCGGTGCATGCCGGAAACCAATGCTTTGGTGCATTGTGACTGAGTATGCAAAGGGTGGTTCAGTTCGGCAGTTCCTGACAAGGCGCTCGAACCGATCAGTTCCATTGAAATTAGCTGTCAAGCAAGCCTTGGATGTAGCAAGGGGGATGGCTTATGTTCATGGACTTGGATTGATCCATAGGGACCTAAAATCTGATAACCTGTTGATTTTCGCAGACAAATCAATTAAAATTGCTGACTTTGGGGTTGCGCGGATAGAGGTGCAGACTGAAGGAATGACACCTGAGACAGGGACATACCGCTGGATGGCTCCGTAAGACTCCTTAACCCATTAGCTGCTAATATTTATTTGCTGTATTGGTTTTATTTTATTAAAATGTTTTGCAAGCTCACGTTTCTGCTGTCATGATTTTATCCCTTGATAGTCTTTCCTGGGAGAGATACATACATACAAACATATATATATGTATGTATGTATGTTAATTATATGTATATGACTATTCTATGTAAGGTTAGTATGCTTTTAACATAAGTTTAAATGTTGATGATGTGCCTTATTTGCAGGAAGAAAATTAGCAATGCACATTTACTATGAATTACAGATATTTTACTTGTTTTACAATCTGAGTTTGCTTGCTATTGCACATGTATCTTGCTCTGCTTTTGGATATGGCTACACTTTGTATGTTTGAGAGTAGGATTTTGTGTCATTGACCATTTTAGAAATTGTTTATTCTTCAAGATATAAAGTTGCATATCTATGAAAAAAATACTAGGGTAGAATTTTGTACATTTTAAAGAGAGATGCTACGTCCACAACATTTTCACAACAAATCATAGGCGGTTAGTTGTTATTGGTTCAAATTTGAACCTAACATTAAGATTACTTTTTTGTCCCAACAATAACAACCAGTAACAACCTACCACTTAAGATTTTTTGTAAAAATGTTGTGGACATATCATTGCTCTTTTTAAAAATATCTGATAACTAATTCTTTCTTCTGTTCACTACCTAATTGATCTTGTACAAGTTTCTTTGATGTAAGGACAGCTTTTGTTTTGATTTCAAAATCAATTAGGCTTTGATTGCTTTGACATAAATATTTTCCACAATATGTTATTCTTCATGATCTTACACTTGGTGCAACTGACAAACCCTGTCAGCAGAAAATAAGCTCAAAATGGGGGAAAATTACTTATGCTTTGGCCTTGACATTGCAATCTGAGACAAAAAGACGGTTATTCTTCCAGATTAAGATACAGTACCATCGCAATCTTCTTATACTTCCTTCTCTCTCGCTCTCCTGGTTATAATCTTATCTTGGATCTGGCTTTTCTCAGATCCAAGTTTTTCTCTGCCTTTGCCTTAAATCCTACCCCCTCCACACTGTGATCCCCATGTCCGAGATCCAAAACTTCCTCAATTTACCAACACTTGGACCTTGACAAGCAGCTCCTCCACCTCTAGCCCTCAACAAAGCAGATCCCTAAAGCACTCCAAAAAAATTAGATTGTAAGCCTTGCTCCTTTAATGGCTGATCCACCTAAATTCCTCCAAGTCAAAATTGATTTGCAAACCCCATTAAATGGGTTTTTGATAATGGTCAGGTTTGGTATCAGATTGGAGAATGGAGATTCTGATAATGCTCCTGTTGTTTCTTTGTAAATTCATGGAAATTATTATTTCTATGGTTATATGGAGATCCACAAATATATTGAGAATTTGAGTTTTCCATTGTATGCTAAACAACATGATTATTTTCTCAACATTTCCATACATCCAGCCAAACAGTGGAGAATATGTCAATTTCCTCGAAACAGTTTACATTGAAAACTTTTTCTGGGAGAAAATATTTTACATTGAGAAGTCTGCTGTGGCAGAAGACAAAATCCCAGGGTTTCCTGGGGGCTCATTCCATCTGAACCAAGTTGTGGGTCTTTAACCCCCTTAAATAATATTCAGTTTTATTTAGTCATTAAGTATTAGGCTTCCCCTGCTGCTTCAGCTTGGAACCTGTTATTTTTGCATAATTTCCTTTAAGACTATGACACCTATTATGGCCTTCCCCTTTTAGTTAATGGAGAATGTGTTCACTAAATACTATGTTGTCATTCTTCTAAGATTTAAATGTGTCTGTGTTTGAGATGTTGTTAGCTCAATTGTATTACCCCACAAAAAAAAAAAAAATCTGACAATCAAGAGCAGGGTATAATTGTCCTCTAAAAGCCAGTTTTAGATTTTCAAAGCATGTGATGCAGTTTGATATTCAATGACCATAAAAAGCCAATAAGCTGTAGCTGAAATGCAATCTCCTCCCCAAGAACAGGTTGAAGTCAGGTTCATGATTCATTTTACAAATATATTTATCAAGCAAAAAAAAAAAAATTTTTGCCAAAATAGAGATTGGCTGCTTTTTAATTGGATGATGTTGACTTTTTTATGAGATTATGATAACTTACTGTGTAATTTTGCTTTCCTTGTTCGATATATTATTCTTATAAGCTCTTCTGCTTGTTTTCTGGTTGTTTCATTTCCTTGGCTTTTAACAAAACGTTCTTTTTATTCAAATTGTGCTTGGATGTAAAATTCTTGTTCTCCATTTGCTTATTTCAAACTTTGACCAGCATGTAGGAGAAAAGTTTTGACTACTACCATTACTGTCAAAAGAGAATTGTAATGGGTCTCTTCATAGTGGAGAGGTTATCGTAATTCAGATCTCATTAGAAGTTTGATGGTGGTCATTCTAGCATCATTACAACCAAATTGGATGATCCTTTTCAAAATGTGTGAGGTGCATTGCTAGTATTTCTCACTTTGCAGTGTCTGTCAGAGGCGACATAAGTTTGTCCTTTCTCCCTTTTAAACTTGATTCAGAATTTTAATATGATTGTTTCTCCAAATTTTCTTGTGTCTACTTAAGGAAGATATTCTTGGGCTACTTTTCAAAAAAGAAGATATTCTTGGGCTACTTCTCAAAAAAGAAGCTATTCTTGGGTTCTTTTCTTTTAATTCTTTGCTAAAGCTAATTGATGTTTTTAACTTGAGAGTTGGGTTGTGATTGTGATAGTCTCATAGCATACAGCCTGTACATTTGGGGTATCTTCTTCTTCTTCTTCTTCTTTTTATTTTTGTTTTTAAGTTCTGTTATTTATCAAAAAATATTAATATGTATATCTCTGGGTTATGGAGCTAATGGGATTTAATTGTAATCAGATTTTGCCTGATCTGCTTAAGTTGGTCAGATATGGTTGCCATTAGTACATAATAGAAATATTAGTAGGCTGCTGGCTTGGTGCACTGTCTGTTCTGATTTTCCAAGCTTTAGAATCACATTGCTATCTGTAAAATGTTATTGTGAAACCTAACTCTCTTTTAATCTAATGAAAAAGTTGGATTAGGTATACTAAGGAGTGATGGAATCAATCAATTTGAGTGATATGGGTATAAAATATTGTCATTGAGATATGGTTCCATATTGTGAACAACTTTCATTTTTGGAACGTTAATGTTTAGATGCTGTTATGTAGGAAAATCCTGGGTATCATGGTAAAAGTAGAATCTCAATCTTTTATCTAATTTTAACTCTTCCAATTTTTTGCTATTTCTTATTCTTTGCCCTTTGTCATACATTAGTAAACCGGGCCTGCTTTTGTGATTATGCTGAGGATCAACTTGGCTTTCTGCAGTTTTATGTCTACTGCATTTTCTAGTACTATTATCTAGTGAGGGGTAGGGGTCCTGGTGAATAAGGTTGACTGGCAAAATGGTTTAAACAATGCAGTTTGGTTTTTCCAGAACCGTCATTATATTCTGCTGAGCAATCAAGCGGCCAGCTAGTTTTGTGTGTTAGTAGTTATGGATTTGTGCTTATAGAGTAGTTGGTCTGGCTTTGATCCTACTTGCCTATTGTAATTGACTTTGTTTCCCATTCTCTCTGAGGTTCTGGAAGAAAGTTCGCTTTTTTATTGTTACCTCTAGTGAATGGGAGACTATCTTTGTGGCTTATAGATTTTGTCATGTGGTTTTCTATTTTGATATGTATTGAATTGCTCCTGGTTGTATTAATTGGATTTGTTGTAATGGTAGTTCAAGTCGAAGTAAACGCAAAACATATTTGATCATCTTACTAATGGTATTTAGTACTGTACAATATTCCTGAACTTCATTGATCATTATTTTATTCAAAGGAATGCTAACTGAAAAGTTGTTAGATTCTTAATAGCCAAAAAAAGAGAAGTTTTTAGATTATCTTTTTGTCATTTTCATCACCAGCTTTGCTTCTTACATTAACATATTAGTTAGTAACTAAATATCTGCTTGTTTAGTATGTTTCCGTTCTCTTTTGATCTAAAGGATCTTAACAATTTGCTATTCGTTGATGGTTGGTATGACATGTCTTGTTCGATGAATCTGACAAATTTACTGATTCTTTTTTGGTACTCTCTCTCTTGAAACTTCACTGAGGATTACTTGAGTGCATTATTATTTTTTATCTGGCTATGCAGGGAGATGATCCAGCACAGGCCTTACACACAGAAAGTGGATGTGTATAGTTTCGGGATTGTTCTCTGGGAACTCATAACAGGCATGCTACCATTCCAGAACATGACAGCAGTGCAGGCTGCATTTGCAGTCGTTAACAAGGGAGTTCGTCCAATAATACCCAGTGATTGCTTACCTGTTCTCAGTGATATAATGACTCGGTGCTGGGATGCCAACCCTGATGTCAGGCCACCTTTCATGGAAGTTGTCAGAATGCTGGAGAACGCAGAGACAGAGATAATGACTACTGTCCGCAAGGCTCGTTTCAGGTGTTGCATGAGCCAACCTAGGACAATGGAGTGATCCTATCAGAGAAACATTAAATGAGAAAACAATCAGCAGAACATAAAAATTAAAAAAGAAACTGGAAAAAAGAGAAAAAGAGGCAGAAGGAGGTGATTACATTGTAGCCTTGTGTATTTATGAGTTGGAATTTCTTTCTGAAGATAGAAAAAGGAAAAGGTATGATAAACTTTTGGTTTTGGTGTTTCAACATGAATGGATTCCATTTGCTGAATTAGTGATAGAAAAGGAGATTGATGTGTATGTATAATTCTCACTCTGCTATGTATTAACCTATACCTTGTTTAGCTGTTGTGCTTTCTTGAGAAATGCAGCTCTCTCTCTCTCTCTCTCTCTCTTTCATTTGGCTTTAATTCCCCCCCCCCCCCCCAAAAAAAAAAAAAAACCCTCGAAAAGACACTATGTTTTTCTTAATATGGATTATGCTTGTTTGGTTGTAATCAGATTTGGCTATATAATGAAAGTGAACTCGAAAGAAGTCAAAGCTGTGAGGTGAATATAGGCAACTGGGTACCAAATGTGATTGAGCTGTGTGAGTTGAAGAGTATGGTAGGTTGCTGTTGGCTAGAAGTTGGAAGAAATTGCTAGACGAAGTCCCTCTTCTACTAGAATACCAAGCAGCCCTGGTCTTACATGAAATGAAATGGTCTTGGCCTTTGGGTTATTGACAAGTTCAAATATTACATCTCTTCTTGCAGGAACTGTGTGGAAGGTGGTAAGGTGGAGTTGTGACCTGTCCCAAATATCGGAGATGGAGAGGATTATGTTCCCTGAATATCAGCCGTGCGAAATGCCTGCTTGCTAAGCGTTAAGCATAGCTTTGATTAAAGTTGCTTAATAATCAAGAAAAACAAAGCTAAAAACTTCAAAGCACTTCATTGAGTTGAAATTTTATTCAGGAAAAAGATTAATAATCAAGAAAAACAAAGCTAAAAACTTTAAAGCACTTCATTGAATTGAAATTTTATTCAGGAGAGAGAGAGAGAGATTTTAGGTCCAGAAAAGAGCTTTTGGTTAGCAAAAGTTCTAAGTTAAGGCTTATTACCCTAAAGCTAAGTTAAGGCTTTTTACCCTAAAGCTGTTTAAGCATTTGTAACAAAAATAGCGGATACAGTCGTTGCCCCTCCCTACATATTGGATCTACTTTATCGTTTCTTTCACAAAAACCCCCCAAATATCTGAACCCGTACTGGTGAGTTATATCTCTAGTTTTATCTAAAGCCCAACCCCAAATCTATCTCACAAAACCCCCCTAAGTCACACCACAAAACTCTCAAAATCAAAGATCAAAACATAAAACTTTAAATCTACCTCATAAATCTATAAATAATAAAAAAAAAACCCAAAAACCACAAAAATCTCAACATAACTTCACTTAAACCACCACCCCCCCCCCCCCCCCCCCCCCCACTTTCTCTCCCTTGCCTTTCGTCCATAACCCCACACAAAAGTTCTCGTAAAAGTCAGCCTCATGAACAAAGTTTGTAAAATATCCATACAACATCAGTTATCAACAGAAAGAAAGGAGCATGAGTACTATACCTTTGAGATAAATATATACACACATAATATGCAAGTTTTAATACCAATACATTACACACACACATACACACTATTAAAGAGGACTTATCATCTTTTCGAATTTATTTGATATAAGATATGTACCCAAAAAAAAAAAAAAAAAAGAAGAACCCAGTGTCTTAAAAATGTATAAAATAAATCTCGATAATGATATTTCATACAATAAAATTCATCTGTTACCATATTTATAGTGAATTATTCAAATTTTCATTAGCAATAAAAATTACAACTTTATCTACCAAAGTGAATAAAAAACTTCCAAATGAAGTCTTCAAATTATGAACCAAAAATTTAAGTGCATGAGAAACAAAAGAAATTAAAAAGAAAATGAAACTGAGAAAAAATACATTAATTCTATAATTATACTTTGTAGTTGTGGGGGTAAAAGGACCCAAGCGGGTATTTGGGCATTTGGGCTCTAGCAAGGAGGGCCGATCTGCTCTTGAGTTAAGAATTTGTTAGTACTACGAATCGGCTCATACGCCGAGGGTCCGAGGATACAGCCGAGGGTGAGTTTCTCCTCGGATAGATCCAAGAGAACTTGGAGATTCACTACGAAGGGCAAGACAGAATTCTGGAAGGACTGTTGGTTAAAAGGGGGAAACCCTGAGCCTTCGAGGTACACCGGTGTAGGAAAAATACCAAAAGCAAAGGCTGCCACCTCCACATTAAAGACTCTGCACCTACCTCCCTGGCCGCATTAATGGGGAAGTGACCCCTGAACAGTAGAACTGAAACTTCTGGTCACTATTCAAAGGCACTAAGAAAAGAAATATCTAGGGGGGAGGGGGTTGGAGCAACACGTGGATAAAGTATCAGGAAAAGAAGTATTTAAGGGGGATGAACGCCAAAGAAAAGGGGAGAGAGGCAAGAAACAAAGAAAGAAAAATTAAGAATTGTAATCTTTAAGAAAGAAAGAGAAATAATACAGGGATAGTCATCGGCTTACGTCCGAGGAGGTCTATTTGCAATTATCGTTTATTATTTACAAGTGTTTGTAACTTTTAGCCTGTTATCAAGTTCTCAGTACTTCTAACCTAGGTTTCAAGTCCACACTCTACAAATTTCATTGTTTAAGGCTCATTGGGCCTGAGCTTGTAGTTGTCTTTGGGTCCAGGTGCAATTGTGCACTTATAGTAGTCAACTCTTTTTTGGTAGAGCATTGTTTGAGACCTTTTTTTTGAAGAATATGCAACTCTGTGGGTATTTTTTTTTTTTCTCTTCATATGTCATTAATTAATTGTTTTTAAATTTTGGGTAAATTATATGTTTGGTCTTTAACTTTTACATAGTATTTTAATTTAGTCCTTTAACTTTTTAAATGTATCAATTTGATTCATAACTTTTTATTAGTATGTCTAAATAGTCCTTGCCATTAAATAAGTAATGAAAAATAATGACATGTCTGACGGCCAAAATTTAAAAAAAAAAAAAAAAATTATACCACTACCATACCACCGCGGACTAAATTAAACTAAATAAAAAAATAAAAAAAAACCCTGGTGTGGCATGAATCTGTACTCCGACACCCTTCACTCTCTCCTGCTGTGTGTGTGAAAGCCTCACACTTAGACCTGCTGTGTTCTTAAACTTGAATAATGCAGTAATTTACTTTTTGTTATTTTCTCTTTTTATGTTTGTTTAATGATAAATAAAGGCAAAAATAAAAGGCAACCAAATCAAATACAGATGAGATGTGGCTTGGACCAACTAGTGACTGGTAAGTTCATCAATTGATTAATTACAAGAAAAATGTTGTAAATTTTCTGCAAATGCAAACCAATGAACCATACCCAAATTCTGCTAATGAGATGGATCTCAAGAGAGGAGTTTTCTATTTTTTTTTTTCCATTGAATCTCATCTGTGTTCTCAGCTACAAAAAAAAAAAAAAAAATTCATTCATATTCATCACAATCATTGTGAAAAGCTGTTTGCTTCACCAGTAGAGCAGCGTCATGAGAGCTATAAATCACCAATCTCTTCTATTATTGATATTGAAGCTGCTGCTTCCCAGTGAATTGTTAGGGATTTTGATCCCAATTTGAGCCTCACGTGTTTGGACATGAGCTAACTCACTAAGCTGGTTTTTATTTATTTATTTATTTATAATTTATTTAAGTTCAGGTAATGTTGACATGGCAGCTCAGGTGATAGTCCTATGTGGCATAAAACAAATGTTTTATTTTGGCCGTTAGCTATGTCGGCATTTTCCATCCCTCACTTAACAGTAGAAACCATTTTGACTCAATACTAAAAACTTAGAGCTCAAATTGACAAATTTGAAAGGTCAATGATTAAATTGATATATGATATAAAGGTTAGGGACTAAATATATAGTTTACTCTTAAATTTTTTAAATACATAAAAATTTCAATTTGTCCAACTAAAATTCATTGTTAAAAAAGTTTTTAAAAGTATGATATAATACTAAATTTACTCCATATATATTTTTTCTATAATATTAATAATTTGTAATTAATATAAATTGATATTTATTTGTCCCTTCATATCAAAAGTGATGTACATAATATTATATTTGCTTTTTTATTATTACAAAACAATGACAATTTTTTTCATTTTTTTCACTTTTTTCTCCTTTACCTTTGACTCACTTTTTTCTCATTTTCTCGGGAGGCCTCATTGTCAACGAATCCCTCAGCTCCTAATCCTACAAGAGCCCTAGTTTAAAGGTACTGGCAACCACCTTCTCATTGCCTCCATTGATCTCATTATACAATTCCCAATAACTGTTAGCATAACTACGGAGGGTTTCCTCATTCCCCATCTTCATAGACAGCAAAGCGTCTACGGGCTACAGTACTTGACTGTAGGTCATAAACCCAACTTCGAACTCCTAAAATAACTCACTGAAACTATGAATTAACCCCTTCCTCAACCTGGTGAACCACATTAGGGCGGTAGGCCCCAAATTGGACAGGAAGACTTCGCACATAAGCGCATCATTTTGGCTATACAGTGACATCATCTGGATATAATGGCTAACATGCTTGACAGGATCGACTTTACCATCATACGAAATGAACGGCGGTCTTTTAAATCGTCTCAGCATCTGAGCATGTTTGATTTCGTCTGAAAATGGTGACCATGCCACTCGACGCAGAGCTCGACTCATGGCGTCCTTCACGGTACTATGTCGTCATCGCCACTCGGGGGATGCTGACCTTCTCCCAGAAAACTCTTGTGACCTTTCTCTTGATCGTCGGGAGCCACTTTGGTGAGACAATTCTCCCCGACTTTCTCCAGTGCTACTAGACCCTTCTAGGTACTCATCGTGATTCCTCCTACGACGCCTACCCTGTACTTCCAACTCCAAATCTCTAACCTACTTTCGCAAGCACTCCAACTCTTGATCCCTCTGGTTGCGTTGCTCTTGCTTAGGGATGTCAGATGCTGATCTATACAATTTTGAGGATCCCTCTCCCGAACTGGACCACTCCCCATCTTGTTTGTACAACCAGTTGTTATCTCTAATCTGCCTCCTTTTTCTCCAACCCAAGCTCTAGGAGGAGCCCTCTACACTACCTACGAAGCTCGCTGAGAGATGGTCGGATATATTTAGTCAGTCAATTTTCGATGGAACCATAGTTAAGTAGAAGATTCTCACAGACAGCGCCAATTATGCGCACCAAATTCCCCGTTATTGGCCCAACTTTGTAATTGAGCTCACAATTTACTTGTTTATGGGTTTTTGAGTATTCTACAATGGGAAGTTCCTAAGTAGGTAGATTAAGGCCCACAAAAATGGATAATCTCATTGACCAAACACTCTTCCTCCTGTTTTTCCTTCTCCTCTCTTTCTTCTCTAGTTCTCCCTTAATAGTGTCTAACCCCTTTCTCTCATGTCTTTCTCCTATTCATAACCTTGCTTCAATGGACCAATAATGATTGTCTTTTGCATAACTCGTGCGGAAGGGGCCCATTTAGATTATTCTTGACAAAAGAAGGCCCCACTTTGGAAATGGGAGTTTTGGAACTTGTGTTAGAGGCCAAACTTTGCTCAGCAGCAATATCACCCAAGGCACTATCGAGGTACCTCGGACCAAGCTCGAATAAGACTAGATCTAAGGTTGGTATGACTACAAGTCTGATCTACCGAGCAGGATGGATTGCCCCTCCAAGTACAATTGCCCGTTCATATTAGTTGGGCTTATTGATATTGGGCCAATGGTAATAGGCCTATGACCGTACAAATATGTATAGACATTATTTTTTGTTTTAAATTTTTCATTAATTTATAATTTAGTTATAAACATCTAAATTAAAGTAGATAAATATGTAAGGGCAAAATTATATGTAATGTTCAACTGGTGAAGTCTTTAAGGGTTATATAAGAGATTTGAGTTCAATTTCCGCCTACACCAAAAACTGATTGGTGTCTTGGTTTGATAATAAAAAGCTATTAAAAAAAAAAAGCAGATGACATAAGTTGAAACTCTCTCAAAAGAAAAGTCAATTATCTATTTATATATTTTTTGTAAAAAAATAGGAATAAAAAAAAATTCTAAATTAAAGTAGATGAAAATGTAGAGACAAAATTATATGTAATGTAAAAACTGTCCAAGATGAATGTGTAAAGTCAATAATCTACTTATATATTTTTTATATAAAAAAAAGGAAAAAAAAAGAAAAAGAAAGATAATAATTATGTGGCCAATGACATGGCAATGATGTGGCATAACAGGAGCTCAGCAATAATAAATGCTAAGTTTCAGCTTTTAGATATATATAGATAGATGATGGTTGCATAAGAGATCCGTGGTTCAATCTCCGCTCACACCAAAAACTGATTGATGTCTTGGTTTGATGATAAAAAACTATCATTAGGAGTGGATGACATATGTTGAAACTCTCTAAAAAAAAAAAGTCAATAATCTCTTTATATATTTTTTGTAAAAAAATAGGAAAAAAATTCTAAATTAAAGTAGATGAATATGTAGAGACAAAATTATATGTAATTTTAAATTGTCCAAGATGAATATGTAAAGTCAATAATTTACTTATATATTTTTTGTAAAAAAAATGGGAATAAAAAGTAAATAAGAAAGATAATAATTATGAGGCTAATAACGTGGCAATAAGGTGGCACAACAAGAACTTAACAGCAATAAATGCTCAGTTTCAACTTCTAGATAAAAAACTATAATATAGATAGATTACAATGGCAATCCAAGAAAACAACAAAGCAATCCTCAAGTTTTTGTTTTCTTCACGAAGCATAACTAACTCATGTTGATCAACTTTATCCTTATCAATCTTCTCCAGGCGTTCTTGTAGTTGATGTATTACTCTTTGTCCATAGGAACACATTTCTGGATCTTCCCTTTCAAAGAACCCACAATTTACATTTTGCTTGATCTTGCCACAAGTCCAAAACCTTCTTCCAAAATTCTCATGAGTAGTGAATATTGTTTTCAGTGTAGCTCGGGCTGGACAGTAACAATTTTTTTGATGGCTTACACTAATGTTGCTTGGGTATAAAATTTGTATACCTACAAAACAAAACATTATTTGGACGTATTTCGCAAACACCTACCATGCTTATCAAAACAACGCATTATATATAGAATAAACAGAATAGTTCAACTTCCAAAAATTTAACTAACTTCTTGTCTACAGAATGCCAGCAAGCCCTCACTGAGTCTAATAGCTTAACAGCTCTCAATTTGAACTTGGCCTCAGTAAGGGCAAGAATGCATCAATTAGTTGCACTTAATCAACTGCCAGCCTGAGGTGAATATGGAAATTTAACATAATACTCGGCCACTTACAAATAGGGTGCCAAACTAGGACTGGACCATGCATTTACCTTAGCAAAATCCTCAGAGCAATGCAATGTAACGAGTGAAGCTTGAGAACGTGTTTCTTATGCAGATAATATTCTCAACTTGGCTAATAAGGTTTTACTAGTTATTAAGCTTCCTGTAAGTGATGGTGATGTAGAGGCCTAGACAATTTGCCATGCATTCATGCGGGAGAATCTAAAGTTAATTTTAGTAACACAGAAAATATAGGATGATTGGATAATTGCTTGCGCGTAGTCAGCAGAAAGAAGAAAAAGATAAATGAAACGACTGACTTGCTAGCTACTAAGCTGAACAACTAGAAAGAATATAAAGTAAAATAGGATTTGGCATGTAAGTATGTAACAGAAGGATATTTAATAAGATCATTACCATTGACTGAAGAGATGCAACTTTCAATTTCCTCAGAAGAGCTGCAAATTGCACCAGGTTCATTATCGTTATAGTCATCACAGTTTCTCCATAAATTGTCAAATTCATCATGCGAACCATCACAACCCTCTAAAGTAATGCGATTACTGCTGCACATTGTTTGGGTGAACATTTCCACATCTTGCTTATATACCAAACTGAGCCCACATTTCCGCACATACAAGCCTGGCCTAGTGCTCTCAAATACAACCTCAATCTGATTGAATTCACCACTCCGAGCAGTAGCAAACCAATCATCACGAGACAGGTGCAATAGCCAAATGTGCCTCGCAACAAGTTTTGTGCTACAGGAAATTTCAGTGGCATAATAACTGTGAGGCGTATCACCACGGGCTATCACGTGAACTTTAAGACCGAATGTTTTGCCAGTAAGGTGAAACTCTTCAACAGAAATATGTGAAGAAGCGCAGAGTGCGAATCCCATCCACTTACTATTACACCAATTTGGAGGCAGCTCTATGCTTATTGAGTTCCCTAACCTTTGATGAGTTATCCACCACGGAATTTCATATCCAAGAATAATTGTCTGAAATGCAATTCCAAATCCGTCCTCTTTCCTTCTGATAGAAGTTTCATATCCAGTTTTTGGACAAAGGAGCCCCTGTACACCACGCAAAAATTTAAAAAAAAAAAAAAAAAGCTTGATAATTCACTTATCAATTAAAGAGAGAGAGAAGGATTACCTGTAGATAGTGATTCAATTTTGTAAATGTCACTTCAACGCTGCTCTCGTTATATCCAGGCCACTGCGACCAGGGTTGTGACCAAAAAAAAAAAAAAGAGTGTAGCCACTCCTAAGAAAAGAAAAATACTTAATAATAGAAAAATAGTTAATAGAATAAAACAAAATTACCTTTACTCCTTTCCATAGATATTTAATTTTGCCATCATGTAAACTAAGTTCCTGAAGCTCTTTTGGTTGGAAACTGGATGGCAAACATTTGAGAGGATATTCACACCAATCAAGAAGTCTTAGGCCGTTAGGAAAATAATTCAGATCGTTGGAGATGCGCAGATCAGGCAGCTTTGTAATAATCTCCCAGTCACGTGGTAGAAATTGTAGGTGTACCCCAAGACGTTTAAGTGTCAAGTGCCATTGCTGGAATTTTTCAATCCATGGCGGTCTAGAAAACCTACTCAGCGTTGGGGAACGTGACCGAGGCCTCATAGAAACATTTCTGTCTAAAGACTGTCTAAATGCAGTTTGACTCAAATCATGTTCCAAACACTTTATATTCCAAAGGTGCTCTGGCATGTAGTTAAGTTTTGAGCATCCGATAACAACAAGTTTTTCAAGTGACCTCAAACTATCCATGTTACGTGGAAGACATGTGAGATATTGACAATCCCTTAGACTCAATAAAGTAAGGGCAGTCAAACACTCGATTGATGAGGGTACTTTTTTAATAGCAGACTTATCCAAATGAAGTTCTGATAGGCTTCTCATTATTCCCTTAAATTCAGGAATCTTCCTGATTTTTGAGCAACCGCAGAGTTTAAGAATTTTAAGGGACTCCATTTCACTAGACATGCTGGGAAGATCAATAAGAGAGACACAGTATTCTAGATCTAAAATAATGAGCCTACTGAGATGCCCAATAGATGGGTGGATGTCAACCAAATTATTGCACCAACTAAGATGTAATCTCTCAAGTCTTGGAACTCCTCTGAAGTCAGGTGTCTCAATAAGGTCCTCGGAATATCTAAGATCCATGCATTTCAAATTGTCCAAATACTGTTAAAAAAAACTTGCATTAAATCGAGAATTTATATTTAATAACGTAAATGAGGAAAGCAAACTCAAATACGCAAGTGTAGCCACTCCTAAGGAAAGAAAAATACTAAATAATAGAAAGACAGTTAAAAGAATAAAACAAAATTACCTTTACTCCTTCCCAAAGATATTTAATTTTGCTACCAATTAAATTGAGTTCCACAAGCTCTTTTGGTTGGAAACTGGATGGCAAACATTCTGAAGTGTACCCAGTCCATTGAAGACATCTCAGGTTGTTAGAAACATGATTCAGACCATTGGGGATGTGCACATTGTGAATTATAAGCAATCTAAGATCACACATCTTTGAAAAAGCTTCAGAAAAGGTTTCGAAGTTCCAGTCTTGTCTTTCCCATTCATAACGATTTAGGACTATGGCTTGAAGTGCTTCCGCTGCCTAAGAATCAATAGCAAAGGATAGGTAGATTAATTATACAATCAAAGATAAGAATAATTGAATACTCAAGTTTTAAATTGTGTCAAAGGAGATGAAAATATCAACTCAGTTTTCCAAACAAATTTTAAAAGCTTATATAAGAACAAATTATCTTTGGATAAAATCTGGAGTATCCTCTGACCAAGCTTTGTCTATTCTAAGTACCTAGATAATTACTTTTCTCTTACCAAAAAAAAAAAAAAGTTTACTTTTTCTATTGGATAATTTTTTTAAAGAACAATTAAGAACAAAATTATGTTATTATCATACCTACTTAATCTTGGTAGCTGAAATTGAATTCTAGCTTTGTCATTGTTCTTACCGTATCTTTCTTCAAAACATGAAGCAAATCTTCAAAAGACCACAATCTGCTACGCTTTCCAGGCTTTCTATGTGATTCTAGGACAATTTGTTTGCCCATTTTTTGTAATAGATCATGCATCCACAATCTCTTATTTTCTATGGTTATGAGAGATCTTTCCATCAGAACCTTTATAACAATTCTCGCATCAAAACCCCGATACTCTAATAGCTCTATTACTCGATCTTCCGTCTTTCCTCTAAAGAAACATACAATATCCAAAAATATCTCCTTAGACACTTCATCTAGTCCATCATAACTTACTTTAAGAATATGAAATATTTTTTTGTGAGGAATTTTTTTAAAATTGACCAATGCACTTTGCCATTCTTCTCTTGTTCTTCTAAACAGATTGGAACCCAAAGTAACAAGAGCTAATGGAAGGCCATTAGCATAGTGTACAATATCCTGGGAGAGTTGCTTATAATCTTCTTTGGGGTTTTCATTTTTAAAGGCTTTCAAACAAAAAAGTTTTAAAGCATCCTCTCTATTCAATATATTAGGCTCATATATGTTATCCACACCATGTTGGACCAACAAATATTTATCTCTAGTTGTTATAATGATCCAACTACCCAATCCAAACCAGTTAGGCTCTCCTGCCAAATTTTCTAATTGGTCCAATTGATTAACATCATCAAGAACAAGAAGAACTTTTTTACGACGTAGCCTATTCTTGATAATGTTAATTGCACGATCAACACTCTGTATCTTTCTTTCCATCAAAATTTCTTCAAGAAGTTGTTGTAGTAGTAAAATCAAATTTCCTTTTTCAAAAACTTCCCCAACGTTAGCAATAAAGCTAAAACCATCAAAATAATTAGAGAACCTATCATACATAGCTCTAGCAAGAGTTGTCTTTCCCAACCCCGCCATGCCACAAATCCCTACCATACAAACTTTGTTCACGAGACCAAAATACGAAGTGAACAATTTCTCCACTGAAGAATTTATTCCTACCAAGTCTTTGGTAAAGCTTGAGAATTCTGGATTTAACCTATGCGAAATGACTTCCACGAGGTGCTCGATAAATTCTGCCTCATGCCTGGCGAGAAGATAGAACAACAATTACGTGATGGTACAAATCTATCATAAACCCATGGGAGAGGAAGAAGAATATTGGGTAGTGATACTCTTTGGCAGGCAAATATGAGTTTATTAGCACAAAGAAGCGTGGATAAAACTACCCAGAGAAGAAATGTATAAGTCAAATGAACAGATTGGGGGCTATAGTTTTTGATGTATTTATTTATAACAGATCCATACAGTTTTGTTAATTAATTACTTATAAAGCATACAATTATCATTCTTGCGCAACACATGTGGGTCGTCCCAATCATAGAACGAAAAAAAAAAATAGCAAAAGAGGGAGAGAAAGTAAGTGCTCAACCACTACCATTTCTTAGCTTAGCAATGATATTAGCCCGCTAAATCCAAAATCAATTTGGGTTAGAGATATATTGATTGACCAAAAAAAAAAAAAAAATAGGTGTCTTGCTTCATGCTTGATCGCTGAGAGTAACTTCATTGGAATGTTTGAAGTTAAACATGCTAAATATAAAAGTCCATGACCTTTTAAGATTGCTTGAGAACAAAAAAATAAAAATCTATCGTCCTAAATTGCCAATTGTACTAGGTTCAAACTTAGGATGATCTACTCTAACATCCTATTAAGTGTTCCACTTTATACTACAACTATATCTTGTTGCATGTCTATTTTTTCCTTTCTAAAGTAACCAAAGCTTAAAAAGGATAGATGGGCGAAAGAACACATAGTATAATATAATTAGCGGATAAAGGAGAACACTGATGATTTTTGTTCCAAGGGAAATTATGTAATACTCCTGGAATATAATAACATTATATTCCCTCCTTTCAAATAAATGTTGGATCTCACTTTTTAAATTTAGGATAAAATCCACTATTTAAAATTTTAAATTCACCATACTCTGAGAATGTTGAATAATTTTCTTCCAAAATATTAATATCAATGGCTTATACAAATTTAGCAGAGTAGACAGGCAAAAAGCTGAAAACGCATCCTAATTGCAGGTAAAATGAGTGAAGAGAATGTAGTGATCTCTAAAAATAAAAAAAAGAATTAGAATATTTAAGCCTTTGTGCCAACACAAACCCAATCTTCCTCCTCCTGAGTCGAGCCCAAATTAAGGTATGCGATTTTCATTGTTGAAGAGAAAAAAAAAAAAAAAAAAATAGAATACCTCAATTAGGTTTGTTTTTACTTCTTTTAAGTGAAGGAATTCTTTGAATTTATATATCGGTGGATTAATATCACTTATAAACTACTACCCGTTCTACTTCTTCAAAATTATGTAAACATTTTTCTACTATATAAAATTATGTAAACAATTGGTTTATGAATAAAACGGTTAAACAAGCTCCAAGGATTTTATTTAACCCAAAACAATGATTGAGCCAAAACTACATCTTTCCGAAAACAACCTACTTGTCCACTTTGAACTTAATACAATCTGTAACTTGGCATGCAGAAGACAAATTTGGCTCATTAAAGCATCACTTTTGAGTTATAAAAGTGTTAAAATGTCTCCAAAATTTGAGTTCGATTGACTAAAAGTCTTAGGGGCTAGGTTAATGGAATTGTTAAATGAAGTGTCTCTAGTTATCAGATTAGAAGATGCAGGTTGTCGGAATATCGTCTTTGGCCACCAGACCGTCAGCACAGGTCATTGGCACAACAATTCCGAGCATGGAGAGGGGGAGTCACTGTGTTTTTGTTAAATGTTTTACTAAGTTTTTAAAGGTAAATCGTTTTACAACTTTTTATAAAAGATTTACAATCAATGAAAAATATTTTACAAATTTGACAACGTTTTACGTGCGAACAAACATTTAAAAATAGGAAAACATTTTTAAGAAAATATTTTTCTTCAAAACAAACTGTTTATATATACGGAAATTTATGATTGTGCCTCTTAAAGTTTGAACTAAAATGAAAACATTAAAATCCTGTCCAATTTAGAGTTTTTTTGAGCAATTTTATGGTACAAGCTTGACAAAAACACCCTTCACAGATCCAACAACATTCCATTCTTCCAATTTTTTCCCCTTAGAAATTGTCAATCAATTTTTCATATTTTCTTAAAGTGCTTTTGTAGTTGCAACTAGGTTTTTTTTTTTTTTTTAAGCGGTTACAATTAGTTACTTTGTTAGTTTCAGTTAGTTAATTACTTTGGTGATATTTTCTTGATTTTCCTCGTGTATATAAGAGAAGTTAGTCATGTAATAACACTCTCTTCAATTTTTGACAACATCAGAGGGAGTTGAATGGCGCTCAACTCCGACACCAAGATTCTGTCATTCTCGTTGGCATCATTGCAGTTGAAGAAGAGTAGAAGACCTTGTACACCTTGTCAATGTTCTGGAGGTAGACCAATGCCGAGTTGGTTTAGTCTTGAGGTTCAACTTTGGGTTTGTTGTGAGAAAGACAGAGTGTGTGTGTGACATTTTTTTTTTATATAACATGTGTGTGTGAGAATTTAGATTATGAGTTAATGGTTATGGGCTCAATTTTTTATTATTTGTTGTGATTTTGGATTGATTCTGTTTGGTTTGGGACTCACCAATTGAGTGTGAAATTGGCTCAACCAATTAGGTGTGAATCATGTGATGCAATTTCTTATATTGGTTTACTATGATTTTTAAGAATTTGGTTCAAATTGTTCTTAATTCTCAAGAATTTTGATGGCTTGTACATAAGCAAATTTTACTTTTAATTTTAATTTTTTTACTTTGAAAATTTGCGATTTTCTTTGGACTGTACTTTTAATTCCCAATTCAACATGGAGAACATTGTTGGCTATACAAAGCAAATTTATTGACCAATTCAATATCGTTAGAAACTTCTCCAATTGATTTTAAGGCATATTCATTTTATTTTTATTTATTGTTTGAAATACAATCAGTACATATTGGAGGAGTAAGAAGAAGAGAGAGTAAATTGAGGTATAAATTTGTTTCGTAAGAGAATTTTTTTTCTAATATAATTGAAAATTTATAGACTAAATTATGTAATGGACAGCAAGCAAAATGTAAATTGTAATTCTTCTAAAAATTACATATATTGAAAATGATAAATAATATTATTAGATTTATGTGGGATAATTACCCTCTTTTTTAAAAACACACACATAAGAGTATAACACAACATCAATAAATTTATTATCCATAGAAAGTTATGTTCTTTAATCAACTAGGTCCGTCTTAATCATTTCAAAGGTGCTCCTCTTAAAAAAAGAAAAAGAACAAGAAAAAAAAAAGTGGGCTCACAAGCTATTTGTAATAGTATCAAGTATCAACACCTCCAAAAATACAACAGAATTTTAACTAGTATATGTAATATTTCAATCCATTCATATCATGATACATTATAATAGCTATTTATATGGTATATGAAAGAATTACTATGGCTTATATATCAATAGAAATAAATTTGTTATGGAAATTACCTATCTTGTAAATGCCAACCAGAGAGATTGGCCACTTCCTCCAAAGCATCTCTCCACGTTTCTACCTTTTTTATGTTCTCTTTATCTTCATGTGTATTAAAAGCTTGTCCAAAAGTTCCTATCTGTTTTCGTACATCAGATGGATCCACATCATAAAAAATGGGAAAAATTGTCAATCCTGTCTCTTTCATGCATCTAACGATCACTGCAAGTTCATCTAAGCACCAACTTGAAGATGCATAGTTTTTAGAGAAAATGATAATAGCAAACCTAGATTCTTCTATTGTTTTCAAGAGCTCTGATGAAATAGGTTTTCCTCTCTCAAGTCTATTGTCGATAAAGGTCAAAATGCCCTTCTGATCCAAAGCAGCAAATAGATGGCCCGTAAACTTTTTACGGGTGTCTACACCACTAAAACTAAGAAACACATCGTATTTCCACTGAGATGTCATAGAAGAAGATGGCAATGACATTGAGGCTCCTTGTCTGCTCTTGGAAATCTTTAAAAATATAATAGAAAATCTTAAACTATTATAAAAATTAGAAAAAGGTACATTCAAGTAAAACAGAAAGAGAAAAAACTTACTGTTAAAGATGCATAGTTTTTTAGAGAATGATGATAGCAAAGTTTGATTCTTCTTTTGCTTTTTCAAGAGCTCTAACAAAATTGATTTTCCTTAGCCAAACGCAAATCCTTATCCAAGCAGAATATACAAGGCCTGCAAATTTTTTTCTAGAACTCTGTCAAGGTGATGAAGAAGAAGAAGAAGAAGATGACGATGACGATGAGGTTCCTTGAGTGTTCATGTAAGCTGATGTAAATACACTTGCAAATCTTAAACTATAATACAAATTTAAAAAGTACATTAAATTAAAACTAGTGAAAAATAAATATAAAGGAAAGTAAATTAGTAAGAACAAAACAATTTGATGTGGAATTTTAGATTCCTTAATTTCAAGGACGAAGTGAAAGGAAATAAACAAAACTGATGAATATGTTGGAGAAATGATGACTTACAGATTTGAAATTGAAATCTAAGTAGTAGTGATTGACTGATTGTAATGCTCGAAACCCTCTTGAAATAAAGCTGGATCAAATTCCTATTAGAAAATGGCTTGTTAAATAAAGGAATGGACTGTGTTCTTTTTCCCTTCCATCAAGAGTTATAAATAACAACAAAAATTAGTTTTTTTTATTTTAAGGAAAGCAAAGGCATGAAACAGGAAATGTTATTGTTGTTGACGTTGTTTCTCTCCCTCTCTCAAAATGAGAAAGTTTTAGAATTCCAGAAGAGCAATAAGCTTACCCCAGCAAGTTCAAGCATGGTGAATTCACCCGGGTTACCGAGATTGAAAGGTCCTACATGTTCTCCTTCCATTAGACGCATCAGACCCTCCACCTGTAGTAGCACAACATGCCAGAAAATTTTAATAATCCTGAACAGAAATTACTAAACTGTAATTGCAAATTTACCACACAAAGCACCAAAAGAAAACAGAAGAAAATAAATAATTAAAAAAATCTTATTATTCCAATTATTTTTTGAGGATAATCTAATCACTAATTTCATTATCACACAAGAGACAGTTCCGTTCATTACAAATAAAGGCCTACCCCGGATACCCTACTTATAAGAAAATAATATTCCCAATCATACAAATTAAAAAATATCTTAGTCAATGAAGGCCGCCCTACCCCAGATAGCCAACGACTCTAGAAGCCATCTCATTAGTCAGTATTGATATTTTACTACTACATCAAATATGCATCTTCGTACCATCAAATATCAATTAAATTCTGAAAGCAACCTGGGATCACACTTTAATATATTAAGGTGCTCTTTACTTTAAACTCTAAACAAAGTTCTAATGCTTTTGAGACTTGAGAGTTAAAACTCACTCAGTAAACTGATCCGTGCCTTATATCAACATAAAGGGAAATTATAACTGGCTGGCCCACCTTCGGCTTTCAATTTCACTCTTTTTATATACGGGGAATATGATCCTCTTAATCTCACTTAAAACTGAGAGAGTTTATTTTATGGTTAAGATTTTATCCATACGGTAGGATTCGAACAAACAATAATGTAGGTTCCATGAAGTCTACAATCAAACTGATTCAATATACTTTTCAATTTAGGCACCAAGTTTGCACAAATTTTTTTATTTATTTGTGCTATATGCACATGGGGAAGGTAATCTCTTATTGTAATCTAAAATTTATAAGGCCTAGTTTTTGAACTAAATAGCAAAGACAACAAGCAAAAAGCAGTTACATTTTAATACTTTCATTTATTCAAAGTCTCAGTCTTTACTTTAACAATTTTAGTTTAAAATATAAAAGTAAAACTCGGCATAAGGTGCAATTTGATATCTTTTTGGTAAGGGAAGCAACTTAAGATCATCAAAAGAATATCAGAAGCAATTTGGAAAACAAACAATAAATTTTACTTGACAACACCAAACAAAGAATAAACAACACCCACATGATGAATAAACAATCAGGCATTCACTTACCAAGTCCGATACATATTGGAAACTCCTTGTCTGCTTCCCATCACCATAAACAGTCATAGGCTCCTTCCTTAATGCCTACATTATCACCACCAATCATCATTAACTAAACTAATTAAATAAACAGCGCATTTTTCCTGCACAACCAAGTCAAATAAATAAATAAATACTGCATTAATGATCTACCTGGGCAACAAAATTGCTGACCACACGACCATCATCGATGCACATTCTGGGTCCATAGGTGTTGAAGATTTTTGCAATCCTCACCTGCAACAAACCCATGTCGTTACATTGATATAGTACTTATTTGGACCCATGTAGTAATTACATTGATCTATTGTACTACTTGTTTGGAAGAGCATATTCTCATAGATTTATATATCTTAAAATTATAACACATTGCTTCATCTAAATATAATAACAACCCCAATAATAATTGTACATCAAAATTCAAGAAGCTGATAAAAATTAGAGCAAACGAGCCATGATTTTTTTTTTTTAACACATAATGTGGGACCTACAACATTGGAATTAAGATATGTGTGACACAACATGTGCACACATGGAAAGTTCAAAATATCAAACACAAGCAATATTCTTTAATTAATTAAACGAAAATTAAGATTAACGGAAATATTTAGTTTGGTAAATTTAAATAAAATAAAATAACTGACCTCAACGCCTGCACCTCTATGATAGTCCATGGTCAACGTTTCGGCCGTACGTTTTCCCTCGTCGTAACAGCTTCTAACACCTGTCACAAATTCCCAGGTCAGATCTAATTTTAGTAGTTATGCAACACTTAAAAAAATTTCAGACCCCCATCCCAAATTACAAAACACTCCAATGAATCAGAAAGAAAAACTCAAAGAGACAGAATCATCAATCAATCATAGAGTCACAAAGACAAACGTGGACCGTCTGATTATCAGAACCGCACATCACGGGTTACTCGCTTTTCCACGGGTCCCACAACCAGGTAACACTTATCGTATTCATGTTCTTAGTCGTTTCTGCACTGCTTGGCTATGTGAGTGGGCGTTTTATATAGATTCTCCTGTTTATAGTTCTTATTTTCTGAGAACAAAAGGCTATTATTATTTTTCAAGAAGTTAAATTTGTGCAAAATAAAATTTACCTCCCTGTGGTTAGGTTTACTACACTTTACTTGACTTTTAAAAAATTACAGTAAACCTCCATACAATTGGAAATCATTAAATCAATACATTTTGATGAACCCTCAAGTGATATCACATCATCGCCAATATCATCTATTTGACACCCTAGTTGTGAACAATCTTTTTTTTGGTAATTATTAAATCATTATTTTTGGTTCCATGTATGATTATGTACTTGATTCTATGTTTGACTATGTTGGTCTATGTCTTTAATTTGTACTGTAGGGTTCATCACAACCCGTAGGTGCTACTGACGCTATGACAACTAATGCACAAAACAGTCAAACACAGGTTAGTTAGCTCACTAATTAACTTTATTGTTGGCGTTGTGAAATAATAATAATCTTTCTAAATATGCATGACTTGTTAATTTTTCTTGTTCTTAGCAAACTATACCTGATTTGGTGTCTCCTTAGATTGAGATAGGAAACAGAATATCATCTTTTGCTTTAAATAATATCAAGCAAACGAAAATAAACAAATAAAAAGGAAACGCGTTGCAAATCATAACAATAACATAAATCTATTTGGATATAACTTATTTTGCTGAAACTGAAAATTGAAAACTGAAAACACTGTAGCAAAATAATTTTTAAATATATGAATAGTTTTGTGGGACTCATTTTTAATGAAAAAGTTGTTAAAAAGTAAAATTTGTGAGATTCATGAACAGTGCATTTGTGCACTGTTCATGGCTGAAAAGTCAAAATAAGCTGCTGGGTAAAAAAAAAAAAAGCAAAAACGTAGAGGCACAGACGGCGGATCCAAACGCCCTCAAAATATACAATCCATTAGATAGATGACAGATTACATTCCAAATCATAGCAATAACATAGAAAAGACGATACATTTTTCTCAAAATTAGCTAAACTTATGGCAATATCTTTTTGTGCTCCACTCTAGCCCCATTGCACCAAAGCAGAACGGTCACAATAATTGCAAAGGCAATCCAAGAAAACAACAAAGCAATCCTCAAGTTTTTGTTTTCTTTATGATGTACAACTAATAACTTCTCTAACTTGTCCAAGCGTCCTTGTAGTTGATGTATTACTCTTCGTCCATAGGGACACATTTCTGGATCTTCCCATTCAAGAACCTGCAATTTACATTTTGCTTGTATTTGCCACAACTCCAAAACCTTCTCCCAAAATTCTCATCAGTGAATGTTGTATTCAGCGGAGCTTGGGCCAGACAGTAACATATTTTTTGGTGGCTTACATTAATGTGGCTTGGGTATTAAATTTGTACACCTACAAAAGTAGACTTTATTTGGACGTATTTGACAAACACCTACCTTGCTTATTAAAAGAAAGCATTATAAATAGAAATAGATAACAGAATAGTTCAACTTTCATAAATGTATCTAATTTCTTGTTTACAGAATGCCAATTGGCCCTAAATGATGCTAATAGTTTAACATCTCTCCATTCTAATTAGGCACATGTTGCACATGGCCTGTGACCTATTTTAGACAGGGCAGCAATGCATCAATCAGTTGCACTGAATCAGCTACCAGCCCATACACTGACACTAAAACATTCTAGCTATTGCAAACCTTAAAGTCTCCAAAGGCCTCCCAGAAGCTAGTACAACGCATCTGACTTAAACCAACTTCATTATCTCAAACAAAAAGAAAAAAAAGAAAAAAAAAAAGACATAATTCAACTGAACTAAGCTTCATGACAGCTTTAGACAAACTTGTTCCAGCAGTCTTTAATGATGATGTGTTTTTCCCCAAGAATAAAAACAATTAATAATTCACTCATTAATAATCAGTCTAATTGGAGTTCCTTCTTGGCAGTCCTAGAGAAGGAAGTACTCTGCAGTCTGTAGTTTTCTTGTGTCAAAATTTTCTTGCTTTCGCTAGCACAAGGTGAATATGAAAATTAAAATAATACTCAGGCACTTACAAATAGGATGCCAATCTAGGACTGCACCATGCATTTACCTTAGCAAAATCCTTAAAGCAATGTAGCAGTGTATTGAGTGAAGATTGAGATTGTATTTCTTATGCAGATAATATTCTCAACTTGGCTAATAAGGTTTTACTAGTTATTAAGCTTCTTGTAAGTGATGATGATGTAGAGGCTTAGACAATTTGCAACTAACTCAAGTGGGGGAATCTAAAGGTAATTTTTAGGAACACAGAAAATATAGGATGATTGGATAATTGCTTGCGTGTGATCAGCAGAAAGAAGAAAAAGATAAATGAATTGACTGACTTGCTAGCAACTAACCCAGCTAAACAACTAGAAAGAACATAAAATAAAATAGGTTTGGCATGTATGTAACATAAGAATATTTAATAAGATCATTACCAAGACTGAGGAGATGTAACTTTCAATTTCCTAAGAAGAGCTGCAAATTGCACTAGGTTCATTATCATTATAGTCATCACAGTTTCTCCATAAATTGTCAAATTCATCATGGGAACCATCACAGGAACCATCACAACCCTCAAAAGTTATGCGATTACTGCTGCATTTTGTTTGGGTGAACATTTCCACATCTTGCTTATATATCAAACTGAGCCCACATTTCTGCACATACAAGCCTGGCCTAGTGCTCTCAAATACAACCTCAATCTGATTGAATTCACCACTCCAAGCAGTAGCAAACCAATCATCACAAGGCAAATACAATAGCCAAATGTGCCTCGCAACAAGTTTTGTGCTACAGGAAATTTTACATTGAGAAGTCTGCTGTGGCAGAAGACAGTTCCCCAGGGTTTCCTGGGGGCTCATTCTATCTGAAAGAAGTTGTGGGTCTTTAACCCACTTAATTAATATTCAATTTTATTTAGTCATTAAGTATTAGGCTTCCCCTGCTGCATCAGCTTGGAACCTGTTATTTTTGCATAATTTCCTCTAAGAGTATGACACCTATTATGGCCTTCCCCTTTTAGTTAATGTCTGAGAGGAACGTGTTCACTAAATACTATGTTGTAATTCTTCTAAGATTTAAATGTGTCTGTGTTTGAGATGTTAAAAAAAAAAATTCTGACAATTAAGAGCTGGATATAATTGTCTCTAAAAGCCAGTTTTAGATTTTCAAAGCATGTGATGTAGTTTGATATTTAATGACCATAAAAGGCCAATAAGCCCTAGCTCAAATGCAATCTCCTCCCCAAGAACAGGTTGAAGTCAGGTTTATGATTCATTTTACAAATATATTTATCAAGCCAAAGAAAAAAAAAATTGCCAAAATAGAGATTGGCTGCATTTTAATTGGATGATGTTGACTTTTTTATGAGATTATGATAACTTACTGAGTAGAATTTTTGCTTTCCTTGTTCGATATATTATTCTTATAAGCTCTTCTGCTTGTTTTCTGGTTGTTTCATTTCCTTTGCTTTTAACAATACGTTCTTTTTATTCAAATTGTGCTTGGATGTAAAATTCTTGTTCTCCATTTGCTTATTTCAAACTTTGACCAGCATGTAGGAGAAAAGTTTTGATTACTACCATTATTGTCAAAAGAGAATTGTAATGGGTCTCTTGATAATGGAGAGGTTATCGTAATTCAGATCTCATTAGAAGTTTGATGGTGGTCATTCTAGCATCATTACAACCAAATTGGATGATCCTTTTCAAAATGTGTGAGGTGCATTGCTAATATTTCCCACTTTGCAGTGTCTGTCAGAGGCGACATAAGTTTGTCCTTTCCCTTTTAAACTTGATTCAGAATTTTAATATGATTGTTTCTCTGAATTCTCTTGTGTCTACTCAAGGAAGATATTCTTGGGCTACTTTTCAAAAAAGAAGATATTTTTGGGCTCTTTTCTTTTAATTCTTTCTTAAAGCTAATTAATGTTTTTAACTTGAGAGTTGGGTTGTGATGGTCACGTCTCATAGTATACAGCCTGTACACTCAGGACATCTTCTTCTTCTTCTTCTTTTCGTTTTTATTTTTGTTTTTAAGTTCTGTTATTTATGAAAAAAAAAAAATGTATATCTCTGGGTTATGGAACTAATGGGATTTAATTGTAATCAGATTTTGCCTGATCTGCTTAAGTTGGTCAGATATGGTTGCCATTAGTACACAGTAGAAATATTAGTAGGCTGGTGGCTTGGTGCACTGTCTGTTACTTCTGATTTTCCAAGCTTTAGAATCACATTGCTATCAATAAAATGTCATTGTGAAACCTAACTCTCTATTAATCTAATGAAAAAGTTGGATTAGGTATACTAGGGAGTAATGGATTATTCAATTTGAGTGATATGGGTATAAAATATTGTCATTCAGATATGGTTCCCTATTGTGAACGACTTTCATTTTTGGAACGTTCATGGTTAGATGCTATTATGTAGGAAAATCCTGGGTATCATGGTAAATGTAGAATCCCTATCTTTCATCTAATTTTTACTCTTTCCAATTTTTTGCCATTTCTTATTCTTTTCCCTTTGTCATACATTAGTAAACCGGGCCTGCTTTTGTCATTGTACTGAGGATCAACTTGGCTTTCTGCAGTTTTATGGCTACTGCATTTTCTGGTACTATTATCTAGTGAGGGGTTGGGGTCCTGGTGAATAAGGTTGACTGGCAAAATGGTTTAAACATTGCAGTTTGGTTTTTCCAGAACCATCATTACATTCTGCTGAGCAATCAAGCGGTCGGCTAGTTTTATGTGTTAGTAGTTATGGATTTGTGCTTATAGAGTAGCTGGTCTGGTTTTGATCCTACTTGCCTACTGTAATTGACTTTGTTTCCCATTCTCTCTGAGGTTCTGGAAGAAAGTTCGCTTTTTTTTACCTCTTGTGAATGGGAGACTATCTTTGTGATTGTGGCTTATAGATTTTGTCATATGGTTTTCTTTTTTGATATGTATTGAATTGCTCCTGGTTGTATTAATTGGATTTGTTGTAATGGTAGTTCAGGTTGATGTAAAAGCGAAACATGTTTGATCATCTTACTAATAGTATTTAGTATTGTACGATATTCCTGAACTTCATTGATCATTATTTTATTCAAAGGACTGCTAACTGAAAAGTTGTTAGATTCTTAATAGCAAAAAAAGAAAAGTTCTTAGATAATCTTTTTGTCATTTTCATCACCAGCTTTGCTTCTTATATTAACATATTAGTTAGTAACTAAATATCTGCTTGTTTAGTATGTTTCCGTTCTCTTTTGATCTAGAGAATCTTAACAATTTGCTATCCATTGATTGTTGGTATGACATTTCTTGTTTGATGAATCTGACAAATTTACTGATTCTTTTTTGGTACTCTCTCTTGAAACTCCACTGAGGATTACTTGAGTGAATTATTATTATTTATCTGGCTATGCGGGGAGATGATCCATC
Organism: Castanea sativa; assembly: GCF_040712315.1. Taxonomy (NCBI): domain Eukaryota; kingdom Viridiplantae; phylum Streptophyta; class Magnoliopsida; order Fagales; family Fagaceae; genus Castanea; species Castanea sativa. Next base: position 7,367,504 of record NC_134019.1, on the reverse strand, counting down.
ACAGGCCTTACACACAGAAAGCGGATGCGTATGGTTTCGGGATTGTTCTCTGGGAACTCATAACGGGAATGCTACCATTCCAGAACGTGACAGCTGTGCAGGCAGCGTTTGCAGTCGTTAACAAGGGAGTTCGTCCAATAATTCCCAGTGGCTGCTTACCTGTTCTCAGTGATATCATGACCCGGTGCTGGGATGCCAACCCTGATGTCAGGCCACCTTTCATGGAAGTTATCAGAATGCTGGAGAACGCAGAGACAGAGATAATGACTACTGTCTGCAAGGCTCGTTTCAGGTGTTGCATGAGCCAACCTAGGACGATGGAGTGATCCTATCAGAGAAACATTAAATGAGAAAACAATCAGCAGAACATAAAAAGTAAAAAAGAAACTGGAAAAAAGAGGCAGAAGAAGGTGATTACATTTGTAGCCTTGTGTATTTATGAGTTGGAATTTCTTTCTGAAGATGGACAAAGGAAAAGGTATGATAAAACTCTTGGTTTTGGTGTTTCGACATGAATGGATTCCATTTGCTGAATTAGTGATAGAAAAGGACATTGATGCGTATGTATAATTCTCACTCTGCCATGTATTAACCTATACCTTTTTTAGCTGTTGTCCTTTCTTGAGAAATACAGCTCTCTCTCTCTCTCATTTGTCCTTAATGCCCCCAACCCCCCCCCCCCCCCCCCCAAAAAAAAACCCCCTGAAAAAGACTTTTTATTTTTCAAATGGATTATGCATGTTTGGTTGTAATCAGATTTGTCTATACAATGAAAGTGAACTTGAAAGAAGTCAAAGCTCTACGGTGAATTTAGGCAACTGGGTACCAAAAATTATTGAGCTGTGTGAGTTGAAGATTATGGTAGGTTGCTGTTGGCTAGAAGTTGGAAGAAATTGCTAGAAGTCCCTCTTCTACTAGAATACCAAGCAGCCCTGGTCTTGCGTGAAATGGTCTGGCCATTGGGTTATTGGATTCCTATGAAGCACGGGTGCGTTTCGGGATTTGGGTGCGGGACTCAGCAATTTCTGAAAAAGTAAGATGCAGGTGCGGAGGGGTGCGGCAATTAAAAAATTATTAAAAATATTTTTATTTATATTTTTATTAAACTCAAGTCACAACATTACAGCTTATATAAAAAATTAATAATATTTATGAGCTATTAACATCACAGTTCACAGATTCATAATAACTATATAAATTAATAATAACTATTAATATCACAACATCACAGTTCACAACTCAGTTAAAAAAATCAGATCACAACATCACAGTTCACAACATCACAACATCATAGTTAAAAAAATCAGATCAAGTGAAGATTGGTGAAGATTGATGATACCTGAGTTGAGACTTTTGAAAGTGGGTCGAGCTTGAGAGTTGTGAGTTGAGCTATGGTGTTGTGAGTGGGTCGGTGAGGTTTAAGTGGCTGAGTTGAGACTTGAGTTTGGGGGAGACGGAGAGCAGCGACAGAGAGGCGAGAGGTAGAGAGCATAGAGACAAGTGAGAGATGAGTGAACTGAAGATTGAAGAGTGCGTGAGAGAGAGTTGAATGAGTTAGGGTTTGTTACATTAAGTTGAAATGGTGCGTTTTGCGCCTTTTTTTTTGCCTAAATCGGAGAGAACACTGAGTTTCTGCGATTTCACCCGATACAGACCGAAATAGCTTGAGTTGGCGTGATTCAACCTGAGTTGGTGTCACATCGGCCGATTTGTGAAAAAAAAAAAAAAAAAAAAAAACTAGACGCGGCACGGACGCGGAGGCAACGGCGTCCCTCGTGCGTTGCCACGTCGGATATGGGTGCGGCGGCCGATTTGCCGCGTCTATGCATCCTAGTTGAGTTCAAGTTCAAATATTACGTCTCTTGTTGCAGGAGCTGTGTGGAAAGGTGGAGTTGTGACTTATGAGTTCAAAATTCATGGAAGGTGGAGTTGTTACTTGTCCCAAACATCATGGATGGAGAGGAATATGTTCCCCGATTATCAGCAGTGCGAAATGCCTGCTTGCTAAGTGTTAAGCATAGCTCTGATTAAAGTTGCTAAATAATCAAGAAAAACTTTAAAGCACTCCATTGAGTTGAAATTTTATTCAAGAAAAAGAGAAAGAAAGAGATTTTAGGTACAGAAAAGAGCTTTTAGTTAGCAAAAGTTCAAGTTAAGGCTTTTTACGCTAAAGATTCGGGATCATCATCGCCAAGCGATGGTCAAAGGTCATGGGGCAGGGCCATATCCTTCAAGGATAAGCTTGTTGGTGAAATACCTGGTGCCTACACCCAGACTTTTAACTTTGGTGATTGTATGGAAGACGCTGAAGACTCAGATGTGGAAGTAGAGGTGCTCTGTGAAGGACTAGCTGCTGTCAAGTTCTCTAAAGAATTCAAGAAGCACACTCGCACTCCATGGTCCAAAGCACTCATTATCAAGGTCTATGGCAGAGAGGTTGGTTTCAGTTTTCTACACAGTAGACTACTATCCATGCGGAAACCTGCTAGTAGGCTGGACTGTGTGGATTTGGGGCATGGCTTCTTTCTTGTGAGGTTGTCATTGAAAGAAGACTATGAAAATATCCTTAGGAAGGGTCCTTGGTTTATTGGTGAGCACTTCCTCTCCATTAGACCATGAGAGCCGAACTTTCGACCAGCATCAGCAAATGTTACCTCGATAGTAGTGTAGATAAGACTCAATGAACTTCCGATAGAGTACTACAATGTGGAAGCTCTCCTCTAGATTGGGAAATCCATTGGCAATGTTCTAAGAATAGATACTCATACTGCCTTTGAAGCTAGAGGAAGATTTGCTAGACTTTGTGTTCATATTGATATTGACAAGCCTCTGGTCACGACAATATTGATTGGAAAGTTTGAACAACCAGTCTGCTATGAAGGTATTCAAAAATTGTGCTTCTCTTGCGGAAGAATGGGTCATCGAAGGAAAAATTGCCCGTACACGATACGCCAATGTTCTCAGGTGCATGAGTTGGAAACGGTGGCTGTTGAGGACAAAGGAGAGTAGTCACGCAAAGAGCATGTTTTGGATAATGTGGTTGGCAAGAAAAAGAAAGGGATGAAAACCCAAAGAAGTGGAGGGACCCCTCCTGGAATGCAAGGAAATCGTGGGAATGGAGTAAAGGCCACTATGGGCCTAGGCAAGGTGGAATCCAACAATGGGCCTAGTAGAGAAGCCCAACGGAAGCTGTCTCCACCGAGAGCAATCAATGGAGCTTAACCGGTGAGCTCCCTTCAAACCAAGCTTTTATCACAAAAATAGCGAATACAGTCGTTGCCCCTCCTTCCATATTTGCCCCCTCCCCTTCCAAACCAAAAAAAGTGCTACAAAGTCTTCTAAATGCTAAATGATTATGCTAATATATACATAAATTAATTTGCTTAATATGCAAATTTATTTAGAAAAAATATATAATTAAATAAACACAGCAAATTCAAAACCTGAATTAATTTGTAGAATTCTTGGCTAACACAAGTCGAGCCCACTAATGAAAAAAATTTCCCATACAACTTTCTGCCCAATTTGGTACTATTTCTAATTTTGTCTCCCCCCCCCCCCCCCCCAAACTTTGCCTCCCCCTTCTCTCCTTTGTTTTTCCTTCATTACCCCACACAAAAGTTCTCGTAAAAGTCAATTAGCCTCATGAACAAAGTTTGTAAGACATCCTTAGAACATCAGTTATCAACAGAAAGAAAGGAGCATGAGTACTATACCTTTGAGATAAATATATAAACACATAATATCCAAGTTTTAATGCCAATACATTACACACACTATTAAAGAAAACTTATCATCTTTTTGAATTTAGAGGTTATATAAATGTTGCCTAGTTTGATATAAGACATGTACCCAAAAAAAAAAAATACTCAGTGTCTTAAAAATGTATAAAACAAATCTCGATGACGATATTTCATGCAATAAAATCCATCTGTTACCATATTTATAATGAATTATTAAAATTTTCATTTGAAGACTTCCAAATGAAGTTTTCAAATTATGAACCAAAACTTTAAGTGCATTGTTGAGAAACAAATGAAATTTAAGAGAAAATGAAACTGAGAAAAAAAAAATACATTAATTCTATAATTACTAGGACTATTACTTTCTAGTCAACTCTTTTTTGGTAGAGCATTGTTTGAGAACTTTTTTTGTTTTTTTGGGGAGGGGGGGGGGGTATTATAGTTCCGCCCTAAAGATATTAATGATTTCGAACCCCAAAAAAAAAAAAAAAGAATTTCTAGTTTATATTTAGGAAGCAATCAATTTTCAAACATAGGAAATAAGTAGATTTTTCATAAATAAGTAAGAAATAATTATTAAAATATTCCTCCAAAAACAAATAAAGTATATGCAACTCTCTGGGTATTTTGTTTTCTTCATATATCATTAATTAATTTTTTTTGGAATTTTTAAGTAAAAAATTCAATTTTGTCCAACTAAAATTCATTGTTAAATTTTTTTTTACTCCATTAAAATTTTTTTTTCTATAATAATAATAATTTGTAATTAATATAAATTATGTTTATTTGTCCCTTCATATCAAAAGTGATATACATAATATTATATTTGCTTTTTTATTATTACAAAACAATGACAATTTTTTTCATTTTAGGGACAAAACAATATAAAATTCTCTCTCTCTCTCTCTCTCTCTCTCTCTCTCTCTCTATATATATATATATATATATATATATATAAGGGGAGAAAAGTCCTTTCCTACCTTTATGTTTGGGGTAGTTAACAATTCCCCCTTAAATTTTGAAACAAAGTAATTTCTTCCTTTTTGTTATGTTTTTTGGAAATGAGGGACATACCCCTTTATTGTCAAAATCTCTTATAAATCCCAACAAAATCTTTTGATTCTTTAAATATTTTATAGTTTAATGACTAAATCACTCCCAACTAATTGCTAAGTACTTTATCCCTGTAATTCATAATCGGCCAAACCTTTGAAACCGAGCAATTTTTCCTTTTATGTTTTGAAATGAGCATAGCTAGTACCCCTCTACTATTGAATTCTCGGTTAAACCCTAACAAAATCTTTTGATTCCTAGAATATTTCATTATGTAATGACTAAAACACCACCCATGAATAATCACTAAGTCCTGAAAATACCCCCAGGCTAAACCTAATCAACTTAATCCAGTTAAACTATTACTGCACACCCTTAGTGCGATGGTCATTCCACAAATATAAATCCTTGTAGGGTGTGGGGGGCAAGGGTCCGGCTTCAAGTCTTCATGAGGAAGCTTCACACACATATACACTTAAATTAAATTAAAGTAAAATTACTATTTTGTGTGTGTGTATATATATATATATATATATATATATATATATATATATATATATAGAAGAAAAAAAAAACCTTAATCCAGTTAAACTTAATTAAACCCGAGTAATCTACACAACCTATCTAAACCCAAACCTCACTTGGTAACTAAACCAGTTGTGAACATGTGTGAGACTCAGGATTTTCTGTTTAGGTTTGCATTGAGACCGTTTAGGCATCACAACACATCAATAAGACTTCTGAAGCAAGCAGCAAAATTTTATCCGTTGGTGTTGCAGTTGTTGCTAGACCTAGCCCTGGTAATTATGAACTCATTATTTTTAGTTCCATGTATGATTATGTTCTTGATTCTATGTGAAATAGTAACAATCTTTCTAAATATGCATGACTTTGGTTGTTCTAAGCAAGCTATACCTGATTTGGTGTCTTCTTAGATTGAGGTAGGAACCAGAATATCATCTTTTGCTTTAAATAATACCAAGTGAACGAAAATAAGCAAATCAAAAGGAAGCGCATTGCAAATCATAAGAATAACATAAAATATACAATCTATTAGATAGATGACAAAATACATTGCAAATCATAACAACAACATAAAAACTAAAAAGATGATACATTTTGCTCAAAATTAGCTAAACTTATGGCAACATCTTTTTGTGCTCCACTCTAGCCCCATTGCAGTTTGCACCCAATCAGAACAGTCACAATAATTACAAAGGCAATCCAAGAAAACAACAAAGCAATCCTCAAGTTTTTGTTTTCTTTATGATGTACGACTAATAACTTCTTCAACTTATCCTGTTCAATACATAGCATCCTCTCTTTCTCACGAAGCATAGCTAACTCATCTTGATCAACTTTATCCTTATCAATCTTCTCCGGGCATTCTTGTAGTTGATGTGTTACTCTTCGTCTGTACGGACACATTTCTGGATCTTCCCATTCAAAGAACCCACAATTTACATTTTGCTTGTATTTCCCACAACTCCAAAACCTTCTCCCAAAATTCTCATCGTTGAATATTGTTTTCAGTGAAGCTTGGGCCGGACAGTGACATATTTTTTGGTGGCTTACATTAATGTTGCTTGGGTATGAATTTTTCACACCTACAAAACAAGACATTATTTGGACGTATTCGACAAACACCTACCATGCTTATCAAAACAAAGCATTATATATAGAATAAGGAGTAATTAATAAGATAACAGAATAGTTCAACTTCCAAAAATGTAACTAACTTCTTGTCTACAGAATGCCAATTGGCCCTCAATGATTCTAATAGTTTAATATCTCTCAAATCTCAATTCTAATTAGGCAAATGTTGCACAGGGACGTAGTCAGGACTTGGAGTTAGAGGGGGCGACTCTGCTGTTAGCTGTATGCAATGGCTCTAACCTTTGAGTTTACTACTTTACTATTAAAGATTTTTGTTTAAAAATTTTTAAATGACCACGTTTATTCTGGGTAAAATAGATTGATTGGGCTTAATTTTTTTAGTTTTATTATTGGTAATTTTTGTTGTTGTGCAAATTTTTTTGGGCTTGTATATTTTGTTTTAGATTTAATCTATTAATTTTCTATGTCCTTTAAAAGATTAAAAATGCTAAAACTATAAAAATTTTACAAATTGCTAATGTGGTAAGTGGTTATTAATAAATAAAAAGTGATGCAAGTGTACGAACTAATAAGAATTTACAACATTAATAGTTTGAATAAATGTTGAAAAAACATTTTTGGCTATAACATTACTCTCAAAAGAATTGATGTCATTATTATTATTTTTTTTTTATGGGAATTGATGGCATTATTAAGGAAGGCAAAGTGTAATTTTATTGAGCAAAATTGCTAAAATTAATACCTATTAATATAGTAATAATTTTTTTAAAAAAATGTAGGGGGCCATTGCCTCCTCTAGTCCAATAACAGCTCCGTCCATGATGTTGCACATGGCCTGTGACCATTTTCAGACAGGTCAGCAATGCATCAATCAGTTGAACTGAATCAGCTACCAGCCCATACACCGACACTAAAACATTCTAGCTATTGCAAACCTTAAAGTCACCTAATGCCACCCAGAAGCTAGTACAATGCATCTGACTTAAACCAATTTCATTATCCAAAAAAAAAAAAGAAGGCGTAATTCAACTTAATTAAGCTTCATGACAGCTTTAGACCAACTACTTGTTCCAACAGTCCTTAATGATGACTTGTTTTTCCCCAAAAATAAAAACAATTAATAATTCACTCATTAATAATCAGTATAATTGGAATTCCTTCTTGGCAGTCCTAGAGAAGGAAGTACTCTACAATCTGTAGTTTTCATGTGTCAAAATTTTCTTGCTTTCGCCAGCACAAGGTGAATATGAAAATTAAAATAATACTCAAACTTACAAATAGGATGCCAAACTAGGACTGGACCATGCAGTTACCTTAGCAAAATCCTTAAAGCAATGTAGCAGTGTAATGAGTGAAGCTTGAGAATGTATTTCTTATGCAGATAATATTCTCAACTTGGCTAATAAGGTTTAACTAGTTATTAAGCTTCTTATAAGTGATGGTGATGTAGAGGCCTAGACAATTTGCAATGAATTCATGTGGGATGTAAAGTTGTGATCTACAACTATGTTTTATGTTATCTTTATTCCATGACAAAAAATGTTGTATTTGTTTTAATTTGTTCTTTGTATTTTGTGGGATTTTATTGTATTGGGTTTAGTATTAAGTTGGTGAAGAATCAAGCATAAAATGAAGAATCAGTGGATTTCGAGAGTGTTTCGCTAGAAGCTAACCCGCGAAAGAGCCACGTGAAAAGCACATGCTAGAAGCTAAGAGTCGTGCCAACCTGAAGGATTTCACGAGTGTCTCGCGGGTAAGACCTTCCTGTGAAATACCCCCGAAACTCTCTGCCTAGAGGATTTTTAAGTATGACTTTCTTATCCTTCACCTACACTATATATACCCTCATTACCCAAAAAAGTATGAGAGGCCATTCAGAGAGAAAAACCCTAGATAGGTTTTCATCAACACACACACCCATTTTTTAGAGAGAGAGCTACTAATCCTTAGTGAGAAATCATCCTAGCATCTTCTCCTTCTCTCTCCCATTGTCATATCTTGAGAGGAGATTTGTACCCAAACACAACCCACACTTTTCAGAGTGTTTTGGAGCTTGAGAAGTTTTAGGAATTTGCCAAAAGAAGTCGGTGAGGCTTGACGAATGCAATCGGGCATATTGCAGGATCCGGAAAATTAGACAAGACACGGTTCCGAAAAGCCTTGTTGGAGTAGGAGGTTGGAGGGTTTAGGTACATTGAGTAGATTAGGCTTGGAGGGTTTCTTGCTATTTTTGTATCCCAACTTATTGTCTAGTGGATCGATTTACCGCTTGGAAGGCGGCGGAGAGGTTTTTCACCGAGTTCTTCGGTTTCCTCTTCGATAACACGTCGGCGTGTTATCTTGTGTTTGCATTTCTCTTCCCTACTCTTTTAGCTTTCATTTTACTGTTGTGCTTTGTTGAATATGGCTTAGAGTAGTTATATTGTTTGTTCGCTCGCATTTACTCTATTCTGCACTTAGTTTAAGTTAGAGTAAAATCAACTGAGCTTCATTAATTTGGAGTCTAAACAGCTCTTGTATTTTTAATACAAATCCGAGCTTTCACGGGAGAATATAAAGTGAATTTTTAGTAACACGGAAAATATAGGATGATTGGATAATTGCTTGCGTGTCGTCAGCAGAAAGAAGAAAAAAATTAATGAATCGACTGACTTGCTAGCTACTAAGCTAAACAACTAGAAAGAGTATTAAATAAAATAGGTTTTGGCATGTAACATAAGGATGTTTGATAAGATCATTACCATTGACTGAAGAGATGAAACTTTCAATTTCCTCAGAAGAGCTGCAAATTGCACTTGGCTCATTATCGTTATAGCCATCACAGTTTCTCCATAAATTGTCAAATTCATCATGGGAACCATCACAACTCTCAAAAGTTATGCGATTACTGCTGCATATTGTTTGGGTGAACATTTCCACATCTTGCTTATATACCAAACTGAGCCCACATTTCCGCACATACAAGCCTGGCCTAGAGCTCTCAAATACAACCTCAATTTGATTGAATTCACCACTTGGAGCAGTAGCAAACCAATCATCACGAGACAGATGCAATAGCCAAATGTGCCTCGCAACAAGTTTTTTGCTGAAGGAAATTTCAGTGGCATAGTAACTGTGAGGCGTATCACCACAGGCTATCACACGAGCTTTAAGACCAAATGTTTTGCCAATAAGGTCAAACTCTTCAACAGAAATATGTGAATATGATGCATCCAAAGAAGCGCAGAGTGCGAATCTCATCCACCTACTATCACACCAATTTGGAGGCAGCTCTATGCTTATTGAGTTCCCTAACCTTTGATGAGTTATCCACCACGGAATTTCATATCCAGGAAAAATTGTTTGGAATGCAATTCCAAATCCGTCCTCTTTCCTTTTGATAGAAGTTTCATATCCAGTTTTTGGAATCTCTGATCCAGGTAGTTTAAGTTCATAATCCTCTATATCAAATGGATTTTGTCGTGGTTGCCAAAATGCTCCAAACTGTTTGCAACAATCAAATTTAAACAAATTTAAAAATGTATTTTCGAGAAGGTAAAAAGAGTGCTTCTATATAACATTGAATGAAAGAGAGGGAGAAACACCTGACTGAACAATCTGTTTGATAATTGAATTAGATTTTTTACAATACACCCAGTATCAAATGTTTTTTTTTTTATTACTTCATTTAAAAATAATATAAACAACTTATTAAAATGATAAAGGAAGTGAGAAAATTTGAGTTTTTTAGTAAAATGAAGAGATATAATCTTAATTAAATATTGTATTTTATTTCTAACAACTTGCTATTGTTAACTGATATTTATACGAATTTACTATAGTTGCAAAAAATTTACCTTTAGCTTCTCCAATAACACATGATTTTTTAAGTTCTTTGTTAGTAAAATTAAAAGTTTTTTTTTGTTGCTAAAATACAATCATCATTGTGACTTTATTTTTTTTGTTAATTTTTTAGGTTAGATAGATGCTATTTGAATGAAGATAGTTAAACTTGTTTAGAAGAAAGTGACTTAAGATTTTGGAAATAGAGCACAACTAAAAAAATAAAATATATTATAACTATAAAATAAAAAATAAAAAAATTGGACCCAGGGAGCCTGGCCCCTTTTGAGCCCCACCTGAATCCGTCCCTGCAGTGGGAATGGTTCTAGGGAATAAAAATCTTCAGCACTTATATCTCAAATGGTTTGACATTGATTGAAGCAGTGTTTCAAATTCGTCGTCTAATGGTAGTCCCAATGCTGGTGGTGATTGAGTTTCAAGAATATTTAGGGGTGTTTGGCAGCATAGTTTCAACACATTTCAACATATTTTAAATAACATTACACATATTTTCACACACTTTTTCACCCACACGTATATCAAAATACCTAAACAACTTAACTCAAACTATTCTTTCAAACACCCCCTTACGCTCTGTTTGTTTTAATGTAAAATAATTTCAGGAAAATATTTTCTCATTTTACCGTGTTTGTTTTGCAGTAAAATATGTAGTCAAAAGGAAAATATTTTCAGTCAACCAAATCAATTAGGCAAATTTATGTAAAATATTTTACAGTTAAAATTTTGGTAAAACATTTTACATTTGCTCTCTCCCTCTCATCCCGATACTTTCAGTCCCTCTAACCTCAGTCCCTCTAACGCACGCTCTCTCCTTCAGATACCTCAGTCACTCTCACGCTCTCTCTCCCTTAGATACCTCCCATGACTCTCTCCTTTCTCACTCTCAACTTATCCATCCCCACAAACCAGAGCTATCAAGCTACTCTCAGGTTCACGGCGCCACTTATATCCAGCGACTCTCATCGCCAGCTCCACCTCTGCCATCATCAACTCCACACCTCCACCCACCGGTTCTCAGATCTGACCATACACCCACCGATTCTTGGTCCGATCATACACCCATTGGTTCTACCTCCACTGTCGTCAACTCATCCACCGGTTCTCAGATCTGGGTTTTTTTGCCACTACATGGGTTTATTGATTTGGGCTTTTTGGTTGGTCTATGGGTTGTGGTGGGTGGCTAGGATGGTTTGTGTCATGGTGATAACTGAGTTTTTGGGTAACTGGAATGGTTTGTGGGCCATGGTGAGGGCTGGGTTTGTGGGTTATGGTGGGTGGTTGGCTGGCTTTGGGGCTTTTTTTTTTCTTTCTCCATGGATTTGAATCGTTAGTGGCGTGTCGGGGTGGTGGTGGGTGGGTTTGTGGGGTGGTGGTTTGGGGGTTAGTGGATCGTGGTGGGTTGGTTTTTGCTGGATCAGATGGTGGTTGTGAGATTGTAAAAAAAATTTCATTTTGCTGAAACATACTTTTTGTTTTTTTTTTTTTGTTTTTTTACATTTTTAGGAATGCAAACCAAACATTGGAAAATAAAAATATTTTCAGTAAAATATTTTGCATGTAAAATATTTTACTTTTGCAAATATTTTACATCGAAACAAACGGAGCGTTAATGAAAGCCTTGGAAGTGACTTAAGTCTTGATGATTTAATTACAGGTAAGAGTTTCAATTATAAGAGATTGAAGAGCTAGTGATACGTAATATGTGATGGAAACTTTGGAAGTACGTACCAGACACCGCGCCACTGCCGCGAAATGGTCAAGTTCCAATAGCCTTTGCCGATTAGTTGTGAATTGTGGAATCCATGGCCATCTAGAAAACCTACTCAGCGTTGGGGAAAGTGACCGATGCCTCATAGAAACATTTCTGTCTAAAGGCTGTCTAAATGCAGTTCGACTCAAATCATGTTCCAAACACTTTATATTCCAAAGGTGCTCTGGCATGTAGTTAAGTTTTGAGCATCCGATAACAACAAGTTTTTCAAGTGACCTCAAACTATCCATGTTACGTGGAAGACATGTGAGATATTGACAATCCCTTAGACTCAATAAAGTAAGGGCAGTCAAACACTCGATTGATGAGGGTACTTTTTTAATAGCAGTCTTATCCAAATGAAGTTCTGATAGGCTTCTCATTATTCCCTTAAATTCAGGAATCTTCCTGATTTTTGAGCAACCGCAGAGTTTAAGAATTTTAAGGGACTCCATTTCACTAGACATGCTGGGAAGATCAATAAGAGAGACACAGTATTCTAGATCTAAAATAATGAGCCTACTGAGATGCCCAATAGATGGGTGGATGTCAACCAAATTATTGCACCAACTAAGATGTAATCTCTCAAGTCTTGGAACTCCTCTGAAGTCAGGTGTCTCAATAAGGTCCTCGGAATATCTAAGATCCATGCATTTCAAATTGTCCAAATACTGTTCAAAAAAAACTTGCATTAAATCGAGAATTTATATTTAATAACGTAAAGGAGGAAAGCAAACTCAAATACGCAGAGTGTAGCCACTCCTAAGGAAAGAAAAATACTAAATAATAGAAAGACAGTTAAAAGAATAAAACAAAATTACCTTTACTCCTTCCCAAAGATATTTAATTTTGCTACCAATTAAATTGAGTTCCACAAGCTCTTTTGGTTGGAAACTGGATGGCAAACATTCTGAAGTGTACCCAGTCCATTGAAGACATCTCAGGTTGTTAGAAACATGATTCAGACCATTGGGGATGTGCACATTGTGAATTATAAGCAATCTAAGATCACACATCTTTGAAAAAGCTTCAGAAAAGGTTTCGAAGCTCCAGTCTTGTCTTTCCCATTCATAACGATTTAGGACTATGGCTTGAAGTGCTTCCGCTGCCTAAGAATCAATAGCAAAGCATAGGTAGATTAATTATACAATAAAAGATAAGAATAATTGAATACTCAAATTTTAAATTGTGTCAAAGGAGATGAAAATATCAACTCAGTTTTCCAAACAAATTTTAAAAGCTTATATAAGAACAAATTATCTTTGGATAAAATCCGGAGTATCCTCTGACCAAGCTTTGTCTATTCTAAGTACCTAGATAATTACTTTTCATTTATAAAAAAACAAGTTTACTTGTCTATTGGATAATTTTTTTTAAAGAACAATTAAGAACAAAATTATGTTATTATTATACCTACTTAATCTTGGTTGCTGAAATTGAATTCTAGCTTTGTCATTGTTCTTACCATATCTTTCTTGAATACATGAAGCAAATCTTCAAAAGACCACAATCTGCTACGCTTTTCAGGCTTTTTGTATGATTCTAGGACAATTTGTCTGCCCATTTCTTGTAATAGATCATGCATCCACAATCTCTTATTTTCTATGGTTATGAGAGATCTTTCCATCAAAACCTTTATACTGATTCTCGCATCAAAACCACGATACTTTAATAACTCTATTACTCGTCCTTCTGTCTTTCCTCTAAAGAAACATGAAATATCCAAAAATATCTCCTTAGACACTTCATCTAGTCCATCATAACTTACTTCAAGAACATGAAATATTTCTTCGTGAGGAATTTTTTTTAAATTGACCAATGCACTTTGCCATTCTTCCATTGTTCTTCCAAACAAAAAGGAACCCAAAGTAATAAGAGCTAATGGAAGGCCATTAGCATAATGTACAATATTCTGGGAGAGTTGCTTATAACCTTCTTCAGGGTTTTCATTTTTAAAGGCTTTCAAAAAAAAAGTTTTAAAGCATCCTCTCTATTCAATACATCAGGCTTATATATGTTATGCACACCATGTTGGACCAACAAACGTTTATTTCTAGTTGTTATAATGATCCAACTACCCAATCCAAACCAACCATCCTCTCCTGCCAACTTTTCTAATTGGTCCAATTGATTAACGTCATCAAGAACTAGTAGAACTTTTTTACGACGTAGCCTATTCTTGATCATTTCAATTGCACAATAAACATTCCATATCTTGCTATTTTTTTCGTCTAGAATTTCTTCAAGAAGTTGTCGTTGTAGTGAAATTAAATCACCTTTTTCTGAAACTTCCCTAACGTTAGCAATAAAGCTAGAACCTTCAAAATAATCAGAGAACCTATCATAAACAGCTCTAGCAAGAGTTGTCTTTCCCAGCCCCCCCATGCCACAAATCCCTATCATACAAACCTTGTTCACAAGACCAAAATACGAAGTGAACAATTTCTCCACTGAAGAATTTATTCCTACCAAGTCTTTGGTAAAGCCTGAGAATTTTGAATTTAACTTATGTGAAATCACTTCCACGAGGTGCTCGATAAATTCTGCCTCATGCCTGTGAAGAAGATAGAACAACAATTACGTGATGGTACAAATCTATCATAAGCCCATGGGGGAGGAAGAAGAATATTAGGTAGTGATACTCTTTGGCAAGCAAATATGAATTTATTAGCTCAAAGAAACGTGGATAAAACTACCCAGAGAAGAAATGTATAAGTCAAATGAACAAATTGGGGGCTATAGTTTTTGTTGTATTTATTTATAACAGATCCATGCAATTTTGTTAATTAATTACTTATAAAGCATACAATTATCGTTCTTGCGCAATGCATGTGGGTCTTCCCAATCATAGAACCAAAAAAAAAAAAAAAATTAGCAAAAGAGGGAGAGAAAGCAAGTGCTCAACCACTGCCATTTCTTAGCTTAGCAATGATATTAGCCCGCTGAATTCAAAATCAATTCGGGTTAGAGATATGTTGATTGACCCAAAAAAAAATTAGGTGTTTTATTTCATTCTCGATTGCTGAGAGTAATTTCATTGGAATGTTTAAAGTTAAACATGCTAAATATAAAAGTCCATAACCTTTTAAGATTACTTGAGAACAAAAGAATAAAAATCTTTTGTCCTAAATTGCCAATTGTACCAGGTTCAAACTTAGGATGATTTGCTCTAACATCCTATTAAGTATTCCACTTTATACTACAACTATATCTTGTTGCATGTCTATTTTTTCCTTTCTAAAGTAACCAAAGCCTAAAAAGGATAGGTGGGCGCAAGAACACATAGTATAATATAATTAGCGCATAAAGTGGAATACTGATGATTTTTGTTCCAAGGGAAATTATGCAATACTCCTGAAATATAATAATGTGGTACTCCTTCCTTTCAAATAATTGTTGGATCTCACTATTTAAATTCAGGTTAGAATCCACTATTTAAATTCACTATAAACTGAGAATGTTGAATAATTTTCTTCCAAAATATTAATATCAATGGCTTACAGAAATTTAGCACAGTAGATAGCCAAAAACGCATCCTAATTGCAGGTAAAATGAGTGAAGAGAATGTAATGATCGCTAAAAAAAAAAAAAAGAATTAGAATATTTAAGCCTTTCTGCCTAGGAATGGCAACGGGCTGGGTTTTTTTATACCCAAACCCAACCTGCATCCCTTATCCATTATCCAAACTCGGCCTGTTTAATAAACGGGTTTTTTTTTTCCGAGGCCCAAACCCGCCCCGTTGGGACCCATGGGGCCCACGGGCCCCGTCCAGCCACTTCTAGGCCTATTCAAAAGCCCTAATTTGTGGCCCAATCCGATCCAATCTTTAAAAAAAAAAAAAAAATTACAACCACAGAAATCACAACCATAGAAACTGTTTCAATCACAAACATAAACAGAAATACAAATCACACCCATCAAAAAAAAAAAAATACAAATCACAAACAAAAACTATTTTCAATCTTCAATATGATATTGTTTCATTTCAGATACAATTTATAATAAAAAAAAGAGAGGACAATGAAGTATTCTTTGAGTCGAGCCCAACTTAAGGTATGCGCTTTTCATTGTTGAAGAGAAAAAAAAAAATAGAATACTTCAATTAGGTTTGTTTTTACTTCTTTTAAGTGAAGGTATTCTTTGAATTTATATATCGGTGGATTACTATCAATTATAAACTACTACCCGTTCTACTTCTTCAAAATTATGTAAACATTTTTCTACTAAATAAAATTATGTAAACAATTGGTTTATGAATAAAACGGTTAAACGAGCTCCTAGGATTTTATTTAACCCAAAACAATGATTGAGCCAAAACTACATCTTTCTGAAAACAACCTACTTGTCTACTTTGAACTTAATACAATCTGTAACTTGGCATGCAAAAGACAAATTTGGCTCATTAAAGCATCACTTTTGAGTTATAAAAGTGTTAAAATGTCTCCAAAATTTGAGTTCGATTGACTAAAAGTATTAGGGGCTAGGTTAATGGAATTGTTAAATGAAGTGTCTCTAGTTATCAGACTAGTGGGCGCAAGTTGTTGGAATATCGTCTTCGGCCACTAGACCACCAGCACAGGTTGTCAGCATGGCAATTCTGAGCATGGAGAGGGGGAGTCACTGTGTTTTTGTAAAATGTTTTACTAATTTTTTAAAGGTAAAACGTTTTACAACTTTTTATAAATGATTTACAATCAATGAAAAATATTTTACAAATTTGACCACATTTTACATGTGAACAAACATTTTAAAATAGGAAAACATTTTTAAGAAAATATTTTTCTTCAAAATAAACGGTTTATTTATATATATATATATGGTAATTTATGGTTGTGCCTCTTAAAGTTTGGACTAGAATGAAACTATTAGAATCCTGTCCAATTTAGAGTTTTTTCACACTTGTGATATGAGCAATTTTATGGTACCAGCTTGACAAAAACACCCTTCACAGATCCAACAATATTCCATTCTTCCAATTTTTTTCCCTTAGAAATTTTCAATCAATTTTCCATATTTTCTAAAAGTGTTTTTGTAGTTGTAATTAGTTTTTTTTTTTTTGAAGCGGTTACAATTAGTTAGTTTGTTAGTTTCAATTAGTTAACTTTGGCGATATTTTCTTGATTTTCCTCTTGTATATAAGAGAAGTTAGTCATGTAATAACACTCTCTTCAATTTTTGACAACATCAGAGGTAGTTAGTCATGTAATATTTCAATCCATTCATATCATGATACATTATAATAGCTATTTATATGGTATATGAAAGAATTACCATGACTTATATATCAAGAGAAATAAATTTGTCATGAAAATTACCTGTCTTGTAAATGCCAACCAGAGAGATTGGCCACTTTCTCCAAAGCAACTCTCCACGTTTCTACCATTTTTATGTTCTCTTTATCTTTATGTGTATTAAAAGCTTGTCCAAAAGTTCCTGTCTGTTTTCGTACATCAGATGGATCCACATCATAAAAAATCGGCAAAATTGTCAATCCTTTCTCTTCCTTGCATCTAACGATCTTTGCAAGTTCATCTAAGCACCACCTGGAAGATGCATAGTTTTTAGAGAAAATGATAATAGCAAACCTCGATTCTTCTATTGCTTTAAAAAGCTCTGATAAAATAGATTTTCCTCTGTCAAGTCCTTCATCGTCCTTAAAGGTCAGAATGCCCTTCCGTTTCAAAGCAGCCAATAGATGATCCGTAAAACTTCGACGGGTGTCTACACCACTAAAACTAAGAAACACATCGTATTTCCACCAAGATATCATATAAGAAGATGGTGACAATGTTGAGGCTCCTTGTTTGCTCATGGAAACCTTTAAAAATATACTAGAAAATCTTAACCTATTATAAAAATTAGAAAAAGGACCATTCAATTAAAGCTGAAGAGAGAGAGGGAGAGAGAGAGGAAAAAAAAAAAAACTTCTTGTTGAAGATGCATGGTTTTTTGAAAGGATGATAATAGCAAACCTTGATTCTTCTTTTGCTTTTTCAAGAGCTCTAACAAAATTGATTTTCCTCCCTCAAGTTCTTTGTTGTCCGGAAAGGGCAAAACGCAAATCCTTAGCCAAGCAGCAAATACAAAGACTGCAAAACTTTTTCTAAAACTCTGCCAAGGTGATGAAGAAGAAAGAACATGATTATGATAATGAGGTTACTTGAGTGCTCATGTAAACTGATGTAAATATGCTTGTAAATCTTAAACTATAATATAAATTTAAAAAGTACATTAAATTAAAACTAAAGAAATATATATATATATATATATAAATTTATTTATATATATATAAAGGAAAGTAAATTAGTAAGAACAAAACAATTTGATGTGGAATTTTAATTTCAAGGACGAAGTGAATGGAAATAAACAAGACTGATGAATATGTCGGAGAAATGATGACTAACAGATTTGAAATTGATATCTAAGTAGTAGTGATTGTAATGCTCGAAACCCTCTTGAAATAAAGCTGGATTCAATTCCAATTAGATGGCCTGTTAAATAAAGGAATGGACTGTGTTCTTTTTCTGTGTGTTTCTTTGTGTCCACTACTTCAACATTCTCTGTTTTGAGTCAAGTCAACAACCCTCTCTAGTTATTATTGTTATTAATTTTTTTTTTAAATGAAAAACAACCTTTTTAATTAGTGAAAGTTAACTCAAGATATTTTAAGACTACAACTTTTTTACCATAATTTTGCCACAATTATATTGTGGTAGATTGTGAGTTCCATATATTAGTTTCACATATACTTTTTTTTTTTACTCTACCATTTGTAACCTGTTACATCAAAATTGTGAGATAGGTGTGGCATAAAAAGTTGTGATGCTAGATTTTAAAATTGGTGCCTCTATGATTGCTCTCTTTTAGTCTCAGAGCATCCACATCAGTGGATATAAACATTTGCAAAATACAAAAAACAACCAATTTTACATATTTTACCCAAAAATCTTCCACATCAGTCCTTCTAAAACTGTGCATATTTACATAATTGCTACAGTAATCATGCATATATACACGGTTACTGTAGCTGTGTATCTTATTATTTTATCTATTTCTCATTTCGCTCCCTTTTTCTCTCTCTTCTCCATCTACAAAACCAACTCATACTTCTTCTCTCCCTCATCACGTTCTTCTTCCTTTGATGCACACAAACACACCCACATAGACAAACCAACACAGAGACGCACAAAACCCAGAACCCACCATCTCTCACTGTCTCACAGAACCTGTAAGAGCACCACCACCAAAAAACAGATCCCACCATCCACCCCACACCGTCCAACCATCACCACTATCACCCGTTAAAATAACCACCACCACCAAAACTCGTTAAAACAACAAAAACCCAAAATCAACCCAAAATCCACAGAAAATCAACTCAAAATTAAACCGTTAACTGAAAACCCATAACCCAAACCCAAAATCAAAATCAAATACAAACCAAATGGTGGCAAAAACTTGAGGGATCTGAGAATTAAGGAGAGAGATGAGGGATTTCCTTATGTTTCAATCATCATCATCTTCATCTTCATCATCATCATCATCATCATCTTCATCATCATCATCATCATCTTCTCTCTTCCTTGTAGCTTTCAAACTGTCAAAAAAAAAAGAGAGATGTAGAGACTTTGAGGGATGAGAGAGAGGCAAAGACTTTGTGGGTTATGGGAAAGTGAGAGACAGAGAGTTTAAGGGTTAGGGGAAAGTGAGAGGCAGAGACTTTGTGGGTTAGGTGGGGGTAGGTGGGAAATAATAGAAAAAGTGAGAAATAATATTATTTTAATAAAAAAAGTGTGTATAATTGATAAACTGATGTGAGTGTTTTGTAAAAGTAAATGTGTAAAATAGAAAAAGTAAGTTTTTTTATGTAAAATAGACAAAATCTTTTAGACATACTAATGCGGTTACTCTTACCATGGCAAAAGGGACAAACTCACAAACATGATGCAAGTCACTCTCACTTTCTTGATAGTAGCTTTTATCCTTTATAATATAAAGAAAGAAAAAAAAAAAAAAAAAAAAAAGCTACTAAGAGTTAGAGCATTCTTATCAAAGATGCTATAAGTGCTAAAATGCCATTTTTAGCATCTGAAACCACAAAACTCTACTCCATCAAAGATGTTATATCCTAAAAAATTTGACATCTTGCTATAGTGATCTCTCATTTTTTAGAGCACACAGCAAGGTGTTATCATCTTTTAATAGTTTTAATTCTTTTTCCTCAAACTATCACTCTCTCATTCTTATTCTCTCTCATCTCTCTTTCTTAGACTCTCCCTTTTGTGGGTCTGATGGGGTTGTTGATGACTGTAAGTGGGTCGTGGGTCCGACGGACGAGGGTCCGACGATGGTGGGTCCGACGGTCGAGGGTCTGACAGTGGTGGGTCCGACTGCAAGTGGAGGTTTGCTTTATGGGTCTTGGTGGTCAATGCCATGGTTGGTTGTGTCGTGGGTTGAGGTTGGTGGTGGGTTTGTGGTGCCATGGTTGCTTTTAATGTGATGCACATTACGATGATGTAACATTAAGGTTTTTGATTTATTTATTTTTCTATCATTACGCTAATCTAAAATTACAAAATATATCACATCATCTTAATTTTATCATCTTCCTAAAAAAAAATGTAATGTTATATTCTTATATTAAGATTACATTAATATAATATTACAGTGTAATGTAATATCATGACAAACCACAGTCGTCCAAGGTTTATTAGGGTTAGGTTTCCTTTTTGTCATCCTCCTCTCTTTTTATGAGTTAGCATAACTAATACATACGTTATATTTATATACCGTGTAATACGTGTATAATAATAATAATAATAATAATAATAATAATAATAATAGTAATAATTAAAAAAAAACATGTATTAAACATTTTCTTTATACTTATATAAAAATTAAAAAAAAAACATGTATTAAACATGTAATAATAATAATAATAATAATTAAAAAAAACATGTATTAAACATTTTCTTTATACTTATATAAAATTTTTTTGATCTATTAACAGTTTTCTATAATATTTTTACCAAAAAAAAAAAAACAATTTTCTATAATATTGATTACATAAGATCTTAATCTTTCTTTCTCACACACAAAAATAGATTTATAAAATAAGCAAAAACAAATTAATTTAAATTATAATAACATGAGAAAGTAAATACTTTTATTTGTTAATTTTTTTTTTGAAACATAGTCAAAATTTGAAATTAAATTACTAAATATATAAAACTACTTGAATAATGCCTTTAATTAGTTTTTTATTTTTATTTTTTGAGAAGAAGAATCCCTTAAATTAGTTGATTTTTCGTTTTTGTATATCTTGGAAATGTTTTCATTTATTAAAGAAAAAAAAAAAAAAAAAGGAAAGAAAGGAAAAGAAAAGAAAAGGGAAATGATTTGACTGCAAAAATCACAATATCTGGGCTCTTTCGTCATAAAGCACTACTTTATTCGATCAAAAAAAAAAAAAAAAAAAGCAGATCAAAAAAGAAAAAAAGCCAAATACCGGCAAAAGAGAGAAAGCGAGGCAGAGAGCGAGCAAGAGAGAAGAGTCAGCCGCCACCGCCACCGCCACAATCAGACTGCCGGAACCACCTCAACCGGTAATCTTTTATTTTACATTTTTTGAAATTTGAGCATTAAATATGATTTGATATTGATTGATGAAAGAAACCAATTTGTCAAAATCAAACGCATAGTCTGATTCCGTTGCATGCATATAGATATAACATAAAATTAGTATAAATAAATAAAATTATGATCCAAATAGAAATATTGGTGCTAATTAATTGGCATTTACGTGTTGAGGTTTAGCGGAAATGGGATACATAGGGGCACACGGTGTTGCAGCGCTTCACAGGTACAAGTACAGCGGCGTGGATCACTCGTACGTCGCCAAATATGTGCTTCAACCCTTTTGGTCTCGCTTCGTTCATTTCTTCCCCCTTTGGATGCCGTATGTCTCTTCTTCTTTTTTTCTACACACTATATATATTTTGTTCTTATTTTTTTTTAGTAATGATTATCACGCGCTCCTTATTACACACTTGCCGAACATACATTGCCACATGGACTAAAATCTCACGTTTTTGAAAAAAACGTGATTTCAGTTAAAATTATGAAATCGTGTTCTCAAAACGCTATTTCAAAAGGAGTAATAATAGTTTACACACTCGTCACCGTATACACATTGTCACATGGACTGAAATCGTGTTTTGAAAATGAGTTCCTTATTACACACTCTCATTGTATACGCATTGCCTCATGGATTGAAATCGTGTTTTTTAAAACTAGTTCCTTATTACACACACTCTCACTGAATACACATTGCCACATGTACTGAGATCGTGTTTTTAAAATGAGTTTCTTATTACACATACACATTGTCACATGGACTGAACTCGTGTTTTGAAAATGAGTTCCTTATTACACACTCTCATCATCGTATACACATTGCCACGTGGACTGAAATTGTGTTTTTAAAATGAGTGTCTTTTTACTCACTCTCACTGTATATACATTGCCACATGGAGTGAAATCGTGTTTTTAAAACAAGTTCCTTATTACACACATACTCATTGTATACACATTGCCACGTAGACAGGAATCGTGTTTTTAAAAACGAGTGCTGTTGATTACACACCTCTGTGTGTGTGCCACCTTAGCTGAATACACAATTTTAGTTCAATTGTGAAATTGTGTTTTCAAGACACGATTTCGCTTTTTCAAAATTATAACTGAAATCATGTCTTCAATGCACAATTTTCAAGGCTGTGTGCAGATGCGTACAAACGTTTAACTTCTAAAACTCGATTTCAGGTAAAATTGTGAAATTGTGTTTTTAAGACGTGATTTCAAAAGGGAGTGTGTAATAAGATTTTCTAGTATTTTATTTATTTATTGAGATTACATATGCTGACTTCTTTTCTCTTTTTCTTTGATCTTTGGTGTTGCATTGCATTTCGGGATCATTTGCCAGTCCAAACATGGTATAGTAATCTTCTTTTTCTTTTTGTATTGTTGCATTTGTTTGTAACTTTTACTTTGACGGAATACGCTCATTCCTGTTCAATTCATTGACGGAAAAATCTTTATGTTTTGTCAGATAACACTCATCGGATTCATGTTCTTAGTCATTTCTGCACTGCTTGGCTATGTGAGTGGGTGTTTCTCTATTATCATGTTTTTAATTTTCAAATTTGTCAGATTCTCCTGTTTATAGTTCTAATTTTCTGTGAACAAAAGGTTATTTTTATTTTTCAAGAAGTTAAAAATTTGTGCAAATGAAAATTTACCTCCCTGTGGTTAGGTTTACTACACTTTACTCAACTTTTAAAAAATTACAGTAAACCTCCGTACAATTTGAAATCATTAAATCGATATATTTTGATGAACCCTCAAGTGATATCACATCATCATCAATATCATCTATTTGACACCCTAGTTGTGAACAATCTTTTTTTCTATCTTTTTCCTCAACTATTGTGGTGTTCTTGTGGAGTGGATTAAATTAATGAATTTTTAATGCAAGGTTTGAGGAAAAAGATCGTAGAAAGATTTTGTGCAAGTGTAACATGGTTTCAAGTAGATGATTGGTTAATCAAAATATTTTAGTTTAATCCAAACTAATTTTACATTTTAAGATGCAAAGTACACAATAAATTGTAATTTACCATAAAATTTTGTTGGAAAATATGTGCTAGAATTTCCAGTTAGTGGTGTGTCACTGTGTCTACATCTTTGATATTCTTGGTCACAATTTGTAGCATCTTGTGAGCTTTGTGGAAAACTTAACTATCAAGCTCACCTTTCTTGCACTCCTTTCCTTGCATTTTTTTTCTTCCTTGAACGGGTAAAATATATTCTGGATTAATAATTACGAAGGGAGGGGATCTGCTCTGCTGAAACAGTAGGGAAAATATTACTGAATAGGGGTAACCCAATATGAAAAGTGGAACTTAACACTGAGAGTGTATAGTCTTGTAAAGTATTGTTCATGTCAAAGTCCTTTTTGCCTATAGCTCACGCCAAATTATTTGTCTTAGAATCTTTCACAAGGTTTTAAGTGTCTTAAACCCAAGCCGCAATGCTATGTGGAATATGGACAAGACATGATGTGGGTACAATCAAGTGTTGGTGTGCTTTGTGCCCTAAATGCACGGGTTTTGTATCATGTTATGTAATAACTTAATCTCTATGTTACTTGGAATAAATTTATTGTTGAAATACTGATGCGGGAGGCTCAAAGAGTTACCTGTTTTAATTTTTTATTATTTAACTTTGGAGCTAATTGTATTTAATTAGTATTTAATTAGGTTTGTAATTCAATAATTGGGATTTCATAAGTCAGTTAGGATTAGGTTTTCGTATGTTAGTTAGAATTAGGGTTTGGCCTTCTATATAAGCACAAAAATCTACTACAGTGATGGGGGGATTATTTTGACGAATGAAATTTCTATTGAAATTGTCCCAATGATTTGGTGTCAACTTAAACGAAACCTAGATGGTGTAGGACAATATATGGTGTTTTATTTTTGTCATTTGTTAACTTTTATGCAATTTTCCTAATTTTAGGTGATAAAGTTTTATTACCTTGATTTCATGTGTTTTTAAGAGTTTCCTAGTCAAAGTAGCATCTTATTATGGCAATCTTTCAATTAGGATATGTTAGGAATATTCCTCTTTTAAAATAAGTTTTTTGGAGCCTTAAATTGGCTTGGAGCCTGTAAAACGAAAATAGCAATCTCCTTCAAGTCAAATTGAGTCTTTCTTTATTTGTGGTGGATTCTAGAGTTCTTCCTTGTGGATTCAAGGAGACCCTTATGGATTTAAGAGATTGCATATAGCTAGAATGAGATCTAGTCCTTTCATGCTTTCCATTCTGTGTCACTACATGTTGACTCCTATAAGTTTTCAAAGCAGGTCTAGGTGCCCCTAGGTCCTCAATCTTTATTGGATTTTGTTAACGAATGTCCTAAGGGTAGTGGTTAAGATGCATTTAATGCTTTATAATAAAAAAATTTATACATTTTTCAAAAAATGAAGTCAAACTTTACACATATAACCACAATGAATTTGTGCATGTAAGCCAATGAATCATTAGCACACATTTTATTTTTTTATAAAGAGTGCATTACAGCTCATAATTGATTATTTATTAGCCTTTAACCTGTGCCCTTAGGACACTCGTTAACAAGACCAATCTTTATTATTCATGTTCTTTAATTTTCTTGTTGCATTGTTTTGGTTTGTCACGCATCAAAGTTCTTTGTAAAGAATTTTCCAATGCCCAATTGTCTTAAATAGTCATGTGGCAGCCTCCATTTATGTGCTTTGTGCCCTAAATTGGATCTCCGGTAATTTGACTGAAAAGTTGGTATATATTTCATTAATTTGTTAGATGATGAGTTGCATGAAATATATTGTTTACAAACACACTGATTAGTCTTTCAGATGTTTCCAATTTTTTTAAGAGAAGTGAGATTGTTAGTGTTCCTTCTAACTTCTCTGACTCCTTTATATAAATATTTTTGTTTCAGATATACTCACCTCGCTTAGATTCAGCTCCTCCAAGATGGGTTCATGTTGCCCATGGATTGCTTCTTTTTCTCTATCAGGTCTATATGGATTTTATTCAAGCTGTGTAGTCCAATCATTTTTTTGTGTTTTATTTCTATAGGCATGCTTCTTTGTTGACACCTGAATAGATTAATAAAGTTAAATTACTTATCCAATATTTCATTAATCTTATGTCTTTTACTTTCATGTATAATTTTAGTTTTATGGTTGTGCAGCTGTTTTGCTTTCAATTTATTGTAATTGTTATGTTGTTATTACTTTATCAAGATGCTCTAGAATCTAATGACTTTCAATTAAGTAGGACCAAAACATAGTACATCAAATGTAAGTTTAGTAAAAGTAGATACATAGATGAAGGGGTTGTAGGTTTGATGGTCAAGAGATTTCAAAGAGCGAGAGGTTTTGATATCTTGGATTGATAATTCATAAGATGAGAGATTGAAGAGTATGTGAATCATTGGATAAGAGTAGGGTGGATGAAGTGGAGAAGGGCATCAGGATTATTATGTGATTGTAGAAGAACTATTAAGTTAAAAGATAATTTTTATAAGACAAGCTATTCTCTATGGTATTGATTGTTGGGTTGATAAGAAGTAATATATTCATAAAATGCTGAAATGAAAATGTTAATTGGAAAAACAAGGAATGATAGGGTTCAAAATTAGGAATTTTGCTTAAAGATAGGGATGACCCTCGTTGATAAAAAGATGAGGGAGAGTTGCTTGAGGTAGTTGGTAATATTCAAAGGAGAGTGATTAATGCACCAATGAGAGAGTGGGTTGATTCAAGTTGAGGAAATGAAAAAAGCTAGTGGAAGACCAATAATAAATTAGTAGTAGTAGCAAAAATGGACTTGTCAATTATAAAGTAATAAAGAGTATGACTTAGGAGAAATAGAATGGTGGAAAAGAATACATATGGCCAACCTTGAAGTCTAGAATTGGCTTGTGGATTTTAATCACCTGAACTGAAGATGTCTAGTTAACACGTAATGGCATTGGAAATGATGCCGACCAAGACCGCTTGAGAAGCCAACTGAAGTGTAGCCATTTGTTTTGGTCATTATTGTCTGAGAATCAACTAACGATGTCGTGGGAGGGGCTGTGGCGGCTTTGTCTAGGAGACCAATGTGTGTGTTGGGGGGGGGGGGGAGGGTGTTTAATAAATACCTTTCCAAATTGATCTCCACCTTGGACATGCCATCCTTATTGTCTCCAAATCAGAATTTTCCTTTGTTGATGCAGAGGCTATGAGAGAGAGATACCGAGGAAGACGGATAGACTGGGGGAGAGAGGTAGAGAGGAAGGGAGAGGATAAGGGACGCGTGTCAATAAAAGAAGGGGAAATCTATGCAGTCAATCACATAGTGCCATGTGTATTGATAGGGTTTGTATTCTTTGGGTTGGGTCATTTAGATGAATGAAAACTGACATCTGAACTGATTTGGTTGTGTTTTCATCTCAAAACCCAAATTCAACCAAATGCCATGTTGAAATTGAGCAGATGCTCTTGAGTTGAGTTAGGTGGGATGGTTTTGATGGGTCAATCGGGTTTTTGAACACCCCTAGTTTTTAAACAAGTTGAATGTTGGGGATTGTGTTGTAAGGCTTTAGTCTCCATTAGGTATTATCATATATTGAATGGTTTGAAACCTGTAGTAATTGTGGAAATTTTAGTATGCTGCTGTTAACTATAATATGGACACAATTATTGGCAAATTTAGAAACACTAGGATATGATACAGTGGGGAGATGGAAATTAATTAATTAATATAACTTTTGAAGTATATTTGATGATAGTTTTAGGTTTTAAAAAATAACAATCAACTATTAAAAGTGAGTTTTAATCTTTTTTGGGCTTCTAAACTGCAACCATTTTCAAGCTGTTTTGGCTTCTAATTAATAAATTATTTAAGTTGAGCATATTTTCTAATGATTGTCGAAGGACCAATGCAGTCCTAAGAGCTGGAGTAGGATCAAGCTGTTATGAGAAGCAACATCTGGAAAAATAAAAAAGAACAGAGAGGCGAGATGAACCAAAGGAATAAGACAATGCAGAAGTGGAAGATAACTATGAGAGAGAGAGAGAGAGAGAGAGAGAGAGAGGTGGATTTTCGCAAGTATTCACTAGATACATATAAAAATCCTTTTTTCCGCCCCAATTTTTTAACCTCCTGTGTTCAGATTGTACCCAGTATGTCCATTCTGTATTTTGAACCTTTTTAAAAAATTGCTTGAAAATGTCCTGGACATGCATGCAGCTGTGCCCTCGGGGCAACTGTGTCCAATAAGTGTCTCATGTGAACATTATGGAGAGTTTGCCATATCCATGCTTGCTTGGTCTCTGCGAATAGAAATTTTATTGCAACTTAATTTTTTTCCCTCATTCTAAATCTCAATTCCTGATCAGTAGATAGAATTTTTTCCATGCCCTTTTCAATGTCTTTTATACTGATTATTTATCAATATTCTCATATTGGCATGCCCTTCTCTTTCCCCTTCCTTTTTTTAATTATTCTTTTTACCACTTTTCTTTCTAAACTTTCACTACTTGTATTTAGACCTTTGATGCTGTTGATGGGAAGCAAGCAAGACGGACAAATTCCTCCAGTCCATTAGGGGAGCTTTTTGACCATGGTGATATACCATTGTCACGTATATTGTCTTTCTTTTCATTTTTTCCATAGTTTAAGTGTTAATATTGATAAATAATATTCTTGCCTTTTTCAATATATTGCAGGATGCGATGCTATTGCTTGTGCGGTATGTATCATCATATTTGGTTGTCATTTTATAGCCCTTGGAAATTCTTCACCTTTATCATTTTCTTTCTCAAATATAGTTAGAAGCATTGGCTTTTGGGAGCACTTCTATGTGTGGAAGAGATACTTTCTGGTTCTGGGTAATTTCAGCTGTTCCATTTTATGGCGCAACATGGGAAAGGTAAGTTGTCTTATTGATACCCTTTCATTAATTATACATGTTATCCATTATGTTAGTTCCCATCTTTATGGATCTGCTAACTATAATAGTATTTTTTTTTTTTTACATTTCTATCAATAAGAAGAAAAACATTGTTGTATACATTTGAATGCTATAAATTAATAATTTTCTTCCATGCTCCCATTTTCTGGGGGTCATAGCTGCGGGCTTTGGAGGGTTTTTTTTTTTTTTGGGGGGGGGGGGGGGGGAAGGGGGGTGGGATATATTAAAATCCTTCTTGTTATTTAATCTTTGTCCCTGTATGATGATTACCGATCTGTTTGTGTTTCTTGACTTCAATGCATCCGTCTTTTGAAAATTGAATTATTGAAATTATTATTTAAAACTATGCTTTCCAGGACAGGTATTGTCACTGTTCAAATATGTTCATTCCAGTATTCCAATGACCGTTGGATCTTTTATCAGCTGTATTGATATTTGATTTGATACAGCTATTTCACCAATACCCTTATTCTTCCGGCTATCAATGGGCCTACTGAAGGTCTTATGTTGATATATTTCGCTCATTTCTTCACAGCTATTGTAGGTATGCTCCTGCCACCAGTGTGCCTTCAACCCCCCTCCCCCTCCCCCTTTAAGTAATGTGCTTTTCTGCACTTTCAATCAATATTCTGAAACTTCATGTAATATCCAATACAATATAATTTTCTTTAAGGGTTGCCTTTATATTTTTTGTTCTCCATTAAGCTTCCGAGCTCATGAAAGTTTGGAAGATCTCAGACTTCTCTGCTAAGAAATAGGGCCTGTGAATCATTTGATTTATACTTAGTTCTTAACTTCTCCAGGTGCTGAGTGGTGGGCTCAACAGTTTGGAAAGTCTATACCCTTCTTAAGTTGGGTGCCATTCCTTCATGGTAAGACTATTCTTTTTAAGGCCGACAACCTACAACACATTATTTTGGATCTGGAAAAACCATATGAAAACTATGCTCAATGTTATGCATAATATATTTTAATGGTTTTACAATATTCAGAGCCAGCAGAATGTTTTTATTACGAGAGATCTTATTTGGGGCTTGTTCACAGAATGCTGTTTCTGTTTGTATTTGATTGTGTCCTCCTTTAGCCGTCTCATTCTTATAGACTCTGAATTAAATGATCTGTAAGTCTTTTAGATTACAGCAGTGTTCATAAAGTTTTTGGTGAAGTCACGGGGGAATGTGATTCAAGGGTAATATTTGAAGTTTCTATACGTAATTACCCTATGTCTGTAAGCAATGTCATTTAGGTGGTTTTAACTTGCTAAGTGTTGTAATTAGTATAAGTTGGCCAAAATATTTTATTTTATTTTTCTTATGTGACCTTCACTGGAAACTGTAGTGAAAATGCATTACATTCCATTCCATTTTTTCCTCTTCTATTGACATTGGTTCTGTGTAGTCAAAGGGTCATCTTTGTTGGTATGGCACATTCTACCTTTTCATTATGGCATTTGTTTCAATGCTTTTAGGATTTGAACATTTCATCTATGGATCCTAATTTGGTAATATATGCACACGAATTCATCATTATTTTCATTTTATTACTTTTCTTGGTGTCCTTCCCAATTGTGTACTGTTTCCATCCTGCATTTTTCTTTCATATGTTCCTTCTTTGATATGGCGGCTGTTTGCTGGTAAGTCAGAATTTATTTTTTCTTTTTAAGACACCATAACTTAAGTGGTACTTCTGTAGGAAGAGTTTGTACTAGGCATTTCATATGAAATGCCTAGTACAACCACTGCTTAAATTAGCAATTTATACTTCCTTTTACCTGTTTTTCACCTTCTCACTTTTACATTGCGCTCTTTTTCTTCCCTGCTTGATAATTGTGAATAAACTCTTGAATCCCTTTTCCAATTGTTTGAAATGTAATGTTTTCAGTTTTATTTATTTATTTTCTCCAGAAATTCCCACATCCAGAGCTGTGTTGTTTCTGATGATTGCTTTTGCTGTTATACCAACAATTACTTTCAAGTATGTACTTCTCCTTACCCTAAATTGCATGATTTTCTGACTTTTGACGCATCTTATATGACTTCTTCAACATTGATGTAAACCGTTTTAGATGGACTGTTTCATATGCAACTTCAAGTGCTTTCCCATTCTATGACAGTATAGGAATAACAAAGAAACAAGAAGGCACATGATATTAATTTAACCTTGTCTTATTTTTTGAAAAAAAAAATAGAGAGAATTGAAATAAATACAAAGGCACAAATGGAAATGTTGTGGATCTTAAGCTAGCAAGTGACTAAAGGTTAAAGTTTCAGCGAACAACTGATTAGATGTGAAATGACGGGGATCATCATTTATACTGTTTAAATACACACTGCCCGTCGCACTGTGGGAGCTAGCCATGCCCAAAGTTGTTACCTTAGCCATGTTGAGGTGGGTGTTGAAGGCAGGGCTAGTGACTCAGGGAAGCTTAAATAGATTAAAGTTTGAGCACTTCTTTTTTTTTTGGTTTTTCCTTTCTCTCTGTTATGTTGACCTATGGATATTAGAATGACATTTCCATGATATCAAATTGCTGTGTAGTTGTTTCACAATGGGACGTGTATGCATATCTGTGTATTTGTGCAAGGCCTTCATTACATATTGCAACCAAGTGTGAATTTACACAAATTTTAAAATAAATTAATTGTGCATGTGTATCTGTATCCATTAGTGTTGATGTTAAAGAGTTCAAAGGATTTCTGTTATTGTGTCTTGTGTTGTGGGCTTAGGCATGCTTAGTGCTTAAAGCTCTCAGCCCCGAGGTTTAAGTGCTTTATTTTGCTGAAGCAAAGCTCCCTTAATGAAGCGTGACTTAGAAGCACTTTTCTGTATCTTTTTGAAGCACAAAGCATGTTTAGGTGCACACTTTTATTTTATTGCTAAAAAAGATACGAATCTTTAAAATTAAGTGCTTGATCTTGAAGTAAATGACATGAACCATTGATTTTTTATACAAACATGATTCTTAAGGTGTTGTACTACAAATATGAAAAAGATTAAAAAAAAAATAACACTAAGCATAAACTACAAAAAAAAAAAAAATCAAATATATATTATATTAAAAAGACATGAACAAGGAATTTATTGTTATTGTGCTTCTTGGTCTTTGCCTTTTGGACACATTTAGATTGAATCATGTACTTCATTTTGATAGTAACTATCAAAGTTATGTCCTTTTATAAAGCATAAGAGAAATAATAATTATTATCAGTCATGTACTTTTATAAAGCATAAGGGGATTCTAAAAAATGTTATGAGTAAACTTTATATGAATAGATTATTATTATATTATATATTGTCAATTGTTTTCAAATTTTATATATAAAATTTTAAGAAATTTAATAACATATTTAAAATTTGAAGAAACTTTGTACAAGTGCATTATCCTTTTGAGCCAATAGGCAAACTATGTTATTATTTTGAGCTTATAATTTTTTTTTGTTATATATCATAAATATTTTTATTAGAGGTTATTATACATTTTTATATGAAAATATATGCTTTACTTCAATCAGTTGTGGGCTTGTATGTTGGGAATTTGAATGCTTTGGCTCGTACTTGCAAGGTGGGTACTCTGCCTATGAGAAATTTGGGCATGCCTCTCGAGGCACATTATAAGGATTCGTCGATAAGGAATCCTATTATAGAAAAGATGGAGAAAAGGCTGTCTGGTTGGAAACAAATTTATTTGTCGAAAGGTGGCAGGCTTACTTTGTTAAAAAGAACTTCCTAAGCCTTCCCACCTACTTTTTATCTTTGTTTACTATCCCTCAGGCTGTCCTTTTTATCTTTGTTTACTATCTCTCAGGCTGTGGCAGCTAGAATAGAAAGGATTCAGAGAAATTTCCTTTGGAGGGCCTCAGAGAATGTTTTTAAATATCTTTTTGTTGCTTGGGATAAGGTCTGTTTGCCAGTTGAGTGTGGTGGTTTGGGGATAAGGAGGATTGGGTTGTTTAACACGGCATTGCCTGGGAAGTGGTTATGGCATTTTGGGAAAGAAAGTAATAGATTATGGCGTCAGGTTATAGCAGCCAAATATGGTGAGGCGAGAGGAGGCTGGTGCACTAGAGGGGTAAGAGGTTCTCACGGGTGTGGTATGTGGAGGAGTATTAAAGAAGGAACAGAGAAGTTCTTTAGTTAGATTTTGTATAATGTGGGGGAGGGTTGCCGTGTTAGTTTTTGGCATGATCCATGGAGTGGGCCTATTCCTTTGAAGGAACTCTTTTCTGCTATATTTGCTTGCTCTCTATCTAAAGAAGCATGGGTTTCTGACTTAGTAGTATCTACTTTAGAAGGAGGTAGGAGTTGGAATTTACTTTTCCGTCATGGCCCTTAGGATTGGGAGGCAACCACTGTTTATTCCTTTTTTTAAGCTTATTTATTCCTCTATGCCGAGGGGTGAGGGGGATGATCACCTGGTCTAGAGATTGCCTACGTCTGGGGTATTTGATGTGCGCTCCTTTTAGAAGTTGTTATCTGGTCCTAACACTGATGTTTTTCCTTGGGAGTGCATTTGGAGTGCAAAGATGCCTAAACGGGTGTTTTTCTTTTTATGGAGAGTAGTTAATGATGGGATACTCACCATTGATAATCTTGTTAAGAGAGGTCATTCTTTGGTTAATAGGTGTTGTTTATGCTACTGCGACGGGGAATTAGTGGATCATTCTTCATTATAAGTTTTCTCACACCTTATGGTGTGAAGCTTTTGTAGTGTTTGGGATCCAGTGGGTAATGCCGACGTCAACTAGCTCTTTTCTTTACCTGGAGAAACTGGTTTGGAAAGCATCTTTCAACCATTTGGAATATGGTCCTAGCATGTTTAATGTGGTTAGTTTGGCAAGAATGCAATACCCGCATTTTTGAAGACAAGGAGAGAACATTAGATCATTTAAAATCTCTCCTCTTTGGTGCTCGGTTTCATTGGGCTCGTATTTGGGGGTGTACGAATTGTATTTCTTTATCTGAATTCTTAGTCTCTATTTCCTTTAGTTCTTGATTATATTGTATTTGTTTCTTGTTCAGAGTGTTCACCATCGTGAACATGATGTTCAATTTTTTTCAATAAAAGTCTTATTACCTCAAAAAAAAAAAAAAGTGGATTTGACGCCTTTACCTACACCATTACTGTTGGCTCACATGTTTTACTTGATGATTTTTTTTGATAAAGGGCAGCTAAGATCTCCCTTGTTTTGTGTTTATTTGCAGCATACAGAATGTTTATAAGGTAGTTCAAGCAAGAAAAGGAAGCATGCTTTTGGCATTAGCAATGGTAATACTGTTACCTTTTGGATACATATCTTTTTCGTTGCTCATAGGAGATGTGATATTATTTTCTTGTTGTTTCTCATCAGCTTTACCCTTTTGCTGTACTCTTGGGAGGAGTGCTAGTTTGGTATGATTCAAACCTGTTATATGTTATTTCTACATGTTTTTCTTTAAAACG
Organism: Castanea sativa; assembly: GCF_040712315.1. Classification (NCBI taxonomy): domain Eukaryota; kingdom Viridiplantae; phylum Streptophyta; class Magnoliopsida; order Fagales; family Fagaceae; genus Castanea; species Castanea sativa. The sequence continues at coordinate 7,333,492 of NC_134019.1, read as the reverse complement.
TGCATATGGGTTAACATACTGGCATTATTTTAAATGCAGGGACTATTTGTCTCCATCTGACATAATGGCGAACTATCCGCATTTAGTTGTATTGGGAACTGGACTTGCCTTTGGTTTTCTTGTGGTAAGATATTAAAATTGCTGTTATTATGTATTCTTTAAATTTTTTTGATTTTCAGTTTTGCTGTTCTGTGGTCACTAGCAAATATATTTTACTTATTTGTGACAGGCTAAGATAAATTGGAATTTTCTGTTTAATAATTAAAAGATAAATTTATAGAGATGAGAACATTATCATGCTGGAAGTATACTAGAGCAACACCTAATGAATGCAAGAACCTTCCAGATTTCACTCTTATACCCAGATTGCACTTCCTTTGCCAACAAACCAAAAGTTTACAACTGTCTTAGGCTTCACCCATTTAACCCCATAAGAAGAAAATGCGAGTGCTCTTGTACCCAGATTGCACTTCCTTTGTTGTTGCATGATGGACAGCATAGGAAATTAAATTGATTGTATAGATTCGGACAGAATCAGGATTTGACTTGAACATGTTTTCTGGTGCTGTATCTTTGGCTTAACAAATAAATCTGCTATAAATAAGTTATGTATTTGAGCCTTTTGTAAATTTGGCAATGTTTGTTGATCCCCATTTGAAAACTGAGTGGAACTAAGAGGACCCTGCTTTGATTTAGGTAGTCAAGGTTTTGTTGATCCCTGTTTGAAAGCTGGTGGTCAAGGTTTTGTGGTTATGGTAGTAGCTGCATCATAGTGCAACTTGATTTCAATATTTGCCATATTATATCTTATTTGTGTAGCTATGGGAAGGACATGATCATATGAAAGCAGCTATTTAGATTCCAAAACAACTAAGAACTGATGCTACATCAAGAATGTGTACCATCTTGCGCAGTATTTTTCTAGAAATATGATAATTAAAATTTTTAATAGTGCAATAGTAATTTTGGTAGCCTTTGTGTGCCAATATAAGGTTGTAGTTTTGGTGCAACTTTGTAGATGAATTTTTTGCAGGTTGGTTACTGCTTAATTTGCAAATTGATAATTTTTATGTCCATGTAATTTCATGTTTTTCTTTAGTTGCTATGGTAGTCACTACGACATTCAATAATCAGTTGTATAGATTGCCAAAGAACTGTAGGTTGACTTGCACAAGATACATGGTGTTTTGTTATTGGTTAGAGATAAAGTCCTTAAGAGTACTTATCAAAAAGAAATAAAGTCTATAGAGAATTGCTGTGTTTGCATGATTTGTGATTATGTTAACCTTTTTTCTTTCTCATACTAATTTTTGGTAATAAACTGTAGAAAGAGCTTACTATAGTCAATGGGTTTTAGAACCCTAATGGTGTATAATTGACTCTGCAAGGTGCCGTAATTAGTTGTGGTTTAAAGATCAAGCTTGTTTTTATGGTTTGTGGCATTCTGACCTGGTACAATGTATCTCTGGCTTGTATTTTGGGCTGTCCTGTAGATTTCCTCTGGAAGCCACAGCATACGATTGACAATATTAAAAAATAGGATAAATAAATAATTCACACATATACATGGTCATTTATTTTCTGGCCTTGTTCTCTGGTGTTGTAATGTCTGCACAATGTTTGATTTTTCCTTCTTATAGCTACCTTTTGCTGTATAAGTTTTTTAATTTTTTCCACTGAGCACTACAGTTTTAGACAGTCAAATTCTTTATCATTGAATTGTTGCTGAATTGCATCTGCTTTTGCAGGGAAGGATGATCCTCGCTCATTTGTGTGATGAACCAAAGGGCTTGAAAACTAATATGTGCATAGTATGTTGCTTTCTCATACCAAACCACTTTGAAATTAGTTGGTAAATGGTAACCTAGAATTTGGTTATGGTTGTGGCTTTTTTTTTTTGGCTGTGTTGTTTCTGAATATGTTGCCTATCTGTCTCTTTCCACCATAACTGGTTTTTGAACTACTCAAATGTTTAAAGTAAGCCGAGAATGAAAACTCAAAATAGTATACTTTTTGCTAAATATTTTATTCAAAGATAAGTCGGGTTCTCCTTTACTTTTCAGTGGTGCACATAAGGTCCCATTTTCATGAAAAACCAAAAATGGGAAATTGGTATTATTCTACTGGTTGTTAGGGTTGACATTTCTTCTAACATCAGTCAGCTTTATTGCTTGTGAGCTTGACATGAGATAAGTGTTGCTTCTTTGGCCAGCCTCTCTGCTGGAAACTAGAAATTTGAGAATTAAAAAGGGCATGCCAGTTTCTGTCATGTTAATAACTGCTAAGTAGGAAGAACAGACATAAAAAAAAGGTCTGCGTGTCATGTCAGACACAGGCATGCCTGGGACATGGCTGTATGCATGTCTGTAAGGTATCTGGCCCAAAATAATAATTTTTTATTATTTATTTTTAATTTCAAACATGGTGGGGACACAAGTGTGACACGGATGAACAAAAAAATTAAAAAAGAGCACCGATTTGCTTTCTTGACACAATAATGATTGTAGATTTATAGACTACATGACTTAAAAAAACTCTCTTTCTCAATCTGCGTTGCACCATTAGCCATCGACATGCTCTTTCACTATCAGATCAGGGACCAAACAGCCCATTTGCACCTCCTTGGCAACCCTCACTGTCAGATTGGTAACCCATCCGGCAACTTGATCTGATTTCTAGAAGCTTTGCTGCAACAGTTAGCTCCTCTTGCCTGCCCCTGTTGTGCTTCCTTTGTGGGATTTTTTTTTACTAGAGTGTTGTAGAACTCTGAGTGATGGAAACGGGTCCGATGGGGTTTAAACAATTATTTTAATGGTTATAAAATTAGAAAAAGCAATTGCAATTCACAATCTCTATTATTTTGTGCAGTCACTACTGTATCTCCCTTTCGCCATTGCAAATGCACTCACAGCCAGACTAAATGATGGGTATGTTGTAATTTGATTTTTGTGTGCTGAATAATGGACTTACCATTCTATTCTCAATGTTTGTGGTTCTATTTCACTCATCAACCTCTGGTCATCTTTTGTGGCAGAGTCCCTTTAGTCGATGAGAGGTTGGTCCTTCTTCTTTACTGCGCATTCTCAGGTATGGTGACCTTTACCCTTTCCTTAAAAAAATGCATTTGGTCAACTGTCATAAATTACTTATTTTTTCACATTTTTACAGACTCCTATATCCAATTATTTGCTTGAAATAGGTCTAGGTGGAGCCTAGTATGTGGAAAGAAAACATATTTAGGTCTTTACTGCTGCAGTTGCTACTTGGGAATATTGTCTAGATTTTACTATTGATTAGAGATGTAATATTGTGATTTTATGATCTTTCTGTTCTGTGCCTGACATCTTCTTTTACTGAACTCAGTGGTACTGTATTTGCACTTTGCCACATCCGTCATTCATGAAATCACAACTGCATTGGGAATTTATTGCTTCAGGTGAGACTACCATCAAAAACCTTGTAAAACTTCACATTTCCTTTTTGCCCGACTTGGTTCAAATCAGGTTTAGATTGTATGTGGGTTTTTTGGCTATAAAATCAGTTGTGACTTTGCCAAATCGGGCATATTTAAGCTTATTTGTTCAAATTATATTGAAATTTATAATAGGTTTCGTTTTTTACATTTTTATTTGGTGGATATGATACTTGTGTTAGTCCAAAAAATGGTTTTAGTCAACTCCAGCTGGCTGTTTATTCAGAATGTAACATACTTGCTCACAAGTCATTACAAACCCACATACTAGTATTTGTTTCCTCCAATATTCCCTTGGTTTCTTGTAAAGAAAATATTAAAGGTACTACAAATTTTACTATATAAAACTTATAAACTAATATGGCAATAAATGTGGATTAGTTGGCTTCAATCACCTCATAAATGAATATTTGAATTGTCTTTTTTATGATTGGTGACTCATCAGTTTGTAAGTTAAATGCAGTAAAACTTGTAGACTGTAGCACTATTCTTCTTGTAAATGAACCCAAAGTACGTTCAACTAGGTTGAATCTTTTTTTCTTTTTCTTTTTTAATTTATAAAAACAACCATTTTACATGTAATTTAGTTAGCAATTTAATTGTAATTTATAATAGCACAATATAATGAATACTGCAGTATTATGGTTTCAGATATTTCCCTGTTATAATAGCTTTACATGAAGTATAACCTTTGTATATGTTTTTCTTTGTCAATTACAGGATAACTAGGAAAGAAGCCTGAACTTTGCCAGTGTTTCTTTTGGGCTTATCTTTCCCAGGTTCACCCATCTTTCTTGAGACTTGCCCAACTTTTTCCCCCCTACAGATTTCAATTTTATGATCAATAGTTGGGTCCCTGCTTCCTAGCATTTATACCAAACATTTTGTAGTGCTGATTTTGTTTGGTGCTTTTGTATCTGCATGTTCTCTTCTGCTCATTCTGACCTTCCTTTTGCCTTCCAGCTATGAATTGCAGAGTGATGCAGCTATGCTGAGGTTTTGGTGGGTTTTTTAAATTTTTTTTTTTTTTAATAGGACATTGATGACATGGTTGCTAATGGGTTTTAGTGTTCGAGGTCCAATTTGATCATCCTTACCTTTGCAATAGAATTTATTTAGATTTGTAAACTCGTTTCATGTAATACAAACAAGTGTAACACTAGTGTGCGTGTGCGTGTGTTTTTTCTTTTCTTTCAGAATCATGTATAACACTGGTTAGTAGTAATCCGTAACCCATGCAATGTCTCTTTTTTTTATTTTATTAAATATGTAATTTGATAATTGTAGCAATGTTCTGAATACCATTCCGGCATTTTGGTACCAATTCTGGTTTGTGATGGAATTTTTTTTTTTTTTTTTTTGATACCGACCTATTTTGGCATATCATTTTGGGATGTGTGTGTGTATATATAAATAAATTAGTGCTATAATAATGGTAAGAACAATAATAAAAAAAATTACTTATTATTATTAAGCTAAAATAGTCAAACAGTTCATCTAATTCAAGGTTTAAAAGTGAAAAAAAAATCTCGTACTTTTGTAAATAAGCAAGTATAATCTGGTGTAGGGAAGGGGTAATTACATTGTGCAATAGCTCCGGATCCAAATCCACATGACTGCTAAAAGCCACAAAATAAGGAAAAGGCAGTAGAAAAAATAAATTTAAAAAAAAAAACAACTACTAGTACTGATGCTTAGCAAAATAGAAAAAGAACTCAATTTTACATAAATCATTCGCATCAACTAATTTAAAGATGAGTAAATTTGTTAAGTAGTTACAATAACCGGATAACCGTGGCTATGTATTTTATTTTTTTTTAATCATTTCCCATTTCTCTCTCTTGGTTGATAAAAAATATAATATTTTTATAAAATGTAGTTAATATGATATGAAATATTTTAAAAAGTAATCAAATAATGTTCTTTATTCCACCTCTCATTAAAATGATAGTATTTCTTTCTTTCTTTTTTTTCTTTTTTCCTACGCATTCTCCATTCTCAACTCTCACCTCTCTCTGATTCTCAAAAAAAAAACTTTCAACCCTCACCTCTCTCTCATTCAAAAAAAAGAAAAACACAATCTCTCACCTGGAAACAGAAACTCTCACTTGAGCTGCTGTCCTTCACTATCATCAAACAAAACCCACATCGAAAGAACACTAAGGTGTTGATGGAAGGGAATGCGGCTGAATTAACTGAGTGAAGAGGACTGAAAATGTGGAGAGGTTAATTGAATAATGGATGGTTAGGATTTTAAATGGTAGATGGAATATTCTATGGAATCTTTTAAGGAATGGTCTAGATTGTCTTTGTGTGGAACGGGACCCAGCTGGATTATTATTATTCTTATTATTATTTTTTTTTTCCCTTTTTGGAGTTATCATCTAGTAGACAGCAATTACATTTTACAACGTTTGTGATGGTTGTGGTTGTGGTGCGGTTGCGGTTGCAATTGCAGTGGCGGTGGAGGTGGTGGTGGTTGCAAAGGCAGTGGTAAGGGCGGTTGTGGTTGCGGTGGTTGTGATTGTTGTTTATTATAATTGATATATTATTTTATTATAGTAGATATATTATTTTATGAATAATGTCAGAGATACAAACTATTTTGTAAAATTTTTTATAAACTGTTGATGTGGTGAATGATTATTGGTAAATGGAAAAGTGATATTAATGGTAGGCGTAGATAAAAACCAACAAAAGGTGGGTCACATCAACATTTTGTAAAACTGTTGTAAAATAGTTTATGGCTGTAGCGTTACTCTTATTTTATTGGAGTAGATATATTATTTTATTCTGTTGTTTATATTATTTTATTATGTTGAAAGCTAAAATAAAACCACCGATATAAGATGTTTTATATAGTGAGAAGGTAAAATAGATAAAGTAGCTTTTTATGGTGCCAAATAGCTAAAATTATGGCTCCACCAATGTGAATGCTCTTATAGAGCTCTTATGCTAAAATGAAAAGTGCGATGTCTATAATGATAAGGTTTTTTTTTTAAAATAAAATTTTACAAACAAATTATAGGTGATAAGTTGTTATTGGTTCTAATTTAAATTCAAAACTTAAATTACTTTTTTATCCACCCATAACAACCAATAACAACCTACTTTAGAATTTATTATGAAACTAGCTAGATGGTTTGTCCCGACCTAAACCCATACTTCTATTGACTTGTACATAAGTCGAAAATATCATGTCAAAACTTGCACAAAATTATTCCAAAAATCTGCATACATCAAATTTTCCCTAAGAGCATCAACATTGAATAGGGCAAATTCCAAATGCATGCCAAATCCCAAATTTATTTACAATTGAGGCCCAAAAGACATCTCCATTGAAAGTTGTAAAATACAACAATTGCAAAAAAAAAAAAAATACAATTGAGCTACAGTGCGATTCTAAATGTAGAATCGCACTGTAGCTCAATGGTTAAAATAAAAAAAACTATTTTTATTCGGTTTGGTCTTCTCTCTCTGCAGAACATAATTTCCTGCTCTCTTCTTTCTTTCTTTCTATTTTTCTCTCTCTCTTTCTACTCTCTCTTCTTCCTGCTCTCTCTTCTTCAACGGCATGGAGGCAACGACGTGGAGACTCGATCAGCTTTTGTGGTGGAGGCGTGGAGGTTGTGAGCTTGTTCATGGGTTTCCGGCGTGGGTTTGTTCATGAGTTTCCGGCATTTGGGTCAAATTTGGGTGGCGTTTGGGTCGGATTTGGGTTGGTGTTTGGCGTTTGGGGGATTTGTTCTGATGGGTTTGCTAGGTTTGATGATGAATTTTGGTTTTGGATTTTGATTTTTGATTTGGCTGGATTTTGCTCAGTGGAGGTGGGTGGTGTGATCGAGAGCGGTGGAGATCTGCGTGGCTTTTGATGAGATCGGCGTGGGTGTTGACAATGGTGGAGATCGGCGGGTGGCGAGATTGGTGTGGCGGAGATCGGTTGAACTGTGGTGGCTGTGGCGTTGTGATCGGCGTGATGGGTTTTTTTTTTTTTTTTTTTTAGTTTCGCCAATCCGGGTTGATATGGATGAATGATGATGGAGGAGTTGTGTGGAGGAGTTGGGTTGATTTGGATGATGGAGGAGTCTAGAAGAAGGTGAAAAATAAAGTAACGGAGGATCTGGAAGGAGCATAAAATTAAGAAAAAAACGAAATAGGAAAAAAAATATTTTATTGTGAAGATGTATTATTTTAATTAGTAGAATATAAAAATAAAAGTTTTGATGCTGGGTGTATTGAAAAATGGTATTGTATAATTGATAAAGTGGTTTTTTGATGGTAAAATAGGATAAAATTGAAATAAATGAATGTTGATGCTCTAAGATTGCTACATCTCTACCTAAAAAGAATAGGAATGGGATGAACCGCTCTTGACATTAGTGTCGAATAGTTGATTATCTATCCCTATAAATGATCAAAGTCTAGAATTAACAGCATAATCGCAAAGTATCATATTTCAAGTCAAAATATCATAATATTAAAATAGATTATATAGGCATTTCTTAAGCATGAATTTTTTTTCCAATTATATCACGGAGAAATTTTATAACAAATTGGTGAAGAATTTATTATTGTATTTTTAGGCATTGAACGAAAATTTTTAATGATACACAAGAGCTGTGTTTGGACCATTTTATGACATATACGATAAATTTGATTGAATTTAAATGTGTTAAAGATATATATATATATATATATATATATATATATATATATATATATATGTGTGTGTGTGTGTGTGTGTGTGTGTGTGTGTGTGTGTGTGTAACAAGAATAATCATTAATCATGGGTTCTAGTATCTTAACTGGTAAAGTCTCTGATAATTGAATAAGAGATCTGGGATTCAATCTCCATCTATACCAAAAACCGATTAGCATCTTGGTTTGATAATAAAGAGCTATCAACAGGAGTAGATGCTATAGGTTAAAACTCTAAAAAAAGAAAAAAAATCATTAACAGAAATGATAAAATAATGTGACCCCCCTTAGTAAAACCAAAGCAGAACCCCAAATATTTGAACGGATGAGATAAAATGGTGTAGAACGGAAAAGTTAATCTTAGGATAAAATGCAAAATGTACGATTAATGTTTGACTGAAATTCATTTCAGCTCTCTAACCCAACTTTCAATTAATTGAGTTAGATGATTGAAATGAATTTTACTTAACCTCGTTTAAAAGACTCAATTTAGCGAAAGTGAAGTTAGATGATTGAAATGAATTTTAGTCTAACTTAAAGGACAACTTAAGACAACTCGAATGTGTGTGACCTATAACCTCACAGTACATTTGGGTGTCAAACTTGGTGAACAATAAAAATGTAAACTTTAACACCAAAACATGAAAAGGAAGACAATGGCAGAATAAAGAAAGTAAAGAACATCAAGGATACACGTGGAAAACCCTGTGTAAGGGATGAAAATCACGGTGAGTGAAGGATAAAGTATCCTTTACTCTTAAAAGATATGTAATAATATGGAAACTTTAAGGTTACACAAGGTGTTGTTCTTCCCAAAAACCTATCATTTTGCCTCTCTTTCCTACCCAAATTTCCAACCTCTCTACTCTCTTTGCTTAGCAACATTCTTCTCTTATAGTATGAGGAATGTTGTTGGGTGTCTAGTAACAAGTGTCTAACTCTCATTTCTCCCCCACAAATGATAATATAGCTACTATACTATATCATGGCTGGAGGAAAGAGAAAAAAATGCTTATGCTAGGATATTGGGATGAAAGGCAGCTCTGCTACATTGTGAGGGACAAGCATCGACAAGGAAAGGGATTGCATGGACCCTAAGGGCGATGCACGTGTCTCTGGTAGTAATCTAGCTTGGTGCTAACCAATGTGCGGTGTTCTACAACCTCTGACCAACAGAGATTGAATTCCTTTTCATGGTAGTGCTTGGTATCCATGTCAAACTGTGCATTTCTCTTCCCCCAATGGTGATCACGCTATTGGCACAAGCCAAAGCCGCAACTCCCCTCACCAACATCTCTCTTCTTTTATCTTACAGTTTGTCTGTGAGTAGGGACCAGATGTAACCAAGTCAGCACACTTTCTTTCACTAGCTTGTGTAATGTACAATTTTTTAGTCAAATTTTTTTTTTTTTTTTACAATATGAATTTATTGACTTTACACATTCAATAAATCCAATTTTTCAGTCAATTTTTTTTTTTTTTTTTTACTTTCTTCGGTGGTTTTATCTATACATATAAATTTATCTTTACATATTCATCTATTTAGTTAAATGTTTGTAACTAAATATTGAAATTAGTGAAGAAAAAAAAAACTTTGCCTATACATATTCATTTACTTTGATTTAGGTTGTTTATAACTAAATAGTGAAATCCAAATTAATAATGTCTATATTCTCAACAAACAAAAAAAAATGTCAATAATGTATATAAAAAGGTATTCACAAATTGTGTTTAATCTTTGATGATGGAAATGATATAACTTGACAATTGCCTCATAGGATGAGCTCAAATCAAGCATGTTATAGATCTACAAGATGATGGAAAATAACATGTTTGTATCGCATACAAACATACGCAGCGGAAGAATAACAGATCTACTTCATTCATAAATGTTAACATGCACTATATAAGTTTCAGAATTTAAGAACAAGAGAGTGTACTTTGGAGCAGTGAATTTCAAAACCGAAGATTAGAAGCACTTGAGAACACTTTCAATCTTCATTCTAATTCTACTAATACCCAAGATGTGTGGTTTCTCAATTAGTTTCCAAAGGGAGAATGTCAAAGTTTCTAACATTTCTTACACACCTTTTCACAAATGGTGTTCTTGCAATTCTCTACAAAAAATTCTGTATGTTTCTCCCTTTGTATCTAATTGATTATCTAATTGGGTTAGCCTTTTGGGCCTTTCCAATTGGGCTTAAAGGTGTGGCTTGGAGTGGAACCAAAATGGACCAATAAGACACTAGCTCCAATGGGTCTTGGGCTTTTCTGTCAACTATTGACAAGTTCAAAGTTACCATTCACTATATTTAATACCACTATATAAATATAGTTGCACTCTAGGCCTTATATAAATTATATCACAAGATTTTATTGTACATGCAACCCCTTCATAAAATATTCATAATAATACAAAGTCATGAAAGAAGACTGTCACTTTGTATGTTTCTCCCTTCTTACACACCTTTTCATAAATGGTGTTCTTGCAATTCTCTACAAAAAATAATTCTGTATGTTTCTCCATTTGTATCTAACTGATTATCTAATTAGGCTAGCCTTTTGGGTCTTTCCAATTGGGCTTAAGGGTGTGGCTTAGAGTTGGACCAAAAAGGACCAATAAGACATTAGTTCTAATGGGCCTTGAACTTTTCTGTCAACTCTTGACAAGTTCAAAGTTACCATTAATTATATTTAATACCACTATATAAATATAGTTGCACTCTAGGCCTTATATAAATTGTATTCCAGGACTTTATTGTACATGTAACTCTTTCATAAAATATTCATAGTAATACAAAGTCATGAAAGAAGACTGTCACTTTGTAGATTGCTACATCTTAATTCCTTGAGTATTCGGTTTAATCCTCTAAGTTATTCATCATATATTTATGAAATTCAATTTCATAAATATATACTTTAGTAACTTCTTACTAAAGTGATTAGGCTTAACTCTCTGAATAACTGAACCTATTAAACTTATCTCAAGGGAATATTTTATGTCTCCGTTAAGAGATTATGAATTCCATCTTGAGAATATATGTTCCATCAACACTAAATGTGGTTGCCCAACATACTAAGGTTTTGACCGTTACTTTAGATCTCACTCCTGATATATCAAAGTAACTTATACTTCATGATCAGGTCCATTATCCTCTCACGATTAAGAGTTTATGTAAATATAAGTCGTGAGTTTATTATTCATTTGATAGTCGTTGCGAGAATAATAAATCTCACAGCGGTCCAGTTCAATATGTCTTAACTCTTAAAACATATCAACATACCAACTAAAAATCTCTATTTCCATGATTAAGACAAATCATCTTAGTTGATATGTTATAGCCTTCGCAAATGAAATTCCTAATTTCATCACCGACTACGAACTACATTTTGAGTTTACAAGGAACTTGTGATTTACGTTTTCTGTTACTAAATTACATAAATCACATACAATGCATCTCATGGACTATATGATAATGTCTCAATATTCATGTTACAATTATTTTTAGATAATAATAAAACAACTTTATCAAACACAATATTAAGGCATACATAATGTCATACACATACCATCATACAATAGGATTTAAGGGCACAAATCCTAACACAAGAGGTTTGTATCCTTATTATCCTATCCTTATTTTTTTATATGATCCATCATGCAAGTATTTGTTTAGTAGTATTTTATTTTGTTTCCTTTCACCTTTTTAAAATATTTTGTTGGACAAATTAGTAAAAAATTGTTATGTCTTTATTATACTATGTTCCTAGATCTCTGAGTATGATTATTCACATGTTGGATTAGTTTATGACAGTATTTACACAATTTTTTTTTTTCAAAAACTTTCCTCTACCTTTTTTACCCCTTGGATTTGTACTCTAGGATTTTTTTATAATTTTTTTTTTATTTAAGGAAAAAGTTTTACAATTGTCATATATAAGGCTACAACCAACACTTCTGCTTGGGATCAACCACATATTTCTATTGCGTGACTTCAGAGCCTTATTAAAAACTTTGAATTTAGTTATGCATTCTTGCAATTTTGCACACAACATAAATTATATTGCCTAATGATATATTCTTGATGACAAAAAGAATAAAGATCCCGTAATATACGAATTCTTTTTCTCACAATTCTTTCTTCTCATCACTTATTCCAACTTTGATTTAATTCCATATAAGTGGAGTTGAAGTAAATCTTTTTGTATTTTGGTTTTGAATCGTAGTTTTGTTGTGTTTTATTGTTTTTCTGAGATATGTTTCAGGAGATTTGGATTGTAGGAAGAAAAATAATTTGGGTTTGAGAAAGTTAGTTTAAAACTAAAAGAATAATTTTCAATTTCTAGCATGCTTTTTAATAATGTACAATGTTATAAATAATTATTATTATTAAGAAATGAATATTTTCCTAACTTACCTTTGGATTCTTGAGAAATATTGTATATGTATGTATGTGTGTGCGTGTATAAATTTTGATACTACTAAATTTGTTTTACCAATTTTGTATTAAACTTTCATGTGCATTGCGCATGTTTGTGACTACTTACTATTAATAACAATATACATAATCATAAACAAAAGAACAATAAACTTCAACATAATATTAAAAATAATAATACTTCTTGATTGTGATTTTGGTTTCAAAGAAATACACTTAACCTTAAGCCTTTATTATTTACTTTTTTACCAATAATTATAAGTTGACAAGGTTGTGCATTGAAATATGGATAATTAATTATTCTTTCGTCATGCGATTTTGACTTTAATAATTTGGACTTGAAATGGTCCTAACCAATCTGTTTGTCAGTGGCAAATTGAATAGATTGGTTGACATCAATTTCTATTGCATTTGTATTTGAGAAATAATACACCATGTGCAATTAAAAATGAGATTTCAAAGCATTGACTTTTGAGACAGTTTTATAAATTTGATGGTTGCTGAAAAACATGATGATTTGCAAGAGATTCTTTTGTAAATTGCCAAATTATTGAATTTTAAAAAGATAAAGTAAATATTGCAATCCCATTATTTATAATGGAGAATAAAAATATTTTTTTTATCTATTGAATATCTTTTAATGTCATAGGGCAAATTGAATTTGGCCTCCAAGATTACACTAATCGTTGCTAATGTAGTTCTTAGTCTAATGTCAGAAGAGGTATAATGATGTTTGAGTACTCATTAGAAAAGACATGTTGAGGAGAAATTTCATTGAGGGAATTCATAAACATCAGGGCTAAAGCCTCAAGGTTTTGCATATGAAAATTGCTATGAGAAATATATTGAAGAATTTATTATTTAGTGGCTAATGAGCAAAAAAATGATTACAAGCGATGCATAAAAAGTTACTAAATATGGGTAGAGCCCAAACAAATCATGGAGGCAATTGTAACTACTTTTAATGATGTTTTAATTTCAAAGATAAAATCTTAGTAAGAATTGCCAAAATGAATAGGAAATGATGAAACACCTTGGCATCTGTCTGATTCACTTATTGTGACTTCTAAAATATGAAGGGTATCAAGAGGAGGGTAATGGCTTTGGGGGGCCATCCAATTAATAATATTAATAAGGCCAATGCATATCCATAGATGGCACCCCTCATAAACCCCCACCCTTGCAATTTTTATTTTTTTATTACCTTTCTATGAATTAAATTAAATTCTTTTCTTCTACTTATACTTAGACGAACTCTAGCCAAACATTAAATATCTTTCGTTGAGATAAGGATTTTTCTTATGGTTAGGTCTGTTGTTTTCAATGATGTATATCACCAATGAGGGCTTTTTAGGCGAGGGCTAGGAGGGCAGAGTGTTATTAATAACAATACACATACACATAAACATAAACATAATCATAAACAACATGACAACAAAAATCAACATAAAGTAAAACTAATGATCACCCTAAACTTCTGATTGCTAGCTGATGTATCTTTGAGTATTGAAAGAAAATCTTGTTTTGAGTGAAAAATAAAAAGATTAAACAAATTGTGAAAATATACTTTATGATTGTGATTGTGTTTTTAAGCGATACCCAGAAGCTTCCATCGAAATGATATTTCAAATAAAAATGAATAGTAAAGATTCAATGTGATGGAAATGTGTTCTTAATTCCAATATAACCCACAAGTACCAGACGTTCTTAATTCCACCTTCAATTTCTTCTAACTTTCAAGTTCAAGCATGACAGAAATCACTCTGCTTGGTCTAGCTGAAGAGAAATTTGATGCTGGCAAAGTAGAAGTGGCATTGAAGTTTGCAAACTTGGCCAAAAATCTTTCAAACTATACCAATGTGGATAGGTACTGCGCAACCTACAAGCTCCATCTTGCTTCCATTACAAATAAGACTAAAAATCTGGACGAAATTGATATTGTTATCAGTGGCGGAGCCAGGATTTGACTTCGGGGGGGCCAAATTTATATACACTATGCATGTACATTAAAACACATACACATCTTACATATATGTTGGGTAGTTGTAAAAGTTTTTTTTTTTTTTTTTGCATAAATAAGCCATTTTCTTTTTTCTTTTTTTAAAGTAAAAAACCCATTTATAAATGAAAATATTTTTAGTAATTTAGTATAAACACCAAATACAACTAATGTAATTTTGTGTTATTATATAATTATCTCAAAATTTTGGTTTATTATACAAAATTTTATGGAGTAGAATAATTATTACATAAAGAATTTCTTTTAGTAAGGATCCACATGGTGAAGTGGAGAATTTACACCAAGTCCCAACCAAAGCTAGTTGGCTATTATATGCATGCCAAGCCAGCCTCTAGCCAAAGCTACGTGGCAGTTATTTGCTCTTTAAAACTTAAGAGATGCACCTTTTTCTACCCAAAAAAGAAGAAGAAAGAGATGCAACTTTGAGATTGATATATTGTCAAACCAAATACAAGCTTTCTCCTTACTAAAATTTAAAAGCCACCCTACTATTTTTTTGGCGGACCGGGGGGGGGGGGGGGGGGGGGGGCAACTGCCCCCTCTCGACCCCCCTGGCTCCGCCCCTGATTGTTATGCTTGGCCTTAAGAATAATGATCCTTCTAGTTAAATATAAGACCCCAACTATTTACTTCCGCTTCTATAAGCTCTATTAGAATTTGGACCACCATTTAAAAGCACATCAGGGATGTCACCTTTGTTCAAAGTGAATGGAAAATTCAACTCTAAAAATCTATAAGATCCAAAGGTGACATATCCGTAACACTTGGAACATTCAAAGAAGGAGATTTGGAAACAGCCACAGAAAACACTCTCATCCCATGAAAAACAACACGTGAAATACCAAATAAATGACATGACTCAAGTGTCCAACCTAGGAAAAAGTCAAAGATAACACAAATTGGAGGACACCCACCATCAATCTTGTCTCTAAGAACATCCTCAAAAGGTTATTTCATTTTTTTGGTGGCTTCCATAAAAGGAACCAATAGGGTCATTGAAGGAAGGTCAGCAGTGTTCTCACAATCTTGTGGAGTCTTTAGCCCGTGGAAATGTGATTATTGAGAAACAGATGTTTTAGTGCTTATTATTTTTGGAACAGATGAATGGTGCATTTGATGGGTTGGTGATAATTGTGACTTTTAGGCCACGGTTTGAGAAGGTTGTTGATATGTCTAGTAAGGGGATGGTGTGGCCTTGAGCCATGAGAAGAAATATCACTACATGTAGTACTCGTGATGCAGCTGTGACCACGACTGTAACTGGAATCTTGTTTTTTTATGACAGTTTAGAAATCTAAGCTATGTGAATTGTGAGACTTGAGCTACATGAGCTATGACCACGACTGTAACTGAAATCTAAGCTATGATGCAGCATGGAATTAGCTCACGTTCTTATATGCAGTTTAGATTTCACCTTATTATTTATTACTAGCTGATATCCTGCGTGATGCGCAGTGCATTTTCAAAAAATTTGTGAGAAATTATCTTTTACTCATTGGGTTCATCAATGCTATTTTTTTTAGTTACTATAGTCACAAGTAATCAATGAAGTTTGCTAGTAAAACTAAATTTAAACTAAATCATAGTCTCTAGTCATATTTTCAATTCCAAAACTGGGTATGCTTTGTTATATAGTGTAAGAAGGGATAGAGACAAATACATTTACAATGTTTGAGAAATAATAGACATCGATATAAAAGAAAAGAAGTACCACTGTCCATGACAGTTATTAATTAGAAAAAATATATATCTATTCATTACAATCCAACCAATTACCCACGATGTTTACAATGAATAAATAAATACATCAAATCTCCTCTTTTTCATTTTTTACATAGTTACATTTAGTTATCTTAAAAATGTGAGATGTAAACAAAATGAAGGGATAAAACACAATTACAAAATAAAAATTGTAAAACATGAAATGAAGAATACACCTAGCAATTGAAAAATTGAAACTTGTAGAGATTTATAAATGCCAAACACCCATTCTCATCACAGGCAAACCAAATCCTAACCAACCAACCAAAAATATATTAGTCACAAACCATCAACATTGACATGGAATAGTTGAAGAATAACGTAAAAATGGAAAGAAATAAAAGGAAAAATTGGCATCTCAAGGGGAAATTTCCATTATAATGATACATTGGTGATTTTTGCAAAGGAAGGGAGAAAGAACAATTGGATATGCTTGGATTCCTTGCCATTGCCCTTGTCATTGCTTGTGATTAATCATGCAAAGCTAGAAATCATATTAACAAATTTAATATTTTAATAAAGGAAAAAAATAAACATAAAAAGGAGAAACTTAAAAAGAAAAAAGAAGTGATGGTAAGAGGGCATTCTATAACTCTGATTTAGTCATTTTTATTTATTTATTTATAATTTGAGAAGAAATTCATTGCATTAAAGAAAAGAGAGAATTACAGGTGGCCATTAGACTAAGCTTTAGCAATGTTAGCAATACAATCAGACACATCCTTAAACTATATGGAAGGACTATCTAGAAATAGTGCAGCCTTGTTAGCTAACTGGTGTGTAGCCTTGTTAACTTGAGCTTGACGTGATCAGATTTCCATGCTCGTATATCTGATACAGCAAGTTTTGCATCCTCTTTGAGATGGTTGATCCTTTGATGTATTTTCTGCTTGATTGGTGAGAGCATTTATATTTATAAAGAGTCACTTTGAAAATTGTGAGCATTTATAATAGTGATTTAGTCTAGGCTAGAAGCCTAGAAGTATGCTAAGATATAGTTGTGTAAAGAAGAAAAGAGAAGGAAATTGAAAGGGGCGGGCAATTGAAGGGTCTGAAATTCTAAATAGCCAATTGAATTGATAGGGGGCCAAAAAAAAAACGCATAAAAAGGAGAAACTTAAAAAGAAAAAAGAAGTGATGGTAGGAGGGCATACTATAACTGTGATTTAGTCTTTATTTATTTATAATTTTAGAAGACATTCATTGCATTAAAGAAAAGAGAGAATTACAGATGGCCATTAGACTAAGCTTTAGCAATGTTAGCAATACAATTAGACACATCCTTAAACTAAATGGAAGGACTATCTAGAAACAGTGCAGCCTTGTTAGCTAACTGGTGTGTTGCCTTGTTAAGTTGAGCTCGACATGATCAGATTTCCATGCTCGTAAATTTGTTACAGCAAGCTTTGCATCCTCTTTGAGATGGCTGATCCTTTGATGTATTTTTTGCTTGATTGGTGAGAGCATTTATACTAATAAATAGTCACTTTGAAAATTGTGAGCATTTATAATAGTGATTAAGTCTAGGCTGGAAGTACGCTAAGATATAGCGAAGAAGAAAAAAGAAGGAAATTGAAAGGGGCAGGCAATTGAAGGGTCTGAAATTCTGAATAGCCAATTGAATTGATGGGGAAAGTGGAAGAGTTAAGAGAGAGAGAGAGAGAGAGAGAGAGAGAGAGAGAGAGAGAGAGAGAGAGTAGTGTTAAACGATAAGGTGTAACTATAAAAAAAAAAAGATTGCTAAGTTATCAAAGAAGGGACCACCGCACACCCTTGGTGCGATGGTCACTCTACAAGTATAAATACTTGTGGGGTGTGGAGGGTAAAGGTCAGGGTTCAAGTCTCTAGGAAGAAAATTCACAAACATATACACTTAGATTAGGCTAGAGTAGAAAATTTTATCTTATAAAAAAAATAAAAAAAAAGTTTTCAAAGAAGGGTGCCATTTAGTAGGACCTCATGCTCTCTCTCGCATGAAATCTCTGCTTTTATAAATACTAGTTGCAGATCTGCGCATTGCGCATGATAAATTTATTATTATATATTATTAATTATTAATATTTTTCTATGTACTACTCAAGCTGCATTATATATGTATGATCAATATATTGCAGGTTTCATGGTGATTGGAGGTTTTGGTGATGAAATTAATTTTTGATTATTAGAGATTAATATTCAGAATAGAATGAGAAGATTTTATTCAATGGACATATTTGAAGAAACAATCTAGCTTTTGAACTTGCAATTTAATAGATCATTCGTAATCAACTAGTAGAAAATATTAACAAACTACACAACCAAAAGATAATATAAAAAATATTTTAGCATAGTCTTTTTATTTTATTTATAATTGAGAGTTAGATATACTTGAAGAAGGGAAATTATTGTATACTCTCGAGATACCATAAATGCGTACTCCCTCCTCTCACATGAATTGTGGATCTCACTAATTAAATTCATGGTAGAACCCACTATTTATGTGAGAGGAGGGAATACGCATTTATGATACTTCGGGAGTACCTAATAATTTTCCCTTGAAAAAACAATCCAACTTAAAAACATGCAAATTAACAGGTAACCTGTGAGCAACAGGTGGGTAAAATAGTAATTAGAACGATGATAGGTGTCCACATCATTGAACACCAAGACCTTTTTTATTTTATTTTATGAATGAACACAAACACTCACGTGAAAATACACACACTCAAAAAGATCTAATATTTTATGTTTTGGGGTGCATTGATTTTGGTGTCATCTATTTATAGTGTCTTCTTGGTTGTTAAGTAAGTTCACACAAGACATGAAAATACACACACTCAAAAAGATCTAATATTTTATGTTTAGGGGTGCATTGATTTTGCTGTCATCTATTTATAGTGTCTTCTTGGTTGTTAAGTAAGTTCACACAAGAAACATGAAGAGCATTTTTCTAAGACTATTTAGAGATTCCTGCCTTGTGTAGTTCCATTGAAAAATGAAACTATCACAGGATAAGACCCAACCTCATTTTTTAGACCAACATCGTTTTTTTAAATCTCTCTTTGTTTTTTATTTTAATCTCCTTCTATTTTTACTCTTTCACTTTGTGTTAAAAACTTCCAATGCCTATTTTAGCATTGCCCCAAATTCTCAGCTACATGCTCTATATGCCTTCTTTTTTTCTTTTTCTTTTATTTTTTTTCTTCTACAGTTCAAAAATTTTTAACCCAATAAAGACAACTTGAGGACCCTTACCTTTTGCACTATTTTATCTCCCTTAACTTTTATTCTCTCCTAGGCTGCCCATTTCACTAATCAATGACATATATTCAATCTCATAGAGATTCAAGCTCTGATTTGTGTCTTTGAAACAATTCTAGAAGCAGCAATATCTCTTCATTAAATTTTTTATCTTAATTATAGAAAGCCATTTGATTACACCCACCTAAAAATCATTTCAAATAAGTGGTGGATACTATGAATAGCCTACACCACCAAAAATAATATGAGGACTACAACCGACATTTTGTGATACCTAAAGAAATATTCTAGCTTTTGAACTTGCAATTTAATAGATAATTCGTAATAAATTGGTAGAAAAACTGAAGATCCTACACAACCCAAAGATAACATAAAATTATTTTAGCATACCAAAAGATAATATAAAAATATGTTAGCATAACCTTTTCATTTTATTTATAATTGAGAGTTGGACATACTTGAAGAAACAACTCCAACTTTATTTACAATGGTATTTCCCAGCAATGCAACTCATTCAACAATGTCCTATTTCTTTTGGATAATTCTTTTGGTTACATAAAATGTTCGGTCAACAATGGAATTTCCTAGCAAAGCAACTCATTAAACAATACACTGCAGAAAAGGAGAAGTAATATGTTTTGAGTATGTGCAATTGTATCAAGCCCTAACCGCTCTTATATTTGTTTTTTATTCAGAAAATACCACCACTTCCGCCTCCATAGTGGTAATAGCTCTAAATCTATCTATGAGACTTATGGATCACCAATAAATAAATAAGAAAAAAAATGTAATGCAAGAATGAATAAAAATTATATAAGAATTTAAATCATTTAACATATTTTCAGTGCACTTCCAAATACATGTGACCAAATCTAATAGTGGAGAAGTTCTTGAGTAAATTCAGCTTATCTAATCAGAGTTTCCCATAGATGCCTTTCTGATATGAGTACATAAAGAGTAATCATTCAATTATCACTGGCTTAGGCATGAACATTTTTACAAATTCCATTGATTGAACAGCATGCAATAGTACTCTAAAAACTATCAAAATCAAAATTTACATATACCTATTGAGATATCGCCAATAAAAATTTGCCTGCAATTTAGGTCTTCCCTCCAATTTCATTTAAAAAATTTCCATTAAAAATATATCATTCTCGCATGAAAAAGATCTATATAATTAATTAAAAATATTTTTTTCATTAGTTAATTACATACTTTCAACTTCAGATATTAAATGGGAAAGACGTATTGAAAAAATGTGAAAGATTTATTGCTCAAAAAAGAACTAAAGACATTATTTATAAAATGTTTGAACTAAAGAACTAATTTGCTCTGCTTTCTATTTTTTTTTAACTAATTTGAACTAAAGAACTATTTTTTTTAACTAATTTGAACTAAAGAACTAATTTTTTGAAGTATGTAATTAAATAAAGAATAACAAAACATTTTACAATACATCTTTCAAGTTAATTACATATTTAATGGGAAGTTGAAACTTGCAAGTAAGAACCACCCAGATTAATAGGATGCATAAAATGTTTACAATAATGTTTTTCTCTTCTTGAAAGACGCATTGTAATAGGATGAAGCAACTTCCCAGACATATTTTAAGTTGATTACATATTTAATGGGAAGTTGAAAATTGCAACGACATATTTTATAGACCCACCCAAATTTTTTACTATAATGACGGTTAGTAAATTGGACCCACCCAAATTTCTAGGATGAATAAAAGATGGCATGTCATTATAATCCCATCCTGATACATCTTAGGTGGGGAGAGAGATTTAAGCCGTATAAATCTCGATTAAAAAACACAATCTTAGCTCAAAATAAAAACACTTGCACAGTGACTTAAAATTGAAATCATGAATATCAAACCATGTCTAAACCAAAGACCATGATAAACACAATGATGTAGAAAAATTACAGTAGAAAATTGAAACACCAGGAAAACAATTTGCTTTGATTCTAAAACCCAATCAACATGTTATACAATCGTGACATTGAAGAAGGCTATGATACCAATTGTTGAAAAACAGTGGAAGCAAACACCACAACACTACACTAAGAAATCAAAGTCACACTAAGTCGTTGGAATCACATAGAATTAAAAACTCATCAATCAAAAAACTCAAAATGAACAGACCCAAAAGAGGTAGAGTTTCAATTAAAAAACCCAGCAATCAAAAATTTAACACCCTAAAAAAGAGGCAGTAAACAATCAGCCACACCATAGCAACCTTATAAATCTCGATTGAAAAAAACAATCTTAGCACAAACTAAAAACACTTGCATAGTGACTTGAAATTAAAACCATGAATATCAAACCAAGTCTAAACCAAAGACCATGATAAACACAATTATGCAAAAAAATTATTGCAAAAAATTGAAACACCAGGAAAACAATTTGCTTTGATTCTAAAACCCAATCAACATGTTATACAATCATGATATTGAAGTAGGCTCTGATACCAATTGTTGGAAAACAGCAGAAGCAAACACCACAGTACTACGCTAAGAAATCAGAGTCATACTAAGTTGTTGGAATCACATAGAATTTTAAAAAAAAAAAACATCCAGCAATCAAAAATTCAACACCCTATGAAAGAGGTAGTAAACAATCATCCACACCACAACACGAAAGAGGCAGTAAAAAGAGAAAAAAAAAACATCAAGGAAAAGAATGGACCACAAACGAAACTGGGATTTAGAGATGCATCAACCAAATCATCCAACTTCTGTCAGTATTTATATAGTACTGTGAGGAGAGGAAGAAAGGAAGGAAGGAAGACAAAGAGGCTGTTGTTAGAAGGGAGAGAGGCTGGCGTGAATTAAATGTGAAACCGTAGAACAGAAAGTGGGGAAAGGGAAAGAACTAAAACGTGGGGAGAGGAAAATGAAACTGTGCAGGAAAACAAAAGGTTGAAACCGTGAAAACAAAGGGTTTTGGTTGAAAAGGCTTTGAGTTTGGGCTTTATGGTGGAATTAAATTTATAAGAAGTAGGCGTTGTGCTGGAGATAAGGCTGGAATTTTTTTTTTTTTTTTTATATTTATCAGTATTTTAAAATTGATAAAAACTATTTTAAAATTGTAGGAAAAATTTAGGAAAGATGATGCAAATGACATGCCTGCTGATGTGGCTCAACATGAGCATAGCAACATTAAATGCTACGCTTTAACTTTTAGTAATATATAGATATTGATGATGCATGAAAGCAGTAGGTTGGAATGCTTCAGACTATGGTGATGGCTTTTTAGTCCTGAAAAGAAAAGAAAAAAATGTCAAAGGTGATCGGTGTAACCCGGCCAAGGACCCTCCGATGGTTAAGTCAGTTTTTTCTCTAGAACATAAGGATGGGAAATTGTGAATCGTAGAACTTTTTTTGGGTGAATGAGACTTGCTCCTTTTATAGAGAGTTAGAAATGGGTCTACTTGTTCGGATCCACCACCATCATGGGTGATGTGTGTGGTTGATGGAGATAATGGGGTACGTGGAGGGAATTATGGGAAATTGGATGACTTGCTCCATGTTTTAGGAGTAGTGCATCACGATCTGATTGTATGGAGTCCTTTTGAGAACTTTCTCGTAGAATTCACTAAGTGTTCTCTGGTCGTCCATGCTTTTGATTCATTAATGAACTTCTTGAAATTGGATGACTTTATTACCTATGAATGAGTTGTATTTCCACCAATGATGCTCACCCTGAGTTCCTTTTTCTCCATAAAGCTTTCTGGATGTGGTCTAGTTATGGATGACCACTATGGACGAGTTGACCATAGATTGATCCTCATCAGTTGCCCCCTTGTCCTTGTGTCATCCATGTTACTGTTGGCTTCACCCATGGTGGTTTTCCATTGGTTGAGGGTAATCTGAAATTGAATGCTCTAGATGTTGACACGTGGTGCGATCTCAGGGCTTGCTTGTCGTGTCGTTTCATTCTTCAAGAAAAAGTACCATGTGGCACATTTTAGTTGGTTCACATTGTTTTAGTGCCCAAGTCTGTCGCCTATAAATAGTACAATTCCTCTCATTTCATCCAACATCAATAACAAAACAACATAGCACCAATCAGACCACAGATCATCAACAAACCCTAGAGAAAACCCAATCATCAACCCAAAATTCATAAATTACATCATCAAACCACAGATCCTCAACAAACCCAAAAGAAAACCCAGATCCTCTATGCTTCTCTCCCTTCCAAATCTAGACCGATAGACCACCTACTCACTACCGATTGGCCATGGGATTAAAGAGAGAGACAAAGATGATGAGAGAGCGAACGAACTAGACATCAAGAGATTGAACTGAGAAGATGAAAGACTTGGGTTTTTGGTCGTCAATGGCATCATCGTGTTCAGCCCGTGAGGTGGTAGCGGTGGCAATGTCTTGAACTGAGAAGATGAGAGAGCTTGAACCCAGAGAGAGAGAGCTTGTTTGAGCGAGAGGCATTGATAACGAGGCTGCTGTTACGTTGCGAGTGAGAACGAGAAGTGAAAGAAATGGAGCAAGAGGGTTGGGATTTGAGGGGTTTGCAGAGGCCATTGAAGGACTTGGGAATGGTTAGGGTTTGAGAGATGGGGTTGGTAGAAGAGAGCCATTGGTGTTGACTGTTGAGGAGAAAAGAATGGTGGAGGTAGCTGAAAACTCTTCTGAAAAAAAAAAGTTTAAAACTAAAAATTTTAAAATTAGTTTGTTTGTTAAAAAAAAAAAGTTTAAAACTAAAGAGTAAACCCTTCTGGAAAAGAATGGTGGAGCCTGTGGGGAATAAAAGGACCCGAGCAGGTACTTGGGCCTTTGGGCTTTGATAAGAAGGGCCAGTTCGTTCTTGACTAAAGGCCTTTAGGACTGCAAGTCGGCCCACATGCCGAGGGTCCGAGGATGCATCCGAAGAAGAATCTCTCCTCGGATAGACCCGGGATAACTTAGAGATTCGCTAGAAAGATCAAGGCAGAGTTTCGGAAAGACTGTTGGTTAAGAGGGGGTCCCTGTATCCTCTAGATGCATCGGTGTTAGAGAAATATCTTAGGAAAAGGCTACCACCTCCACATTAAAGATCCTGCACCTACCTCCCTGGCTGCATTAATGGGGAAGTGACCCCTGAACAGTAGAACTGAACCTTCTGGTTACTATTTAAACACTTGAAGAAGGTGGTGTCAGGAAGAGAGGATAAGATTTGTGCAACACGTGGATAAAGCACCAAGAGAAGAAGTATTTAAGAAGAGTAGAGGCCAAAGAAAAGGGGGATCGGTCAGTTAGCAAAATAGGGACTCAGAACTATAACCTTCAAAGGAAAAAGAGAAATAATACAGAAATTGTCCTCTGCTTACGTCCGAGGAAGTTCCTTTGTCATAATCATTCATTATTTGCAAATACTTTAACAACTTAGCCTGTTTATCAAGTTTCTAGCATCCTTAAACTAGATTTCAAATCCACACTCTACAAATTTCATTGTTTAAGGCTCATTGGGCCTGAGCCCACAGTTGTCTTTGGGTCCAGGTGCAATTGTGCACTTACAATTGGCGCCGTCTGTGGGAAATCTAGTCTGGAAGGAGTTGGAATACTATGGCAGGCTTAGGCTCACATCACGCAAAGTCTCAAGGATCGCAACTTGAGGATCTTTTTGAGCGTCTTGAGCGTCGGAGGGATCGAGAGGGAAGTGTTCACACTGAATACCCTAGAGCGAGCCATACTCATGGCGAAGGTAGCACCACCCACTAGGATGGTGCTAAGGCCATGCAGAAGGAGATTAATCATCTTAAAAGGAAACTGCGCCGCGTCAGACGGAAGCGTTCACCAACGCAACGTCCTTCTTCAGGGGAGTCCCGGGGAAGTAGCTACAGCTTGAGGTCATGGTCGCCCCCCAGCGCAACGTCCTCTTGTAAGGAGGACGACCCACCAGCTCATAGGCGTAATAAGCTCCCTTCCAAGGGCTTGGGGAATGATGCTATGAGCCGGGCATTGCACCAGCTCTCTAAATCTCCATTCTCACAGAGAATTGAGAATGGGAGGCTCCCTAGGAGGTTTACCCAGCCTACCTTCACCATCTACAATGGCCAAACTGATCCGGTGGAGCATGTGAGTCACTTTAACCAGAGGATGGCGGTGCATTCTCATAATGAGACCCTGATGTGTAAAGTTTTCCCCTCTAGCTTGGGACCCGTTGCTATGAGGTGGTTCAACGGCCTTAAATCGAGGTCTGTAGGTTCGTTTGGGGAGCTTACTAGAACATTTGCGTCGTGGTTTATCACATGTAGCAGAGTTCCTCGACCATTGGACTCGTTGTTATCTATGGCCATGAGGGAGGGTGAGACGTTGAAAGCATACTCCGACCGGTATTGGGAGATGTTTAACGAGATAGATGGTGATTTTGATGAGGTGGCAATCAATACCTTTAAGGTAGGCCTTCCTACTGATCATGACTTAAGGAAGTCCTTGACCAAAAAGCCCGTCCGCAGTGTACGTCGCCTCATGGATCCTATTGATGAATACAAAAGGGTAGAGGAAGACCAACAGCAAGGAAAGGGTAAGGCGAAGGTTATCCCGCAGGAGAGAAGGGATTTCAGGTCGGACAGATATCACAACAACAAGCCGAGAAGAGATTACACCAGGCAGTCTAGCTCGACAGCACCTCAGACCGTAAATACTGTGTTTCGAGAACCAGTACACCAGCTACTGGAGAAAGTCCATAAGGAGCCCTATTTCAGGTGGCCTAGTAAGATGGCGGGGGACCCTGCGAAGAGGAATCAGAATCTCTTTTGTTAGTACCATCAGGACGTGGGTCATACTACCGAGAAGTTTCGGACCCTCTGGAACCACTTGGAGCAACTTGTCAGTTAAGGAAAACTGAAGCAGCACCTTTATCAATCTAACGGGCAGGGCAGTCAGTTCGGCTCAAATAATCAGAAGAATAATTCATCTCGGCCGGCATTGGGAATGATTAACGTTATCTTCGCTGCACCTGGCAGGACCAGCTCATGTCCCACCAAGGTAATGGCAGTTTCGCATTCTCAGGCCGAAGAGGCAGGCTGCAAGCTGAAGAGGTTGAAGGTAAATTTGTCCGTCTTGGGATTTTCAGAGGAGGATAAGGTTGGGACCATCCAACCCCATGACGATGCCCTTGTGGTCACTCTGAGGATAGGGAATTACGACGTAAAAAGGGTGATGATTGATCAGGGCAGCGGCGCAGATATCATGTACCCTGATTTATTCAAGGGGCTAAGGTTGAAGCTGGAGGATCTTACTCCTTATGACTCGCCACTTATAAGCTTTGAAGGTAAAGCTCTTGTACCGAAGGGACAGATTCGTTTGCCCGTTCAATCTGGCTTGAAAACGGTTGAGGTGGATTTTATTGTGGTTGACGCGTATTCCCCATATACAGCCATCCTTGCTAGGCCGTGGCTGCACGCTTTGGGTGTTGTCTCCTCTACCTTGCATGTTAAGGTCAAATTCCCATCGGGGGAATACGTTGAAGAGATTCTCGGCAGCCAATCAGTGGCCAGGCAATGCATATCGGCTGCAGTGCTGCATCAGGCCGAAACCGAGTCCTCGGCTTTGATCATCAAAGACTTATAGCAATTAACAGCTCCGGATGTGCCCAATGCGGTGACAGGAGAGGAAGCCCTATGTGAGGATTTGGAGAAGTTTTTGATAGCGGATGACCCTGAAAGATTCTTTCAAGTTGGCATACGTTTGCCACACCAGAAGAAGATGGATTTGTTGGAGTTTCTGAAAGACAACATTGATGTTTTTGCATGGGATCCTTATGAGGCTCCAGGCGTAGACCCAAGCTTCATTTTTCATCATTTGAATGTCAACCCCGCCTTTATTCGGAGAAGGCAGCCACTTCGGCATTCCTCCAAGGAACACTCCGAGGTTGTCAAAGAGGAAGTGCTCAAGCTCAAGAGGGCTAGGGCTATTAAAGAAGTTTTCTACCCCGAATGGTTGGCGCATATGGTCGTGGTCAAAAAGAAAAATGGGACGTGGAGAGTATGTGTGGACTTCACAGATTTAAACAAGGCCTACCCAAAGGATTCGTTCCCGATACCACGTATTGATCAGCTTGTGGACGCCACGGTCGGACATCCACGGATGAGTTTTTTGGATGCCTTCCAGGGTTACCACCAAATTCCATTGGCATTGGAGGATCAAGAGAAAACTGCTTTTATCACTCCAACTGGGAACTACTACTATAAGGTCATGCCGTTTGGGTTGAAGAATGCCGGGGCTACCTATCAAAGAATGATGACCAGAATGTTTGAACTGCAACTTGGGAAGACCATTGAGGTATACGTGGATGATATCGTGGTGAAGAGTAAAACAATACCTTCGCACGCTAAAGATCTAGACGACACCTTTCAAGTGCTTAAGAAGTACAAGTTGTGCCTTAACGCCTCAAAGTGTTCTTTTGGTGTGGGTTCTGGAAAGTTCCTGGGTTATATGGTTACTCATAGAGGGATAGAGGTAAACCCGGCACAAGTCAGAGCTATTCAGGACTTACAGCCGCCTCGGAATCCAAAAGAAGTCCAGAGGTTGACCGGAATGATCGCTGCTCTCAGCAGATTTATCTCTCGGTCAGCTGACCGATGCCGTCCCTTCTTCCAATTGTTGAATAAATGGAAAGGGTTTCAATGGACCAAGGGCTGCGTGGTAGCCTTCCAACAGCTTAAGCAATATCTTTCTCGGCCACCCATTCTGTCTCGGCCCGAAGTGGATGAGGTCTTGTTTGCGTATCTGGCAGTGGCTGTCCACGCAGTCAGCCTGGTCCTCATAAGGGACGAAGGTGGGGTGCAGAGACCGGTCTACTACGTCAGTAAGTCCTTGAATAAGGCTGAGGTGCGTTATCTACTTTTGGAGAAAGCACTGCTGGCCATAGTTCATGCCACGCGGAAGCTTCCTCACTATTTCCAGTCCCACACCGTGGTGGTTCTGACCCAACTACCCCTCAAGTCAGTGTTACGCAGTGCCGATTACTCCGGGAGGGTGGCTAAATGGGGAACCATTTTGGGAGCCTTTGATATCAAATACATGCCGCGCACCTCGGTGAAAGGCCAGGTTCTTGCGGATTTGGTGGCAGAGTTTGCCGAACCATTGTTAGAAGAAACTCTGAAGGAATCACACATGGATGAAAAATCAGTTGGTGTGATTACAGGCACAGCACCTCCGACTTGGAAAGTGTCTGTTGATGGGGCAGCTAATCAGAAATGGTCTGGTGTTGGACTTGTCTTGATGTCCCCTGAGGGAATTGTATTCGAAAAATCTCTGAGATTGGCGTTCTCGGCTACTAATAATGAGGCCGAGTACGAAGCAGTCTTGGTGGGCATGAGCATGGTACATAGGATGGGCGGAAAGGAAGTTCATATGTTCTCGGATTCTCAGTTAGTGGTTGGCCAGGTCACGGGGACCATGGAGGCTAGGGATCCAAGAATGCAAGAGTACTTGGCCCAGGTCAAACATCTGCAAGCTAAATTTGATTCTTTTGTCCTATCTCATGTTTTTAGAAGTGGAAACACACATGCAGATTCTTTGGCCACATTAGCGACATCCTCGGCTCAGTGTTTGCCCAGGATTATCCTCGTAGAGGATTTGCTAGAGCCAACTCTTACCACTGTCAGTGCAGCTCATATCCATCTGATAAGACCTGGACCTAGTTGGATTGACCCAGTGATATCTTTTCTGAAAAACGACATCCTTCCTAAGGACAAGTCTGAAGTAAATAAGATTCGTCGAAAGGTGCCCCGTTTCTGGTTGTCTGAGGATCAGAAACTGTATAAACGATCCTTCTCTGGACCATACTTGTTATGTGTACACCCTGAATCAACGGAGACGCTTTTAGAAGAACTGCATGAAGGGATTTGTGGGAGCCACACTGGGGGAAGGTCCTTAGCCCATAGAGCCCTGACTTAGGGATATTGGTGGCCCAATATGCAGAGGGAAGCTCAGGACTATGCAAGAAAATGCGACCAGTGCCAGAGGTTCGCCCTTAACATTCATCAACTTGAAGGGGTTCTCAATCCTCTCTCCAGTCCTTGGCCTTTCGCTCAATGGGGATTGGACATAGTGGGGCCATTTCCGAGGGCTGCAGGAAACAAAAGGTGGCTGCTCGTGGGGACCAACTACTTCACTAAATGGGTCGAGGCTGAGCCCTTAGCAAATATTAGGGACGTCGATTCCAAGAAGTTTATCTGAAAAAACATCGTTACCAGATTTGGTGTACCACACACACATATTTCGGATAATGGCGTTCAATTCGACAATAGGGCTTTTAGGAAATATTGTGGTGACATAGGCATCATAAATAGATACTCCACTCCAACTTATCCTCAGGGAAATGGGCAAGCCGAGGCCGTTAACAAGGTCATAGTCAGTGGGCTCAAGAAAAGGTTGGACGATGCAAAAGGTAGATGGGTAGAAGAACTACCCCATGTTTTGTGGACGTATCGAACTACGCCACGCAGGTCTACTGGAGAAACTCCATTCTCTATGACTTATGGAGCCGAGGTGGTGATACCTCTTGAATCTGGTTTCCCCACGCTAAGGACGAGTTCTTTTAGCCCAGAAAACAACAATGGCCTCCTGGAGAAAGGCCTGGACTTAGTTGAGGAACGGCGGGAGGCAACTATGGTCCAAATGGCTTATTATCAACATAAGCTTAAACGGGGGTATGACGCCCATGTGAAGCTAAGGCCACTCGCGCCTAGGGATCTCGTACTAAGAAAGGTCGTGGGCACTGCTAAGAACCCAGCTTGAGGTAAGCTAGGACCAAACTGGGAAGGGCCTTATCGCATTGTTTCTATAGCAGGCATAGGGTCGTATCGGCTGGCTGACCTAGATGAAAAAATTGTGCAACGCCCATGGAATGTAAACAACCTTCGAAGGTATTATTATTAATAAGAGATGCTTTTGTTGATTCGCAGTTCAAAGTTATGAATGCATAGGGGCTTACAAATACTGTTCTTATATATCAAACAGAAACTTGGTTAAGTATGGTCCTCGGACTACACACCTTGTGAAAATTGATATCCTATAATTTGTTAAACAGAACCTTAGTTATGCCGGGTCCTCGGGCCTTCTACTTTGGGGAAATTAATATCTTAAGTTACTATTCTTATATATCAAACAGAAACTTGGTTAAGTATGGTCTTCGGACCACACACGTTATGGAAATTGATATCCTATTATTTGTTAAACAGAACCTTAGTTATGCCGGATCCTCGGGTCTTTTACTTTGGGAAAATTAACATCTTAAGTTACTGTTCTTATATATCAAACAGAAACTTGGTTAAGTATGGTCCTCGGACCACACACGTTGTGGAAATTGATATCCTATTATTTGTTAAACAAAACCTTAGTTATACCGGGTCCTCGGGCCTTCTACTTTGGAGAAATTAACATCTTAAGTTACTGTTCTTATATATCAAACAGAAACTTGGTTAAGTATGGTCCTCGGACCACACACCTTGTGGAAATTGATATCCTATTATTTGTTAAACAAAACCTTAGTTATGCCAAATCCTCAGGCCTTCTACTTTGGGGAAATTAACATCTTAAGTTACTATTCTTATATATCAAATAGAAACTTGGTTAAGTATGGTCCTCGGACCACACACCTTGTGGAAATTGATATCTTATCATCTGTTAAACTGAATCTTAAGTTGTACATCTTTAAGTGTTAAGCAAAAATTTGGTAAGGTATGATCCTCGGACCTCACACTTTACTAAAATTAGTGTCTCAGGTTACAAAGTTTAACTATCACATGGGTTTCCAAAGTAAGGCACTGTTTACCATCTAAACTAAGTTAGTTCTTGTCAGGTTCTTGAACGTTTTACTTTGCAAGGCAAGTATGTGCATAACTGTTTAAAGTTGTAATTGTTCAACTGTTGAAATTGGACTTATTTATCTCATTCTTTCTTTCGCTATGTGCTAGTGAGAACCTTCATGGCAAGCATAAAAATGACATGGTAAAATAAACACAACTCAGATGAAAATCAAATAAAGCTGTTTTTCATTAATTATCTGGGTATACATCATTACATGGAAAATTTGAAGTACAGAGGGAAAGAAGCCCTAAGCTTGGCCCTAAGCTTTCGGAGGGGGGTCTTGATGGGAAGTACTGCCAGCTTCGGTGCTTTTAACTCCAACTCAAAAGCAGACAAGACTTGTTTCCGTTTGTCTGTTGTAGTTGTTGGAGGAATAATGGGCTCCACACTTTGGCTTTGTTCCTTCTCGGCACCTTCACACCCATCCTTCTCTTTATTGGAACCTTCAGGTTCTGTAGGATCAGGAATGAGTTCTGGCATCACGGGAGGAAGAGCAGGAGGAGCTGCCTCAGGAGGAGAAGCAACAGCAGGAGTCTCCTCTATCTCCTGTATGTCAAGGGGAAGCCAAACGTTCTCGGGCTTCCTCAGCTCGGAAGCTAAAGGAACCCCTGCTACGTTTAAAGCCTCCCCCCAGACCTGCTGACAGTATTCTCTGCATACGGCCGCGAAAGCTTCTGTCAGCTGGTCTTGTGTTGTGGCTACCCCTTCTTTATAGCTCACCTGCTTCGCAGCCTCCAGTGAATGCTTGAAGGTGCGCGCTTCCTCCCTCATCCACGCAAGCTCCTACTCCAAGTTAGAGCGTTCCCTCTGGGCTTGGGAAAGCTCATCATCCTTTTGGTGAAGAAGCTTACGTTGCCCCTCCACTTGATTCCTCATCGTTCTCAGGCTGGCTTCGGCACCGTCTTTTTCTCTTTTTAGGTCGGCCAGCTGAGAGGTGAGTTTCCCGTTTTTTGCTAGGGCCTAGCCTAGGGACTTCTCTGTCTCTTGCCGGATCTCCTATTCCATTCCAGCTCGCTTCCGAGAATCCTCCACGAACTTCTCGGCAGCGAAAATCTCTTGAATGGCCTGAGATAAAGTATCAGGGGGTTAAACACAGTAAAACATTTACAAATAACCAGATATTATAAGCACGAAGTGAAACTTACCAGAGCTAAGTCCCTTTTCAAAGAAAGGAACAGTTGAGGCTGGCTCATCTTTTCCAAGGCTTCCATATCCTTGGGCAGCAGAAGGGGACGTTCCAATGCATCGGCTAGGTGGAGGGCATGGCCTTGTTGGAACACCCTGATGTTGGACTGGAGGGGAATTGGCGCTCCGTCCAGTCTCAGTTAGAGAGACCACATAGCCGGTGCTCGGCGCACCTCGGCCACGTCTCTGATTTCCCCACTTTCAACTAAACGGGCACGCCCCTTGCCCTTGTCCAGCTTCTGCTGCTGAGCCTGCTGCTGCTGCTGTTTCAGCTTCTTCTGCTTGTCACCACCAGCCTCCTCGGCCTCCACCTTCCTCTTCTTCTTGGGCTTTTCAGCGAAAGGCTTGGGATCGGCTGGAGGAGGGGGTGGTGGCAAGGACAGGGGAACTTGAGATCCCCTCGCTCCTTTCTTGGCGACTCTCTCGCCTCTCACGGTTAAAAGGCCCTTGAGCACGTCCATTTCTTCTTCAACGGAGCTGTCGTCTTGACGTGCAGTCACTAAATCGGAAATCCCAGAGGCCTCGGCGGGCTCTTCTTCCTCGTCGGAAAGGACGACAAACTGGTTTCCTCGGGGTCTTTGGACGTCCTCGAGCTGAAACTGGTCTATCTCCTCGTCCAACGTATGCGACGAGCACACTTGCTCCTCTGGGACAGCAGTTGCTTGAGAGTGCGTTGTGAGAGGGATCGCCACGATGGGTTGCGTGTATAGAATGGTATGGAGGTCGTCGGGAATGTCGTGGTCGGAAAGAAAATTTGGTCTTGCTATGTTTATTCTCCTACGCCTTCTGTCCCCCGCGACAATTGCGTTCTCTATCTCCTGGAAGTCCGAGGATATAGGGTTGTACCCTAGTATTAAGTGAGCCACCTTAAGTTGCAAGTCCTCACTCACGAAAACCTCTGAGCGTAGTACACAGTTTAAGTCAACGACGTTGCAGTGGCTCAGGCGTGGGCGCACGTGTTGTTTATCTACAAGGAAAGACACCAAAACAGACAAACACGGTTAAATTTGTAATGCATGTGACAAATCAGAGTTAAACAGTTGGTACAAGTAAATAAGCATTTCAAGATTTTTTAGATGAAGTTACGGGGTTAGGAAGTTAGATCCTAAGGAGTCACTCCTAGATCTCCCCATTCGACTGGATAGTGGGGGCCGTCGTGCCAATTGCCTGAGGCGATGAAGTAGTCGTCCTTCATGCCTTTATTGGACTTGGGCAGACAGGAAATTAATCTAACGACACTAGATCGAGATTTAATATAATAGCCTACTCTTTTAAGCTTGTGGCATTCGTACATGAAGATGACGTCATGCCAGGTAAGATTTAAGTCCATCTGCTCATTTAGAGCATCGACGCTTCCTAAGACCCTAAATACATTGGGTGCGCACTAGTTAGGACACAACCGGTGGTTGCGAAGGTATTCCCTGGTTACGCTTCTCATAGGGAGGGTCATCCCACCTTCTATGAAGGCAATCATAGGGATGATGACCTCTCCCATTTTCCTAGACCCACCCATGGCTTCCGCCGGACAGTATTTCAAGCCTACGTCATTGGAAATCTGGTATTTGGCCCTAAAACCTTCCATCCCAGTGGCGGTGTCAACTAAACACTTAAATCTACCCATCTATAAGAAACAAAAGGGCGAGTTTTAAGAAGGAAAGTGGTTAAGAAGGGAGCCGAGGATAGAATCCGAGGAGAAAGGAGTAAAAGAAAAAAATAGGAACTTACGAGTTTGAAGTTGTACGAGTTTCCACGGGTTTCTGCAGAGAAAAGGCAACGACTGATGTTTTGATGTGATTAAGTTCTGAAGAAATAAATGAAGGCGCATGTTTTCAAAGCGTTATGACGTGCGGGAAGCGGCCTCGAAATTGCATCCGTCCCGCCCAAATTTTTGGGGGGCGACAAGGACCGTTGGATGCTCATCTCACCGTTGAACGTGGGGAACAAGGTGTAACTTACGGTAAAAAATGCGCGCGTTTTGAAATTCAAAGCGCTAAATGGCATCTTCTGGGACACGAAACGATCTTCACACGCGTGGTGAATTACAAAACATGTGGGGGAAGTTCTCGTCGAATCAAAACCCTATTTTTCTCCTCGGATGTTGAAAAATAGAGTTTTTAGGGGCTATTGTGGGGAGTAAAAGGACCCGAGCAGGTACTTGGGCCTTTGGGCTCTGATAAGAAGGGCCAGTTCGTTCTTGACTAAAGGCCTTTAGGAGTGCAAGTCGGCCCACACGCCGAGGGTCCGAGGATGAACCTGAAGAAGAATCTCTCCTCGGATAGACCCGGGATAACTTGGAGATTCGCTAGAAAGATCAAGGCAGAGTTCCGGAAAAACTGTTCGTTAAGAGGGGGGTCCCTGTATCCTCTAGATCCACCAGTGTTAGAGAAATATCTTAGGAAAAGGCTACCATCTCCACATTAAAGATCCTGCACCTACCTCCCTGGCCGCATTAATGGGGAAGTGACCCTTGAACAGTAGAACTGAACCTTCTGGTTACTATTTAAACACTTAAAGAAGGTGGTGTCAGGGAGAGAGGATAAGATTTGTGCAACACGTGGATAAAACACCAAGAGAAGAAGTATTTAAGAAGAGTAGAGGCCAAAGAAAAGGGGGATCGGTCAGTTAGCAAAATAGGGACTCAGAACTGTAACCTTCAAAGGAAAAAGAGAAATAATACAAAAATTGTCCTCGGCTTACGTCCGAGTAAGTTCCTTTGTCATAATCATTCATTATTTGCAAATACTTTAACAACTTAGCCTGTTTATCAAGTTTCTAGCATCCTTAAACTAGATTTCAAATCCACACTCTACAAATTTCATTGTTTAAGGCTCATTGGGCCTGAGCCCACAGTTGTCTTTGGGTCCAGGTGCAATTGCGCACTTACAGAGCCTTTGTTTGTTTTTTTTTTATATTTTTAAAATTAAAATTGAGGAGTTAAAAATTGTATTGTTTTAATTCTTTATTAATTTAAATTTGTCGTGGCATTTAAAAAAATGTCAAATAATTTTTTTAATAATGTTTTAATGGACACATCAGTGTCACGTCAGCACTACGTCAACAAACAAGGTATTCCATCTGCCACGTAGGAGGTTTCCGTTAGTGGGTTGACAGCAGGGACCAAAATAGAATTGATTTTCATTTTTTAGGGACTACATTAGTAGTAAAATCAATTTTGGGACCAAAATGAGAATTGACCCAAAAATGCATTTTTGCCTATAAAAAAAGGCTTTGTTCATGACATCATCCGCAATCATAGCACATGCCAATAGCTAGTGCTTTTTGTTCATGACATCGTCCACAAACATAGCACATGCCAGTAGCTAGTGCTTTTTAGGGAACATAAATACTGCTAGAAAACATAAGTGCTAAAAGATAACATAAATAGACTACTACTGATCACTAGTAATCTTTAGTTTCGTTCATGCTGACCTTCTTGACGAGTCCTCCTCACTAGTAATACTTTATCAAGTGCTCCACATTCCACGGGTGCTCCAACTTTTGTCAATCCAAAGCCTCCAAGTAGTACGAACCTTGTCTTTTGGAAGTGATAGCTCTGTATGGTCCTTCCCAATTAGGTCCCAACTTTCCATAAGCGGGGTCCTTAGAAACTAGGGACACCCTTTTTAGGATGAGATCTCCAATGTTGAATTGCCTTGGTTTCACCAATGCGTCATGGTGCTAGTCATTAGGTTCTTGTAACGCACCACCCTCTGTCCTGCGTCCATCCTTACCTCGCCAATAAGGTCAAGGCTTAGACAGAGCTATTTCTCGTTCTCCTCATTGTTATAGTGGACCACCCTGTAGCTAGTTAGACCAACTTCCGCGTGTATCACTGCATCACTTTCATATGCTAATTCAAAAGGAGTTTCTCTAGTTAGAGTCCTTAATGTCGTCCTATATGCCCAAAGGACGCTGGGTAACTCATTTGACCTTATCCCTTTTGCCCCCTCAAGCCAAGTCTTGATGATCTTTAGTAGGGATCGCTTTGCAACTTCAGCTTGTCCGTTAGTCTGTGGGTGGGAGGATGGGGAGTAGTGAGTCCTGATTCCTAACTGCTCGCAAAACTCTCTGAAGGGCGTATTGTCAAATTGGCGTTCGTTGTCTAAGGCGAGCACCTTAGGGATTCCGAAATGGCGGATAATGTTTTTCCAATAAATTTTCTGACATTCTGCTTGGTAATCTTTACTAATGGCTCTGTGTCTACCCATTTGGTAAAATAATCAATCCCTTGTCCTATTGGGAAAAGGGTCCAAGGATATCAAGTCTCCATTGGGCAAAGGGCCACCATTGGAGTGAGGTATTCTAATGGTGGTCTAGGCACATTGTTGTAGCGTTGACACTTGTCACAGGCTTTGACGTAGGCTTTGGCATCTGCTTGCATGGACGGCTAGTGTTATCCGGTGCGAACTATCTTATGAACGAGGGATCTAGCCCCCAAGTGGTTTCCACATGCTCCTTCTTGGACATCTCTAAGGATGTAATGAAACTCGTTCGAAGTCAAACATCTTAAATAGGGTTGATAAAACCCCTCTTGTACAACACATCGTCCATAAGGACAAACCTCATCGCTCTCACCCTTAACTTCCTTGCTTCTTCCTTATCCTCTAAGAGGAGACCGTCTTTAAGATTAGACACGATTGAAGTGGTTCAATTGGCTACTCCGTCTATCTAATGTACTTCTAGAATGTCAATACTTAGGATGTACTGGACTTTAATTTGATCACTCACTATCTCGTCTGCAGATGCCGTCTTGGCTAAGATGTCAGCTTCCACATTATCCTTCCTTGGTATCTGTTGAAATTGAGTTGTTGTGAAGCCTTTGATGCATTGCTTAACTTTGCCCAAGTACTTCTTTGTCTGTTCTTCCTTAGCTTCATACATTCCATTCACTTGGCCTTTCACCAATTGTGAGTCTCCCTGAACGAGGATTGAATCTGCTCTAAGTGATTTAGCTAACTCCAAGCCCTGAAGTAGGGTTTCATATTTAGCTTCGTTATTGGTTGTTTGGAACTGTAGACAAATGGCATACTCCAGATGATCCCCTTCTAGTGATTGTAAAACTATCCCAATTCCTTTTGCATACTGTATGGACGAACCATCCACATGGACGACCCACTGTTTTGCCCCCTAGTCTTCATTCTGCTAATTACTGGTAGGAGTGAATTCGGCTTGAAGTATGAAAGTACTTGAGCTTTTATTGCTTCTCTTGGTCTATATCGTGTGTTAAATTCACTAAGTTCCACTGTCCACTAGATCAATCGTCCAGCGGCTTCCAGCTTATTCATAGTTTTCTTCAACAAATGATATGCTAGGACGTTGATTACATGAGCTTGGAAATAAGGCTTGAGCTTTCTTGTTGCTGTCACCAATGAAAATGCTAACTTTTTCATTGGCTGATATCATCTCTCAGCTCCTCTTAAAGCTTTGCTGGTGTAGTAGATGAGTTTCTGTACCTTTCATTCTTCTCTGATCAAGACCGAACTCATTGCATGAGGGGACACCGCTAGGTAGAGATACAATTCTTCTCCTGGTTTGGATGGGCTCAGAAGCGGAGTTAAAGCGAGATAAGCCTCCAAGTCTTCAAATACTTTGAAAAAAAAGGTAAACGCTTGTCAGTAGCTTTTAAAACAAACCTATTAAGGGCAGCTACTCGTCCAATGGGGCTCTGGACGTCCTTGATATTCTTCAAGGGCTCCATGTTCAAGATTTCTTGGATTTCTGTGAAACCATAAAACCAAAGAATTTCCCTGATGCAAATCCAAAGGCACATTTGCTTGGATTCAGTTTCATATTATATCGTCTAAGTGTATCAAAGGTTTCTTGAAGGTTGTCTAGATGCTGCGTCACCCTCGCACTCTTAACCCGCATGTTGTCCATGTACAGTTTAACGTTTCGCCTAATTTGTGGACGAAACATATAGTTGACTAGCCTCTGGTAGGTAGCTCCTTCATTTTTCATACCAAATGGCATTACTTTGTAACAAAATAAACCTTAGCTCGTGATGAAGGATGTTTTCTCTTGATCTGCCTCATCCATCTTAATCTCGTTGTACCTTGAGAATGCATTCATGAAACTCAGCAGCTGATGTCCAGTTGTTGAGTCCACTAGCTAATCAATGCATGGAAGAGGATAGCTATCCTTAGGGCATGCCTTGTTTAAATTTGTGAAGTCCATACACATCCTCCATTTTCCATTATTTTTTTTTACCATCACTACATTAGCTAGTCAATCAGGGTAGTAGACTTCACGGACGAACTCTGCAGTAACTAACTTATGAACTTCTTCTTTGATGACATTATCTCATTCTAAGGCAAATACTCTCTTCTTGTTACAGATGGGCTTGTAAGATGAGGACAGATTTAAACGATGCGTAATCATACTTGGGTCAATTCCAGACATGTCTTCATAGCTCTAAGCAAAAACATCTATGCTCTTTTGTAAGAAATGGACGAGGTCCTACTTCATCTTCTTTTCCATGCTTGTCCCAATCCTGATAAACTTTTCAGGGTTGGACTTGTCCAACATTACATCTTCCAATACTTCAATCGGTTCAACCAGCATTCTTCTTTGTTTAATGTTTATTGTCTGCATTTGCTCGTCCATGGCCAGCATTGATAAGTAACACTTTCTAGCAGTTAACTGATCTCCTTGTACTTCCCAAATGCCATACTCTATTGGGAACTTGACAAACAAATGGTAGGTGGACGTTGCTCTAATGATAGCATTCTACGAGGATGAATAGTCTTCAACAAGGAAATTCACTTCCTTATTGATTTGTCGCGGGTAAGAGCCAACCACGACTGGTAAGGAGATGGTGCCTATTGGTAGAACCTTAATTCCTCCAAACCCGATCAATGACACATTCACTGGACGAAGTAACTCCTTGTTAATCCTCATTTGCTGGAAGGCTGGATAGTAGAGGATGTTTGTTGAACTCCTATTGTCTATTAACACCCTTCTAATTGTATAATTTGCAATCGCCAAAGTGATGACAATTGCATCTTCATGAGGATGGTGCAGTCGTCTTGCATCTTCATTTGTGAAAATAATGGCAGGCTCATCTTCTCTAATCATCCTTGGTGGTCGTCCAGATAGTTGAACATTCTGGACTACCAGCAAGTAGGTCTTCTTGACTTTGGATGAGCTTCTAGTTGATGTGCCCCTTACAATGATCCTTATCACTCCAAGCAGTTGACGCGCTGGTTCTTCTACTTTGCCTTTCATTGGCTGCCTCTCATCCTTGTGGTCTCGTCCAAGAATTTTTTTTTTTTTTAACTTTCCCTGCATAATGATAACTTTAATCTGCTGCTTCAAGTCATAACATTCGTCTATACATTGTCCATGATCATGGTGGAAACGACAGTACTTGCTTTTGTTTTGCTTGCTAGGATCTTCTTTCATCCTCTCGGGCCATTTCAAGGATAGGTTGTCTTTAATCTACATTAGCACTTGGTCAAGCAGAGTATTCAGAGGAGTGTAGTTGGAGTATCATCTTGAGGAAGACCCTGCCTTCTTGCCATCACAATCCCTTTTCTCCCTTACTTTGGCTTTCTTTGGACAAGAACTCTGCTTTGGATGGTGTACATAACCATTCTCCAGTTGTTCACCTTTCTTCTTTTTCTTAGCAATAATCGCATCTTCTACATTCATGAAACTTTGGGCTAAATGTATCAACTCAGCCATCGTCTACGGCTCCTAGGCATACAGCTTACGGATGAACAAGTCTGAACTGACTCCATTGTAGAAAGCTGCTAAAAGGATCTTGTTATTCATCTCGTCCACCAATAGGGCTTATTTGTTAAAACGGCTAATGAAAGTACGCAGACTTTCATTTTCTCCTTGTTCTATATTTAACAAGCTGGACGAGGAACACTTCTGCCTTTGTCCCCCTACAAAGTTGTTGAAGAACAACTTACTTAACTCCTGGAATGACGTTATGGTGTTTAGTGATAGCTTACCAAACCATACTCTGGCTGGGCCTTTCAACGTAGTAGGAAAGGCTCTGCACATGATTTCGTCTAGAATACCATGATTTTGTATGGTTGTCTTAAACGTGGCAATGTGATCACAAGGATCACATGTTCCATCATAGGAGTCCAAGGTAGGCATTTTGAACTTGGAAGGCAGGGGATGACTTGTGACGGACACAATGAAGGGGGAATCAGTCCTATGGACAAGGTTATCCACGTGATTTGCTCTCCGCGGACGAGGTTATCCACTTCCCTAGTTAACTCTTGGTTCTATTGCATCAATTCTGCCATTGTAGCTGCCATGGACTTCAACTATTGTTGGACAGTCATCAAGGGTGCTGGTGCATGGTTTGGGTGACTGGTGGTCATTGACCTAGTCCGAACTATGCAACCTTTTTGTCTTAGAAAGCTAAGAGGTTAACACTTAGAAACATAACTAACTTTTCCCATAGATGGTGCCAATTGATGATGCACGAAAATTAGTAGGCTGAAATGCTTTAGACTATGGTGATGGCCTTTTGGTCTTGAAAAGAAAAGAAAGAACTGTCAAGAGTGACCGGTGTAACCCGGCTAAGGACCTTCTAACAGTTAAGTCAATTTTCTCTTTAAAACACAAGGATGGGAAATTGTGAATCGTAGAACTTAATTTGGGTGAATGAGACTTGCTCTTTTTATAGAGAGTTAGAGAGTAGGTCTACTTGTTTAGATCCACCACCATCAGGGGTAATGTGTGTGGTTAACGGAGATAATGGGGTGCGTGGAGTGGATAATGAGAACTCCCCTCCACATTTTAGGAGTAGTACATCATGGTTTGATTCTATGGAACTCTTTTGAGAACTTTCTCGTAGAATTCACTAAGTGTCCTCTAGTCGTCCATGCTCTTGGGTCATGGACGACCTTCTTGAAATTGGATGACTTCATTACCTTTGAATGAGTTGTATTTTCACCTATGATGCTCACCTTGAGTTCCTTTTTCTCCACAAAGCTTTCTGGACGTGTTCTAGTTATGGACAACTACTATGGACAAGTTGACCTTAGATTGATCCCCATCATAGATTATTGTGAAAATGTGATGAACATAACTCTTTTCATTCTAAAATAGATTTTCCAACTTCTCTAGGACCTTCATGTTGTGCAACTACAATTAAAAATCAAGGGTGACCTTAATAAGCATCCTCAGCAGGTGAGGGAATCATTACTAATGGAATGTAGAATCCAAGGAATATGTTATGATTTGGCTTACAAAGCGGTGAAAGTGCAAACCAAAACTACATTGTCAATCTCTAATAGTAATAGTAATATATATATATATATATATATATATATATATATATATATATATATATAAGTTTAACAGGTCAATTTTTGTTTGTTTTCTACCATGTTTGGTTCCCTTCATTTTGGAAACAATTTTTATGAAAAATTGAAAAAATTGTCAAAACAGTTAATTACTTTTTCATTTTTCTATAAAATTTTTTCTAAAATATTTTACTAATATATGCTATAAGGGCACACGTTAGTAAAACTCATTGTTATATGTCATTGTCAAATATAAGTAGAACAATGGCTCATGAGAAAGTCATTTTCCTTTACGGGCCTTCAAAAAAAGTAATTTTCCTTTATGTGTAAGAAATTGCTATAGACAAACTTCACCGAAATTTTTTTGTACTATAAGTTTTGTAAAAACTGACGTAATAAATCGTAAGTGATAGAGAAAAATAGTGTGATGGAGAAAAGCAGTGGATTCATGTGGTAGCTTTATGTGAAACTGATAAATAACTACTTTATAGTCTAAATTTTGACATAAAATTTGTGATTCTAATGGTGTGTTTGGATGGCAAGATTTGGGCGTGAATTTGGATTTAAGTTATAAAATTTAAATACCTTGTTTTGATAGTTTAGAATGGATGAAATATTTGAATTTGATAAATCCAGTAAAAACTTTAAACCTTAAAATTTTTGAATTTGAAATCATTTCTAAACTAGTGGAATTTTAAAATTTCAATATTTAATGGTCTGTTTGGTATTCGCTTATTTTGCTGAAACTAAAATTTTTTCGCTGAAAGTACTGTAGATAAAGGTAAAAGTTAGCTGAAATAGTACAGTAAGACTTATGAATAGTACCAAAAAGTACAGTAAGGTCTATGAATAATAGCAAAAATAAGCTGAATAGTAAAATAAGTTAGAAAAAATAATTTTTGTCTAACACACACACAAAGTATCCAAAACCCAACCTAAAATAATTATATACGAATTTTGTTACTATTAAAATCGCTAACCTGTGGACTGTGGTCCAATCTCACCTTCACCCAAAAAAAAAAAAAAAAAACAAATTGGTGACTTAATATGCTCCACGGTAAAGTACAATTTAATGTGCTCCTCAAAAAAAAAAAAAAAAAAAAAAAGATACACCACCGATTCAAAGTACAACTATTTTAAATAGCTAATTTCCAGAAAAATCTTTAAAAAAAAATACGTACAGAAGTCAACCATAGTAATACGGTGGTAATTAATAAACATTCACTTCAGCACATGATCCAAGCTCAGACGCTGGTATTCACTAAAGGGTATTTAAAGTTATATTAATTTCATTCATTCTCTTCTATGAAATTGTGTTGTTCTTTTTGCAGCTTTTTACTTGGAGAGTAATCACTGATAGTAAGTGAAGAGTGACGAGTGAAGAGTGTGATACATGGAGTGTGCAACTGTGTGCAAGTTTTGTTCTCCAA
Source organism: Castanea sativa (assembly GCF_040712315.1). Taxonomy (NCBI): domain Eukaryota; kingdom Viridiplantae; phylum Streptophyta; class Magnoliopsida; order Fagales; family Fagaceae; genus Castanea; species Castanea sativa. The sequence continues at coordinate 7,290,149 of NC_134019.1, read as the reverse complement.
TCTTGTTAAGTCCCAGGAGTGCAGTGGTAGGAAAGAGGAAGCAACAATTGAGTAACCACAACAAGTTCAAGTTTTGCAATTCCAAATTTAAGATTCAGGCTCTTCATTCTGCTCAGACCCATCTATCATCAGAGGTTTCTCTATGCCTTAGTCACTTCCTTTATGTGAATTATGCAAAAACTAGTCTTGTCTCTTTTTTTATGGAAGGAAAAAAATATCCTATTTATTTACATGTTAACTAGTGTTGGATTAATGGGTCAGAATGATTTGGATGCACCATCACTATACAATATTTTGAGGTTCAAATTTGGGTTGGTTGATAGAAATTTAGAAGAGAATATCATTATAATTTTAAATATGGTTTGGTTCTGGCTATGCAATAGAAGCAAAACCCTGAAATTGCGAAGACTCAATTTAGAATTTTGTTGAAATTCCAAATTCATTGAAGATTTGGCAGTAGGTTAGTTGTAGGACTTTGCTGCATTCATTGGGAAATTTGAGTGCATTGGTTGGGAAAGGTAGAGGAAGGCCAAAAATAACATTAGTAAAATTAGTAAAAAAAAGGACTTATCAATTAGGAAAGTAATAGAGAGTATGATTTTGGATATAATAAAATGGTGGTAAAGAATACATGTGGCTGATCTGACTAATCTATTGATGATCCATAGCCAACCCCAAGAAATTTGAGACTAAGCTTGGCTGTTATTGTTAGTTGGGAAAGGTTGGCCAGAGTAAGCTTTAAAAGTGGTGCCTCTTTGCGTGGTATTGAGGAGAATGAGTAGAACAATAGAGCATTTGAGGACATTAGAACTCTTAACTTTCTGTTATTGAAGGCGTTTCCCTTGGAGCATTACATTACATACTCAAATATTATTTCAACTTGAGACTTGTTTATTCTTTGTTGGGTCTGTTGATTCTTAGTCTTATGAAGTGAACAACTGTTGGCGGCTGGGGGCATCTTTATATACATACAACCTATGTGCTTAAGCCTTTTCTCTTAATCAAAATTTTGTCTGTATTTTTTTGGGCTATGTTCATTAATTGAATTTAGTATATACAGATCATAGATAGTATTGACTAAAACTTTTCATGGTCTTTCAATTCTATTATTTCTCCTCCTAATTGCAGGTAGCTGCTGAAAAAAGTCAAAGTTCAACAGATTTTGCTATTGGAGAACTTGTCTGGCCTTCTCCAAGTGATGAAATCCCTTTTTGGGAAAAGGACTTCCCTTCTTGGGGTGTGAACCCAGAAGTTCCTGTTGACATAAAGAAGGATTCTGATCCCATGCACATAATTCATATTACAGCTGAAATGGCACCAATAGCAAAAGTTGGTGGTCTGGGTGATGTTGTAACTGGACTTGCTCGTGCATGTTTATCTCGTGGCCATACAGTGGACATAATGCTTCCTTTCTATGAATGTATTCAGAAGCAGCAGATCAAAGACTTGGAATTGGTTACTACATATAACTCTTATCATGATGGAAATTGGATCCCAACTAATGCATATCATGGGTTAGTTTCAGGCATCTCAGTAATATTCATTGAACCATCCAACCAGTTCTTCAAGGGGCAAAATCTATATGGGGGTTCATACAATGAGCTGGAGGCATATTTGTTCTTTAGTCGTGCTAGCCTTGAATGGATGCAGGTTTGTGCATAAATACCTGGTGTATCTTCTAATTTGATTCTGCTTTTTAATTTAAAAACTGAAGTTGGCCTGCTGATGTAGAAACAATAAAGGGATCAGTATCTTACATTTGAGTGTTTGTAGACATTAAAGAAAATGCGTTAAAGCTAAGAGCTGCTTAAACTGTTATAACTGTGAATGAAATGTAAATGGAAATTTTCCTCTCAATTCTATTTTCCTAACTGACTCTATGCTTGAGATGATAATTACTTGTTTTACCCATCTAGTTTGAAGAATGTGCAATAGAGAATTTTTTTTTAAGCTAGTGACATCTCAAACCATGTTCTTCCAATTCTAACAAGATAATGCATCATAGCAGGTGACTGGAGCACAACCTGATATCATTCATGTCCATGAATGGCAGACTGGAGCTTTACCCCTGCTTTACTGGGATATGTACCATTATCTTTCACTCAAGGTATTTACTTCTGCTATTGCTATTATGTTGCATTTTCTATTTGAAGTTTCTAACAGATAACAATGTCGTTAAATAGTTTCTTTTTTTTTCTTTTTTTCCCTTCCTTTCTTTCATATAAATATTTGATATTAATATATTTACTTTATAGAAGCCAAGATTAGTGTTGACAATCCACAACATGGAGCATTATGGGGAGTGTACGTAAGTTTTTGTTTTCTTGTTCTTGGAGCTATCAACTCTCTGCAAGTTCTGCCATCTCTTATTTTATGAACTTGCAATTTGCAATTGCTTGTTTAACCCCATTACACAATCATATGTCACTTATTGAAGTATTGCCTTGGCTACCAAAAGGTTTTACAATCACGAATTTCGAAAGAGAGCACTTGTACAAGAAATTTTGTGCTTGTCATACCCTTCTTCTTTAGAAATCCCATGGGCTACAAACAGGAATATGAGATGTATTATATGGGACATAGCTTTCTCAGCTGTGAATGCATGGCTTTATAATTGTGAATGTAGATGGAGAGCAGAATTTTGTGCGTCAGTACATCATAATTAAATCCTTCAAACCCTACATGATAACTACGCAAGTCTTGATTAAAAACTTGCAAGTATCCATGCCAGAGCTGTCTAAGTGCAGCGGTGAAGGGTCAAGAAGAGAAGGGTGAGATGGAGCTGTACTTATGTTATCTATTTTGACTGAAATGGAAAACATGTACTCCTGAGGACCAAATGATCATATGTTATTAAGCTAAACACTTTTAGCTGCACATATTTCAATAGAGTGAAGGGAAATTATCTGTAGATATCCAGTCATTGTAAGTAATATATTTTTTTAACATATTGTAGGGAAGATCTTTAAATTTCCTTCTCTTTTATAAGGCTATGGATATGTTTAACTCAAATTCTTCTTTAATTTGAAATGCCATGAGGTTCTATTAGAATTTAAAAGTGGATAAGCAAACATTGAAAGTCAATACTTCTCTCTACAAAACTTTTGATTAATGGAGCCCCGTTGCGGGTTATATTTTAGAACTTCAATTATTGTGTACATATATGGTTCTAATTCACAACTGCATATCTTTACTCTCTAGTCATCAAACTTGAATATCTGATATCACTGCTCAAAACTTCTTATATAACAATACCACATATTAGCTCCACATATTCATATCCATAATTTCATTTAAAAATAAATAAATAAAATTTAGAACTTTGCAACTGTATACACTTAAAAATGTTATGAGATTGATGCTAATTCCCCTTAGCAGATTTCAACATTATGAACTATAATCAAAACTAGTCTTGAAACAATCTTTTGAGTTCTTTTTAAGTCTGTCACAACTTCTTATTGGCATGACTTTGTTTACCTTGGCAGCAAAGAGCAACTCAGCAAGAGTGGTCTGGATGGATTTATATATGCAACCATAGAAAAGGTGTCTTCATTATATCCCGGAACTTTCATGACTCATCCTTTTAAATTTTCATGATATGTGTAATGGGTTTATGTGCTAGTTACATCTAGTATAACAGCATAGCTTTTGTTAAAATAATGTTGCTCAATGACTTTCATTTTGGATGAGTATTTTGACAAACCCATCATTGAATAAAATTGTCCCTTAATACCCTTTATGCATGCAAAATATCAAGATAATCAGAGGTAAGAATTGTCTTATCCATAAAATGTTCAATTTTAATTTTCTTAGGTCTTAAAATATATGTATGAAAAATGAGTTTATGGATTGGATAGTATATGTTATCTCAAAAAGTGTGTTAAGGGTATTCAAAGTTAATTACCCTAACACAACATAAACATTACTTATATGGGGATGATTACTATGATATTACTATTTTGTCCCTAATTCAATACAAACTGATAATTGTATATGTTGAGAAAAAATGTGGTGTGCATGGCATGAAGAAAACGTGTAATCCAATAATAGGATTATCGATATTTTAATCGATTTAAATTGAGTGGTGTAAAGGTTGCAATAAGTGTAACTCGAATCTGACCCAAATATTATATTATATTATGTATTTGTAAATGTAGTTGTATGGAGTAGTGAAAGAAATCCTCCTCAAATATTTTGCCTGCTTACCAAAAATAATAGTGTCGGAATATTCATGTGTGAGTGGTGTCCATAGGTTTAAGCATTTTGGTCAAAGTGGTCCCTTTATGTTATATTAACTCCTCAATTTGAGTCTCCCCAAGATATCATCTTCCTAACAATAAGTTATGCTATTTGATTTCATTGGAAAATAAGTTTGTCAGGAAGTCTCATGAATTGATCTAGTTTTCAATGTGAATGAGTTTTCTTAACTGATAAAAGAGTTCTTTTATTCATACACCTCCATCCTGCTAGAAAAGTTTCTTTCATTGCTAAAACCTTTGTGAACTTAGATCAGTGGTCAGTACTACTCATTATTCTTTTGTTAAGTGTCGCCATCTTTCCAATTCAGTTCCTCTTTAGTGACTAAACCTTCTAGCCTTGCTGTTCTCTATGTACATGCAGGCAGTTGACGATCGAACTATTGGCCACAATCCAGAGAGATTAAGCTTATTGAAAGGCGGAATTGTGTACAGCAATGCAGTAGTGTAAGTAATCTTTATATATCTAGTAATTCTTCCGTTATATCTGGTGCTGTCTCTTTGACATATCCCAAGGGCTCACGGTGCTCTGGATGGCTTGTGAGATTTTTTATGAGAAATTCGCATAAGTAGTTATATCGCTAATAAACTAACAAGTGGAAATACACACAGATGCATGCATGATGAATATTCAGTAAACAATAAGTAGATTGTGTTGAGAAAACATGATGTGTGTGAGCAAATGTATATATTAAAGCTCATTCCGATCTCCATATTATTGTCTATCAAGTGATTTTCCTTCAATTTTCAGCACTGTCTCTCCAACATATCTCAAGGAAACACTATGCACTGGATGGCTTGCTAGCACCTTAATAAGGAATCGGGATAAGTAAGTTCCACTCCACATGTTTTAGTTATAATCAAAACATTTTACTTTGGGTTATGGGATTAAATTTTATATATATCCTGTTTTGTATGGAATATCCTTAAATGGCCACCTTCAATGCTATCGAGAGTCGCATTATAGGTAATCACTTGATGATTTTACCTATAAGTTTTTCACATTAATAATTCTGATATCTTCAAGTAGACAGTTTCCATTTCAGGAACTTACTATTTGCCAGAAAATTGTTTCAAATGAAAACAAATCTTTATATATGTTTAAGAAGTAATCTTTGAAATTCCATGAAGCAAAAGATGTCACAAATGCCCTTGAAATTGAAGGATCAAAAAAATTACAGAAAATGGGCAATTTCTAGAAGAGGTCTGTCGGATTTTATTTTATTCCTTTCCATTCCCCTCAACCAAGCTGATGACTTTGTTATATTCTTTGATGCCAAGTTCAGGTTTATTGTTAAGGAAAAATATGGAGAAATACTGGAACATAGAAAGCTTACTTAGGTACAGTATATTTTCTGTAAAACATGGGAGTTAATGAGATGAAATACTGAAGATTAAATGGCTTTTGGTGATACACTTTCTCTTTCATTTCTTTGCCAATGTATAACCCTCACCCCAGAAACGCTGCACTCATGAGGGGTAGAATCCTAGGGCTCTACTTTTGGAAGGAGAAGAAGGAACATTAAGCATTGAGGTAAAAATCACCAGAAGGGGAAATGCAACGGAGTTCATGTGGCAATGAGGTTCTGGTGAACTGAGTAGGGTGCTTGTACACGGCTCCATTTCCATTTACAGGCCATTAATAATGTACTAAAATATTCTTTTGTTATATTTTTCCTCTTTAGTAGTAACATTGAGTACTATCAAGATTTGAATGATTACCTAAAAATTAATAATGATCAATTTAAGTGTAGAGCTTGTGTAAAAGTAATGGTAAATCTGTAGATGAATTGCTTCCATTGCTCTAGCATAAGAGAGTTGTCATCCCTTGATTATTGAAAAAGTGGGAAAGAAAAGATGCTAAGCTTGAGCACTCTATAATGATTTTTATGCTATGATATGTATGCCATATTTTCTAACTACTGAGGTTATCTGTAGGAATATGCTTACATGTCTCAACACCAGGTTGTAGGCACAAAACATAAAGCTTCCCCTGCTCCCCTCCTCTATTTGGGCTTATGAAGGCTGAGAAAATGTGTATTTTGTGCAATTTAGTTGTATACGTAATTTAAGGTAGATCTGGTACCTCCTTCCTTTGTAAGTAGAGAGTGGAGGATCAGGCTATAGGTTCAAGACCTATAAGGTGCTCATGTGAGATAGCAATTAAAAGAAAAAGACAGAGTTGGAAATATTTAACCAGTATATGGTCCCTTTTCAGGTGTATTAACTTAATTTTCAGTTGGGTTCTCAACTACAAATAGGTCGTGCTCGAAATAGGCATTGATACTTACTATCTTGTTAGGGCATGTCTGCATGAAGTATGTTTTACAATTTAGATCAAGGTATTCTTGAATAAACTGATGATGCAATATTACTGATATCTTGTAGTAATTTGAAATACAACTTGGAACATTTTTCTGGTTGTACTATGGGACCACTCATTGGGCTTTTCAAGGCTTGCATAGAAGATTCCACACATTTTTATGCAAGCATTGTTTTATATATGATATTTTTAGTAGTATTTATAAAATATATAAGAACACTACCCTGTGAACCCTCTTTCCCATGTCTAGATGTATCTAAATAGAAAAATATCCCAATTTATATGAAAATTGGAATACCATGTCAAACACCAAAATAGTATTTGACATGAATTTTTTAAAACTGGAGCTGTTAGTTTCTTATTTACCACATGCATGTTGAGTTGCCTTGTAGCAGTCTTGCTTGCTTCAAATTTCTCCCTGATTGTTCTTTGCTTAGTCTGAGTCTTTGGGTTACCAATATGCTTGTGAATCTTGTAGGGAATATTTTAATGGGGCCTTCATCTTTATGAATAGCAATGATGTGTTTAGCTGCTTCTTCCTTAGTTTGTACATGATTTTTCAATTTAACATAAATTATTACTGTTCTTACGTACCAAAAATAGAAAAAAGTACATACTTTTCTTTCCATTGTAACAATCTTGCATTCTGTAATTATGTAGATACTTTGGTATTTTGAATGGGATAGACACTGCAATGTGGAACCCTGCTACTGACATCTTCTTGCCTGCTAAGTTCAATGGTAACTTTTAGTTTCTATGTGAATTGAATAAACTTTTTTTTTTAATTTTATTTTTTTTACATTAGCAAGAAGAGAATAATGTCTAAAATGGAAAAAACTTCCCCCCTCCTTTTGTCATATAGATGCATACTTGTGAGATTGATACTGATTCGACAAAGTGCAGTGCAGAGAATCGTTGGCTCCCTGCTACTATTATCATAACATGCTGGTCCATAATAATTAAAGACAGGAAAAATTTTGTACACTTAGCTGTCTGCCAATCTCAGGGTGGAAAGTGTTTAGTTGCAAAAATGATTTCATCAAAGTACCAGTTCTTGTTTTTCCTGATGTGTGAACAGTTTTTCTTTCAATCTCCCTGTAGTTATCTGTATTTAACAATGAATTCCCAAGGTGCTGTAGGTTTCCTTTAAATTCTCTCTATTTTACTTTTGACAGCTCAAAACCCTGAGGGCAAAAAGTTATGCAAATACTATGTTCAAAGGGGGCTTGGTTTGACTTCAGAAGGCATTCTAGACGGTAACCATGTACTAGATATGACACACAAGGTGCCTTTAGTTGTCTGTATTACTCGACTAGTCCCACAAAAGGGTCTTCATTTGATTTCTCATGCAATCAAGCGTGTTGAAGAACTTGTAAGTGTCTCATGTTCTATGTCTCATTTGAACCAAGTTCACAATTAGATTTCAACTGGTTTCCTTCTTTTTCAATGGAGTTTCTTTTAGGGTGCTCAGATGGTCATACTTGGGAAAACTTCAGATGGTCGGGTTGAAAGAGAATTTGAAGGGCTTGCAAAATTGGTATTGGATTTGAGATTTTTGTCTTACATATTGTGCTAGAATTCAGAAATTGTATAGACATGACACGTCATACCATGAAACGGGATATGTGTGTGTGTGTGTGTGTATAGTTACACTTGGTGTGTCATTCTTGTTTATGTTACACCATTTGATAGCTTTGTATTGAGAGTGAGGTTTTTTGATAAATTCATTGTTGTATTAGATTGCCTCCTTACCCTTTGTGCTTGCAAAATATGAAGATGATCCGAGATGAATAACTCTCATCTATAAAATGCTTAAATTTCAAGGTTTTTTTTGGGTATTTTAAAATTACATGTAGATTATGATTGACATTCATATTAAATAGGGTTCATTTTTTATTTTTTAATAAATTTTGATTACTATTATTATTAATTTTCTGAAATTTCTAGAACATGGTTGTATTTCCTTGTTTTAGTGATTTTTTTTTTAAGAATATTTTAGTCAAAATTAAGTCCTTAGGGTATTAATTAATATATTTTTAATAATATATTTGCTTGGAAAATAAGTTTTATGAAGCCTTTAAATTGACCTCCAAATTGTAAAACAAAAATCAGAAGTCTATTATCAATAAAATTTTAGTCAACTTATTTTCTTTTGTCTATTGGATTCCAAAGTTTTTCCTTATAGATTCAAGTATTCCCTTATGGTTTTGTATCTAGCTAAAATGATATCTATTCTATTGCATTTTCTGTTCTGCATCACCTACTTGTAGAGCTGTAGGCCTCAACTGAGGCTCGAGCTCTTTGTGTCCCATTCTCTGCCTCACCATTTGTTTCTGTTCATTATTTATGATTCTATAGTCAATTACTCACTGCACTACATAATAAAATGAAATTATAATATTCAGTAAATGAGTATCCATAAAAGGCATGTCTATCAGGTTGGAAGGAGAGGCTGATAATTGGCAACTTAGTTGATGAAGATATCCTCTTAGCTTGTGTCTAAATCCAAGAAATTCTCCAATGCATGTGGACACCTTTCCCCAAACAACCAGCTCTGTCATTCATTCTTTTTATTTTTCATTATTTACCTTCTTTTTGATCAGCCAATTTTTTTTCTGCATTTAACTCATTCCAATTCATCATATTTTTGGTATTTATATTCATGGTATTCTTTTTTCTCATTTAGTCTTTTTATCTAAAATTAGTTTTGCAATTATTTGTTAATTTTTCCAGTCATCCTGAAGGTATTTTTTTATGGAAACCTACTGCTCAAGAAACCTATGCCTTAAGATGCCTATAAATTATTAATACTTTATTTTTTTTATTAATAAATGTATAATTTTTACTAATCCTAGTGGAATTACTTATTGGAACTTGTTTGGAGTTTCTTTGTGTTGTCAACTTCAGATACTTAAGAGTTTTGAGTTAGGAGTTTCCCTGAAATTTTTGTAAATTGAACCATTGAAGTCACTAATATATCATAGCTAATTTTTGCAATTAATTGAGGCAAGTTTATTTGACACTTTCAGGTTCAATAATTTTAAAAAAATGTTGAGCTTGTGGTGTGTGTGTTTGTATATTCTCAATCTTTTTGCTCCTCTTTTCCTTTTTGAGTACAAAAAAACAGATGAGTTGACGGACATTCATTTATTGTACTCTCTTTTTTGTAGCATAACCAAGGTCCTAGCATCCGGATCCTATTGATGTTTAGGTAAATCTTCTTTGAATATACAATACAATTGTATTGCTAGAGCTGTCTGAACTCTGTTTTTGTTATTGTTCTTGTATTGTAAATGTTTACTTAGTTGTAGGTTGAATAGAAATTTGTTCCTTAGTTATCACTGGAGTGCCTTCACTAACAATATAATTTATATAAATTACTGTTTCTTTACTGAAATAGCATGTACAAGACTGCTGCTATTTACTGTCTGAAATTATGTTTCTTTTGTGATACTTTCTATGCAGTGAAGAACTGTCCCACATGCTATATGCTGCAGCAGACATAGTGTTAGTTCCTTCTATGTATGAGCCTTGTGGACTTGCCCAAATGATTGGAATGCGTTATGGAGCTGTATGTACCATAAAGTGATTATATTCTGCTATCAAATTTGTGGAGATCATTCAAAGTAACAATATTTAAAGTTCAATCTTAAATACTCTTTGGAGAAACTTTCTGAAATTAAGATGGTTATGATTCTCTGATTAGTAGAACTTCAAGAAAAAAATTTTACATCTCCGGTTAAACAGTGAAGATCTCATTTGAATTAAATGATTATTGCAGGTTCCAGTAGTAAGAAAGACTGGTGGTCTTGCAGATACAGTTTTTGACATGGATGATCAATCAAACCATGAAATGGCTAATGGGTATTGTATTTTTATATGTTCATTTATTAATTATTTTATTTATTGATAAGTAAATACAACTCATGCACCTATATGGGATAGAACTCATAACCTGGCTCTCCACTTGTCTTATGGAATTAGGAGATGCTGTTTGGGCCAAAGACTGGCCTATTTTACTTTTATTCTTTAGATTTAAAAAAACTTAGATTAAAAAAAAAATCCCTGTAATCTTGCCCACCATTTTGTGATCTATTAAGGCAACATTAGTTTGTAAGCCATGATGTCAGTTTCATTCACTTGCTGCATTGAACCTTCCTTATTTTCACTTTATCAATGTCTTCTATTCTGTGATATGCATGATCTAGTAAGTTGTTATTAGTTATTACCCATTTTCGTTGTTATTTAAGTGGGATCCTGGGAGCGGTGGCTTGGATATGCATTTTTGCATGAGGTAGATGCTCTGAAGACCTTACGGATTTAACAAAATGTGGACCTCTAGCTAGATTGGATTTTCCATGTAACAAGCTCTGATTATAATATATATATATATATATATATATATATATATATATATATGCCCTAGCTTGAGGGAGAGTGTTGTGTTGTGATGTGAGCAGTTACATGTTAGGGGTAAATTTGTAATAATGTACTGAAGTTATTTGTATAAATATTAATAATTTGTGTTAGGGTAGAATATTAAACACTAAGCATACTTCCTGAAGTTAATAAAAATATCATATTTCTTCTATTTCGTTCAATGTGGAGTCTAAGCGATTTTACTGTCATTTTAAGTGTCCTTTACAGGGGTTGTGATCTTTTCTAGCAGAAGGTTTAACCTCTTAAGATTTTATGCTCTTTACAATTTGGGAACAAATGGCTGGAAAGGATTACTCTTGAATCGTTGGAATGAATTAGTTGAATTGAATTATTTTTCTATCTTTTTTAACTTGTTAATGAATCAATAATTATGTCTCCAAGTGCTAATTTATGTCAAGAGAATGAAAATTATTAGCCTTATATGCTTGGTTATACAAGTCCCAAATTCTGCTGGTGCAAGTGCTTCACTGATATTGTATTTATTTACTCACGCATTTATTTATTCAAATTTCAGGTTTGTTTTTGAAGGAATTGATGAAGGATCCTTGGGCTTGGCTCTAAACCGTGCATTGGCTCACTACAGACAGAGTATGTTCAATCTAAGTTAGGCTGTATGTCATCTTGTGGCTAATAGTTTTCTTACAACTGACTAGTTCTCAGGCTGAAGAGCTGCGTAGGCTACTTCAGTCTCCTATAATGAGGTGCAATGCTAATACTGCCAGGTTTTGAGGGCCAGCAGTGTGATCAATTGGCCATGGCCAGACTAACTAATATTAGCCTTTTAAATCTTCAAGGGTCTTTTCTTTTGAATGCTTACGATATGACTCTAATTTGGCACCGGGGTATTTTCAAAAAAAAAAAATTTTGTCACCTACCTCCCTGGAGTTCTTCAATTTAGTATCAATTACATTCCTTCACAAAATTCAACCACCACTGATAGTTGGAAAATATTTGTTAGTATGTATAAAAATATTTTGGGTGTCAAATCAGGGGTGAAATAGTTTTCAGAACTATTCAAAATGAAGAAAAAAGTTAACTGAAGGGTGGGAAATGGCTCGTACAAAACCTTGGTGTTGGAATTATTTTTATTTGAGATTGTTAAATTATCACTTATCCCAAAAACTTAAACTATTAGGAAAATTTTCTAATAATTTAACCATCATTTTAACACTCTCTCATGTGTGGCCCAAACTTCCCCTTAATAAGTGTGACCCAACACAAAAGACTTTTAACCTTTTAAATGGGAGGTATGATGCTAGACAAAAAATAGAAAAAAATCAAATAAGAAAAAAGAACATGAAAAATCTGAGGCTTTACCACCTAGAATATATCTGCCTGAACTTTTAGACTTAAAGATAACTTTTTTTTTTCTTCTCAAATTTTTTGTTTACACTGATGAATGCAGAACCAGATGAATGGAATGGCATTGTACAGAAGGTTATGGAGTTAGACAATAGTTGGAACAACACGGCTGGGAAATACATTGAGGTATACAACTCAGTAAGAGTGAGATTGTGATGGTACTCAACAAGAGGAATGCTACAACAAAGATACAGAAATCAACTTTTTTCCTATTTGCGTTTTAGTGCCAGAGGTTCCACATGGAGCAATGCTCTTGTTATGGAATGAAGCACAAGACAAAAAAGAAGGAAGAGAGACTAGGAAGCACACAATAATACAATTACATTGACTTGTAATGGACACCCCAGTTTCAACTACTCGCATCATTCCACGTGGTGGTGTATGTACATATGCATACTTGAATGATTTTTGAATTCGACTCTTGTATATTGATGTTTCCATTTTTTTTCCCTACAATAAGGTGCAAATATTTTCACAACTACTGTAGCATGGAGTTACTTTTAGCTGGATAGGATCCTCCAATTTTTATTTAGATGTAAGACGTGGCATTTAATAATAATAATATAAATGCCACAAGTCACACATCTGGCTAAAAATAGGAGGAATTACTAGAACTTTGTTGGCACTAGATAAAAAATTTTGTTTCCATATAAATCTTGCCTGCCATGTTATGATCTATCAAGTCAATTAAACATTGATTTGGGTTAATTCAACATTAGGTGATATGGTAAGCCAAGATGTCAGTTTCATCCACTTGCTGCATTGAATCTTCTTTATTCGTACTCTATAATAAAGATCTTCTTTAAAGTCATCTGTATTGAACCTTCCTTATTTTTACTCTATAAATGTCTTCTTTAATGTGATATGCATGGTAGTCTTTTGTTATTACCCATTGTTATCATTTAGGTGGGGACCTGGGAAGGGTGGCTTGGATATGATTTCTATTCCGCATTTTACCATGAACTGCTGCAGCCTGCAGTTGCTCATTCTCATTTTAGTCTTGGGACTTTTACCATTGTAACAAAAGATTGACCCTTATGATTAGCAATGTTGTAAAATGAGATTTCCCATAAGTTGACACCATCAGTAATGATATTACGAGTTAAATATATGAAAGCTGGGTGCTAAACAAGGTCCTACCCTTCAGGATTTCTATCAGGGTCTGGTTGCCTTTCTTGTGAGCTGAGGGTTTAGATTTGAAATTTTAAGAAATGTACTAAGCCCGTTTGGATGGTGAGGGGAAGGAGGGAAAGTAGAGGAGAGTAGAGTAGAGCTGACTAAAAATAGGCTAATTATGGGCTAAATCTACTCTACTCTCTCTCTCTTAATCCAAACGGACCATAAAATTTTGCTCTCTTGTCAAGAATTAGTGGACTTCTAGTATGTAGAAAATTTTAAACCTGTATAGACTTATAGAGTAGGGAATCACAAGTCACAACAAAAAGTTATTGAGCTCTAATAACTAAAATGACATATCCTTTTTCTAAAACAATGAGTAGAGGTTGAGTTGTGAATTCAAATCTTATTAGTGCGTGTAATTTACCAATCAATAGAGATCATAACAAAACATCCTATAAAAAATCCAAATCCTATAACTTCTTGTTGCAACTGGCATCATCTTCACATAGACAATTCACACTTTCATTCCATAATTGACACTTGCAACCATACTACTTGGCATTGATCTCGTTGAGCCAAACTAACCAGCAATAATGGTTTCCATTACTCAGGAGTTAGGGACATTTGTAGGGGATGAATCTAAATGGCCCAGAAAGGGGTTGGCATTGGCCCACAAAGAGACCATTAACTCGAGCAGGTAGTAAATCCACTTACAAAAGACGTCTAAACAGTTACGATGGCTGAATAGCAAAGGTTGAACGAGCATACAACTTTCTAGGAAGCATATGAAAAAAGTGGATTTGGATTGGTGTAATAGGCCAGCTGTTTCACCATGCAACTATTATTTCTACATGGGATATAAAAGCTAGTAAGGTTAAAAAAAATTTAAAACAAAAAACTACCTTTATCAATTTTTCATCTCACATGAAATGGTAACAATTGTACAGGATCTCAATCTGAAAGAAGTTTCTCAATCTATCACATCAATATTAATTGCCCTCACTAGCCCTACTTCCTAGCATTAAGTGCTAAGAGACCAACCACACTTCTATGGCATTGGAGTGAGTACCCTAAGAACATGTCCACTAAACCAACTTTTTGAATAGAGGGGGTGGTTGTGTACTTAAGATCTGGTTAACAAGTGTTGAAATGCATTAGTTAATGTTGAGTCTTTTTTATTGTAATCGATCAGTTTTTTTAGGAATCCACAACATTTAGTTAAGGGTATTCTTTTATTAACTTTTGCTACTTCTCAATGTAATAGGATCCGCTCAATTCCTCCTTAACGAGTGCAATCCAACACCCGTTAACATATTCCATATACTTATATCATTTAAAGAGTAGCATACGTTTTTGTCAAATAACTTGTTTGCTATCAACCCCTTCTTACAATTTCTTCTATTTGGTTATTAATTTTACTGCATAGTAGTTATTGAAACTTAATCAGTTAATTGATCGCAGCAACATGAATGGACACAGCAAATCTGCTTGAAGTTCTGCTGAGTGCTGACAGAGAGTGTAGGCGAGTTGAAGCCCTAGTTCTATAATTTAGTGCATGCTGGCATCCGCAAGGCACAGAACACTTCCAAGTACTATTCTAGCTAGTTCAACAAAAGTGGTTTTCAGTAGAGCAAAAATGCTGTTTCAGATCTCATGAGTCAACATTCTTACATGACAACCAGTCTCTTCCTACATATGAATCAAGCCCACTTTTGTATCAAGCTCTGCAGCCTTGCTTTTCAAGAAGAAACTCTCAATAATTCAAGAGTAACTGAGTAAGATGAATGCCAAGAGGCATTATCTTAACACTTTATGGTATTTTCAACGTAAACATCCAAGATTCAAATCCCCTCTCTCCTATTGTAACTAAAACAAACATGAGTAAGATGTACAAACTAGAAAGCATCAAAGCATGAGGGCAAACGACATGTAGATGACACCAGCTTCAGCGGTTAAAACCTTTGAAGAGCGGTCATTACAATTGCCAAAGTTACTCATATGCAAGGTTGAAATCCATACAAAGAATCATGAAAGCAAGCACCAAACTGGTAAAGGACAAATATATTGAACCACAATCTTTATTAGACGATTTTAAGTGAATCAGCAATCAGGTCTAAAGATATAGAGAAACGATCAGGTGTTCTAAAACCAAAAGAATTTTCAACATTATAGTTTTTTCAGCCATTGTGGCTCAATGCAGTTCAATTTAAAAACACTTCCCTTTCCAAAAAAACACAGACAAATAAAAAAATATAAAACAAACTGCAGAAGAAATACCAACGCGAAGCTCAATAATGTTCCTCAAAATGGATCCCTACTCACACGTCATTGCTTAGATTAAACCCATTTTCTTTCTGCAAAGTTGTAGACGTTGCTGCAATGGTAACTCATCTGCATGAGTCTTAGCTGGTCATTGCCAAAATATAACAAATGGTATAGTAGCATAGTTTAGAAGAAACAGAGCAGCTATCATACAGATGCACTCGCATTCACAAAAGAACAATCAAGGCAATTCCTTATTGTATTTCTATAAAAATTCATTTTGCTGAAATCCTTTATTAAATTGCCTCCCTAAAAGGGGGTTCACTGTCCTTCCAGTACCCACAGCAGCCCACAATTAACTAGTATGAGAATGTTTATTTAACAACTGAGCCAAAGGTTTACTCCAGATGGAAAAATTCTATATTGAATTTGTTGGGAATATAGAGATTAAAGTTTGACACCAGTTGAATTACTATAAAAGAATAGTGAAAGTATTGGGAAGGAAAAGGGCCACTTGAAAAAAATTAATGTCATATAAAATAAGCATCAAAAGAAGTTAAGACCCATTATTAGGCCAAGTGAACACAAATATATATTCACTCTTTAGAGTGACTTGCAAGTGAGGAATTAACAGTTAAACATGAGACCAACATTAACTTTGTGATTTGTGAGGACACATGTAAGTGGACAGCTATAGAAATGAATATATATATATATATATATATATATAAGAAAAAAAAAAAAAAGTATGCTTTTAGAATCTAGCACGATAACCGATTCAACTATCCTCCATCCCACAATATACTATAATACCCTTTTATTTTTGATAGGTAGCAATATTCTATAATGCCCTTCAATCTTAGATTTCTACATTTCCACTAGGTATATGTGAGAGCACTTAGGATAACAATTAGAAATTGTGATTTGCCCTTTCCTCAGACCAGGGCCTGAGGTAACAAATCCATCAAAAGATGGAAAACTTGAAATTTTATTCAAGAAACAGAACTGCACTATAGTAAGCAACATCAACCAAAGCATGGTGTTCCTCAGGAGATGTGGCAATTGGCATTCAGTTAAACAATGTTTAGGCATATCTGAACATATGCATACATACATACATACATACATACATACATATATATATATATATATAAAATTAACTGCTACCTCCTGAGAATCTCGGCTGTGAGTAACAGGCTTGTTATCATTGCTTTCAAGTAGAATGTGACGGAAACGACTATTGGGAACATCTTTGATGATGTGCCACCGAACTGAAAACTGTCCACTCCATCTATCTTGCTGCCAGTAATCTGCATCCTTTTCAAAATCTACAGGTCCAACCATTTCAGCTACCCCTCAAAATTGTCCACTAGCATTAACCTGAAAAATTTTTAACCAAAAGAATCTAAGATGACTGATTAAATAAAGGCAAAAGGACAAGTTCAGACATAGTGGCAGAAAATCTGCACAGTGACTGAAATAATGGGGGAAATAAACTTGATAATATTTATCAGTTCCAAACAAAACAAAAGTGAAACAAGTTATTTCCTTGATATGTTGCCATTAATTACTAATACTGCTTAAGCCTGGCATTATAGTAGAAAGAAATAGTAAAGCAGAACAAATTTCCAAAAAGAATTTAAAGTTTGAAATTAATTCAACACAGAGAGTATGAACCCATAGATTATTCTTGAAATGTAATTACATGCACAGCTGACTTAACAGTCATATGTGATACGTCTAACACATCCCATGTCATCTTCTTTCAGCCAAAAACATATAATAATAATAATAATACATCTCATCCACCACTATAAAGGACAGTTATGAATAATGAGTATTCCCCTCAGCATTGTGTAAACAATTTTTAGGTCTGATGAATGAACAGGAAGGAGCTTGCATTTCAAAACAATTGAAAGTGATCACTTGATGTCTACTGGATGTTGCAATAGTAAATTGAAGAAGAAACAAAGAAAGATAATCCCTCAACAATCACACCCTCAAAGCTTAATATAAGCTGTTGGAATTTTATTAAATTCAATCTCACTATCTATATTATAGACTAATAAAAGCCTTTAAATAGGGTATTGCGATTGCGAAACCCTTTTCCTAGAAAGACTAGGACAAGAAAGACTAGGACTCCTCTAGCAACACTACCCCATGTCTTGCCAGCATGACCAAAACTGCAACAAAATCCTGAAAGTAAGTAATAACTTTTAGAAAAATGCAAGTGGATGTTGGTCTTGAAAACAGTGAGTTAATATCGTCTCGTCTTTCCACATTAATATTCCCACAAATGAGCATGAAAACCAGGCCATAACATTCAGTTGGAAATGTAAGGTATGAATCAATATGGATCAGGTCTGCATATAAATATATGCTTTAACCTTATACATTATTTCATTTGTTCAATAGTGAGTTATATTGCATCAACTATTTATATCAGATGACAATATGAAGAAACCACCAATTCTATGGATTTCATGGGTTAACTAGAATAATCCCTGGGTCTCATATAACAGATTTGGTCACTCTTCCAGAAATCTTTGGTGAAATTCAGTCACATAAAACTTCAAGTCTTCTAATAGGTACCTGAAGGATTCTCTATCTTGGTGTGCGTGTGACTGAAATTTTCCCAAGGCGAGGATGAAGGGGGAATTCAAACAAGTGACTTTGACCGATTGTGCTACCCGTAAAGATTAAATTCTAGATGAGTGAGTTTGACCCAAAGGGATTTGAGGATGCATGTTTTACCATCACATTGTATAGAAAGAATGATAAAACTTAAATTAAACACTATTTTGACAACCAAAAATAACATGAAGTTTATACAGAAGTGATGGATCCACTGACCTTGTAGTGATTTCATAGGAAGTGCGATTTCCAATAATCAGTTGATTTGACAGCCAGATTCATAAGATGATTTGAACAACTGGAATTCCTGGTAATGGCCACTGCCATTATTATGGTAATTAAATGAACGCGCACGGGATTCAGGAGGTGGTTGTTCCACCTGCTCGTGTCCTGATGAAGAAAAATCCCAATTTTGGAGTTCTGCATGCACTGCTGGCTGGGCTACGCTGCTTGGCTTAACATGCATGAGCTGGTCCAGTGCATTTCCTTCAGAGTCGTTCAAACCCCATGAATTGGTTGACAGAAGAGAGAGAGCACGCCGAAGATCTGGCGCTACATTAACATTAGATGCAAATGAAGATGCCTCTAAACCTGTATAGAGAATTGTGATGTAAGAAATAGAGACTTTATTTTATAGAAATATAATCCACAAATGAACTTGGTACACAACTTTGAATAAACAAAAGTAGCAAACTACTCCTTAATAATTATCATTTTGGGATTATATTCAATAATCTTAGATTCATCAAAGATAGGACAATATTAGTAAAAAGAAGGACAAACATAAGTTGCTCGCTAGGGCTTCTGAAATAAGAGATATGGTTGTACCATTGCAATATAAATTTTTAATAACTAAAGAAGGGGGATATCAAGGTCACAGATTCAAACCTTTCATGGACTGTGTGAGTTGAATTAAATTTTGCAAAAAAAGAACAAGATAATCTAATGCCTATTTTTAAAAAAATGTTCATCAATATTTCTTAATTACAACACCATTCATTGGTGTTATCTTCCCCATCTTAGAATGAGTCAGACCATATTTTGGGAGCATTATGGTCTGGCCCGTCTGGGATATAATTAAACCAGTGCAGCATGCCCTTTAATGCCAAAGTTTTCATACTATCAAGGAATAACAATCTTCAAAATCAACTTAAAACAAACCTTTCCAGCATTGTGCTCATATGATCCAAGTATGCCCATTGGTTGATAAGTTACTGGAGAAGTTAGAGAACTAGAACCAAGATTTCCAGAAAGGTTCCCTCCACCACGTGATAAAACCTACCGTTTGTAGAATTAAATGAAGGGTTGTTGGTTGTATTCGAGATAACCACTCTTCTGAATGGGGAATAAGAAAGAGAATTTAAGATAAATTTCTGCGTACATTCATTAATACGTTCTGCCTTTTAAAATAGGGCATACCACAGTTACATCAGAAATTCAAATTACAATTACAAAACAACTACTGATAACAACCAAATCTACACTTATCTCCTCTTACATAATAGGGATGGCTTAATAAACAACTCCTAATTTATTTAAACTCCTAAACTGCCCCTAATAATACTTATTTTTCATAAAATTTAATTTCAAATTCACTTGGAGAGTCAAAGTCCTCTTACACGCACATGCTGATCTGCTGTGGTTGTATAAAGGATGGATGCAACGAAAATTTTCTAGTGGCCTGCTGAGGTCGTCTGAATCATAACAAAATGACCAATAACCTACATAACCTGATCCTGACCCAAAACCTCCATAACCTGATCCTGTCCCACCTGACCCTGGCTGGTCTGCTGTGGTTGTATAAACGATGGTTGTATGAATGACAATTTCCTAGCGGTGTGCAGTCGTCTGAATAATAACAAAATGACCCATAACCTGATCCTGACCCAAAACCTCCATGACATGATCCTGTCCCACTTGACTCTGGCCAACCAGGCATTACTTGGTGTTCTGTAGGAAACTGTATAATAACAACAATAAAATGCTGACCCAAAACCTCCAACCTGATCCTGTCCCACCTGACCCTGGCCCAACAGGCATTGTGTCCATGCTACTATTTTCTGGTACAATCAGGTCAGCTGGTGAAACTGGAATAGCTGAAGACATATGAGGCAAATTTGGAGCAGATGCCTGTGCATAATAAGGTGGAGAGTACAATGGGTGATCCACCATTAAAGACGGCAGTGGTGTAGCAACTGAAGAATATTGTTCATATCCCATTTGAGGATTGATGTCATAATAGGAATGAAATACAGCAGATGGGTTATTATTGTAGATGACCTAAAACAGGTTAAAATAAGAAGAAAAACATGGTGAGCTTAGTTTGAAATGTTAAAATCTGATCAAATGCATGAGTGTGGGTTTTATCCTCACCAGTGATTCATCATGCGTGGCTTCAGGAATAGCATGCTGAGAGTGGCCATCCCAAATACTAGTGTGATTAGCATTACCTGAATCAAGAGAGAAAATTTTAGGAACATTAATTAATATTAAAAATGATTTATAATATTAATCATAAAATGAGCGCAACTAAAATGCGAATGTAAAGACAGATAAGCAGCAATACAATAAAACATAGGAGACAAAATGAAGAATTTCATTTGAAGATAGGGTAGCTCCTATTAAAGAAAAAATGAGGGCAAGTCGCTTGAGATGGTTTATTTATGTGCAAAGCAGAGCAATTAATGCAATAATAAGGAAGAGTGATTTGATTCAAGTAATCAAAGCAAATATGCAATGAAATCTTAATATACATAATCACCATAATCATCAAGCAAGGGACCATCATCACCGTCATCACAAGTTTTGTAGCCCTCATCATTTTCCTCATCATGCTGAGAATGGCCATCCCAAATATCAGTGTTATTAGCATTAGTTGAAGGCAGCAGTAGTGTAGCAACTGAAGAATATTGTCTATACACCATTTGAGGATTGAAGTGATTAAAGGAATTAAATACAGCAGATGGGTTATCATTGCAGATTACCTAAAATAGGTTAAAATAAGAAGAAAAACATGGTGAGCTTAGTTTGAAATGTTAAAATCTGATAAAATGCATGCGTGTGGGTTTTATCCTCACCTGTGATTCAACATGCATGGCTTTAGTAATAGCATGTTGAGAATGGCCATCCCAAATACCAGTGTTATTAGCATTACCTAAATCAAGAGAGAAAATTTTAGGAACATTAATTAATATTAAAAATGATTTATAATATTAATCATAAAATGAGCGCAGCTAAAATGCGAATGTAAAGACGGATACGTGGCAATACAATAAAACATAGGAGACAGAATGAAGAATTTCATTTAAAGATAGGATAGCTCCTATTAAAGAAAAGATGAAGGCAAGTCGCTTGAGATAGTTTAATTATGTGCAAAGCAAAGAAATTAATGCAACATTAGTGATTTGATTCAAGTAATCAATGCAAATATGCAATGAAATCTTAATATACATAATCACCATCATCATCAAGCAAGGGACCATCATCATCTAGGAAGAGACCATCATCATCGTCATCACAAGATTTGTAGCCCTCATCAAGCAAGGGACCATCATCATCAAGGAAGAGACCATCATCATCGTCATCACAAGATTTGTAGCCCTCATCATTTTCCTCATCAACTTCATCTCCATCATGAGGAGCATGTTGTGAACTAGAACTTGAACCCGTTGCCCGCCCTAGAGGCCCCATTCTTGATCTCATGTTGAATCTTTCGTCTTCAACTCCAGAACCTCTAGCAACACTACCCCATGTCGAAATATCATCATTTAACACAAATTCATCTACTTCTTCTTCTTCTACTCTTCCAGTCAACCACTCATTGCTATCATCTATATCTTTCAAGGAGATTGGATCAATTGTGTCACGCAAGTTATATCTCATATTCAAGGCTCTATTGTACTCAATATATACCAAATCAACCATCTGGGATTGTGCTAACCTGCTTCTTTTCTTGCTGTGCACCTACACAATTCATATAGTCATATATTAATATGATGATGATATCACGATCCATTAAATCATGAAATAAATTTCACAATTAACTCCCTAGCTTTTTAGTCACTCACATGTTCAAACATACTCCAATTCCGCTCGCACCTTGATAAACTACATGTTAGGCTAAGAACTTTTACAGCAAATTGCTGTAAATTTGGAGTTGAAGCTCCATAAGCAAACCACCAAACAGCTGTTAATGAAAATAAAAAAAAAAGTTTTAACTCTTAACCCTTAACTCAAACTTTATAAGATCTAATTTTTTACATTTAATCAAATGGAAAAAATAATAAGTAACAGAAGCTAACAAAGCAAATACCTGGTGCGTCTTTCTTTCTATGCCTAATAGCTATATGCATCCCAAAGACACCCTCTTCTTCCTTATATAATTTCAACTCTTCAGAAATCTTATCTTGCTTTTTAGTTTCTAGAACCAACCTTTCTATGCATTTGTATAGGCCACTCATCACCTTTACATCTTGCTCAATTTTAGAGCGATTATCATAAAAATATTCTGGATTCAAGAAATAGCCAGCCGCATGCAAAGGGAGATGGAGTTGACATTCCCACCTTCGATCTATTATTTCAAAAATTTCTCTGTATTGATCTTCCCTTTCCTTAAAAGAAAGGGAAATGGCTTCTTTAGCTTGATCCATAGCCTTATAAATGTACCCCATGGCAGGTTTCTTCTCACCATCAACCAATCGAAGCACACGAACAAGAGGACCCGACACTTTAATGCTATAGACAATTGTGCTCCAAAATGAAGGCATTAGAATAGTTTGAGCCACACTTTGTCCTGTTGGCTCCTTTGCCCATTTGCTATGAGTCCAATTCTCAGAAGTAAACATCTTTCTCAAGTTTTTTTTTTGCTTATGTATACTTGATAATGTGAGAAAGGAAGTAGCAAATTGAGTTGTAGCAGGCCAAAGCAAGCTCCTTTGCCCTGTAAAGCGCCTCATCATGTTTAGGAGACCTGCACGATTATATATATACCCTGTAAGCTCAATCGCCCTTTTTATTGTTCTCTTGATTGTTGGAAACTTTGCAATGTCTTCCAAAATCAAATCCAAACAATGGGCAGCACATGGGGTCCAATACAAATGAGTTCGTTTTGCTTCCAATAATCGACCTAATAATGTAAAAATGTAAGTTTGACAATTAGTAACAATTAAGACAAAAAGGAAAAATATAATATTAATACTATTTCTAATTTTATGAGATTAAGAAATAAGAACTATAAATAACTTTTTACCTGCCATCTCATTGCTTGAGTCATTATTAGTTATAACTTGTACAACATTATCTACTCCAATTTTCTCCACCATGCTATCAAGTAGTTGAAACATCTTTTCTTCTTTATTCATATATGAAGACGCATCAATAGACTCAATAAACATGCTTCCCTTAGAGCAATTCACTAAAAAACTTATCAAAGATCGATTACTTTGGTCTTGCCATCCACTAGACATAATGGAACATCCAGTTCTTGACCATTCTTTTTTATGGCTCTTCATTATATCATCGATGTGGGCCACTTCCTTTTTCAATAAAGGAACTCTCACTTCATAGTAACTTGGGGGCTTCATACCAATTCCATATCGTCCAATGGATTGAATTGCAACATTGAAACTATCAAAATTGACAGCATTGAGTGGAATTCCTGCTTCATACAGCCACCTCGCTATATCAGCACAAGCCTTTTCTCTTAACTCTTTCTTGTAAGCATCATTAACTGTTGCTTGGATCTCCTCTTCACTCCTTCCCATTTGTGTTGTTTTAGGAGGAGGAGTGACGAATGCATCCATAGGACCAACTGCCCTTGGTTTCTTCTTTCTAGTGCCACTGCCACCTACATTTTGCACTCGTTTGTCAGGAGCACTAACTTCGGCAACCTCATTCTCCTCTGCTTTATCAAAATCTGTCATCAAATTTATTGGCTTTTTGCCCTCCCTTTTTTTCAACATATATTGTTGAACTTCTTCCTTCACATCTTCAGGGCATTTTTGACAACTAGAAACACTTGTAAAACCTCCAGCCAAGTGTTGCTTAAGTCTATAAGCCCCTCCTTTTGTAACTTTACCACAAAAATTGCAAGTCAGATAAGTTTTATTGTTTGGATCAGCTCGATGCGAATACTGATATGCAATATCTTTTCTTGAATTTGAGTCTCCAGTTTCCATAACGCACTAATTCCCTATAGCCAATTACAAATATTAGTTAGTAAGTAACTTAATCACTTAATTAAGTCTTAAGAAAATTCAATATGAGGCTAAGTTAAAGTAGCTAAACAATTACTACATATAAATAATTGCATACACTCATACAATTGTTTTTATTATTTTCCTGAATGACCTAACTACTAAGAAAGAGAGGAGTCGTGGGTTTCAGAATGATTAAAGTTTCAGAAAGAGCAAAAATAAAAGTTCAGATAGGAAGAAGAGGGAGTAAGGCATACCTGCTGCTGAGGTTCACGTTTCCCTGCCAACACCGTGAGAGCTGTCAGCTGTGGGTTTCGGAATGGAAGAGTTTTTTTTTTTTTTTTTTTTTTTTTTGAGAAAGCGAATGGAAGAGTTTAAAATGAAAGAAGAGCCGTGGGAAATTTTGAATATTTAAAGGTCATAGAGGTAGGCTTTTGACTTAAAAATATGCGTCAGCCCGCCACAATTAAATCAATAGCTTTTATCAACCATATGTAGATCTACGGCTAGAAATCAAATCAGATTTTTCTTTTAAAAAAAAAAAATTAAATTACAAAAAGCGCCTTTTGTTTGTGCTTAACTAAAAAACGCGCTCAGAGCGATCTTCACAAAGGCACCTCGCTTAGGGAAGAAAAAAAAACCCCAAATCAGTCTTATTTAGACCTAATGGCTAGAAATTAAATCAGAATTTTTTTTAATAATTAAGGGTCATTCGATACTGTTGTTTAAATAACAGTTTTCAGTGATTAAACAATATTATACGAATATTTATACATTTTTTTACTCACACATATTTCTAAAAAATACAAACAACATTACTAAAACAACAGTATCACACAGGTCTTAAATTACAAAAAACACCTTTTGTTTGTGCCTAAAAAGCATGCTCCAAGCGAGCTTCACAAAGGAACCTCGCTTTAGAGAAGTAAAAAAAAAAATAGCCCCAATCACCCCTATTTAGATCTAATGACTAAGAGAACGTTCGGATTCGGCGTCTACGTTTTGCGTTTGCCCATTTCGTATTTTCAACCTTTTTTTTTTTTTTTTTCAGTCGTAGTTGTTGACCAAGTCTTCCGTAAACAGTGCATTTATGCACTGTTCATGAACCCACAAATTTCACTTTTCAACAATTTTTTCATTAAAAATAGGTCCCGTGATACTATTCACACATTTTAAAATTATTTTGCTACAGTGTTTTCAATTTCAGTTTTCAATTTTCAGCAATAAATTCTATCCAAACAGACCCATAGTGTTTGTGTCCCAGTTTTCAATTTAGTGTATTTAAATAATTAAATATTGTATTTTGTGAACACCTCAAGATGACTTTTCAATTTTTAAGTAATAATTTTGAGCGATATTATTGTAAATTTGTAAATATTTTGAAAATCGTGGGACTCAAATGATATTGACAACACATAAAACACACTTTTTCTTAAAAATAATTATTCATTGTAAAAACTCAATTGTGTTTCCTCATTTTTTTTAAATATGTTGTTAAAAATATAGTACCAAGCACATTTTTTGTATTATGAATTGAGTGCTTTTAACCACGTGATTTCATAACAACTTTTTAACCCACATCTTTCCATTACTTTAATAAAAGAAATGTTATAAATTATTATTGGTGAGCAAAAAAGTAATTTTAATTGTGAGTTTAAAGTAGAACCAATAATAACTTATCATTTATAATTTATTGTGAAAAATATTATAAAAATGTCATTTACGTATCACTTCTCTTTTAATAACCAAATACCCAAACTCTTTTACCCAACAGCCATTTGTTATCTCTGGACACTCCCAGAACCGTAAGCAATCTAGCACAAATTGGCCACTCCCAAGAAACCAAAACCACGTGTAACATCCCACCTTGTAGCACAATGAAAGAGTCATCACTTCTATTTCTATTTCTATTAACTGTATAAAAAGCGGCTATGCCGCTACAGTGTTTAGATACTGTTTATTCAACTTATTTCACTGTACAATACTGTAGCTGCAACATAATTTTGGTTTAGTGACTTTTTTTTTTGTTGCATTCAACGGACACTGTAGAGTTTTTTTTTTTTTTTTTCTGCAGGAATCAGTTTATGTTTTTTTTTCTTTTAAATATTGATGTAAGCTGACATTTATATTGTTATACTGCCATAACAAATTTCTATTAACTATATAAAAAGCGGCTATGCCGCTACAGTATTTTGACACTGTTCATTTAACTTATTTCACTGTGCAGCACTGTAGCTGCAACAGTGTTTTGGTTTAGTGAGTTTTTTTTTTTTTTTTTGCATTCAACTGGCACTGTAGAGTTTTTTTTTTTTTTGTTCAGTAATCAGATTATGTTTTTTTTTTCTTTTAAATATTGATGTAAGCTGACATTTATATTGTTATACTGACATAACAAATTTCTATTAACTATATAAAAAGCGGCTATGCCGCTACAGTATTTTGACACTGTTCATTCAACTTATTTCACTGTGCAGCACTGTAGCTGCAACAGTGTTTTGGTTTAGTAAGTTTTTTTTTTTTTTTTTTGCATTCAACTGGCACTGTAGAGTTTTTTTTTTTTTGTTCAGTAATCAGATTATGTTTTTTTTTTCTTTTAAATATTGATGTAAGCTGACATTTATATTGTTATACTGACATAACAAATTTCACAATATTTTCATAATTATTGACGTGTCAATTTTTTAGTCAAAATAAAATAATAAAATAAAATATGAGATTGGTTTTTTTTTTTTTGCAGTAATCAGTTTGTGTTTTTTTTTCTTTTAAATATTGATGTAAGCTGACATTTTATATTGTTATATTAACACAACAAATTTCACAATTATTGACGTGTCAATTTCTTACAAGTTGAAATAAATTAATAAAATATGAGACTGTAGCCAACTACAACTGAAAATAAATGTTTTAAAAAAATGTTACAACACTTATTGTTATCACAATACACTGTAGAACTGTAGCTACAACAGTACTTTGGTTTAGTTTTCACAATTATTAACGTGTCAATTTTTTACAAGTCGAAATAAAATAATAAAATAAAATATGAGTTTTTTTTTTTTTTTCAGTAATCGGTTTGTGTTTTTTTTTTTTTAAATAGTGATATAAGCTAACATTTATATTGTTATACTAACACAAGATATTTCACAATATTTTCATATTATTGACATGTCAATTTCTTACAAGTCGAAATAAAATAATAAAATATGAGACTGTAGCCAACCAAAACTGAAAATAAATGTTTTAAAAAAAATGTTACAACACTTATTATTATCACAATACATTGTAGCACTGTAGCTAGAACAGTGCTTTGGTTTAGTTAGTCTTTTTTTTTTCCAGTAATCGGTTTGTGTTTTTTTTTTCTTTTAAATATTGATGTAAGGTGACATTTATATTGTTATACTGACACAACAAATTTCACAATTATTGACGTGTCAATTTATTACAAGTCAATATAAAATAATAAAATATGAGACTGTAGTCAACTACAACTGAAAACAAATGTTTTAAAAACATGTTACAACACTTATTGTTATCTCAATACACTGTAGCACTGTAGCTACAACAATGCTTTGGTTTAGTTTTCACAATTATTGACGTGTCAATTTCTTACAAGTTGAAATGAAATAATAAAATAAAATATGAGATTGGTTTTTTTTTTTTCAGTAATTGGTTTGTGTTTTTTTTTTTTCCTTTTAAATATTGATGTAAGCTAACATTTATATTGTTATACTGACACAACAAATTTCACAATATTTTCACAATTATTGATGTGTCAATTTCTTACCAGTCGAAATAAAATAATAAAATATGAGACTATAGCCAACCAAAACTGAAAATAAATGTTTTAACACTTATTATTATCACACTATACTGTAGCACTGTAGCTACAACAGTGTTTTGGTTTAGTTAGTCTTTTTTTTTTTTCCAGTATTCGGTTTGTGTTTTTTTCTTCTTTTAAATATTGATGTAAGCTGACATTTATATTGTTATATTGACACAAAAAATTTCACAATATTTTCACAATTATTGACATGTCAATTTCTTACCAGTCGAAATAAAATAATAAAATATGAGACTGTAGCCAACCACAACTAAAAATAAATGTTTTAAAAACATGTTACAACACTTATTGTTATCTCAATACACTGTAGCACTGTAGCTACAACAGTGCTTTGGTTTAGTTTTCACAATTATTGACGTGTCAATTTCTTACAAGTCGAAATAAAATAATAAAATAAAATATGAGATTGGTTTTTTTTTTTTCAGTAATTGGTTTGTGTTTTTTTCTTCTTTTAAATATCGATGTAAGCTGACATTTATATTGTTATATTGACCCAAAAAATTTCACAATATTTTCACAATTATTGACATGTCAATTTCTTACCAGTCGAAATAAAATAATAAAATATGAGACTATAGTCAACCACAACTAAAAATAAATGTTTTAAAAAAATGTTACAATACTTATTGTTATCACAATATTTTCACAATTATTGAGATCTCAATTTCTTATAAATCAAATAAAAAAAATACTAAGTCCACAACATTTTTACATTAATTTCTACAATGCCTAAAGTTTTTTTTTCCCAGTAATCGGTTTGTGTTTTTTTTTTACTTTTAAATATTTATATAAACTGGCATATATATTGTTATACTGACATAACAAATTTCACAATATTTTCACAATTATTGAGGTATCAATTTCTTACAAATTGAAATAAAAAAATAAAATATGAGACTATGACCACAATTGAAAATAAATGTTTTGAGAAAATGTTACAACACTTACTGTTATCACAATATTTTCACAATGGTTGAGATCTCAGTTTCTTATATATCAAATAAAAAATGCAAAATCCACAACATTTTAACATTAATTTCATAACAAATCATAGGTAAGCTATTCTTGATGGATAGAATTGGAGCTACAATGCTTTTGGTTTATTCAACTGGCACTGTATCTATAGTGCTTAAAGTTTTTTTTTTTGTTTTTTGTTTTTTTTTTCAGTATTCGGTTTGTGTGTTTTTTTTCTTTGAAATATTTACGTAAGCTAGCATATATATTGTTATACTGACATAACAAATTTCATAATATTTTCACAATTATTGACGTGTCAATTTCTTACAAGTCAAAATAAAATAATAAAATATGAGACTGTGACTAACCATAACTGAAAATAAATATTTTGAGAAAATGTTACAACACTTATTATTATCATAATATTTTCACAATTGTTGAGATCTCAGTTTCTTATAGATCAAATAAAAAATGCTAAATCCACAACATTTTAACATTAATTTCTACTGTGCCTAAAGTTTTTTTTTCCGCAGTAATTGGTTTGTGTTTTTTTTTTCTTTTAAATATTTATGTAAGCTGGCATATATATTGTTATACCGATACAACAAATTTCACAATATTTTTACAAATATTAAAGTATTAATTTCTTACAAATCGAAATAAAATAATAAAATATGAGACAGTGACCAACTACAACTAAAAATAAATGTTTTGAGAATAACAATAACAATGTTATCAGTTTAAAACCAATAATAACTTGTCATTTAGAATTTGTTCTAAAAATGTTATGAATGTAGCATTTCTCTCAAATAAAATAAAATATATATATTCGAATCCTAAAAATGAAGATATTGTGAAAATATTGTTGTGAGGGGTAAAAGTTATTGAATAAACGTTTGGGCTTTGGGCCTGGTCGATTGGTACCAATCTGTTTTGATCAGGGCATCTAGGCCCACAAATCAATCTGCATTGTAGTAGTCCGAGGAGTTGTCCGAGGAGGAGTGTCTCCTCAGACATGTCCAGCAATGACCCTGGGACTTGCTAAGTGGGTTAGAGGCAGAACTTTGGAAGAACTGATGGGTAAGAGGGTGATCCAAGCACCCTTTAGAAGCAGAGACATGTGAGAAATATCTAAGGAAAAAGATGCTACCACCACATTAAAGGCCCTGCATCTACCTCCCTGACCGCATTAATGGGGAAATGATCTCTAAACAGTAGGATTCAGCCTCCCTGCTATTATTTGAAGACTTCAAGAAGGTGGTAGATGGGACAAGTATCCAAGGGAAAGATTTGTATAACACGTGGATGAACTAGTGAAGAAGAAGTATATAAGGAAACGAGAGAGGAAAGAGAAGGGGCATTTGCACTTTCTGCTGAGAGAAAACAGGAACTAAGAATTGTAAACTTTGGCATAGAAAGAGAATATATATACAAATCGTCCTCGGCTTACGTCCGAGGAGGTCACTTTGTCATATTCGTTTACCATTTACATAGATTGTGGCACTCTAGTCTGTTAGTCAAACTTCTAACTTCCCAAACCTAGATTTCAAATCCATACTCTACAAATTTTATTGTATAAGGCTTATTGGGCCCGAGCCCAACACTTGTTTTTGGGTCCGGATACAATTGTGCATTTACGATTGGCGCCGTCTGAGGGAAATCTAGCATTGAAGGAATTGGAACATCATGGCAGGCTTGGGTTCGCCTCATGTAGAATCTCAGGGATCACAGCCCGAAGAACTTTTTGAGCGTCTTGAGCACCGGAGGGATCGAGAGGGAAGTGTTCATACCGTATATCCTAGCACGAGTCATACGTGCGGCGGAGGCAGTGCCACCCATGAGGATGATGCTAAGGCCATGCAGAGGGAGATTGACCACCTCAAGAAAAAGCTGCACCGTGTCAGACGAAGGCGGGCTTCACCCCCATCCAATCCTTCTTTAGGGGAATCTCGGGGAAGCAATTACAGTGCAAGGTCCAAGACTCCCCCTAGTGAAACCTTCTCTCGCGAAGAGGATGACCTACCAGGTCGTAAGCATAGGAAGCTTCCCTCCAGGGGCTTGGGGAATGATGCTATGAGCCAAGCGTTACACCAACTCTCCAAATCGCCCTTCTCGCGCAGGATTGCGAATGGAAGGCTACCTAGGCGGTTCACCCAGCCCACCTTCACCATTTATAATGGCCGGACAGACCCTGTGGAACATGTGAGCCACTTTAATCAAAGGATGGCGGTGCATTCTCATAACGAGACCTTGATGTGCAAAGTCTTTACTTCTAGCCTGGGACCTGTTGCTATGAGATGGTTCAATGGGCTGAAGTCGGGGTCTGTCGATTCGTTCAGGGAACTTACTAGGGCATTTGCGTCTCGGTTCATTACATGCAGCAGAGTGCCTCAACCGTTGGACTTGCTATTATCTATGGCCATAAGGGAGGGTGAGACATTGAAAGCATACTCCGACAGGTATTGGGAGATGTTAAATAAGATAGATGGAGATTTTGACGAGGTGGCGATTAATACTATTAAAGTGGGCCTTCCCACTGATCATGATTTAAGGAAATCCTTGACCAAAAAGCCCGTATGGAGTGTACGTCGCCTCATGGACCGTATTGACGAGTACAAAAGGGTTGAGGAGGACCAACAACAAGGCAAGGGTAAGGCGAAGGTTATCCCGCCAAAGAGAAGGGATTTCAGGTCGGACAGGTACCACAACAATAAGCTGAGGAGAGATTACACTGGACAATCTGGTCCAGCCACTCCTCAAGTAGTTAATACTGTATTCCGAGAACCAGTACACCAACTGCTGGAAAAGGTCCGTAAGGAACCCTACTTCAAATGGCCCAGTAAGATGGCGGGGGACCCTACGAAGCGGAATCAAAACCTTTTTTGCCAGTACCATCAGGATGTGGGTCATACTACCGAGAATTGTCAGACCCTCTAGAACCATCTAGAGCAGCTTGTTAGCGAGGGGAAGTTGAAGCAGCACCTGTACCAACCTAACGGGCAAGGCAGTCAGTTAGGTTCAAATAATCAGAAGAACAACTCATCTCGGCCGCCCTTGGGAACGATTAACGTCATCTTCGCTGCACCTGGCAGGACCTGTTCCTGTCCAACCAGGGTGATGGCAGTGTCACACTCCTAGGCCGAGGAGTCAGGCTCGAAGCTGAAGAGGGTCAGAGGGAGTGTGCCTATCTTGGGATTCTCTGATGAGGATAAGGTTGGGACTATTCAACCCCATGATGACGCCCTGGTGGTCACGTTGAGGATAGGGAATTATGACGTCAGAAGGGTGATGATCGATTAGGGCAGCGATGCGGATATTATGTACCCCGTCTTATTCAAGGGGCTTAAGTCGAAGCTGGAGGATCTCACTCCTTATGACTCGCCATTAATAAGTTTTGAAGGGAAGGCTGTTATACCAAAGGGACAAATTTGATTGCCTGTACAATTTGGCTCGGAAACGGTCGAAGTAGATTTTATTATGGTTGACGCATATTCCCCATACATGGCCATCCTTGTCAGACCTTGGCTGCACGCTTTGGGTGCTGTCTCTTTGACTTTGCATGTTAAAGTAAAATTTCGCTCGGGGGGATTCATCGAAGAAATTCTTGGCAGCCAGCCAGTGGTTAGGCAATGCATATCGGCTGCAGTACTGCATCAAGCCAAATCAGAGTCCTCGGCCTCGGCTGGGAAGGACTTATAGCAATTAACAACTCTAGCTGCGCCCGATGCGATGACAGCGGAAGAGGCCATGTGTGAAGATCTGGAGAGGTTTCTCATAGCCGATGACCCCGAAAGGTTCTTTCAAGTTGGTATACGGTTACCACACCAGGAGAAGATAGAATTGGTGAAGTTTTTGAAAGACAATATCGATGTCTTTGCTTGGGATCCCTATGAGGCTCCGGGGGTTGACCCAAGCTTCATTTTCCATCATTTGAACGTCAACCCTGCTGTTGTTCCTAGGAGGCAGCCACCTCGGCGTTCCTCCAAAGAGCATTCCGAGGCTGTCAAAGAAGAAATGCTCAAGCTCAAAAGGGCTGGGGCTATTAAAGAAGTCTTCTACCCGGAGTGGTTGGCGCATACAGTTGTGGTGAAAAAGAAGAATGGAAAATGGAGAGTATGTGTGGACTTCACAGACCTGAACAAAGCCTGTCCAAAGGACTCGTTCCCGATGCCACACATCGATTAGCTTGTGGATGCTACGGTTGGGCATCCTCGGATGAGTTTTTTAGATGCTTTCCAAGGTTATCACCAAATACCATTGGCGTTTGGTGATCAGGAGAAGACTGCTTTCATCACTCCAACAGGGAACTATCACTATAAAGTGATGCCGTTCGGATTGAAAAATGCCGGGGCTACTTACCAAAGGATGATGACCAGAATGTTTGAATCGCAACTTGGAAAGACCATTGAGGTATATGTGGATGATATGGTAGTGAAGAGTAAGATAGTACCTACGCATGTGAAAGATCTGGATGACACCTTTCAAATACTTAGAAAGTATAAGTTGCACCTTAACGCCTCAAAGTATTCTTTTGGGGTGGGTTCCGAAAAGTTCCTAGGCTACATGGTGACTCATAAAGGAATAGAGGTGAATCTGGCACAAGTCAGAGCCATTCAGAGCTTGTAACCACCTCGGAATCCGAAGGAAGTTCAGAAGTTGACCAAGATGATCACTACTCTCAGTAGATTTATCTCTCGGTCAGCTGACAGGTGCAGGCCTTTTTTTCAACTGTTAAATAAATGGAAAGGATTCCAATGGTCCGAGGAATGTGCTTTAGCTTTCTAGCGACTTAAGGAATATCTTTCCCGGCCACCCATTATGTCTCGGCCGGAGGTTGATGAAATCTTGTTTGCATACCTAGCTGTGGCCGTCCATGCAGTCAGCCTAGTCCTTATAAGGGACGACGGCGGGGTGCAAAGACCGGTCTATTATGTCAGCAAATCCTTGAATGAAGCTGAGGTGCGTTACCTGCCTTTAGAGAAGGCACTTCTGGCTGTAGTTCATGCCACGTGGAAGCTTCCTCACTATTTCTAGTCCCACACCGTTTGATTTTGACCCAACTGCCTCTCAAGTCAGTGTTATGCAATGCTGACTACTCGGGAAGGGTAGCTAAGTGGAGAACTATTTTGGGAGCTTTTGATATCAAATACATGCCACGCACCTCTGTGAAGAGCCATGTTCTCGCGGATTTGGTGGCAAAGTTCGCTGAACCATTGTTGGAAGAAACTGCGAAGGAATCACACATGGATGAAAAATCAGTTGGCATGATTATGGACAAAGGACCTCCGATGTGGAAAGTGTCCGTTGATGGGGCAGCCAACCAGAAGGGGTCTGGTGTTGGACTTGTTTTGGTATCCCCTGAAGGAATCGTCTTCGAAAATCATTGAGATTAGCGTTCTCGGCAACTAATAACGAGGCCGAGTACGAAGCGGTCTTGGTTGGTATGAACATGGTACGTAGAATGGGGGGAAAGGAAGTTCATATGTTCTCAAATTCTCAGTTAGTTGTGGGCCAAGTCACGGGGACCATGGAGGTTAGGGATCCAAGAATGCAAGAGTACCTAACCCAAGTCAAATGTTTACAATCCAAGTTTGATTCTTTTATACCTTCTCACGTTTCTAGAAGTGGAAACACACATGCAGACTCATTGGCTACTTTGGCGACATCCTCAGCTCAGTGTTTGCCTAGGATTATCCTCATTGAAGACTTTCTAAAACCAACTCTGACCACTGAAAGTGTCGTCTGTATCCATCTGATAAGGCCTGGACCTAGTTGGATTGACCCTGTGATATCTTTTCTATAAAGCGATATTCTTCCTGAGGACAAGTCTAAAGCAGATAAGATTCGTCGAAAGGCGCCTCGTTTCTGGTTGTCCGAGGATCAGAAATTGTATAAACGCTCCTTCTCTGGACCATATTTGCTATGTGTACATCCTGAGGCAACAGAGGCACTTTTGAAAGAATTGCATGAGGGAATTTACGGAAGTCATACTGGGGGAAGGTCCTTAGCCCATAGAGCTCTGACTTAGGGATATTAGTGGCCCAATATGTAGAAGGAAGCTTAAGATTACACGAGAAAGTGTGACTAATGCCAAAGGTTCACTCCCAACATTCATCAACCTGTGGGGGTCCTTAATCTTTTGTCCAGTCATTGGCCATTTGCTCAATGGAGACTAGATATAGTTGGGCCTTTTCCGAGGGCTGTGGAAAACAAAAGGTGGCTACTCGTGAGAACCGACTACTTCACCAAATGGGTCGAAGCTGAGCCCTTAGCAAATATTAGGGATATCGACTCCAAGAAGTTTATCTTAAAGAATATTATCACTAGATTTGGGGTACCTCACACACTTATTTCAGATAATGGCATCCAATTTGATAGTAGAGCTTTCAGGAAATATTGTAGTGACATGGGCATCACAAACAAATACTCCACCCCAGCTTATCCTCAGGGAAACGGGCAGGCTGAGGCCGTTAACAAAGTCATAGTCAATGGACTTAAGAAGAGGCTCGATGATGCGAAGGGTAGATGGGTAGAGGAGTTACCACATGTTTTATAGACGTATCGGACTATGCCACGCAGATCCACTGGAGAAACACCCTTCTCCATGACCTATGGGGCCGAGGTGGTGATACCTTTAGAATCTGGTTTCCCCACGCTAAGGACAAGTTCTTTTAGCCCGGAAAATAAAGATGGCCTCCTTGAAAAAAGCCTGGATCTGGTTGAGGAGCGGCGAGAGGCCGCCATGGTCCAAATGACTTATTATCAGCAGAAGCTAAAACGAGGATATGATGCTCATGTGAGGCTAAGGCCACTAGCGCCTGGGGATTTGGTGTTAAGGAAAGTCGTGGGTACGGCCAAAAACCCAACATGGGAAAAGTTAGCACCAAATTGGGAAGGACCTTATCGGATCATCTCTGTAGCGGGCATAGGATCGTATTGATTAGCTGATCTAGATGAAAAAGTTGTACAACGTCCTTGGAATGTAAACAACCTACGAAGGTATTATTATTAATAAAGAGTAATTTTATCGTTCGTTGTTTGAATTATCAATATGTACTTGGGTTTATCTCTCGCAAATCTCTAAGTGTCAAACAGAAACTTGGTCATGTATGATCATCGGACCACATACCTTGTAGAAATTGATATCTTATCAAGTGTCAAACAGAAACTTGGTCATGTATGGTCCTCGGACCACATACCTTGTGAAAATTGATATCTTATCAAGTGTCAAACAGAAACTTGGTCATGTATGGTCCTCGGACCACATACCTTGTGGAAATTGATATCTTATCAAGTGTTAAACAGAAACTTGGTCATGCATGGTCCTTGGACCACATACCTTGTGGAAATTGATATCTTATCATTTGTTAAACAGAACCTTAGTTATGTCGGGTCTACAGACCTTCTACTTTGGGAAAATTAACATTTCAAGTTACTATCTCTAAGTGACAAACAGAAACTTGGTCATGTATGGTCCTCAGACCACATACCTTGTGAAAATTGATATCTTATCAAGTGTCAAACAGAAACTTGGTCATGTATGTCCCTCGGACCACATACCTTGTGGAAATTGATATCTTATCAAGTATCAAACAGAAACTTGGTCATGCATGGTCCTCGGACCACATACCTTGTGGAAATTAATATCTTATCATTTGTTAAACAGAACCTTAGTTATGTTGGGTCCACAGACCTTCTACTTTGGGGAAATTAACATTTCAAGTTACTATTTCTAAGTGTCAAACAGAAACTTGGTCATGCATGGTCCTCGGACTACATACCTTGTGAAAATTGATATCTTATCATTTGTTAAACAAAACCTTAGTTATGTCGGGTCCATAGACCTTTTACTTTGGGGAAATTAACATTTCAAGTTACTATCTCTAAGTGTCAAATAGAAACTTGGTCATTTATGGTCCTCGGACCACATACCTTGTGGAAATTGATATCTTATCAAGTGTCAAACAGAAACTTGGTCATGTATGGTCCTCGAACCACATACCTTGTGAAAATTGATATCTTATCAAGTGTCAAACAGAAACTTGGTCATGTATGGTCCTCGAACCACATACCTTGTGGAAATTGATATATTATCAAGTGTCAAAAAGAAACTTGGTCATGCATGGTCCTCGGACCACATACCTTGTGGAAATTGATATCTTATCATTTGTTAAACAGAACCTTAGTTATGTCAGGTCCACAGACCTTCTACTTTGGGGAAATTAACATTTCAAGTTACTATTTCTAATTGTCAAACAGAAATTTGGTCATACATGGTCCTCAGATCACATACCTTGTGAAAATTGATATCTTATTATTTGTTAAATAGAACCTTAGTTATGTCGGGTCCACAGACCTTCTACTTTGGGGAATTAATATTTCAAGTTACTGTTTCTAAGTGTTAACTAGAAACTTGGACATGTATAGTTCTCGGACCACATGCCTTGTAAAAAATTGACATCCTACTTGTTGTTGAAAGGAAGTTTGATTATGCTGGGTCCTTGAACCCTCTACTTTAAGAACATTGGCAAAAAACCATATCACATTAGTATTGAGGTGTTGATGAAACACTTGGATTGCTTTATGCCCCAAATTAAATTGTAAGTTAAGTTTTTGATTGTATATTGCTGTGTCACATATGTTATGCTCTTGAGGCATGATTTGCAAAGTATAAACTAAGTATGTGTACTTCTATTTAAAGTCATAACAAATTGAAATATTGCAAGTGGAGTTAGTTGCTCCATTCATTCATTTTTGGGCTGAGGGGTATTTTTATACTAAAAATTTCAAGTTAAATGAAAATTAAACCAGACAGTTTCTTATTAATTACTGTTAAAGTACATTCAAAGCAAAAAATTTAAAAATTTTGTTATATAACAAAAAGAGAAGTCCTAACTAGCCTAGACCTTAAGCCTTTGAAGGGGGTTCTGCTCAGACGTGCTGGCAGCCTCTGTGCGTTTCAGCTCTATTTCAAATGAGGACTGGGTTTGTTTTCCCTTGTCTGTTGCCACTGGTGGAGGGACATGGGGCTCGGCGTTTTGGCTCGTAGTCTTCTCGGCACCTTCACCTTGTTCCTTCTCTTTATTGGAACTCGTAGGTTCTGTAGGAGTAGGAATGGGCTCTGGGATCATAGGAGGGAGCATGGAAGATGTTGTCTCAGGGGCAGGGGTGACAGGAGGAAGTTCTTCTATCACCTGGATGTCTAGGGGGAGCCAAATGTTTTCGGGCTTCCTCAGCTCGGAAGTTGAGGGAAGCCCTGCCACATTTAAGGCTTCCTCCCACACCTGTTGGCAATACTCTCGGCACAGCCCGACGAACTCCTCAGTTAGCTGGTTTTCTGTCGCCACCACCCCTTCCTCGTAAGCAATCTTCTTCGCAGCCTCCATGGAGTCCTTGAAGGTATAAGCCACGTCCTTCATCCTAGCAAGCTCCTTCTTCAGGTCGGAGTTTTCCTGTTGAGTTTTGGACAAGTCTTCACCCTTTTGACGAAGAAGCTTGCGTTACCCCTCCACCTGGGTCCTCATTGTCTTCAAGCTGGCCTCAGCACCGTCTTTTTCCCTCTTCAGCTCTGCCAGCTATGTGGTTAGCTTCTCATTCTGGGCAAGAGCTTGGCCTAAGGACTTCTCGGTCTCCTACCTAAGCTCCAGTTCAAGCCTAGCCTTCTTCCAAGAATCTTCCACCCATTTCTCGGCAGCGAAGACTTCCTGGATGGCCTGTGGTGAAATATGAAAATGAATGCACTATTAGAAACGTAAGTATCAATTACATAAGAACGTTTCTTACGATAAGGTGTAATCAAAAAAATAATAATAATAAGATGAGGATAAGACTTAAATACTCACCAGGGCCAAGTTCCTTTTTAGCGAAAGGAACAGATGTGGCTGGTTCATTTTGTCCAGGGCATCCATGTCCTTGGGCAGAAGACGGGGACATTCCAAGGCGTCGGCCAGATGGAGAGCATGGCCTTGCTAGAACGCCCGGATACTAGACTGGTAAGAGATTGGTGCCCCGTCCAATTTAAGCTCGGGAGAACAGGAAGCCGGTGCACGGCGTACCTCGGTAAGGTCCCTGTTCTCCCCACTTTCTACTGAAGAGGTACGTCCCTTGCCTTTGCTAGGCTGTTGTTGTTGTTGTTGTTGTTACTTTAGCTTCTTCTGCCTCTCTGCATCTGCCTCGTCGGCCTCACTCTTCCTCTTCTTCTTGGGCTCTGGAACAAGAGGCTTAGGGTCAGAAGGAGGAGGGGGTGGTGGTAAGGACGGAGGGACCTGCGACCCACCCGTTCCCTTTTTGGAGACTCTCGCGCCCCTCTTCTGCATCAGCTGCCGTAAATCGTCCATGTCTTCTTCTTCTTCGGAGCTAGAGTCAGGCTGGGCAATCACCAGACCTTGTATCCCCGAAGTCTTGGCAGGCGCATGTTCCTCGTCCAAGAGAATGACAAGGGGATCTCCTCGAGGCCTTTCAACATCCTCGAGTTGAAATTGGTCTATCTCCTCGTCCAACGATTGTTGCGAGAACGATTGTTGCGAGAACGCTTACTCTTCTCGGACGGCGGTTGTCTGGTAGTGTGCCGAGAAAGGAATCGCGGCGATAGGGTGTGTATACAGAATGATGGAGGGGTCGTCGGGGGTTCGCGGTTGGAAAGGAAGCTGGGTCTTGCCACGTCTATCCTTCTGCGTCGCTTATCTCCCACAATGATCGCGTTGTCAATTTCTTGGAAGTCCACAGATATGGGGTCGTATCCCAGTATCAAGTGGGCAGCTCTCACTTGTAGGTCCTCACTGACGAATACTTCGGAGCGGAGGACACGGTTCAAGTCAGCAACGTTGCAAAGATTGAGGCGTGGGCGTACGTGTTGT
The DNA here is from genome assembly GCF_040712315.1 of Castanea sativa. Taxonomy (NCBI): domain Eukaryota; kingdom Viridiplantae; phylum Streptophyta; class Magnoliopsida; order Fagales; family Fagaceae; genus Castanea; species Castanea sativa. The sequence continues at coordinate 7,249,908 of NC_134019.1, read as the reverse complement.
TTATCTGTAAGAAAAAGCATCCGAGAAGACAAGCATGGTCCGAATAGTGATAAAAATCAAGACAAGAAGTAATAATGTGCAATAAAAATTAAAGGCGATAAAGGCAATGGGATTGAATCATGGGTTAAGAAATCTAACTCCTAAGGAATCACACCTAGCTCTCCCCATTTGACTGGGCAGTGAGGATCGTCATACCAGTTTCCTGAGGCGATGAGGTAGTCGTCCTTCATGCCTTTGTTGGATTTAGAAAGGCAGGAAATCAGCCTAACTATGCTAGACCGGGATTTAATATAATATCCTACATTTTTAAATTTATGGCACTCGTACATATAGACAACGTCGTGCCATGTGAGGTTCAGACCCATTTGCTCGTTCAGAGTATCGACACAACCTAAGACTCTAAACATGTTTGGTGTGCATTGGTCTGGGCATAACCTATGGTTACGAAGGTATTCACTTGTCACATTTTTCATAGGGAGAGTCATCCCACCTTCTATGAAGGCGATCATGGGAATGAGGACTTCTCCCTCTCTTCTAGCGTTACCTACGGCTTCTACAGGGCAATATCTTAGAGCTACATCACTGGGAATCCGGTATTTGGCCCTAAAACCCTCCATACCGGCGTCAGTATCTACCAAACACTTAAATCTACCCATTTAGGAGAAGCGAGAATGAGAGTTTAAAGAAGAAAAGAGGTTTAGATGGTGGCCGAGGACAGAAGCCGAGAAGGAATGAGTAAAGAAAGTAAGAACTTACGAGAGTTGGTTATGCGATTCTTCACAAACTTCTAGAGAGAAAAGGTAATGATTGACACTTAGACACGATTGATTTCTGAAGAAATGAATGAGGGCGCGGATTTCCAGGCGTTTTTGACGTGCGGGAGGCGGCCTCGAAATTAAAATTGTCCCGCTCAAATTTTTAGAGCTAATTTGGGCCGTTTGATGCATATCCCACCGTCGAACGTGGGGAACAGGATATAACTTGCGGTCATAAATGCGCGCGTTCCAGGTTTCAAAACGTCAGAGGGGTTTTCAGGGAACGAAAGGACTCATACACGTGTGGCGGTTTGCAAAGTGTGTGGAAGGTATGCTGGTCGGTTCAAAACTCTATTTCTATCCTCGGATGGGAGGGAAAAATAAAGTTTTGAGGGGCTATTGTGAGGGGTAAAAGCTATTGAATAAACGTTTGGGCTTTGGGCCTGGTCGGTTGGTACCAGTTTGTTTTGATCAGGGCTTCTAGGCCCACAAGTCAATCCGCATTGTAGTAGTCCGAGGAGTTGTCCGAGGAGGAGTGTCTCCTCGGACAGGTCCATCAATGACCCTGGAACTTGCTAAGTGGGTTAGAGGCAGAACTTTGGAAGAACTGGTGGGTAAAAGGGTGATCCAAGCACCCTTTAGAAGCAAAGACATGTGAGAAATATCTAAGAAAAAAGCTGCTACCACCACATTAAAGACCCTGCATCTACCTCCCTGGCCGCATTAATGGGGAAATGACCTCTGAACAGTAGGATTCAGCCTCCCTGCTATTATTTGAAGACTTCAAGAAGGTGGTGGATGGGACAAGTATCCAAGGGGAAGATTTGTATGACACGTGGATGAACCAGTGAAGAAGAAGTATATAAGGAAACAAGAGAGGAAAGAGAAGGGGCATCTGCACTTTCTGCTAAGAGAAAACAGGAACTAAGAATTGTAAACTTTGGCATAGAAAGAGAATATATATACAAATCGTCCTCGGCTTACGTCCGAGGAGGTCTCTTTGCCATATTCGTTTACCATTTGCATAGATTGTGGCACTCTAGTCTGTTAGTCAAACTTCCAACTTCCCGAACCTAGATTTCAAATCCATACTCTACAAATTTTATTGTATAAGGCTCATTGGGCCCGAGCCCAACACTTGTTTTTGGGTCCGGGTACAATTGTGCACTTACAATTGTGATATTTTGTTGTATTCTTAGACTTCTTTTTTAATATAGTCAAATTTTGAGAATAACAATAACAATGTTATCAGTTTAAAACCAATAATAACTTGTCATTTAGAATTTGTTCTAAAAATATTATGAATGTAGCATTTCTCTCAAATAAAATTAAAAAAATATCTATTCGGATCCTAAAATTGAAGATATTGTGAAAATATTATGATATTTTGTTGTATTCTTAAACTTCTTTTTTAATATAGTCAAATTGGGTGAGCCAAAATTCACGGTTTTACACACAAAATCTGTATTAATTTTCTCACTACTGGGGCAGCACATGCCTTGCACGTGCAACCAACACTAGTCTATAACTAAAATGAGAATTAAATGACTCCAAATCTCCCAAATCCACACTAATTTAACAAAATCCCCAATTCCATATACATATCTATATCTATATATTTCTAAAAGCCGAAGCGTAGTATTTATTGTTGCTACGCTTCAGTTGAGCCACATCAACGTCCATGTCATTATCTTCTTCTTCTTTTTTCCAATTTTCCTATAATTATTTTTAACATTTTAATATTTACACTTCTCCAACCTTTCTCCCTCCTTTACCTTTTCATCTCTCCACTACTTCTCCAATATTTCTCCCTTCCTTACCTTTTTATCTCCCCACTACCCTCTAAATTAATATCATTCTTCCTCTTTCCCCTCATCTTCTTTTATTTTTGTCTTTTTTTATTCACACCCTCTTACTATAAATTTATCATTAGCTCTCTCTCTCTCTCTCTCTCTCTCTCTCTCTCTCTCTCTCAAATTTTTGGTGGATTTTTTATTTTCTTGCATATCTACTTTAGGTTGAAATTTTTTTATATTTTTTAAAACTCTACTTTGAGTTAATGCGATTTAATTTTGTTTTTTTGTTTTTTTAGTCCTCTTTGATTGTTAAATGTTATCCTATTGCGTTATAAAAAATTTAATATAAAATATAAAAATTTAATATTATTCTATTACATAGATATTAAACTATGAAACTTTACTAGTTTTTGCTTTTCTTTAATCCTTTGTGGTGGACAAAGTACTCTTAATAGTTGTATCAGAAGTACACTATAATGCCATTTATTTAGAGAAAAGTAAAGGTTAACCAAATGAAAATAATCAGATGGGTAACAAACTTTAGCTTTTGCAATTTTATTTTATTTATTATTATTATTTTATAACAATGCATACATAGAAATTTAATTCTTAGATTTTGCTAATATTTTTTTATTTGATAATATGTTTTGGGTGGATGATATTACAACAAATAGTTTTCCTAATTGGTCCAATTAATCATTGTTAAGTTTTATTAATTTTCTTAGTTACGTTTTTTGGTGTTTTGGATTATAGGCAGAAAAAATAAGGTTTGAGAAAGTTTGTTTAAAACTAAAAGAATAATTTTCAAATTTTATATTCTTTTTAATTATTCACAAAATATTATAAATAACTTTTATTAAAAATGAATATTTTTGTTAACTTGCCTTTTGAATTTTTTAGAAAAATTGTATTGTTTTCATTTTGGTATGATAAAATTTATATTTATAATTTATGATTGTTCCTATAATAAATAAAAATATGATTACGAAATACTTTACTTTTTATTAAATTAGTTTAAATTGTAAAAAAAAAAAAATTAATAAAACCACCATAAAATTATTATCACACGCAACACGTGGGTTTGTGGCTAATTATTATGAATAAACAAACCCTATGTTCAAGGGCCTTTTTCGATTGCCCAGCCACGTGTGGTCCGTTGGAGGGATGACCTTACTAGGCCCAGGTTCTGTTCGGGGAGTTGCATTCGGAACTCAACATTGGGCCACGTGGTCCAATGGCTACCGGCGTATTTTTAAGCCTATAAAACCATTAAAGCCAAAGTCTAAAAATCACGATAATGGTCAAATAAATATATAGTATGCGTTTGATATGATAGCTTTGATTAGTAGTTGTAATAACAATTGAAACAAAGTAGTATTTATTTAGAGGTTAAGTAATCATGTACTCAATGATGTAAATTTAAAGATATGGAAGCAAAGTCACTTATCTTTGTATGGTTTATAGCTCTAGCTGTGTAGCATCAGTGAGCTAATAGAATCCAACAGAATGCCAGCGGTAGAGGCTAGTTAAGCTTGCCCTTCTTATCATGCATTTAAATGAGTTTAAGCCTTGGTTAATAGTTGTAATAGTAGTTGGAATAAAGTAATATGTATTTAAATGTGAAGTAATCATGTATTCAATGACGTAAATTTAAAGATAAAGAAGCAAAGTCACTTATCTTTGTATGATTTGTAGCCCCAGTTGTATAGCGTTAATGAGCTAATAGGATTCCAGCAGAGTGACCCCAATGGTAGAGAGGCAGTTTGCCATGATAGCTTCAACATTGAGGGGGGAAAATGGGTGCAACTGGAGGGAGAGAGAGTATGACCAGCTGTGTGAAGGGGCTGGTTAAGCTTGCCCTTCTTATCATGCACTTAAATGAGTTTTCCCCTTGACAATGCTCTTTTAGGTGTTGTGAAGTTATGAATAGTGTTGCCTTCCATGAGAATGGCTTTTGTATGGAGTATTGGTGCCTTCTAAACGAATGGCTTTATGTAAGATGGATTTGTGCCTTCCATGAGAAAAGCCTTGATATGAGATCTTGGTGCCTTCTAGGACAAGGGCTTTGGCATTAGAAGTTTATGCCTTCCATGAGAAGGGCTTTTAATATAAGTGTTTGATATCTCTTAAGAAATGTGGAGATGGTAAAATATATAGATATTTTGTGGGATGTAGTATTTGTAATATGCATGATATATGGAAGTATGAGTGATATTGAGGTTAAAGATAGTAAAAATATAAGATTATAACTGCTGGAGAAGTTGTAGAGATTGCTTTCCAAGAAGAAATATTTTGTAAAAGAAGAGTATAGAGATGTGTTTAGGTATTTGGAGATAGGAGTAGTAAGAAATGTGTATTTTCTGAATATGAAGAGTGAGGGAATGAGTATAAAAGGGTAATGGTGTTGTAGTGTGTTTAGCAATGTTGTTGGAATTTACTGGTGGACTTTTCTACTGGAGGATGTATGAAGGCTTAAGAAGGGCATTTATGAGCTAAGGGTTGAAGAGTTTAGTTCCTGATTTGGAAACCAAAAACTCAGAATTTCATTAAGAGCTTAAGAAAATAATTGGAGGGAGAAAGAATAGAGAAGTTTTTGAGAGAGTTGTTCTTCTCCCCTGGTGTCCCCCTTGAGGTGTTGATGGGAGGTTCTATTTAGCTGAGTTTAAAGGGGTATTTTAGCAAATAATCTTAACCAAAATCTGTCCCAACTAGCAATGAATTTTTAGAGAATCCATCCTAAGATTTGGCCAAAAAATGACATGTTTTGGTTTAAGGTGTTCTTGTTGTTTTGGGTAAAAGTTGCTGGGGAAAGAGCAGCAGAAAAGGAAAATATTTTGGCAAGAAAAAGATAGTTACTTAGTTGGTTTTGGTTTTAGCCAAATGTGGAAAATCAGTAATGCTAAGACTGTTGGGTCAGCTGTTACATCTGTTCTGAAAAAGCTGTCCTAACTGTGAGGAAAAGCTGTGATAGCTATCATGAGACAGCTGTCATAAGACAGCTGTTGCTTTGGGCAGAAGCAGATGAGGTCAACTGGGTGATTTCAGACTGCTAGAGAGGACATTCAACATTTATTTTATGGATTGGCTGAAAATGGTAAGATCTCTTTCAAGAGTATCTTGCTATTTTGGGGGTAGCAGTTGGCTGCTGGGATTTCAACATTAAATGGCTGGTGATATCAATTTCAGTCAGGTATCAAGTGCTGAATACATTGTTGGGGTTCTGCTGGAAATACTTCCTTTTTGGGTGTTTGTGTTTTTGGTACAAGGTTCCATTACAACACATTTCTAGTAAGTAATAGAAGGATTAGTTGAAAGTTAATGAAATTTTAGAGATTTAGTCAAGGTCTTATTGTGTTGTGACTTAATCTTGGTGAGCAAGAAGAGTATTTAATACTCTACTCTGGCAGCTAGCAGAGAAATATATGGTATGATTGTGGCAGACAACAGCTAAATATGAGAGATATCATGAATATTTTGTATATAGTTAGAGATTAAAGATAGCTAATTAGATTAGGTCATGTGTTTGAGTTCGATTTTAGCTGAAAGTAGTAATTTAGTTTATGTAGAATAATATAATGAAGTTTATAAATCTGTATAGCAACAGCTGGGGATTGAATGAATAGTTATTTTCTCAGCATTTAGATGGCTGGAGATATTGAGTATTTGTCATATGATGAATATTAAGTTTTAGGAAAAGAGCAATGGGGAATTTTATCATCTAAAGTGCTATGTGATAAGAGATGATTACCATATTTTACCCACTACACACGGACTCGTCAGAGTTCAAGGAGTTGGAGAAGACACGCCAAGTAACATGTCTCTTTTATCGACTTTAAACCGCTAGAACTTTACTGAACATACCTCTTGACTCTCCAAACCACGACTCCCAAAATTTCCCCAAAGAGAGTCATGAGCTTGGATCATAAGCCAAAGATGAGATGACGTACCTTGGGTTTTGTTGTCATTTTGTGTAAATATGGGCTTTTGTTGAAGAAGCCATTTGCCATGAGTGTAAGAGAGGTAATAAGGGCCATGAGTTTTGATTCATTGTTTAATCCCGATCCATATGTTGATGTTGATGATGTCATGAGGTTATGATCCCAATTGATGAAAAGGAAATGTGAACCATGAATCCGCCTCTTGAAGTAAGGATCTCGCGAGCCATGTGAGCCCAATCCATGTAGTTGAATGAGATATGAGCTTATTTTGGGCTTTAAAGAGATTTACCCAAAAAATCAATAATATGTTGATGTGGCATGGGTTTCCAATGAAGTAATGCCATATGGGCCGAAAAAAGAGTCATCAACACTCTACAAAGCCCATTTTCCATACAAACAATGAAACTATAAAACCTAGCTCATTTAGCACATTCAAATGCTTAAACAATAATTTTGGCATATAATTGTGGCACAAGAAATTAATCAAATTATGTCAAAAACCAATAACAATGACAGACGCCATGATGTCAATTTCATCCACTTGTTGCATTAAATCTTCCTTATTTTAACTCTATAAATGTCTTCTCAAATACAGTTTTTGGTTATTACCCATTGTTATCATTAAGGTGGACCCAGTTTTTGGTTATTAACCATTGTTATCATTAAGGTGGGGTCTAAAGAAAACCTTCAAGCACTATGAGATTTTCTGAGATGCAAGAAAAGCAAAAGAACAGAAGGAAAACGCGAAGAAAGAAAAGAGAGAGTGCGTGTGTGTTTGAGAGAGAGAGAGAGAATTGGAAAAGATCTTGCATAAATGATAATTTGTAATACATAGAGTTTATATAGGTCCAAACTAATAATCATATGGATCTCTAGCTCTAATAGATCCCAAATTATACGGGTAATTAACTCTGTTGTACTAACAGAATTCTAAAACATACTTTGGCGTCATTTTCTCTTAACAAATTATTGACAAAACGGTGTCACTTGGCTCTTAGTCTTGCGATTGTTTTTCTCTTTGGTCTTGAGGGAGAAACGTTGTCGTTTGAATAGGTGTTGTCACGTGTGAGAGCTTCCTCTTTTTCAGCCTCATGTGTACCATTCTCTTGACTAGAAACGACACCGTTTCTCTTGTCTTCTACAACCCCCCTCAAACAAATGGGGGGAAAAACAACCATGAGTTTGCGAACAATGGAGGAAAAAAAGGGAGCAGGAAGAGGTTTGGTGAAGATGTTCGCAAGATTGTCTTTGCCAGAGACGAAGTTCACTTGAATATCCCATCTGAGAACTTTTCCACAAACAAAGTGAAAGCCGACCTCTATGTGTTTGCTACGAGCATGGAAAACAAGATTGGATGCAAGAGCTAAGGCCGAGACATTATCACACTACAATTTAGGAACATAAGGAAGAACAAGCTGAAGCTCACGGAACAAGGAGCATAGCCAAGAGAGTTCAGCAGTGGTGGAGGCAAGAGCTCGATTTTCAGTCTTAGTTGAGGAGCGAAAAGTTGTGTATTGCTTCTTAGTAGCATAGGAAATAAGAGTAGAGCCAAGGAATACAAGATAACCCGTGGTGGACCTACGATCTGAGGGATCCCCTGCCCAGTCTACATCAGTAAAGGCAAAGAGAGACAATGGTCCTGGATTGAACTGGAGAGAGGTAGTAAGAGTACCCCTAACATATCGTAGGATCCTTTTTGCAGCAGCCAGATGTTGGTCAGTGGGGAATTGCATGAATTGACAAAGCTGGTGGACAGCATAGGACAAGTTAGGCCTAGTGAAAGTCAGGTATTGAAGGCCCCCAACCAAACTACAATAGGTGGAAGGATCCGGTAAGAGATGACCAGATGTGGAGATGAATTTGATTAAGGGATAGCAAGGAGTCTTGACGGGTTTAGCATTATCCATGTCAAACTTGTGGAGGAGATCCAAGGCATATTTGCTTTGATTCAATGAAATTCCAATGGAAGTAGGAGTAATTTTACTGCCAAGGAAGTAATTGAGAAGACCTAAGTCCTTGAGCTCAAATGCATGACCCAAAGCAGCAACTAGAGAAGCAATGTGATGAGGATTAGGGTCTGTGATAATGATATCATCAACATAAAGAAGTAGATAAAGTAGCACATGAGGAGTATGAATGACAAAGAGAGAAGGATCAATAGTAGAGGTAGTGAAACCAAGATGGAGAAGATGGCTAGTGAACCTCTCAAACTAAGCCCTTGGAGCCCGTTTCAAGCCATAGAGGGATTTTATGTAACCTAAAAACATAGTCTAGATTTGAAGCATCAATATAGTCAGGAGGTTGTTGCATATAGACCTCTTCTTGAAGAATGTCATGAAGGAAGGCATTGCTAATGTCAAGTTGCCTCAAAGACCAGTGACAACTAACTGCAAGAGCAATGATAAGCCTCACAATTGTAAGCTTGACCACAGGGCTAAATGTTTCTGAATAATCAAGGCCAGGTTGTTGGTGAAACCCCTTTGCCACAAGTCTAACTTTGTATCTAGAAATAGAATAAACAATATTGAATTTCAGTTTGTAGACCCACTTACAGCCAACTAGGTTCTTGTGAGAAGGATGAGGCACAAGAGACCATGTGCCTTGTTTTTGTAAGGCTTGAAACTCTAAGTCCATAGCTAAGAACCGCTAAGGATACTTGGGTTCAATTTTATATGAGGGAAGCTCAATGTAGGTATAGTCAAGAACAAATGCATAACAGAGTTTAGGCTTAGTAATCCCACTCTTGGACCTGGTTTGTGTTGAATATGTGTTGGATGTAGGGACAATAGGAAGAGAGGAAGGAACAGCTAGAACATGGGATATAGTGAACTTAGGAGGAAGGACAGGCTGTGCAGAAGAGAGAGAAGGATCAGAAGACAAGGGTGCAGTAGAGGATGGTGTTGGGGTATCAATGTGTGGAATTGGACCAATATGGAAGGAGTATTGGTGGAATGAGTATAGAGAAAATTGGATAACTAGTCATTGAGATGAGACAAAGTAGAAGATGAAGAATGAGAATTTTAGGAGAAGGGAACAAAAGTGGATGAAGATGATTTAAAAGGAAAAGAGTCTTCATTAAACAAGACATGCCTAAAGGTATAAAGGATTTTAGCACACTGATCATAGCACAGATATCCTTTATAGAAAATACATTCTCTAGTTTTAGGCTCCTGCAACCAAATGTTTTAAGTTGAGACAAGTCTGAGGTGTGACCATATAGAGAAAACCAAGGGGATTGAAAGTAAAGAGTGGAAGTAGGTAAAAGGTTAATAAGGTATGCAGCACTAGAAACTGCATAAGAGTAGAAAGAATATGAAAGCTTAGCATGAGAAAGAAGAGTAATAGTAGTTTCCACAATATGTCTATGTTTTCTTTCTACGAAGTCATTTTGTTGAGGTGTATATAGGCAGGAAATTTGATGAATAATACCATTTGAGGTGAGAATTCTTAAAAACATTAGAGGTGTATTCACCAACCCCATTAGATCTAAAGATTTGAATTTTAGAGGAGACTTGAGTCTCAACCATAGCCTAAATTGAGTAAAAGTAAAGAAAACATCAAATTTTTTTTTAAGCAAGTACAACCAAGTGAAACGAGTATAATGATCCACAAACACATAGTAACATAATCATAACAGATTGTGTAGGAGCAGGGCCCTATACATCAAAATGAACAAGTTCAAAAGGATGAGTAGTTACAAACTGAGATTTATAAAATGGAACTCTGTGCATTTTGCCATGAAGACAAGAAGTACAGTGAACCATATTATCATTAACTTTATTCCTAGACAAACCTAAGAAAGAAAGAAAATTTTGAGGGACGGATTGATGGGGATGACCTAATCTAGAATGCCACAATTTCCAATTGGACTGTGTTATTGCAAAGAAAGCAATAGTCTTGTGAGGAACCTTGAGGTGTGGAGCCAGAAGTGGATGGATAGGATAGACCCCTCTTTCACTCTTGCCCTAGTAGAGTACCTTCCCCATGAGGAAAGTCTGAATAGAAAGATGATTTTCATCAAAATAACACTAGCAGGTAATATCGTGGCAAAGTTTATTAATAGAAGCTAGATTAGATGCAATTTCAGGAACTCTAAGAACATTTCTAAGTTTAAGAAGAGAATGAGAATTAGGTAAATCTACATTACCGATGTGAGTGATAGGAAGACCTTGACCATTACTTACTATTATGTGTTCTTGACCACAATAGGGCTTAGGAAAAGACAAGTTATTCAAGCTGGAAGTAAGATGATCTGTAGTTACACTATCTGCTAATCAAGGTTCTAGATTATGATTAGCATTGGAACTAGCTGTCATTGCTGCCAATTTTGTCAATGGATGCTTGCCTGAAAAGCATAGTCCATTCTATGATCGCAATCTATGGCCAAATGACCCATTTTGCCACAGATTTAACATTGTGATCTTATGGAAGAGGATTGAGGGAGAAACTGAGAGTATTGGCCCTATGATTGATTTTAGGACTGATTGTATTGTCCTTGACCTTGAAAATGAGAAGGACTGTTGCCTCGACCTCTTCCACCTCGAGATTTGTTGCCTCTGCCTCTTCCTTTTGATTGATTAGAGTTGTTAAAATTAGCATTTGGAGGCCTATAATTGGCAGTAGCTAGAGCAAAGGCATCTTTGATCTCAACAGATTCAGTTAAAGATTCTTCTTTTGCGTTGAGTAGAGTGATAAGTTCATCAAAGGTCAATTGTGCACTTCTAGTGTGAATAGAAGACCTGAAGGAATTTAAATCCTTGGAAAGCCCTTTGAGAGCTATGTGAAGCAATTCTTCATCATCAATAAGAATGCCAACTACCCCAAGCTTGTCCCTCACGACTTTGATCCTTGCAAATACACATCAACGTTGTCAATATCTTTCTTTATATTATGATTCTCACCCTTTAGATTTATGATGTGAAATCTCAAAACTGAGGAGAAACAATTCTCCAACAATTTCCACACTACTTGAGCTACACCCCATAGTGAGTGCAAGAGTTGCTGGAGATAGAGTTGAAGAAATGAGGGTCAGAAGTGTCATCTCTTTCAATTTCCATATCTGAAATTCAGGATTCAGATTGCTTGTGATAGCATCAGAACTATCTTTGAGAAATTGATCTGGATAAGTTTGAGTACCATTGAGTAACTTCATCATTGAATAGATCTCAAGCACCATTGAGATTTGGTGTTTCCAAATGATGTAGTTAGAATTCACTAATTTGATAGTCATCATTTTTGACATATCAGAGAGAAGAAGCAATGGTTGGTTTGTGATATGAGCAAGATGAAGGAGTAGACGCCATTGTTGAAGCTGGAAGAGCTGTGGTTGAATCTAGAAGAGTGGTAGATTGAACCATAGGCTCTGATACCATGAAGAAAACCTTCAAGCAATGTGAGATTTTCTGAGATGCAAGAAAAGCTAAAGAACAAAAGGAAAACGTAGAGAAAGAAAAGAAAGAGAGAGATAATTGGAAAATATCTTTCATAAATGATAATGTGTAATATACATAGAGTTTATATACATCTAAACTAATACTCGTGTGGATCTTTGGCTCTAATAGATCCCAAATTATACAGGAAATTAACTCTGGTGCACTAACATAATTCTAAAACAAACTTAACAAATTTTGGCACCATTTTCTCTTAATAAACTATTGAGAAAATGGTGTCACTTGGCTCTCAGTCTTGTGATTGTTTTTATCTTTGGTCTTGAGGGAGAAATGTTGTCGCCTGAATAAGTGTTGTCACGCGTGAGAGCTTTCTCTTTTTCAGTCTTGCGTGTACGCATTCTCTTCACTAGAAATGACACTGTTTCTATTGTCTTCAACAAGGTCCTAGGAAGAGTGGCTTGGACATGAGTTCTATTACACATTTTAGAGCATTAGCATCAGGTGTTGCAAAACATAGGCAATGGTTTTTGCTTTGGGTTATGGTGTTTTGATGTGGTGGGTTTGATTTTGGATGTTTATGTGGTGTTCTGATGTAGTGGTTTTGGTGTCCATGACAGTGGGTTGTGGGGTGATGAACGATGGTGGGGTGGGATGTGGGGCGGTGATGGATGCTGGTAGTGGGGGTGGGCTGTAGGTTGTGGTGGGGTGGTGGGTTTTTTATTTTGTATTTTTATATATTTTTGGTTTTTTTAATGCTATTTTAATATTTATATATGTGTATATATATATATATATATATATATATATATATATATTATTTTAATGTATAGAATTGAAGAATAGAAGATGTGATGTATGGTAAATTGTAAAATAGTGTGTTAAAATATTAAAGTAGTTTTTTTTATGTGTTAAAATGACATATTTTTGGAACATCTTATGCTGACGCTCTTAGCACAGAGTAGCAAGTAACTTCTCTCGAGACATGAGCTGCTGTAGTTGCTCATTTTAGTCTGAGACTTCTACCATTGTAATGTGTGTAAAATCATTATTTTACACACAAGTGGACACCATAAGTAATGATTTTACATGTTGCATATATGAAAGCTGGGTGCTAAACAAGGGCTCTATCCTTTAGGATTTTTATCGAGGTCTTGTTGTCTTTCTTGTGAACTGAGGGTTTGGATTTGAAATTTTAAGTTACTAAAATTTTGTTCTCTTGTCAAGACTTAGTGGACTTCCAATATGTAGAAAAATTTAAACCTGTATTAGACTATAGAGAGTAGGAACTTCTAATAACTAAAATGACATTTCCTTCTTCTACAACAATGAGTGGAGGTTGAGTTGTGAATTCAAATCTTTTTAGTGTATGTGTAATTTACCAATCAATAGAGATCATAACAAAACATCTTATAAAAAATCCAAATCCTATAACTTTTTACAACTGGCATCATCTTCACATAGATAATTCACACTTTCATTCCATAATTGACACTTGCAACCATACTCATTGGCATTGATCTCGTTGAGCCAAACTGACCAGCAATAATGGTTTCCATTACTCAGGAGTTAGGAACATTTGTAGGGGATGAATCTCAATAGCCCAGAAAAAGGGTTGGCTTTAGCCCACAGAGAGCCCATTAACTCGAGCAGGTAGTAAATCCACTTACAAAAGACACGTCTAAAATAGCAAAGGTTGAACGAGCATACAACTTTCTAGGAAGCATATGAAAGAGGTGGATTTCGATTGGTGCAATAGGCTAGCTATTTCACCATGCAACTATCATTTCTATGTAGGATGTAAAAGTTAGTAAGGTAAAAAGTTTTTTAAAAATACTACCTTATCACTTTTTACATCTCACATGAGATGGTAGCTATTGTACCGAATCTCAATCCGAAAAAAGTTTCCAGTCTATCACATCAACATTAATTGCCCTCACTAGCCATACTTCCCCTCATTAGGTGCTAAGAGATGAACCACACTTCTATGGCATTGGAGTGCGTACCCTAAGAACATATCCACTCAACCAACTTTTTGAATAGTGGGTGTGGTCCTTGTATTCTTAGGATCTGGTTAACGAGTGACCAAATGCATTAGTTAATGTTGAGTTTTTTTATTGTAATCGATCAGCCTTTTAGGAATCCACAACATTTAGTTAAGGATATTCTTTTATTGAAATTAAATTCTATAAGGATGTGGTGTAAAACCCATATTTTACTCCTTCAATCCTAACATTCCACATCATCTTATCACATATTTGAAAATAAACACAACCAAAGCCAATGTTAGGATTGGAATTGGGGATTTATTAGGTAGCTGGTTTCGAGGTCAGCTAGGCCTCCAAAATAGAGAGAAAAAAGAGACAAGGAAAAGGAAAAGAAAGATTGCATTGAAAATACACTTGCTTGCTTAACCACTATAGAACTCATTGGTCTCTTATACAACACCAAGACAGCTGTCAATAACCATCAGTCCCTAACTAACTCTAACTGACTTACACAGTTACCAACTAACGCTAAAGTACCTCACATATGGACACTTAGTCACACATACAACTAGCACACTATCATAGCCAACTAGCTCACTGCTGCATCATAGCTCTGCATCACAACCTGCTGCACTGCATCACTGCACCCCCCCTTGCATCACAGCTTGAATTGCATCACAGCACCAACCCCCTCTTATTACACAACATACAACCCAGCACCCCTTCTTATTATACCACATACCACTATGCCTAACAATACCCCCCCCCCCACTAAAACACCTTACCCACAAGGTGTGGATATTGTTGCTGCAGCAAGTATAAAGTTTTCAAGTAGCATCCTCCACTTGTTCACCTTGCCATTGAACCAAAACCTGAGTGACAGACCTGTTCCTCAATTGATGAGTCCTCTCTTGTAAAACAGCAACAAGTTCAGGTTTGAGAATGCCCTCAGAATCCACAAGTGGTAAGGAAGGCAGAGGCACCACATGTTGACCCAACCGTTGCTTCAAACATGAAACATGGAAAGTGGAATGGAGTTTTGATTCAGGTGGTAAATCCAATTTGTAGGACACACTTCCAACCCTCTGCAATATTTGAAAAGGACCATAGAATCTAGGTGCTAACTTTCCCAACCTTTTCTACCTCAATGACATCTATTTGTAAGGCTGCAACTTGAGATACACCCAATCACCAACTGCAAATTCCCTCATGGTTCTATGCTTATCAGTAGCAACCTTCATTCTCTCTTGGGCTGCCACCAAATTTTGCTTCAATAAAGAAATAAGCTGCTGTCTGGTCCTCAAGTGCACCTCCACACTGTCCACCTTAGTTGTGCCAGGAATGTAGTCCAAGAGTCTTGGAGGAGCAAAACCATATAAGGCCTCAAAAGGTGTCATCTTAAGAGAGACATGAAAATTGGTATTGAACCAAAATTCAGCCAAGGGTAACCACTCCACCCAAGATTGTGGTCTATCTGCAGCAAAAGCCCTTAGGTAATGCTCTAAACTCTTGTTGACTACCTCTGTTTGCCCATCAGTCTGAGGGTGATAAGCTGTGGACATGGCAAGCTGTACACCTTGTAACCTCATCAATTCTTGCCAAAAATGTGATGTAAATATAGGGTCCCTGTCACTCACAATTGTGGCAGGCATCCCATGCAATTTAAAGACATAGTGCATAAACAATTGAGCTACTTTGGCTGCAGAATAAGGATGTGACAAGGGTACAAAATGAACAAATTTAGTAAATCTGTCTACCACCACTAACACTACATCCTTCAACTAAGATTTAGGGAGTCCTTCAATAAAATCCATACTCACATCCTTCCAAGGTTTTTCTGGTATTGGAAGAGGTTGCAGGAGGCCAGCTGGATTACAAGTTTCATACTTCAACCTTTGACAAGTGTCACACTCTCTGACCAACTTCCTCACATCAGCTCTTAACCCAGGCCAATAGAAATCCCTTTTAACCCTATGCAAGGTCTTAAGGAAACCTGAGTGACCTCCTAATGGGCTGTCATGAACCTGGTGCAGAACAGCAACCTTCAAAGCTTCACAAGTGCCTAGGTTGATCCTTCCTTTGTACAGTAGCAACCCATTTTGCAGAGAATAACCTTTAGGAGCAGCCTGCCCTGAACTCAAGGCTAGTAAGATACCCTGCACCTGCTGATCCGTGGCATAGCTTGTTTTGAGATCACTTAACCAAGATGGAAAAGGAAAGGAAATCATACACAAAACACCCCCATGAGAATCTAACTCATTCTCATAGGGAAGATGAGTAGTGTCAGCCAAACCAGAAGGTCTAGCAGCAGCCAAATCAGCCTCAGGGTCTACTTTTCTGGACAAAGCATCAGCAACAAGGTTATCCTTACCCTTTTTATATTGGACCACAAATGCATATCCCAATAATTTGGCAAACCACTTCTGTTGAATAGGGGTGCTAATTTTCTGCTCTAATATGTACTTAAGACTCTATTGATCAGTTCTAACAATGAAGGGTCTACCAACCAAATAAGTTCTCCATTTTTTAACAGCAGTAACCAGAGCTAACAATTCCCTCTCATAGGTAAATAGGGCCAAATTTCTACCTTTGAGAGCTTGGCTATGAAAGGCAATAGGCCTGCCTTACTGCATCAAAACTGCTCCCAACCCCTTGCCAAAAGCATCACACTCTATGACAAATGGCATATCAAAATTTGGAAGAGCTAACACAGGTGGTTGAACCATGGCAGCCTTCAATTGCTGGAAAGCTTGCTCAGCCTCCTCAGACCAAGAAAATGCATCTTTCTTTAGTAGTGCAGTTAAAGAAGCAGCAATATGTCCATATCCCTTAACAAATTTCCTATAATATCCTGTGAGCTCCAAAAACCCTCTTAAGGACTTAAGATCAGTAGGGGTAGACCGCTGTTGCATGGCAGCAGTCTTTTTAGGATCAGTGTGAACCCCAGCACCAATAATAACATGGCCTAAGTACTCCACTTCATTACAAGCAAATTTGCATTTGGACTTTTTTGCATACAGTTTATTTAAGGCCAAAACCTTTAAAACAGATCTCAAATGAACCACATGCTCAGATAAAGAAGTACTATAAACCAAGATATCATCAAAGAAAACTAGAACAAATTTTCTGAGATAAGGTTTAAAAACCTGGTTCATCAAGGATTGAAAGGTTGAGGGTGCATTGGTTAACCAAATGGCATTACCAAGAACTCATAATGCCCTTCATGTGTTCTGAAGGCTGTTTTGGGCACATCCTCTTCCTTCATCCTGATTTGATGGTATCCAGATCTTAAATCAAGCTTGGAAAAAACAATTGCTCCATTCAACTCATCTAACAGCTCATCAGTGATTGGAATTGGGAACTTGTCCTTCACAGTAATATTGTTCAATGCTCTGTAATCAATGCACATCCTCCAAGATCCATCTGCCTTCCTTACTAACAAGACAGGTGAAGCAAAAGGACTGGTGCTATTTCTAATTGACCCAACAGATAACAGTTCCCTCACAATCTTCTCAATTTCATTCTTTTGATAGAAAAGGTACCTATAGGGTCTTTGGCATACTGGTTGAGAGCCCTCCATTAGAGTGATTTCATGTTCATGACGCCTCACAGGAGGTAAACCAGTACGAGTATCGAAAACCTCTCCAAATTCCTGCAATAACAACTCTACTTCTGCAGGTATACTATCTTCCAACACCATATCAGCTGCAGGAGTGATTTGAAGCAGTAAGCCCTTCCTCACTAATCCTTTAAGTAGCTGATTACAATCCATGAAGGAAGTTTCTGAAGAGGGACTTAAACCCTGTAGCAAAACTGGTTGATCCTTGTAATGGAATTCCATAGTCAACAATTGGAAATTCCAGTGTATTACACCCAAGGTACCCAACCACTAGGTGCCCAACACAACATCACAACCTCCCAATGCCAACACATGAAATTGAACACAGAATTCCACTCCTTGCACACACACTGGTACACTACTACAAAAACCTTGAGTCCTCACCACAGTGCCATTAGCAACCTTAACTTCCAAAATTCTTGAAACATCAACCTTTAACTGTAAACTAGAGACTACTAAGGCATCCACAAAATTATGAGTACTACCTATGTCCACTAACAACACTAACCCACTGCCCTTAATCATGCCTTTAACCCTCATAGTACCTGGTGTAGGAGTTCCAGTCAAAGCATACAATGTAATCCCCACATCTTCCTCCTACTCCACGGCCTTACTAAGATCACTACCCAGTTTCTCATCCAGCTCAGTAATTTGTACTCCAGATTGTAACCTAGGTGTTATATCAATCCCTTCTAACAGAAACAACTTAACATTTTTACACTTATGCCTAGGCCCCCATTTCTCATCACAATTATAACACAAACCCTTCTTTCTCCTTTCATCCATTTGAGCAGGAGTGATTCTCTTAACTGGTATTTTTGGTTTAGTATCTAACACTGCATTGCTCCTAGGTAAACCAAGAATTGAAGTGTTACCTAATTCTTGATGACTCCTTATGCTTTTTCTGCTGCTCCACACGTACTCTTCTTGAATCTTGGCCAATCCAAAGGCTTCATTCAAAGATTGTGGATTGAGCATTCTCACAGGTAACCTTATTTCATCCCTTAAAACACTCAAGAAGTAGCTGAGCTTATGTAAAGGGGAAAGACCTTTGACTCTATTAGACATAGCTTCGAATTCTACCTTATACATAGCCACTGTTGAAGTTTGCCTCATCCTGGTCAGCACCTCCATAGGATCATCGTAAGCACTAGTTCCAAATCTCACATGCAAAGCTGGGACAAAGGATTCCCAATCCGAGAAAACCCTAGCTTCCTCTGCTTCTTAGAACCAGATTAATGCCTCCAAATCCATGTGGAAGGAAGCTATCAATAATTTTTCTGTGATTGGAGTTTGATAATACCCAAAATACTGGTTAGCCTTGTACACCCAATTAGCTGGATCAACACCTAAGAATCGTGGAAACTTTAACTTCACAGACTTGGCAAGTGACACGGTTGAAGAACTTGAAATTGAACCTGATTGCCCATTTCTCTGAGATGAATTCTGACTCATATCTATGGAATTTATCTTCTGTAAAATCGTGTTGATGTTCTGGTTCATCGCATTGATGTTCTGGTTCATCTCATTCAAGGTTCTAGTATGAATGCCTTGAATCTTTTGTATTTCTTGGATCTCTCTGTTATGGTGATCAGAGGTGGTACGGAGAGAAGCAATGGCTTCATTCACCATATTCATGGCAGCAGCTCGTGTCTCAGTCATGGCGGGAACGGTGCTCTGACACCACTTGTTAGGATTGGAATTGGGGATTTATTAGGTAGCTGGTTTCGAGGTCAGCTAGGCCTCCAGAATAGAGAGAAAAAGGAGACAAGGAAAAGGAAAAGAAAGATTGCATTGAAAATACACTTGCTTGCTTAACCACTATACAACTCATTGGTCTCTTATACAACACCAAGACAGCTGTCAATAACCATCAGTCCCTAACTAACTCTAACTGACTTACACAGTTACCAACTAACTCTAAAGTACCTCACATATGGACACTTAGTCATGCATACAACTGGCACACTATCACAGCCAACTAGCTCACTGCTGCATCATAGCTCTGCATCACAACCTGCTGCACTGCATCACTGCACCCCCCTCTGCATCACAGCTTGAATTGCATCACAGCACCAACCCCCTTTTATTACACAACATACAACCCAACACCCCTTCTTATTATACCACATACCACTATGCCTAACAGCCAATCAATTCTAATATCCATATATAAATCCAACCAAATTATGAGGTTATTGAGATTTTATTAGGTATAGTAAGATATATTGAATTTTAAGTAAAATGCTGATATAACAATGTCTTATTGGATGATGTAAAACATGGGTTTTACACCCCATCCCTACCAAATTCGGACTCTCTTTTATTAACTTTTGCTACTTCTCAATGTAATAGGACCCGCTCGATTCCTCCTTAACAAGTGCAATCCAACACTTGTTAACATATTCCATATACTTATATCACTTAAAAAGTAGTATACATTTTTGTCAAATCACTTGTTTGCTATCAACCCGTTCTTACAATTTCCTCTATTTGGTTATTAATTTTACTGCACATTAGTTATTGAAGCTTAATCAGTTAATTGATCGCAGCAACATGAATGGACAGAACAAATCCACTTGGAGTTCTGCTGAGAGCTGACAGTGAGTGTAGGTGAGTTGAAGCCCTAGTTCTATAATTTAGTACATGCTGGCATCCGCAAGGCACAGAACTCTTCCAAGTACTGTTCTAGCTAGTTCAACAAAAGTGGTTTTCAGTATAGCAAAATGTTGTTTCAGATCTCATGAGTCAACATTCTCACCTGACAACCTGTCTCTTCCTACATATGAATCAAGCCCACTTTTGTTTTTAGCTCTGCAGCCTTTCTTTTCAAAAACTAACTCTCAAAAATTCAAGAGTAACTGATGAAGATGTATGCCAAGAGCCATTAGCTCATTTAACACTTTATGGTATTTTCAACATAAACAACCAAGATTCAAATCCCCTCTCCCCCGTTGTGACTAAAACAAATATGAGTAAGATGTAAAAACTAGAAAGCATCAAAGCATGAGGGCAAGCAACATGTAGATGAAACCTGCTTCAGCGGTTAAAACCTTTGAAGAGCAATCATTACAATTGCCAAAGTTACTCATATGCAAGGTTGAAATCCATACAAAGAATCATGAAAGCAAGCACCAAACTGGCAAAGGACAAACTAGCCTCATCGCACGCGCAAAGGCTCCTTGTTTTTAGTGGTCCTATTTTGTAAGAAAAAAAAATTATGTTTTTATTTTATATATAAAATTTTATTTTGAAAATCTAATTTAGAAATAGATAAAACAATTTAAAAATCAACAGGAGAGTGAGCATATTTTCTTGGCAATATTTTAGTGAAAGTTAGAATTGTATTTTTACCGAATTATCTTTCAGTTTTATCTCTACTCAAACATAGGAATGTAGGGACATTTTTGAACAAAAAATCAAGATCTCAAACTGTAAAAGCCACTTAAATAATAGTATAGAAAATATATTGAACCATAATATATTTCATAGACAATTTTAAGAGAATCAGCAATTAGTTCTAAAGATATGGAGAAACGAGAAAGTGTTCTAAAACCAAAAGAATTTCAAACATATATAGTTTTTTCCGCCATTGTGGCTTAATGCGGTTCAATTTAAAAACACTTCCCTTTCCAAAAAAACACAGACAAATAAATAAATATAAAACTAACTGCAGAAGAAATGCTAAACAAAAAAACATTAAATAGACAACAACAAAAAATGCACAATTAACTATGCCACAAGAATTACAAACGTGAGCTCAACAATGTTCCTCAAAATGGATCCCAACTCACACGTCATTGCTAAGATTAAACCCATTTTCTTTCTGCAAAGTTGTAGATGTTGCTGCAGTGGTAACTTATCTGCATGAGTCTTAGCTGGTCATTGCCAAAATATAACAAATGGTATAGTAGCTTAATTTAGAAGAAACAGAGCACCTATCAAACAGATACACTCGCATTCACAAAAGAACAATCAAGGCAATTCCTTATCGTATTTCTATAAAATTTCATTTTGCTGAAATCCTTTATTAAATTGCCTCCCTAAAAGGGGGTTCACTGTCCTTCCAGTACCCACAGCAGCCCACAATTTACTAGTAAGAGAATGTAAAGTTACAGCCACAAGGCATCAGCCGTAGTATACAGAAGCTGCTCCAACAACATCAACCATTCAACTAATTCCACAACACCAATATCCATCTACCTTAAGAGGAAACAATTAAGAGAAAACTCAAAGGAAACCAAGGTGTCAGATATCAAACAGCCGTCCTCCCAACTGAGCATGCCTGGATTACCTCCTAACTTCTCTGAACAATTGACTCCAAAAAAACGAAAAAACAAAAAAAGGTCAGTTTGCAGCTTCACTGTTTGAGATACCTGAAATTTGATCTCAAATATTGTCAGTGTGCCAAAATTTCATAAAATCCCAAAGGTACAGGGAATGTAGGAAAAAGATTCTGGCCACACCAACTAAATGCTGCTAGCAGTCAAACCAACTGTTATCATCTTTTTGACTGACTCAATCTTTGTGTCCACCACCTTTCTCAGATGCTAATACCTCGTTGTTACTCTCTTCCAACCGCACGACTCGATTAAAGCTATCAGACAAGCTATCAGATGTTTGATTCACGGAATCATAGGAAAGTGAAAGTGGAGCATCTGATCTTGAGCTACCACCTTGTTCAGTTGCAGGAACTTCTTTATTGTTCCTCTCATCCAATTTGAGGGCTTGAGCAAAACTATCAGACATTTGATTAACAGACTCATCAGCAGGTGAATCAGAAACATCTGCAGTTGAAGAAGCTATCTGTCTGGCCTTCCTTTCCCTCAAGACTCTCTCCCGCTCATCATAATATTCAAAATCATCTAGGATGGATGTTCGTGTATCATAATCCTTGAAAATTTTCAACATCTCAATACCCTCTTTCAGTGCCACCTGCAAATATTTCAGAGTCAATAGAGAAAATATTAGGCAGATGTGACTTTATTATTTAACAACTGAGCCAAAGGTTTACTCCAGATGGAAAAATTCAATATTCAATTTGTTGGGAATATAGAGATTAAAGTTCGACACCAGTTGAATTACTATAAAAGAATAGTATTGGGAAGGAAAAGGGCCACTTGAAAAAAATTAATGTCATATAAAATAAGCATCAAAAGTAGTTAAGACCCATAATTAGGCCAAGTGAACACAAATATATATTCACTCTTTAGAGTGACTTGCAACTGAGGAATTAACAGTTAAACATGAGACCAACATTAACTTTGTGATTTGTGAGGACACATGTAAGTGGACAGCTAGGGCCTAGGGATACTATAGAAATGAATATATATATATATATATATATATATATATATATATATAAGAAAAAAAAAAGTATGCTTTTAGAATCTAGCACGATAACCGATTTAACTATCCTCCATCCCACAATATACTATAATGCCCTTTTTATTTTTGATAGGTAACAAAATGCTATAATGCCCTTCAATCTTAGATTTCTACATTTCCACAAAATAAATGTGAGAGCACTTAGGATCACAATTGGAATTGTGATTTGCCCTTTCCTCGGACCAGGGCTTGAGGTATCAAATCCATCAAAAGATGGAAAACTTGATATTTTATTCATGGAACAGAACTGCACTATAGTAAGCAACATCAACCAAGGCATGGTGTTCCTCAGGAGATGTGGCAATTGGCATTCAGTTAAACAATGTTTAGGCATGTCTGAACAAACACACACACACACACACACACATAAAATTAACTGCTACCTCCTGAGAATCTCGACTGTGAGTAACAGGCTTGTTATCATTGTTTTCAAGTAGAATGTGACGGAAACGAATATTGGGAACATCTTTGATGATGTGCCACCGAACTGAAAACTGTCCACTCCATCTATCTTGCTGCCAGTAATCTGCATCCTTTTCAAAATCTACAGGTCCAACCATTTCAGCTACCCCACAAAATTGTCCACTAGCATTAACCTGAGAAAATTTTAACCAAAAGAATCTAAGATGACTGATTAAATAAAGGCAAAGGACAAGTTCAGACATAGTGGCAGAAAATCTGCAGTGACTGAAATAATGGCTTAAATTAACTTGCTAATATTTATCAGTTCCAAAAAAACAAAAGTGAAATAAGTTATTTCCTTGATATGTTGCCATGAATTACTAATACTGCTTAAGCCAGGCATTATAGTAGAAAGAAATAGTAAAGCAGAACAAATTTCAAAAAAGAATTGCAAGTTTGAAATTAACTCAACACAGAGAGTCCGAACCCATAGATAGTAAATTTAAAGAAGAAACAAAGAAAGATAAACCCTCAACAAACACACCCTCAAAGCTTAATATAAGCCATTGCAATTTTATTAAATTCAATCTCCCTATCTATATTATAGACTACATAAAAGCCTTTAAAAAGGGTATTGCAATTGCGTAACCCTTTCCTAGAAAGACGAGGACTCCTAAATAACCTTTTTTTAAGAAAGAGTAGGACTCTTGATAGCCAAGAAGAGAGAGAGAGAAAGTACACAAAATAAGACTTTATGAGCCATATCATCAAATTTGTAGATAATGACAAAATCATATTTGGTATTTCTTCTTGCATTACCAAAATTATTTAGAACATGAATTGTGATGAAGTTCTCTTTCACAGAAATTTACTTTTGTTTCACATTTCAATATCCAACTTTCTAACCTATGAAGGTGCCAAGAAGATATTACAGCAAAACTAGACCACAATTCTTGACTTCGTATTTAATATTGCTTTTCCTCAAACTCTCTCCTGGCTACGTCATTGCAAAATCATGTTATAGACCAAATGAAGTCTCATTCAATAGGTTCATAAATGCAAAATGTCAAGTAAACATAGCTCTAAAAGGCAAAATATATGAACTTAGAAATTAAAATAAAAGAAGGGAGGGGGGGGGGGGGGGGTAGCAGAAATGAACAAGAGTTCCAACCTGGACATATCTATGCCAACAGATAAGAAGGTAGAAAAAGAGTTTTAAGTTTATTAAAGAAACACTTTTTTTGAATAGGTAAGATTGTTAAAGTAACATACTGAAAACAATAGGAATACTGGACAGTAGCCTTTAATCTCCTTTGCTTCATGATAAGCAGCATCTAGTTTCTTGTTTCCATGTGGTGTGCTGGCCCAAACATTGTATTTAATACTTTTATGAACATTGTCCTCACTGAAGGATTTGATGATGAAGAATTTTGCATTCTCATAATCTGTGACAAAATCCAGCCGGTTGTATGAATCAAGACGAATTCCAAGAGTAGATATAACATATTTGCTAACAGATGAAGAGCCCTGTTCAGTGCCACTCTTGCTCCTCAGCTTTGAAGCCCTTGGACCACGATTAGGGTCATTGAAGGTATCCTGTGGATCATTAAAAATGGAAATTGAATCCCGGCCCCTTTCCCTTCTTCTGCCCTTGTCAAGAGTGAGACGATTCCGGTCATTAACAACAGGATAAGAAATTGAAGCACCACCAAAGGTAGAGCTCTGATTAGAACTACCGTGTGGGTAGCGTCCACCAAAGGAACTTGACATCAACCCATATCCATGCATTGGTCTCTGTTGTTGGGAAATCTGGAAATATATAATAAATTAATGTCAGAGACATGAGATTTAACATGTCTACATTGATCGTCATAATCAGAGGAGCAAATACATGCCAAGGACAGTTTTTTGTGTTACTGAGCTAGAAGTCTAAGTAGCAGTACATGCCTACACAATTCCAGTAAGCCCAGGGAATATTACTTAAGAGATGTAAACAGACTAGTAGTACCCAAATGTTTAATTTCAAAAGCTCAAATTGCAGCCAAACTTTAGCCCCTTAGTATATTTGGCATCCAAAAATGTTCTGCATGTATAGTTGGGAGTTTGATGTCCATGAAGAAGCATGTAAATAGGTGCAGTCCATTTCTACATCCCACAAGGGGCACAATATTTTAAGTGGATTCCCTGCTACTTTGGATTCCAGTGGGTATTCTCATATGACCCTGAAAAGATAATACCCCCAGGAAACTCTCATTTAATTTTTTGAATGAAGACACCATTTTGGGTTTTTTTTTTTTTTTTAATAAGTCAAATATTTCTCTTCAAAAAGATGTAGCTTATCGAATAATCAACACAAGCAGCAAACTATTCCTTAATAATTATCATTTTGAGATTATTTTCAATTATCTTTAGATTCATCAATGATACGACAATATTAGTAAAACGAATGACAAACCTAAGTTGCTCGCTTAGGCTTCTAAAATAAGAGATACGGTTGCACCATTGAAATATAAATTTTTTAATAACCAAAGAAGGGGGATATCAAAGTCACAGGTTCAAACCTCTCATGGAGTGTGTGAGTTGAATTAAATTTTTCAAAAAAAAAAAAAAACAAGATAATCTAATGCCTTTTTTAAAAAAATGTTCATCAATATTTCTTAAGTTAATTATAACACCATTCATTGGTGCTATCTTCCCCATCTTGGAATGAGTCAGACCTCATTTTGGGAGCATAATGGCTGGGATATAAACCAGTGCAGCATGCCCTTTAGTGCCAAAGTTTTCATACTATCAAGGAATGACAATCTTCAAAATCAACTTAAAACAAACCTGTCCAGCATTGTGCTCATATGATCCAAGTATGCCCATTGGTTGATAAGTTACTGGAGATGTTAGAGAGCTAGAACCAAGATTTCCAGAAAGGTTTCCTCCACCAAATGACCCAAAACCTACATAACCTGATCCTGGCCCATAAAGCATAGTGTCCATGCTACTATTTTCTGGCAACATCAGGTCAGCTGGTGAAATTGGAATAGCTGAAGACATATGAGGCATATTTGGAGCAGGTGCCTGTGCATAATAAGATGGAGAAAATGGGACTTGCTGTGGAGAGTACAGTTGGCCATCCATCATTAAAGGATGCAGTTGTGTAGCAACTGGAGAATATTGTCCATATGCCATTTCAGGATTGAAGCCATAACCAGAATGAAATACAACAGATGGGTTATCATTGTACATGACCTAAAACAGGTTAAAATAAGAAGAAAAAAATGGTGAGCTTAGTTTGAAACATTAAAATCTGATAAAATGCATAAGTGTGGGTTTTATCCTCACCGGTGATACAACATGCATGGCCTCAGTATTAACATACTGAGAATAGCCATCCCAAATACCAGTGTTATTAGCATAACCTGAATCAAGAGATAAAACTTTAGAAGCATTAATTAATATTAAAAATGATATATAATATTAATAATAAATTGAGCGCAGCTAAAATGCAAATGTAAAGATGGATAAGTGACAATACAAGAAAACATAGGAGACAAAATGAAGAACTTTGTTTAAAGATAGGGTGGCTCCTATTAAAGAAAAGATGAAGGTGAGTTACTTGAGATGGTTTAATCATGTGCATAGCAAAGAAATTAATGCACCAATGAGGAAGAGTGATTTGATTCAAGTTGAGAGAACAAAAAGAGGAGAGGACTAAAATAACACTAGCAGAAGTAACAAAAAAAGACATGTTAATTAAGGAAATAAAAGAGAGTATTTTGGTTAGAATAGAATGGTGAACAAGACATATAGTCAACCCCAATTAGTCTGTTAGGTATCCATAACTAACCCCAAAGTTTCGAGACTAAGGGTTTCTCGTTGTTTGCTCTAGTTGTAAGATATATTATCAATGATTTATGTTAAGACATAGCACAACCTAGACCAATCACTGTATGACCACCACTATGGATGAAAAGGTTCACAAATTCAATTTTAAAATGAACCCTCCTATAGGTTTTAATACAATAACATTTTTATACTCTCCAAATACTGTTTATGAACTCCTTGAAACTTAGAAATTTTGTGTTAAAATGATCACAATTTCAAAATGGCTCAAAGTGCAAAAAAATGTCATAGGACTCAATTTTACAAGAGCAGGTCACAAGTCCACCACCACAAGTTAAAGCTTCATTCTAAATTGGTCAGAGCAGCATAAGAACTAGAAACTAACCACCATATGATACATTTTGCTCATGAGAAACATAGGCATTGAGTGGATGGACAGTGTTCAAATCTCCAACTGCTTCTGTAGATTCTTGTTGTTCGGTGACATCCCTTGATGGTCCTACGATGACTGCATTCGGAGAAGGATTCGCTGAAACAATCCTTTCATCTTTGGGCGAAATTGGCTGATAATAAATTACAAAATGAAGTGCTAAAGGAACATATTTACCTAACCTCACCAAAATATAAATAAAAAAACATAAAAAATATTTTAGGGGGTAAAAACTAAAAACTGCAAGCAAGTACCTGCTCTGCCAGCTTATCTGGCTTAACAGGTCTCTCTCCTGCATCCAAAATTGATGTGCCAAGTATCTCAGTACAATGCAATAAACACAGGCATTATTGAGAAGTAGTCAATGAAGCAACATATACCAAAGAGAAAATTGTATATACACAAAGGCAATTCATGTACACATACAGCATCAACACCTAGTGACGACACATAGACAAGCATGAAAACTATAATAGGGAAAGGAAAGTTGATAACACCCCAACAAAAAAAAAATCTCCAAAATATTGATAAAGGGAGAAAAATACATGCCAAGAGCAAAACAGAAACTTGTCTCATAAAACCCAACATATCCATGCAACTAAACCATTTACCTCTCAGAATTAGAGTAGGGCTTTATAAATAAATAAAGTATGAAATTTTCAAGAGGGTCCACCAAAGAAAGGAAATTTTTGAAAACCTGGGGCCAACCTCTTAATCAACTTGTGTAGTTGCATTTAATTACTTTATTTTGAACCTCAAACAAACTTGATCATACATAAGAGACAGAAACCTTCAACTTCTATAGAAACTCAATGATACAAACTCATCCGAAGCAAGGTTGATATGAACACCAAAACGCCACCCACAGACCCACCAAAACACCACCACTTTCACATGAAATTTTTACATATTTATGATTCCATTCCATCAAAGAAAATTATATTTATTTTATTGCATATAAACTGTAGCATCGTAAAAGAGGTACTTCCTAGAAAAACTCAATTCCTGATAGTCCTTTACCCATTAGCCCTTTCAATCTAAATTCGTAATCCATACAATAGAGGAGTATGAACCAAGAACTACTAAATCTAAGAGTTCTGATCCTCCTTAAATCTTTTCAAGTTTCATGGCAAGCTGTACCTACTGTCAGACAATCAATCCAATCTATAAAAAAAAAAAAAAGAAGGATGGAAAACTCAAATCAAAATGTTCTAGGTTTGCAACAGTCTCTAGCAGCTCCCATCTATTCTCTGCTCAATTGAATATATCATCTATTGCTGGCAAAGAGGTGTTGATACCATATATGTACAACTACAAACTTCAAGAAAGCTGTTTCATTACTTTAAATGGCCACCACCCAGCGACTGCCCCCACCAATGGGTCCTAAGAGAATAGATCTGGACACTCCCAGAACCATCACCAATCTTGCACAAATTAGCCACCCCCAAGAAACTAAACCCGCACTTCACATCCCGCACCGTAGCACAATGAAAGGGTCATCAGTTCTATAACTAAAATGAGAATTAAATGACTCCAATTTCCCAAATCCACACTAATTTAACAAAATCCCCAATTCCAAACCAATATTATTATAAATAAACAAATCCTATAAAACCCATTTGCCATACAAACAATGAAACTAGAATACCCAGCTCATAATATGCTTGAACACTAATTTTGGCATATACTTGTGGCATAAGAAATTAAAGCAAAAACCAATGACAATGACAAATAACCAAAAAAACCCAGTTCTAAATACATTTATTAATAATTAAAAAAAAAAAAACCCTAGAAAGACCCATTACCAATACAAACAAACAAATAGGAATAGCATAGCCTTGCTTCTTGATTCTTCACATTCACTATCACTGAGATACCAAAACGTACATTCCAAGTCACCAAAACACAAAAACCATATCCCAAAAACGCAAATTTCACATCAGAGATTCAAATTGCTCCACTAATCTCGAATTTTAACGTTACAAACATCAACAAAAAAAAAAAAAAAAGCACGTATAAAACAAATAAACATAAACAAAAATTCACATTCAAATTAGCAAAAACCAAACTATAAAATATACACAAATTTCACGTAAGAAAATACATAGATAACGTAGAAAAAAAAATACCAGTGGAGACGATTCGATCCCGTTCTTGTAGAGCGTTGTCCATGATTCAAAGATCTGAGAAAGAGAGAGAAAAAAGAACGAGAGAGAGAGAGAGAGAGAGAGAGAGAGAGAGAATGGAAAAGCAAATCACAAGGAATTCAATTTCCGCGAGAAAATAATTGAATTCTCTGAAAGAGAAAGAGAGAGAAAAAAAAGGGGTTTTGGATTTGGTTTTTCAAAACTCTGGAAAAATTAAAACAAAAACAAGGGTTTTAGGTTTTGTGTATTTATATATTTACATATATACTTTTATTTTATTTTTTTCTACTTTATGATATAGGATTTTTTTTTTTTTTTTTTTTTGGGTGTGTGTGTTTAATTATAGAAGGAAATTTTTACAGTAATAAACGGCGGTTTCCTTTTTTAAATTCACCAAAGCATGGTTTAAAGAGTACTCTCTATCTTATCCTTAATTATTAATGTATTAACATAAAAGGCAAGATTAGGCTCTTAATTATTAAAAAAAAAAGTTGCTTGTTTTGCTAATCTAGTTTTTTTTTTTTTTTTAATTAAGGGTCCCACATGTTTGAGGTCAATGCAGGTGGAATTCACTCGTGTAGACCAAGAAATTGAGCATGAAACTTCTATGTACTTTCACGATTTACCCATGTAAAAGCCTTCAATGTGAACATTTATATGATTTTGATATTATTAATTTATTTATTATTATAATCAATTATGATATTATCAATGACATTGCGATGATATATATATTTATTTTTTATTATTACTTTGACTTTGTGTTATAGGAAAGCACAAATACTTTGTTACAAATTTTGTTTTAAAGCAACCATATTAATAGTCCTTTTTAAGAACCATCTCAATTGATACACATTTGTTTAGTATTGCTTACTTTCTAAGATTTGCATATTTTTGCTAAGATGTCAAACGTTTAATCCTTTCCTTGATCTTTGTGACTAAGGTGGTAAATGAGTTGAGTTGAGTTGAGTCAAGCATTTAAAGTTCAATATTAGTTTACTTAATTTTATTTCAAATATAAGTCGAATCGGAATTCATTAGTTATTACCAAAGTTAGTTATATGTTCTTTCTCCACAAAAAAAAAAAAAAAAAAGAGAGAGAGAGTAAGTTATAGGTTTAAACATGGTGCATTTCGTGTTGAAAAAGTTCAAGCATGTTCACAATTTACTTGATTGACTTAATATATTCTTATACATAGTAAACATCATAGCTAAAATTTTTATTACATTCACAAATATATGCTAAAAATTAATAACTAAATTATAATTGAAATTATATTATTTGAGTTATTTACATAAATTGATTTCCTTTTGTGATTTTACAGACATATTAGATTCACCACCATGTATTGTTAGTTATGTTAAATTAGAAATTAGTTTTAAAAAATTGACTTGTGTTCAATTTCATTCCCAAATTTTTTTTTTTCATTTCAATCCCTTAACTTTAAATTTTTTTTAATCTAGTCTTTCAGTCTAGTTCCAGTGTTTCACCATTCAAGAACCCAAAAGTGATGTGGTCTAGTTATTAATTTTTTTTTTTCAAATATAGTGACACTATAAATAAACATTATGGAAGAAATTGAAAATAGGTCAAACTTAGATGGTGTAATATATAATTTAGCCTAATTTTTATTGATTAAATTGACTATTCATATTGCCAACAATTTACAAATAATAATTTTATATCATATAAACTTATTTATAAATGTTCTCAATCTAAATTATCTAATCTAAAGGCTATACTATTTTTTTTTTTTTTGCATGTATACATACATAAACAAATAATATATTATACATACACAAATTGATTTTTATACCCAAAAACTTCTCCTCAAACAATATATTTAGGATTAGCATAACTAATACTTGAGTATAAGTCCGGACTTGAACTTTGTAGCTTGCTAAATAAATGAACATATATTTTTTTTTTAAGTTCAAATTATTGATAAAAAACTTAATTCACTTATGGTTCTAATAGTGATGAATATTAATCGATATTTTATTTTTATCTATAAACATCAGTTAACCCTTTACAAGAGGAAATAAATGAATTATTTAGTAATACATACATTTTATTGTCCCAAAATTATACCAACACTCAATGGAGCCTACAATCCCATCACACATATATTTTAATGAATTTTTGAAAGGAGGGTGTGAATTTGAACTATGAAAAGCAAAAGGTTTGGTGTGAGCTTGAGCATGGTCAAAAAATAAATGCCTTTTAGTGGTAGTATCTTCATGCGATACACAAATTAATAAATAAAAATGATGTAATGTGAAAATTTTATTATATTAAATTAAAATAATTATAATAGGTGATTAAAATAATTAGATTTTAGCTAAAAAATTTTGAAATTTGGTAATAAAATTTTAGTTGAAGTAGAATTTTAAATTTGTTTATTGAACATAGATAAGAGAATTTTTTTTTTTTTTTTTTTTTTTGATAGGATAGATAAGAGAATTTTAGTTGGAGTATATTTTTCAATTTCTTAAAATTTAGGTAATAGATTTTAACTAAAACTTAGGTAATTGAGTTTTAGCCACTTGTTGTAGAGAGAACATAGCCACTTAGTGCAACCACCATTTCTAAAACTCAAATTTTATTATATAGTATATAATATTATTGAGTCAAGTAGTATGTTTAATACAAGTTAACATTTATTTATTCATCTAATCGTATAATAATCAAAGTATCGTATAGTTTTCCATAAAAAAAAAAGTATCATGAAGGTGTTTAACTAGCAGCTTAGTTGGTTAAAACAGCCACATCAGCTCAAAACATTAAAACAAGTATCCTAAATAAAGTTTCTTTATTATTTTTTTTCTTGACAACCATGATCTAAAACTAGAAATATATTTTACAGAATCCTTACATCATATCATGCCCCACAAGTTGTGGCACAAATAAGATAATAGTTTAAGGGATTTTTTTTTCCCCTCCCTTTTATTATTATTTTTTACCCTTCAAGTTTGTCCAAATTGTGTTTGGACTATTTACTGTGAGTAACTATTTTTGGTAATAGTTATTGTAAGTTGGATGGAAATAAATATAGACTCTTTTGGATATACATCATTGTCAGTTTCTTTAAAACCTTATCTCATTTTTTCATGTGTGTATTAAAAATAATTAGTCTTCTCAAAAACAAAAACAAAAATTCATGTTTAAATTCAACCCTTGCAATTGTGGCACCACCAAACTAACCAACTTGTGTTTAACGTACACACACTAAAGAGAGGAACAAGGAAAGTATGGCTTAAACCTATACATTTATATGGGTAACACTTGTTTTACACACACATATCTTATTTTTAAACTAAAATTGTATATTTTTTTAAAAAAGAACAAAAATTGTAACTTAATGTCCCGATTTGTATTAATTTGTGTGCAATAAATACAACCCTACATTTATTATGCCCCATAAACAAGAACTTCTATGTCAAGCCCAAGCCAAGACCCCATCACGACCGTCACTCACCCATGACCAAGTGCAAGTTGGAACCATGTTATCCTTGTCTCTTTGACTTTTTCTTTCTTTTTTCTTTTTTTTTCTTTTTTTTAAGCACAAATTTTCATAACTCTCATATATGGGTTGAACCTAATAATTTTTATTTTTTATTTTTTATTTTTATTAAGTAATTGAGGAAAATAGAGGAGTGCCTCATAGCTTGTGTGTGTCCTAATAATTCAATGTTATATCATAGATGAATGCTTTACAAGTATAAGTCAAGAGTCCACTCCAATTAAGAGAACTCAATCAAAGAGAAGGAAAGTACAGCTTTGTTACAATATTACTGACCAATAATCTGTGTGTTTAAAAATTACTTCTATCTTACTCCTAGCTTATATTACTTTCTTCGCTTGTTTTCCTCCCTTATGGCCTCAGTTTCTTTGTGCAAGTGAATATTGCATGCTAATAAAAACCAAATAAAATATAATTTTGCACCAAATGTTCATCTTTGATTACTGCTGGTACGCATGAAAGTAATGTGTGTGGTTACAACAACAAAAAAAATTGAGAGACAGAGAGAGAGAATATTACAACAAATAAGGAACTCAAGTTTACATAGAGGATAGTTGAAATGATTGTGTTGTACACTTTATGTTACATCATTGGACAGCTACAAACATGTGGAATTGAAAAGTTTCCATCTTGTTTTTCTAGATGACAACTTTGATTGATTACGACCCTTTTGCAAATGATTTGAAGAAGAAATTGCTCATCTATACATGATAGAAAGTATTTCTCTTTAAAACAATTTATTTATCATTATAATTATATCATATATTATATAATAAAAGTCATATTATAAAAATTGTAGGTCTTACAATATACTCGTTCGCTAATTATTAAGAAGTCTACCATAAACTAATCTCTATTACCAAAATTTAAAGAAATTTGAATGTTACTTTCATATAAAATTCTATTACTAATAAATATTGTATTTTATATATTGTGGTTTTACAAAATGATTAAACATAAATTGTTCACTTTGTACAATATGCTTCTGTCAATGGCTCACTATTTAAAAATAGTTTACTTTGTGAGAAAGTTTAATGCCAAAGTTTTTAAAAAATAAAAATAAAAACTACGCTAATTAAAATTCTATTATTAAAAGTTTCAAAAAAAAAATTGAGAATCAAGTTTCAAAAAATTTAAATGAAGTTTCATGATTTATCATGTACCATAATTTCTAGTTTAATAAAAACCTAGTACCAGTGCACCACAAAACATGCATGCTTCCATCATGTAACATAAGATAATTTTTATCATGTTAACAAAACCAAAAGGCCAAAATCAAGGCCTAAAGACACCAAAACTGGACTTTGATAGTCAATCTTACCCTGTATGTGTGTGATAGTCAAGGCCCAAATCAACCAAGCCTAGCCTAGAAAAGTAAAGCTTGCTGGGCATATAGTGTATGTGCGATAAGCTCTGCTTGTTGCTCAAGTTTAGCTCCATAACACAAGCCTAAAAGCCAAGAACACATGATAAAGGAGGCAGTTTTTGCGTATACAGTGTATGCAGCAATAGGTCTGGACATCATGTTTACTTCCCAAACTGGTATTCACTATTTAGCAAACTGTCATAGGCACAGTGCCTGTACCAAAAATTCAAAAAACACATAAAAAATAACAACTTTTTCCATAATTGTCATAGTGATAGACTGTGAGTGATAGAGAAAAAGTAATAGGTCCATGTAAAAGTGACAGATAATCAATTAGTCTGTTACATAAGATAATTGTAACAAAAGTTACGACTTTTTATAGGATAGTAGAATTACTCATACTTGAACAGATTTTCGCAAATACACTACATTTGAGACTACCAAAAATTGGGCCAAAACATGAATTTCCAAAGAATTGGCCAATCTTTAATTAAAAGGAGAGCTAACCGAACATAAAGTGTAAGGACAACTAGCAATGTCGATTTCCACTATAAATAGCCCCCAAGCTTCACTGATGACTAAGTAAACACAAAGATAACATAGGGTAGACAAGACAACCACATAGCAGACATGCATAAAGAAAGAAACTTTAGGGTTAAGATCTTTGAGCTTCTTAAGAAACCATACAGAGCAAGTTCCATAGAGCTCGGCCCAAAGATCCCAAGGGAGACTTCTTGGAAGCAATCTAATGGCATGTAACCCAAAGTGAAAGTGGCAAGTTTTAGGGTCCATTTAGTTGAAGTGAAATAGAGATGATAGAAAATAAAAGAAAGAAAAGTAGAGAGAAAACTGATTTTATGGATATTTAGTTGGAGAGGAAGGAAGGATGGAAAATTTGTGAGGTTATGTTTTTTCCTCTGGCCCACCAAAATTCTATTTCCCCAACTTGGAGAGAAAATAAAGAAGAGAGAAATAGTTGCAATCAATTACTGAACTTATCCCCTGCTCCTCCTCTCATCTTACATGCTGGTGCTATTTGCTGGTTTTTTTTTTTTTTTTGGGCCATGTTTTCCAGACATGGTTGTGGTAATGATACAAGCAACAAGTTCTTTTGTTTTCTTCTTTTGTTCTTTTTTTTTTTTTTAACTAGACGTGATTTATATTTTTTTTTTTCTTTTTCTAGGCATAAGTTTTTTTTTTAATGACTTTGGGTGACTACTTTTTTTTAGTTGATTGTTTGTTACTTTTTTGTTTTAATTGGACATCATTTTTTAATAATGGTGTATGAGTAAATTTATATAGACTTATTTTTTTTCATCTCTTTACTTTTCCATGGCCCAACCAAATACAAATGAGGGAAACTAAAATCTCTTCTATTCTTCCACTTTTCCATCCCTTCTTCATTTTCTATCATCCTACTTTTATATCTTCCCAACCGGACAAACCCTTAAGAAGTAAGTCATTAATAGATCCTCACCTTAAAGTGTTGTATTAAAAACCTCCTCCTCCTTTTTTTACTTTCTTTTTTTTCTCATTTTTAAAGCAAAAGCATTACACAACGGTAAGCTTTACACTTTTATCCAAATACAATACACCAAACATAATATAAGAATGACGTTGCCTATGTAGCTGATCCTATCACCTTTTTTTTAATGTACTAGAAACCCAGAATTTTTTTTTTTAAAGCACTAGAATAAATAGAAGTGATAGCCATAGGGTAACCTTTGTTCCTATACATTGATGAATCCTTGGACCTATATCGTTGGTTTGTATACATTTTATTGCTTGACTTAGGATTAAAGGCCTCACATCCTCTTAACCTTTGGATGGTAATAATATAAATTAGTCGCTAATTCGTGCTATGCACAGGAACTTGCTTATTTGTGAGGTAAATTAAAATAATTTTATAAAATCTTAAATTGATTAAAAAATTGCATCATTGTATGATTTACTCTTGTATGACTTCAATTTGTATTACAATTTGATGAAGAAGCCATTGTTTGAATGTACAATGGCTTACAAAAAATTTGTCAAACAATTTCAGATATTATAAAAAAATAACTCAAAAATTCAGTTATTAAAACTTTTGAAAGACCAAAAAATATTAAAGAATCAAATGATTTACTGCTTAGAAATTATTGAAACAAAACAATATATATATATATATATATATATATATATATATATATATATATATATATATATGACTAAACAATAGATAAATTTAAAAGAAAGATGGGTTACATTCAAAATAATAATTTCAATTATTGCAAGCTTTTTTATCTTATAGAAAATGGCTAAAGAGAGTTTGATGGTTTATGTACGAAAATTACTTTTTATAAAATACATGAAAAACCATAAAATAAATATTATTTTAACAAAGTAGAGAATAAGAAAATAACATAAAAAAAAGCTCATACCTCTACTTGGTTTTTTTTTTAAAATATTGGGGTTTGCATTGCTTTTATAGTGTTCACTATTAACCTTGCAAAGTTTGAGTTTAAGTTGGACTTGTTAGAGAGATAAAGTTTTACTCCTTATTAAGTTTGAACTAAACAAAAATAATTGTATTTTAAAAAAATGATAATGATGCCTACTAAGCATCTTAATTACTACGTTGTTATATAAGAAGTTGCAGTAGAATTCTTCTATTATCCAAAGAAGTTGAACTTTATCAATAGATGATGGCTTTTATATTTATCCTAAAGCCACGTTTATGATAATCTTAATATAAGATTTATTCATTTTTTTTATCGACGTTTGAGTTTAAGTTAGATTTCTCACTTCTTATTAAGTTTGGACTTAACAAAAATAATTTTGTTTAAAAAAATGATAATGATGAGTTTGAGTTTAAGTTGGATATGTTAAAAAGATAGAGTTTCACTTTTTGTTAAGTTTAGACTAAACAAAAATAATTTTATTTTAAAAAAAATGATGAATTTGAGTTTAAGTTGGACTTATTAGATAGATAGAGTTTCACTCCTTCTTAAGTTTGGACTAAACAAAAATAATTTTATTTAAATATTGTGCTGACGTGAAAAATTGTGAGAGTTTTGGAGGCTTAAAACTAGTCGTTAACCTGTGCTATGCACAGGAACTTGCCTATTTGTGAGGTAGACTAAAATTAATTTTATAAAATTTTAAATTAATTAAAAAACTACACTATTACATGATTTGCTCTTATATGACATCAATTTGTGTTACAATTTGATGAAGAAGCCACTGATTGAACGTACAATGGCTTACAAAAAATTTGTAAACCATTGCCTTTGATTAGCAATGTTTAATATAAGCAAAATGCCTTTTATTTATCAAACTTTTATCATATTGACTAATGGAATGAAGACAAAAATTCACCCAATCGATGAATTTCAAAATTGTCTGGTTGATACTATCCACCATGACCTCTTCCAAAGATTTTTTTTTTCTTTGGCTTATTCATACTCAAACTGTGAATAAATGCTGAATTCAATATAATTTTTCCTAATTGGATGTTGGATTTATCAATTTTGTGCATCAAAGTTTAAAATAACTAAAATACCTTTTATTTATCAAAATTTATCATGTTGAGTCGTTGACTAATGGCATGAAGACAAAAATTCACCCAATTTATGAATTTCAAATCTATCTAAGCAATATTATTCATCATGACCTCTTCCAATGGATTTCTTTCGCTTATTAATGTTTACTCGGATGTTGATTGGTCTAATGCTCATCAACATTTGAGTCTGAGTTTAATATGAACTTATTAAAGAGATAGAGTTTCACTTTTTATTAAAAATAATGAGTTTGAGTTTAAGTTGGACTTGTTAGAGAGATAGAGTTTCACTCCTTATTAAGTTTGAACTAAACAAAAATAATTTATTTAAATAAAATGATAATGTTATTTAAATATTGTATTGAAGTGAAAAATTGTGGGAGTTTCAGAGGTTATAGTGTGTGTGTGTGTGTATATATATATATATATATATATGATAATGATGAGTTTGAGTTTAAGTTGAACTTGTTAGAGAGATAAAGTTTCACTCTTTGTTAAGTTTGAACTAAACAAAAATAATTTTATTTAAAAAAAATGATGAGTTTAAGTTGGAATTGTTA
This sequence comes from Castanea sativa, assembly GCF_040712315.1. Taxonomy (NCBI): domain Eukaryota; kingdom Viridiplantae; phylum Streptophyta; class Magnoliopsida; order Fagales; family Fagaceae; genus Castanea; species Castanea sativa. Next base: position 7,211,236 of record NC_134019.1, on the reverse strand, counting down.
GATAGATAAAGTTTCACTTCTTGTTAAATTTGAACTAAACAAAAATAATTTTATTTAAATAAAATGATAATTTTATTTATAATTTGTGTTGATGTGAAAAATTGTAAGAGTTCCAGAGGTTTCAGTTATATATATATATATATATATATATATATATATATATATATATATATATATATATATATATATATATATATATATATTTGTTAGGTTCTAAGACATTAGGGACTAATGTATTAAAACTTCAATATGTAATGTGTTGGCAAACCATGATCAAAATGTAGAATCTAGGTTAGGCTTGCTCAAAGTATGTTTAATTGTAAAATTAGAATTGAGTGATTGCAGAAATTATTGGACAAATTTTGCAAGGCTCAATAGATCGAAAATTAGATTCGATCGATCGAGAATCGTGCAAAATTAATTTTTTGTAAAATTTCCAATTCAGCCCAAGCCCGTTTGACGTGTAGGTTTTATTTCACATATAAAAAGAAAAACCCTAACTATGTTTCAGAAGTTTGATATGTTGTGTGTTGAATCTCTTGTGAGATCTAGAAGTGTTTACCTTCATACACACTTAGGATTATCAAGATCAAATTTCATGTCAAGAACTTAATAATCGCTGCAATTGCTGCATAAAGAACTTAAAGAAGATTTGAAATCTTTGAATGGAGTCTCAAAGTCACCAGTAGGAGAACTTGTGGTTGCAGTGGATCAAAAAAAGTAGTCTATGGACTCGGAGCTGTTACGTGGTCGTGGTAGTAAGTATTTTACTCGAGGTAGCAATAGGATGTTAGTGGTCTAAGTTCTATTGTACAAATTTTAATTCTTTTATGGTGGATCTATTTTACTTTGAGGATAATTAGGTCAAATCATTCCCAGGTTTTTTACCTGTTTGGTTTTCCTGAGTCATCAGATCTTTGTGTTATTTACTTTATGCATTATATTTGTTTTACACATATTTGTTTAACTTAGTTTTAATTAACAAACTTGTTAATCAACTTGGCTTAATATTAGGTTAAACTTATTGTGTTAAGGGGTCTAAAACTTTACAATATTGATTAGAAGTTAGATGGCCAACAAACCTATAAAATCTTATAATTGGTGGTGATTCCACATACCCATCCCAGCATATAAAAAACCTCATCAAGATTCGAACCAAATTCGGTATTGACAGTTTGACAACTCCAACTTGGGATCCAGGGGATTCAAACCCAAATATTACTATTACTTTGAATGTTCTAATGTATAGATTAATGTAGAATAGTATATGAATTATGTTTGGTTATAGAGGGTTGAGAGTTTTGAAAATTCCTAGTTTCAAAACCTATCAAATTTGGGTTACATTAATAGAATTGTGTCGAGATTGAGTCTTAGTCAGAAATTGCCCAAAGACGACAAAGTTTCAATCTACACAAAAATGATGGGGAGATGATATTTTGATCATAACTTGTATACCATAGCTAAATTCTAAATTAACCTAGTTTCATTGGAAAGTAAACATCTAAGATTTCAAAATGGATACAAATTTAAACCAATTTGGATTTGAAATAAATGAGTATGACTGTTTGAAGTTAGCACAATTTTGTTGTCTTTAAGAGTTTCACTAGACCAAAAATAATATCACTCAAGAGAAATCATCAAGTTAAGAATTTTGAATTCTACTAGAAAACATGCTTGTGCTTACCATAAAGCCACAAAAAGAAGGTCTTGAAGCCTTTATCCTAAAGCTTTAATCTGAAAAACTCATCTTTGTGCTTTGTTCTAAAAACCAAAAAACAAATCTGTAAGTGTTCATGATAATACCTTGAACCATATACATTTCTTTGAAATCATATAGGTTCTATCATGTGAATTCACTGCAATAAATCTTTGAGGAGTTCTTGGAGTGTTAGAGGTTCTGCTTCATGTAGGTGATGTCTGCTTATGGGAGAAATTACTATAGAAAGATTCCAAATGTTCTGGAACTACTACAGTAGGAGGGCAAGAAGGGTGTCGGTAGAAGTCACATAAAGTAAAGGTTTTGTAAGTATAGACTATCATAATTAATCCTTTATAGTGGATATTCAAACAGGACTAGATCCTCAGAGTTTTTCCATTGAAGAGTTTCTTCATTGTTTTTCAACTTTGCTGTCAAATCTTTGTGATAAATGTTTATTGCTTTAAATCTAATATTTGATAATTGTGATTGATATATATCCATAGCACCCTTGTGCAATAAATCCATTAATTCCACCACATAAATTATTTAAAGGTCAAAAAAGAATTTTTCTAGTGGTGACAAGCATTTGGAATACATAGGGATCTAAAAATGTAGATAATATGTCATCAGAATAGAATGTAAAATACTTTTTTTTTTGTTGAAGTAGTAATACAAGCAAGACTTGAACTAGCAAAGTCAAGAAAAGTCAAGATATGAGATTAAAGTTTGTCATTGCCCCCATTTTCCCCACAAAGCGTTTCTTCGATTGTTTATAATAATCAAGAAAAATCATATTTGAGCCATAAAGTCAATTGGGCACAACAAGGAAAATTATTCCAAGGTTTGACCAAGGTTGATAAGAAACTTAGAGCATCTGATCAAGTCGAATGTTGGACCGATGCATAGATTTTCCAATTTCCTTTCAAAACAAGTGGCAATTCAAGAAGAATATATGTATATTATACAAGGTTCCATGAAAATACAAAAATAATTCCATAACTTGCAGTTTACCTTTTGCTTAAGTGTTGGAAAGTTGGACTTTGGTATAACTTTTGTCACATGATGTCAAATTCGTAAGAGTTGTCTTTGGAAATGATTGGGTGACAAGCTTCATTCATTTTGAGAGGTTGTGGGAGAGAAAAATCCAAGAATTGAGTCAAAATCATGAGTAAAAAACTTTAAAACATTAGCGAGTAGTCAAGTTCTTGCGCACAACATTTTTGGTTAAATCAAACACCAACAAAAAAAATTGGTGTTGTGTGAGTTTTTTAACCACATCTCATTTGTGTAAACCTAAGCTCAGGAAGGCCTCGAAGTAAATGTATGAATGAGAAAGTTTAAAGTTGTCAAATTGAGTCAATTAGCGTTGCAATGGTTTGACAAGTCCCTACTTTCATAAAGTATGTCACTTCTTCAAAATGGTACCTTCACCTAAGAAGTGATCTGCATTGAGAGGAATCATGCACACAAGGTCACACCATGATAAGCTTCAAATGTTGAAAGAAAAAAAAAATTGTTTGTGAAGTATCTAACTTCCTGAGACTAATTACTTTTGAACTACAAGTTTGATTAATGGAAACTTGGTACCGTTCGAAAGAAAACTTCATAACATTTCCAATAACACATAAATTGCACAAAATGGAGGACCACTGAGGCAACCAAAGAGGTGCCCAAAATCAAGGAAAACATCAAAAAGTACCAAAAATTTACCAGGAAATTGAAAGAAGAAAAAAAAAAAGGGAATTTTTGCTCATGTTGATCATGCCGGCCGGCATGTAAGCATGACGATAGATTGCCTAAGTATTTTATTAGGAGAGACACCCAAGTACATTCAGTAATCGACTCATATCTTCTAAGAAAAATTATTCTAACCACAGCCATAACTACTCAAGAATATTTAACAGGAAAGAGAACACAAGGAACTTTAATAAAGGTTAAAAGTTCTCACACTTAGGATAAAACTTACAAAGGTCTATTCATCATGCTTAAAATTAGGAACTCATCCAATCTGGGAGAGCAAAATTAGTAATAAGATCTTAAAAAGATGCAGTAAGCTGTCCAAAAGTTATATATAAACTACCAGACAATCTTTTTAGCACTGGATAATAATAATATTCAAGTGCTTACCAAATTAAAGCCTGGTAGGCAGTCCTCTTGGACAAATTAGCGGACCATTAACATTATTTCAACAATATGGAGATCAGATCAACATTATTTAAAAAAAAAGGAGATCAGATCATTCAAAAAAAACAAAAAGGAGATCGGATCGGTCAAGTAACCAATGAATGTTGCAGAAAACTTGCTACTAGCAAACAATCCAATTTCAAAACACGTCGCTTCTGTGCTCTGCTTGGATGTCTTGCCAGCATGACCAAAAATGCAACAAAATCCTGAAAGTAAGAAATAACTTTTAGAAAAATGCAAGTGGATGTTGGTCTTTAAAACAGTGAGTTAATGTCGTCTCTTGTCTTTCCACATTAATATTCCCACAAATGAGCATGAAAACCAGGCCACAACATTCAGTTGGAAATGTAAGGTATAAATCAATATGGATCAGGTCTGCATACAAAAATATATGCTTCAACATTATACATTATTTCATTTGTTCAATAGTGAGTTATATTGCATCAACTATTTATATCAGATGACAATATGAAGAAACCACCAATTCTATGGATTTCATGGGTTAATCAGAATAATTCCTGGGTCTCATATAACTGATTTGGTCACTGTTCCAGAAATGCTTGGTGAAATTCAGTCACATAAAACTTTAAGTCTTCCAATGGGTACCTGAAGGATTCTCTATCTCAGTGTGCATGTGACTGAAATTTGCCCAAGGTAAGGATGAAGGGGGAATTCAAACAAGTGACTTTGACTTCATGAGGCTGGTTCCAACCGATTGTGCTACCCGTAAAGATTAAAATTCTAGACGAGTGAGTTTGACCCAAAGGGATGGGGAAGAGGAGGCTAAGATTCTACAAGAGACATTGTCCCCAACTAATTGTGCTACCCCTTGGAGAATTGAGGAAGAAATTTAACTGCTTTTAGGGATTCGAGGGTGCATGTTTTACCATCACATTGTATAGAAATAATGATAAAACTTAAATTAAACACTATTCTGACAACCTAAAATAACATGAAATTTATACAGAAGGTGATGGATCCACTGACCTTGCAGTGGTTTCATAGGAAGTGCTAATTTCCAATAATCAGTTGATTTGATTGGAATAAAAGCAGCCAGATTCATAAGATGATTTGAACAACTGGAATTCCTGGTAATGGCCACTGCCATTATTATGGAAATTTAATGAACGCGCACGGGATTCAGGAGGTGGTTGTTCCACCTGCTCGTGTCCTGATGAGGAAAAATCCCAATTTTGCAGTTCTGCATGCACTGCAGGCTGGGCTTCACTGCTTTGGTTAACATGCATGAGCTGGTCCAGTGCATTGCCTTCAGAGTCATTCAAACCCCATGACCTGGTTGACAGAAGAGAGAGAGCACGCCGAAGATCTGGCGCTACATTAACATTAGATGCAAACGAAGATGCCTCTAAACCTGTATAGAGAATTGTAATGTAAGAAATAGAGACTTTATTTACAGAAAGAAAATCCACAAATGAACTTGGTACACAACTTTGAATAAACACACTGGAGTCTATGGGACGTGCTATATATGTGCTTGCTTCCTCACCTTATTATTATTATTATTTTACAAGTTAGTTATTATCAGTTTTATCACTCCATAAAAATTTAAAATTAAAAGGAATGGAGAACTAAGGGGAAGGAGGGAATAACTTTTTTTTAAGAGAAGTTTAACCTATAACGTCCGCTCCTGATGATAACTCATTATCATCAGAACAAGACATCAATCGGTTTTTGGTGTAAATGAAGACTGAATCCCATATCTCTTATTCAACTATAAGAGAGATCACCAATTGAGTTAATTGGAACCCACTAAAGATGGGAATAACTTAATTGCTAGATTGATGTCTATCTTCTGGATAGTCAAACCATTACTCACAAAGTCACAATATTATATAGGGGCACATACATCATTAAAATGTAAATATTTATAGACAATATTCTATCCGCATTACGAAAATAAAAAGTGGCAGCTTAGCACTACCATATCCAAGCAATTTAAGTACCACATCACCTGCAAAAATATAAATATTAACTACTTGAATAAATTTAAATCACAAAATTTCAAATTGTGAAGCGAGATTTATACCTTAGTCAGACAAAATCTAAATGCTGCAGGCATGAGGCCAAAATTGCAATAAAACTACTTGAAAGAGTACTTGAGGAAAATTATTCTTAAAAATTAAATAAATAAAAAATTGAGGAAGAAGAAGAATGCTTGAGGAAAATGGGGGGTTTTATGGGCTAATGTTAGTATTCTGCTGTAGGTTTGGGCTAATTCTATCGTTGGCTTGGTTGGCGCATAATTGGGGCTTGGGTTGGTTAGTGGGTAGTTTGGGTCTCTCATTTGGATCTGGTCTTGGGTTTGATTAAGGACTTTGGGAGCCATTTTGGTTCAGGTAATGGGTTTTACGGACTATTCAGGCTCTAGACTTTGGTTATTGAGCTAGAAGCCATGGGAAAATAAAAAATGAGCTTGAACTATTTGGGTTTGGGTATGGTTAAGTTTCAACTTGGGCAAGTGTTTGGGCTTAAGGGGATTTTTTTGGGCTTGAGATTCACTTGGACCAAGGCTTGGGTTTTTGCATTTATGCAGGGCTCAGGTTTGGGCTTGAAATGAAACTAAGCCCAATTCCTGAGCTCATCTCTTTTTTTTATTTTTTTTTCCTTAGACTAATCTGCTCTTCTCTTTCCACCTACCTCCTCTCTCACTTTGTCAATATCTTTTGTCCTTGAGTGTGGTCATGAATCAGAGACATAAACGGTGGGCATGGGTTCTGTTGGTTTGAGGCAGTATGGATTGGGACTTTCATGGTTTTAGGTGGCTTCCTGATTAATGGTAGTTTGTGGTATGATTTTTGCCAACAGTGATGGGTTGTGGTTGTCGGCATGGATGGAGGTTGGCCGATGGTGCTTAGATGTTTTGGATTAGATGGGTCTTTGATAGTGTGCATTGGATCGATGGATAGGTGATTGGCTGGCAACAGATTTCGATAGTAGAGGTGTAACAACAATTAAAATATTTACAAACATATCTATAATTAATTTATAAGTAATAATAGATATAAAAATAGTACATTAATACCCATAAAATGATGTTAAAATGGTACATTTTCAAGGAGAAAGGTACTCACTCAATAAAATTAAAAAATGATTCTCAATGAAATTAGGTAATGTTTTCCAGAGAAAATTAGATATGCTTCCTACGGGAGAATTGACATGTTTTCCAATAAAAGATAAGGCGCTATTTTCAAGAAAATTGAACATTTTACAAATAAGATTAAGGCACACATTGCAAGAAAATGTTGTGCACATCTTTCCATAAAAGATACAGTATGCTTTCCAAGGGAAAATAGATACATCTTCCAATAAAATTTAGGGCATGATTTCTAATGAGAATTAGAACATGTTTTGCAATAAAGATTGTGAATACCTTTCAAGAAAAACTTATGGGGTCAAAATTGTGTATCAACACTACTTGAGTGTGGTATGCCTTATTTTCATCTGTTTATATTGCTTCAAAAAATAAGCTGGGTAAAATTACAACTATACCTAGAAACAGTGAGTGTTTGAAATGTTGTACCTTGGCCAGCCAAAAAAATAAGCTATGACAAATAGAAGCAAGTGTTCGTTTGGTATAATTTTTTTTTTTTTGGCATACATTGCCTTGAAAATAAGCTAGGTAAAAGTCCAAATGTGCCTAGAAATAAGTGAAACTTTGAAATGTTGTACATAAGCCAAATAAGCTAAGCCTGTTTGATTCACCATATTTCAAAGTATAACTCAGCAAAGAAATTAAAATTTATATGGAACACTTCTACCAATACAAAAAAGTTCTGTATAAAAGCAAGGAGAAATACCTTGACTAAGGACTTGAGGTGTACTGTTTTCAAAAGACAACATCTTGCTTGAATATGTTTGTAGCATGGAAGGAACCTCTGGCGTATCTGTGAGCAATTTCAGCTGCCTATCAATGCCCCCAGTTTTTGTAGGCCTAGTTAGAGAATGTCCAGTTGGTGTGACCTTGTTATAGTTGCATGCACTTTGCCATGTTGGATTTGCAGCTGACAATGGACCCCTATTCAATACAAGATTCATCTGCTGTCTCCCATCTGTAGAGATTAAAACCAATGATACATAACCTTACTTCAAAGATTGGCTATGAATCTCAGAAAAATCACCATGAGGAAAATGAAACAATCATGTATCATTTGCTTATAGAATCAAATGATGAAAGGCTAAAACAATGTTCCCAAAACAAACAAAAAACTTACAGAATAAGATGTTCACTTTTCTAATTGAGAATGTAACAAAAATGATGACTTAAATGCAGATAGACAGACGGATTTAGTTAAATTGTATAACTACTGGCACAACAGAAAAGTACAGAAATTTTCAGTGACAAAATTACCACCATATATTGATGAAGACAGCCCAGGAGAATGGAACTGGATTGCCTCTGGCTGTGGCCTACGTCGCCGCGCATTGTGGTCAGAGAGACGCCTCCGACAGCTTCGCTTCTTATCATCAAACTCCAACAATTCATGGAACCTTAACATTCACAACCAAGTTATTGTCACATCAACAAATTCACTTAATAATAAGACAACCCCACAAAATCTTCTTGTACAAACTAAATCTTACAATCAAGAAGTGTTGAAAATGCAAAAAAGACATCTAGTAATACAAATTACTAAGAAAATAGAGATCCATACTTATAATATTCCTTAAATTAGATCCAAAGAAAACTTGCCTGCTGCACTGTTGGCAAAACCGACGCTCCATACCAGCAACGATGACCTTTGGGCTTTTCGAGTGGCTTTCACAAATTCTATGCCTCCGATGGTAGTCTTTCGATGACTTTAAGTCAATATTGCATCCTTCAACTTGGCAACGTGGGGTTTGTGTACTCTGATAAGATGCCCTAGACCTTTTTCCAGGAACAGCTGAGGATGTCGGAGTCACAGGTGTTGGTAATGTCTTAGTGGTATTTGCCACGCACAAGTCTTCAAAATAAGTTCGTTTACCAAGCTTCAAACCAATTATTGGTTCACCAGAGCTGATAGATGCCCCAAAAGATGGAAATTTCCCAGTATTGTCCGCCCTGGTCCACTCGTTCTTCTCAGTAAAATCTTTAGGAAAGTCATCGACAGTTCCACTTCTCTTAATTCCTTCCTTGGAAGAGGAATCAGCTGAAGCAGAGATGGAGCTCCTAGATGAAGAACCATGGCCCAAATCAGACCCTGAGAAACCACCACCACCTGCAGATGAATAAACAGATGTGTTGTCAACCCCTCCTTCAAGCTCATGATTTGATGGTTGTACCAATTCTGGAATATCAATTGTCTTTGAGCTGAACCCTGCCAATTTCTCCCAGTCCCACTCCGAGGTGGCTTTTGAGTTCCAGTCCATCATAAAAAATTTATTAAGAAAACACCTATAAGAAAGAAAATTGGTTTTAGATGCAATGTGCATGAATAATTTTCCCAGCCAAGCACTGGTCAGCATGCAATGACTGCAACCAACATAATGCCAAAAGTACAGCAAACAGTCACACTCTCGATAAGATGTGCTAACTGATGGAAAAGAGCAAGGACTAGAAACTCAAACAAGACAAGAGCCACATGTTACACAAGTAGTTGATAAATGTGTGACATATTTATCATGCTTTGACATTTACAGCTCAAGTAAAGTCACAGTTACCTTCAACTCAAATCTCGGAATTGCAGTGTTTGTCCATTCCCTCTACTTGAGCATCAACATGTAAGGGTGGGTAGCAAATTTCTCTGTTTTTTCCTTTAAGAGAACAGATTAGAACCAGACTGCTCCCCAAGCCTAGAAGAGAACCAAGATTAATGCAAAGACCATATAATGGAGTAATGGAACAATAACGGTTGGCATCCCTTCAAATACATCACTTTCAGCCAATTTGTCCCATTAGATTCCTAATCTCCCACCCTACCAAACAAACAAGTGAACTTAAAACTGTCAGAGACCTCCATGTGGATTTTTTTCCGTCCCATTTCGGCCAAGACAAAATTGTCAAGTATGTGTCATCAGCGTCTTCCTACCAGCTCATTACCCGCAAATTCACCACTCATACACAGCCCCCCTGACCCCTCCGAGTGACATAATAGAATCCAACTCACACAACATTGAAAAAATTAGAACCAAGACAGTAAAGGGTAGCATTTTCTAATATCTAAAGTAAAACTGTAACTGCCTTTCCTATGAATCAATAATAGCAATGGTCTCAGCAGTCCTACTCAATTAGACCCAAGATTTAAACCCCACAATAAAAAGTAGCATTTTTTTTTTCCCCAAACTTCACTTGGTGCAATTGACATCCATTGTCTCAGAAAACCTCTTTACCACAGACATTCTTAAGAAAGCAGGAGTTACAGTTAGCCAGGAAATAACTTTTTTGTTTATACAAGGTTGATAATTTACAGCATCAGAAGATTGAGGGACTTTTTTCATATATTTGGCAATTGACAACCCCCCCCCCCCCCCCCCCCCCCCGGTGGGCCCGGGAAAAAATAGAGGGAAGAAAAATGCCTCCAATTTCTGGCAAGAGAATAATGCAATACTGTAAAAAATATCACTTTCTTCAACAATAACTACACTTAAAGCAGCAGTTGAGCAAGCATTCATGTTGAAAATGTTCATCTACTGACATCAACATTCATTAGTCGCGTCACTTTGTCAACAACAATTTTTGCACATAATTAATCGCGCTTTCATCTCAAATAAGTTTGACAGGTAGTTGTCAACAAGATACCCCATTTTTTTTTATTGGGTTTACACAGTCCGATAAAAATTACATTTGTTTCAATAATCCCTATGTAGAAAACCTAGTCCAAACAAACATACTATTAGTCTTGTTAGTGTATCCCAAGCTAAAGCATCTTTAACTGACCCCATTTATTTAAATCTGAATACATCCATAATTCAAGCACTTCTGCATGAAATCCACAAATCTCAATCTCCCAACATGAGATAACAAAAATTGTGTACCAGTTACATGTGCATAAGAAATTCCTAAACTTTTGTACCACCACAAAAAAATGAGTAAAAAAAATCCCAAACTATGGGTCTAAACTCTAAATTCTAACTCCCACCAAAGACAAAAACTCTAAAACTCTTAAGACTTAAAAATTTTCTGCCCCCACCAATAAAAATCATAGGCTTCCAAACATTCAATATTATGCACTTAAAACATAATTTTTTTTTCCCATAAAAACTTTCTTTAAATGAATTATTAACCAATACCTAAGGGTGTGTGTATGTGCACATGCACACGCTAACGAGGGTGTTCACAACTCTTTCAGCACCCCAACTATTCCACCTGGTGTGTAGTTTCCCATCTCACACGCTAGGTAATTTCAGGGAGGAACCTAGGGGTGGCCCCAAGATGCTGGCTAAAAGTCTTGAATTTGAAAACCTCATGGATCTCATGAGCCCTTGGAACCACTAGACTAACAACTTGAGGTTTATATATGTGTACATGCATACCAACATACATTCATACATCACATAAAGATGACATATATGGTGAACAATTCTGAAGCTTGGTATCAATATAGTGTACAACTGAGCAACTCTGTTATATCCATTTATTGATTCACCTACACAAAAGTCAATATCTAAGTCTCTTTTTACAGCAGTAGCACTCATCTGAGCTCTCCAAGGTATATACTACATACTTTTTCACTTTTTCACCCATAAACCAAAAAAAATCATTCAAAACCCAAAAATATAAAAGCTTTCCTTTTTTTTTTTTTACCCAGTTCCCAATAAACCCAGTTTCAAAAAAACAAAAAATTTCCAAAATCTCAGTACCAAAAAAAAAAAAAAAGGACAGAAGAATCTTATTCTCACAATCAAAGCAAAACCCATTTCTAGAGAGAGAAAGTAAAGGCAGAAAAAACAGGAAAGAAATAAAATTGATGACTTACAGTACAGGTTCTGCTGGGAGAGAATAGTTCAGGCCATGTGGAGTGGACTGAGTCAAGGAGCGAGTGGAGTGAGAGTCTGAGTGAGAGACCGAGTTGTTAAGGGCTTGGAAGAGGGATATGTACCAAAAGTAGAAAGTGTAGAGAGATGGGGGGGCATTAAAGAAGGGAAAGACATGGCCACTGATTTTTTTTACTATTTATAGTATTATTATTATATTCTTTATTTTTATTTTTTGGGGTATTTCAGTATTTGCCTTAGGCTCACCCACTAAGTAATTAAGTTTTGTTCTGGTCCATAAATTATGTCTGGACACGTGTCCCTCTCTTTTATGTCCCTAAAGTGAGGCTCTTTGTCTCTCTCCCAGCAGCTACCTTTCTCCATGGACGGTGGGTGACTTTCTGTTTTGGTGTGCTCTCCATTCTCTAAAGACGTGCCAGGTTGTAGAAAGTGACTTCACGGGAGAGTTATGTCTCATGCCTTTTGTGTTTGTGTTTGTGTTTGTGTTTGTATTTGTGTTTGTGTGTGTGTGTGTGTTTTTTTTTTAAGATGGATATGATAAAATTTTAACTTCACATTGCTTGATACATTTGGGTGCTTGATACATTTAGGAGATTAAAGATGAAAATTGAAATCAAGGCATTTTATATATATATATATATATATGACTTTAAAAAAAATTAAATATTATTTAAACTATATTACTTTGTTTTAGATGTAAAATTATTACTGATTAACATAAATTACGTAGAATTTCTTCTATAGAAAGTTTAAAGCATTAGTACCCATAGATGTAAAAAAGTATCTATTATACATTCTCAACACCTATTTTATTTATTTTATCATCTTATTTTACAATTTACTTAATATTTCAATTTCTATTTTTACATACAAGTCATTAAAATAATATAAATTATACCAACATATAATATAAACAAATCAATTCTATTTCTTGTCTCCCATCTCTTTCTCCCCACTTTTCCTCTCTCTCCATTAAAATATTAATTTTTATTTTTACAACCCATGAATAGTCGGGTTGTATATATACAACCTTACTATTCACATATGGTATAATTTTTAGATACCCACCCCCAGATGTAGCATGTTTTTAAAGATCTAAGATGTAAAATAGCGACTGAGGAGTTTTTACACTTCCCAATTCTAGTGCTTATAGACACAAAAAATTTGACAAAAATTTTCACACCTGTTAATGTGGTAGAATGATAGTGGTAAGTAAAAAAGTGATGTTAGTGGTGGACCCAAATGAGAATTAGGTAAAGTTTGCCAACACAACTATTGTGAAAAAATGTTGTAAATTTTTTTGTGTATTGCCCTTTGAGAAGTGCTTCATTCACAATATTTTTACAACAAATCCTAGGTGTTATGTTGTTATTGGTTCTAATTTGAACACTATAACAATATGCTACTTAGAATTTGTTGTAAAAAATGTTGTTAATGTAGCATTTCTATCTCTTTTTTTTCTTGTTTTTTCATTTGAAAAGAAAATTCTTATTTTATTTATTGGTTAATATTTTGGCTTAATTAAATTAAAATTTGGGGTCTTTTTTATACTTAGGGCCTTAGGCAACTGCATCAATAGTTTATACTATTAAGCTGACACTGATCATTGTTCTTATACTAAAATATTAATTGATTTTTGGAGCTTGATTCTCAAATCTCTTTTTTTATGGCATGAAATTTTACCAATTGAGTTAACTGAAATTTACAAGTTATATGCATATTTGCATTTTTAAATTTAGATATTTTCTAAGGTAAACACAACGTTCACTTCTTTTATTTTTTCTTCCGAACAATGAGATGGGAGATGAATAGTGCAATATCACGTTTTTTGGAATACCTATCATCATTTTTATCATAGCTAATGATATAGTATTTGTTGGGGTTTTTTTTAAAAAAAAAAAAATCAATAATTACTAGAGCAAATATTTGAATTATGAATGTCTCATTTGAAATCAAACACCATAAAGTATTAACTGAGTTATAAGACTCTTGACACTTTACATATATTGTAACATTCATTTTAGTTTCCTTTATGACATTTCTTTATATATCTTTTATATAGTTAAAAATCATGATTAAACATGCTAACAACATTATCTTTTTATAATATATGTCTTAATTATTAATTCTCATCATACACTTTACAATAACAAAGTATTTGAACTAGGTTTCTCAAAAAAAAAAAAAAAAGTATTTGAACTAGTCATCACATTAAACATGCTAACTTATATTTATATAAGATATTTTCTTCCAAATAATTATGCAACATTTAGATATTCATTAAGTCCATTTGAATTACATGATTTATTAAGTCTTTTTAAATTTAAAAAAAAAAAAAAAAAAGAGATTTATTAAGTCATTTGAACAAAACATCCAACTATTATTATTATTATTATTATTATGAACAAAACACCCCAACTATTAGATTAGGTGAATCGTCCCACATGCATGATGTTTTTAAGAAAGTAATACTTTAAATTTTGACCAACATTTTATCTTATATGGTGTTATTAATGCTGCCAATGAAGCAAGCTTGCTCTAAGGTCTCTATACTATCTTTTAGCCCTCATGTATTCTTAACAACCACTTAGTTTCCTTTATGAAATTTCTTTATATATCATTTATATGGTTAAAAATCATGATTAAACATGCTAACAACATTATCTTTTTATAATATGTCTTAATTATTAATTCTCATCATACACTTTACTATAACAAAGTATTTGAACTAGTCATCACATTAAACATGTTAACTTATATTTATATAAGATATTTTCGTCCAAATCATTATGCAACATTTAGATATTCATTAAGTCCATTTGAATTACTTGATTTATTAAGTCTTTTTTTTTAAAGAAGAGATTTATTAAGTCATTTGAACAAAACATCCAACTATTATTATTATTATTATTATTATTATTATTATGAACAAAACACCCCAACTATTAGATTAGGTGAATCGTCCCGTATGAATGATGTTTTTAAGAAAGTGATACTTTAAATTTTGACCAACATTTTGTCTTATATGGTGTTATTAATGCTGCCAATGAAGCAAGCTTGCTCTAAGGTCTCTATACTATATCTTTTAGCCCTCACGTATTCTTAACAACCATTTAGATACTGACATGCATGTAATATATAGCTTGCTAGTTGTAGGAATAGACATTAGACATGGGCAACCCCAAAGGACTAAAGTTGTTTAAAAAGCGTATGCTTATTAGTGTAATATAGGGCAGAAAGACAAGACAACTAAAACATGTTCAGCAGAAACATCCTATTCAGTACAAGGTAGTTCATTAGGACAAATCAGGTTTTCATTTCATACCTCAACTTCAAGCGGACATTATTAAGATTAAGGTCATCTTATTGTCTATCAACACACCTATCTTTTTCACTTGGTCCCCCAAAAATTTCCACGTGTCAATGTGTGAACGGCAATAATAGATCATATATATTATCAGGGCCACCAATATTATTATTTATTTATTTAAAGTCTCACAATCTACTTATTTTCATTTTCAACTACTATTACAACAATCTTCAAAAAAAAAAACTACTATTACAACAAACAAGATCAGGTTTGGAAACTAAAATTTTCATTGATGTTGTCACGGCTAGAATTTTAGTCATCTTATAACCATATTACTACTATTATGTCAATTCTTGAATCTAAATAAAAGTATATGCATCTAAGAAAAAAAAAAGGTATTATCAAAATTTCAATAAAAATTCATTAAAACATATTTAATTCATTCTAATTCCTCTTTTTTTCAATTTAAAAAAAAAAATCCCAAATGAGAGAATGAAAAAAATAATTTCAAAAATTCTATTATTTTCATTCAATTCCCCATATTCTCCTCTCCCAAACAAGTTGTAGATTATCCCTTTCAATTTTTATTCTACAAAATTATAAAATATACTTTATTGACTTTATTTATTCTTCTTGTTCTATTTTAGTAGGAGATTTCAATGTTGGTGAAAAAAATATATAGTAGATAAAAACTTATATCTTTTATCTTCCATCTTTGTATTCTAATTATTATTGTATTTCCCTTTCCATGGTTTTAGATAAAAGAGCAAAATTAAGATATAGTTCATTTGATAGAGTACAATTATTAAACATATGCTTGCACTGATCGATAAAAAGACAAACGATTATACCTAAAATATATTTGTACTGCGTTGTACCTAAATTTTATCCTTATATAAATGGTTGGGTGGGGAGGAGGAGAGGGTGGGGTTGGTGTTGGTGTTGGGGGGTGTTAAGAAAGGTGAATGACATTAGTGTCATTGTCATGAAAGTCATCTTCTCCAACTTAAAGGTCTTGTAGTTTAGCTTACAGTACTTATGATCTTTCAAATCAAAGACATTTAGGGGTTAGATCTCCTCTCTCTCTCCAATAATAACTATCGAATTTATAAATAAATAAAATCTTATTCAAATTCCAACATAAGTCCATATAGTCTCTTAAATGGTGTGGTCTGGTAGAGCTAAACTAGGAGAAATTATACAATCCTCATGGTGGACCACGCCACTTGTCCACCATGAGGATCTCATAATTTCTCCTAAACTAGGCTATCTAAACTTGCAATAATAGACCCTATTATCCTAAATGAGTGAAGGTCATTAATCTTTCATTTAAAGAAGTCACAATCACTTATAGTTAATTTCACTTGTAAGTAATAACAGACAAGTTTAAGATTAGAAACTAAAAATCTAGTTGATGATGTTGGTTTAAAAAGAGTTTAAGGTTGCGTTTGGGATAGCTTATTTTAGGCAACTTCTTTACTATTTAGTTTATTTTTGTTATTATTTATGGGTCTTATTGCACTTTTTAATACTATTCATGAGTCTCATTCTACTATTTCAACTAACTTTTAGCTTTATTTACAATACTTTTAGTTTTATCTACAATACTTTCAGTAAAAAAAATTTCAGTTTCAGTTAAATAAGATGTTCCCAAACAAACCCTAAAAGTGTTTTTGTCAGATTTTAAAGCTCTATATATACCTTATGGTTTTCGTTTTATTTTTTATTTTTTATTTTTTTTAGACTTACAAAAAGGAAGGGATATAAGATTTGAATTCTGATCAAGAAAAGTTAAATATACCATTAAAACCACAAAACCTTTAATATATATAAATTATTTTTAATTATTGAAAAACAATGTAAACACATCATCGTTGAAATAATATCACAAATATTTATTTTATCAGGTGGTATATATAGAGCAAAAGGCCATTTTTTGACCATTTCTTTATTAATTGGTTTTTGTTCTTTTATTGATAATTTCCTTGCTATGCTTTTTTTTTTTTTTTACCCCCAAAAATATTAGAAAAAAAAAAAAAGGCAGAGAAACCTAATTTACCTAACTGCTAGCATTGAAAAGTAGTTCCCCTATTGAGGCAGTAATAGCATTTGAATAGCAGCCCTACTTCTCACTTTGGGACCTCGTTTTGCAATTCAAACGCGTGCACAAATTGATTTTCATTTTTGGTAGAGCGAGTCCAATATTTATTAAGAGGATGACATGCTACAAATTTCAGTGTAACCTATTATTAGAGACTTTAATTCTAAAAGAATCTTGCAAAACAAGGCAATCTGGGTAGGAGCTATTGTTTAGCGTATGCTAACTAATAAAGTGAGCGAATTGATATGTGATATGTAAATTACTCTTTCAATCAGTTTGTGTTTTTTAATTTAAAATTATTTAACTAAAAGATAGAGGCATTTTAGAGAGCTTAAGAATTTGTGTGAGAGTATTTTCATACACAAAATGTTGAAATCCAAATAGAGAATCTTGTTATTAGTAGTATTAGACTCATCACAAGTGTTTTGCGCGTACAATAATACTCTTTTATTATTTATTTGTTTTTTTTGGTTTTGTGTTATAATATTTAAAAGTGATATATAAATAACCGCTTGTATTTTTTTTAAGAAAGAAGTACGGTAACGTGAATTAATGTTTAAAAATGAGATAAAGATATATAGTAGCCTAAGTTTTAAACTGAATGGAGAAGATAAAGGGAAATTTTTTTTTTTTTTTTTTTGAGAAACACACACACACATATATAGGGGAAGAAGGATGAGATAAAGGAAAAACTTAAAACTTAGGAATAGTAAATTATTCTTTTAACCAGTTTGTGCTTTTTATTTAAAATTATTTAACTAAAAGATAGGGGTATTTTAGATACTTTAAGAATTTGTCTGAGGGTATTTTAGTACGCAAAATGTTGAAACTCAAATAGAAAATCATATTTATATATATAATAATAGGTAAAGCTAAGAGAAAATCCAATTAGATTTCAATTTGGAATTCAATTAGAGTCTAAGTTTGTACCACATGTCCCATCAAATCTAAGTTTTTTAAATTTTTGTACTAAGTAAGTTAATTCAATGTAAAAATTAGATTTCAATTAGAATTTAATTTTGCGACATATGTCCCATCTAATCTAAGTTTTTAAATTTTTGTACCAAATAAATTAATTTTGTGTAAAAAATGAGGAGTCCAATATAAGTAAATCATAGAAAACATAATTTTTGAATGATTTTATATTTATGAGTTTTTTTTTTTTTGTAGAACTAATTCAAGTTTATAAGTCATATATATATATATATATTAATAAATAAAGTTGAGAGAAACCCCAATTAGATTTTAAATTAGAATTCAATTAGATTTTAATTTTGCGCCACGTGTTCCATTTAATCAAAATTTTTAAATTTTGAACCAAGTTAGTTAGTTCAGTGTAAAAATTAGATTTCAATTAAAGTTTAATTTTACAGCACGTGTTCCATCTAATCAAAATTTTTAAATTTTTGTGCCAAATAAGTTAATTTAGAGTAGAAAACGACAAGTCAAATATAAATAAATCATAAAAAATATAATCATATATCTAACGCTATATATAAAATTAGAGGAAGAGAGAGTTTGAATGATTTTATATTTATGAGCATTTTTTTATAACTAAAAACAATTCATTTGGCGCAAAAATTATATATATATAGATTAATAGGTAAAACTTAGAGAAAATCCAATTAGATTATAATTGAAGTCTAATTTTGCACCATGTGTCATAAATTATTTATTTTTAGAGAGAGTTTTATTTTTTAATTTTGGAATCAAATGTGAAACCATATCATAAATATCCATTCAAGTGAGTTATTGTGTACAAAAATCAAAGAGTCTAGAATTAATGAACATAAAAATATTTAAAAAATTAACAATTTACATTTTCTATCTAATAACATTCTTACAAGACTTTTTAAAGAGTTTTTTTTAAAAAAGGAATGACTACCAATAATATTTAAATTATATATGTAAGATTATTATACTATGCATTTTATTGTATATCTTTAATTTTAAGTATATCCATGCATATGCATAGGATTACAAGCTAGTTATTAATAGTGTATATGTGTGTGTACACACACAATAGACTCATCACACGTGCTTTATGCATGCGATAATGCTCTTTTTTTATTTATTTACTTTTTTGGTTTAGTGTTATAATGTTTAAAAGTGATATATAAATAACTGTGTATTTTTTTTTTTTAAGAAAGAGGTAGGTAAGTTTGAGATTTGAACAAAAGAAAGATGATATAGTTAGTGCGGATGGATAAAGATTTGTGATAACGGTATAGAATTTGGATAATAGAATTTTTGGAATGTTTTAAAGATTTTTTTTTATTATAAAAAAACATAGAAATTTCGGGATAAAAATGAGTAATTTTTACGTGAGGTAGTGGGTTTTTTTTTGAATAAGTAATTTTGTATTTTTTTTTATTAAGATAATTGAGGTATTTGAATACAAATAGATAACAAATACAGATAGGAACCATACATTTGAATACAAATGGGTGGTGAGAATAAATGTTTTTTTCCCCTTTTGTACGTGAGATTGTATTACTCTTTTAACATTTTTTGGAAAAATTAATTTCGTATTTTTTTTATAAAGATAATTGAAGTATTTGAATTCAAATAGATAACAAATGCAGATAGGAATAAGATATTTGAATACAAATAGGTGGTAAGAATAATGGTTTTTTTTTTTTTTTCCCTTTTGTATGTGAAATAGTATTACTATTTTAACTTTTTTTTGTAGGTAAAAAAATAAAACTAAAGGGTATGTTATTTCAAATTTGTATGAGGGTATTTTGGTATACCAAAAATTATATATATATATATATATATATAATATTGTTTGTTTGTTTAGACACTTAAAACAAATTGTTTAACCTAATGAATTAGCCAAATGCTTAGGTTAATTATGAGATCTAGGTTAAACAGCAAAATATTGTGGGGAGTAAAAGAACCCAAGTGAGCATATGGGCTATTGGGCTGCAACATAGAGGGCCGATCTGCTCCAGGATTAAGCTCTATGATTTGGCCCATACGCCGAGGGTCCGGGGATACAGCCGAGGACGAGTCTTCTCCTCGGAAATGCCCTAGAGAATTCAAAGTTTCATTATGAAGGTCAAAGCACAACTCTGGAAAGACCAGTGGTTAAAAGGGGATATCCTGAATCTTCTAGATGCACCAGCATTAAAGAAAATATCAAGAGTAAAGGCTGCCACCTCCGCATTAAAGGCTCTGCACCTACCTCCCTGGCCGCATTTATGGGGAGGTGACCCCTGAACAGTGAGGGGGAAACTTCTAGTCACTGTTCAAAAAGTATCAGGGAAGGAAGTATAAAAGGGGGGTAAAGGCCAAAGAAAGGGGGGCGGTAGCTAAGAAAGAAATTGAGAAAGTGTAATCTTTAAGGAAGAAGTAGAAATAATAAAGAAGTAGTCCTCGGCTCGAGTCCGAGGAGATCCATTTGCCTTTATCGTTCGTTATTTACTTGTGTTTATTTATAAAAGTTTGTTATCAAGCTCCCAGTACTTCTAACCTAGGTTTTAAGCCCACACTCTACAAATTTTTATTGTTTAAGGCTCATTGGGCCTGAGCCCGTGATTGTCTTTGGGTCCAGGTGCAATTGTGTACTTACAAATATCATATCATGCACAGTGGAAAAGAAAAAAAATACATAGATATGATCACCTAGAAAAACCAATTAAACGAATCATCTTAAGGTAAAAACATGGGGAGAATTTGATCTAACTACCCTCAAGGAAAACAAATCCATTAGAAAGAATTGAAGTTTACAAAAGATTTAACCATAAATCTATTGCTACCTCTAGTAGAACTTACTGATATGACCACGTGCAAGGTCTGACTCCACGGACTCTTCTGTTTTGGATTTGCAGCACACAAGCTCCCATGCTTATGATTTTGAGATCTCACTCAAAGGTTTAGATTATCAGTTGTTGATCTTGTAACAGCAACTAGATTCTATCAGCACTTGATTATAGATCTTGTTCTGATAGACACTTGTAGAGTTAGAAGGTTACAGAACCTCTTAGATTTCACAGGAGTAGCTCACAAGTATTCCAAGAAACATCAAAACTTAGTTAGGGTTTTTCTTTTATACTTAGGAGTGTTGGACTGAAACCCTAAACGTTTCCACGTGCTTTGGCTTGATTCAAAATCTACAGAATTTGATTTACTGTAATTTTCAATCGATCGAGCTTCACTAAACTTTAACTCTCATTTCTGCAGCTTAAATGTTCTTGAAACTTGATTTGTACAATCTTGAATAATGTCTAACACCTAATCTAGACATGTTTTAGTCCTCAATTTGCCAACATAAACAAAATAAGAATCTAAACATTTAATCCTAAATCTTTAGAACCTAAAATATATATATATATATGTATGTATGTATATATGCATGTATATATGTATTTATTTATTTATAATAACTAAAGCACTAATTATATTAGTTGTTTCTTCTCTTAGAACAAGTTTACTAACATAATTCTATCCCTCATCATTTTAACCTCAGCAGCTTCATTTTTAAGACTTTCACCTATTATTATTTCTACGCCATTTATATTTTTATCTTATTCTGTATACTATAATTTATATCTTGTATGTCTAATTTTTCTAGATTTCTCACCTACCCAGTTAGTTTCATGATGATATATTATATTTATTAAACAACATATTTATTATAAAAAGTATCATATCATTTATATAACCACTACATATTATAAAATAAAAATTAATTAACATATCTTCGTACCTAATCTGGTTTCTATTTTGCAAAAACACAATGGAATATGCGGTATAATACTACCTTAGGTAATTGCACCTATAAGTGCAAAAACTTCTGCCTACTTTATAAAAAGAACCTAATTTTTTTACTTTACACAACTACTCTTACAAAGCACTAATTATCTATTATACATTTTATTTTATTTAAATAGTCATTTTATATATATATATTGTTTTCATTTATTGATTCTCTCTCCTTTCTCATCAGATTTGAAAAGGCTCTTTCTCTCTATGCCACTGTTTCTGCTTCTTCTTCGCGGATTTTTCTTCTTCTTTCCTTCTGCTTTTTCTATCAATAACATGAAAATGTCCCCCAAAAAAAGAAGAAAAGAAGAGCAAAGAAATAGACCAAAACGCATTCCCTTCTCCAATATTTTCGACCTAAAATCTCTGCTCCACACAGCTCTCCATCAAAAATGGTGCAGGAACCACCGGCCACACTAGCAAATGGGTCCTACGAGACGTGACGTGGCGTGGCGTGATCTGAAACGTTGATTCCCTGATTGTAGAGAGAACCCAGTAACCTCGAACGATTTGAGAGCACTTGGTCTTGATCCAACAAACCCATTTCTGAATGATGCTTTGACCTTAATTCCCTTCTTCTTCACTTCATCTTTTTCTTATTCTGCCTCCTTCGTCTTCTTCACTTTTTCTTCTTTGTAATATGAGTTTTTGATGATTCTTTATGGATTTTGTATATGAGTAATTTGATGAGATTGGGTTTTAGATTTAGGATGAGTTTGACAAAGGAAGGTAGAGAATTGGTTGGGAGAGATGAAGATTAGGGCCGTAAACAAGCCGGGTTTTGTCGAGTAGCATTTGTCAGGAAAAATCAAAAGCTTGAACTTGGCTTGAGCTTGTAACAAACTTAAAAATAGTGTTTGAGTTTGAATTTGTGGGAAAATTAAAAAGTTTGAGCTTGGTTTAGCTTGACTTGATTAATTAGTCAAGCCCAACTCAGGCTTAATATTAAGCTTAAACTCAAGCTTATGATCAACAATTATTCAAATTAATAATTTACATAATTAAATTCATTCGTTCATCATTTATTGTCTACAACTTCACCAATTGTTCAAATTACAATTTTTACATTCACATTAGACGGTAAAGAACTAGAAAAATACATGTTTATAACAATTATAAATGAGAAAATACTAACATGTTTCAAAATTTTACTTTAAATGATTGATAGGAAAGAATTATATGTGACCTACTTATTTATTTATTTATTTTAAAATGTAATTATAGTCTAAAGTGGTTATTGATCAATTTAAAGGAAGAAAAAAAATTAAAGTAATATATGTAGTGGTCTCATGTTAGCAATGCCATTATTTAGATATTTGTAATGAGTATATTTAACTAATACATATAAACTTATAAGTGAATCTATACTTAAATTGTTGTGTATCAAGCCTAATAACTTATTAGTTTGTTCGCGAGCAAATTTTTTTGCTTGGGCTCAGTTTGTTTATTAAACGAGACTAAAAAAAAGGTTCAAACTTGGCTTATTTATAAACAAACAAACAAACATGAACAAACTTTTATCGAGCCAAGTTCGAGTTGTTCATGATCGGCTTGGTTCATTTACCGCCCTAATGAAAATAGAGAATCTTATGAGAGAGATGAAGAGAGAGAAATATTAAAAAAATAAAATGCAAAGCTACAGTAACCGTGCAAATATGCACAGTCAGAGCAATCGTATCAGTCCGGCTAAAATTTTCCGTCTATTTTACACCAACAACCTACTTTTTCTATTTTACAATACCACTTTTACAAAACACCCACATCAGAATATCTATTATATACTCTAATTTATTTCAATAATATGTTATTATTATTATTATTATTTTATTAATAAATTTCATTAATATCTCTCTCTCTCTCTCTCACAATTCTTCTTAGCCTCTATTTCTCCCTAAACTTTCTTCCTCATTCATATCTCAAACCCATAATTCACACATGCAAAAGATCTGGCGACGGCAGCAAAGGCAGCAAGTCCAACTGATTTCCGTTGGGTTTTTCATGTGGGTTTTTTGTTGGATTTTTCATATGGGTTTTCCATTGGGTTAGATTCAGTTTTTATTGATTTTGGTTTGGGTTTGGGATGACTTTTTCTCTGGGTTTGGGTTGATTATGAGTTGGGTTTTCCGGTGGGTTTAGCTTAATTTTTATTTAGCTTACTTTGATTTGGGTTACAGTGGTGATGGTTGGGTGGAGTTGAGTTGGTGGTTGGATGTTTGTCATCTTCTTCTTCTTTGCTGGGTTGCTGTGGCCATTAGGAAAGAGAGGAAGAACCTGAGAGCTAAGAGAAAAAATAATAAACTATTCATATACATAGCTACAGTTACTGTGCATATATGCACAGTTACTGTAGCAATTTTGGATATATACAAACTTATGTAAGCACTAATATGAGCGTTTTTTTGGTTAAAATGTGTAAAACTAACCTCTTTTTCTATTTTGCAAACTTATGCAAGCATTGATGCAAATGCTCTATAGCAAAAATGAATATATATATATATATATATATATATATATATATATATATATATATATATGTATGTATGTATGTAGTGATATACAAAGGTTGATTGGGTAGTTTTTAAACAAAATTGTGAAAAACTTACCACCAGGGGCGGCTTGATACATTTGGGGGCTTAAGGCGAAAATTGATTATCTTGTTTTTTAGATGCAAAATTACTACTAATTAACATGAACTACGTAGAATTTTTTTTTATAGAAATTTTATAGACAGAAAAAATTTGACAAAATTTTTTATACTTGTTGATGTGGTAGATTGATAGTGGTAAAGTAATTGATAGCAGTAAGTAAAAGAGTGGTATTAGTGGTAGACTTAGATGATAACTAGTAAAAGTTTGCTAACCCAACTCTTATTATTATTCTTTTTTTTAGAAGTGCAACATTCACAATATTTTTAACAACAAATCCTAGGTTTTTTTTTTTTTTTTTAGAGAGTTTTAACTTATGGCAGCCGCTTCTAATAATAATTCTTTATTATCAGATTAAGACACTAATTGGTTTTTGGTATAGATAAGAATTGAACCCCAGATCTCTTATATAAACATTAGAAAGTTTATCAGTTAAATTAATTGGAATCCACCTAAAAGTGGGTTAAATTATATTTATACTTTTAAAAAAAAATTTGGGGATAAAGTATACTTAAAAAAAAAAAATTTGTGGTTTTAAAAGCTTAGAGCAATCATATCAGTTCCTCTATTTTACACATCCATTTTTACACTAAAAACCTACTTTTTCTATTTTACACATCCATTTTTACAAAACACTCACATCAATTCATCTATTCTATCACATCTTTTAATTAAATAATCAATTTTCTCAAATTTTTTATTATTTCTCTCAACTATTGGTATACATACGCGCGCTCTCTCTCTCGCTCCTCATTTTTTCTAATTTATTGCTCTCTCTCTATACCCATCTCTACCCACGAGCTCCGATCAACTCTCCCTCTCAATCAACTCTCCCTTTCAAATCAACTCTCCCTCTCGATCAACTCTCAACTCTCCCTCTTGATCAACTCTCCCTAGCTCCGATCTACAAGCACCGAGCTTCGATCCACGAGCTCCGAGCTCCCTAGCTTCGATCCACAAGCACCGAGCTTTGATCCACGAGCTTGAATCCACAAGCACTGAGCTTCGATCCACGAGCTCCGATCCACGAGCAAGACCCACGAGCTTCGAGCACCGATCCACAGGCAAGACCCACGAGCTCCGATCCAGTCAAGCACCGATCGTTCCACAAGCACCAATCGTTCCGATCAAGCACCGATCTGTGTTTGTGTATCTCTGGTTTTTTTTTTTTTTTGAGCAAGTGTATCTTTGTGTTGATTTGTCTGTGTGGATGTGTTTGTGTGTGGGTGTGTTTGTGTGCATCTGAGGAAAAATAAGAAGATGAGGAGAGAAGTTACTGAGGTTGTTGAACATGGAGAAGAGAGAAAAAAAAAAAACGAGCGAATGGGAAATCAATAAAATAATAAATGGACGAGCTACAGTAGCTCGTGGATGGATTTGCACAATTTTACACCCTTTTAGAAGCACTGATGTGGAGCATTTTTGAGACAAAATGTGTAAAGTGGTTTGTTTTTCTATTTTACATGATTTTGCATCCACTGATGTGGATGCTCTTAAAGCAAGAAAAAAAGTTAAAAGTTAAAAGTAAAAAATGTGCACAAATAGATACAGGTGCACTGAATGTAAGCTTTGGTCTTTTTAAACCACAGCTATTAATCGAGGCCAAGTAATAAAAAAATACATCACGACTTATGAGTAAAATATGCGGTGTGATTTTGTGTTAAAACTTAGAATTTTATTATCTCTTTTTTGTGTGTATTTTTTTTCTCAAAAAAAATAAAAAGTAATAATAATATACAAAACACGTTTATAATGTTTTCTTTTGTCATTTATCTTTAAACAGTAGCTATCAATTGAGGTCAAAGTAATAAGAAAATACAAAACAAGTTCATCATTCTTTCTTTCGCTTCTTGCGGCTAAGAAGCTGATTGGCTCTGTGCTCGCTGACAATTGACTCAAGAATACGAGATAGCCTTAATTCTTTAATTAGCTTGATTACAAGATTAATTAGAGAGCTAAGAGTAAGAGCAAATCCCCATCCAATTTTTCATTTTCAATTATGAGAGAGAGATTTCACATACTCAAAATAAAAATTATCAGAGAGAGAGAGAAGTTGAGGAGAAATGGAGATAATTTCGGTGGACAAAATGATATGAGCTACCATTTAATAAATGTTGTTATATTTAAAAATAATTATTGGCTTAAAAAACGTGTAACTTTTATGAAGTTGAAGTTATATTTGAGGGATAAGATGCAACTCGACCTCTCACTCTCTTCAAACACTAAGTAAATTTGTGCCTTTTTTTTTTTCCACTCAACTATTCTTTATAACTCTCTGATTAATTGGGTAAATTTCTTCTTGTCAGTAAATTGAAATTCTAAAATGTAATGTTATTTTGTTTAATCTTTTGTTACAAGATTAATATTAGATTTGTGTAATTATGAGTTTTGTAAATATATTTTTTCAAAAAATTAGATAAACATTTTTCGTTTTTTAATTGTTATTTTGCTTGTGCACTTTGATGAGATTGAAATTAGATATGTGTGAATTTAAGATTTATAACTTTAAAATTTTTTATCCTCAATAATTAGATTTGTATTTTTGGAGTAAATTTTTTATGATCATCCACCCAAGACCTGATCATCCACCCCATGGTTAAAAATAAATGGTTTTTTCCAATCTATTGGGTGGTAGCGGGTGGGAGAGTTTTCCATCCAATGGCATCGTATCAAGTGACGAGTTGACCTTAAATCCAATTTGATTTAATTGTGAGCTTCCCTAACATTATCATTATAGTTCGCCAACTGCTCTAAAGGTAAAGGTTAAAGCTCTTTTTAGTTACTCTTTATCACAATCTACAACTATTTTTTGTTGTTGTTGAGAATACTAAGTATTTTAGTACACACACCCGACTGCTCTAAATGTTAAAGCTCTTTTTAGTTACTCTTTATCACACTCTACAACTATTTTTTGTTGTTGTTGAGAATACTAAGTATTTTAGTACACACACTCTACGACTAAAACTTTACAATTAACACCACCGCGCACCCTTGGTGCGGTGGTCACTCCATAAGTATAAATGCTTGTGTGGTGTGAGAAGTAAGGGCTAGGATTCAAGTCTCCAAAAGGGAGCTTTATACATATATACACTTAGATTAGGCAAGAGTATAAATTTTATCTTGTAAAAAAAAAAAAAAAACTTTACAATTATCACTCTACTTTCTAAAACAATAGCTAATAGACTTAAAAGTGACTCAATGAAACCACCTTATTTTTAATTAGAAAAACATAAATGTGCTAATTTATGAACATTGCTAGATAATAAATAATGTACAAATACACAGGATGGAGGATGTGCAATGCTACATTATCAATTTGGAATCCCTTTCCATATATACATAAATCCCTTGAGATTAAATATCTTTCTCCCTTTTTATTTTTCCGGAAAAATGACCTTAGATCAAACCCTGGCTCCTATGTGCATATATAATGACACAAGAAGTAAAAGTACCCAAAAAAAGGAAAAAAAGAAGAAAAAGAAGTGAAGTAAGGAGAGCACAACTCAACACATGTTAGTTTAATTATTTATTTTCAGCAAGAAAATTAAAGACTTTGATTTATGGCAATTGTAAATAGTGTCATAAAGAATTAACAACTTACAGTTGGGTCTTTTATGCTTTCTTACTTAACCCTAGCTAGCCAAGATGATCTGCTCTGCTGTAAACATTCCCCACTTAAGATCCCTAAAGTATCTACTTTTTGGGAAACTATTCCTCTTTTGTGTGTAACTATAGTATTAACATGATTTCAGTATAGGAACTAGAAAGAAAATTCTTTTTGAACAGTCCTTTTTTATAGTACAAAACTTTGTATTCATATAAGGATGTATCAGATCTGTTAGACAATTAGGACATTGGGGGTTGTCAGGCATGGAAACAAATCAAACTTGCACTTACCAAAATTATAAGCTTCAAATCAAGCCACCATGGTAGAAAGTAGAAACTCATTGAAGTCATATTGTTGATTTCTCTTTATTGCTAACTTAATTGAAAGCCTTTAGTGGGTTAAACTATAATTCTTTTTTTTTTTTCCTAGGGTAAAATACAAATATCACCATTGTGGTGCTGGTATATTTTTAATACATGGAGTTATCATGTGGTTTATTTTATGATACCTATTCCACTTGTACTTTTTTTTATGAGGCATTTCTGCTAACTTTAATGGAAATTGCTGATGTGCAACAATGCAAGTACAAACATCACATTTTAATAATTAAAGAAAAATATAGCTTCACCCTCACTTAAATATATATATTTTTAAAAATTTCTCTAACTTTCGCATTCAATCCTCTTTTGGGTTTGTCTTTATTCACAAGGTGTATGCTTTAAAGTAGAACACTACTTTTATTTAATTCTTTCCCAATTGCTGTTATTGACACTTACAACATCATCAAATTTTGTTAAAGGTTTTTTTTTAAGTCCCTCATAAAGCAAATTACAGGGGAGGTAAGTGTCACAAAAGCATCTATAATACACCCTTTTTTTTACATGTCATTTTTCCGCCTTTAGAACCTTTTTTCTTTTTCTTTTTCTTTTTACCTAACTCGAAAGCTTGAAAATTTTGTGAACAGAGGGGGGTTATTCGAGTCTATTTTGTGAGATATGACTCAACCTTAAATTCTTTTGAGTCATGAAACATAGCTTTTTACTCTTGCTGATGGTCCCTAAATCTTCCATGACTATTAATTACTTTGCAGCTGTATATAAGCTATTTGGTGTGTGCATTTCCGAGGACAACACAAAGCATTATTTTCCTTGAGGCAAGATACTGCTTTGACACTTTTTTTTTTTTGGGTAAGTGCTTTTGGCACAAATGGTAGACTTGAATTTGAAAGTGCTTAACACAAGGTACGGACCAAGTGCGTTTTAGTGATGCAAAAATTGGAGCATATCTTAACAATCAATCAAAATATGGGAATAAATGATCTCCCCCACCCAGCCAAATTATTGTGGTAATGGAAAAGGAAAAGGAAAAGGAAAAGGACAAAAAGAAAAGAAAAGAGAGAATAAAAAAAAAGCTCAATATCGTAAAACATACCATGTCTAAAGTACTATGCTTTAAAAATTATATGGCATTTTATACGATTGTGTGCAGTATAACTTATTTTACAATCTCTTAAAGTTACCACAATTTTTTAGTAGAGTTTGTGATTTGTTTTTATGTTAAAATCTTATTCTCTCTTTTTTGTGTGTTCATGTCTGTTTCTAAAACAAAAAAGATCTGACGAGGTTTCCATATCTATGAAATATCTGAAAATAAACATTGTCTTTACCACACGATTTCAAGCCAAAATAGTGTATTTGTCGAGAGAAATCGTAAGTTGAAGACAAGATTCCAAGGTATAAATGATGTGTCCTAAGTGGGAAACTTATTCGCATGCATTTCAGC
The DNA here is from genome assembly GCF_040712315.1 of Castanea sativa. Lineage (NCBI taxonomy): Eukaryota > Viridiplantae > Streptophyta > Magnoliopsida > Fagales > Fagaceae > Castanea > Castanea sativa. The sequence goes on along the minus strand of NC_134019.1, from coordinate 7,181,203 downwards.
TGGGTGTCCTAAACTCACAGCAAGTCTATCTATTTCCTCAAATACGATTAAAGCTCTTTGTTTTTTTGACAGTGTCTACTAAAGCTTGGGGCAGTGGTATGCCAATTATTTCATCAAAGACTTTGTAATGAGGTGTCCTCAGCGATTGTCTGAACTCTTGAAGCATCTGTTTCAATTCAAGTATACTTGTACTTTTTGAAAAAGTGAGAAAAGCTTGTTTAACTTTTTGCTGAAAATTTTTTATTTTTAAAGTGTACTAAAGTATACTTATACTTTAAGAAATTGAGAAAAAAATAAGAAAAAATAAAATTTTAAAAAGGTATACATAAAATCTAAAAAGTAAAAAAATTGTACATAAAAGCTAAAAAGTAAAAAGTTAGAGTAGTTACTTATAATCTATTCCCAAAAATACTTTTTTAGGAAAAAAAAACTTTCCTCCCCCTTTTTTGAAGGCCATGAGGGAGAGCCTTAAATCAAATCTTTATTCATTTAAATATATATAAATGTCTCCCACCTATCAACCTATATAAATGTTTCTAACAAGATCATTTCTAAGATTCTAATTAATCGTTTGTCGATGGAGCCTAATTACCCACTTTTTTTTTTTTTTTTTTTTTACAAAATAGAAATTCTACTTTATCCTAATTTAAATGTATATGCGTGTGAAACTCCCTTCTAAAAACTTGAATTCCGGTCCTTATGGAATGATTATCGCACACTCTTGTGGAGTGATTAGCGCACCAAGAGTGTGCGATAGTCTAATTACCCCTTTTTAGAATACTTTTATTCAAGATGAAATGATAACTAATAATGTTATTCTTGCTCATGAGCTATTAAAGTTCTTGACAAAGGAAAAAAAAGAAAAGAAAAGATAAATGGGGCTTTGGACTCTCAAATTAGATATGAGAAAAATCCTATGATAGAGTTAACTAGAATTTCCTCAAGGCAATGTTGCTTTAAATGAGCAGTAATAGTGTAAACTATGTAAATGACTTAGAGATCAAAAAATCCGTATCTCATCTCATTACCTACACCAGTTATATAAAAAGTTCACGTACAGCCTTTTCATTTGATACCTAATATCAAAATAAATTTTAGAACTTAATTACATGAGCTGTAAGAAGATAGAAGCGATTATAGTAGTATTTTTTTTTTCTTAAAAAAAGAAGAAGAAATTTTAGTTAACTCATGGTGGTAGTGCAAAAGACCACCTTGTATCCGATGCTAAAACTAACACTCAATGTTGAAAGGAACTTTGAATATAGACAATAGAGTTTATGGCAAAGTGTAGTGCTTCATGTTGGCCACAAAGATTTAATTTTGTAATAGAAAATTAATAGGGTTGGTAAACCAAAAAAAAAAAAAAATAGTGAATATGGCTTAACAACTGTAGTAGCAATACTATATATATGGTGTTTTGTTGTTTTGTGCGGTTGTCATTTACAAATGTGGTTCAAAGCAAAAGACTTCGTTGTTGTGGACCTTGATTTGCTGACGCCTTCTCTTTCTGTCTGATGTTTTTGGCCCATCAATATTTTAGTCATTAATGCTATGGGGCTACTCTGTCACTGCTTGTGTTGTCAGATTGCCATCCTCCAGTTCTTACTTCTTACTACTAATTAGATCAAAGCAATGCGATGGAGGTAGAAAAAGGGTTTGGAAGAGGTCTAGCGTTTTCAGTGTACTGGGTCTGATCAGATTGTGATATGTGTCTTAAAAATAGACATGTGTCACTATTTCAACGGGTGCAGTGCCATTGCAGGCTGGACCCAAACTGCTTCTGTTGAAAAATATCAATCCCAACCCCTACACTCTCTCACACAATAAATGGCTACAAACAAAAAGAAAATACAATCTGGCTTTAGAAACCAAAACCTCCTGGACAGGAAACTTATGTGCATGCTCACTTGTTAACATTTAATTACCAAAAAATTAAAAAAAGTAAAGGAAGAAAAAGACCTTCATAATATGGCATATGCTTCGAACAAGAGAAGGAGTGACACATATATAAGAATCTTGGAATAATATATGTGTGACTTTGGTTGAAAAGAGCTTCTCAACTTCATAGCTTGCATTAAAGAGCTCCTCCAATAGATATATTCTTGAATTTTTTTTGAGGTTCAAAGCTCCTGTCAAAGCTGATCCTTTATGTTGAGGTACATAGACAGTAATCTTTAGATCTTTTTTCGATTTTTAAGATGATTACTATGGGGAGTTTATACATGAGATAATTTGTCAAAATGAAGACTGCTTCTCCCTTGATTCATGATGTAATTTGTGGCTACAGAAGATGCAGACTTCCACTAAAAATATTTGGAATTTTCAAATTAGCAACTCTCATATATATATATATATATAGAGAGAGAGAGAGAGAGATGCGTTTAAGTTTCAAAAGAGTTACATATTTTTGTAGCTATTGATTTTTATAAGATCTAGTGGTGAGAAAAGAGTACTTTCTCTTATCATTAATATTCTAAAAATTATTGATAGCTGCCTCCACAATAAATGTATATTATTTTATTCTTTATTTTCTCAAATTCCCTTGTCATTTTGGCGTCACCTCTACCACAGCTCCATCCTCTTTGCCATAAAACCAGCTAGGTTTACGATGAGGTTAAAGAACTAAATGTATTAAACCAGTTGGGTTTTAGATAGAGACCTTCCCTCACAAATACTAGCTACAAGTATTGATTGTCTCTTCATGGTTAAAGATTGAAAAGGAAGTATTGACTTTGTTTGCCCTTTAGAAGCAGATGGTACACACAAAGAAAACTGGATCAATAATTTATAGTCTCCTTTGTAAAAATCTCACCAATATCTTTATGTATATGAACACAAACCAAACCTGAAACGGTGAAATCATCAAGTTTTATCTCTAACAATTACTTATTTGTTGTATACTTTGGACACCAAGTTTGCCACACGGTGACAGTCCTCACACATTTTAAGGTTCTTTACTATTCTAATTGGTAGCTGCATATGTATTACAAAGTGATAATGGGTTTAGACCAAAACTATCATTATTAACTAAGGACCAAGCCTTTCCTGCCACCGTCGAGTTTGACTGAGACCCACCCTTTTTGAAAAACCCAACTCATTTTAGTATGCCCTGTTCCTTTGCTGGTTTTGTGGCCCACGCAATATGGTGGAGCTGTGAAAGAGATGAATTAGAGAGAGAAGGTGCATAATATTTATATATAAAAAAAGGACTTCGTTTGGGTCCACTGCATCCAGTGTATTAGACCCGGTCAGAGGGTGATACGTGTCCAAAAGTGGACACATGTCATCATCTCAACGGGTCCAGTAATACTGAACATTGGACCTAAGCTGTTTTTTATTTTATTTTATTATTTTATAAAAGATAGAATTTTTATTTTAACTTAATTTAAGTGTATATGTGTGTGAAACTCTCTCTGGAGACTTGAACCCCAGCTCTTACCTCTACACCTTACAAGTATTTATATTTGTAGAGTGGAAGAGGTGATCACACTGAACCTAAGCCTAACTCTAAAAAAATGAATAATAAAGTGATGTACATTAATTGCTGGGGCAGTAATGTAATTAAATTTTAACATATTAATGACATGAAAAATAGTATCTTTCTTACCATTAGATCTTATAAGAATCAAATGCTTTAAAAATGTGTTAACTCTTTTGAAATTACATCAGACGTTTAGATTACAAACTATACTCCTTAAGTTAGGCGTGTTTAGATTTTATACCTTGAAGTTTCAAAATATGGATTTTACCCCTGAAATTTAGGAGTGTTTGAATTTTACACCCTAATGTTTAAGAATTTGAATTTTACCCTTTAAAGTTTGAGGGTGTTTGAATTTTATACCCCAAATTTTGAAACTTCATAGTGTAAAATTCAAACACCTTCAAACTTTAGAGAGTAAAATCTAAGCACTTTCAAACTTAGTGTGTAAAATCTAAACACCCCTAAACTTTAGAAGTGTATTTTGCAATATATATATATATATATATATATATATATATATATGAGACTCAGAGTAATGAAACCCCTAGCGACTACTACAGCATCTTAACTCTTCAGTTGGTGTGGAAAGATCAATAGGTCTAGTGGTGAACCTATAATATCGTGACTCTTGAAAAGATACGAAAATTATGGATATTCAATATGCCTCTTTCAAAAAAGTCAAATCCCGGAAATAAAAAGTACAATACAAAGCTAACAAAACAATATTTAAAATAAAAAATAAATAGATTACAAGCAACTGAGCAAGGCACCTGATATAGAATTATGAAGTATAGTTGATAAACAAAATTTTGACCTCTTTTTTTTCCCACAAAATGTGTAACAACTTATTGTGAATTTCAAGAGAATCATAATCTTTAACTGTATTACAACCATCCACGTTAATCACTGGTGCTTGATTCGAATGACAACAAGCTCCTATCTTCACATAAAATATTGAACTACATACGAGCAAGCCTGAGACCTCATTCTAATGTTTTATATACTAACAAAACCAAATACACCTCTCTATAAAAGGAAGATTGAGGAAGAAAATCTCAAGAGGGGAAAAAAAAATTTAATGTTGGTGATACACTCTACCTTTCGCTTGGGAATTTCCCAGATTGTGAGAGAAAATTCCCAAATAAAAAATTTTCACTAGTGACGCTTCATTTCCTGGAATAAATTGGCCACCTTAGGGGATAATCTTGGAAGGTATTTAAACAACTGTGTCACAAACACAAGAAGATAAGAAACAGAACTGATCACAAATAAAAAGAAAGCTACATTATATGAGAGAGCATGGTTATCAATAAACAGACTGTTAAAATGTATGAAGCAGGAACAAACTTCCCTAATAGGTTTTTCTTATAATGAATTTCCCTTACAGGTTAAAAATAAGGAAAGAATCAATTTCACGAGATGCTTCCCATGATTTTTTCTTTTTAAATGATCCAGAAAATGCAAAATCACATGGCAATGTTATTATTAATTTGTTGCTTTATTTTATTTTTCTACCAAATATGACAAGCACATGTAGAAATGCAACAGGAATTAAGCCCACCAGTTATATATTCATTGAGAAAGGAACCTCAGATTGTTTAATGAAGCTTTATTGGATCAATGGTTGTGGCGGTTTGGAATGGAGAGGGGGGCACTATGGAGGCAGGTAGTAGAACTGAAGTACAACTCCATAGGTGGAGGATGGTGCACCAAGGCTGTTACTGGGCAACATAAGATCAGCCTTTGGATAGATATATAGAAGGGTGGTTAAAGTTTTCTCGCTTTATAAAATTTGAGGTAGGTGATGGTGCTTGAATAAAATTGGTTTAATGCGTGGTGTGGTGATGTTATCTTAAAGGAGTCATTCTCCGAGTTGTATCATAGTGCACAAGATAATAAGGAAGCTTCAGTTGCAGATCATATACAACTCTACAACGAGTCTGTTCACTAGGAGTTACATGAGCAGTACCAAACTGGGAACTGATGTCACTCTCGTTGTTCTTCAATCTATTTTATTCTACAGAGGTGTGAGGTCGTGGAGAGGATAAATTGTGTTGGAGGCTGTATATTTAGAAGGGTTTCAAGGTTAGATCCTATTACAGAGCATTAGCCCCTACGGCAGTGGATAACTTCCTTGGAAATTGCTTCTTTGGATAAAATCCAAACAATGGATAATCTGATAGACCAAAACATTGCTTTCATGAGCTAGAATTGTATGTGCAAGGGGGATGGGGAACTAGAAGGGTTTCAAGCTTAGATCCTATTATAGAGCATTAGCCCCTACGGCATTTGATAATTTCCTTGGAAAAGCATTTGGAAGCCTAAGATCCCAACAAAAGTAGCATTTTTTCTCTGGTTGCTTCTTCGAATAAAATCCAAACAGCGGATAATCTGATAGACTGAAACATTGTTTTCATGAGCTAGAATTGTATGTGCAAGGGGGATGGGGAGATAGTGGACCACTTGTTGCAACATTGTCCCATTGCCAGGTAGTTGTAGGATATAGTCTTTACCCTTTTGGGGTTCAGTGGGTGATGCTTGGAAGGGTTGTGGACTTACTAGCTTGTTAACAAGGCTGTTGCAGGTGACATCAGAACAGTGAGAATTGGAAGGTCACCCCCCATTGCTTGATGTAGAGCATCTGAAGGGAAAGAGATGCAAGTAATTTTGAAGGATGTAAAAGGAAAACTCTAGATTTAGAGTTACATCTCCTAAGAACTTTATTCAAATGGTTGCGGCATCAATAAATTTCTCCTTCTCAAACTTATTAAGAGTTTATTGATCATTGTACTTTTAGAGCTTATCTGTGAAGTCCATCTAATATACATTCAGTGTACTTGGTGCTATCTAGTTTTTTCTAATAAAACTTATTACTTATAAAAAAAGATTATTTACTGGATGGGCTTATGTAGATGTGTTAAGAGCTTGGGAGAAGGTCAACTACAATTTTTAAGGCACCAATGTACAACAAAATCAAGGAGCACTGATGTGTGTACATTTGTTCCCCTTTAGATCCATCTCTTCAGCTGCTTGTCTCTTTTTGCATTGAAATAGACTAAACTGACATAATCAACAAACATGCTTCAAAAGGAAAGCCTTTTCAATCAAGAGTGAATGACTGGAGGTAGCCAAAGATACACAGAAATTTCTTGCTAAATGGGAACAATCATAATTTCTCCAACAAGAAACCAAGAATATACTGTTAGGGTTCACAGACGTGTTGGCGAATCCTAGTGCCAAAACAGATCAAATTAGGGTTGTATAATTAGAATTGTGTTAGGGTAGAGGCTGGTTTAGAAGTTGCTCAAAGATGATGAGGTTATGATTTGTTCAAAGAGGATGGGTAGTTGATCCTAAGCTCATATCTTTTACACTATAGCAAATTTTTGAGTGAAACTTATTTCATTTAAAGGTAGATATCTGAAGCTTCAAAACTGGTTAGATTGACATCAAAGTTCTTTAAATTATCAACTTGAATAGGAATTAATATTGAAATTTTAGCACCTCTGTTGTGTCCCAAGGACATGTGGCAGACAGCAATTCAAATAATAGCCGAAGATTGCCTTGCAATAGTCAGATGTTTCATTTGAATTCAAGTAGTAGTAGTTGTTAGATTAATTTGAATTCAAGTAGTTGAGTTTAATTTGAATTGTTATCAATAATATCGTCCTACTATCTAGGAGATAAGATTAGGAGATTAGGATGTATTTATATATTAAGAGTTATCTTTTTTCTCATTTGTATGTGTAATTTGAATTGGTTGCAGTTGGCAACTAAGTTCTGTATTTAAATTGAGTAATACATGAATAAGAGGCAAGCAGAAAATCCCTCTTATGTTCAGGAGACTAGTCACCTCAAATCGACTAAACTATCATTTTATTTTTCCAGTTCATAACAACCTCAGAACTTACTTTTTGGCCTTTGACCCTCTCAAACAGTCTATAGCATCAAGACAGGCCAAGAAGTATTATTTCAATAGCAAGACACAAAATATTTTACTCCGATATTCTACTTGATAAAAGTATCAAGTATTCTAAAGGCCAAGCACCACGGCCACAGTCAAATGTGTCCATGAAAGGAATGCAAATTTGTTGGGGAGATAACACCTTGGGAAGACTCCGATTAAATAGTTAATATAACATATAAGGACGCCACTTAACCCAAAAGGCTTAATCCCTATGAGTTTGGGTCTAACTATGTTATATTAACCACTCCCTGTTGCTATTTTTATTCAATGTGGGACTTCACTCAACACCATGATAACTTTGAAACCTAAAGGATAAATGTTAGCCATCCTTGTCAATGACTACCCTCAGCAGAATGAATCACTAAAAATTCTCTCCATGAATTGCAAAACCTTCTATAAAGTATAAACAAAGTCTTAGCCTCTTAGAAGATTGTATCGAGAGCTTGACCACAGGTGGTGCGGACACCACATGATAGCACATCTGTGGAGATTATCTTTATCATTTATGTTATCTTTATTTGGGTTTATCTTAAGTATTGGATTAGTATTTGAGATTGTTAGGATTATCGTATTAGTATTTGAGATTGTTTAGGATTGTTTAGGAGTGTTTATCTTTATCATTATGATTCTTGGAAGCTGTATATAAAGCTCCAGATGGTTCCTTTTGTATTTTTACAGACTATTATTATATTATTGAGATTATTTGCGTTGATTTGTTTGGTGGTGATTCCAAACACCTTAGGTGGGAAGCCTAAGGTTCTTCGGTAGGACTAATCTAGGTGGGAAGCCTAGGTTGTCCTGCATCAATGGGCCTTCTCAATCAAAGTTTTATCGAACAAATTTGTATGATATTTAAATACTAATTTTAAATTGGTTCCCAGGAAAAAATAAGCCCCCCTTAAAAGCAAGGTTTCTTTAAGATCTCTTCAAAAACCCCGCATAGTAGTATAGCATCTTTCAAGAACATTCCAACAATTCTGACTAGTTTTATTACATGCAAGCAATGAGAAGGGCATTTTAAAAACTTCACCATGGTGGAAATTGAATTTATTTGGTTCTTCAGAAAGCTTCAGTTAGGTGTGCTTCCTGAAGCTGTTCTTGGGTCTAAGGCTATGCACACCTACCACTTTAGCTATGAATTCAAGCATAGCCTTTTCCTCCTAGAATCTGGTCATCTCATTAAATATTCTCTCTCCATAATGGGCAATGATGCTCTTGTCTCATAATAGAGTTTTCTGGGCAGTATACATTTCCACTGATAAGATTTTATGCAAAGCGAATTTCATAATTTGGTTAGTACATTGAGACATTTTTGAGAATGGACATATCCATATTAAAATTATTGGGTTGGATGTGAAACTTAGGTAGAAATTATGGTTGATGATTAGAGGTCATATAATAAACTCACTTCTAGAGTAGCTCGGAGCTTTTAGAACATAAGCTTCCCATATTATGTGCGCGTGCACACACACACACGCGCACATGTTTTGTTCAGAACGTTTAAAATATCATGAGATTGTCATGTTAAACGCACATGTGCAGACACACAGACAGATGCACTAAGAGAAAGGAAATGTATTAACTGTTTTGATTGAATGAGAGCTCAGTCCCTTTATAATGCTGTGGAGCATGATAACAAGGAATTAACTATATGATGGGAAGCTAAAGTAACACTTTTGCATGACCAGAATCCTACTCATATATTGAATAATGAAAGGACACGAAAACATAAAGTTGTGTTGAAATCATCAAGTCTAGAACGTACCCAAAGTTTCACACAAGCATCAATGATAACTGGAACTAGGCAGATAAATATGGTTATAGCAGACTGATCAACCTGAAAGCCATAGTGCTCAACTATTATCTCTAACAAAGTCTGCCATCCAGATTCAGAATGATACCTGGAAGTACATAATGCCATATGTTATCGAAAAGTTGAGAAGTAGAGTATCAGTGATACAACATGGGCTAAGTTATAATGAAAAATTGACAACCAGAATTAAGGAATTCTGCAAAATTACAGGGAAAACCACAATAAAATAAAAAGAAGAAGATTACAATGAATGCTCACAAGGAAAAGGTTTTAATCTGACTCAGCTAAAACATTTTGACAAACTTAAAACTTTATGCATTGTACAGCATAAACATATAATTAAAGTCAAATTTTTCAATGGAAATGAATGTCAAGGGAAAGAAGTAGCATTATGAACCCCATATACAACATTGTAGATGGCTACCACATTTAATATCATCCCTATAAGTTTTCATTGTACTAATTAAATTTAATTCAATGGAAAAAAAACATACTAATGATTACAATTTATAAAGAGCAGATATATTACCCTAAAAAAATATCTGTGATAAGTATAATTAAGAGTGCCTTCCCAGTATCTGAAATATTATTTAATAGTTTGTAACCTGTGAATTTCAGCAAAGCTACCTGCAAAAGTAAGGGATGAAATTAAAGAACTTACGATAGTGACAACTTCATGAACTTTAAATGCAGTTTAAGATATCGTCTCTCAGCTAGACATTTTTAAGCAGAAAAGAGAGAGAAAACATATAGGCGTATTGCAATAGCAAAGGGCGATGTCCACTCAACACCCACATTAAGATCGAATCCCATGATGAATGAAGCTAGTTTGAGATAATTACAAATTTTTTATAGGTAAAAAATACTTTTATTGGAAAGAAAAGATGACTGAAAACACAATAAGTGTGCATGGAACTACTTCTAAAGAATTACAATCTAGCATTCAAAACATCTAAGAAATCTAAAAAATATGAGGAACGGATGCTACCCAAGGTAGTCATCCAATCATACAAAGACCTTAACAAAGGCTGTTTAATAACATGCTGAGGGCATTCAAAACCATCAAAAGTTTTACGGTTCCTCTCTTACCAAATTGTCCACAAAACACACAAAGGAACAGCTATTCATATATTTGATCTCCTATATATTCGTGACGGGATTTTATGTTTATAGGAATATGGTGATATAATGTGATGGTCTTAGAAAAAAAGGGCATTGTGGTTAAGTACACAAATATCATTAAAGATATCTATGAGGGAGTAGTAACTAGTTAAAGAGCTATAGGAAGAATGTCAAGTGAGGGGTTAATTTTAAGTTAGAACAATGGGGATCTATTTTAGAATATAATGGGTTAGGTTAAGCAGCAAGTCTAAGATTGTGATGCAGCCATGGAAGATTGATTTGCTATTACTTTGCAGATTCACCTATTCAAGATTTATTTTATTAGGTCCACGTGTGAAATCCAATTGAAGTAGAAGTCACATGGTTTTAATGGTCTAGGTATGAGTCTTTTAGGGTTAAAACAGTTTCTTATTTGGGTTTTTCTTTTATTAGATATGGTCAATTTTATATTCAGGGGCACATCTGTAATTTCTACAATTCCAGTGAATTAAGGGGATTTTGGTACTTTAGTTGAGTTTAGAATCTTCTAGGAGACCCTAAGTATCTTAGGTTTTATTTTCTTTAGGTCAAAGTTAGTTTTTTATTAGTTTTTAAGAGTCAAACTAGCTAGGACAACAAAAAGTCTTAGCCAGTACATTTTAGAAGCCTACCAACTGCTACTCCCAAACCCCGCAAAATTGGGAGCCTTGTTTTTGTTTTATAGCCAGTAGACAGAAGGTTAAATCAATGAATAGTGTTGTCTGCAGTAATTCATGGACAAAGATACATGCAAGGGAGTGCAATAGGCAAATAGAGTAATGGTAACTTACTTTAGTCTGATTGAAGTATAAAAGAATGAACAATGAGATCCCAAATACCATATCTGACCATATGTTGGCAAATGCTCTACGATTCTCTAACCTCCACTCATCTCTCAACTCTAATCTGTTCAAGCAACAAATAGGAAGCCAATAAGAATAGCATTCACTAAAGAAATTAAAGTTTATAAATCTATTTTCATATGAACAGAACATAAGGGAAAGTTTTCTGGAGGCAACAATTGTTTAGAATAACATTTCCAGCAGTAAATTGTCTTATAATAATTAAATACGCAATTTGTAATTGTTTATGAAGTTTTTATGTGAGAGGGGATAAAGTCATTATTCACAAATTCCTCTAATGATATGTTTCTCAAAGACATGTTTCCATTAGCATTGGCATCATGAGCAAGAAGAATTCTGAATTTGAGTTATTCTGAGCTTCCTATTTCCAGATGCTGCTAATTCTGGACATTCTGAAGCCTATGTAGGAAATTAGATATACCATCTAGGTAGGTGATAGAATCTGATGTTTTCTTATGAATCAGTTGTTCCTGTAATCTAACCTTACTCAACTTGATACATGATGTGTGGCTTGAATTGCCACAAATGCTGGTCAAGTCATTGACCGAATTTGAGTGGCAAAAGGACTCCTATACTACTTGATATAGGCCCACAGCTCTAATGCCAGCTTTTGTATAGTATCTATATGTACCCAGCTTATTGAATACCTAGTGCGTGAGAATTCCAAGATGCAGCAGCCAAGGTTTTCTTGCCATCTACTTTTGTGAGAGAAAACCCAGGTTGTATTTGGGTTTTGTCTGATTTTTTTTAGAGATCTCGAGTGCCATTATTGTAATCTACCTATTTTCTTACATGAAATTTATCCTCTTCGTCACCTGTCGATGTAGGTAATTTGCCGAACCAAGTAAATTTCTACCTTCTTTGTGTGTGTGTGCTTGTTGATTCATTTTTGTCTTTACTGTATTTTATTTGAATCTTGGGAGTGCTATTGCACAACACAAGACAACAAAAATAAATGAAAAATAAGATAGTATCACAAATGTGATGTTGCCAAAGGAACACAAAAGTGTGCTAAACTTACGCTTTATGCCGTAACTCCCACCAAACTTCCTCATCAGAAAGAGATGGAGATTTTCCGATCTCTACCTCAAGCCGGTATCTAGCTTTGTCCATCTTTAATTCTTTTACCATTTCAAGCTTTTGATTTCTTCTCACATCAAAAATTTGTGCTGCAAGTGGGACAGTCTTCACATATCTGTTCAAAACATAGGAGTTACTTGATTCATTATTAAGAAATTAAGTTCAAGTCAAATGGTAGAAAAAGAAAATACACGATTCAATGTGATATACTTACAAATCTTTGACTTAAACTAAAAATTTAAACATCCATTACCCTATACAAAATCTAGAATCAGCTGTCACTATAGTTAGTACAAAGGGAAAAAAATAGACAACCTTCCACCACAACCGGTAAATCTTTCACGACTGCATCAATATCCTTTTGTATGTGAGAGTGTTTGTATTCAAGAAAAGAAGAATTAACCAAAACAAAATCAATGTTGAAACGCAGAGATTAGGAAAAAGAATATTACTTATCATATTTTGTTTCAAAAAATTTACCTGTCCAAAAAAGGCATGAGAACATAATCATGTACCAAAAAATCTAGGGCCCAGGGTATAATTATCAACACCGCCAGGAATTTAGCCTGTAGCAAGGAAAAATATGGTTTAGGACATCAAGTTATGATTAACAAAAGATTTCAGCAGATTATCCAAATTGTTATGAATGAATTATATATCCTTTATAATAAGTAGATAACTAAACTAAATTGTTTTTCATATTGAATTCTTTTTTTAAAATTATTTCTCGTATTTTGCATATTGTAATAAATAAAAAATCTAATGCCATATAATTGTCAATAATCAGTTATTCAAATTATTGAACTCTCTCTTTCTCTCTCTCTCTCATATGCACTCTGCACACCATGCCATACATACGCAACAACAAGTTGCTTAATTAAAGCTTTGGAACAGAGATTCTTCCACAATCAGCCAACAACAACAATAATCTTGAATGATCAGTGTTTCATATTTTTGAATTCTTAAATTATTGGATATTCCAACACCTGAAATCAACAAAGAGTACTGGGTTCTTATAAATGTTTGCCCCTTTTGAAGTTGATTGCGTGCACATGCCAAGAATTTTACATCCATTACTGGAACATCCAAAGCATCAGCTACCCAACAGGCATTTGAAATCCTAAACTGCGGATCTTGAGTACACTGAAACCTTAATTGAGCAAGTCAAGATTTTATCTCTAAAAAGAAAATTCAAGTTCCCCTTAATTAAATGGCCCGTCCATGAGAACATAGGTCAACTACAGAAAGAATGTACGGAGTACTATAATCAAGATAGAAACAGAAAAAGAAAGATCATGATAGCTATTCAGTACTTCATACCGCTTTGTTTCTATTCTCCAAGGGGAACTTACCAAGGTTATGAAAATCACTCAATTTTAAGTTTGGAGGGAGGTAAGGTGAGAGAAGTTTATGGTATGATTACTGAAATTATCTGTCCCCTTGGACATGACATGTCCCAAGAATGAAAAAGGTTGTTATTTCCATTAAATTCATTACTGCTTTCATTTTTTAGATCAAAGGGATCAGTCTCACATTGGGCCCATGACTTGCCCTACTGCCTCAGAGGCTCAGACAAAAGGAGACTGGTGGAAAATGAAAATGAGTAGCAACCACATATTGTTTGGTAGGAAGCCTTTCGAATTTTAAATTTAAGTTGCTGCAAACAACAAAAACCTACAGGGAGACCCTCTTGAATTTTTTTTTTTAGCAAGTATCCTCTCAGAAACCAAGACCAATGTCTTGACATCAAATTTCAAAGTCACAAAGGAGGGTGTTGAGATTGAAGAAGCTTTGATACCATTTTTTGTGAGTGTACTTAATTATGGTAAGTTTATGTGATATAGGAATAGAAAAATGTAACAAAGTCACACAGAAAATGCAAAGATTACGGGGCATAGTATTAGGCCTACATCCTCAAGTGACACAGAGAAGAAAGTTCCACTAAAAAAATAAGGAGACTCAATGGTGACACACGGGGTTCTCATACAACCCAAATCCCAAATTCACCTAAAAGATCCCTATCCCACAAAATCTCACAACAAGAATTGACTTTATGTTGCTGCTTGAACTCTATATTGTGGAACTAATAGGTGATTATATATGAGCACAGAGTCGGCTAACCGCTTAAACCAAGCAAGAAAAGGAGTCAGGCTTGTAAACCAACATTCAAGACACGTTTTAACAGATGGCAAGAAGTTGTGCTACAAATAAAATTCATACAAAAATCTATATTAAGATATAATTCTAGATTTGTATCATGCTCCATTTGGATTGCAACATATAGTCTTCTCCAGTAAAAGCGACTTTAATGAGAAAAAGAATTTAGCAAATTAGTGCCAAGATTAAGTGGTAAACTGCATTCCTCCTACCAGGTGACAAATGAAATTTCAATTATTAGTTTTTCTGGAGATCCTATCACTTTATATTGGTACAAATTATAGAACTAGGATTGATTACCTTTTCTTAAATCCACTATTTTGCATCATGGTCATTTGATGTATAATAGGCTTTCTTAAAATGTATTATTAGAGTCCAGCCTTTTGACTAAAATCATAATGAGAGAAAAAGAAAAAAAAAATTATCATCAAATTGTTAAAAGGCCACTCAAGTGCTTTTATCCTCAGAAATAGTTACCACTACACCAGGACCACATTGCCTTAGTGGGATGTTGTCAATTTGCATCTCAACTACATTTGATATGTGATAATTATCAGCAAGGATGGATTTACTTGAATAGCACTAGAAACCCATAAACAACCCATGCAATGCAAGTTCACAGGGATTAGCACTGCAGACAAACATATTATATAGATTAAACAATCATAAGTAACTACCTAAACAAGTTGCATAGATGAACTTACCGAATTCAGTGATGCAAACCGGAAAACTCGGTCTTCATACAACATATCATCATCTTCCTCCCCAAGAACCAAATCCCTGACAGACTCAATAAAACCCTTCTCATCAATCATCTCACTAGGATCAGCCCGCACATCTTCCCTTGAATTCCCAACTCCACTATCCCAATCTTGACTCCATGAAGAATCACTAACATGGTTATTCCCATCCACAAGCCAATCCTCCCACCTCCGGCTCTCCTCATTCATCATATCCTCTTGTGCTTCCCTCAACTCTACAATCGCCTCGGCCCTCCTCTTCCACTCCTCAAACTTGTCTCCTTGTGACAACTCTTCATCACTAGAGACCTCCAATTGGCCCTCAACCATGTCATCATCCTTCAAACCAAACCAATTGCCATCTTCATCGAAAAAGAACTTCTGCCACCAACTCCTTTTCCTCGTATGACGGCTATTATTCTTAGCATTCGGAACAAACCCACTAACCCACCTCCGTTTCCCACCCAATTGAGCAGAAAAACTCGACGAATTGCGGCGCAATACTTCTTGGTTAGTAAAGATTAAGTTTTGGCATAACACAATTGAGTTGCTCATTAAGAACATGAATAAAACCCCACATTTTCCAGTTTTCCACAAAGCAATAAAGCAATCCAAGTTGTGTTCAAAGCAGTCAAAAGACCAGCATAACCCTCATTCCTAGCCACACACACAATCAAAAACAACATGTTTCGTTGGTTTCTTGGAGCACTGATACTATGTTGTCATTCATAGTTCAACAAAAGCAACTGAACAACAACAACAACAACAAAAAGATTGTCTTTTTATGTAATTCACAAGAAAAAGAACAAAACTTTAAATCACATACCAACTCAGCTGAGCAAATGCATGAATACCCAGAAACCCAAAAAAGCAGAAAATGTTGTCTCTTTGAGTTTTCCTTTGGTTGTGAAAGTGAGGATTGAGGAAATGAGAAAAAAAAAAAAAGGGTCAGTCTCAAATGGTGTGTTTTTGGTGTCTTTGGAGTTTGGAGTGTGGAACCCCAAAGAACTGTTGTAAAACGTGGCCTGTGCTGCAGACTTTGATTAAGAAGAGGGAAGTGGATAACGGGTTTGGGCTAATTGTAATTTAATGGTAGATTTTAAGCTAGCAGGTTGCCCACGCTATTTTCTTGTTAAATTACCTGGTTGCCCTTCAAAGTTTGAGGACTTCTTTTCTCTTTTCTCTTTTCGCTTTTTCGTTTCCTTTTTTTTTTTTTCAACCAATAACTAATATCTCGTAAAAAAAACATTGTAGCTCAACAGGTATTTTTTTTATAAAATATTTTCAATAGAAAAATTTATGATTCAAATTCTTTTATTGTGACTATAAAAGGTTTATGATATTTTCAAGCTTGAGACTTTTTTTTTTCTTTTTTCAAATGAGCCAAAGCAGTAAATATCTTATTAGCATGCTGCAAACCATCCCCAAATTAGGGCCCCTACACCTATGGGACTACAATTTGTAGTGGGCTACTAAATGGAGCAAGCTTATTAGATATCACCTCGAGTTAAAAACCCCATTAATTTAAAGATTTATTTTATTAGTAAGTTATACATGCATCTAATAATTCAGTAATAAAGTCTCAATTTCAATTTCTACTTATCTATTCTCCAAGAGGAAAAAAAAAAAAAAAAAAAAAACCTTTTAACTTTTAGGTTGAGGATTGTTGGGTTTTAACTTTTAAGTAGCGTTTTTGTAAGTATATGAAGTTTTTTGATAAGCTAAGTATATGAAGTTTTTTTATAAGCTGTAAGTATATGAAGTTGATAACACCATAACTATTTACAATACAGTAATATAGTATATGACTTTTGGTGAAATGGGTGTGATCCTTGATGAATAGGTACTATGTGAAAAGGGTTACAACCATTGCCAAAGGCTGCTAATGGTAGAAATGACACAACTTTTCATAAGAGTTTATGCTCATCTATAAATAAAAGGGAACGTGGGATTATTATATTCTCAAACAATCTCTCCATATGTAATTATCACTCTCATGGGATTGTCATACCAGCATGTCAAAGTTTTGTACTTTCTTCCAAAAAAAATTCAAGTTGACTTTGAGTGTTTGAACTTTGAACATGAATAAGACTGCATGACTGACTGTGTGATAGGGAGTTGAGTGAGTGTTGCTCTAAGTTGGCTAAGCTCACAAGGGATTAGGAGATGATCAATTTGATGTAGTCTAGGTACACTATTCTATTTAGGGACTAAAGGTGGTGGTGTCACTTGTTGATCATATGAACCATTTCCTATTGCATGTGTAAATTGACTGAATGGCGTAAATGATTGATGCATTTGAGATAGCATCCTCACTATGGACAAGTAAAGAAGATGTTGACTTTGCGTTATATGGTAGAGCCCAAGCCTAATATTCCCCCATATTTAAGCATACTAGACTAACAAGTTGTATCAAAAAAAGAAAAAAAGAAAAAAGACTGGACTAACAAGTGTGCTCTCTAGACTCTAGTTAGTCTAGACTCTAGAGTTCCCATCAATTATACGGTAGAGCCCTGGCCAGTTTGCGTCTTTCTTTTTTTCTTTTCATTTTTTTTCCTTTTGATTTTTGTCCCTCTGACTCTGTTATACTATCTGTCTCATTCTTCTTCTTCTTCTTCTTCTTCTTCTTCCTTTTGTCTCTCTGGCTATTTGTGTTCAGTTTTTTTTTTCTTTATTTTTTTTATCTTCTTTGTTTTTTTTTTTTTGTCTTTTCTTATACTTCTCTTTTTTTTTTCGTCTTCCTTTGGCTTGTTCTCTTTATAAAAAAATAAAATAAAAATAAAATTTTGTATCCATAAACAATTTTTTTAATAAAAAAATGTGTTGCTTTTTGCTTTATTTAATAGAGATATAATTGTAAATTTAAACCAACTTCATTTCCCACCAAATAAATGAGTTTTCCATCTCTCCACTTTTCTATCCTCTCAACCAAATACAAATAAGAGAAAATTAAATCTCTTCTATCCTCTCACTTTTTTTATTCATTTGTCATTTTCTATTCTCTTACTTTTCCACCCCTCTAATCAAACAGACCCTTAATTCTCAAGTTTATATTCAATTAAGATCTTTCGGTCAACTTCCATTATTTTTTTTTTATAAAAAAATCTGAAAAATATTTTTCAACCATTAATTGAATTTTTTAATTAAAAAAATTGGAAAAAAAAATAAAAATTTGGATAATTAACCCCAACATTTAACAAAAGATGGAGAAACCTTAATTAAATAATAAACTTGAAACTTAAAAGACTGAAACGAATAAAAGCAAAATTAGAGGACTTCAATAAATTCTAGTGATACATTGAAGGCAAATTTGCATTTTAACCAAATATTTATTAATTTAGATTGATGTTGCATAAGTACATGGTGAATTAGTTGATCATTTGCATCCATGTTAGTAAACACATCTTTACAGGTGCAGACAAAGGTAGTTAGTCAGTCAGGAGACTCAGGACAGTCAGTAGGCCATCTAATCAAAATTAGGACACAAATCTTCATTGAAAGGGACACTAATCTTACGTTTACAAAGATTTTGAAGACTGAAGACACTAGGGGAAAGACTAAAGGAAATCTTAACAAGTAGAAACTATTTTGTCCAGGTATATGGATTGGAAGTTCACATAATCTCCCCAATTTCCCATTCTGAGGGAAGGTAGAGGTGTTGTCTTGCCCAGACACAAAGAATTGAGACTTTACATATGGTGAAAGGAACCATTACTCCTTCAAATCCAAAAACTTAAATGATGAATGAAACAAGATCTAAGGATGTTAGTATGGATATCCTAATAATAAACAACAATGCATTAAAAAAAAAAATCATCCAAAGAGAATCTGGTGAGAGAATTCAGTGCACACTTTAGGCTATAAGTCCCCCTTAATCATGCTTCAGTCTATATGGTTGAAACACTCGATTACAAAAAAATAATTTTTTTTAAAAGCAAAAATCTTGATTTTCCACCAGCTTTTGTGCAGATGCTGCTAAGCAATTCTTGAAACCTGCTGTCTAGAATTCACCTGAGAAGAATTAAAAATAAATAAAAAATCAGGAATAAAGCTAAAAAAGGGCTCCAATTCCGTCTCATCGGACTGAAGCAGTAGAGCTATGCCAATTCTTTTTTCTTTTTTTTTGATAGGTAATAAGAAAAATATTAATCAAGATGAAAAAAATGAAGAAAGCAAATTCTGGAAGAGCTATGCCAATTCTATTAGATAGTGACCAAAAACCGCATCAGAGAACATTGTTAAAGCTTACATTTTCTTGCATTGGGTTGCAACTTACAAGAACTGCAAACCGCAAAAGTTTGAAGACTTAAAAAGGCAAAGATGTGAAGCATTGCGCGGTGACATAGATGTACTGCATTGTTTGAATCTTTTTATTTTTTGAGAGGAAAGATCATTTGAATCTAGAATTGATTTACCCTGGTGTTCAACTCTTAGGAAGTATAATCTCAATTTTGGAATTGTTCATCATTTCATTTTATCAAACAAGTAGTCAAATTAGTTAATATATCAACCGTGATTTGATAAGAAAAAGTCAACGGTCATAATTAATAAGAAAATTCCATATTTTAACTGGAGATGTATGGGTTTATTTTGTTAAAGCAATGACAAGTATCATAGGAAGAACTCGCTCATCTTCTTAAGGAATCATGGCTATGACAAAAATATTTGATTAAATAATTCTTGCTACGAACAAAACTATGAGCTAAGGGCACATAAACACAGAAAAAGCTACAGAAAGATCACAACAAATACCTAATTACTGCCAAAGCAACAAACAAGCACTACCCATTTTCCAGCTCAAGCATTTACTAAGTCCTAACTACAAATATCTAGTTAGTGCCAAGGCTTCTGATATGCATGCTCCAAGCATTTCTAAACATAAAATTGGTAAAACCAAATTAGAGTACTCAATAATTTAAAACTTCCGAAGGCTTAGATTTAAGAATAGTCCTAATACCTCAAAGGAATATATAATAAAAATACAATTTTTTCTACATTTTGGTCACAAACTAACATGACTTCTGATTCATCATACAAGGTATATTGCACATCATCACTTCCCCTGAATTTGGAGACAAAGTACACAACCACTTGATACCACACTTGCCATCACTCTAAACAGCCACAACAGTCTGGGACAAAATTTTTGTGAAATTTGTAGTAGATACAGCATTACTCCAACTTGGAACTTCATCTAGACTTTTCCATCAATTAATCATCTTCAAGAAGTTCAAATTTCATTCATGGACAGAAGAAGCAATTTTTAACCTCAAGTCACATCTATGAAGAAAATAAAAAGGAGCCCACCAATGTGGACGCTAACAATTATAGCAAAACATAGTTTCAACTGTGGTAGATAGTAGCAAGCAAATCTCTTCTCCTTAATTATCCACATATAACAAGAGTCCAAGAATTTCAAGTTCCAAAACTCCTCTAGTAGAATGAAAGGACACAGGAACATGAGCATCTACTGGTTGAGGAAGGCATCATCCTAAGCTCTAGGAAACAAGCTCTTAAGAAACAAATATATGTTCTTTTCCATTTCCAACAAAAAATAGAAAATCAACCTTTTTCTTTTACCTTTTCTTCTATTTCTTATTAAGTAAAAGTGCTGACACCTATCATCTGTGTTCATACTATGACACTCATCATCTGTAATATTTAATGAATGATTTTCATAATATTAAGTAGAATATTTCATGCTTCAAAAGTGCTATGGTCATTTCTGGAAGCATGTCACCCTTCACTTCACTGGAACATAATGTGAATCTACCTAAGCACAGATTATATCCCCTAGGTCAAAAATTGCTCTTACAATTTGAATATAACACCTGTTCTACTATATTTTTGTTTTATGCTTAACAACTTGTTTGTTGCATATTTCAACTCCCATTTAGTAGAACATAATTTTCATTGTTTCTTCCATGAAGACCTGACGCAAAACTACTAAATGCTTAAGTGAATAAGGTCATATTGAAAGTAGATCAAAATCCATGCATCTCCAAGCATCTACATTGGTTCTTGTACAAGTGTAATCATATATTTTCTGGAATACACACCTCTCCTAAGCATAAAAAACATTTGACAGCCTTCAGCAACAAAAATGAAAAAGCGTCTGTGTGTGTACATTGGAGAGAGAGAGAGGTGGGTGGGGGGGGGGGTTGGTTAGTAAGGAAAGGACTTATGCCATCATTTACAAATATGTTGGCCAAGATGACTATTGAAATCTAGCTTATATCTATCAGAAAGAAGATGGTTAAAGATGTAGCACCACATCTGGAAGACCCAAGTGAAGATTATGGGCACTATGCTGATTTAGAGGTTAAAGTACAACAAGAATTCCCTTTGGTTGAGGAAAATGCGCTCGAGGTAGTGGTATAGGTTTCTTTGTTTATTATAACTAAAAGGTATTGGTTTAAGTCTTAGCAGTAGTCAATTTGCATCCTCTAATTGTTAAATTTTCAAGCTGGCGTTTTAGTAGGTTTTCACAAGGATCTTTTCATAATTTGAAGGATTTTTAGTCCATACACCAGCTTCTAAAGTATCAATACGAATTGTGCCTGCTCAGAATACAACTAAGCTAGCACTGACTGAGGCTCAAGTAGTAAACCTGAACAACTGACAACTTTGGCATTCTAGGCTCACCAAAAAAAACTCAGGCTAAGAGGTGTACAACCTTCTCAGTGATTATAAGAATATTTCAAGATTAACCCAGACGTTATACAGGTATGCATTGCTTTAAGGGAGAATCATTGAAACATAAATCTTAAAATAAAGATCTTTGCAGAACAAACTTGTTGAGCAATAAAATCATATTAATCATGTTCAAAAGCAGATTGTCAACTCTAAGAAAGCTCAACGATTAAAATACCAATGCATTGTTTAGTTGGTATAACCAACATCAAATGGAAAAGACAACCTTAAACTAGGAAAAATAAGTACCAACAGTTGCTAGACTCAGAGGAATTTATGACAGTAATGACATATTCCCAGGGGTTCAAGGGATAGCCTAGTGGTAATGGCATCCTTTGTGGTACCTTATATCTGTGGTTTGAACCCCGCCCTCTCCCTCTCCCTCTCCCTCTCCCTCTCCCACTATCAACCAATATATATGTGTGTATATATATATAAAAGTAATGCCATATTTCCAACCTAAACTGTTAGAGAGATCAGTAAGCGATTGAATTCACCATTTCATATTAGCTTAATCTTTTGTGACCAATGTTTCAAATACCAATTTGAATTGGTCACTAGAATAAAATATTTTAGCATTGGTGTCGTTTTGAGATTACTATATATAGTCCTCATCAAATAAATATAAGAACTACAAAATTCATGACATCTCATCATACCCAATATAAAAGGTTTATAACATCAAAAACTCATGACCAATAACCAAATCAGTTCATACACCCATCTCAAAATTGCTCACAAAAGAATAAAAAGTCAAATTTTGACAGCAGTATCCCTAACCACATGCTTATTTCTCAATGTCAGTCTGATAGAAAATGACATTACAGGAAATCCCTAAAGCCTCAAAACTTTTGGCCACCTCTAGCTACTCATTAAACAGAAAAACTCCAATGTATAAACAATTCATATACACCCATCTCAAAATCATGCTCAAAAGACAATCCCTAATCACATGTTAATCACTCAATGAAAGTCATAATGCTATATAATTACTTCGCAATAATAATGAAAAAAAAAAAATTCAAGAAATGGGAATAAGCCCACCTTCTAATTACCTCTCCCAAACCCCACTTTTGCACGAGTTTTGTACACTGGCTACGACCTTTTTTTTCGTATTTTTTTTATTATAATGAAAATAAGCAACTAATTAAACAATGCATAACTAATAAAGACAAAAACAGAAACAATAAAACAGATAAATACATTGATCAAACCTTAGGTGGAAGAGGGTGTTTCAGTGGCGGTTTTGGAAGGCAGCGAAGGCGGTTGATAAATTCGAGCTTTCTTGAGGATTTCAGCAACAACCCAACGCTTATTCTTGCTCAGTGGCCTTGATGGGTCCAATCGAACCTGAAAATTTTGCTCTTAATCTTATCAATCAATCAATAATAATTACTACTAATCAATCAAAAAGTGTTTTTGAGTTTTGGTTAAGGAAAAGCTTACGCGGTCGCCGATGTTGCACTGGTCGTGCTCGTCGTGGGCCATGAACTTTGAGGTTCGCTTGACGTATCGATTGTAGAGCTTGTGGTGGAAAAGTCTGTCCACTGCCACCACTACTGACTTCTGCATCTTGTTCGATACCACCATTCCCACCACTTGCTTCATCTTTCTCTAATTCTCTAGCTTTTGTTTGTTTGGTTGCCGAGAAAAGAATATGTGAAATGAAATGAACTAATAAGTTCTTTTTGTGAGTTTTGATTGTCACAACTTAAAAATGAGGGTTTTGGGTTTTGACTGAGAACGAAGACGGAGTTTTTTTTTTTTTTTTTTTGGCTCAATATTACTATAAGGTGTCTTCGGTAAATTTCTCACTTTTTCAATGGGTAAAATTTCTATTTTTTTAAAAAGGAAATAGTAAAATTTTTAGTAGTTATATAAGGGATTTGTAATTTTTTTTTTATTTTTTTTAACGAGTTATGGAGATTTGCCAATATAAATGTTTTGGTAATTGATAAATTTTTCATTTTTATTATAAATTTATCAATTCTATTTTTACTGACTATGGTTAAACTTTTATAAAGAGAATTTAAAAAAAAAAATTAGAATATTTTGTTATTAATATAAACAAGAGGGGGGTAAACCTCAAGAGGGGGAAGCTTTTAATTTTTAATTTTTTTTTTCTCTGGTGGAGTATCATTTTTCAAATTTCAAGAGAGGAGAGTATTATTATTCCATATTATTATTAAGGAAAAAAAAATAATTTCCACCTTATAACTTTGATCAATTTTCATTTTAGTCCAAGTTTAAAAATTATCATTTTAGTTTATTAACTTTGATCAATTGTCATTTTTTGGTTTCTAAGTTTAAAAAATATAAGATTTTTTGTTTAAATAAATTAATAATATAATATAAAAAATTATTATTTTTAAGTTAAATAATGTGAAATGGCGTCATTTTAAGGGAATTATCAAAAACTTTTTAGCGACAGTAAATGAAAAAGCTAAAAATGATTGTATTATCAAAGTTAATGGACTAAAAAAAAACAAATTTTAAACTTTGTAGATTAAACTTTGTGTATTTTTGCCTATTATTAGTAATTATTTAATTGGATAACATTTTGAAATATAACATTTTTTTTTCTAAGGTAATCAGGCTTTGAAAACATGATTTTAAGTGCTGCATTCCCAAATAACTTCAAAATAAAACTAATTTAAATCATTAATATTAAAACGAGATTATTTAGCATATTTTACCTAGTTTTTGTACAATCCAACACGAGCAGATCCAACTCAACATGGTCTTATACCATGATAATAAATAATTGATACAACATAAGTCATATATTAGGTTGGGCATTGATTCCAACATACTCCTTATTATACATCCTTTGTGCACAATTAGCAATCATACTTTGCCATCCAAACCAAGATAATAATTTGAGCATACCTTCTTGGTAACTCAATGACAAAATTATCTTACGTCCCCAAACAAAACCTGTAAGCACCTGATTTGGACCTTCAACCTACTAACAACTGATGATGACTTAATAAGCCCAGCATAATATATTTGTTAGAGAGTAGGTTTTACAAGAAAGAGCGTTTCAGTAAATCGAATATGGGCCTTAATTGAGAGGGAACAAACTAGTTAGAAAACACAATTTGAGAATGACACTTCTCGGTCAAGTCCGAGTATGAGTTGTTTTTATATTTACTCAAGTTTTGTCTCAGGACAAGGTATTCTTTCTTTTTTCTTTCCAAGATTTCATGCCCCTTTTTTATGGAGGCTTTTTCCTTAAATAGTTCTTCCATCCTTCATCCCAACCTTCCACTTGTTGATCCTATAAGTGATCTCATAGATGCTTGTCCCATCAAAAACCTCCTAGAAGTTTTGTGAGTAGTTGTAAACTAAAATATCATTGTTCTGGTGTCATTTTCATATAAATGCGACTAGTTGATTAGGTGCACAACATTTAATGTTGTGGAAGCAGCTTTCTTCTCAGATATTTCTTCATTTACTGTTGGTTTCTTTTCCTAAAACTTATCCTCAAAAGAATGATGACCTCTTACATAGCAGTCTCTAGTTGGCTGGGTTCCAATCTTCCACAATACTTTTCCAAGGAAGCTCGGCTCCTTGAGAGATACCACCAGCTCGTTATTATTTTTCCTTCTTCTTGGCTCATTTACCTCAATACTTATTAAACTTTTGACCATCCTCGGCCTCGTATGTGTCCTCAGGCATGGCCCACGGCCTAACACTCCTGCTTGGCTCATATACCCTCACAAAACCAATCGCATTCTATTTATAAAAATACCAACATTCATTACTTTGGACTATTCATACCAATTAGTCAATTTGTAAGAATCTCCCCTTATTCCATCTTGATCTAATAGTGTGTTTGAATTGAGGGAAGTAGATGGAGGTAGTTGAATTCACTTTGTTTGGATGCTTTTTTTAAAAGGAGGGGGAAAAATGTTGGGGAGATTTGGAAGAGGTAAGATAATCCTCCAAACCCCTCATTTTTATTTTTTTCAAAATAGGAGAATCCAGAAATAAGCGAGTTTCAATTATATGTATATTTTTAAAAAAATGTCATTTTTACTCTTATGATGTCAATTTATATTTATTTCATTAGATCAAACAAATGAGGGGTATACTTGTCAATTTATGTGAAGTCTTGTCATTTCCTCTTCACACTTTTAATATGACTAAATTACACTTTTCACCCATAAAGTGAGGGGTCCTTTTCATTTTGGTCCATTAAGTTTGGAATTTTTCATTTTAGTCCTCCATGGTTTTTTTTTTTCCTTCAAAATAATCCTTTTGTCCATATTTGTAATTGATCTGGCCATTAAGTGCCAACCAAATGACAACATCATTTCTTAACTCTCTCTCTCTCTCTCTCAAGTCTTAACAGTCACTGAACACTATTTTAATTGCATTTCCGTTAATTCCCAAAACTTATAAATATCTATATATAGTTCATAATTGTGCGAGCCAAATAATCCATATAAAATTCATAATATGTACAGAATATCATGCATTGCCAGCAGTAGTTTGGATTCATTACAACAACAACAACAAACCAGGCCTTAGTCCCAAAACATTTGAGTCAGCAAATCTATTCTTTTCATCATTCTATCCTATCCAAAGTTACTCTATCTTCACCTCCTTAATTGATATGTCATTTTTTACTACTATGCTATCCTAAATGAATAAAAAATGCATTTGTTACACTTAATAATTTTCTCAAATACTTTAGACAACCATTACTTGTTTGCAGAAGTTCTGGCTTATTGACACTGCTAGAATTAGAAGAAGGGCAGCTGTAGGTTAAACAGGTAGTACGGCGGAAGCTTTATCAGTGAATCGAGCATTTTGAGCCATATATCTTTCTAATGTTGTTGCTCTTGTCATTGAGGCCATGGCTTGTATCACGGAACAAGTACTTCATCCATGTCTTTTTTTCTGGGGACATTATACAATCTTTTTTCTGCCTTAACAAAACTGTATTGCACCTCAGTGCAAAATTTGGTGAAACCAAAATTGTATTTTACACAAATTTCTATGTAAAAATTTGATTGTGGATGGATATGCTTGGCCTTCATTCTTCAGCCCAAATGCTTGATAAATTACAGTTGCTGATTGTTTCTACTAGTTGAGAAGCTCTTATATTCCAGCTCAATTCGGCTGAATGCATAACATTTCTTCAAGCCTTGTACCCTTGTGAGTCTCCTCACCTCTTCCACCCCAAGCCAATTACCAGCTTCAGCATAAACCATACTCAGCATGGTATAATTGGCAGTGTTATCAGGTTCTGATTCGATAAGCCAAAGTGCTAACTTTTCAGCAATTTCCAATCTTCCATGAACCTTACAAGCAGATACCAAAGAGCTCCAAATTTTTGTACTAGGTTTCATGGGCATTGCTCTTACAACCTCACAAGCATCGTCAAGCTTCCCCGACCTTCCAAGAAGGTCGATAAAGCATGCATAATGTTCTACAGTTAAGGGAATTTTATCATCTTTCATTACACAATCAAAGATCTTTCGTCCCTCTTCAACAAGGCCAGTATGGTTGCAAGTGGATAATAGAGCGAGGAAAGTCATTGAATCTGGCTTCATCCCTTTGTCTTGCATCTCATGGAAGAGTTGCAAAGCTTCTTCACCACAACCATGAAGACCATAACCACTGATTAATGTGCTCCATGAAGTGCAATCTCTGGTTGGCATTTCTTTAAAAATTTGATGGGAAGCCATGAGACAGCCACACTTTGCATACATATTTATAAGAGCATTCCCAATGAAAATGTCAAAGTTCAAGCCAGATTTCAGGATATAGCCATGGACTCCACATCCATGTTTTAGTGAAGATAAACTGGTGCAGACAGAAAGTATGGCCAATAGAGTTACAGAGTTAGGCTCAATTCCCTGCATCTGCATTTGGCTAAAAAGATTCATTGCTTTGCCGCTATTCCTACTTTGAGCATAGCTCCCAATAATCAAACTCCACATCACAACATCTTTAATAATTGACTTCTCAAAAATGATTTCAGCAGAATGCAAAGTTTCCTGGCATTTGCAATACATATGCATGAGAGCTGCTGAAAAATGGTGATCTGCATCAAATCCATGACGAAAAGCATAGCCATGAATCTCTTTGCCATGCTCAATATAGGCCAACTCTGCAAAAGCTGGTAACACCGTAAGTAACGTTACTCGATTGGGTTTAACCCCAGAAACCTGCATTGCTTGAAAGCAATTGATTGCCATATCATAGTTTTGATTAGCCGTGCAGCCAGAAATCATAGCAGTCCATGAAACTTCATTTTTATTTTCCATTCCTTCAAAGACACGTAAAGCTACCAATGAGTCATGACATCTCAAGTACAAATCAACCAAAGCTGTCGACAAAAACACCGACTCCTTGATCATTCCATCAACAATAACAAGCCCATGAATTTGTCTCCCTAGTCTAAACTCTCCTTTCCTTGCACAAGCTGACACTATGGCCGCAGTCAACTCAGGCTTTGGTGCAAAACCACACAAATACATCTCCTTAAACATTTCTAAAGCGGTTACGCAATACCCATTTTGTAAATAGCAATTTATCATGGAATTCCATGAGATGGTGTCTCTATGAGGCATTGTATCAAACACTTGACGTGCAGCTTCGGTAATGGAAAATTTAGCATACATAGAAACGAGAGAATTGGATATAATTGCCTCTGAATCAGAGCCCGTCTTGAGGGCCATGCAGTGAAGCTGGAGTCCAAAATGGTAGGACTGAGCATGAGAGCATGCCTTGATGATTGAAGGAATAAAAATGGAGGTGGTTGCATGGAGACCCAATGGATGAAGCTCTTCTTTGTATAGTTCAAGTGTTTCGTTATAAAGTCCTTCGGAAACGTAGTCTCTAATTTTACAGTG
Organism: Castanea sativa; assembly: GCF_040712315.1. Lineage (NCBI taxonomy): Eukaryota > Viridiplantae > Streptophyta > Magnoliopsida > Fagales > Fagaceae > Castanea > Castanea sativa. The sequence continues at coordinate 7,152,400 of NC_134019.1, read as the reverse complement.
AATGGCTGGAATTGATAGTGTGGGGTCTACAGTTGAAGAGAATCGTCTAATCAAAGGATGCATTATAGATGATCCAAATCTTGGCCATGTTGAAATCATGGGTATTGAAAGTAGGCAGGTCCCAAAGAGCACAACTGAAAAACTTTGCAACCTGTCTGTTCATTTTAAAATAGAGGGGAAATTTCATTAAAAAAAAAAAAAAAAAAAAACAAACCCAAGAGTATATACCTATTTCATAGCAAATTTTAAAATTTGTAAATTAAAGTCCTAAACTTATGATTTAGTGTAAATTTATACTTAGTGTGCGTTTGAAATGAGCTGAAAAAATTCAACTCATCTTCACATTTAACTTATTTTTGGTAGTATTTATAGGTCCCATTATACTATTCATCTAACTTTTATCTTTATTTACAGTACTTTTAACAAAAAGATTTTAGTTACAATTAAATAAACTGTTTTTGTATTTAGTTAGTGTGCCACTTAAGCAAAAATCATGTGCAAGTCATGGGTTATTAATTTTTGTCTAACTTAACGATGTAAAGTGTAACAAATGTCATAGTTTAAGGTGCAAAACATGCATTTGAATAGTTTAAAGTATAAAGTGTAATCTGACGTATAATTTAGAGTAGTTAAGTGTAATTTCTCCAAACTTATAAAACGGTTTCAATTTAAAGCTTTTATTCATCTCTGTTATTTATACTTATTTTGGATAGGAACAAAGTAGAGAAGATGAAAAAAGTATTGAAAAACATTATATTTCACCTAATTAGAAAATTTTAATTTTTTGGTAATCAATTTCTCACTCAAAACAAATCTTTGTCTGTCTGCCTTTTCACTTCATTGGTAGTCAAATTGATTTATGAGAAACTTTAAGTTAATGTAGAGTTTGGGATGAAGATAAACAAAAGCCTTATATTGAAATGATTTGATAAGTTTGGGATTTTAATTCGCAAAATTTAAAGCATGAGACTTCATTTGAAACATGGTAGAAAACTTTGGATTTTTTTTTTCAATTATGCAATTTCACCTAAAATAAAAATCTTAATGTGTAATGTAGTTCATGAGCTTTAGGCAGTCTTGTGTGGTCATCCATTTTGGCCTCAAATGAATATAGCATGCATTCACCTTTTTCGTTTAAAATTATTTGGTGCTTTTATTTTATTTTAAAGTGCAAATAAGATGATTTTACACTTCGAAAATCTAACAAGAAGAGCTAAAAGCCTTATAACTCAATTAACACCTCTTGGAATTTTAACGGGGTTCAAATATATCCTCACTTAATTATCGAATTATCAAAATTAAAAGTTACACTAGAAGGGGTTGATATTACTAGATTATAAAAATTAAAAGTTACACTAGTAGTTTCACATAAAATATTAAAAATATATATACCACAAAACTAGTAGTTTCACAAGTACTAAATAGTTCAACTAATAAAATCTCTTAAGAGTTTTGATTTCAAATCAACGACACACCCAAACGAATTGATATCTTGACTTAATGATAAAAAGAAATAATTATAAAGCAGAGTCATAGACTCAAATCCTATCAAATCTACTGGAGGGGGGGGGGGGGACTAGTAGACATGGCAAAACGGGCGGGTTGGGTTGGGTCAATCGGGTTTGCGGGTCAAACGGGTCATTTTTAAACAGGTCAATCGGGTTGCGGGTCGGGTCGGATTGACCCATATTTTTCAAACAAGTTTTTTTTTTTTTTTTTTTTTTCAATTACAAAAACAAATCAATAACAATCTGTTTAAAGAGAATGAATAAAATCAATTAAGCAAATGAATTGCACTTAATGCCACTTATTAATATCCTTCCAATTCTGATAGTTTTAAGCATAACAAAAATTATTTATAGTCATAAATTCATGATGGAAAAAAGTTTTCAATGTTAATAGTTCATTGTTAAAATGCATATAATTACAAGTTTACATCTTCAAAAAGAGATGGATCTTAAAACAAACAAAACAAGTAAGCCAGCAAAGTAGCAAGTTATCGGTCTTCTTAAGTGCACATGTTCCTGTTGCATTTAAAATAATAGTAAAGTTAGATTACTTAGAAAAATAAACTAAAGAAAAAAAGATTTAAAAATTATTTTGCTAATGTGTGCCCTAAGGGCACACAATAATTATTCATTTTTGGAAAAAAAAATCTCGAGAATTGAAAAAGTATTGACAGCTTTTTCCAATCCCGAGAAAATTTTACTATAAATAGATGGCTTAATATGTGCCCTAAGTAAAGAAGAATAAGTAAATATTTTATAAACATAACATATTAAGTAAAGAAGAATAAATAAATATTTTATAAAAATTACACCTCAATCTCAATCTACTCAACGTTGGTAGCAGATTCAGTACTGCAAATATTCATACTTGCAAATTGTAACTCAAGTTGGCCAATTTCGTCAGCATCTTCATTTACAATACAATATTTTAATATAACTTAATGTACCATGAAAGCAAATCAATAAAGAATTAAAATTGTATAATTATGACTATAAAAAAAATGAGAACTGAAAGACAGAGAGTAAAGCTGAAGAAGTACTGAACTGAGGAAGAGGAATTTCAAGTTTTTAAACTTGTATTGTGATTTGTGAATTTTGTTATTTGTTTAATTGTTTGGCTTTGGAAAATCCAGACTACAGCTAGGTAGCAAGCATTGACCAATGGCCATTAAATGAGCTTTTTTTTTTTTTTTGAATGGTTGTGATTCATACGGCCAAAGCCTTGTCAATGTTGTCATTGACTCATTGTGTAATGTGTTGTGTTGGACGGATGGACCTCTTGGTGTAAGGCAAAGGTGCTGTGCAGCCTGTGCTTGTGAGTTGTCAATTGTCATGACATGACAATTAATTCAATATTTTATTAGTTTATAATTATATTTATATGAAGTATTTTGGTGCTTTCTTTTATGCATCTAGTATCAGTATAATTTAAATATTTTTTTAGTGAATTTTTTTAACGGGTCGGGTCACAAGTTATCCGGGTCGGGTCAAGTTGACCTGCAAAAAAATTGGTCGGGTCGGGTCACGGGTCAACCCGTTTTTGCTGCGGGTCAAAAAAATCAGGTTCGGGTCATGTATTTTTCGGGTCGGATCAGAAAATTCTGACCCGTATTGCCATGTCTAGGGACTAGTAGTTTACTAATTTTTCAACTTTTACAAATTACAAGCATTTAGAGAATGACATATAATATTAAGGGATAATTACACTTTACCCACCGGTGGTTTGCCTCTAATTTGATGTGCCTACCCGTAGTTTAAATTTTGACACTTTACCCACTTGTAATTCCCACCATTACTCTGTCATAACCCACCTCTCCCTTAGCTGTTACTCTAACACAGAATATGTAAAAAACCAAAGCCCAAATAGATCAAAACACACTCACTCCCAAATGTTGTGTGGAGTTTGATTTGATTGATTCACTCAATAAATATGCTTTTTCTTTTTCAATTGATGTCTTGTGTGTTTAAACACACAAACCCAGCAGATCCACCACAACATACCCAACGCCGGTAACAACGAGATCTAAATCCAGCCAAAAACTTAAATCCAAACACACAAACCACCGTGAAAAATGAGATTTGAGGGAGCAATTCTAGATAGTTCCTACATTAACACACACCACCAACTTTCAAATACAACATCAACAAGAATTAAAAAAAAAAAATTTGATACAAATTACTTAGAGCACAAAAAAAAAAAAAAGACCACATAGAGCACTTTGAGGTTGTGCGAAGGTAGATCTGAGTGGGTTTGATTGTGAAGTGGAGTACACGTGAGGTTTGATTGTGCAGGGCCTCCACACCACTGTTTGGAGCTCCACGTGCTGCTTATGTCCCTCCTAGGTGGTAGATCGAAGAGTGAGTTTGAGAATTAGGTTCGGAAAGATCGGGTAGAGAAGTGGAGAGATAGTGGTGGCTGAGGTCGGGTTAAGATAGAGATTTCGGTGAGAGGGAGGTTCAAGCTTGAGAACCACCATCTGAGGTGGTGTTGGAGTGGCGGAGATGTGCTGTGAGTTGTCGGCCATGGCTGGATTTGGGGTTTGGAGAGAGATTGTTGAAGAAGAACAGGTGTGAGTGGTCGGCGATTGATTTTTTTCTTCTTTGAACAAATTAGTAACCATTATGGTGAAAGAGAGACAGCAAGACAAATATATATTTGTGGAGGTTGATTTGAGTTTGATTTTTCTGGGTCTATGTTCTTCATGTTCAAGATTTGTGTGAATTGAGGGAGAGGTCAATACCACTTTTTGATTTTGTTTCTTTTGTGTTTATATTTGTATTTTGATAGATCTGTGGTTTGTACTTTGATGGTATTGCTTGATTTAATTTGTATTATTTTTCTAGGTTTATGTTCTTCATGTTGTGTATGTTCTTCATGTTTGTGAATTGTGAGAAAATAATACCATATTTTGATCTTTTTTTTTGTTTGTTTTTGTTTTTGTTTTTCTTGTTTTGGGAAGAGAGAGACATAAAATGGGCGTAAAAAGACTTATTTACCCATTTTTTTAACAGAGATGAGTAATAGAGACTACACGGAAGTAACCTTAGGTGGGTAAAGTGTCAAAATTTAAACCACGGGTAGGCATATCAAATTAGAGGCAAACTAAAGGTAGGTAAAGTGTAATTATCCCTAATATTAATTTGGATAAGAGCCTTATAGTTTAACTGATATCCTTGGTATTTTCAACAAAGACATTCAAGATTCAAATTCTCCTCCCTTATTATTTAATTATTGAATTATTTTTTTAAAAAAATGGTCATATTTTAGCAGGAAAATCAGATTTTGCAGAAATTATTCTTGACATTATACTCCACATAGATTCATGTTTTTGGTTTCTTCTAATTCAAGACAATAGAAGCATTACAATAATTTGAAGTTTCAGAAACCCCATCTAGGGATATTAATGCACCCAAAACGTCCAGCCAGTCTAGGCTTCTCTTGGCGACACGATGATGATGGCCACAACTCTGCTCTTCTTCCAGTCCTCCGCACGGCTTTTACAACTACTTTGCGATCAATGTAGCCCAACACTGTGATCTTGCTCATTACTACATCAATTTCCACACACGTTACCCCTGTAATAATAGATAAAATAATTAATTAACTTGCATGCATGCAAAAAATGTTCTTGTCTTGGCTGAATCCACATTTTTTGGGAGGGTTTATCATGATATATAGATGGAAACCACAATTAAATCTTGGGATTGTGCCTAATTTAGAATGATAAAACTGTAAATAAGCAGCATTTTATCTTTGTGGCTTTTTAGAAGTACGAACACTTTCAAACACTAAAAAAATGTCTATTTGGCTTTGTGAGTTGTCACCCCTAATTTAAGGCAAAGGAAAATTGTTTTATACATTGGTTGCATGCCATGGATCGATATTTCATGGTTAATGGGAACCACACGCTTGTAGGCCCTATGTGTTGTAAGACATCCATTACATAGAATCAATAATTTACAAGATACAACATTTCTCAAAAAAAAAAAAAAAAAAAAAAACAAAATACAACCTTATGGATTAGGGCCATAGCACTGTCCCATTTGTGTCACTGCAAGCAATTAACGTTTGGGAGGTGAAAGTCAGGGTTCTTCTTTCATTTATAATGTCGTGGATTGTCTCACGTTTGAATGTTTTATTTAAAAAAATAAAAAATAAAACTAAATTATTCTTTTAACTCTTTAAAGTTTTGAGATTTTTCATGTTGGTCTATCATGTTTGATTTTAAATGGTCTATTTCTGTCCGTATCCATGACTGATCTGGTAAGAAAGATAAAAAGAAAAAAGAAACGATATTGTCTTGTATGTACTTAATGGTTAAATCAATCACAGAGATAAAGGATCATTGAAAACGGCATGAAACTTGATAAACAAAAATGAAAATTTAAAGCCCAAAGGAACCAAAATGAAAACAATTTTGAAACTTATAGGGTTAAAAGTGTAATTTAGTAAAAAAAAAAAAATTTATCTGCCTTTTTTTTCTTGTTACATACCTTTGATCCTGCACAAAGCTTTGCGAACTGATTTCTCACATGCCTTGCAGTGTAAGCGTACCTTTAACTCAACAACCTGTAACATGATGTTAAAGTTTCATAACATTTTGTTTGAATAGCTACGTGAAGCAGAGAAAATGACAATCAATGAAGAGACTTAAAAAGAAAATATAGACAGCTCCATGGCTTTGAAAGAAATATTGGGCTGGGAGGAAGACAAGCTAAAATTGTTAATGGAAGCATTGGAAGCAAGGTGGGTTGGATCATTCATGAGTTTTATATAGGTCAGTTGCAGTTGTTGATGATTAACAAATTAAAAATTTATAGGAAGGTGAGTGAAATAATGATGAATTTCATCATGACTGATTATGCAAAGTAACATGCAGCGTGTGGCCGGCCATCCCTTACATTAAAGTACACGTTTTCTCACATAATTGTAATTTAGCATTTTTATTTTGAATGGTCATATAATAACTTATCCATACGTGGTTTGATCGAAAATTTTAGTTGCCTATTTGTAGTTTGAAATTTGAGATTTTACCCATCCAAGGTTTAATAAACGATCGATATTTAAGTTGTTTACTTGTGATTTGAAATCCTGCAAGTCTTTCACTGGATTTGTTTTTATCTTATTTGATCTTGTATTATTATTATTATTATTATTATTATTATTATTATTATTATTTGTGTTTTGGAGGAGAGAAACATAAAAGTGGAGCAAAATTACATATTTATCCATGTTTTTAACAGAGGTGGGTTATGGAATTCTAACTGAGCTAACCTCAGATGGGTAAAGTATTAAATTTCAAATCATAGGTAGACAACTTAAATTTCAGTTAAACCACAGATAGGAAAGTTGTAATTTTCCCATTTTGAATAAAAAAGTTCTGACTAAATGCAGTGGCGACTCTCGAATTTTTTTCTAGAAGGGTCAATAAGAAACTGTATCTTGGGTAGGAGATAAATCTTGCGATCTACGTGGTTTCTTTATTCAAATTTGTACATAGTATTAGTAAGAGAATAAAAAATAAACCATAAGTTGTTTAGGCATATTGTTTCTTAATACAATGAACGTTAACATACTAATTATTGCTTCTAAGATTAAATATTGGAAATCATCTATTGTTTCTAAATACAATAAACATGTTAAGCATTATTGTTAAGTGAATTTTAATTATTAAAGCTTATAATATTTTTATTTATTAGTTTATGTCTATACTCTTACAATTATTTTATTTAACAATTCAACTTCACTTTGATAACAATTGGACATTGTAATTATATTAAGAAAATTTTTGTTGTGTTAACATTTGCTTTTATCTTCACCTAATAAATCTCCTATCCCACACCCCTGGTCTAATTTTTTTTATATATTTTTTTTAAGAATCACCATCTATTTAATTGTTTGATTCTCTTTTAGTGTTAATATTTCTTACCCACTAACTGATTGACCCACACCCCCAGTCCCCACTCAAGAAATAACAAATTAAAAGTACATTCAAATTCAGCTACTCTAGTCGCATATTTGGTCATAGGTATAAATTATTTGAGAATTGTTATGTCCACAACATTTTCACAATAAATCATAGATACTAAATTGTTACCGATTCTAATTTGAAACCACCACTGGAATTATTTTTTTATCCAATAGTAATAACCAATTACAATTTGCCACTTAATTATTTTGTAAGAATGTTATAAAAATGTTGTGAATATAAAATTTCTCAAATTAATTATAACGTTATTTGCAAGAAGAGATTGTTAATAGGGTCATGTTCAAGTTTATATTAGTTGAGCCTAAAAAAAAATTAAAGTCAGGCTGTTCAAAATTTTATTTTAGAAAGTCAGAAGTCACACAAAACAAAATTAAAAAAGAATATATTATATAAAAAAAATTTGGCCATCTTAGGGGGTTCATTTGAACCCCCTGAAGTGAAGGTGGCGCCACCCCTGACTAAATGTTGCATTTGAATGCTTATTTTCTCTGCCCTCCAATATGAAAAATGGAGGCCTAATTTTTTAGGAAGTGGTTTCTCCCCAGTTCCTACACTTTTTTTCCCCCTTAAAACAATAAGACTTTGTTATTCAGAAAAAAAATGTCATTTTTATCTATATGTTATTGTTTAAGAATTTATCAAGCAATAGCATACGAAAATGCGCTTATGTGTGTTCAATATCTTATTTTCTCTGGTTTTTATCTAATTTAATTAATTTTTAGTTTATCAAGCAATGGGAAATCGTTGTTTTCTTCCTATTTTTTTTCCTTAAAAATGCAATGCCATGGATGTCAGGCCAAATAATCCGAGTTAACATTTACACACAGAAAAAAAAGATCAATATGACCTTCCCACCTATACAAAACATAAGAGGATAAAATTTAAACTCATGTAAGAAAAAACATCTTTAGATAAATTAGAACTACTGAATTTTCTATTATATGGTTCTCATGGTGGATTGTATCACTTATCTATCATTCACTTTTACTTGTTTAAAATTGTCGAGTCAGTTTAACAAATTTTTTATTTTTTATTATAAGCTGTGTGGGGAGTAAAGGGATCTGAGCAAGTATTTGGGTTTTGGGCTTCATTGACGGGTTCCAAATCTTTTTTTGCTAAAGGCCTTTAAGATTGTAAGTCGGCCCACAGGGCGAAGGTTCGAGGATTCGTCCGAGGACTAATCTTCCCTTGGAAAGACCCGCGATGACCCTGGGATTTGCCAAGAAGATTGTAGGCAGTGTTCTGGACGAACTGTTGGTTAAGAGGTGGATCTAAATACCTTCTAGACGCCACGGAGTGAAGGAAATATCTCAGAAAAAGGCTGCTACCTTCACATTAAAGACCCTGCACCTACCTCCCTGGCCGCATTAATGGGGAAGTGACCCTTGAACAGTAGGATGGACCTTCTGACCATTGTTTAAAGACTTTAGGAAGGTAGTGGAAAGTAGGAGGGAGGATCTAAGGGTAAGATTTGTGTGACACGTGGATAAAAAGAGAAGAAGAAGAAGTATTTAAGGAGGGAAGAGAGTAAAGAAAATGGGGGTTTTTTGGTAGCTAGACAAGGACTAAGAACTGTAATCTTTGAAAGAAAAAGAGAAATAATATATAAATTGTCCTCGGCTTACATCCGAGGAGGTTCATTTGCCCTACTTATCTATTGTTTGCAAACACTATAACATTCTAGCCTGTTCATCAAGCTTCGAACACCATCAAACTGGATTGCGAATCCACACTCTACAAATTTTATTGTTTAAGGCTCGTTGGGCCTGAGCCTACGTTTGTTTTTGGGTCCAGGCGCAATTGTGCACTTACAATTGGCGCCGTCTGTGGGAATCTAGTGTTGAAGGAACTCGAACACCATGGTAGGCTTAGGCTCGTACCATGCAGAATCTCAGGGATCGCAACCTGAGGATCCTTTCGAACGTCTTGAACGCCGGGAGGATCGAGAGGGTAGCGTTCACACTGAATATCCTAGAGCAAGTCATACTTACGGTGGAGGCAGGGCCACCCACGAAGATGATGCCAAGGCCATGCAGAAGGAGATTGATCACCTTAAGAAGAAGCTGCGTCGCGTCAGGCGGAAGCATGCTTCACCCTCATCTAATACCTCTGCGGGGGAATCCCAGGGAAGTAGTTACAGTTCGAGGTCGTGGTCGCCCCCCAGCAAAATATCCTCTTGCGAAGAGGATGACCCACCAGGTCGTAGGGACAGGAAGCTCCCCTCCAGAGGCTTAGGGAACGATGCCATGAGCCAGGCGTTGCACCAACTCTCCAAATCGCCATTCTCACGCAGGATTGAGAATGGGAGGCTCCCTAGGAGGTTCACCCAGCCCACCTTCACCATTTATAACGGCCAGACTGACCCGGTGGAATATGTGAGCCACTTTAACCAGAGAATGGCGGTGCATTCTCACAATGAAACCCTGATGTGTAAAGTCTTCCCCTCTAGCTTGGGACCTATTGCTATGAGGTGGTTTAACGGTCTTAAATCGGGGTCTGTAGGTTCGTTCGGGGAACTGACTAGAGCATTCGCATCACGGTTTATTACATACAGCAGAGTTCCTCGACCGTTGGACTCACTATTGTCTATGGCTATGAAGGAGGGCGAGACGTTGAAAGCATACTCCGACAGGTATTGGGAGATGTTTAATGAGATAGATGGTGATTTTGATGAGGTGGCGATCAATACCTTTAAAGTAGGCCTTCCAACTGATCATGACTTGAGGAAGTCCTTGACCAAAAAACCCGTACGGAGTGTACGTCGCCTCATGGACCGTATTGACGAATACAAAAGGGTTGAGGAAGACCAACAGCAGGGAAAGGGTAAGGCGAAGGTTATCCCGCAAGAGAGAAGAGATTTCAGGTCGGACAGATATTACAACAACAAGCCGAGAAGAGATTACTCCGAGCAGTCTGGCTCGGCAACACCTCAGACTGTTAATACTATATTCCGAGAACCGGTGCACCAGCTACTGGAGAAGGTCCATAAGGAACCCTACTTCAGGTGGCCTAGTAAGATGGCGGGGGATCCTGCCAAGAGGAATCAGAATCTCTTTTGTCAGTACCATCAAGACGTGGGTCATACTACCGAGAACTGTCGAACCCTCTGGAACCACTTGGAGCAGCTTGTCAGCGAAGGAAAATTAAAGCAGCACCTGTACCAACCTAACGGGTAGGGCAGTCAGTCTGGTTTGAATAATCAGAGAAATAATTCATCTCGGCCTCCCTTGGGAACGATCAACGTTATCTTCACTGCGCCTGGCAGGACCGGCTCATGTCCCACCAGGGTGATGGCAGTTTCGCACTCCCAAGCCGAGGAAGCAGGCTCCAAGCCGAAGAGATTGAAGCTGAATGTGCCCGTCTTGGGATTTTCAGAGGAGGATAAGGTTGGGACCATCCAACCCCATGACGACGCCCTAGTGGTTACTCTGAGGATAGGGAATTACGATGTAAAAAGGGTGATGATTGATCAAGGCAGCAGCGCGAATATCATGTATCCTGATTTATTCAAGGGGCTGAGGTTGAAATTAGAAGATCTCACTCCTTATGACTCGCCACTCATAAGCTTTGAAGGTAAAGCCGTCGTACCAAAGGGACAGATTCGGTTGCCCGTGCAATCTAGCTCGGAAACGGTTGAGGTGGATTTTATTGTAGTAGACGCATATTCCCCATACACAGCCATCCTTGCTCGGCCTTGGCTGCACGCTCTGGGGGCTGTCTCCTCCACCTTGCATGTTAAGGTTAAGTTCCCTTCGGGGGAGTACATTGAAGAAATTCTCGGCAGCCAATTGGTGGCCAGGCAATGCATATCGGCCGCGGTGCTGCATCAGACCAAAGCACAGTCCTCGACCTCAGCTGTGAAAGACTTATAGCAATTAACGACTCTGGATGCGCCCGACGTGGTGACAGCAGAGGAGGCCATATGCGAAGACCTGGAGAAGTTTCTGATATCGGATGATCCTGAAAGGTTCTTTCAAGTTGGCATACCTTTACCAGGTCAAGAAAAGAGGGAGTTGCTGGAGTTTTTGAAGGATAACATCGATGTCTTTGCGTGGGATCCCTATGAGGCTCCGGGCGTAGACCCCAACTTCGTTTGTCATCATTTGAACGTCAATCCTACTATTCCTCCTAGAAGGCAGCCCCCTCGGCGTTCCTTCAAGGAGCACTCTGAAGCCGTTAAAGAAGAGGTGCTCAAGCTCAAGAGGGCTGGAGCTATTAAGGAAGTTTTCTACCCGGAGTGGTTGGCGCACACAGTTGTGGTCAAAAAGAAAAATGGAAAATAGCGGGTATGTGTGGACTTCACGAATTTAAACAAAGCCTGCCCAAAGGACTCGTTCTCGATGCCGCGCATCGACCAGCTAGTGGACGCCACGGTCAGACATCCTCGAATGAGCTTTTTGGATGCCTTCCAAGGTTATCACCAAATTCCACTGGCGGCAGAGGATCAGGAGAAAACTGCCTTTATTACTCCAACAGGGAATTATCACTATAAAGTGATGCCGTTCGGATTGAAGAATGCTGGGGCTACTTACCAAAGGATGATGACCAGAATGTTTGAATTGCAGCTTGGAAAGACCATTGAGATATACGTGGATGACATGGTAGTGAAGAGTAAGACGATATCTGCGCACATGAAAGATTTGGACGACACTTTTCAGGTACTTAGAAAGTACAAGTTGCGTCTTAATGCCTCGAAGTGTTCTTTTGGTGTGGGTTCTGGGAAGTTCTTGGGTTATATGGTTACTTATAGAGGGATAGAGGTGAATCCGGCATAGGTCAGAGCTATTCAAACTTTACAGCCACCTCAGAATCCAAAGGAAGTTCATAAATTGACTAGAATGATCACTGCTCTCAGCAGGTTTATCTCTCGGTCAACTGACCGATGCAGACCTTTCTTCCAACTGTTGAATAAGTGAGGGGGTTCCAATGGTCCGACGAGTGCGTTGTAGCCTTCTAACAACTTAAGGAATATCTTTCCCGGCCACCCATTATGTCTCGGCCTGAAGTAGATGAGGTCCTGTTTGCGTATCTGGCAGTGGCCGTCCATGCGGTCAGCTTGGTCCTCATAAGGGACGACGGTGGGGTGCAAAGACAGGTCTACTATGTTAGTAAATCTCTGAATGAAGCCGAGGTGTGTTACCTACTTTTGGAGAAAGCGCTTTTAGCCGTAGTTCATGCCACGCGGAAGCTTCCTCATTATTTCCAGTCTCACACCGTTGTAGTTTTGACCCAACTGCCTCTCAAGTCAGTGTTGCGCAGCGCTGACTACTCTAGAAGGGTGGCTAAATGGGGAACTATTATGGGAGCTTTTGATATCAAATACATGCCGCGCACCTCGATAAAGGGCCAGGTTCTTGCAGATTTGATGGCAGAGTTCGCGGAACCATTGTTGGAGGAAACTGTGAAGGTATCACACATGGATGAAAAATCAGTTGGCGTGATCACGGGCATGGGACCTCCCACTTGGGAAGTGTCCGTTGATGGGGGCAGTTAACCAGAAAGGTTCTGGCATTGGACTTGTCCTGGTATCCCCCGAGGGAATTGTCTTCGAAAAATCTCTGAGGTTGGCATTCTCGGCTACTAATAATGAGGCCGACTACGAAGCAGTCTTGGTCGGTATGAACATGGTACATAGGATGGGCAGAAAGGGAGTTCACATGCTCTCAGATTCTCAATTAGTGGTTGACCAGGTGACGGGGACCATGGAGGCTAGGGACCCAAGAATGCAAGAATACTTGACCCAAGTCAAACGTTTACAATCTAAATTCGATTCCTTTATCCTGTCTCATGTTTCTAGAAGTGGAAATACACATGCAGACTTTTTGGCTACCTTAGCGACATCCTCGGCTCAGAGTTTGCCTAGGATTATCCTTGTCGAAGATTTGCTAGAGCCAGCTCTTACCACTGTTAGTGCAGTCCGGATCCATTTAATAAGGCCCGGACCTAGTTGGATTGACCCTATGATATCTTTTCTGAAAAATGACATTCTTCCCAAGGACAAGTTTGAAGCAGACAAGATCCGTCGAAAGGCACCGCGTTTCTGGTTGTTCGAGGATCAGAAATTGTACAAACGATCCTTCTCTGGACCATATTTGTTATGCGTGCACCCCGAATCAACGGAGACGCTTTTGGAAGAACTGCATGAGGAAATTTGTGGGAGCCATACTGGGGGAAGGTCCCTAGCTCATAGGGCCCTGACTCAAGGATATTGGTGGCCCAATATGCAGAGGGAAGCTCAGGACTATGCAAGAAAGTGTGACCAATGCCAAAGGTTTGCTCCTAACATTCATCTGCCTGGAGGAGTCCTTAATCCTCTCTCCAGTCCTTGGCCTTTCGCTCAATAGGGATTGGACATAGTAGGGCCATTTTCGAGGGCTGTAGGAAACAAAAGGTGGCTGTTTGTGGGGACCGACTACTTCACTAAATGGGTAGAGGCTGAGCCCTTAGCAAATATTAGGGACGTCGATTCCAAGAAGTTTATCTGGAAGAACATCATCACTAGATTTGGGGTACCACACACACTCATTTCGGACAACGGCGTTCAATTTGATAGTTGAGCTTTTAGGAAATATTGTGGTGACATGGACATCATAAATAGATACTCCACTCCAGCTTATCCTCAGGGAAACGGGCAAGCCGAGGCTGTTAACAAGGTCATAGTTAGTGGACTCAAGAAAAGGCTGGACGATGCGAAGGGCAGATGGGTAGAAGAACTACCACATGTTCTATGGACGTATCGAACTACGCCGCGCAGATCCATTGGAGAAACGCCATTCTCTATGACTTATGGAGCCGAGGCAGTGATACCTTTAGAATCTGGTTTCCCCACACTAAGGACAAGTTCATTTAGTCTAGAAAACAACAACGACCTCCTGGAGAAAGGCCTGGATTTAGTTGAGGAACGGCAAGAAGCAGCTATAGTCCAAATGGCTTATTATCAGCAGAAACTTAAACGAGGGTATGATGCCCATGTGAAGCTAAGGCCACTCGCTCCTAGGGATCTGGTGCTGAGAAAAGTTGTGGGTACTGCTAGAAACCCAGCTTGGGGTAAGCTGGGACCAAACTGGGAAGGACCATATCGGATTATTTCTGTAGCAGGCATAGGGTCATATCGACTAGTTGATCTAGATGAAAAAGTTGTACAACGCCCGTGGAATGTAAATAACCTTCCAAGGTATTATTATTAATAGAAGGTACTTTTGTCGTTCGTGGTTTAAATTATGAATGTATACGGGCTTATAAAATACAACTCTCAAAATATCAAACAGAAACTTGGTAATGCATGGTCTTCGGACCACATACCTTGTGGAAATTTATATGTTCCTAAGTATCAAACAGAAACTTGGTAATGCATGGTCCTCGGACCACATACCTTATGGAAATTGATATGTTCCTAAGTATCAAATAGAAACTTGGTAATGCATGGTCCTCGGACCACGTACCTTGTGGAAATTGATATGTTCCTAAGTATCAAACAGAAACTTGGTAATGCATGGTCCTCGGACCACATACATTGTGGAAATTGATATGTTCCTAAGTATTAAACACTAACTTGGTAATGTATGGTTCTCGAACCACATACTTTGTGGGAATTGATATCTTATTATTTGTTAAGCAGAACCATGGTTAAATAGAATTTTAAGTTATACATTTTTAAGTAGCAAGAAGAGAGCTAGAAATATGGGGTCCTCGGACCCCACACTTTACTAAAATTAATGTTTTAGGTTACAAATTCTAAGTATCGCATTGATTTGCAAAGTGAGGCACTACTTACCATCTAAATCAAGCTTGTTTTTGTCAGGTTCATGAACACTTTACTTTACAGATGTTAGCAAAAAGTCAAGTTAGCTTGTTAGGCATTTGTTATTGTGTCATGCTTGTTACACTCCTAAGATGTAATTTGCGAGGTACAAGGCAAGTATGTGTACTATTGTTTAAAGTTGTAATTGATCAACCACTAAAAGTGGAGTTAGTTGTTCCATTCATTCTTTCGCTGTGTGCTAAGGAGAACTCTAATGGTAAACACAAAGATAAAATAAATAGAAGACAAATGAAGATCAAACGAAACTAACTTTCATTAATTGTTTTGATATACATTACATGGAAAATCTCAATTACAAAGAAAAAAGAAGCTCTAGGTTCGGCCCTAAGCTTTTGGAGGGGGGTCTTGCTGGGAAGTGCTGGTAGCCTCACTGTTTTTTTAACTCCAACTCAAAGGAAGACAGGACTTGTTTCCCTTTGTCTGCAGTAGTTGACAGAGGGACGATGGGCTCAACACCTTGGCTTAGGTCCTTCTCAGCGCCTCCACCCACTTCCTTCTCTTTATAGGAACCTATAGGTTCTGTAGGATCTGGAATGGGCTCTAGGATTACAAGAGGGAGAGCAGAAGGAGCTGTCTCAAGGGCAGGTGCGACAGCAGGAGCCTCTTCTATCTCCTGTATGTCAAGAGGAAGCCAAACGTTCTTGGGCTTCCTCAGCTCGGAAGCCAAAGGAACCCCTGCTACGTTTAGGGCTTCGCCCCAGACCTGCTGACAGTATTCTCGGCATAAGGCCACGAACGCCTCTGTCAGCTGGTCTTCTGTTGCCGCCACCCCTTCCTTATAACCAGCCTTCTTCGCGGCCTCTAGCGAATCCCTGAAGGTGCGAGCTTCCTCCCTCATCTTCGCAAGCTCCTTCTCCAAGTCAGCGCGTTCCTTCTGAGTTTTGGAGAGCTCTTCATCCTTTTGATGAAGAAGCTTGCGCTGCCTCTCCACTTGAGTTCTCATGGTTCTCAGGCTGGCCTCGACGCTGTCTCTTTCTCTTTTTAGATTGGCCAGCTGAGAGGAGAGTTTCTCGTTTTCTATGAGGGCCTGGCCTAGGGACTTCTCAATCTCCATCTGAATCTCCTACTCCATTCCAGCTTTCTTCCAAGAATCCTCCACGAACTTCTCGGCAGCAAAGACCTCTTGAACGGCCTGTGACAAAGTATCAGAGGGTTAGACGTAGGAAAACATTCACTAATAATCAGATATCATGAAAAATGAAATGTACATAAGGAGTGAAACTTACCAGGGCTAAGTCCCTTTTTAAAGAAAGGAACAGCTGAGGTTGGCTCATTTTTTCTAAGGCTTCCATATCCTTGGGCAGCAGAAGGGGACGCTCCAACGCATCGGCCAGGTGGAGGGCGTGGCCTTGTTGGAACGCCCTAATGTTGGACTGGCAAGAGATTGGTGCTCCGTCCAGTCTCAACTCGGGAGACCAGGTAGCTGGTGCTCGGCGCACTTCGGCCAGGTCCCTAATCTCCCCGCTTTCAACTGAACGAGCACGTCCCTTGCCTTTATCCAGTTTTTGCTGCTGAGCTTGCTGTGGCTGCTGTTTTAGTTTCTTCTGTTTCTTGCCACCAGCCTCCTCGGCCTCCCCCTTTCTTTTCTTCTTAGGCTCCTCAATGAGAAGCTTAGGATCGGCTAGAGGAGGGGGTGGTGGCAAGGACAGAGGAACTTGAGACCCCCCCGCTCCTTTTTTGGCGACTCTCTCGCCTCTCTTATTCAGGAGGCCTTTAAGCACGTCCATTTCTTTCTCCTCGACACTGTTGTCAGGACGTGCAACTATTAAACCTGCAATTCCAGAGGCCTCGTCGGGCTCGTCTTCCTCGTCAGAGAGTACGACAAACTGGTTTCCTCGGGGTCTTTCGACGTCCTCGAGCTAAAATTGGTCTATCTCCTCGTCCAACGAGTGCGACGAGGACACTTGCTCCTTCGGGGCGGCGGTTGTCTGAGAGTGCGCTAAGAGAGGTATTGCCGCGATGGGTCGCGTGTATAGGATGATGTTGAGCTTGTCAGGAATGTCGTGGTCAGCGAGAAAGTGCGGCCTTGCTACGTTTATTCTCCGGCGTCGCCTGTCCCCCGCGATAATCGCGTTTTCTATCTCTTGGAAATCTGAGGATATGAGGTCGTATCCTAGTATTAAGTGAGCCGCTCTTACTTGCAAGTCTTCGCTGACGAAGACTTCTGAACAGAGGACGCGGTTTAAGTCGGCGACGTTACAGTGGCTCAAGCGTGGGCGTACGTGCTGTTTATCTGCGAAAAGCAACACCCGAGGAGACAAATATGGTTAGATTTGTGATAAGCGCGAAAAATCAGAAATAACAGCATGCAAAAAGAAATAAAATATTTAAAGGGGTTGATATTGAGTCACAAGGTAGGGAAATTAACTCCTAAGGAGTCACACCTAGATCTCCCCATACGACTGGGCAGTGAGGGCCGTCGTGCCAGTTGCCTGAGATGATGCGGTAGTCGTCCTTCATGCCTTTATTGGACTTGGGCAGACAAGAAATTAACCTAACTACACTAGACCGTGATTTAATGTAATAACCTACGCTCTTAAGTTTGTGGCATTCGTACATAAAGGCAACATCGTGCCATGTGAGGTTCAAGCCCATCTGCTCATTTAGAGCGTCGACACTTCCTAAGACCCTAAATACATTGGGTGCGCATTCGTCTGGGCATAATCTATGGTTGCGAAGGTATTCCCTAGTTACACTCCTCATAGGGAGGGTCATCCCACCTTCTATGAAGGCAATCATAGGGATAATAACCTCTCCCATCTTCCTAGAACTGCCTACGGCTTCCACCGGACAGTATTTCAAGCCTATGTCACTGGGAATCTAGTATTTGGCCCTAAAGCCTTCCATCCCAGCGGCGGTGTCTACCAAGCATTTAAACCTACCCATTTAGGAGGAAAGAAAAAGTAAGTTTTGAGAGGGAAAGTAGTTAAGAAGGGAGCCGAGGACAGAATCTGAGAAGAAAGGAGTAAAGAAAGCAAGAACTTACAAAGTTTAGTTGTGCTAGTTTCCACGGGTTTCTGGAGAGAAAAGGCAATGACTGATACTTTGATGTGATTAAACTCTAATGAAATGAATAAAGGTGCGGATTTCCAAGCGTCATGATGTGCGGGAGGCGGCCTCGAAATTGGATTCTTCCGGCCCAAATTTTCAGGGGGCGACACGGGTTGTTGGATGTTCATCTCACCGTGGAACGTGGGGAACAGGGTGTAACTTGCGGTCATAAATGCGCGCGTTTCGAAATTCGAAGCGCCAGACGGCATTTTCTGGGAAATGGAAGGATCCCTACACGCGCGGTGATGTGTGAAACGTGTGGAGGGTATTCTGGTCGGATCAAAACTCCATTTTTCTCCTCGGATGGGGAAAAATAAAGTTTTGAGCGGCTATTGTGGGGAGTAAAGGGACCTGAGCAAGTATTTGGGCCTTGGGCTTCATTGACGGGTTCCAAACCTTTTTTTGCTAAAGGCCTTTAAGATTGTAAGTCGGCCCACAGGGCGAAGGTCCGAGGATTCGTCCGAGGACTAATCTCCCCTCGAAAAGACCCGCGATGACCCTGGGATTCGCCAAGAAGATTATAGGCAGTGTTCTGGACGAACTGTTGGTTAAGAGGGGGATCTAAATACCTTTTAGACGCCACAGAGTGAAAGAAATATCTCAGAGAAGGCTGCTACCTCCACATTAAAGACCCTGCACTTACCTCCCTGGCCGCATTAATGGAAAAGTGACCCCTGAACAGTAGGATGGACCTTCTGACCATTGTTTAAAGACTTCAAGAAGGTGGTGGAAAGTAGGAGAGAGGATTTAAGGGTAAGATTTGTGTGACACGTGGATAAAAAGGGAAGAAGAAGAAGTATTTAAGGACGGAAGAGAGTAAAAAAAAGGGGGTTTTTTGGTAGCTAGACAAGGACTAAGAACTGTAATCTTTGAAAGAAAAAGAGAAATAATATATAAATCGTCCTCGGCTTACGTCCGAGGAGGTTCATTTGCCCTACTTGTCTATTGTTTGCAAACACTGTAATATTCTAGCCTGTTCATCAAGCTTCGAACACCATCAAACTAGATTGCGAACCCACACTCTACAAATTTTATTTTTTAAGGCTCGTTGGGCCTAAGCCCATGTTTGTTTTTGGGTCCAGGCGCAATTGTGCACTTACAAGCTGACTTGGTGATTTTACACAAATATGATTTTTTTAGTGGAATTGTGGACAAATGATATGGTCCACCATGAGAATAGTATAATTTCTCATAATTGTTAATCTTATTCAACCTAAGTTCATGGACCTGTTATCGCATAGTCCATGAGGAAAGCTACAGTCTTCAAACTCCCCTTTTGTGCTTGGACCTTCATACATTTTTTGAGCTCGATCCTATCTCTTTTGAAACATCCTTCCATATATCAAGATTATTCATGATTCACCTTCAACAATTCCAAAACACATGTACCAAATAAGTCTAGAATTCCATAAAGAAACAAGGGAGAGCTTAGTCTTAAGAACCAACATACTTGTACTCAAATGCTGCTACACAATTCTCTCTCAAAACTATGCTAAAACTAATCTTAAATTTGTTTTTTAAACAATAATGGACAAAAATAGTTATTCCTTGGAGTTAAATAAGTGAGCAATGTTATTGCCTGTTAGATTCTAAGACTTTAGGAACTAAATGTATTAGAACTTCATTTTGTATATGTTGGCAAACCATGATCAAAACAATGAGTCTAGGTTTAGGCTTGTTCAAAGCGTGTTTAAGTGTTAGTTTGAATTGAGTGTTTTGCAAGAATTTTTTGTGTAAATCTGCGAGGCTCGATAGATCGAAAATAAGGCTCGATCGATAGAAAATCGTGGATCAACAAATTCTGCAAAAAGTTCAAATGCAGCCTAAGCTCATATGATGTGTAGGGTTAAGTGTTTCACTTCTAGTATAAAAAGAAAAACCCTAGCCACATTTTAGATGTCTCTGAAGAGTTTTGTGTTTTATCTAGTGTGAGTTTCAAGAGGTGTTTACCTTAAAACACAAGAAAAGCTCTACCAAAGTCAAGATTTGCAATCAAGATTTGGTGGTGATTTAGTTGCTGCACAAAGATCCTTCAAAGTACAAAAGCTTTGAGTGGAGTCTCAAAGTCATAAGTAGGAGAACTTGTGTTTGGTGCAGATTCAAGGAAAGAAGTAGTCCGTGGACTCGGAGCTGTCACGCGGTCGTGGTAGTAAGTTTTCTACACGAGATAACATTAGGATGTTAGTGGTCTAAGTCCTTTTGTAAAACTTCAATTCTTTCATAGTGGATCTATTTTTTACCTTAAGGATAGCTAGGTCAAATCTTCCCCAAATTTTTTACCGGTTTGGTTTTCTTGGGTCATCAGATTTTTGTGTTCTTTAATTTCCGCATTATATTTGTTTTTGCTCACAATTGTTTAACCTGGACATGAATAACAAACTTGTTAATCAACTTGGCTTAATATTAGGTTAAACATATTGTGTTAAGGAGTCTAAAAACTTAATATTGCCCACTTTCATAGATGGGCACAGTCCATTAAAGAAAATACCATATTCACAATGTCTGGTGTTGTTCTGTCCCTGAGACTAATCATCCAATTGGGTCAATGAATCGGTCTAGAAATTGGCCATGGCGGATCCGAAACCCTAGCTAACTCATTTGCTCAAAGCAATTGATTTTACTCTTTGTTTATTAATTTATTTTTGGAACTTTGTAATTGCAAAGTCGTGATTTACAACTATATTTTATGTTGGCTTTATTCCATGACAAAAAGTGTTGTAATTGCTTTAATTTTGTTCCTTGTATTTGTGGAATTTTATTGTATTGGATTTAGTATTAAGTTGGTGAAGAATCGAGCATGAATTGAAGAACAAGTGGATTTTGCGAGAAGCTCGTGAGAAGCTAACCCGCGAAAGAGCCATACGAGAAGCATATGCTGGAAGCTAAAGAGTCATGCCAGCCTGTGTTGGGGTTTATGCCCTAAAATCTAATTTATTGGCATGTCATTAATAATTAAATTGTTTAATTATATGAGAGTATTTATAAATGAACTAATGAGACATTATCTTAGTCCATGAGATGCATTGTATGTGATTTATGTGATTTAGTCTCAGAAGATGTAAATCACAAGTTCCTTGTAAACTCAAAATGTAGTTCGTAGTCGGTGATAAAATTGGGCGTTTCATCTGCGAAGACTATAACATATCAACTAAGATGATTTGTCTTGATCATGGAAGTGGAGACTTCTAGTTGGTATGTTGATATGTTTTAAGAGTTAAGATATATTGAACTGGACCGCTGTGAGATTTATTATTCTCCTAACGACTGTCAAATGAATAATGAATCTTATGACTTCTATTTACATCAACTCTAAATTCTGAGAGAATAATGGACCTGATCATGAGATGTAGATTGCTTTGATATATCAGAAGTGAGATCTATTAGTCATGGTCAAAACCTCAGTATGTTGGGCAGCCGCATTTAGTATTGATGGAACATATATTTTCAAGATGGAATTCATAATCTCTTAACGGAGATATAAAATATTCTATTGAAATAAGTTTAATGAGTTTGGTTATTCAGAGTGTTGAGCCCAACCACTTTAGTAAGGAGTTATTGAAGTATATATTTATGAAATTGGATTTCATAAATATATAATGAATAACATAAAGGATTAAACTGGGTACTCAAGGATTAAGATGTAGTAATCTTCAAAGTGGCAGTCTATATTCATGACTTTGTATTACTACGAATATTTTATGAATGGGTTGCTTGTACAATAAAGTCTTGGGATATAATTTATAGATAAGGCCTAGAGTGCAACTATATTTATATAGTGACATTAAATATAGTTAATGGTAACTTTGGACTTGTCAAGAGTTGACAGAAAAATTCAAGGCCCATTGGAGCTAGTGTCTTATTGGTCCCTTTTAGTCCTACTCCAAGCCACATACTAGAGCCCAATTGGATTAGCCCAAAAGGCTGGCCCAAAAGGCTAGCCCAATTAGATAATCAGTTATATATATAAGGAGAGAAACATACAGAATTATAGAAGTCTTTTTCATTAGTGTTTTTCATTAAGATCAGATTTAGAATGAAATGGTTTGTGTGTGAGTGTTGGACACTCTCTTATTCTCTCCTTAGAAACTGATTGAGAGACCACACATCTTGAGCATTAAGTGGAATTGGAGTGAAGATTAAAAGTGTTTCCAAGTACTTCTGATCATCGGTTTTGAATTTCACCGCTCCAAGGTACGCTTTCTTGTTCTCTAATTCTAAAACTTACATAGTGCATGTTATCGATTGTGTATGAAGTAGATCCGTTAAATTTCCACTGCATATGTTTTGTATGTGATACAAACACGTATTATCCTACAGCCTGGAAGATTTTACGAGTGTCTCGTGTGTAAGGCCTTCTCACGAGATACTCGCGAAACTTTTTGCCTAGAGGATTTTTAAGTGTGACTTTCTTACCCTTCACTCATAGTATATATACCTTCATTACCCACATAAATTGCAAGGAGGCCATTCAGAGAGAAAAACCCTAGATAGGTTTTCTACAACACACACACCCATCTTTTAGAGAGAGAGCTACTCATCCTTAGTGAGAAATCATTATAGCCTCTTCTCCTGTCCTCTCCCATTGTCATACTTTGAGAAGAGATTTGTACCTAAACATAACCCACACATTTTCAGAGTGTAGAGAGTGTTTTGGAGCTTGAGAAACTTTGGAAATTTGCCAAAAGAAGCCGGTGAGTCTTGGTGGATGCAATCGGGTGTATTGCGAGATTTGGAAAGCTAGACAATACACAGTTCCAAGAAATCTTGTTGGAGTAGGAGCTTGGAGGGCTTAGGTGCATTGTGTAGGTTAGGCTTGGAGGGACTCTTGCTATTCGTGTATCCCAACTTATTGTCTAGTGGATTGATTTACCGCTTGAAGGGTGGTGGAGAGATTTTTTGCCGAGTTCTTTGATTTCCTTTTCGATAACACGTCTCAGTATTATTTTGTGTTTGTATCTTTCTTCCCTTACTCTTGTTCTTTACTTTTATTGTTTGTTGTTCATGTTTATGCACTTCATTTACTTTTGTTTTGTACTTTGATTAAGTAAGAGTAAAAGCAATTTAGTCGTAATTTTAATTTGGAGGTCTAAACAAGCTCTTGTGTTTTCACACAAATTCAAGTTTTTAGTAATAAACTGAATTGATTAATATAGAAATTTTTTGGGTTCTAACTTGTGAGTGATGAAAGAAGGGAAGGAAACAGAGACCGATTTTGTGAGACTGTTGGGATTTTAGGGGTTTGGAAAATTATTGGGTTTTACTTTTAAAGTATGTGTTTTCTTTTAGTAGTGTTTTAAAAATAAAATGCTAAAATGCAAATTGCAACTTGGCTGAAATTTATATTAGTATTCTAAAATTATTTTCGTTTAATTAAGTTTAGTTTCAAATTTATTTAATTTAGACATTTTTTTTCCAATTTTATTTAAAAAATTACCGTTAAAAAAAAATTATTTTACCATAAAAAAGTGATTGTGAAGAAAATGACCAAAAAAGGAAACGAAAGGCTGGGCGGGTATTAGTGTAGCAAAATAATCCTTGGACTAGAAAGCTCAGCCCAGTATCATGTAGGCCTAATGAGTTGCTAGGCTTGGGCCTACATTTCTGGGTCTTTGAGCCATGACGGTGGTCGCCTAAACTTGATATCATTAACAAAATATATGTAAAAAATTTCATTTTAAAAATTTACACCTATATTTTACACATAAAATATTTTTAGAGAAAATTAAATTTTAAACCTATAATTTTGGAATATAAGAAATTAAATCCTATACTTTAAAAAGTAATAAATTAAACCTTGAGATTTCAAAAAGTAATAAATTAAATCTTATAATTTTAAAAGTAAAAAACATAAACTCTAAGATTTAAATGAATAATAAATTAAACCTTCAACCCATTTTAAACCCTAAGTTTCGTTCCATTTAAATTAGTTAAGTATAAATTGTTATTTTTGAAATTATATGATTTAATTTTTTCTTTTAATAATGGGGTTTAATTTTTCCAAATATTTGTTAGTGTGTTTTATATTAATGCACTTTTACACACTTAAAACCACTTCCAACATGTTAGTAAACTCCCTCAAAAAAAAAAAAAAAACCTTTTAGTAAAAGTTTCACCGAAATTTTTACCCCAAAACCCACTTTTTATTTTTTATTTTTTTTATATATAATATTTTATCTAATGAGTTTTTCAAATCAATCTTTAACAAATTCTACATTAAATATTCTTTCTTTATCACTTATTTATTCTTTAAACAAATTGAGAGAGAGGCGTGGATGTTTTATTTGGGTAGAAACCTTTGGTTCATCTTTAATAATTTGCTTGGTGAGAAGAACCATTGTAGCAAACTAGCATTAGAGGTGTTCACGAACCCGCTTGGACTGCACCTAAACTAACTTAAAGCCTTCAAAATAGAGTAATTGCACCGAACCACAGATGGAGGTGAAAAATTGCACTGCACTGCACAATGTGATGCAGTCTTTGGTTTAATGTTAAGAAAACCTCACTGCACCCATATATGTGTATATATATATATATAAAATATTTCAGACTGATTAAATATATATCATGTATTAAAACTGCACTACACCTATTAATATATACATATCTTTTATATTCAATATATATAATATATATATATATATATATATATATATATATATATATATATATATATATATATATATATATAAAACATATATTAAATGTGAATTGGGGTCAAGCTACACTTGGTGTAACTCTAAACAATGTTACATTACCCAATTAATTTGTTATATAATTCATATTTTAAAAATCCCACCGTTGAATTACATGTTTTATATGTTCTTAATATTCATGCCAATTTTTATGTCAATTAGATGTTATTTATCATTCGATCTATAAAAATCATCTTTTATACATTATTTCAAACAACAAAAACTTGAATTTAAACAGTTGATTGATGACATAACTATTAATTTTTGATCACCTTGAAATTTTGCAAGCATGGATAATATATGAAAATAATGTAATCTAATTGTGGATTTGTCAAGATTCGCATCTAATTAAAAAATATTAAGTGGTATAACATTGCTTAAAGTTACACCAGGTGTAACTTGAATTCAACCCATTAAATATATTTAGTATATATTTATGATATATATGAAAATCAACCAAACTGCACCGCATTGCATGGTGATTGATCTATTAAATTATAGTGCGGTGCTAAATATGACCCAAAAGTGCATCAAAATGCACCGCGAACACCCTTAATTAGCACTAGAAAAAATGATTATTTGATATATAACTAATTTATTGGAGATCTTTTTTAAAGTGTGGTTCTCCAAATTTTAGAAAGAAAAAGGGGTTTACTCATTTAGTCATTACCACTCTATCTAGGAGGTCTATTTAAAAGTATGACCGGCTAGAATAATGATTAAATAATTAAATTTACCATTTTCTCTTGGACTTTCATCACTTGTCCTAACTATAATAAATTATTAATTGTCCCAAAAACTTATGCCTCCAATACATGAGTCTAACTTTTTAAGTGAGAGCGAAGACATGGTTTGAATTTAGAACCACTTGCTCTGGTAGTATGATAAATTACCAATAGTAATGTTATAGATACAACTTTTTTCACACTAGTTGCAGTGGTCTACTATAAATGCTGAATACAACTTTTTACATGGACCTACCACCTATTGTTTTCCCATCACTCACAGTTAGGGGTGTTTATCTAATCCACCAATTTGACAAAATTGACCCAACCTAGTTGTAAGGTTGAATTTATTTAATCATGCGTTGACTTTATTTCATGCCAAATTTGCTTGTATTTTAACAATTAGATACCCTGTATTTAGGTGGAAATTATGTAAGGGTAGTGTGTGAGAGAGTGTGAAGAAACCTTAAATGTGTGCAGTCAAGAAGAGCCTCGCGACTAGATCTCGCGACTGGCTCGCGATTGGCAAGTCTCCAAAGGTGGCACAAGTGTGGAGCATGCAGGGGAGCTGAAGGGTTGTGACAGCTAGAGCACTACAACAAAATTTCTAGTTTGACCAGGTAGTTAGCTTGTGACTCAAACTCGCGACTCGTTCCAGTTGCGAGGTCGAGTTGCCAGAATGCCCTGTTGGGATAAAACCTGACGTTTCACATGCCTTATACACTCTACTATAAATAATTTTATACTCACGAAATGTAGAGTGTTTCTAGAGAGAATTTTGAGAGAGAAACCTTAGAGAAAAACAAGATTGACTCATCCACAATCTTCATCCTTTGATTCTCCAAATTTCTCTACTCTCACCCTCTTTGTTGACATATCCTTGAGAGGTACATTTAGCCAAATCCTTATCTCACTATACCCATATCAGTGAGGAGGTATTTTGGTGCTTGGGAAACAGTTCAGAAGGGTCCAATTCATTTTGGTTGATGTAATGGGCGATTGCAGGATCCGGTAAGCTAGAGAAGACAAGGTTCGGCGTAACCTTGTTGGAGTAAGAAGTTTGGAGGGCTTAGGTGCATTGGGTAGATCAGGCTTGGAGGCTTTTGCTATTCATGTATTCCACCTTCATTCTCTAGTGGATTATTGACTGCTTGGAGGGCGGCAGAGAGGTTTTTCGCTTAGTTCTTCGGTTTCTTCTTCAATAACACATCACCGTGTTATTTTTGTGTTTGCATCATTCTTTCCTTTCTCTTTACCTTTTAATTACTGCTGTGTTTGTGATTAAATATGGTTTAGAGTGTGTTACCAATTTGGTTATAGCTTATATTTCATTTTCCGCACATATATTGTTTGATTATAAGTTTGTGTTGGTTATAGCTTATAGCTTATATTGTTTGTGTTTGATTAAATTTGGGGTCTAAATGTTCATAGGTGTTTTACACACTATTTGAACTTTCACTAGCTAACTCAACATGATGCTTTTGGTTGATTTTTTATGGGTTGGTGGGTTAACTATGGTTCTAATTTTTTTTTTTTTTAAATTTTTTTTTTTTAGCCTTGGGTTGGGTAAGATTCGGGTTGATTGTTTCTTCAACCCATCTGACCTAACCCAACCCACAATACATGTAAGTTCATTTTTATATCATTATTTTAATTTTTTTTAGTTTTATTAATTATGTTTATATTTTTTAGTAACTATATTTTTTTTATCAACTACGTGAATTGTAATAATCTATTAAAAAAATAGTGCTTAAATAGTTAATTGAAATCTTGCAAGGCGTGAAACATGTAAATGCAACCTATAGACTCAACCTAACCGGTTGGGTTGGTTTTTACATGTAAGATGAGTTGGGAATTTCTCACCCTGATCTTGTTGAATTTAGTTGAGAAAACCCTCTAATCCGACCAATGCACATCTTTATTCACAGTCGACCACTTTAATAATTGTGAAAAAAGTCATGTCAATAGCATTACTAAATAACCAATTGTCCCAATTCCCTTTTTTAAACCATGACCCCAAAAATATTCTAATATGGGACATGGCTTTACCTTAACCAAAATGAAAATTATCGATGACTTAAAATTAAGGGAAGTGAATAGTAAAAAGTAGTCTTTCATAGCACAATATCCTCAAAATTATCATACCATTACTAAGTTATTAGGCTGTATGATAATTTTAACCCCCCCCCCCCCCCCCCCCGCCCAAAAAAAAACTAAAATTAAAACTAAAACTATCCTCAGAAGTCAGACCCACAATTTCTCTGGTGCTACAAACCCGCTGCTCTTGAGGCTTCATGCACAAAGAGCCTACTTTCTGTTACTACTCTTATGTTATCTCCTTAACGTAACGTAACTACTAACTTCCATGCACTACATATCATATCACTTTTCTCCATTGATACATATATTAAATCAGTCGCACCCCCATTCTTCATATCATCTTCCCTTTGAGAATCTAGCAATTCTTGTGTCATTTTCATATCACAAAATTGAATTTCACTTCATAATCATATTCCCATATGGCAATGAAGCAAGAGCAATTTTCAACTGAGATTGTGAATCGAGGTCTTGAAAATTCGGGGCCAAATGCCGGGTCTTTTTATTTCTATGTGAAGGTCCGGCCTAGATTGCCGGATTTTCTTAGCTCGGTTAACCTGAAATATGTGAAGCTTGGTTATGGTTATATGCTTAGCCATAGCTTTTATTTCTTGGTTGCGCCAGTCCTCCTGGTGATCTTGGGTGTTGAGTTAAGAAAGTTCACATGGGAAGATTTTGATCAGAAGTGTGATGTTACAGATGCTCTCTTTATTGTGGGATTATTAGGCTTAATTCTATATATTTATCTTGATTTAACACCTCGGTCTACTTATTTGGTTGATTTTGCTTGTTATCGCCCACCGAATGAGCTTAAGGTAACCTACCTTAATCATGTTCCTTTACAAAGTTGCATTTAATTTTTATCCTTTTTGAAAGCATTTTTATACGCTGGTCTCTTGCTCATGTAACATGAAATTCAGCATATCACAAAATTTACGATACATACTCATTTTCTTATTAACGATTTAGAAGAAGGGGAGGAGTAGATGAAGTTCTATACAATATTGTCATTACTTAATTTCTTGGATAAACAATATTTTTGGTTCTTGAGATATGATTGATTTTAGTCTCTTAATTTTATTAGAACGTTTCGTTTTGATCCTAATAATTTAGTCAATCTGTCTATTTCCAGTCCATTGATAGCTTTCTTATTTGCACTTTTGTTCAATCTAATTTAGTCTTTTAAATATGAGGTTGGTTCATTTTAGTCCCTTAAATATGGGGTTAGTTCGAATTTGGTTCCTTAAATATGGTATGTCGAGCATTTTGTTAGTAACCTAAACGGAAAAAAAAAAAAAAGACCAAATGGCTAAATTATTAATATTTTAAGAATGTGAAAGACCAAAATTGAATTTTTAAAATTAAGGAATCAAAATCAAACAAACTCATATTCGAGAGGGTCCAAAACAACATTTTACCCTACTTTGTTTGGCTGACCACCATGGATATCCAGATTAAGTTAGAAATAGGAAGTCAGCATCATTGCAGCATCTATGTGAACATAAAGTGTAATATTTTTTCCAATTTATTGTACTTGCATAGATCTCAAAGGAGGAGTTCATTGAGTTGGCAAGAAAATCAGGCAGCTTCAATGATGCTGCCATTGAATTTCAGCAGCGTGCACTCAAAAATTCTGGAATAGGCAATGAGACCTATTTGCCCCGTGTAATTTTCAGCCCCAATCAGAAAATAACCCTAAAAGATGGCCGAGAAGAAGTAGGTGAAATCATGTTTGGTGCAATAAAGGACCTTTTTGCAGCCACCAAAATTAAGCCAAAGGACATAAGAATTCTTGTGGTGAATAGTGGCTTACTAAACACTACTCCATCCCTTTCATCAATGGTAGTAAACCATTTTAAGTTTAACCACAATATTCATAGCTTTAACCTTGGTGGCATGGGTTGTGCTGCTGGAATTATAGCTATTGATCTAGCTAAAGACCTCCTACTTGCATATCCGGGTGCATATGCTCTAGTAGTGAGCGCGGAAGCTGTAACTTACTCTTGGTACAAAGGTAATGAACCTGACATGCTCCTTCCAAATTGCTTCTTTCGAATGGGGGCTTCAGCCATGTTGCTCTCAAGCTTCCGCCTTGATCGATGGCGCTCCAAGTATGAACTCAAGCAGGTACAACTTTTATGTACCATTTTGTTATGATATAAAATGTTTTGGGACTAAAGTTTTGTCGCTGTTTGAGGCCCCCTAGTTTAGCATTTTGAAGAAGTCTTGTGTTCCATCAAAGAGTTTTCTAAAATATAGATTATAGACTAGAGGAATTGTCTCTAAATTTGAGTATTCTTTTCGAAGCACTAGAACAATCATGACTGGAGGTATGTTTTAATTAATTGAGCTGTTTTCAATTTCTAATATATAATACTAATTATAGACCTTAAATTTTGCAGCTGGTTCGAACTAGCAAAGCCATGGACAATAGGAGCTTCCAAAGCATACATTTAAGAGAAGATGCAGAAGGAAGGCAAGGTATCTCAGTGAGCAAAGATGTGATTGAGGTGGGAGGCCATGCATTGAAGGCAAACATCACCACTCTTGGTCCACTAGTCCTACCTGTTTCTGAGCAACTTCATTTCTTCACCAATATGCTCTTTAAAAAGGAGAAAGCCAAGCCTTACATCCCTGACTACAAGCTTGCTTTCAACCATGCTTGCATATTGGCAGCAAGTAAGAAAGTGCTGGACGAGATACAAAAGAACTTGGAGCTCACTGAGGAGTACATGGAGGCATCAAGGAAAACTTTGGAGCGATTTGGGAACACTTCAAGTAGTAGTATTTGGTATGAATTGGCATACTTGGAAGCAAACTCAAGGATCAAGAAGGGTGATAGAATTTGGCAAGTCGCTTTTGGGTCAGGGTTCAAGTGTAATAGTGTTGTTTGGAAGGCTCTTAGGAATGTTGGGAAGCCTAAGCTGAGTCCGTGGATTGAGGATTAAGTCTATCTAGAGGATGATTCAAAGAAAAGAAGGATAAGATGATAATTGTAGTTGTTTGAAGTAGTAATGTTTAATATTAATAACAATGCTTGTTAGCCTATGTTTGGTATTCATATATTACGACTGTTTCAATCATTATTTCTTGTGTTAGCTAAAAAATTCTCAAAGAGGCTAGATGGGTTTAAGTTACACTTTGTGTCATTTGACAAAAGCTAGAGCTCCATGTCAACTAAGGGGTGAGACTATGATGGTCTTGGATTATAGAATTAATGAGGATGGTTCCACAAGATTGGCTTGTTTCATTGTGATATCTTTACAAGGAAGCCGCTAGACACTAGTACCGACATCTATTATTTGAGAAAATAGTGGGTTTATGTGTTTTGGTTTTAAGTTTGAGGTTAGGAAGTGATTTTTTTGGTTAAGTTTACTAATATGGTCGTCTAGTTCTAGTGGATACCATAGAGTTGGAAACTATATATGAAGATGCAATTCAGATCCATCAAGCAAAATACCTGGGGCAAAGATCGTAGATTGGCAAGCCATATATTATATAACAGATGGTTGTGGTTCGAGTTTCGTTGAGTTCTTTAAATTGTTTTGATTATGCATTTTTGTTTTACAAGTATTGATCAATTTTATGCAAAATTTGAACTCATTTTCCGTGTTAAATTTAATTAATTTTGCATAAATTTTCAGATCTAGAAAAGATGTAGCATTTCCAATTGAGCTTGGATGGATTAGCCACTATGGCATTTTTCTATTTGGTCCTTTTAACCCTTTAGATTTAGAGTTTAAGGTTTTAGTTTGATATCTATTCACTCTCTTAATCATATACTGAACATGGATTTAATTGAGGATTATGATTCTTGTAGCCAATCACAGCCAATAGGAATAAGGTTATGTTGATTTAATAAGTGAGGTTATGGCGGCAATGTCTGCTGTTGGATCGAGTGCAGAAAGCAGTGAAGAAGTGGAACTATTGGCCTGCAGTAGATCCTTGGAGTTTGTCGTGGATGCTGGGTTTACAAGCTTGATAATTGAAGGTGATAATGTCAATACAATACAAGCCATTTCTTCATCTTTGCCCAACCATTCCATTCTTGGCTATGTGGTGGATGATATTTGTCATTTGATACATGGGTTAAATTGGGCTAGGCCTAATCAGATTAGGAGGGGAGGGAATACAGTGGCACATGTTCTTGCCCAATCTATTAGAAATTTAGATGATGATTTATTTTGGTTGGAGGATTCTCCTCCACCTGCCTTAGCAGCCTTGTATCATGATGCGTCATTATTATAATTGAATGAAAGTTTCTTTCTAAAAGAAAAAAGAAAAAAAAAGGGAAGTTATGTGACACACAATAATAAGAAATTCTTAATTGAAATTAATTGGTTTTTTATGTCCAAAATCAGAGGAATCTGATTTGAAATTTGTCGGGTCAATTAGCAGAAATGCCAAATAGAAGGAAAACTGTCCAAAACACCCCTCAGATTCGATAAATGTAAATAAATAAGGAGAGTTAAGTCCGAAATTCATGATACTCTTTAGAGTAAAGGTTAGTGGTGCATCACTAATCTTTATTCTTAGAGAAATATTTATAGTATCCTTAGTATACTAAATATTGACTCCACCAATGTTTGACAATATGATCTCCATCAATAACTCTACGTTAATTATGGGAAATTGTATTTTATTGACTGTTGGATTTAATGAGAATATATGACCTTAAGAGCAACCACATCAGTGGTTGCATAATCTTGCAAAATAGAAAAAGTAAGCCATTTTACACATTTTGATAAAAAACACCTACATCAGTGGGTGTAAAATTGTGCATAAATGGACAAATGCTACAGTAACCGTGCATATATGCATGGTTACTATAGCTCTTGCATTTGATATTTTATTATTTTTTTCTCTCTCCACCTCACGCTCTCTTTTTCTCTCTCCATCTGATTATCTCTCCTCTCTCATCTGATCTCTCTCTTCTTCTACCCTCTTTTCATCTTATCTTCCAACAACAAATCATCAAATTCTTCAAACGTAAATCAATCTAGATCCCAAATTTGTCAAGCCCTCTCCTCAATATATATATATATATATATATCAAACCCATATAAATAATCAAACCCAAATTGCAAAAGAAGAAGAAGAAAATGCAGAAATAGTAGAAGAACAAGGTGTTGAAGAAGAAGTAGCAGCAACAGTAGTCAACGGAGAGCCCCAAAATCACCATCCATGTAGTGGAAAAATATGCCCTAAATCACCACCAAAATTGCAAACCCAAAATCACTGGCCATAATCAAACTCAAATAGAAAAAGAAAAAGAAGAAGAATAAGAATGAGAGTGAGAATGAGAAGAAGAAGATGAAGATGCCGAAGATGTAAGAAGGAGAAGGAAAAGAAAAAAAAAAAAGAAGAAACAAGAAACAAATAGAAGGTGGAAAAAAGAGAGGTAGATGGTCCGTTTGGATATAACTTATTGCTGAAAACTGAAAATACTGTAGCAAAATAATTTTTAAATGTGTGAATAGTGCTGTGGGATCCATTTTTAATGAAAAAGTTGTTGAAAAATGAAGTTTGTGAGTCCCGTGAACAGTGCATGGGTGCACTGTTAACAGGAGAAAAGTCAACAACTACGGCTAAAAAAAAAAAAAAGGCTGAAATGTGAAACTTAGCAACGCAAAACGCAAAACGCTGGATCCAAACATACACAAAGAGTGTTAGAGATATTTTGGGAGAGTTTGGTAAGGTGGTGGGACCGGTGGGAAATAATAAAAAAAGTGAAAAAATGATTATTTAAATAAAATAGATGGTAGAATAGACAAATTGATGTAAGTGTTTTGTAAAAATTGGTGTGTAAAATAGAAAAAAGTAGGTTTTTCTTGCAAAATAGACAAAAAATTTGCACGGACTAATGCAGTTGCTCTAAAATAGTGTAAATTTAGTCAAGTTACCAAGGAGCTTAAATCCATATCATGATTCATGACCTATTATTAGTTAATGTTCTAATCACCTAAGTAGTGACTAGTCATTAATGTTGTCTCATACATTTAGTACTTTCACCTTTAACTAACATACATACATTATCTTATAAAAAAAACACTTACAAACATTAATTCATGATAGATGACAATGCTAATTGGGCAGAATTAAGATTATTTAATTATATTTTACCACCACACACTTTTGGCATGATTATCACTTTACAAGTACAAAGTTTTTGTGGGGTGTGGGGGGCAAGGCTGGGGTTTAAGTCTCCAAGAGAAAGCTTTACACATCTATATACTTAAATTATGCTAGAGTAGAAGTCTTATTTTGTATAAAAAACCATATTTTGAATTATTAAAAACTAAAAAGTGTAATTTTTTCTTACTTTTTTATTTTTTTTAGGAAATTGTGAAATTGGGTTTTTATTCGATAAGACTTCTCATACAAATTTTTCTCAATTATTGATTTGATATATTGTGAAATTGTGATTAATGCATAATACAAATTGTTTCAATCATAGATCCAAGTAGAAGTTATATTACTTATATTACTTTAATCACAACTCACCATCTTATTAAATGTGTTCTTTTAACATTTTTCAATTTTCCCACATATTCCATATTTCCATGTTTAACTAGCTAATTTGACTTTGGAAAAAAGGAGGAATTATTAAGTCCTTTTGGGGTCTTTCCCCCTGGCCCATCCCCTTTGACGAGGGGCAATCGCCACCCAAAAGGCCTAATCATTTCTTAGGACAATATATTATTTTATTTCACTACTAATATTTTAATCGTACAAAACAAAATAAAATATGAGAGGTAAGGTGTATTGTTAAAATGATATATAATATAAAATAAAATAAAAAAAGAATATTCAAATAAAGTGACAAGAGAATATAATATAAGATGTATGATACATCATTAAAATGATAATGTAAAATAGATAAAATAACTTTTTTAATGGTTCAAAATGCATTTCTTTTTGCATGGGAAGGCTTACACTTGTATATCAACAATAATTGTGTCAATAAATCTAAAACTTTTGGCAATAATTGCACTCAAAGATTCTGAACTTACCTTAGTGGTTGCTGAAAAAACGACAACATTGAAAGACTTGAGGTATTGACCATTGTGATTCTGTGAATACACACTATTAACTCACATTTTAAGTGCACTGCAAGAGATGCTCTTATCTTAAAATTCTACGCCAAAGCCAATTTCTGCCACTCAAATTTGTTTTGTCCAAATCTCTGTCCCTCTTGTTCCGCCTTGCATGTAAAATGCATACTACTTGAGTTTGCCAGGTTCAACTACTTTTTATAATACATATTAAAAAAAGATGCATATTTAGAAATACTTATTGTTTACTTTTATTATATGTTTTGTTATGGTTGTATTGTCTAATCTTTTTCCAATTTTCCAGGGATCAAAATTCAGACTTTTCTGGGAAAGTTTGCTAGGTCATCTATACATAGTTCAGAGGTTGGTTCTTTATTTGGACCTTGGATCATCGATAAGCTTTAGGTGTGAGACGCCTTCTGCAACGGAACAATGAAAGGTAGTTTCTTTTTCTCAAGAAGATTTTGTATGTCTGAACCTGAATTTTTTTTTTTACTTTATATATGTGCTAAAAATAATGTTGTTCCCTCTTCTGTCAGTAGTCTGTTATAATATATTGGTTACTATTAGAACATTTTTTCAATAAGATTTCGAATGTCTGAAACTGAAAGACACCTTATTACAGCATCTTACTTGTATTATGTTGCTTTTGGGGCCAACTATGTCTAACCCAACTAAAGTTTTCATGATCTTAATTTGAAGTCATGAATTTTCAATCAATGAATTATCTTTTTTATAAGAAAATGGATTTTTTTTTGAGAAACAATGAATTTTTTTTATTGAGAAACAGAAAATCAATGATTTTAAGTTGCCAAGTTATATACCAAGTTACCAACACAGTCACAACACATATAATATGGCGCACAAAAATAATATGACACCAAAAACTTGCTATTATTAGCGAAAAAATAAAAATATAAAGGATTATTCTAACAATGACATTGTGATATTATATATGCTAAAAATTGGGTCTTAAAATATTATGTTTATGTAAAGTAATGTGATTCATCATAAATGTTACACATGTTTCAGCTATTTGACACATTAGAAATACATAAAACTCTGTTTCCAAGTTTTAAAACTAATATTTCCACTAAATTCATATCACCAAATTTTATTTTAAAAATTTTAATATATATTTTAAATCAATTTAATTGTGTACTATGATTTTTGTTTTAATAAAAATTTGGGTCTTAATTATATAAAAGAGTTGTGTCCTATGATTAGTTGGTTACTATGATTCAATTGTGGTTAGTATTAAGAAATGAATCATAAGCTTGGTCATATACCTTCAATGTTTCACCAATTGAAATACTTTCTTATTCTTATATTTTGTTAATTCCATTTCAATACTCATTTTATTTGTTTATTAGAATGAAATATTTCGATATTAATGTATTTTGTGTACCATGCATTTTGGGCTTACCATATTATATATATATATATATAACACTTAAAATATATTTAAAAATAAAATAAATTAAGATAATAAATGATGGGGTGGGTGGAGAATAAGGAGAGAGTAGAGAATTTGTTGGGAGTCTTTTTTTTTATTATTTATGAATGTTTTGAGTCTTTTGATTGAGAGAGAGAAATGCCTGTGTAGATAGTGATGTGATGGAGAAAGATTGTGAAATAAAAAAGGGAAAATAAAAGGAAGATAATGAGAATGATTAGAGAGAGAGAAAGTGTTCTTACCAAAAAGAGAGAGAGAGAGAGAGAGAGAGAGTGTGAAAGGAAAAAGTAAAGAAAAAAGACAAAAAGAGTGACATTGCATTTGGAAAGGAGGGAGGAAAGAGAAAGATCAGGGAAATGAGAGGAGAGAAAAGAAAATGATAGAAATCACTTCTCCCACGCCCACAAGTTTGCAATCCGCCCAAATTAGGTGGATTTGAAGAGAAACAATGAAATTTAAATATATATAAAAAAAGAAAAAAAAGAAAAAGAAAAGAAAAGTGGAGCCCACATGTTTAACTTCTTATGACCCAAAATTATATTTTTGCCCTTATCTTTCATCCTTCTTTTACATTCATGTGGACATAAAAGTTAAAAACATATATTTTTCTTTTGATTTCCTTTGTCTTTGCAAATGAAAGGAAAGAGAAGTGTATTATTCTCTTTTCTTTTCTCATCTCCTTATTTCCGAACATACAAGAGAGAATTGCTCCTTTTTTCTTTCCTCTGCGCATTTCTTTTCTTTTTATCTTTCCTCATGTGCAACTAAACAAAGACTGAGAGATAAGAGTGACTAGTCATGTCCTGTGTTGTGGTGGGAGGTAAAAAGTAGAGAATTCACAAAAAGTAAAAAAAAAAAGAAAAAAAAGTAGAGAAGTTAGAAAAGTAAAAATTTTCAAGCCAAATTGCATTTCACCCAAAATTCAAATACTAATTAGTATTGACATAAATGATTTGGAATGATTTGAAAATTTTCCCGAGGTGGAATGAGTGGGTTCTTTGGTCCATTTTGTTTACCAATTTTGTTTACCAATTTAGTATTTCCTAGCCGGAACAGGATGAAATTAATAACTATGTAAAAGCGAAAAGCACTAAAAGAATTGTAAGGGAATGTATGTGTGTGTTTTATGTGGCACACTGGTATGGTGGAGTTATCTATGTGAAGGGTATTATGAAATTTGTGCGGCAAAGTAATTTTCTTCACCCATAATTGTACTTTCCTACTTTAAGTTTTAACCCACCTACATTTTTCTCCTAATTAAATGGCTTTGCTATAAAATTTTGGTTCTCATGAATATAAAATACCCTTTATTTAAAAAGTGAATATAAGATGTAATTAATCCTGAATATTTAAACATAAATAGGGGAAATTTGTTTTTCTTGTCTTTTCTTTACACAGGAAGTAGAGTAAGGTGTTTTGTTTTTGGCACGTAAATATATTGAAAAATCGGAATAAGGTGTAAGTGTATAGGATGTCGAGCAAAATATATAGTCAAATCCATTGTTAGATGCATACAAAATAAAATCATTTGAATTAAAATAGAGAATAACCACGGGCCCCCCTAAGATTTTTGACAAAAAAGATGTATGCACAAATCAGTCCTAAGAAGTAAAAAAATCCAGCCGGTTTTATGGACTTGGCCCATAAACAATTTTGCAATTTAAAAAAAAAAAAACTCAAATCCCTTCTATTTTTTGTTGTTGTTGAGATAACTCAAATCCCTTCTTAATTAGGATTATTAGTCCTAATTTATTTTTTGAGAAACATTATTAGTCCGAATTAAATTAGGACTCTAAATCCAAATAAATGCACATAAATCCTGGAATCAGCTTTACAAAACACTACCCAAACTTCACAAGTCACAGGCCTGAACTCCCAATATAAAATCTAAATTTATTAAAAAGAAATTTCCTTACGCTTTCATCTACAACTATGCAAGTGGGACACCAATCAGTGATCCCTTTGAGTCTTTGACGCCATCGAAGTCCTAAGTAGTTGAGTTTGAGTGGTGAGCCATTCGTCTCTCTCTCGTTCTCTACTATAACTTCAAGTTTTTCTTTTTGATAGTTTCT
The DNA here is from genome assembly GCF_040712315.1 of Castanea sativa. Taxonomy (NCBI): domain Eukaryota; kingdom Viridiplantae; phylum Streptophyta; class Magnoliopsida; order Fagales; family Fagaceae; genus Castanea; species Castanea sativa. The sequence goes on along the minus strand of NC_134019.1, from coordinate 7,113,932 downwards.
GCTACTTTCGTAACTTTTGTTTGAGACAAGTTCAAGTTTTTTGGATAGAAGAGTAAAGTAATATTTGACGTTTTGCTAACATAGAGAAAAGTACAGATAATAAATTTTGTGGTTTGAAGTTAAAATTATCACTAGACTAGACTAGGCTCTATTTTATTTTATATTGTTTTTATTGAGTTTTTGGTTTCAATTAAGCAATTTATCAGTAGACTCTTTTAACGATACTAGTGTTGGTTACATGTGCTGGCCTAGTAAGGAGAAAATTAATATAAGTTTTGTGTGTAAAATCATAAATTTTGGTTCATTTAGTTTGACTATATTAAAAAAGAAGTTTAAGAATACAATAAAATATCACAATATTTTTATTTTTAGGATCCGAATAGATATATTTTTATTTCATTTGAGAGAAATGCTACATTCATAATATTTTTAGAACAAATTTTAAATGACAAGTTATTATTGGTTTTAAACTGATAACATTGTTATTGTTTTTCTCAAAATATTTATTTTCAGTTGTGGTTGATCACAGTTTCATATTTTATTTTGACTTGTAAGAAATTGATACTTCAATATTTATAAAAATATTGTGAAATTTGTTGTGTCGGTATAACAATATATATGCTAGCTTACATAAATATTTAAAAGAAAAAAAAAACACAAACCGATTACTGGGGAAAAAAAACTTTAGGCACGGTAGAAATTAATATTAAAATATTGTGGACTTAGCATTTTTTATTTGATCCATAAGAAATTGAGATCTCAACAATTGTGAAAATATTGTGATAATAATAAGTGTTGTAACATTTTCTCAAAACATTTATTTTCAGTTGTGGATAGTCATAGTCTCATATTTTATTATTTTATTTTCACTTGTAAGAAATTGACACGTGAATAATTGTGAAAATATTATGAAATTTGTTGTGTCAGTATAACAATATATATGCTAGCTTACAAAAATATTTCAAAAAAAAAAAAACAAAACAAAAACCAATTACTGGGAAAATTTTTTTTTTTTAGGCACTATAGCTTAAATAAATCAAAAGCACTATCCTCCATTGCTATCTATCAATAATAACTTACCTATAATTTGTTGTGAAATTGTCGCTCCAGTGCTATTATTTGGTGATCTCCACTCCTAAGGTTTATCTTAGAAAAGATCTTAGCATCTGCTAAACAATCTAACATGTCAACAAGCCTAGGGATAGCGAACATTCTCCATGTACCCTTCTTGGGCAGTTGGGAGAAAATCTGCCTTTATTTTACAAGCTATTGGTAAACAGGTGACATGCATCCATCTGGACATCATCATACAAGACTGCTTCCTCAAACTTCTTTCTGATTGAGAAGGAAACCATGAATCTCTTGGTCACCTCCACTTCATTTCCTTTCCTTTCTTGAGCCAGGTGAAATTGTAGGGTTATGGATGCTCTTTAGTTTCAATTTCTAACTTGTCCATAGCCTCTTGTGATACAACATTCTTACATCTGCCTCCATCAATCATCGTGTTTTATACTCTTCCACTAATGCAATAGGTGTTATAAAAAATATTACTCCTACGCCAACCTTCTTGGTCTTCTTTCTTGGATGAAAGCAAGGTCTATTTCATGACCAATGCAAGCCCCTCCGCTCGTTCTAAGTCGCTTCAGGGAAGAGATCATACACGGCATAATTTCCATCTTCTTTTCCCTCCATTGCCTCAATAATCAAGGCCTTTGACTCTGTTTTGGATTGCTTCTCCAGTTCTCTTGTAGTCAGTGGCCTTATGACCTGCTTCTCCACTTTATTAACACTTAAATTTTAAGTGCTGAGGCTGTTTTGCTAGTGGTTTGGATGCTCCAAAATCTGAAATCATTATTAAAATATGCAACAGAAGTATGAGAAGCATGAGAAGCAAGCATCAAGTCAAGCCTTGACAGAAGCAAGACCAAGTAAAGCTGTAGAATTACAAAACAGAGAAAACTACTTGTAGTTTTAGGACTGAAACTACATGTAGCATTGTATTTAATACTGTTAGTGACTTAATGCTGTTAGTTACCACATGTGAGCTGGTTAGTTACTTTAGTGTTCACACGTGCATAGTTCAATTAGTTACTTAGTTTTACTTACTTTGTACTGTATATAAGCTGTAACTCTGATCTTTCTAATCATATTGAGAAGTATTTTTCCCAATTCTTTGATATGGTATCAAATCAAATTCCCGAATTCTAGGGTTCTTAGGGTTTATTCTTCCTCAATTTTCTTTGAGAAAATTTCTTTCTTTCTCTAAGAAAATTCTTCATTGTTAACAATGGCTTCCGCTGCAACTCAAGGTGCTACTACATCAGAGAATGTTGCATCTTTGTCTTCGCAAGATTCACCAATAGATGATCCCCTGTTCTTGCATCACACAGAGAGTCCGAGTATAGTTCTTGTGACTCAGCCTTTGATTGGTGGAGAGAACTACTTAGCATGGGCTCGAGCTGTGAGGAAAGCGTTACTCACCAAGAACAAACTGGGATTCATTGATGGTTCTCTCACTTTATCATCTCCAATGGTGTCTACTCCTTCAACTGTTCAAGCTTGGATCAGATGTGATAATAAGGTTGGAACTTGGTTAACCAACTCAGTGTCACCAAAACTTCAAACAAGTATCATTTATAAAGACATGGCTTTGGAGATTTGGGCTGATTTGAGGAATCGATTTGCACAGAGCAATGGACCAAGAATCTACAATCTTCAGAAGGAAATTGCTGATCTACACCAAGGTGAAGTTTCTGTAACTGACTTCTTTACTCAATTGAAAGGGCTTTGGGACCAATTGCAAAGTTACAGTCCATTTCCTTCTTGTACATGTGGAAAATGTGTGTGCAATGTGAATAAGAGGCTTAGTGATTTGCAAGTTAGGGAATCAGTGTTGAAGTTTTTAATGGGTTTAAATGAATTATTTCCCAAGTGAGGTCTCAAGTGTTGCTCATGGACCCTTTACCTTCTGTTAGCAAAGTCTATGCTTTGTTGATACAAGAAGAGATGCAAAGATAAGTTCCTCATCAATCTGGTGTGAAGGTTGATTCAACTGCTTTGGTTGCAAAGATGCAAACTTTTAATGCTAGTATTACCTCTGGTGGTAATGGTGTCAAGGGCAAGGACAAGCCTGCATGTACTCATTGTGGCAAGATTGGTCATAATGAATATTGAGATGAAGCACAAGGACCATAAGAGCAAAGAATGACTAGAGACACAAAATCGCACAAATCACTTGACGAAGTGTCTCAAACTTACTTCTATTAAGAGGTTTGGTAAAGATGTTAGCATTTTAACGTTCAGTAGGGATATATTCAAGAGTCACAATCTTTCTTTCAACCAGATCCCTAATAAAGTGATATCTAATTTCTATGTGCTTAATCTTTTAATGTTGAACAGGATTCTCAGAGATGTCGATAGCACTAGAATTATCACAATAGACAACCATTGTGTCTTGTGATATCCCATAATCACCTAAAAGCGTTTTCATCCAAAGAAGCTGTGAATAACAACTTCCAGGAGCAATATATTCCGCTTCTGCAGTTGACAGAGACGAAATTTTGTTTTTTACTCATCCAAGCAACAAGATTAGCCCCTACATAAAAACACCCATCAGTAGTGATTTTTCTATCATCGGCATTGCCGGTCCAATCTGCATTTGAGTATCCAGCAAGAGATGTATTTGACTTTTTGCTATAAAACAATCCATAATCACAAATTCCACTAACATATTTTATGATTCTTTTAACAACATTTAAATGTGAAACCTTAGGATTAGATTGAAACCTAGAACATACACCAACGCTGAGAGCAATATCTAGTCGACTAGCAGTTAAATACAAAAGATAACTAATCATGCTTCTATATAAAGTAACATCAACAGACTCACCTAAAAGATCATTGGTTAGCTTTGCATTTGCAGCCATTGGTGTTCTAGCACATGCAGCATTTTCAAGTCCAAATCTCTTGACAAGATTTCTAGCATACTTTGCTTGGTTGATGTAAATTCCAGAATCTGTTTGCTTCACTTGCAATCCGAAGAAATAAGTTAGTTCACTAACCATGCTCATTTCAAACATCTTATTCATTTCATCTGCAAAAGACATAGCAAGAAAATCATTAGTAGCACCAAAAATAATATCATCAACATAAATTTGAACTACTACACAATAATTCTTCTCCTTTTGTATGAAGAGAGTAGAATCTGCAAATCCTCTTTTGAATCCATGCTTAGTGAGATAGGCAGTCAACCTATCATACCATGCCTTGGGAGCTTGTTTCAATTCGTAGAGTGCTCTCTTCAACTTGTAGACATCATCCAGTCTGTGAGAATTAACAAAACTCTTTGGTTGTTCAACATAGACTTCTTCTTGTAACATCCCATTCAAAAATGCACTCTTAACATCCATTTGATATAACTTGAAATTCAAATGACTAGCTATGGCCAAGAGTATCCTAATGGATTCCAATCTTGCTATAGGTGCAAAAGTCTCATCAAAATCAATCTCTTCCACTTGTATGTATCCTTGAGCAATAAGTTTTGATTTGTTTCTAACAACTGTACCATATTCTTCTGACTTGTTCTTAAAAATCCACTTGGTTCCTATCACATTTACTCCCTTTGGTCTAGGAACTAACTCCCACACATCATTTTGAACGAATTGATGAAGTTCTTCATGCATAGAATTTATCCAATCAACATCTTGAAGTGCTTCATCTACTTTCTTCAGTTTGAATTGGGATAGCTAGCATGAGTTAGTAATTACATTCAAGGCTTTAGACCTCAACCTCATGTTATCATTCAAACTACCCAATGTGTTTGTAACAGGGTGATTTAGCTTTACTCTAGACGATGGACCTTTGACCAAAGATGTGGAGGTACCTTTTTGTTCAGATGAAGAACTAGGCTCACTTTGTTCTTGTTGGATTTCACGAACAGGTGTAGATGGTTCTGAAACCGATGGTTTTGCAACAATATCATATATCAATTGTAGTTCTTCATCACTATACTTCCCAACATAATCCTCAGGAAGTGAATCATCAACCTCCATAGTCTTTTCTTGAACTGAAGGAGTGTCTTATGAATGAGATTCTGAAGATATTTCATCATTGATCACCACATTTAAAGATTCCATGACTGTCTTAATTCTCAGATTGTACACTCTATATGCTCTACTGGTGGCAGAATACCCCATAAAATATCCCTTGTCGCTCTTTGTATCAAACTTTTCTAGATTCTCCCTATCACGCAAAACATAACAGTCACTACTAAATATTCTGAAATATTTGACAACAGGCTTCTTTCCTCTCTAGAGTTCATATGGAGTTTTCTTGGAATTAGGTCTAAAATACACTCAATTGAGTGTATGTCATGCAGTGTGTTAGGACATATGTGTTTCATGTTAGGAACATATGTCATCATGTATTGGCTAATCCTTTGACAAAACGCACTTTACTTGTATTTGGGTAGATCTAGGGTGTGTTTAATACTTCAAGGAATAAGGTTTCATGTTCAAGTGTTAAAACCATGCAAATCTGTCCTAGAATTAAGTAATGAAGTACTGGATTTTAAATCTCGACAGCTAGCTCGATAGCTAGTATCTATCAAGGTTTAAAAAGTTGTTTTAGTCCGATGCTCGATAATTGCTCGACAGATAGGGTAACTATCGAGATTTATGAAAAATAAATTTTCAGCTCTGATTTTCATTCCAATCCATGAATAGATGTTTGAGCTTTCTTTTCTCACAACCCTAAACATATATAAGGTTTGTTTTAAGGGCAGTCATAGTTGGCACAGTTGCACAAGTGTGATGCAAGTGTTATTCATGCAAATTGTGACTAGAAACTTAATTTGCCCTAGTTCTTCTTTCTCTTGAAGAAGCTACTACGTTTGTACGCCGTTGGGTTTTGTAACCAAGGAGTTTCGTGATCGTCATCGTGTGATGAATTGAAGAACTTTGCAGCCAACATCCTTCTTAAGTTGGTGATTAAGTCATGTATTGGGATCCGCGAATCTATTGGTTAGTCATGTACTAGGAGCCGTTTATTAAAAGGAGAGATTGTCACTACAGAACAAGTCTATTTGGGTATTGGGGTAAGGATTCAATTGTAGGTTGGTATAAGGTACTGAGATTCCTTTACTTGTAACCGCTTGTTGTGATAATAGTGAATTCTCAAGCGTGGTGACCTTAAGATCACTTGGTAAGATTTTTGCCTTGGAGGTTTTCCACATTCATAAACAATTCACCGTGTCAACTTTAATGTCCGTTGCATTTTACTTTAGTTGGTGATTTGTTTGTGCTGCCACATGTTTTGCATGTTAATTTGATTAATTAATAAACTTGGCTAATTAATCAATTAATTCATCACAATGGGTCTATACATTTTTGGCCTATCACAGTGTTATCTGCTTCTCTCCAAAGAAACTTGGGCATCTTCTTGTTATTTAGCATTACACAAGCCATCTCTTGAATAACCCTATTCTTCCGTTCTACTATTCCATTCTGTTGTGGTGTCTTGGGTGAAGAGAACTCTTGATGTGTGCCTTGATCATTGCAGAATGTTGCTAGTTTTGTGTTTTCAAATTCTCTCCCATGATCACTTCTAATTCTGGCTATCACAGTACATTTTTCAACTTGCAATTTCTTGCACAAGTGTATCATCTTTTTAGGAGCCTCAGCCTTATCTCTCAAATACACAACCCAAGTATATATAGTAAAATCATCCACAACAACTAAAATATACTTCTTTCCACCTAAACTCTGAACTTTGGTAGGACCCATGAGATCAATATGTAACAACTCTAAAAGTTTGGAGGTTTGAATTTCATTTACAAACGGATGCTCAGACTTCACTTGTTTACCCATCTGACATGGTCCACATATGCACTTCTCAATCTTTTCAAATTTTGGCAAACCGATAACTGCTTCACACTTGGAGATATTCTCTAATTGCTCATGACTTGCATACCCCAACCGTTGATGCCATAAGTCTACTTGATTGATCTTTGTAATTAAAACACTTGTTGCTTATACTTAGTGTTAAACCATAACAATTATCAGCTGTCCTAACACCAATACACATGCAGTCACCTCCTCCATCAAGTATCTCACGTTCATACTTGGTAAAGAGAACATTTAAACCATTTCACAAATCTGATTGATGTTGAGTAAGTTGGCCTTTAACCCATCAATGTACCAGACATCTTCAAATACCTGCAACTTAGGAATGTCCACAGTTCCAATGCCTCTAATCACAGATTTACTTCCATCTCCAAAAGAGACTGTCCCAATCTTTCCTTCAAAAAGTGTCTTGAATAGAGCTTTATTTCTTGTCATATGCTTGGAAAAACCACTATCCAACTACCAAAGATAAGAATCACGTGCCTTTAGTGCGGTTAAAGCATTATAACACAAATAATTATCATCACATGCAATTATACCCAGATACTCAAGGAAAGACTTAACACATGCAACAAGGCATATAAACCAAAAGTAGACAATTTGGATTTTTGGCTAAAGGAACTTCAAAGAGTCCATGACAGCAGGGGTCAAGGATCAACTCTTAGATCAAAAGATCGAAACACTAGAGCTAACTCGCTCTAATAACACTTGTAAAGTTTTAGACCTCTTAACACAATAAGTTTAACCTCACATTACGCCAAGTTTATTAACAAGCTTGTTAATTAAAACTAGGATAAACAAATATGTGTAAAACAGATATAATGCGGAAAGTAAAGAACACAAAGATCTGATGACCTAGGGAAACCAAACCGGTAAAAAAAACCTACAGAGGATTTAACCTAGCTATCCTCAAGGCAAAACAAATCCACTAAGAAAGAATTGAAGTTTGTACAATAAAACTTAGACCACTAATATCCTATTGCTACTTCGAGTAGAAAACTTGCTACCTCGAGTAGAAAACTTGCTACCTCGACTATGTGATAGCTCTGAGTCCACGGATTACTTCTTTCCTTTGATCCACTGCAACCACAGTTCTCCTACTTGTGACTTTGAGACTCCACTCAAAAATTTCAAATCTTCATTAAGTTCTTTATGCAGCAACTGAATTGATTGCCAAGCTCTTGACATCAGTCTTGATCTTGATAACCCTAAGTGTATATGAAGGTAAACACCTCTAGATCTCATAAGAGATTCATCACATAGCACATCAAAGACTTCTAAAACGTAGCTAGGGTTTTTATTTTTTGTTTATATATATGTGTGTGTGTGTGTGTGTGTGTGTGTGTGTGTGTGTGTGAAGTAAAATATAAAACCCTACACGTCAAACGAGCTTGGGTTGAGTTGGAAATTGTGCAGAAAATTAATTCTGCACAATTCTCGATCGATCGAATCTAATTTTCGATTGATTGAGCCTTGCAGAATTTGTCTATTAATTTTTGCAATCACTCGATTCCAATTTTACAATAAAACATACTTTGAGCAAGCCTAAACTTAGACTCTATGTTTTGATCATAATTTGCCAACACATTACACATTAAAGTTCTAATACATTAGTCCCTAAGGTTATAGAACCTAACAATCTCTCCCTTTGGCAATTCGTGACAAAACAAATCACAAAAATGAAATGCTCAAAGTTACAAACAACCCATTTAAATTTAAAATGCCCTAAACACAATTCAACCTAACTACTATCTATTAGTTGTCAGTGTAGATAGCAGCCACGACTAAATTAACCTGTATATTCTTGAAACACTCAACAAACACATCAACGCATGTGTGGAAAATACAAGTAAACCAAAATAAATTCTTGATTTCACAAAACATAAAATAAAAGACATATACCATGAATAACTTCATAATATAAATCAATAACCAATGTACCATATGTGAAACAAGAAACAATAAAAGAAACAAAGCATAAAGCATAGTGTCTCCCCCTAACATATATAACTCATAAAAAAGAAAATACATCATAAAAAATGAAATACATCAAGAAGCTCCTAGGTACAATCTAACAAAAAAAACTCCCCTTATCTCCATGCACATATGTACTGCCCCTTTTGTGAAAAATTGCTAAAGGGCAATCAGGACTCATCATCAAAAGGAGGTGGCGGAGTAGACCGTCAAGCACCAGCCAAATCAGCACGCAAAGCTTGAAGCTCCCTGAGTAGATCCAACAAAACTGTCCAAAACACTCCTTAGATTCGATAAATGTAAATAAATAAGGAGAGTTAAGTCCAAAATTCATGATACTCTTTAGAGTAAAGGTTAGTGGTGCATCACTAATTTTTACTCTTAGAGAAATATTTATAGTATCCTTAGTATACTAAATATTGGCTCCACCAATGTTTGACAATATGATCCCATCAATAACTCTATGTTAATCGTTGAGAAATAGTATTTTATTGACTTTTGGATTTAATGAGAATATATGACCTTAAGAAGATGTAAATTTAGTCAAGTTAGCATGGCGCTTGAATCATTATCTATTATTAGTTAATGTTCTAATCGCCTAAGTAGTGACTAGTCATTAATGTTTTCTCATACATTTAGTACTTTTACCTTTAACTAACACACATACATTATCTTATAAAAAAAAAAACTTTCAAACATTAATTCATGATGGATGACAAATTTTTTTTTTTTGAGGAGATATAGATGACAATGTTAACTGGGCACAATTGTTAGATTATTTAATCATACTTTACCACCACGCACTTTTGGCATGATTACCACTTCACAAGTACAAAGTTCTTGTGGGGTGTGAGGGGCGAGGCTGGAGTTCAAGTCTCTAGGATGGAGTTTCACACACTTATACACTTAAATTAGGCTTTGCTGGTCTCCCCCTCTGGGCTTTATTAAGCTCAATTTGGATGCGACTAATTGCTCAGTACAACTCAACCTTAGCAGTTGTTGCCAAAAATGAACATGGAATTGTGTAGAAGGCTTGGTCCAAGATTCTAACAAAGAGATCTCCAATCACTGCTGAAACTGAAGTTATCTTATGGGCACTGCACCAAGCTAAAGGTGAAAACTGGAGTGATATCATTATGGAAAGTGACTCAAAAATCAATATTGATGCAATCCTCGACTACACGGGTTGCCCCCAATGGACTATCTCCTCTCTGGTGTCTGACATTTGGTTCTTGGCTAAATTGTTTGGATCATGTTTGTTTTTTTGGGTCAAAAGAAGTGGAAATTTTGCTGCTCATGAGGCAGCAAAGTATGCACTAGAGTCCTTATTTTCCTTTTGTTTGTGTTCGGACAATCTTCCAGCTAGAGTGGCCTTAGCTTGTAAGGAAGATGCCCAGTCTTTGTTAGTTTCGGTTTGATTGAAATCTATTGCAGTTTATTAAAAAAAAAAAAAAGAGTAGGCTAGAGTAGGTATAATTTTTTTTCAAAAAACCATACTTTGAATTATTAAAAATTAGAAAGTGTAATTTTTTCTTACTTTTTTTATTTTTTGTTAGGAATTTGTGAAATTGGATTTTTATTCAATAAGTATTCTCATACAAAATTTTCTCAATTATTGATTTGATATATTGTGAATTTGTGATTAATGCATAATAAAAATTGTTTCAATCATAGATCCAATTAGAAGTTATATTGCTTTAATCACAACTCACCGCCTTAATAAATGTGTTCTTTTAACATTTTTCATTTTCCCCATGTATTCCACGTTTCCATGTTTAGCTAACTGGAAAAAAGGAGGAATTATTAAGTCCTTTAGGGGTCTTTTTCCCATTTGATGAGGGGCAACCTCCACCAGAAAGACTTGATCATTTCTTAGAACAATATATTATTTTATTCCACTACTAACATTTTAGTTGCACAAAAGAAAATAAAATATGAGATGTAAGCAGTACTTTTAAAATGATAATGTAAAATTGAATAATAAAAAAAGAGAATATTCAAATAAAGTGACAAGAAAATATAGTATAAGATATATAATAAATTATTAAAATGATAATGTAACATGTATGAAATTAGTTTATTTTTTATTTTTTATTTTTTATTATGATCCAAAATGCGTTTCTTTTTGCATGAGAATGCTTAAACTTTTATACCAACAATAATTTTGTCAATAAAATCTAAAATTTTTGGAAATAATTGCACCCAAAGGTTCTGAACTTACCTTATTGGTTGCTGAAAAAACGACAATATTGAAAGACTTGAGGTATTGACCATTGTGATACTGTGAGTGCACACTATTAACTCACCTTTTAAGTGCTCGGCAAGAGTTGCTCTTATCTTTATTACTTGCATATATAGTTGCATCGGCTTCTGCAACTGCACTTGCTCTTAAAATTCTACAACAAAGCCAATTTCTGCCACTCAAATTTGTTTTGTCCAAATCTCTGTCCCTCTCGTTCAGCCTTGCATGTAAAATGCATACTACTTGAGTTTGCCAGGTTCAATTACTTTTTATAAATACACATTCTCTTTCTCTCTAAGGGGGATACATGTTAGAAAAAGATGCATATGGTTGTATTGATATGGTTGTATTGTCGAATCTTTTTCCAGGGATCAAAATTGAAAATTCAGACTTTTCTGGTAAAGTTTGTTGGGTCATCTATACATAGTTCAGAGGTTGGTTCTATATTTGGACCTTGGATCATCGAAAAGCTTTAGGTATGAGTTACCTTCAGAAAGGGAACAATGAAAGGTAGTTTCTTTTTCTCAAGAAGATTTTGTAGGTCTGAACTTGAATTTTTTTTTTTTTCGACTTTATATATGTGCTAAAATAAATTGTTGTTCCCTCCCAGTAGTCTGAAATAATATATTGGTTACTGTTAGAACATTTTTTCAATAAGATTTAGAATGTCTGAAACTGAAAGACACCTTATTAGTTATTACAGCATCTTACTTGTATTATGTTGCTTTTGGGGCCAACTATGTCTAACCCAACTAAAGTTTTCATGATCTTAATTTCAAGTCACGAATTTTCATTCAATGAATTATCTTTTTTATAAGAAAATGATTTTTTTTAGAAACAGAAAATCAATGATTGTACTTAAAGTGTCTGAAATCCATCATACGACATAGGAAAGTATATATATATATATATATATATATATATATATATATATATATATATGTATGTATGGGTGTGTGTAAAAGACACTTCTCTTTCCTACTTTGTAGTGAAATCCATCATATAATATGTATGTGTAAAAGACACTTTAAGTACATATATATATATATATATATATATATATATATATATATATATGGTACTTTCCTATATATGTACATATATATTGTACTACGAAGACACTTAAAGTTTTTCTTCACCCATAATTGTACTTTCCTACTTTAAGTTTTAACCCACCTACAATTTTCTCCTAATTAAATGGCTTTGCTATAAAATTTAGGTTCTCATTAATGTTAAATGCCATATGTTTAAAAGGTGAATATAAGATGCAATTAATCCTGAATATTTAAACATAAATAGGGGAAATTGCTTTTTCTTGTCTTTTCTTTACACAGGAAGTAGAATAAGGTGTTTTTTTTTTTGGCACGTAAATATATTGAAAAATCGGAATAAGGTGTAAGTGTATAGGATCTCGAGCAAAATATAGAGCCAAATCCATTGTTAGATGCATACAAAATTAAATACTGAATAAGTGCATATGAATAATTTTGACCTTACTCAAAATTGAAAAACAATTCATCGGCTAGAGAGCAGAATCCCCAAAGCATAGTAGTCCAAATTGAACCATGATTCGAAGACCAAGTAATAGACTGCTGAGTGCTGATAGAAATGTTTAGGAAATAAGAAAATGCTGCAACCTTAAGCTATTTATTATCAAAAGTACTGATAAACATTCGAATTTACATATGCCTTTGCCAAGTTAATTCAAAGTAATTTTTATTATTTAATTTGAATTAAATTATTATAATATTTTCTTTAATTAACATATTATTAATGCTAGTTGCTCTGTAAAAATCCAAAACAATGCACTCCAATCATCTTCTGCAAAAGAGTGGGAGTCGGAAAGAAAACATATATATGGTTCCACTAATTCAACTTCATATGTGCATACACTACCAAAAAAAAAAAAAAATGATGTTATCCCAGCATTTGCAAAACCGTTGGGATGGATTAGTCTCTTTCCAATCCCAAGCTTTTTAAATATGAGGAATTCCAATCCAAACCTTTTTTTTTAATAGAGAGAAAGCAATGCGCATTTACTTTGTTATAAAAATCTAGTTTTCTTGTAAATAGAATTAAGAGTAATGCTATGGCCATAGATTATTTTACAACACTTTTACAAAATGTTGATGTGATCAACTTTTTATTAGTTTTCATTTAGGCTCATCATTAGCACCACTTTTTCATTTTTTAATAATTACTCACCACATCAGCAATTTGTAAAATTTTTTATAAAAAAGTTTATATCTCTAGCATTACTCTAGAAAAATTAATGATAGAGATGTTTTAGCTTTCAATAAATAGTATATTTCAGTTAGCTCAATTGGTAAAGTCTCTTATTATCAAATAAAAAATTTGAAGTTCGTTCTCTTTCTACACCAAAGACTAATTAGCATATTGGCTTAATAATAGACAATAATTATTATAAAACACACGATATACGTTGAAAGTTGAGTATGGTTAATTAGCTTATATTTGTTTAATATGTACAAAGTCGACATAACTCAGTCCTAATAAAAAATATATATTTTTTAAGAAGATCCTAATACAGAGTCTGATAGTTTTTATATTTTTTATTTTTTTAAAGGCGAGCTAATTTTATGTTTGCCATGTTTTTGTTCAGGAATGAGAATAAGGATATCGAGGGGCAATTTCCCAGCAAGTGTGTTGAATTGAAGTTTGCTAAATTTCTTTCAAAGATAACAATTTGGGCTCCATTATTGGTAGGGTTGTTCGATCGATGGTATGATGAATTACTTGTATTCTGTCGCGCGATTGCAGTATCACTGGATCCCTTGTTCTTTTACGTTCCCGTGATCAAAGAAGACAAAAAGTGCATTGAGTTAAACAAAGTGTTGTGGATCATAGCTATTGTTTCGCGATCGGTCACCGATATTATTTACCTAGTGTATTTTGTAGTGGAATCCATCAAACTACGTGATGAAAGTAATGATGAGTCAAATACTACAGTTTGGGCAAAAGGTCGAAGGCACTTATGGTCCATCATGGTCAACGTTTTAGTTATTCTGCCCATTCCACAGGTAAGGGAGACTTCAGCTACATTGTTGGTTGGAAAATACTATTTTCACATATTTTTCTAGTAATTCGGAACAACAAAAAAGACACACACATATATACACACACACACACTTCTTTTTCTTTCTCTTTTGACGTAAGCCTTTAGAAAATTATTAAGTACTCATAAATAAGAGCTCTCCATTCCTTGGCGCAGCTCAACGAAGCAACCGCTTCGTTTTACCTATTTAAAGTTTGAGAATAGGTTGAGGGTGTTGCACCCTCAATGCCTTTAATCATTGGCTTTACTAGATAGAACTCGCATGTGAGCTCCAGCTATCATGAGTGTAACTTCGGAGGAAACCAGCTAGTAGACGGTTCAATTAATCTTTCACTCCTATACCCAAGTAAGATGAATGATTTGCAACTTAGTATCGCTACGGGCCTCCACCAGAGTTTTCTTTGGTTTCACCCTACTTAGACATAATTCACCATCTTTCGGATCCCAACAGGTATGCTCTCACTCAAACCTTTCTTAGAAGATTAAGGTTGGTTGACGGTGCAACCCTTAAAAGGATCTTGCCAATCAGCTTCCTTGCACCTTACGGGTTTACTGGCCCGTTGACTCGCGCACATGTTAGACTCCTTGGTCCGTGTTTTAATATAGGCCAAATGGGGAGCCTGCAAGCCTATACCAAGAGCACGCAAATGGCAAGGCACGTCGTGAGACACGTGCTGTCCACCATGACTGTGGCAATTACGTCTTTGTGGGCATAACTACAACCCGGGCTTGGACTGTCACCATAATCCGCATCGGTCCATGCCCTGAGTCGATTAGCGGACTTGTTGTCATAGTTCCACATCCGACCGGAGCGCATTGTCTGCCTCTATCCACTTCCATTTCGACAATTTCAAGCACTCTTTGACTCTCTTTTCAAAGTCCTTTTCATCTTTCCCTAGAGGTACTTGTTTGCTATCGGTTTCTTGCCTGTATTTAGCAATGGACAGAATTTATTGCTCAATTGGGGCTGCATTCCCAAACAACCCAACTCGCTGATAGTGTCTCGTGGTGCGATAGGGTCCAAGCATGATGGGGCTCTCACTTTCTCCGGCGCCCCCTTCTAGGGTACTTGAGCCTGGTCTGCCGTTAAGGACACTTCTCCAAACTACAATTAGGAGACGCTCGTAAAGGCGCCTGAATCTCAAGTTGGGATGTTCTTGGTTTGCTCGCTGTTACTTGGAGAATCCTAGTAAGTTTCTTTTCCTTCACTTACTAATATGCTTAAACTCAGCAGGAAGTCTCGTTTGACTTGGGGTTGTGTTGGGAGCACCACTGGGGTGGCGCGTGACGATGGGTGAGCGTGCGTTTGGCCAACAAGGCTGGCACGACGGGGAACGAGGGTTGGAAAACCATTGATTTTCGTGGTGCTCGTTGCTGAGGATTTGCTTCTAGGCTAATCGCGCGAGCTGGTGCGCACTGGAGGCCAACTTTTACCTTACCCGAACTAGCATTTAGGGGGGGTAGCGATGCGCAACACCCAGGCAGATGTGCCCTCGGTCGAATGGCTTCGAGCGCAACTTGCGTCCAAAAACTCAATGATTTGTGGGATTTTGCACTTCACACCAAGTATCACATTTGCTATGTTCTTCATTGATGTGAAAGCCTAGATATCCATTGCCGAGAGTCATTTTGGATAATTTGTAAGACGGTAACGTCGGTGACCCACCGTGTCGGGGTTTGGTGTATGGGTGAGAGACGTGGTGTCCTCGTTCGCAGAGGGCTAGGGGGTGACAAGCACCCCCCGCCCTCCGTCGGTTGTCACCGGTTTATGGGTCGTTTTGCTAGGCATGTTTCAACAATGATCCTTCCGCAGGTTCACCTACTAAAACCTTGTTACGACTTCCCTTTCCTCTAAATGATAAGGTTCAGTGCTGGCAACAAACCACTTACGTCGCTGATTCGAACACTTCACTGAACCATTCAATTGGTAGGAGCGATGAGCGGTGTGTGCAAAGGGCAAGGACGTAGTCAATGCAAGTTGATGACTCGCAATTACTAGGAATTCGTCGTTGAAGACCAACAATTGCAATGATCTATCCCCATCATGTTGGAAACATCTAAGGACATCACAGACTTGTTATTGCCTTTAACTTCTTTGGCCTAAACGGCCATAGTCCCTCTAATAAGCTAGCCACGGAGGGTCACCTCCACATAGCTAGTTAGCAGGCTAAGGTCTCGTTCGTTAACGGAATTAACTAGACAAATCACTCCACCAACTAAGAATGGCCATGCACCACCACCCATAGAATCAAGAAAGAGCTCTCAGTTTGTTAATCCTTATTATGTCTGGACCTGGTAAGTTTCCTCATGTGGAGTCAAATTAAGCTGTAGGCTCCACTCCTGGCGGTGGCCTTCCGTCAATTCCTTTAAGTTTCAATCTTGCGATCAACTCCCCCCCTGCCACAGCAGAACCCAAAGACTTTGATTTCTCATAGGGTGTTGGCGGAGTCCTATAAGTAACATCCACCGATCCTTGATCGGCATTGTTTATGGTTGAGACTAGGAAGGTATCTAATCGTCTTCGAGCCCTCAACTTTATTTCTTGATTGCATTGTTTTCATAACCGGACCAAACCAATTTGTTCAACTTGGTTAAATGGAAACCGAAGGCTAGGCTGACACGTTAACCATTAAGGCAAATTAGCTTGTTGTATCTTTATGTAGCAAACTATTATATTAATTTATTTTATGTAATTGAATTATTTTATTCTTTATTTTTTCATGGGTTAACCTAAGTTGAACTTTAGTCTGACCTTAAAAACTTTGAACTGATATTTCAAAGCAAATAAAAATACATCAAATGCTCATAAGGGAATACAATTGAGCTGGTACTCCAAAGCCAAAAAAATACATCTAATGCGAAAATTAACTCTTTTTGTATTTATGTTATATTATTTTCTTAAAAGACTTGTTTTTATTAATTTGAAGTACCAAGTTAGAAATACTCCAAGAACATTTGCATAAACGGGAAATTGATTACAAAAAATTTAACATAGTTCAATCAAATTTCATGATTACATATACAAGCATTTACAATCAAATATATTATCGATAATAATTTTTTATTATTATCAATAATACACAGACTCTTAAAGTCACAAGCGTGTGTATCTTTTAACCCAAAAACTAGTATAAAATATCTTTCAACTATCAAACCAATGGTTTAAAAAAAAAAAAAAAAAACTATCAAACCAATGATACTTTTAAATTATTAGATATTTATAGTTATGACTAAATGATACTTTTGGTTACTGAAATTTGGAGTATTTAGATCTTGCAATTTAAAATGTTCTAATTTGGTCCCTAAAATTTTAAAATGAAACAATTTGGTCTCTCCATTTTTTATACATTACTAACGGGGGTTGAGGCACCCCATTTTTGAGGGACCAAGTTGAATCAGCCAAATATTTAAGGAGCCAAAATTGAACCAATCTCATATTTACCTTAAATTTTAGGGACCAAATCAAAGCATTTTAATTTTGAAGGACCAAAATTAAAATTACACCAAATTTCAAGGACCAGAAGTATAATTTATCAATAAAATTATTTGTTTGATTATATAAATTTTATATCAAAGTCTATGGTTTCTAATATTAATTTGCATAAAGTCACGATCCTATTGTTGATGAGTTGCATGTATATACTAATAATTCTGTATCCATAAATTTATAATGAATATATATTAAAAAAAATGGAAAACAGAAAAAGAATTGAGATTCCTTCTCATAAAAATCATAGTTGATTAAAGATAAATTAAAGATATTGAATCTATTTTGTCAATCTTGACTCAAGTTTGTTGAAGTTTAATAGGTATATTTTATGTAATACACATTTGGATTATAAAATACTCGATTTATATTTTGATCTTCGTTTATAGCACAATATTATATATCCAACTACACATAGTGGGAATACAATGAATTCAAAGAAAAAAAAAAAATACTAATCATCATATTTATATTCGACCCCATGAAATAATTTCTGGCATCACCACGACTTCAAGCGGCCAAAATTTTATTGAAGTAAGAAAACTGAGACAAATTACACAGTCTCTTATTACAAGAGGAGTTATATCTTCCATCCACACCTGTAGCTCATTACCAGACTCAGAATATCTGGCAAGGAAACGGGCAACTGAGTTACCAACATGCTTAACATGGGAGAAGCAATAAAAACGAAACTCATTAACTAAAACCAGGACATCATTTAGCACATGAGCATATTCTGGATGAGTCACATCATTTGCTAAGATCACTTTTAAAATGACCTCTGCATCTCCTTCCACCTCAATATCGAAAATGCTTACCTCCTTTGCAAAGACCATGGCTCTTCGACAAGCTAATGCTTCAACTGTAGCAGCAGAAACTGGAATAGGTATTTGTTCTGATAATGCTCCAATCACATTGCCAGAACAATCTTGAATTACTATGCCTAATCTGCAGCACCCAGCTCGTTAAAGACTGCTCCATCAAAGTTGATTTTATAGTGAGGAGAGATGGGTGGAATCCACCTAACAGCTCTTACATTGGCTATGGAGACGATGCTTCTTAGCTTGTGCAGATTGGAAATCATGTAAGAGGACTTCAGCTTTAGGCCGAATCAAATGAAAGTCTATCATTGCACAACCTACTTTGTCATTGTTCCTCTTGTTCCAGATAAGCCAAAGAATTATGGCTAAGAGATTAACATCAATCCGATCCTGTGTCAAAAAACCAACTCCAAAAAATCTGCAAATGTATGAAATTTATACCTGAGTTCTTCAACTCCTCATCTACTTCCCAAATAACAACGAGCATCTGGCAACCCTATAGAGCATAAATGGTGTCCTCACAAGCAGCCTTACAATTTGGGAAATACGCAGATTTGACAACATTTCTACACAACAAATTATAAAGAGTAGGAATAGCCTCGTTAGATGCTCTCTAAATCAAGTGTCAACCTTACGGGGCACCTGTAAATTCCAAATTCCCTTCCACATCTTGCTGCTTCTACCCCCAGATGAACAACTCAGTTTCTGATTTCTCAAATTCTTTGCCATCAGTGGATATGTGGATCTGGTTGTGTATTCCCCTTTAGATGAGGGTAGCCAAAATAGTTTATCTGGAACATCCTGAAAACTCAGTAGCCAGCAATAATTTTTGCTTTATGAGGCAAGAATTTCTAGGTAATCAGCTCACTTTTCCAAGCATGATTTTCATGATCAATCAAGTCACAGACCTTTGACTTCGAGCGTAAAACTGAAACTGGAGAAATGATCCTAGAACCTGAGACCTTAGGTAGCCATTTATCCCCACTAACCTTAATAGCTTGGCCGTTCCCACCCTCCAAACTGTCCCCAAATCAACAACATGTTTAGCTTGCATAAGGCTTTTCCATGCCTATGACCCTTTGTTGGAAGCCTCACAATCCAAAATAGAAAAATCAAGCAAAGATTTGGCTTTGAAGACCCTATGGAAGAGAGAATCATTGTTATTTTTTAGCCTCTAGATTTGCTTGGCTAGCAGCAAGTCGTTGAACTTTTCCAACTCTCTAAAACCCATTCCTCCTTCACTTTTGGGAAGGCACAGCTTCTCCTAACTTACCCAATGAATTCTTCTTTGTTCCCCTTTATATCCCCACCAAAATTTCATGATAAGAGTTTCAATGTCCTTTCTAAATCCTTTTGAAAGCTTAAAACAAGACATGGTGTACTTAGGGATCTCTTGGACTACTGCTTTAATTAGTATCTCACGACCAGCTTGTGATAAAAACTTTTCTTTCTAACCCTTTAGCTTTTTCCAAATCCTCTCTTTTATAATACTAAAAGGCTTCTTTTTTGCCCGACCAACCAGAGATTGGAGATCCAAATAATGCTCATATCTTTGAATTGCAGGATGCCCAAGAATGTCTGAAAAGCTGATTGAGTTTGAGCCAAAGTATTTGAGCTAAAGAAAAGGTTCGTCTTTCCCCTATTGATACTCTGACCCGACGCTTGTTCATAACAATGGAGGATAGTTTGGATCTTCACACACTTAGAGATGATGGCTTTGCAGAATACTAGACTATCATCAGTGAATAATAAATGAGAAAATTGTGGACCAGCAGGACATACAGAAACTCCCCAAATATCACCATCTTCTTTGGCCTTCTGAATTAGAGCATGCAGCCCCTCTGTGACCAGTAGGAATAAGTAAGGCGACAAAGGATCACCTTGGTGCAGACCTCTAGTAGGGGAGATGAAGTCATAGGGCTGACCTTTCAGCAGAATGGAATAGGTAAGAGAACAAATACAAGTAGACATAAGATTAATCCACCTCTGATTAAAGCCCATCTTCAACATAATCTTCTCCAAATAAATCCATTCAACACGGTCATACGCTTTACTCATGATGAGCTTCAGAGCCATATACCCCATCTTTCTCGTTCTTTAGATTTCAACTAGTGCAGAGTTTCATGAGCGATAAGAATATTGTCAGTGATGAGTCTCTCTAACATGAAAGCACTCTAGGTCTTGGATATTAGATTTAGCAGAAGAGGTTTTAAGCGATTTGCTAGAACTTTAGCTATCAAATTAAACAGCACATTACTCAAGCTAATGGGTCGAAAATCAGTGACTCTTCTTGGACTCTGCACTTTTGGGATGAGAGTTGGAAAGGTATGGTTAAGGTTTGCAGGGATGGTACCTGAATTAAGAGCTGTGAGCCTTGCCTCTGAGACCTCCATTCCAACCTTATCGCAATATTGTTTATAGAACAGGGAGGGAAACCATCTTGTCTTGGCGCTGTTTCTGCATCCATTTGCTTGAGGGAAAACTGAACTTCCCTTGCATCAAAGGGTCTAAGCAACTCATCATTCATTTCTGCTGAAACTCTTATTTCGACCCCACCAAGCACTGAATCAAATTCTATGGGAGACACCGTGGAAAATAGTGAAGAGTAATAGTTAACCAACAAATCCCAACTTGATGTTCATCCTCAATCCAAACCCCCTGTTCATTTTCAAGACCCGAAATAAAATTTCTTTTATTTCTCTCAGTTGCTCTACAATGGAAGTACTTTGTATTTTGATCACCATTTCTTAACCACTATCTAGGATCGCTGTTTCCAAATCCATGAGCTTCTAAATCTCCTCATTAAGCTGTTGCAAATGGGCATGACTTCGTCCAGCCATTGAGACAGCCTTGGCCTAAATAAGCTATTTTCTCTTTCAAGCTAGCAAAATACGGATATTACCAAAAGTATTTTTATCCCACAATTGGAGTTGAGTTTGACAATTACTGACCTTTCCCAAAACCTTACCCATTGGATCATCAGCAGAGCACATGTCCCAAGCCGAATGAACCACTCCTTCACAGCGCTCATCTTTAATCCACATCGCCTCGAATCTAAAAGGCTTCTGAGGGTGATAAAATCTGGATTGAATATCATCAGAAACTAACAATATGGGCTTATGGTCCGAGGAAGACCTCAGCAAGTGATGTAGGTGAACAGAGAGAAACTTTATAATCCAATCAGCAGAAGCAAAAGGCCTATCTAGACGTACCCACACAACCTGACCATTAAACCTTCTGTTACACCAGGTAAAAAGTAAACCTATGAAGCCCAAATCTAATAAGCCACAAAAATCCAAGCAGTCCCTGAAATTCTGCATTTGTTTTTCTCCATCAGAAAAACTAAACAGGGACCTTTCACCTTCACCAAATCGGAAAGCTCACGAACTCATCGGTAGTTTCCAAGCCCACGACAATTACATCTGATACAATTCATGATGAGCGGCGGGGCTGGATTTCAACCACCACTGATGAGATGATTTAGGAGAGAGCTCCATTTGAGCACACAGTTTTTTTTTTTTTTTTTTCTGAGATTGGGCGTCTGAGGACTGCACTGATGGTTGTTCCTTTATTAAGGTCATAGTCTTCTACATCAATATTTCCTTAGACCATACCATCTACCCTAGCTGATTGGGCTTTGGACTCATATTAGGCCTAGGACCGTTGGTAATATCTTGGAGAGGAGGCTTGACTTTGCTGACTGAGAAAATCAATATCTTCAGGTATCGCCCCAATAATTGGCTTCGTGTGGACCGTGTCAATATTACAAAATATTGTCACACCGTTCAAGTCTGGATCATGCGTTCGGCAACATGTAAATTTTGTTATAAATGTAAAATATTTTCAAGTAAAAATATTAAAATTTTTTTTTTTCAAATGTTAGGTGCATCTTACAAATTATATTGAAAAGTATTTTCAAATGTTTGATGATATTATAAAAATGATATATATATATTTTTTACATTTTCTCAGCTACTTCCTTAATTTTCAAACAAATTTTATAAGAAAAAATTTTAATATATAAACTTAAGAAAAAAAATTCAAAATAAAACCGATAGTTAAACTCTCAAACTCGGTGAAACTGGAGAGAGGGAGGCACTGAGGGAAAGGGAGAGTAGATCGAGAAAGAATAGAGATCCGATCAAGGGGGGTTGATCTAGAGGCGGCGGTGACGAGATCGAGAGGTGGAGGAGACGAGCTACAGAGTAGCGGCGACGACGGCGATCTAGAGCTTCGAAAGACGACGAGCTTCAGGCGACGGCGATCTAGAGCTTCGATCGATGACGAGCTTCAGGCACGACGGCGGGGCCAAGGGTCAGGGCCTGGTTCTGGGCTTCACCGGCGGTACCCTCTCCTTCCTTCTCAGCATGGGCTTGGCGTGAGTAGCTCTCTCTCTCTTGGCTTGTGTGAGTCCGGAAATTGTTTGAAGTTTGAACGTAAAATAGATGTGTAATATATTTTACGGGTCAAGGGCTTATTTTACCATCAAACTTTTTTATTTTCAGTTTGACTTTATTTTAGCTGTGCATCCAAACACGTACAAAAGTGTAAAATATTTTCTCAATTTCATTTACACCCGAAACAAACCTAGTCTTATTTACTTGGAATTCCCGGAATTCTCTCCCTTCTTGCTATTCTCATGAAAGCCAATAAAGTGATATGGGGGAACGGCTAAAAGTTGATGCGTGGAGGAATCAAAGCCCACTAATTCGTTTCCAGGATTTTTGTTGTCATATTTCCGCAAATCAAGGTCAATTTCCTGCAGCTTAGCAAAGAAAGGATCAACTCCAGAGAATTGACCCGAGAATTGGGCACCTTGATCATAAATGTTACCTGTGGACTTTCCTTTTTAAATTCTCACCTTCCTTGTTGGGCTCTTTACTAACGTTTGCTAGAGTGGACTTTGGCAAAATTGAATTCTGGCCAGCTGGAAATTCGAATGGCATAGTTGATGGGGAGAGTAGATTCTGCATTAATGTCCCCTTCAAGAACATTTGTTTCCAAATCTGGATTTGGACTTGTCGGACAATTACGGAAAAATCCTCCGCCGTCCAGTTGTGGCTTGCACCATGCCTAACAGCATTACTGGAGGTGGAGAGACCAGTACGTTCATAATACCCAGGAACGAAAATCACAGGCTTGTTATAGGATCTATATGGCGAAGCTCTCAAGCTTTGATCATATTGTCTTTGATCATTGGTAAGGGTACCTTTGCTATTAATCCATAGCTCGTAATCTTTATCGTCATGGCGAAGCTCTCAAGCTTTGACCTAGACCTTTTCTCCATTTTCCAAAGAAATCACCCGACCTCTGCATAGAGGTCGTGAAACATCTAACGTCACCTTCACACGAAAAAAAAAAACTTCCACCATCCTCGTCTACCCCACCTATTGAACGACATACTATTCCAATAGTATCACAAATTAATTTCCCCCACCACTTGTTTTGACATAAATCGAATTTGAGTATCATGAACTTGGACCCAAAAAGAAGTCTGAGAAAACTGCAACTCACGAAGAGGAACATCATTCTCATAATTTTTTCATAACGACAAGATGCTTATCGAAGCACCATGATTCACTTTGGAGCACACGGTTAACATCAACCATTTTGCTAAAAATAAACAAGACAATATGATCATCAAGACTTCGAATTCTGAAACCACCAGTAGATCTCCAAAGCTGTCTAAACGTTTGTGCTACGGCTTCCACATTCAAAACTCGTTTTGTTAGGAACTTAGCTGCTATAATGAACTCAGAGGACCGAAATTGATCCTAAAGGGTGAATTTGGATCCTTCTCTCTCATTGAGGGAGAGGTTGCTCCATGATTTTGTTAGATCTTCCATGAGAGAAAAAATAATATAAAAGTGTTTCCCTAGATCCCACGAAGAAAGAAACCACAAACTCAAAAATTAAACTTGTTACCATAAGAGGATAGACACTCCTTCAGAAAGAAGGGACAAAAAATTCTACAGTCTAAGAGAAGAGCCAAAACTTTTTTAGTGACAGAGAAACCGAACATAATTATTATCCATTGATTCTATTCATTATCAATATGTGAATTTGAAAAAATTTCTAATACACACATAATTACTATTTTCTTTAAATTATCACGGTCCTACACATAATTAGATTATATCCATTGACTCTAAAAACAAAAATTGTTGTAATCCATTCAGGTGGTAATGTCAAGCATATTTTCGGAGATGAGACGGACAAAAACTTCAAATATAATAATCTTGAACTCTCTAATTCTTTTGCAATATTGGCCAAGAGTTTTCAAAATCTACCGACCCTGGAAGGCACTCATAAGCGCAGAGAAATCTAATAAGGCTTCCCTATTGATCAAAGCTTCATTGAATTTATTTCTATACATCCTTGCTGGTCATGTAAGTTTGCTTACGTAGTGATTTCATGTTCTTTTATTTTTAATCTTTGCAAATGTTGATTCTTTTATCAATGTATTGTAGTCTTTCTTAATATTTAAATTCCAAATCAACCTTCTTCTCAAAAAAATCTAAACCAACCAACCTTGTTAAATTGAAATCATATATTGAAGAAATATCCAAAAAAGAAAGAAAAAAAAAATTGCAAATGTTTCATTTTATTAATTTTTAGAATTACCTAGATTAATATTTTTTGTACAAATACCTCAAGAATGCTAATACATTGAAACTAGAAGTTGCTATCTTGTGTAAGAGTTGTGTTGGGGAGATCATACCTTGGAAAGCTTCTGAATGGGTAGCTAATACAACATATATATATATATATATATATATATATATATTTATATATATATATATAGGGACAACACTTGACTCAAAAGGTTTAAACTAATGGGTATGAGTCTAATTATGTTATATTAATCACTCATCATTCTCATTATTATTCAATGTGAGACTTCACTTATATATGTATATCCAACAATCTTCTCCCTCGCCTGTGAATCTTTGCCTCTCTATAGGCAACAAACAAGTCCCATTAGCTCCCTTTTGCCTTATGGACTTTTTCTTCGTCAACATGTCATCCATGAGCCTTATGCATGACATCCATAAGTACTACATGTCAACCTATGCTCATTTCTTAGAACTTAGCATGCACTACTATGTTCATGGGAACCTTGCATCGCACCATTTGGCAATTTGATTGTCTGTATGAGCTTTTATTTGATTGTTTTGTGTGATCAATACTTGTGAAGGCTCCAAATACAAACATCTTGGTCCTATGCTTTGGATGCCTCCGTGCCTAATCTATGCAAAGTATGTTTTCATCCGTTTGTAAAGTTTAGAAAAGCATCTCGATTCGCTTATTAAGAATGATTTAAGTAGTAGTTTCATATCAACACTAGGGCTGTAAATGAACCAAGTCATTCATGAACAACTCGGGCTCAGCTCGATAAAAATCTTGTTTATGTTTGTTTGTATATAAATAAGTCAAGCTTGAGCCTTAGTTTTTGGCAAGTTTAATAAACAAGCCGAGCCAAAGTAAAAAAATTTGTTCGCGAACAGGCTCGTGAGTTATTAAGCTTGATACACACAATTCAAGCATAGACTCATTTATAAGTTTATATGTGTTAGCTAAATATACTTATTACACATATCTTAATAATGACATGGCCAACATGAGACCACTACCTATATTATCTTAATTTTTTTCCTCCCTTTAAACTAATCAAGAACCACTTTAGACTATAATTACATTTAAAAATAAATAATTAATTAGGTAGACTGTATATGATCCTTCTCTATCAATCATCTAAAGTAAAGTTATGAAACATGTCAATATTTTCTTATTCATAATAGTTACAAACATGTATTTTTCTAGTCCTTCACCATTTAACGTGAATGTAAAAATTGTATTTTGAACAATTGTTGAAACTGTAGATAAGGAATGATAAATGAATGAATTTAATTATGTAAATTATTAATTTGAATAATAGCTAATCATAAGTAAGACTAGATGCATGATAAAATGAGTATACTACTTTCTTTATCTTTTTTCTTAATTTTATAGATTTAAGCATTTAATAATATAATTTTTTAGATCTCAAGCTCAAAAGCTTGACCTGAACTTGAGTTTGACCTTGATATTAAGCTTGAGTTTGGCTTGACTAATTAATCAAGCCAAGCCAAGCTCAAGCTTTTTAGCTTTCTCACGAGTTCAAGTTCAAACACTATTTTTAAACTTATTACAAGCTCAAGCCAAGTTTGAACATGCACTACTCGATAAAGCTCGGCTTGTTTACTGCCTATACAATTGTCTTTTTCTCTTATTGTTATAGTTGTAATGGTTATTAACCTTTGGTTACGATATCTACAAAATTTACTAATTTATAATGATAATCTAATCAATTAGGTATTGGGAGCCATTTGGTACTTTTTCTCTACTCAACGACTAACGGCTTGTTGGCACAAAGCGTGTGAAATTCATAGAAATGAAATTTCTTTTGACTGTGACCGCAGTTTTAGAAAGCTCTATTTCTTAGATGATTTCTGCCCTATTGATACACCAAATTCAAGTACATTTGATTTTGGAATATTTCTTGAAGCCCGTCGATCCGGAATCTTAGAGTCCACGGATTTTCTGCAAAAAGTATTTTACTGTTTCTCATGGGGCATACGAAATCTAAGGTTTGCACATATTACACCCTTTACTATTCCATATCAAAATATATAAGTCCTACCATGTCTATGTCGTTCAAGTTACACATAATGTAAAGAATATTACACTACCTAATAATTTATTATTAAATTCATATTCTGAAAATCTCATTATTGGATTATATGTTCTTAATATGCATGTCAATTTTCATGTCAATCGGATGTTATTTACTATTCCATTAATAAATTCATATTTTATGCATTATTTTAAACAGAAAAAAATTGATTTTAAATAATTGATTACTAACATGACTATGGATCTTTGATCACCTTGAATTTTTGTAAGCACGAAGAATTTATGAAGATAATGTAATCCAAAGGTGGTTTGGTAGATTTGTTAAAATTTGCATTCAATTAAAAATATTGAGTGATATAACATTGTTTAAAGTTACAAAGTTTATGGCTTTTTTAATTTGTTCTTAAATTTGTTGTTTGCACACAATTGAAGCTAAAATAGTTATGAGTATCTCATTATTGGATTATATGTTCTATATGTTTTTAAAATGTATACTAATTTTCATATCAATCAGATGTTATTTACTATTCCACTAATAAATTCATATTTTATGCTTTATTTTAAACAAAAAAACTTAATTTTAAATAATTGATTGTTGACATGACTATGGATCTTTGATCACCTTGAATTTTTGTAAGCATGAAGAATATATGAAGATAATGTAATCCAAAGATGGTTCAGCGGATTCATTAAAATTTGCATTCAATTAAAAATATTGAGTTATGTAACATTGTTTAAAGTTTCAAAGTTTATGGCTTTTTAATCTATTCTTAAATTTGTTGTTTGCCCACAATTGAAGCTAAAATAGTTATGAGTAGTGCTACATGCGATATGTACTACAAGTTTACTACATTAAGTATACAAATTGATGTGTCGCCAATAATAAAAAGATAATTCAAATATTTAGTTATAAGGTGGTTAGAGCCTACCAATCACATTCAATGGCATATTAGTTTGTAGATTATATTATATGTAATAAAACTTGTAATACATGTAGTATTTTCCAACAGTTATTAGTTTCTCCTAGTTTTATTAATGATCTCATTAAATAAAAATATCATTAATTTCTACTCTTTATTTCTTACATGGTAAAATCGTCAAGTAGAATAGAATTTCCTAATGAACAATGGGGTCACAATAAAAAGAAATACTTGAACCATGAATTGAGTTCTTAACGAATTTTCATAGATTTGGATCATCCTAGAAGTTGCAGGATTTTTTAAGTTTGCAACTAATAGAATTATGGTTTGCTTTTATACGGGAGATGCTTGGGTATTTTTTTCTTTGGCTATATTATACTCCTAATATAGATATATATGTCTTTGTAGTACTTTAAAATAGTACTTTAAGCACTACTCAAGCTATATATTAAGTATTTTATAATCTAATGTATCCTTTAAGGGTCGAGCAAGGTGATAAGGTCCTGCTCGGGTAAAAATCGATCTTAAACAGTTTGCAAGCAAGTCAGATTAATCAGATTATGATTTAACTAGTAGTTTTTAACATGCAAAAATAATAATATTATGATCATATTATTTTTGTCTTCCTAGTTCCTATTTGTTTATTTAGACCCCTTAAAACAGATTGTTTAACATGATAAATTAGCCAAGTGATTACTTAGGTTTATTATAAGATCTAGATTAAACAAGGACAGATCATATCATGCACAACAACAAAAAAGAAAGAACATAACAATATGATGACCTAGGAAAATCAATGAAACCAACAGTTTCAAGGTAAAGACTTGGGGAGGTTTTTACCTAGCTATTCTCAATGTAAAACAAATCCAGTAATAGAGAATCGAAGTTTTTACAATAAGATTTAACCTTAAATTTATTGCTACCATCAGTGGTAACTTACTGACAAGACCATGTGCAAACTTCGAATTCATGGACTCCTTTCTTGGATTTGCACCACACAAGCACCCACGCTTGTGATTTTGAGATCTCACTCAAAGGTTTCAGATCACGGTTTATTAATCTTTGCAGCAACTAGATTCCACCAGCACTTGGTTATAGGTCTTGTTCCGGTTGATGCTTGTAGAGTTAGAAAGTATAGATTCTCTCAGATCTCATAAGAGTAACTCACAAGTCTTCCAAGATTATTCAAAATGTAGCTAGGGTTTTCCTCTTATACATAGAAGTGTTGGACTGAAATCCTAAACTTGTTCGCGGGCTTAGGCCTGTTTAAAATTCTACAGAAATTCTATTTTTGCGGTTTTCAATTGATTGAGCTTCACAATTTGATTGGTCGAGCTTCACAGAAAAATAATTCTTTTTCCTACAGCTTGTACATTCTTGAGTTTTGACCTGTACAACTTTGAGCAATGTCTAACACCTATTACAAACATGTTTTTGTTCTCGATTTGCCAATACATACAAGTTGAAATTCTAAACATTTAATCCTAAATCTTTAGAAGCTAACAGTTCCTTTAAATACAAAATTACAAATAAGAGAGCAAATAACTAAAAAAGAAAAAAGAAAAAAAGAGAACCAATAACAAAAACTATTCAAATAAAACTTAAATAATACATTGATTTCTAAGTTTACATAATCCAAAGTTCACTAATAATATCATCACCATAAAATAACCAAAAAAAAAAAAAAATGCTAAAGTTTGTGGACCATGTCAAGTTATCAACCTTCTCAGTTGCGCCTCATCATTCTTGCATTGTCAAGCTTGTCTTGCATAGTGAATAGATACTTCAACCTTCATCACCACTATTTACATCACAGTATCAAAAGTCAATATTAATGTTCTTAACATATATGTCATATTTCGTTCTAATAAGATGTTATTTATTATTCAATCCATAAAATTTTTTTTATGCATAATTTAAGATTATAAAACTTGAAATTTAAACATTTGATTGTTGATATAGTTATTGATTTTTAATCTTCTTGAAATTTTACAAGCATAGAGGACATAATAAGAAAATGCAATCTAATAATAGATTTGTCAAAATTCACATTTGATAATAAAATATAAGGGAAGTTTGTAGCCATTGTCTTCTTTTGGCTCTTCATTCTTTCCTTAATTTCCTCCAATTGTGTTGCGTTCATGCTTCCTTCTCTCATGGATGTAATGGGCTTGAACCCCATCCTTAACTAACCACTTCTCTTGTGTATGGGGTTGGAGTTCTTATTCGTCCAAAGGCCATAAACATGTGATCTTGACCCTGTTTTCTTACTTTGAAGGGCCAAGTATAGATCTTTCAATTTCTCTTTAACTTATACATTTCCCCTAAAATTTCGTGAATTCTCATTTTTTGAATTTAGTTACAAATTTTTAAGATTAGTGTCTCATACATTATAGTTGGCATTTTGCAGTTCTTTTGGGTCAAACCTCCAAACAAGTAGCTACATATGGGAAAACTTCTTTGCCCTTGGAATTTCTATCTCTGGTCTGTTATTATTTCTTTATTTCATGGGAAACTTGCAGGTTAGTACCCAATCCTTTCCTTTCACTTTTTTTTTTTTTTTTTGTTTTTGGTGAAAACTTGTCTGCACTTGGAATTTCTATCTTTGGTCTTTTATTATTTCTTTATTTCATGGGGAACTTGCAGGTGAGTACCCAATCCTTTTCCTTTCACTTCTTTTCCTTTTAAAATATTTTAAAGCTCATATTTGTGTGTGTGTGTGTGTGTGAGAGAGAGAGAGAGAGAGAGAGAGAGAGAGAGAGAGAGAGTTCATTAATTCGACAAGTAATATGCTAATCTAGATAATTGTTTTAGTTTTTATTTTTTATAATTCAATAGTGACGACAATTGGGAATAAGAGATTTAAATTATGGACATCTATATCACCCTATTATTAGTGATAGTATTATATTGATATTATTATTACTTTTTATTTTTTTTACCAGTGATATTATTGTTAGTTTATTATTGTTGTTATTGCCATTTGTTGTTGTTGTTATTATTACCAATGTGATTGAGCCTTAAATATGCTTTTTTAGTCCTCGACTTTTAAGGCTGGCTTCATTTTGGTCCTTAAACAATTTTTTGTTTTATTTTAGTCCTAACTCTTTTGAAGCTTGTTTCATTGTTATTCTTCATCATTAGCTATAAAAAAAAATTTAAAAAAAAATTTCCAACAAAAAGAAGGCACATTAGCTTAAAAATTACTCTTAAAATAAGGAAATTCAAATAAAATTACTTTGTTTTGTTTTCCCTATTAGTTTCCCCTTAATTTCTTGGCAACCAAAAACATCACAAAATGTCATTTGCAGTGGGACAAAAAACACAATTACAAAGATGAGATGAGGGCAGTGGAGCTTGAAGCAGAAGAAGAGCTTGTTGTGGAACTAGCACATGCATTGAAGTGAACAAGAGTCAATGACCTCGATGGCAATGGTAGTAAGGGTGCTTGTGTTACAAACTCGTGGGTAGAACTCACACTTGAAAACCGACTTACAAGGAAAGGGTGCACAAGAGCTTATAAACATATGGTTAAGCTTACACTTAACCAATGTGGAACACTAAAATCATAATATATCACCACGCTCCGTAGTTGACATCCACGACTGCTCACTGTAGCAACATTGACCCGTTGGTAGCCCTTGTTCTTTTTGGTGGCTCCACTCAACTATCAGTAATTTTAATCCAGCCTCTAGGTCACCCCTTTCGGGATTCGACCACAAAGCCACAACTCATTTGATCATATACTCAATGAGCTACACCCAATTAATCAAGGTGATGGTTGGCTCTGATACCAAATGTTACAAACCCATGGGTAAAACTCACCCCTGAAAACCGGCTTACAAGGAGAGGGTGCCTAAGAGCTTATAAATACATGGTTAAACTTACACTTAACCAATGTGGGATACTAGGATTATAACAGCTTGCAACCGAATACAACAGGGCCTATGTTGCCCAGGAGGAGGCAATGGGAGAAGGAATTAGTGGCATGTTAGAGGATAGAGTAGGACAAGTGATCGATGTGGGAGTTAGTAGTCAAGAGTGGTGCAGTTGTAGGTGATATTACTGTAAAGGATGATCAAGAATAAGAGGATGGAGGAGGCGACAGTGGAAGCCAAGATGGGAGGAAGGAGTTTCAATGGTAATGATTGGGTGGTGGAGTGTACAGTTGGGTTTAGGATTGGGATCGAGATCGAGATCGAGGTTTGGATTCAAATGGAGACATTTGGTGACTTGGCATAACTGATGAGTTTAGGAGATACGAAATGTTGGAGGGGGTAGGGTAATATGGGTTGTTGGCGGGGGTAGCGATCCTTTTATAAAAGTGAGAGTATGCTATGTGTGGTTGTGACGTACTAAAGAGTTTACAATATAATTTTTATTAATTTTGGAAATTTTGGGTAATTTTCAAAATTTTAGGTTTAAAGATTTTATTTCCTTGAATTTAGGTGAATTTAATCATTTTAAATTCAAATTAGAGTCCTATTTATGGATTATATCAATTAGAATATGTTAGATCCTTTAAATTGATCTCAAAGTTTGTAAATGTTTTTTTGTAAATCAAATTCAGTTTAGTAAAAGTACAGGTATTTTGTGGATTCAAGGAACCCTCGTGGATTCGAGGAACCCTTGTGGATTTCAGGTTATTTTCTTGAAGTAGATGTGCTATTGTGGCTTCCGCACCGCATCGCTGGTATTAGAGCCTTGATATACTCTAGTTTGATGACTAATAGAAGCTATGGCTACCATCCCAGCGATGATAAAGTTGAACATGCAGTCCTCACTAGGTCTGAGTTTTAACACTTTTGTGAAGAGAACCAACAAGAATTACGCGAATTACAACAAGTAGTCGCTACTCTTCTTGCTAGGAAATCCTTCCCCAGCAACATCAGTTAATCTATTCGTAGATGCATTCCCAAATATGAGAAAGTTCAATTTTTTATGGAGAGATGTAAAATTTGGATTTTATTGATTGGATTCTAGATTTGGAAGAGTACTTTAATTATTGGGAGATTTGTGATGAAGAAAAAGTGTGCCATGTATCTAATAAATTGGATAGAGAAAAGCCAAATGGTGGGATAACATTCAAATCAATAATAAGCATCAAGGTAAGCATAAAATTTGCTCTTGGTAAAGAATGAAAAAAGTGTTGGTTTATTTATGGTTTCTTCTTCTTCTTCTTCTTCTTCATTATTATTATTATTATTATTATTATTATTATTATTATTATTATTATTAAATACTAGATTATAAAATTGTGGATTATAGATCTATAAATTCATATGAAGATGAAAATATTAGAAATTTCATAAGCCAGCCACAAAATCAAAATTATCACATTCAAGTTCATGTGCTGAGAAGAAAAAGGTTGACGGTCAATGAGACAAAGCAAAAACATATTAAAGAGATTAACCATTGTTTTAAAAATCGGACCGATCGGTTCAACCATTTGAACCAAACCAGAAACCGGTTTGACAAAATCTAGTGAAAATTGGTTAAGAACTAGAAAAAATCAAGAACCGATCCCTTTTCTAGTTCTTTGATCATTCTAGTTTTTAAAACCATGGGTTGAACTCCACCTCCCCCAACTATCTACCTATCTAAAAACTAATAATAATAAAGATGGACTTTATTTCATAATATAATATCACTAAGTCTAAATTCTTTTTTAAATAACTTTTATACATACATACATATATACATACATACATATATATATATATACATATATATATATATATATATATATATATATATATATATATATATATATATATATGTCTATAGCAAATCACACAATTTTTGTTCGCTTTGTAAAATTTAGGAAGATGATAAGTTCTCTTTAATATTTTTGTCTTTTTATGTATGAACACTTTGTATATAGTATATTTATAAGTTATGATTTATTCTATCACTAGAAAATTAAGATTGGTACTTCTTTCATAGACGTGTGCGTGGACACACACTGTCACCCCAATTAGGTTGTGTACGTTCTTGAGTATTTTTCATACACACACTGTTTTGAGTATGTTTTAACTGATTTGTCTTTAACATAATCCAACCTCCAAACAAAAATTTCAGACTTTGTCACTGTGTCTTACCCAATTAGGTTGTGTGCATCAGTGTGTGGAATAATGAGATGTTATATATATCATATTAAATTACTGATTGTCCCAAAAGTTTAAGCCATTGAAATGTGTTATATTTAATCATTTAAGCACATACTTCTAACAATACTTGTAAAAATATACAGGTGTACATGCAGCAAAGAACTTCAGAATTAGTTAAAAGTTCATGGCGGCGAAAGAAGAAGAAAGAAGAAGAAAAACCTTTACCAACTAAGAGGAGAAGAACTGAAGAATAAAAGGCAATCATAGAATTGTGGATTTCCAGAAACAATCTCCTAGTATAATGAGAAGCTTGATTATGGATCACATATAGAAGAGATTTAAAGAAGACGAAGATGTTTATGTGGAGAACCTAATCCATAACATTTCCTGGGAAGTTCAAAGCGATGTCAAGCACCATATCTGCTTTAAAAAGAATAGTTTGTTTAACTCTATAAATTTGTGGGAAAAATGCTTTTACACCTCCCCATGGGTGTATAGTAGGCATGACACCCCTTGAACTTTTATTTTAGTCAATTTAGTGTGGGTTTGGCATGTGTTATTTTTGCTAACTAATTTTGCTATTTAGCTTATTTTTGCTACTATTCATGGGTCTTATTTAAACCAATTTTTACCTTTATCTATAGTATTTTTAGGAAAAAGTTTTAAGTTTCAACAAAATATGTTTGGTAACAGTTTTTGTTTTTTTATTTTTAAAAACTTGTTTTTGGGAATATAAAGAAAAAATAATTTTTTTGTATTTAAAAAAAAAAAACATGTTTGGATAGCTGAAATTAAATAGATAGTTTTTTGAAGAAAAAAAAAGAAGAAATTACTAAAATATGTTGTTACTTGGATTTGAACTCTAATGCTAACTCATTAAATGAGACAGATTCATTAAATTAAAAGCGTATTTTCATTGACTTTTGAAAATTAGAAACTAAAAATAGCATTTTGCATGTTTTCAGTTTTTTTTATAAATTGAGTTTAAAAAAAAATTGTTTTCTATCCATTTTGATTGTCAAATAAGTTTTTTAGTCTCAAAAATAGAAAATTATTTTTAGAAACAGAAAATAAAGGAAAAATCCAGTTACTAAACATATGCTTACTCTCTCAACTTCATACATAAGCCAAATTAATATTTCTGTTAAGTCTAAAGTTTAAATAAATTTCTAACGCCTCTAGAGACTAGAGGTTCAGTTGTGAGACATAAATTGATGAGAGACAGCTCAAATAGGGAGATGGTCTCTCTCAATTAAATAGCGGCGTCCCTCCCTCCCTCCCGTCTCCAATCTCGCTGTTTGTGGTCCCACCGTGCCGTTGGATAGGAACAATGATGTAGCCTACTCTGATCTGGTGCGATGAAGACTACTCAAGAGCGTGCTTCATCCGTCCTCTCTCTTCTACTTTTGTGCCTTTTTTCAGTCTAATATTCAATTGCTTATCCTCTGAAATCATGGTCGCGTTGTGGGTTAATATTATCCTCTTGAATTGAATGCTGCTTGTATTTTAATGTTGGAGTGCGGAAAGGTAGGGCTATTGGGATGGGGAAGGTATTTTTTAATGTAAAAAATTCTCTTTTGGTTTTTAGTTCATGACTAGGCTGATTCAAAGAATAGCTAATACGGTTAATTTTTTTTTTTCTTTCTCTTTTGAGAATCAGAAAAGACTTCCATTCCATATCAGCAAGAAATAACCAAAAACATCAAGTCTTGAAATTAATGAGGATGGTTCCACAAGATTGGCTTGTTTCATTGTGATATCTTTACAAGGAAGCCGCTAGACACTAGCACTGACATCTATTATTTGAGAAAATAGTGGGTTTATGCGTTTTAATTTTTGGGTTAAATAAGTTTGAGGTTAGGAAGTGATTTTTTTGGTTAAGTTTACTAATATGGTCCTCTAGTTCTAGTGGATACAATGGAGTTGAGAACTATATATGAAGATTAGGGATGGCAATGGGGCGGGGCAGGACCGAAGGATGGGATCTTTGCCCCCGCCCCGTATAGATTTTTCTTGCCCCATCCCCGCCCCGCCCCGCATGACGGGAAAAATTTCTTACCCCATCCCCGCCCCTTAAGGCCCTGCGAAGACCCGTGAAGCCCCATCCTACACCGCAAAACTTTATTTCTTGTTAATTTTCCCTATAACTATTACCATTTTTTCAAATAAAATGACATGTTTCAATATTAAAAATATACTTGAAATTATAAATAAATTTATTCTATCAAATCAAACTAATTTTTAGCAAAAACTAAATAATATTATCTAAATATTTAATAAGACAATGTCACAACAAAAATCTCATAGTATGACACAAAAATCTCATATTATGTTAATGATAAAAAGTAAGTTGAGAAAGACATATGAATCATGAATGAAAAGACAAAAAAAAAAGAGAGTTAAAATTGGTACCTTATTTCCAACTTTGCTTGAGAGAAAAGAGAGGTAGAACCACGTTAGGTAGAATAAAATAAGCTGATGATATTTTTGTTTAAATAGTAGGATTTTAGAGTATGAAAAAATTACAACTTAATCCTTATTAACGCGGGGTGAGGCGGGGTGGGTCTAAAAAGTGTAAACTCATCCCTACCCCGCCCCGTGATGCGGGTCTAAAATCTCGCCCCATCCCCGCCCCATCACCTTTGCAGGGCGGGGAAAACCCGCACGGGGCGAAGCGGGGAGGGGCGGGTCAAGCGGGGCGGGGAAAAATTGCTATCCCTAATAAAGATGCAATTCAGATCCATCAAGCAAAACACCTGGGGCAAATATTGTGGATTGGCAAGCCATATTGATATTATATAATAGATGGTTGTGGTTCGAGTTTTTGTTGAGTTCTTTAAATTGTTTTTATTATGCATTTTTGTTTTACAAGTTTTGATCAATTTTATTTGAAAATTTGAACTCATTTTTCTATGTTAAATTTAAATAATTTTGCATAATTTTTCAGATCTAGAAAAGAGGCAGCATTTCCAATTGAGCTTGGATGGATTAGCCACTATGGCCTTTTACTATTTGGTCCTTTTTAACCCTTTAGATTTAGAGTTTAAGGTTTTAGTTTGATATCTGTTCACTCTCTTAATCATATACTAAACATGGATTTAATTGAGGATTATGATTCTTATGGCCAATCACGGCCAATAGGAATAAGGTTATGTTGATTTAAAAGGCGAGGATATGTGACATACATTAATAAGTAATTCTTACTTGGAATTTACTGGTGTTTGACGGCCAAAATCAGAGGACTCTGATTTGAAATTTGTCGGGGTCAATTTTCGAAAATGCCAAATAGAAGGAAAACTGTCCAAAACACCTGTTAGATTCGATAAATGTAAATAAATAAGGAGAGTTAAGTCCAAAAATTCATGATACTCTTTAGAGTAAAGGTTAGTGGTGCGTCACTAATCTTTACTCCTAGAGAAATATTTATAGTATCCTTAAGGTTCGTTTGGATATAACTTATTTTGCTGAAAATTGAAAATTGAAAACACTGTAGCAAAATAATTTTTAAATGTGTAAATAGTACTGTGAGACCCATTTTTATTATTATTATTTTTTGAATAAAGTGGTTGTAGGTCCCGTGAATAGTGCACAATGTCTCATGCATAGTGTAATCCGCGTGCATGAGCAGTGCGAGTTACTATTCATAAGCCTAAATGCACTGTTCATGTTCCATGAACAGTGCAAGAGGCACTGAAAAAAAGAAAAAGAAAAACGCAAATGCAGTTTCATCCAGATCCAAACGCCACCTTAGTATACTAAATGTTGGCTCCACCAATGTTTGACAATATGATCTCCATCAATAACTCTACATTAATTATTGGAAAATAGTATATATGGTCTTTGTCAATAACTCTACATTAATTATTGATCGTTGGATTTAATGAGAATATATAACCT
The DNA here is from genome assembly GCF_040712315.1 of Castanea sativa. Classification (NCBI taxonomy): domain Eukaryota; kingdom Viridiplantae; phylum Streptophyta; class Magnoliopsida; order Fagales; family Fagaceae; genus Castanea; species Castanea sativa. The sequence goes on along the minus strand of NC_134019.1, from coordinate 7,075,827 downwards.
TTAAAAAGGTGTAAATTTAGTCAAGTTAATTACCATGGGGTGGAGCTTGTGTCCAGTAGCCAATGCTACTAGACACGTTGTGATGCAAACATGTGTCCAAGACTAGTTAATGTTCTAATCACCTAAGTAGTGACTAGTCATTAATGTTGTCTCATACATTTAGTACTTTTACCTTTAACTAACATACATACATTATCTTATCAAAAAAAAAAAAAAAAAACTTACATACATTAATTCATGATAGATGACGATGTTAATTGGGCACAATTGTTGGGTTATTTAACCATACTTTACCACCATGCACTCTTGGCTCGATTGTCACTCCACAAATACAAAGTTTTTGTGGGGTGTGGAGGGGCAAGACCGGAGTTCAAGTCTCCAGGAGAGAGTTCTACATACATATACACTTAAATTGGGTTAGAATAGAAGTTTTATGCTCTTCTTCTTTCTTTCTTCTTTCTTCTTATGATGCTCATGGAACACATACCCACCGGCTCCTACTGCAACTATTGTTGCAATCTCCTCCTTTATCTTGTGCTTGTGGGCATGCTTTGGATTTTTCTTTGCTTGATGCTTTTCATGTTGAAACAATAATTGAAACAAATTAAAGTTCTAGTACCTTAATGCATAATAAAAATTGTTTCAATCATAGATCCAATTAGAAGTTATATTGCTTTAATCACAACTCACCACCTTAATAAATATGTTCTTTTAACATTTTTCATTTTTCCCATGTATTCCACGTTTCCATTTTAAGCTAGCTAATTTGATCACTTTGGAAGAAAGGAGGAATTATTAAGTCCTTTCATGGTCTTTCTCTTTCCCCCTTGCCCATCCCCTTTAGGAATTATTAAGTCCTGTCATGGTCTTTCTCTTTCCCCCTGGCCCATCCCCGTTGGTGAGGGGCAGCCTCCACTAGAAAGACTTGATCATTTCTTAGAACAATATATTATTTTATTCCACTACTAATATTATAATTGCACAAAACAAAATAGAATATAAGATGTAAGGTGTATTGTAAAAATGAATGTAAAATTGAATAAAAAAAAGAATATTCAAATAAAGTGATAAGAGAATATAGTATAAGATGTATGATAAATCATTAAAATGATAGTGTAAAATAGATAAAATAACTTTTTTAATGACCCAAAATACATATATTTTTTGCATGGGCTGGAATGCTTATACTTGTATATCAAAAATAATTTTGTCAATAAATCTAAAAAGTTTGGCAATAATTGCACCCAAAGATTCTGAACTTACCTTATTGGTTGCTGAAAAAATGACAATATTGAAAGAGTTGAGGTATTGATCATTGTGATTAATTCTGTGAATACACACTATTAACTCACTTTTTAAGTGCACAACAAGAGTTGCTCTTATCTTTATTACTTGCATAGTTGCATCGGCTTCTGCAATTGCACTTGCTCTTAAAATTCTACTAAAAAGCCAAATTCTGCCACTCAAATTTGTTTTGTCCAAATCTCTGTCCCTCTTTTTCCGCCTTGCATGTAAAATGCATACTACTTGAGTTTGTCAGGTTCAATTACTTTTTACAAATACACATTCTCTTTCTCACTAAGGGGGATACATATTAAAAAAAAAAAAAAAGCTGCATATTTAAAAATATTTATTGTTTACTTTTATTATATGTTTTGATATGGTTGTTGTAGGGTCTTGGGTTTCGGCCGAGAGCGTGGGACTTTGGCCGAGATCGTGAGTAGCCCGAGTCCAAGGAGGAATATCTCCTTAGATAAGCTAAACGCAGATCGGGTATAGATCCTAATAATTAAAGTGACCTTCTAGGAAGTTATAATGATAGGGACGAGTATTATGAACGTACAAGAGGGGTAAGAACTCAAAAATATCTAAGGGAAAGCTGCTACATCGCATTGAATGCCCTGCAGCTAACTTTTTTACCATATTTATGTGGAAAAGACCTCTGAACAGTGCTACCTTGGCAATCACAACTCACAGAAGCCAGAAAGGGTGTCTGATGGGACAAGCACTCAAGTGGTGGCTTAAAAGATCAACAAGTGTAGGATTAAGATCATCCATCCAAAAGGAACTATATAATGGAAGAGGCCTTTCATGAAAAGGGGATGGAAAAAGGAGAAGAGAAAGTACTGTAGCAATCTCAACAACTCCTGTAACTATTGTCATCCAATATAAACTAGAACAGAGCTCCTCGGACTGTGCTGAGGACAAACTTTCTCGCACAAACCGGGTTCAATTCTCGTTGGCTCATCATCCAAAACCATATTAACTGTTATCCATGCACTAAAAATTAGCTCTTTGACCCACTCTCTACAAATTTATTGTACTGGGTTCACTGGACCAAGATCCCTTACATTTTGGGTTTGGTCTAAAAATCGTGTCCCTACAATTGGCATCGTCTGTGGGAAGAGCTTGTGTGATAGTGAGTGCAACTGTTAAATATGGTAGGATCAGACCCCCATCAGCAAGAGTCTCTAGGGAAAGCCATTATGGTGGCGAGTTTACTATGTGAGCAAGTCACTACATGAGGCATACACAGTTGTTGTCCTAACTTAGCTTCTGCTCAGGTCTATACTATGAAGTGCAGATTATATGGGGAGAATTGCTGAATGGGGCATAGTTCTAGGGGCGTCTAACATCAAGTACATGCCTCGTACCTCTGTCAAAGACCAGGTCCTCACGAATGTGGTGGCCGAGTTCGCTAAACCTCCATTAGAGGAAGTGGTAGCAACACATAAGCAATTCAAAGGGGCTCTGTGGTGGGGCTAGTTCTTGAATGTATATATTGATATCTTCTAATCTATTGAAGTAGTTAAACAGAACCTTAACTATGCCGAGTCCTTAGATCTCCTGCTTTGGGGACACACTGGCATTTATTGAAGTAGTTAAACAGAACTTTAGTTATGCCGGCTCCTCAAACCTCTTACTTTGGGGAAATTAACACATACTGGCATTTTTAAAATTGGTTAAACAGAACTTTAGCTATGCCGGGTCCTCAAACCTCCTGCTTTGGGAAAATTAACACACAACTTTCAAAGTGTTTAAACTATAACTCAATCATGCCTCGGTCCTCGAACCAGATGATGTGGGAAAGTTAACATTCCATGACATCTCTCTTCAAGTGTTTAAATTATAACTCAATCATGCCTCGGTCCTCGGACCAGATGATGTGGGAAAGTTAACAGTCTATGACATCTCTGTTCAAGTGTTTAAACTATAACTCGATCATGCCTCAGTCCTCGGACCAAATAATGTGGGAAAGTTAACATTCCATGACAACTTTCAAAGTGTTCAAACGGAACCTTAGTTATGCATGGCTCCTCGGACCACATACTTTGGGGAATTAACATTCCATGATATCTATTTGTTTCACACTAAGTGTCAAGACAGGCCCAAGATTATAACCAAATCCTCAGATTGATTGCTTTGAAAGAAGCAATTTACATTACAAATATGGGGCACGTGAAACGGCACCCCTTGGGTGTAAATCAAAGGATCAAAGCAGAATTAACTCTTAGGAATTCAAAACCCAACTTTTTTCCTCGGATGAGAGGAAAAAACCAGAGTTTTAAGGGGCTGTTGTAGGGTCTTGGGCTTCGGCTGAGAGCGTGGGGTTTTGGACGAGATCGTGAGTAGTTTGAGTCCGAGGAGGAATATCTCCTCGGATAAGCTAAACACAAATCGGGTATAGATCTTAATGATCAAAGTGACCTTCCAGGAAGTTTTAATGATAGGGACGAGCATCATGAACATACAAGAGGGGTAAAGACTCAAAAATATCTAAGGGAAAGCTGCTACACCGCATTGAATGCCCTGTAGCTAACTTTCTAACCACATTTATGTGGAAAAGACCCCTAAATAGTGCTACCTTGGCAACCACAACTCACAGAAGGCTAGAAAGGGTGTCTGATGAGACAAGCACTCAAGTGGTGGCTCAAAAGATCAACAAGTGTAGGATTAAGATCATCCATCCAAAAGGAACTATATAATGGAAGAGGCCCTTCATGAAAAGGGGATGGAAAAAGGAGAAGACAAAGTATTGTAGCAATCTCAACAACTCCTGTAATTATTGTCGTCTAATATATACTAGAACAGAGCTCCTCGGACTATGCTGAGGACAAACTTTCTTGAACAAACTAGGTTCAATTCTTGTTGGCTCATCATTCAAAACCATATTAACTGTTATCCATGTACTAAAGCCTAACTCTTTGACCCACTCTTTACAAATTTATTGTACTGGGTTCACTAGGCTAAGATCCCTTACATTTTGGGTTTGGTCTGAAAATCGTGTCCCTACAGTTGTATTGTCTAATCTTTTTCCATTTTTCCAGGGATCAAAATCCAGACTTTTCTGGTGAAGTTTGTTGGGTCATCTATACATAGTTCAGAGGTTGGTTCTTTATTTGGACCTTGGATCATCGATAAGCTTTAGGTATGAGTTACCATCAGCACGGGGACAATGAAAGGTAGTTTCTTTTTCTCACTAAAAATAAACTGTTGTTCCCTCTTCTGTCAGTAGTTTGAATCAATATATTGGTTAATTACTATTAGAACATTTTTTTAATAACATTTCGAATGTCTGAAACTGAAAGACACCTTATTACAGCATCTTACTTGTATTATGTTGCTTTTGGGGCCAACTATGTCTAACCCAACTAAAATTTTCAAGATCTTAATTTTAAGTCACGAATTTTCAATCAATGAATTATCTTTTTTATAAGAAAATGATTTTTTTTTTGAGAATCAATGTTTTTTTTTTTTGTTGAGAAACAGAAAATCAATGATTTAAAGTTGCTAAGTTATATACCAAGTTACCAACACACATATAATATGGCGCACAAAAATAATATGACGCCAAAAGCTTGCTATTATTAGCGAAAAAAATAAAAATATAACGAATTATTCTAACAATGATATTGTGATATTATATATGCTGAAAATTGGGTCTTAAAATATTATATGTATGTAATTTAATGTGACTCATTATAAATATTACACATGTTTCAGCTATTTGACACATTAGAAATACATAAAACTCTGTTTCCAAAATTTAAAACTAATATTTCCACTAAATTTATATAACCAAATTTTATTTTAAAAATTTTAATATATATATATATATATATTTTAAACCAATTTAATTGTGTACTATGATTTTTTGTTTTAATAAAAATTTAGGTCTTAATTTTCTAAATTATATAAAAGAGTTGTGTACTGTGATTAGTTGTTTACTACGATTCAACTGTGATTAGTATTAAGAAAGGCATCATAAGCTTGGTCATATTGCCTTAAATGTTTCACCAATTGGAATACTTTCTTACTCTTAAATTTTGTTAATTCCATTTGGGTACTCATTTTGGTTTGTTCATTAGAATCAAATATTTTGATAATGATGTATTTTGTGCACCATGCATTTTGGGCTTACCGTTATATATAACACTTTATATATATATATATATATATATATATATATATATATATATATATATATATATTTAAAAATAAAATAAATTAAGATAATAAGGTCCTGTTTGATAAACCATTTAAAAAAAATACGTATTTTTAAACAACGTTACACGTATTTTTACACATTTTTTTACCCACTTGTATTTTCACACATGTTTTCAAATAACAAAATACATGTTTTTAAGTGTATGTACCAAACATCCCTTAAATGATGGTGTGGGGGGAGAATAAGGAGAGAGCAGAGGATTTGTTTGCATCTTTTTTTTTTTGATAAATGTTTTGAGTCTTTTGATTGAGAGAGAGAGAGGCCTGGGTAGATAGTGATGTGATGGAGAAAGATTGTGAGATAAAAAAAAAGGGAAAATAAAAGGGAGAGAGAGAGAGAGAGAGAGAGAGAGAGAGAGAGAGAGAGAGAGAGAGAGAGAGAGAGAGAGAGAGAGAGAGAGAGTAAAGAAAAAAAGACAAAAAAGAGTGGGATTCAGATCCTCTAGAGTTCTTAGGGTACTCTACCAGTAGAGTTCATTAAATCCTAACCACTGTTTAATGATTTAATGGTTTAGATTCTGCCATGTCAGCATTTCATTAATAATATTCTTGAAATAATAAAATAATGTTGTAAACAAAACAATTAAGATGATTGTTAATGAAATGCTGACATGGCAAAATCTAGACCATTAAATCATTAAAGAGTGGTTAGGATTTAATGAACTCTACTTGATAGAGTACCCTAGGAACTCTAGAGGATCTGAATCCGAATCCAAAAGAGTGACATTGCTTTTGGAAAGGAGGGAGGAAAGAGAGAGAAGGGAACTGAGAGGAGAGAAAAGAAAATGATAGAAATCATTTCTCCCACGCCCACATGTTTAACTTCTTATGACCCAAAATTACATTTTTGCTCATATCTTTCATCCATCTTTTACATTCATGTCGACATAAAAGTTAAAAACATATATTTTTCCTTTGATTTCCTTTGTCTTTGCAAATGAAAGGAAAGAGAAGGGTATTATTCTCTTTTCTTTTCTCATCTCCCTATTTCCAAACATACATGAGATAATTGCTCCTCTTTTTTTTTTTTCCCTCTGCGTATTTCTTTTCTTTTAATCTTTCCTCATTTGCAACTAAACAAATACTGAGAGATAAGAGTGACTAGTCATGTCCTGTGTTGTAGTGGGAGGTAAAAAGTAGAGAATTCAAAAAAGTAAAAAAAAAAAAATAGTAGAGAAGTTAGAAGAGTAAAAAATTTCAAGCCAAATTGCATTTCTCCCAAAATTCAAATACTAGTCTGTATTGACAGAAATGATTTGGAATGATTTGAAATTTTTCCCAAGGTGGTATGAGTGAGTTCCTTGTTTCAGTTTGTTTACCAATACAATATTTCCTAGCCGGAACGAGACGAAATCAATAACTATGCAAAGGCGAAAAGCACTAAAAGAATTGTAAGGGAATGTATATGTTTTATGTGGCCCAAGGGTATTCTGGAGTTCTCTATGTGAAGGGTATTATGAAATTTGTGCAGCAAAGAAATTTTCTTCACCCATAATTGTACTTTCCTACTTTAAGATTTGACCCACCTACATTTTTCTCCTACTTAAATGGCTTTGCTATAAAATTTAGGTTCTCATGAATATAAAATGCCATTCGTTTAAAAGGTGAATATAAGATGTAATTAATCCTGAATATTTAAACATAAATAGAAGAAATTGCTTTTTCTTGTCTTTTCTTTATACACAGGAAGTAGAATAAGGTGTTTTGTTTCTTGTTTTTTTGTTTTTTGGCATGTAAACATATTAAAAAATAGGAATATGGTGTAAGTGTATAGGATCTCGAGCAAAATATATAGCCAAATCCATTGGTAGATACATACAAAATAAAGTCATTTGAAATTAAATATTGAAAAAGTGCATATGAATAATTTTGACCTTACTCAAAATTGAAAAACTATTCATCGGCTAGAGAGCAGAATCCCCAAAGCATAATAGTCCCCAAGTTGAACCATGATTCGAAGACCAATTAGTAATTGACTGCTGATTGCAGATAGAAATGTTTAGGAAATAAGAAAATGCTGCAACCGTTAGCCATTTATTACCAGAAGTACTGATAAAAATTCGAATTTACATATACCTTTGCCAAGTTAATTCAAAGTAATTTTTATTATTTAATTTGAATTAAATTATTATAATATTTTCTTTAATTCAACATATTATTAATGCTAATTGCTCTGTAAAATTCCAAAACAATGCACTCCAATCATCTTGTGCAAAAGAGTGGGAGTCGGAAAGAAAACATATATATGGTTCCACTAATTCAACTTCATATGTGCATAAGAGTGGTAATTGGCTAGGTTTGGGATGGATTAGCCTCTTTCCAATCCCAAACTTTTAAAATATGAGGAATTCCATTCCAAACTTTTTTTTGTAATAAAGAGAAAGATGTACTTTGTTATAAAAATCTAGTTTTCTCGTAAATAGAATTCATGATAGAGAAGTTTTAATTTTTAATAAATATTGGATTTCAATTAGTTCAATTGGTAAAATATTTTATTATCAAATAAAAAATCTGAAGTTTGATCTTCATTTACACTAAAAACTAATTAACATTTTAGCTTAATGATAAAGAACCATCATTATAGAACACATGTTATAGGTTGAAAGTTGAGTAAGATTAGCTTATGTTAGTTTAAGATGTACAAAGTCGACATAACTCAGTCCTAACTCCTAATACATAATTTTTTTTATTTTTAAAGAAGATCCTATTACAGAATCTGATAGTGTTTAGCTTTTTGTTTTTGTTTTTTTTTTTAAGGCAACCTATAATTTTATGTTTGCCGGGTTTTTGTTCAGGAATGAGAATAAGTCAACATTATTTAAATGGCATGAAGAAATACTTGTACTCGGTCGCGCGATTGCAGTATCGCTGGATCCCTTGTTCTTTTACGTTCCCGTGATCAAAGAAGACAAAAAGTGCATTGGGTTAAACAAAGTGTTGTGGACCATAGCTATTGTTTCGCGATCGGTCACCGATACCATTTACCTTGTGTATTTTGTAGTGAAATCCAAGATACGTAATGAAGGTCGAAGGTCCTCGTGGTCCTACTCCATGCTCCACTTTCTAGTTATTCTGCCCATTCCACAGGTAAGGGAGACTTTAGCTACGTTGTCTGTTGGAAGCTACTATTTTCACGTATTTTCTAGTAATTTGGAACTAACAAAAAAGATTTTTATAAAGTCTTACAGTTTGGTAACGTTGTTTGAACAACAGTTTTCGTTCTATGTGTGTATGTGTATATATATGTGTGGTCCAATTTTTATTTTAAATTATTAGATATTTAACTTATGACCTTCGAATGCCAATTGAAATTGTAATATAAATAAAATTTAGGTAAATGATACTTTCGGTCACTGAAATTTGGTGTATTTGGTTCTTGCAATTTAAAAAGTTCGAATTTGGTCCTTAAGATTTTAAAATGAAACAATTTGGTCTCTCTATTTTTTATACATTACTAACGGGGGTTGAGGCACCCCATTTTTGAGGAACCAAGTCAAATCAACCAAATATTTACAGAACCAAAATTGAACCAATCTCATATTTAAAGGATATAAATCAAACTCACCTTAAATTTTAGGGACTGATCCAAAATATTTTAATTTTGAAGGACCAAAATTAAAATTACACCAAATTTCAAGGATCAGAAGTATAATTTATCCCTAAAATTATTTGTTTGATTATATAAATTTTATATCAAAGTCTATGGTTTCTAATATTAATTTGAATAAAGTCACAATCCTATTGTTGATGAGTTGCATGTATAGACTAAAAATTCATTATTCATAAATTTATGATGAATATATATTAAAATAAAATGGAAAACGGAAAAAAAATTGAGCTGCTGCCTTCTCATAAAAATGATAGTTGATTAAAGATAAAATTAAAGATATTGAATCCAATTTGTCAATCTTGACTCAAGTTTGTTAAAGTTTAATAGGTATATTTTATGTAGTAAACATTTGGATTGTAAGACAATTGATTTATATTTTGATCTTTGTTTATAGCGCAATATTATCCAACTACACATAGTAGGCATACAATATATTCAAAGAAAAAAAAAATTATATCCGACCCCATGAAATAATTTCTGGCATCACCACTACTTCAAATATAGTCACACTTTACCACTGTTTCTAATTCCTATTTCTTAATAGCAGCACCTAACTGCCTATATTATAAAGATCTAACACGTAATTTTCAACGGACAAAAAATACTAAATTTTTTCTTGGATAAGGAATATTAAATTACTTTTATTTTACAACAAAAATATTTTCCCTTAACAGCAAAACTTCAAATAGATTTGCAATAAATCAAAATGTGAATTTGAAAAAATTTCTAATACACACATAATTACTATTTTCTTTAAATTAACACTGTCCTACACATAATTAGATTATATCCAATGACTCTAAAAACAAAAATTGTCGTAATCCATTCAGGTGGTAATGTCAAGCATATTTTCGGAGATGAGACGCACAAAATCTTCAAATATAACAATCTTGAACTCTGTAATTCTTTTGCAATATGGGCCAAGAGTTTTCGAAATCTAACTATCCTGGATGAAACTCTTAAGCGCTAAGAAATCTAATAAGGCTTCCATATGGATCAAAGCATCATTGAATTTATTTCTATACATCCTTGCTGGTCATGTAAGTTTGCTTACGTAGTAATTTCATATTCTTTATTTTTAATCTTCACAAATGTCGATTCTTTTATCAATGCATTAATTGTTGGCTTTCTTAATATTTAAATTCCAAACCAACCAACCTTGCTAAATCAAAATTTTTTAGAATTACCTGGATAAAACCTTTTATACAATTACCTTGAGAATACTAATACATCAAAACCTAGAAGGTACTATCTTGTGTAAGAGTTGTGCTGGGAGATCACACATTGGAAAGCCTCCAAATGAGTAGATAATATATATATACACATACACGCATACAGGGGCAACACTTGACTCAAAAGGCTTAAACCAATGGGTATGAGTACAATCATATTATATTAACCACTCACCCTTCTCATTATTATTTAATGTGAGATTTCATTTACACGTGTATATCCAACAATTTTCTCCCTCACTTATAAATCTTTGCCTCTATGTGGACAACAAATAAGTCCTATTAGCTCCCTTTTGTCTTATGGGTTTTTTTCTTCATCAATAAATCTTTTTTTATTTTCTATTTTTTTTAAGATCATCTCTTTGGGCTTTCGTCAGCTTGCTTGGTGCCATCTATACTTATGAAGGCTCCAAGTACACCAATTTTGTACCCGTGCTTTAGATGTCTTCCTGCCTAATCTATTCAAAGTACGTTTCCATCGGTTCGTAGAGTGTAGAAAAGCATCTTGATTCGTTTATTGAGAATAATTTAAGTAGTAGTTGCATATCCATACAAATCTTTTTTCTCTTATTGTTATAATTGTAATAGTTATTAACCTTTGGTTAAGATATCTACAAAATTTAATAGTTTATATTGATTATCTAATTGTTTAGGTATTGGGAGCCTTTTGGTACTTTTTCTCTACTACTCAACGACTGACGGCTTGCTGGCACAAAGCGTTTGAAAATCGTACCGATGGGTTTGAAATATCTTTTAACTGTGGCCATAGTTCTAGCAATCTATCTTTTTTAGATGATTTCTGCCCTATTGATTCACCAAATACAAGTACCTTTAATTTTGGAATATTTCTTGAAGCCCGTCGATCCGGGATATTAGAGTCCACGGGTTTTCTGCAAAAAGTATTTTACTGTTTCTGGTGGGGCATGCAAAATCTAAGGTTTGCACATATTATACCCTTTACTATTCCATATCTTTACTATTCCATATCAATATATGTAGAAATTAAGCAACATCATTAACCACACATATGTGGCTTGATGGTAAGAGTTCTCGTCTTACACCCAAAGAAGAGCGGTTCGAGCGATAACCCCAGCAAAACCCGTGTGGTACACATGGTATTAGTCATTATGTACTAAAAAGTGCAATAGGACCCATGAATAGTAGTAAAAATAAGCTAAATAAAAATAAATAAATAAAAAGCTTTTTAAGCCAATGCCAAACACAACCTTAATATCATAGTTTTTCATTTATGCATCTATTTTCGTGCACTGTGGTGAATTTAAGTTTGTTGAATGCCTATAGATTTTTTTGCTCAAAATAAAAGAGAATGTAGAAGAAACATGAAAAATTGTTTAAATTTAAAAAATAATAAGGGATGAAAGGAAAATTTAAAAAATGATAAGAGATGAGGATTGTAACTAGTGAGAATGGGAGTTTAATGGGAGATTTTAAATTATAAGCTTTTAACTTACAAATTGTCCCCATTGATTGAAAACATGTTAGTAAGGAAAGAGTGGATATTTTGGGATATTCAAAACTTAGAGTCTACGGCTTAGAAGCCTCTTAATTAAATAGTATTATAGACTATAGATAGATAAAAAGCTAATTCAAATATTCAGTTATGAGAGATGTTGGAGCTCACTAATGACATTTATTGCGAGTTTGCGACATTAGTTTGTAAGTTATCTGTAGTAAATTTGTATTACCTTTTAGCGTTTTCTAATAAAGTTATTAGTTTCTTCTTGTTTTTACTAATGATCTTATATATTAAATAAAAATATCATTTACCTATTTATTTCTTACACGGTAAAATCATCAAGTAGACTTCCTCACACATTTGTTAGACCATGAATTTCCTAATGAACATTGGGATCACAATAGAAAGAAATTCTTAAACCATGAATTGAGTTTTTAACGAATTTTTATAGATTTGGATCATTATGGAAATTCACAGGATTATTTTAAGTTTGCTACTAATAGAATTATCAAGTATGGTTTGCTTTTATCCTGGAGATGCTTTGTTTTTTTTTTTTTTTTTTTACTACATTATATTCCTAATATAGATATTTGTGTGTGTAGTACTATAAAATCGTACTTTAAAGTTTAAATACATCTCAAGATATATATTAAGTATTTTATAATCTAAGGTATTCTTAAGGGTTGGGTCAAAAATGGGTAATCTTAATCCAGCAAAAAAAAAGGGTAATCTTAGACGATTTGCAAGCAAGTCGGATTATAATCAGATTATGAGTTAACTCATAGGTTTTCACATGCAATAATAATAGAAATAATTATATGATCATATTGTTTTTGTCTTCCAAGTTCCTTTTAATACAAAGAAGAGAACAAATAACAAAAAAAGAAAAGAAAAGATAAAAGAAAACCAATAACAAAATACTTTAAAAAAATTAAATAATACATTAATTTCTATATTTAAATAATTCAAAGTTCACTAATGATACCATCAATATAAAAGAATAAAAATAAAAATACTAAATATTGTGGATTATGTCAAGTTATCAACCTTCTCTGGGTTGCCTATTTCTATTCATATAAAATAATAATAATAATAAAGTTAAATTACCTAGGAAGATAACTAATTAAAAAAAAGTTTTAAGAATAAAACCTAACATATTAGGTAAAGAAAATTAAGTAAATATTTAATATAAATTGCATCTAATGAATCAAACCTCAAGTTGGCTAGTAATTTTGTTAGTATTTTCATCTACAATTTTCTTTTTAATATAAGTTAAGTATACAAAGAAAGTGATTCAATAAAGAATTAAAATTATATAAAAAATACTATTTTATTAAATGAATTAAGTTACCTAAATGCATATAGCCAATTTTTTTAAATAAAAAAATCACTTTAAAAAACATTTTAGGTTCAATTGGTCACGAGTTGACCTGCCTTGACCTGACAATTAAGCAGGCCAAGTACGGGTTGACTTGTTTTTACTCCATGTCCCAAATTCCAAGTAAGGTTGGGTATTGTCCTTTAATATGGCAAAACAGGTTAGAATTTTTTGACCTGACCCGACCCGAACCCGTTTTTGACCCGAAGTAAAAACGGGTTGACCAGTGACCCGACTCATGTTTTTTACAGCAACCTGACCCGACCTGCAACCTGACCCAGACCCAAACATTTTTAAAACTTTTTTTTTTTTGGTAAAAAAAATAAAATTAAGACAATATTGATTTAATTGTTTCTTGTGAGCTTTAAGGAAACAATTGAGACATTTACATAATTGCATGCAAATTAATTGAAAGATGAATAGTTGAGCATTCTGTAATGAGTAAAGATTTTTTGATATCAAATAGCAAAGTATATACTAAGATAATTTTGTTACAATAGAGTTAAAAACATAGATTTAAAATTGTAGATATGTGTGAGAAACATTCACAACTGTGAAAATAGTGAAACTAAAGTATCAAATTAGTATAAATTATGAATGCTTAGACCTAATTTTTAACAATTTATGTCCAAAATAAACGGCTTTTCAAAATAAATTATGATATTTTCTAGAGTATGTGTTACTTAATAATGATATAATATTCATAAAGAGACCATATATAAATAAGTAAACAATCAAACTTTAATGTATATTTCAAATTGAAATAGAGTGTCAACCACAATTGATAATAGATTATAAAATTAATTTTTAAAATTGTAAATTTCTTATATGTTTTTATTCTTTATCAATTGAGTTATCCAATAAGTCATTTGTAATTTTATTTTATATTTTAGGATATTGATATTGTGTAAAAATAAAACTTGTGTATTTGTTTTACTTATCTTTGTGTTATTTTGTTTTAGATAGCAATGTTAGGATTTGTATAATTTTAAAATTATTGAATAAGTATTAATAAGTTTAACTGAGTTCATTCTTGATATAAATGGTGAATTCAAAATAATGCATTTTACATCAAGTAATTTGTTGCATGACTTTCCCAAATGGCAAATACATATTGTTTTCTTTATAAGAAAAAAATTCATGTGATAAATACGAGTCAACCCGACTTGACCCAACCCGCAATCCGATTGACCTGAACCTATTTTTAACCCACTTAAAATGACCCGTTTTTGACCTGCAACCCAATTGACCCGACCTGATCCGCCCATTTTGTCATATCTAGTCCTTAACTTGAGTTAAGGTTTGACAAAAAGATTCAATATCTTTAACTTATCTTTAATCAACAATCATTCTATGATGAGGAAGCTATTTTTTTTCTTTTTAATAGTTTTTCCCTTTAGTTTTTAAGGTAATTGTTAGTATAATTATGTATTATATAATTCTATTAATACCCAATTAATTTAAATAATTAGTATATATAACTTATCACTAATAGAATCGTGACTCTGTTAAAATGAATATAAAAAACCTTAAAGATTATAACCCATACAATAATTACTCATAAAGATTGTTGAGATACAGACTAAGTTACTAGACCTCCAGCACATAGACACTGTATCCTAACGTCCCGCTTTTTCTGCAATTGCTGAACTAGCCTTTAGTCTTCACATTGATTCAGTGCCACATGTAGATTGCCGACCGCCAAACCAATTTCAAGGTTACTTCAAGGCCACTTGAAGATTTTGGTGTCATTATTATGGTTTCAACAGAACCTCCGATACACTTTAGGTGATCTTATATTTGGAACCCTTAACCTATCAAAGATGATCAATGGGAGAGGGTAGGACAACAAAAAGCGCTCTCAAATGGTTTTTTTTTTTTTTTTTTTTTCTAAGGTAATGTAAGCCATCTCCCTTGTCCCTTCTACCAACTTAGGGTTGATAATGGGTTTCAGTCCAAAGAAGGGGTTGATATTGTGGTTTTATTATTATTTATTTATAGGGTTTGGGCTGGAGGTGGCTACACAAATGAATCTAGAAGAAAATCTCAAAATTTCCGTAATAGGCTATTAGTTGGGCCAAAATGGGCAGATGCCCTTTTCGCGCAAAAAAAATAGCATTATGCCCCATTTCCCAAACTAATTAGGGAAATACCCCTCTTTTGAAACTCAAATTTCTTAAAATCAAATTAAGCCCTATAGCGACATTTTAAGGAGCCTATAGCGACGTTTTAGAGAGAGGAAAAAAAAAAACTTGCATGGAACTCGAGTTCATGGAGCTCGAGTTACAAAACGCCGCTATAGGTCCTTAAAACGTCACTATAGACTCCTTTAAACGCCACTATAGGGCTCTATAATTTTTTTTTTTTTTGAAACTCGATTTTCAGAAAATCGAGTTTCAAAAGAGGGACATTTTCCTAATTAGTTTGAGAAAAGGGGCATTTACCCTTTTTTTTTTGCGCGAAATGAGCATTTGCCCATTTTCGCCCTACTAGTTGACCAAGAGTCTTCCATTTTTTTTTAATTTTTGTGTGTGTTTGTTTGTTTGTTTGTCAATCTCACACTACCAAGCCTTCATTCTTGCATGGTCGAGCTTGTCATTCTTGTAAGTTGTATATATAGTGAACAGATGATTAAACCTTTAACCTTCATTACCACAATTTACATTACAGTATCACAACCCAATAATACAGATATATTTGTCATGAAATAAGCTAACACTTAAAAATCCTAACACCACTATTTAGTAGTATTTATAACCCACTAGCAAACTCTTAGAATCAAGTTGGGGGGGGGGGGGGAGAATATCATCCTAAAGAAAATGATCATTTCTACCTTAAACCTATTTTACTATGAACAAAGTTTGCCTAAAAACTAGTTTGTAGGTAATGGTTACAAACTCTCGCTAAAAATTTATAAGGCTACATATTTTGAAAATATAACCATTCGATTTTATTTTTTTTTTTTTTTTATACAAGATAGAATTTCCACTTTAGCATAATTTATATATATATATATATGTGTGTGTGTGTGTGTGTGTGTGTGTGTGTGTTTGTGTGTGTGTGTGAAACTCCAATCTAGAGACTTGAACTCCGACCTTTGTCCCCCCCACACCCTACAAACACTTATACTTGTAGAGTGACGATTGCACCAAGAGTGTGTGATGGTGATTGTATGTTCTTTATGTTCTTAACATGTGCCACATTTTGTTCAAATTAAATGTTATTTATTATGCAACCCATAAACTTATTTTTATGCATAATTTAAGATTGCAAAAACATAGAATTTAAACATTTGATAGATGATATAATTATTGATTTTTTTTCTTGAAATTTTGCAAGCATTGAGGACATAATAAGAAAATGCAATTGTGGGGGGCTCGGGCCCAGAGAGTCAGTACCGGCCCACCCAACCAAGGCCCAAGATCAGCCTGAGTAGCCAAATCCAGCCCATTAGATAGAAGTACACCCGAACCCCATTGAAGTGAGCCTAGCCCAACGACACATATGTTGGTCCACTACCGAATTAATGATAAGGTGATGGGAAAATGATGATGAAATGATTAGATTCAAGTCGGTTACCGAGAGTTGTCAATGCCTTTGGGGAGTTCGCTGTCGAACACTATTTCACATTTGGAACAAGTTTCAAAAGAAACCTCAAAAGGCATGATTATTTCTTAGGATTCTGGGTAACAGTGGGATTGCATGGAAACTGGTGAAAAAGTAATGATTTGAACCCCACTAAGGAGAGACTATATAAAGGGAGTGAGGGCAGACGATGAAAGGGGGTTGACAAAAAGTTGAGGAAAATAAGGGAAGAGAGAAAAAGAGAAAGGGTGAGGAAGGAAGAATAACAATTAGAGGGGAAGGAGGTGTCCTTCAAAAAAAAAAAAAACTCAGACAGAGATAATTGAAATAGGACAATCTAGCTGGTGTTTAAGGCCATTTTCCTATAGGATTGTTAGGAATTCCACCAATAAATAAATTGGGGGCCCAAATCCTTTGTCCAAGACCTCAGCTCTCATAGGTTTGGAGACCACAGGAATCCAATGGTGAATCTGTCAAAATTCAAATCCAATAAAAAGATATAAAGGGAGTTTGTAGTCATTTCCTTCTTTTGCTCTTCCTTTTTTCATTAATTTCCTCTAATTTTGACACCTTTTTTTTTTTTTTTTAAAGTTGTGGGATAGATGTTAAATCTGTGTCGCATTCATGCTTCCTTCTCTTATGGATGTAATGGGCTTGAACGCCATCCTTAATTAACCACTGCTCCTGTGTATGTGGTTGGAGGTCCTATTTGTCCAAATTAAAGCCCATAAACATGTGATCTTGACCCTGTTTTCTTACTTTGAAAGCCTAAGAATAGATCTTTCATCTTCTCTCTAACATATGCATTTCTCCTAAACTTTCTTAATTTCTCACTTTTGCATTTTAGTTAGAAATTTTTAAGATTTGTCTCTTATACATGATAATTGTGCCATTTTTGCAGTTCTTTTGCTTCAAACCTCCAAACAAGTAGGTACATATGTGAAAACATCTTTGCACTTGGAATTTCTATCTTTGGCCTGTTATTATTTCTTTATTTCATGGGGAACTTGCAGGTGAGTACCCAATCCTTTTCCTTTCACTTTTTTTTCTTTTTAAAATTATTTTAAGACTCAGTTCAGAGAGAGAGAGAGAGAGATCATTGATTCGCAAGTAATACGCTAATCATCCAATTAATTAATTAATTTATTTTTATAATTTAATAGTTACAACAATGAGGAATGAGAGATTTAAATTCTAAACGTCTATTACTAATCACCCTATTATTAGTAGTATTAGACTATTGTTATTATTACTTTTTATTTTTGCTACTAGTGATATTATTGTTAGTTTATTATTGTTGTTATTGTCATTTGTTGTTGTTAATATTACTACTGTGATTGAACCTAACCCATTCAAAGTGTGTTTTATTGTTATTCTTGTCATCATTAGCTTTGAAAAAAAAAAAACTCAACAATTTTGTGTTGATACCAATTTTCGTGACATATTTTCTACAAGCTTAACTCAACCGAACACACACACACACACACACAGGGAATTTTTTAATTCGCATGTAATAAGCTAATCATCCAATTAATTTTTTTTTTTTAATTTAATAGTTACAACAATGAGGAATGAGAGATTTAAATCCCTATTATTAGTAGTATTACACTGATATTATTATATTTTTTATTTTCGTTACCAGTGATATTATTGTTAGTTTATTATTGTTGTTATTGTCATTTGTTGTTGTTGTTGCTAATATTACTACTGTGATTGAACCTAACCCATTCAAAGTGTGTTTTATTGTTATTCCTGTCATCATTAGCTTTAAAAAATAAAAATAAAAATAAAAAAACATTTCAACAATTTAGTGTTGATACTAATTTTCGTGATACATTTTCTACAAGTTTAACTCAACCGAACCTGATCTCGCTATGGGCCAAATTCATGTATTATATTTTTTGGTCCTTATAAAAAATTTTTCTTTTGTTTTTTGTTTGGTTTTCTTTGAATCCTAACTCTTTTGAAGCATGTTTCTTTGTATCCTTGTTGTCATATATTAGCTTAAATAAATAAATAAATAAAAATTCAACAACTTAGCTAATAAAAAGAAGGCACATTTCCTAAAATTTTACTCTCAAAATAAGGAAATTTAAATAAAATTACTTTAGCCAACAACTTAGCTAACCAAAAGCATATTTCTGCTTTTATATATATATATATATATATATATATATATATATATATATATATATATATATTTATTGAGAGAAAGAATAGTATTTTATTCTCGAAGGAGAACATGGCATCATTTGATTAACCAAAAGTTTCTTAATTGAATTCAAAATAACATATGACAACATTTAACTAAATTGCTTGTATTATTTCAAATTAAATCTCAACACATGTTGACATGCAATTGGCTCTTGAGCATTGTTTGGAATTTTCATTTAGTGACACTAGTCAAATTTCCAATAATCTATGAATTAAGATAGTGTAGCCTACTATGTAGTATATAACACCTTCCTATCAAAAAAACAGAGTAGTATATAGCACCCTATAATCAGCCATTTGAACTTACTACATGAATTTAGTGATATGGCGTAGAAAATCATAATTGGCTAAAACTATTACTCTCTACAGTAAAGAAATAGGATAAACTCAAGGAATCAATACTCGCTTGAGGAGAGTCTGCCTCAACCTCTCTACTTAGGGACTCACTCACTTAAGGTTTGTGGCTCATTCAGAGGACCACTCACCTTTCTAGGGAATGCTAAAAAGGCTTGCATCGGACAATGATTTAAATTCTTTTCACTATACTTATTTCCTTACAAGGATTAATATAGCAATATGGGTAAAATTATAGAAAATATAAACGGGTTATGTTAATGGGTGTCTTTAGGGCAATCGTTGATAAATCATTTTAAGAAAATTTTGATACCACTTTTATGGAAAATAAAAAAAGCTATCAAAATATTAGGGTATCTTTGGTTACTATTTTTTCCTCTTATTTTCTGTTTCCAAAAACAATTTTCTATTTTTGAGACTAAAAAACTTGTTTGGCAACTTAAAATGAACAGAAAACAAAAATTGTTATCAAAATTTAATTTGTGAAGGAAACTGGAAATATACAAAAAACTGTTTTTAGTGTCTAGTTTTCAAAAGTCAATGAAAACACGCATTTGATTTAATGAATCTGTCTCATTTAATAAGTTAACATTAGAGTTCAAATCCTAGTAACAACATATTTTAGTATTTTCTTTTTTTTTTCTTCAAAAAACTTTTTTTTTAAAACTTACCAAACATGTTTTTTATTTCAAAAATACAAGAAAATTATCTTTTCTTTATATTCCCAAAAACAAGTTTTTGAAAATAGAAAACAAAAACTGTTACCAAACATAACCTTAATTGTTTTTTTCTCTTTCCATAAAAAATTTCTAAAATATTCACTAACAAATATTCTTAGGATATCCATTGACATTTCTTGATATAAATTAAGGATTTTGTTAAGGACAAAATTTAGCTACAAAACCAGTTGTAGCCTAAGGCTACAAACTGCTCTAATAAGCTAACATGTGTAAAAAATTGCATGTGCACTACACGTGATTACTTATGTAAAGTGTGATTTACAATTATGTTTTATATTGGCTTTATTCCATAACAAAAAGTGTTGTAATTGCATTAATTTTGTTCCTTGTATTTTATGGGATTTTATTGTATTGGGTTTAGTATTAAGTTTGTGAAGAATCAAGCATAAAATGAAAATCAGTGCAGTTTCACGACTAATTCGCGAGAAGCTTGCGAGTAGAGGTTCTGGCTAAAAGGGTACATGAGAAGCACATGCTGAAGCTGAAGGGTCAAGTGTCAGGCTGCATTTCACGAGTGCTTTACGAGACAGACCATCTTGCGAGGTACCCACGAAACTCTTTGCCTGGAGGTTTTTAAGTGTGACTTTCTTACCCTTCACCCATACTATATATACCCTCCTTATCCACAAAGGTATGAGAGGCTATTCAGAGAGAAAAACTCTAGACAAGTTTTCTACAACACAATACACCCACCTTTTAGAGAGAGAGCTACTCATCCTTAGTGAGAAATCATTGTAGCCTCTTCTTCTTCCCTCTCTCATTGTCATACGTTGAGAGGAGATTTGTATCCAAACACAACTCACACATTTTCAAAGTGCAGAGAGTGTTTTGGGGCTTGGGAAGTTTTGGAGATTTGCCAAAAGAAGCCAGTGAGGCTTGGTGGATGCAATCGGACGTATTGCGGGATCTAGAAAGCTAGTGAAGACAAGATTTCGAGAAATCTGTTGGTAGTAGGAGTTTGGAGGGCTCAAGTACATTGGGTAGACTAAGCTTGGAGGGTCTTTTGTTATTTGTGTACTTTAACTTATTCACTAGTAGATTGATTTCAACTTGAAGGATCGCGGAGAGGTTTTTCACCGAGTTCTTCGGTTTCCTCTTCGATAACAAGTCTTAGTGTTATCTTGTATTTGCATCTCTCTTCCCTTACTCTTGTGCTTTACTTTTGTTGTTTATTGTTCATGTTTATGCACTAGAGTAGATCCAGCGAGTGCGCTTCATTTATTCTTATTTCGCACTAAGTCTAAGTTAGAGTAAAAGCAATCTAGCCGTAATTTTATTTTGAGGTCTAAAGAAGCTCTAGTGTTTTCGCATAAATCCGAGCTTTCAACTTAAGTAAACTTAAATCAATTAACCCTAGTTAACTACACCATCTATTAAAAAAATAAAAAATAAAAGCCTATACCTATACGTATTCTCTGTTTCTCTCAAACAAAACCAGAAAATCCAAAACTCCATCGGCACCCCCAATCCCTCTTCATATACCTCCCAACACCGATCAACACATTTGAGCTTCACCAACCCATTCAAACAAAAATTGCAAGCAACTACACTAGGGACAAAACCAACCTCCACAGACCTCCTAAAAGTCCTAAAACCTTGTTCAATCATGTTGGCTTTCACATAAGCCTTAATAAGCATATCAAAGACAATTGGATCCCAATTACAATCTTGACAACAAAAAACCAAACTTTCAAAAACATCATCATCATCTGGTGAAACAACCTTAACCATTTCTATCAATTTAGACAACAAGTTCATGGCTTGATAAAATTTTCTAGACCACGTTAGAATATGAACAGTAATACAATAATTCTGGATAGTGGGTCAAAGACTTAAATCATTCTTGACCAAATTGAAGAAAGTGAGACCTGATGAGGAATTAGATTGAAACCTCAACAGAACTTTAAAAAAAAAAAGCTAGCAAATCCTCTTCAATTCTTGAAGGAATCATGGTTATCAAGGAAAAAGGGAAATTTATAGTTTTGATCGGTGAAGCGGAGGAGCGACGTACAAGAGGTGGCTTTAAGCTGCAGAGAATAGGTGGGCTAGTGGTGGAGACAAATGAGGGTTTAGGTAGGCTGACGGTGGAGACATAATGGTTTGGGGTGACCAAAGGTGGAGGGAGAAGAAGGCTTGGGGTGACCGGTTGGAGTTGGACTTCTAGGTTACAACTTACAGAGAAGTCAGAGAGAGAGAGAGAGAGAGAGAGAGTATACATATAGGTAATAGGTTTTTTAGTTTTTAGTTTTTTTTTTTTTTATTTAATGGGTGGTGTATTTAACTAGGGTTAGTTGGGTTAAGATTAGTTAAGTAATCATGTGCAGTGCATGTGCCATTTTTTACACATATTAGTTTATTAGAGGAGTTTGTAGCCTTAGGCTACAAATGGTTTTGTAGCTAAATTTTGTCATTTTATTAATGAATACCTTCAAGGCAGTAGTTAAGATGCATTTAATGTTATATTAAATAATATTTTTATGCATTTTTTTAAAAATAAAGTCAAACTGAACACGTATATCCTTAGAAAGAGTGAGTGGTCCTCTGAATGAGCCATCTATGAACTCTTTACTTTAAAGTTCAAAATTAACCATCTATAAAATCCATGACCTTTATTGTTTTTGGTCATCACCAAAAATTCTATAAAAACTCCCCCCCCCCCCCCCCGGCCCACTTTTTATTTTTAATTTTTTTAAATAGAATTATTATTTAGCTATACTTCTCAATTTTAGGGTAATGGAGTTAAAAAAAGAAAAAGAAAAAGATACAGTAATACCAAAAACACAAACAAAATGTTATAAAAATTTCATGACATTCTCAAATTAACATGCAAACTTACATTTGAGCCCAACATAATCTCTAATTAATTTTTTTATGTTAATTTAAATATTTTGTGAATTTTTGTTATGCCCATAGCATTTTTTTTTTAATAAAAAAACCCAGCAAATTTGTGTGTGGAAGAACTATGTTGTATATTTGTATAAATATACCTTATTTATTTTAATGCCTAAATATATGCTGTAAGATATCCCGATTCCCGAATTGAACTCACTAACAGAATTGGGACAGGTTTACATGCAGGATAGTGCTTCAGAATCAGTTAAACAATCTGATGTTGGAAACTTACTAATAAAATTGAGAGAGATTTACAAGCAGCCTGCTTCAAAATCAATTGAAAATTCTGAAACAGATGAGAATCCGGCATTGAATGATGCTGTTGTCAAAAAATTAGGAAGAGAATTGGGACAGCTTTACACGCAGTGTAAAGATGCAGTTCAACCGAAATCGGATGGTGCTGTTGTTGAAGCAGCTTCTATTTCAGAACCAGTCTAGCGCTGCAATCACCCAAAGTGTTAAGTCGGAGCTTCAAGAAAAGTTCTGAATCCAGGAGGAGTACCTGACATTGTTATTGCTAAGCAATGGTTTGTTTTAGTGTCTATGCTGTTTTAAGATTTGTTTTTCTAGTGATGGAGTTGCTACTTGTTTGGATTCTGAATAATAATGGTAAAATTAGGAAAAGGACAACGTCTGAATTATGTTTGATGCACGGTATTAAATTCAGTAAGGATTTGGTTATATTTTGTTATTTACACCTTTTGTAATCCGTGTGATGTGATGTATAGGATTTGGTTATCTAATCGTATTTCATATGACGGGAACTAATCATGCTTGAATATTCATTTAAGTTACTAATGCAATGCATGGGCACCCTGATATATAGGGTAGATTTTTATTTTTTAAGTTACAAATGCTACCCATAGGGTATACCTTTCATACATAGAACTACCATGTGATAATTTTATGACACTTACTAATTGCATTGTGATTCGTTTTATAAGAAATTTACCTCTCTCATGGTTTGCCATATGCAGCATTTGTGCTAATTTTGATGATTTGACAATTGCCAACATCACATATAGAAAAAGAAAGGAAGAAAAAGACGTCATGCCCTAATATTTCTGGTTCTCTACCTAATTTTCTCTTTCAATATCTGTCATCTGGGTTTGTGTATATGTTTAAAAGAGAGAACGTTTAAGGTAGAACAAATTTTTACTTTAATTCTCTCCCGCTCCCGGTGAGTGTTGGTAGCACTTGCCACATTATATAAATTCCGCTGAAGGTAGCAAAAATAGTCAAAATACCTCATAAAGCAAAGTAGCAAACCACGATAGAAGTGAATGCCATATTAAGCAAACCAAAAGAGAGATATGGTATGGATGATATAAATTGCTTAGTAAAGAATTCTTGAATAATAATTAGAGCAAGTACTCACTACATCAAAAATATTTTATTAATAAAAAATGTAAATCCTTTGGAAAAATATATTCACTTTAGATGAAATTAATGTTTGTGAGATAACATTTAAGACCGTGTCATTTAGAGATTTTTGTTGTGAATGCAGTGTAGTAGACTACTAAAAGAGAGTCACATTAATTCCTTCTATTTATTTTTTTTCATTCTCATCTTATTTTTAGTTATTCCTAATATTTTTGTATTTTGACATGATATCATAACTATGTCTCACATTCTTAAATTCTGAAATTAATGCTAAGGTTTAAATATTAGAAATTGGAAATTTTAGTTCAGCAAAAAAAAGGGGCAATTTTTACATTGTTTTATATAATGTTATTTTGTTAGGCAGTCACCAAGTGGGGTCTTTTTAATTTATTGCACTACCACGTCCAAGGTCAATCTTTTAGTCAATTGTGAAAAAAAAAAAAAAACAATAGAATAAATAAATTTTGGGAAGACAAGACTTACAATACTAGCACTTACAAAAAGGTCTACCCTTTGTAAGTACTAATAATGCTTATAAACTAAAAACTCACTCACTAATTGACCAATATGGTACTTTAGACCGCTTATCTTTTTTTCTTTTTCTTTTTCTTTCTTTTTTGAGATAGTATAAACAGAAGACATAGAAGATGAGGAAGAAGAGAGCAGGAAGATAAAACTTACAGCACTTACAAAAAGGCCTAACCTTAAGTAGGCTTTTAAATGTTATTTTGTTTTGTTATTTCGCAATATTTCATTCAATTATTTTCAGACTGTGTAGTCCCTAAGGACAAAAAAAAAAAAAAAAAAAAAACCCTAAAATATGTATAATATGCCTTCAAAAAGGGGGGAAAAAAATTTAATGGGTGTTACAGCAAATCTTGCAAAATAATGACGTGTTAATATCTAAGAACAGCACCAGTCCAGGGCAATGCAAGGTATTGAATTTTGCAGGACAAGTGTTGTTCTCAGATATTGACACGTCATTATTTTGTAAGATTTGATACAACTTAGTTTGTAGCAAATTTTTACCCTTTTTTAATATGCTTAATTCCTATAATAAAAAGCTCTAATTTTAAATTTTGTAGGACATGTGTTGTTCTTAGATATTGACACGTCATTATTTTTCAGGATTTGCTGCAACCTTAAAATAAAAAGCTCTAATTTAATTCTTTAAAATTGGGAATATTAATAATTTTTTAACATTTATCCATTTTTTTAAGAAGTAGAAAACTAATATTATTAAAGCAAACTCAGCCAAAGTCGACTAAAATTACAGAAAGTAGGTGTGAAGGAACATCCTCCTCCCACCCTGATAAATATCTAATATATCTAGTATGTTTAGCTAGGTTATGAACTAAAGAATTACATTGTCTACGCGTACAGGAGAAAGTGACTACACAAAAGTTCTTTGCAAAGGTCTTGAATTCGTATACCAGGTGACCAAACGAAAAGAGGAGAGACATCTTCGCAGCAGAGAGTTCTATACATAGTTTTAGAATCATTCTCCAAGATTATACGGGAGAAAGCACATTCAATAGCAAATTGAAGATTCGTACAGCTACCAAGCACTCCACAGTGTCAACCGAAGAAGGGAGTGTTACTAGCTTTATCCATTTCTATTAAATTCATGCATGACCATGATATTTGATTTTTTGTACAAAAATAATCTTAATAAGTTAGTTTGCATATTTACATAAGGCAAGAAAATTAAAATAAATCTTAAGTTATATATTTTATGATATAAAAAAATTTTAAAAAAAATAATAAATATTTATATGAAAAAAGCTTATTTTTAGTTGTCATCTTATGCCTGTCATGTGATTAAAAAAATTTAAAAAGCTTTTAGTCAACAACGCAAAGAGCATGCAACAAGGACAAAATTTTTTTACAACAATTAAATTAGCAAGTTTTTACTGGTTGATGTCTGAACCCGCTGATATTAATTTTTTATCTACCACATAACAATGTTCAAGTGGAAAAAATTTTCCCTTCAAACTAGTTTGGAGAAAAACCTTACCTTTCAAACTGCTCTTATAGTTTTTCTTTATTGAATGTGAATTTCAAAAATATAACAATTGGATTGTATGTTCTTATAATATTCTTTATACTTGCAAAATTTCAAGAAGATCAAAGATCAATAACTTTGCTATCAATCAAATGTCTAAATTTTAAGTTTTTGTAGTCTAAAGTTATGCATAAAAATAAATTTATTGATTGAATAGTAAATAACACCCGATTTTTATGAAATTTGACATGTATGTTAAGAACATAAAAAACATGCGATTCAACCGTTAGATTTTAAAATTTCACATCCAATAACAAGATAGAGGAGGAATTTTAAGGATTTTTCTCTAAACTAGTTTGGAGAAAAACCTTGTTCTAACCAAGTAGGGATGGAGTCAGAACTTGAAGTTAGGGAGGGCGACTTTGCTTCTGGTTGCATGTGGCGACTTTGACTTCCGACTCTGTTACTTAACTACTTAGGGCTATTTTATTTATTTATTATTTATTAGTGTTTTTGATGTGTGCGGCTGCTATTGGGTAAGAACAAAATTATTTTGTTTAAAAAATTTTAAATGCCCGAGTTGTTTTTTTTGTTGATAAAATTGGTTGATTGAGCTTAATTGTTTTTAGCTTTATTATTGGCAATTTTTATTGTTAGGATGTATATTTTGTTTTAAATTTTAGATCTATAAATTTTTTTATGGCTTTTAAAAGGAGTTTTTTTTTATTTATTTAGAAAGTCGTCTTAAAGGAGTTGAATGCTAAAATTACAAACTTCTTTACAAATTACTAACATGATGAATGATTATTAGTAAGTAAATAAAGTGATATAAGTGATGAATTCAAATACAAACTAATAAAAATTTACTATCATAATAGTTTGTGCAAATATTAAAAAAAAATTGTTATTATAGTGTTACTTAAAAGAACTAATAATATTATTAAAATACATAAATGTAATTTTACCGAACAAATTACCTTATGTGTATATACCAATATTAAAATAAATAATTAAGGGTCATTGCCCCAAGGTCAAAACCCCCTCCGTCCGTATAACCAAGTGTGATATTTGTTGGGTGCACAGACTTTCTCTCGAGAAAAACAAATAGCACACTAATGATGCCGAAGAAATCACCAGTAAGCTGCGAGTACTCCTCCGATTGAAGCAACACCTGTGAAGAGAAAGTAGGTGATCGACAGAGAGCACCGGTGTGGTGCCGGCCAAAGACCCTCCGACGATCAAGTTAGAGTCTTTAAAACAACCCTAGAGTGCCAGAGTTGAGGTAATAGTGCGTACCTTTGGGTCATGAGGGTCTTGGGGTATATATAGTGGTATGTGGCCGAAATATGCGCCTTGGTGAAGAAGTACTTTCCTTTTTAAAATAGTAATTCGCGGATCTTTGCCTATTGTATTGAGCCCTTTCCTTATAGGAATCTTCTTGACTAAAGTCGAACGTGTAGCGCAAGAACTTTCCTTATATTCACATAAGCAGAAGTCAAGATAGGCTAAAAATGAAAAGTTGGATTACTCCTTCAGCCTTCACCTGCCAAGGTCGTCAGCTCACGTGTACCTCCTATACTGTCGTCAGTTTACGTACGCCAATGTGATCCGTCAGCCAAGGACGTCAGCCAAAGACCTTACAGCCAAGGTCGTCACCCCTGACTCGTCCATGTGATCCGTCAGCTTAACGTTGCTGCGTAAGGGGCATGGCTATGAATGCTAAAAAGGTGGCATCCTAATGACCCTGGCTGACGGGTTGCGTGTTCCCCTCAGCATTCTTAAAAACGTCACTATCAGCTGCCCCCCAACTCCATTGTCCCGTCAGATATGAGTGACGGGTCATGGAGTTCTTGTTATTGGGGAAAGGGTTCGTGCATGGTAGTTTGTGCCATCTTCATTGAATGGTGGGACACATGTCATAGACTGATTGGCTCCGCGTCTGGACGGGTATGTCGCTTCGTCTTCCGCGCCTTCTCTCTCCTATATATACTTCACTATTTACCTTTTTCCCACTTTTTCCGCCTTGTCCATCTTGAGAGAACGAATCCGTCACTGCCAGCCTTATCACATCGTCAATCGCGCAGCCGTCAGCTTCCTGAGACCGTCCTCCTACACGTAAGTTTTCGCTACTTTACTTTTTACTTTTTACAGTGTCGCTCTTTAGTGAAGTCGTCTGCCTAGGATCTTAGAAAGAAACCCGTCGTTTGTAGGTAGTCAGATGTCTAGGGAGACACCGAGTGATCAGTCGTCGATCCGCGACGGAGCGGGTTACGACGAAGTTTTCCCGTCAGGTCGTGAGCCCGCAGAGGGCCTATCCTGGTCGTCAGAAAGAGAATCGTCAACTCATTCTGACGGTGAAGTAGAGAGTTCTAGAGGAAGTGGGGTGAGCGGTGATGTAGACGATGAAGACCAGGGGATTCACAAAAATGCAAGTATCAGTGACGGGGGTGAGAGTGACGACGACGAGGAAGCCTTAGAGAGCACCTCGGGATCCTCTGGTGACGACCGTCCTTTCATCTTACCCTCAGAGTGGTCCGTCAACAATTTTCTCCCAACGATGACGGAGAACGTTTTTAAAAGTCTGCGGTCCCGTTATCAAATACCAGACGACATTCCCATTCGTCTTCCTGAGGAAGGTGAGAAGTGTTACTCCGGACGAACCGCGGACGTCGGCATGTATGATGCCATGTTCGCGGCTGGGCTAAGGCTGCCGCTGACGGCATTACACCGTTAGCTGGCTAACTTCCTTGGGATATCCGTCAGCCAGATTGCCCCCAGTGCTTGGCGAACCTTCATTGGTGCCGAGATCTTGTGGGGTCGTCTGAGTGGTGGGAACCGTCAGCTGACCTTGGACGAGTTCTTTTGGTGTTATCGTCCTCAGCACATTTCCTCGTCAAAAGGAGTGTGTCATTTTGCAGTAAGGGATAAGGAGTTGAAGTTAGTGTCCGATATGCCTGACTCCAATAGGAAGTGGAAGGGCAGATACTTCTTTGTAGAAGGAACGAATTGGGTATGTCGTCCAGAGGAGTGGGAGACAATGCCCAATGGTTTTGACAACACATGGGCATATGTTAGAGATTCAGGTTAATCCCGTCGACCCTTCTCGCTCCGTCTACTTATTTGCTGTCCTAACCAGTCACTTTTCACTGCAGCTAACAACCATCCACGTATCACCGCGGAGCAAGAGGATTTCATTCATCGAGTGACGGCCATTCCCTTGGACGAGAGGAAGTGTCGGGATCTAATCACGTTAGACACTCTTCACTTATATTGTGGTGGCCCTGAACCGACGGAGGAGGCTTGCAAATTGAACGCTTATTCTCGCCGATGTGAGTGTCCTTCAACTTCTTGTCTTTATCCTGACGTTGTTTCTTTCTAACCCTTATTCTTTGTAGAAATGGAGTCAGCTAAGCAAAGGGTCAGAGCGGCAGCTGCGGCTAAGAAAAAACAGCAAGAGAAGGCTGGGGGCGAGTTAACCCCACCGTCAGCCCTCAGGCCCGTTGGGAAGGCCGCGGCCAAGAGAAAACCTGACGGCAGGGAAGACCGTCCGGGGAAGAAGGTTGCCCCCACTCCTGGGGACAAGTCATCTCGAAGGCCGTCACCTCCTAGGTCTGCTTATGGGGCAGGCAAGGACCGATGACCTCATCAGGGCCTATTGTCCAAGGATCCGTGCGCCGTCTGTTGACCCACAAGGACTACGCTGTAGAGGTGACGGAGTCCATTTTGAAGGATGAGGAAATGGACCCTTGCGCCGAGCAGGCTGTTGACGAGATAAAGGCGTCAGGCCTTTTTGACCTTACCAGAGTAAGCTTCGCTTTCTACTTTGGTGTCCGACCTATTTTTGTACCCTGACGTTGTCTTGTCCCCTTTTTCTTCCAGGCCATGGTTCGCATGAAGGCTCTGTCACGCAGGTGCTCTGCCAAGGAAGGGGTGATTACCCGTCTGCAAGAGCGTGTCAAGAACCTAACTGATGGCCAGATGCAGTACAGGGATGCGAACCGCATATTGGGCGAGGAGCTGAAGGACTTCAAGGAAAAACTGGCGGAGGAAAGCCGTCGTCGTGAGCGGGAAGAAGAGGCTAAGCTGACGGCGGAGAGAGAGTTGAAGTCCATCCTAGTCCAGGTGGAAACGGCCAAGAATGACGCGGTGACGGAGTTCAAGGACTCGTCATCTTTCATTGACGCTTGTGCTGCCTATTACGGGGACGGGTTTGAGGATTGCTTGAAGCAAGTGAAATCTATTTATCCTGACTTGGACTTGTCGAAGATTTCTATGGACGAATCTATCCCGTCAACCCCCGCAAGAGACACCGTCAATGAGGAAGGTGACGATGCTAATCGGAGGGACGATAGTGTTGTCCTTGCTCAGCTGGCCGCAGACCAGCCCGTCAACTTTACTTCCACAAATCCTTCTAGCGACGATCTCTGTACCGTCAGCCCCTCCGTTCAGCCTTTTGTTGTTAATGATGACGGAAGCCCTCAAGATCCCCCGACTTCATGAACTTGAGCATTTTTTTTTTTTTTTTTTAAAGGGAAGTGTAGACGATCTTTAATGCTTGACGCCCGCTTTTTTGGGCTTTTGTAAAGACTGTGTTTATGTTAATCTTAATATTTTGCCTTATGTTCAAAGCATGTTTCTTTCTTATCATAATGATCCCGTTGCTTCTAGACGACGGCGTTGTTTTAATTATTTCATGCCACAGAGAAAACAACGTCAGCCTGTCCACTATCTTTTAAAAATTTTCGCTCATCAATCTTTTGACGACGTCGATCATTACAACCCCGTCTGACTCGGACTTTGAGCTGCTCTATCAAACCGTCAGCTTCATGAGCGACGGCATTGATTAATGTTTGCCATGTATCCGTCGTATTTTTTATTATAAGTCAAAATCATGCCCGCGATGAGCTCGTCAGCTTAAGGGTGATGGGTTTTTTTCTTTCAATTCAAATTTTGAACTGATGACGGCGTCAGCTTCTTTTCCATGAAAACTTGGGGTCGTTTTTATCACTCCGTCAGTTTCATGGGCGACGTCGTTGGACAACTTGATTGTATGCTTGTTAATTTCTTAACGGCGTCAGCCTTTTTCTTTCAGCTAACTTTGAACATAACACCGTCACCTTGTTGCATCATGGCAAGGTGACGTGCTCAAGAGGGATCATATCAGCATTTTATTGCCCTTGTACATCTTATGCGCTTGGTGGTAAGGCCTTCTAGTAGTGAGGTCGTCCACCCCGTTGTCCTTAGATTGGGATCGTCCACTCTGTGGATTTTAGGTGTAAAATTGTCCATTTTGTGGACTTATTTATGACGCCGTCCACTAGGTGGACTTAGCAATGAGATCGTCCACTTTTTGGACTTAGAAGCAGGTCGTCCACTTTGTGGACTCTGGAATAGGTCGTCCATTTTGTGGACTTAGGAATAGGCCGTCCACTTTGTGGACTTTGATGTAGATCGTCCGCCTTGTGGACTTAGAGGCAGGCCGTCCACTTTGTGGACTTATAGGCAGGTCGTCCATTTTGTGGACTTGGATGTAGACCGTCCACTTTGTGGACTTATAAGAATGTCGTCCATTTTGTGGACTTGGAGGTAGGTCGTCCACTTTGTGGACTTAGATGTAGGCCGTCCACTTTGTGGACTTGTAAGCAGGTCGTCCACTTTGTGGACTTGGATGTAGAGGACCTGTTGTTTTCTTCAAGACATAAAAAATTCACTAGTCGTTTCTGAATGAACCTCCTCTTATTATGATGAATGCATAAGTAAAATTTTTGTTCAAAAAATAGGAAAGATAAGTTTTCAGCCCATTGGACTTAAAATATACTGTAGGCAAGAATAAGCTAAAACAAATAATTAAGGATCGTAAACTGGTAATGAGGGGTAACGTTTTGCTTGCTATCTTCTTTACTGGTAGTACTTTCTGAGGTGCTCGGCGTTCCATGGGTGCCGCAGTTTCTGCCCGTCAAGAGTTTCTAGGTGATAAGTGCCCTTTCTTCGCCATGATACGATCTTGTAGGGTCCTTCCCAGTTCGGGCCGAGCTTTCCTTGTGTGGGATCTCTGGCTGCGCCCATTACTTTCCTCAAAACAAGATCTCCGACTTTGAAGTCTCGGTGCTTGACTCGGGAGTTGTAGTGCTTGCTTACGAGGTCCTGGTATCGCGCGAGTCTCTGCTCAGCCGCCGCCCTTACTTCGTCAATTAGATCCAGTTGTAAACGAAGCTCTTGATCATTTCTTCCCTCGTCGTGGTTGGCCACCCTATAACTTGTGAGTCCTATCTCGGCTGGAATGACCGCTTCACTTCCGTATGTCAGCTGGAAAGGGGTTTCTCTTGTAGGGGTTCGTATTGTCGTTCTGTATGCCCATAGCACGCTGGGCAGCATCTCAGGCCATACGCCCTTTGCCCCCTCGAGCCGAGTCTTGATGATTCGGAGCAAGGATCGGTTGGTGACTTCTACTTGTCCGTTTGCCTGAGGATGTGCTGGTGAGGAATAATGGTTCTTGATTCCTAACTCTGAACAGAAGGCTCGGAAGGAGTCGTTGTCAAATTGTTTACCGTTGTCCGAAATTAAGACTCTTGGAATTCCATACCTGCAGACAATGTTTCTCCATACAAAACCCCTTATATTCTTTTCAGTGATTGTG
The DNA here is from genome assembly GCF_040712315.1 of Castanea sativa. Lineage (NCBI taxonomy): Eukaryota > Viridiplantae > Streptophyta > Magnoliopsida > Fagales > Fagaceae > Castanea > Castanea sativa. Next base: position 7,042,812 of record NC_134019.1, on the reverse strand, counting down.
GCTAGGGCTTCAGCTTCAACCCATTTGGTGAAGTAATCGATGCCGACGACGAGGAACTTCACTTGTCTTGCTGCCATCGGGAATGGTCCCATGATATCCAACCCCCACTGGGCGAACGGCCATGGGGCAGTTATGGGGGTCAATTCTTCCGCCGGTTGCCGAGTGATGTTGCTGAACCTTTGACACTTGTCGCAAGCTCTCACATAAACCTGGGCGTCATTTTGCATTGTTGGCCAATAGTACCTGGCCCGAATCAGCTTTTGTACCAACGACCGTGATCCAGAGTGGTTGCCGCATATCCCCTCGTGTACTTCTCTCATAACATAGTCTGCTTCTTCGGGGCCTACGCACCTTAGGTATGGTCGAGAAAAGCCCCTTTTGTAAAGAACGTCCTTTATCAAGACAAACCGTGCAGACCGGACCTTCAGCTTCCTGGCAGCCTCCTTTTCATCAGGCAACGTGCCATCTTTTAGGTAGGAGATCAAGGGCGTGGTCCAATTGTTTTCGGAACCAATTTCCTGTATGCAGACAACGTCAATTAATGGTGAGGATTGAATGAAAGAAAGCACCTTGTCGATGGGGGTCATAGTTTCCGCAGATGCAGCTTTGGAAAGTCGGTCGGCATGTTCGTTTTCTCCTCTTGGAATTTGGACTATCTGGGCTTGCAGCCCGTCCATCCTCTTTTTTGCTTGTTCCCAGTACCTCTTCATTCTTTCACCCTTGCACTCGTACTCGCCGTTTACCTGGCTTGTGACGACTTGGGAGTCGCAATGAACAACCACGTTCGTGGCCCCTACAACTTGAGCAAGGTCTAGACCTGCTATCAGGGCTTCATACTTAGCTTCGTTGTTAGTTGTAGGAAAATCGAGGTGAATCATACATTTGAGCTCGTCGCCTTCCGGAGAGTTAAGCACGACCCCTACCCCGCCAGCCTTCTTGTTGGATGACCCGTCAGTGAAAATGCCCCATTGGGGAATCTTTTCCTCTTCGCCTTCCGCGATGGTGAACTCAGCAATGAAGTCGGCCACCGCTTGTCCCTTGATGGCGACGCGGGGGCGATATTGTATATCAAATTCACTTAGTTCTACGGACCACAACGCCATCCGTCCGGCAGCCGCAGGGCTGCCCATTGCTCGCCGCAAAGGTTTGTCAGTTAGGACGACTATTGTATGGGCTTGAAAATATGGTTTGAGCTTACGGGCCGCTGTAACCAAAGCGAAGGCAAGTTTCTCCATGGGGGGATATCTCTCTTCTGCACCGTGCAATGCCTTGCTCGCATAGTACACGGGTCGTTGGACCTTATCGTCTTCTCTAATTAAGGCCACGCTAACGGCTGCTGGGGAAACGGCCAGATAGAGGAACAGTTCTTCTCCTGGTTGCGAGGGGCTTAGCAATGGCGGGGAAGAGAGGTAGGCCTTTAAATCTTCGAACGCTTGTTGACACTCGGCAGTCCATTCAAAGGATTTTTTCAATGTTCGGAAAAAAGGTAGACATCTATCTGCAGCCTTCGACACAAATCTGCTAAGCGCGGCGACCCTACCGTTGAGGCTTTGTACTTCCTTAATATTTTTAGGAGGGGCCATCCCCATAATGGCCTGAATCTTGTCTGGGTTGGCCTCGATCCCTCTTTGGGATACCATGTACCCCAAGAATTTTCCTGCCGTCACTCCAAAGGCACACTTGCTTGGGTTGAGTTTCATGTTGTAGGAGCGAAGAGTATCAAATGTTTCCTTAAGATCCTCCAGATGAGCTTCTTCCTCTTGGCTTTTGACCAGCATGTCGTCGACATACACCTGGACGTTCCTTCCAATCTGCCGTGCAAACATCTTGTTCATGAGCCTCTGATAGGTTGCGCCAGTGTTTTTCAGGCCAAAGGGCATGACCTTGTAGCAAAAAAGGCCTTGGCTTGTTACGAACAAAGTCTTCTCTTGATCAGCCTCATCCATTCGGATCTGGTTATACCCGGAGAATGCATCCATGAAGCTTAGCAACTGATGTTTGGCTATAGAATCCACCAGGACGTCGACCCGCGAGAGGGGGTAGCTATCTTTGGGGCATGCTTTGTTTAAGTCCGTGAAGTCGACGCACATCCTCCATTTCCCGTTGTTCTTTTTGACCATTACGACGTTCGCCAACCAATCGGGGTAATACACTTCCCTGATAAATCCCGCTTCTTGCAGTTTGCGGACTTCTTCTGCTATTGCTTGGTCTCTTTCTTGGGCAAAGGTTCTTTTCTTCTGTCGGACGGGCGGAAAAGATGGCGACACGTTCAACCTGTGCACCATGACCGACGGGTCGATTCCCGGCATGTCTTCATGGCTCCATGCGAATACATCTTTGTTTTCTTTCAAAAAAGTTGCGAGTTTCTGACGTACCGCCGGGTCGGCCAGGGTTCTGACTTTTGTCGTTCGCTCCTGGTGGGCTTCGTCGAGATGTACGTCTTCGAGCCTCTCGACGGGTTCTGTCGCCACCCGACGTTCTTCTATGTTCATGGCTTGAATGTGACTGTCCATCTCCATCATGGCCACGTAACATTCTCGTGCGGATACCTGATTTCCTCTCAATTCTCCAATTCCATGATCAGTAGGGAATTTTATCATTAAATGGTATGTCGAGGTTACGGCTTTCCATGAGTTGAGGGTTGGACGCCCTATGATGGCATTGTAAGCCGACGAGCAATCGACTACCAGGAATGTTATGTTCCGGGTGACTTGCTGTGGGTAGTCTCCAACGGTTACCGCTAAAGTGACGGTGCCAAGTGGATGTACCCTCGCCCCTCCAAAGCCAATGAGTGGGGCATTAACCGGAATTAGTCGCTCCCTTTCAATTTGCATCTGTTGGAAAGCGGGATAGTAAAGGATGTCTGCTGAACTACCGTTGTCTACGAGAACTCGGTGTATGTTGTAATCCCCTGCCCGTATGGTGACGACCAAAGCGTCGTCGTGGGGATGGTGAAGGCGCTGGGCGTCCGCTTCCGAGAATTCAATGGGGGGATTTCCAATCCGTGACCTTCCAAGCGCAGGACTTGCCGACTGGACGTTCTGGACCGTTCTGATGTATGTCTTTCGAGCTTTCTTGGAAGATCTGGCCCTCGTGGTGCCTCCTACAATCATCCTTATGTCTCCTACAAGTTGCCTGGGGCGATCATTATCTCGCCGAGGGGCTTGATTTTGTGGCGGGTCTGCCCTTTCTTTGTTGACGAACCTCTGTAACCTCCCTCGCCTAATGAGAGCTTCTATTTGCTGTTTCAGGTCGTAGCAATCGGCGGTGTCATGGCCGTGGTCTTGGTGAAATCGGCAGTACTTATCCCTTGGTCTCCTGTTAGGGTCTCCCTTCAGTTTTCCAGGAAAGGCCAAAGTTTCCTCGTCTTTAATCTGCATCAACACCTGGTCGATGGGCGCATTCAGGGGAGTGAAGCTCATGTACCTTCCTGTAGGCGGCTTGGGTCGTCGATCATCTCGTCCCTCTCTGGTTCTCCCCCTTTTTCGTCCATTGTCGGGTTTCGTATCTTCTTGTCTCTCCCTTTTTCTGGGTTTATGGTCGTCTCTGGCCAGCAAGGCATCCTCCGCGTTCATATACTTCGTCGCCCTGTAGTATACATCGGACATAGTCTTTGGGTCATTCTTGCATAGAGAGAACAAGAACTTACCCTCTTGTAGCCCGTTCGTGAATGCTGCCACAAGTATCTTGTCATCCGCATCGTCTATTGAGAGGGATTCCTTGTTAAAGCGGGCTATATAGGACCTTAACGTCTCGTCTTCTCGCTGCTTAATGCCCAGTATACACGCAATAGACCTCTTGTGCCGATGACTTCTAATAAAGTGTGACATGAACTGTGCGCCCAGTTCCTTAAAGGTGCCGATAGAATTAGGCGTCAGCCTGGTGTACCAATCCCTCGCAGGCCCCTTCAAGGTGGTAAGAAAAGCCCTGCAAATGATTTCGTCCGGTACACCCTGAAGATGCATTAGGGTTCTAAAAGACTCCAGGTGGTCCAACGGGTCTTTGGATCCGTCGTAGTTTTCCACATGGGGCATGCGAAACTTTGGAGGAACGGGGCATGAATTCACCAACGCTGTGAAAGGTGAATCCGTTCTATGGACTAGGTCGTCCAGGTTGCTGGACACCCGTCCTCTAAGGGCGTTCATCATCACATCCATGCGTTCCTTCATCTCCTGCATCTCGGCCGCGATATGAGGTGGTAGGGAGTCCGAGGCAGATGGCGGGTTTGTCTCCGGCCGCTCCAACCTTGTTGGTGCGGTGCTACCTTCAGGCCTGACGGCATTCCTCCCTTCCGGGCTTGCTACTTCCTGGTCCTCCCCTGGTGCACTTTGGTGCGCGGTCACCTACCGTAGTTGTTCTTCTAAGTTGTGATTCTGTTTAGTAAGGCGCTCGACGGCAGCAGCCAGCGTCTGAACTTGCCTTTCTAGCGCTGTAGCATGCGGTTCGTCGTCTTGGTTGTTGATTGTTGCTATCGATCGAGTGAGTACCATACAACTTTTTGTCTCAGGAACAGAGCAAGGCTGAATGTCTCACCTTCTTCCCCACAGATGGCGCCAACTGATGATGCCGAAGAAATCACCAGTAAGCTACGAGTACTCCTCCGATTGAAGCAACACCTGCGAAGAGAAAGTAGGTGATCGACAGAGAGCACCGATGTGGTGCCGGCCAAAGACCCTCCGACGATCAAGTTAGAGTCTTTAAAACAACCCTAGAGTGCCAGAGTTGAGGTAATAGTGCGTACCTTTGGGTCATGAGGGTCTTGGGGTATATATAGTGGTATGTGGCCGAAATATGCGCCTTGGTGAAGAAGTACTTTCCTTTTTAAAAGAGTAATTCGCGGATCTTTGCCTATTGTATTGAGCCCTTTCCTTATAGGAATCTTCTTGACTAAAGTCGAACGTGTAGCGCAAGAACTTTCCTTATATTCACATAAGCAGAAGTCAAGATAGGCTAAAAATGAAAGTTAGATTACTCCTTCAGCCTTCACCTGCCAAGGTCGTCAGCCCACGTGTACCTCCTATACTGTCGTCAGTTTACGTACGCCAACGTGATCCGTCAGCCAAGGACGTCAGCCAAAGACCTTACAGCCAAGGTCGTCACCCCTGACTCGTCCACGTGATCCGTCAGCTTAACGTTGCTGCGTAAGGGGCATGGCTATGAATGCTAAAAAAGTGGCATCCTAATGACCCTGGCTGACGGGTTGCGTGTTCCCCTCAGCATTCTTAAAAACGTCACTATCACACACATTACACGTGCATCTAACATAATAGGAAAATATAAAGTCGTTAACTAAAAAACCAAAAACAAATATAATGTTGTTCTTGTCAGATCAATAATAGAGCAAGCAGAGCTGTGGACCACTATACTGCAGAACTTTATACACTGATAACCGATCATCAATCACACCATATACCCAGTATTTTTTTTTTTCTTTTAATGTTTTGGTTTCTCATATGCACAGTTATTCACAATATCGATCACTCAGTTAATTCTACATCTAAACGAAAAATAGAGAGAGTCTGATACCACGGCCAGCAGGCAGCAACTCCGGGTGGCAAGCTATAGAGGACTTGGGGCGTTGCATATCTGCAGTCTGCAGTGTAAGGGATTCTTTTTCTCTAGTTTATTTTCTTAGTAAACCAGAGATATATGTATTAAAGCTGGGTATTTTTTTTTTTTTTTTTTGGTTTGGTATTAGGAAGAGTTTTGATTTACTTGAAAGTGGAGTACTGAGTAGTGAGTATTACTAATTACAAAGGATTTGTTTGTTATCTTTCATGGAAAATTATTAATCAAGTAGCTCCCTTTTCAGCTTTCTCATACATTTGTAAATGGGAAAAGAGAAAGCACATGATGGATACTACTCAAATGTAAAAAAATGAAGCTCAGGACTTAAAAAGTGTTTTATTTTGGGATAGGGAAAAGCTGTTCTAGGAATTTGTCAAAGTTGTTTGTTTTGGAGAGGCTATGAACAGTGCCAGATATTATTATTATTATTATTTGGGTTTTTCTTAATCAATTTTCAAATCACATTCATAATGTTAAAAAGAGAGTACGTATACATACTCGTGTTTTATGCTGGATATGGAAAAAGCTGATTTAGGAATAAAAGTGGTTTGTTTTGGAGAGTTTAAAATAAATAAATAAATAAATAATTTGTGTTGGGTTTTCCTTAATCAACTCTTGAATTTGAGGGAGGCTCAAATGAATTTCAAGAGAGGAGGACTAACCAGTAGCATTTTTTAGGCTCAAATGAATTTTTCTTTATCAACTCTTAAATTGTGAATGATTAACACGCTAGCACTAACTGTTTTAAGAGGAGGGCAGGAGTTGCCATAAATGGATTATAATTTGCAGCTGCTTCTGCACCTACACCTGCACTTGTGCAATTTTAAAATACCATAACAAAGCCAATTTCTGTCACTTTATGCTGTCCAAATCCCATTCCCTCTTGCTCTGCCTTGTATAATGCGTGCTATTTGAGCAATTCAGGTTCAATTTACATTTTATAAATTCACATTCTCATATTTAAAAAAATTTCTTAATTAAATATTTAGAACTACGTGGTGTTTAATTAGGTTTACTACATTTTTTGAACAATCTTGCGAAGGACCAAAACTTTTGTCTAGAGCATTGAACAGGGGACGCGATGCGAACACGTGATCAATTTTGAAGATGTGTCAGATTTAGTGCATAGGACCCAAATCAGACTCCGGCCAAGTGCCTTGTAGTTAAGTAATATGGTTATGAGTTATCATATTCTCAAAAAAACTGTTAGTGTTATGAGTTATTTTTGCCATCAGAAAGGGAACGGTGCAAGGTTAGTTTCTTTTGCTCTTGACATTATTATTAATATTATGAAATTGTTGCGTCATTAGCTTTATTTAATTATTATTTATCATTTTCCAGCTTTAATGTCGCTTATTTGAATATGTTGATATCTAGTTTATTCTTTTTTCCCTCTCTATCTACTCATGTGCTAACAATAACATTTTTATTTTTCGGCCATATTCTTAAGTGTCGTTTGTTTTGGCATACGACCTTTTTTAGAAAATATTTTCCTTATTTTGAGTTGTAAGGGCACTTGAAAAAGTTGGCCAAAGCAAAACCATTTTTCACTGAAGCTACGTTTGTTTCAGTTGTAAAGGAAATCAAGAAAACATTTTACACTGTACTTGTTGTTTGAGATGCTCAGAAAATTCGTTCAAACCAAAAATCTCATTCATTGACCGTAAAATATGTGGGCCTTGAGTGTAAAATATATTACACTTCTATTTTACTTTCAAACCATTTCCAACAGAGAGAGAGAGAGAGAGAGAGAGAGAGAGAGAGAGAGAGAGAGAGAGAGAGAGAGAGAGAGAGAGAGAGAGAGAGATATCGTTGTCGTCGCCTGAAGCCTGTCGCTACCACCCTCTAGATCGCCTCGTCCTCCTCTCGATCTTGTCTCCATCGCCCTTTGGGTTAAATCTTCTCCTCTCGACCTCATCTCTGCCACTCATCAATCTGCCTTCTCTCTCTTTCCCTCCTACCAACCAAGGCCGGATCGGACATTGCATGTCACTGATCTAGTGTCTTCTCTCTCTCATCTAACTTTTTCTCTCTAACCTGAACCAAATTCCCAATTGGGTTTTGTGTTTGATTTTCATTTTTTTTTTATCTCTAATTTTGTTGGTGTGGGTGGTGGTGTTTGGTGGTTTTTGTGTGGTGTGGGTGGTGGTGTTTTGGTGGATTTTGTGTGGTGTGGTGGTGGGTTTTGTGTGGATGGTGGTGGATTTTCTATGGGTGGTGGTGGGTTTTGTGTGGGTGGTGGTGGCAATGGAGCAGTGGTGGCAGTTTTTTCCCTCTTCCTAATTTGGATTTTGTATGGGTGGTGGTGGGTTGCGCTTGTCCTTGGTGGTAGTGGTTGGTGGCTGGCTTGGGTTTACATTTTCTGAAAATAGGGCCCATTTGGTAGCGTTGTTTAAGTGTTGTAAAAATACGTGTTGTATTGTTTAAGTGTTGTAAAAATATGTGTTGTATTGTTTAAACAACAAAAACTATTGTTCAAACAATGTTACCAAATATGCCATAGATTTTGTACATCCAAGACCAAACGCAAGAAATAATTTTTTGGTATTATTTTCACAACACAGTCAAACAGTAGAAAATGTTTTCCTTTACGTAAAATATTTTCAATTGAAAATATTTTATACTTGGAAAATATTTTACATATTGCCAAGCACAGCCTGAGCAGGCAAAATACTCTTGTTAACTCATAAAACATTTTCCGCCATTTTCAAATTCAAGAAAACATAAACCTAAAAATAAAAGTAAAAAAATATCGCAAAAATCTTCAGAAAGACCATAGTGCCTTCAAAACCTCCAAAACAATATTTAAACCTTAAAAAGGACTGAAATAATCTTGAAATTTTAAAAAAATCAAAATCAAAATACCATTGAAAATCTCTTTAAGAAAAAAAAAACCCCAACAAAACCTCTAAAATTTTAAAAATACCCTCCAAAATGTCCAAAATGACCAAAATACACTATAAACTTCCAAATACGCAGATTCCCCCTAAAACCTTTATAAGGACCAAATTACCATTGAAACTTCTTAAATTACAAAAATATCTATTTAAAACCTCTAAAATGACCAAAATAACATGAAAACCTCTGAACTGATAGAATTATAAAATAAAATAAAAAATGCTAGAACATACATGAATATATAAACCTATAAAATGATAATTGTTTAGTATTAATATTTTAAAGTGGTGAATTATATATATATATATATATATATATATATATATATATATATATATATATATATATATATATATAAACAATGTTACATCGTCAGTTCATAACTTTAAGAGAGTTCAGATCTCATTCTCAACATCTAAATTTATACAAGACAAACTTTCAAATAGATAATAAAAAAAAATAGTAATAGGGAAAGGTTTTGCTACAATTGCTACGTACAGGAGTATGTGACAACAAAAAGAAAGGGACGTGTTTAGAGACAAGTATGCAGCAAAACCTTTCCCATGAAAAAATACCAACTTCTTATATTCTATCGATAAAACTAACCATAATTGAAACTGTAAGGACCAAAAATCCAACCAGGTATTAAAGCCCACTTAAAGCTGGAAGTGGATCCAATCACCCAGAGCCCAAAACAAAGAATTTGTAGAGAGGGAACAAAACAAGAATGGGTAGATATGTCTTGAGGATAGCAATTAACATAAAAGGAATAAGAAAACACGCTCCCACAAGCTTGCTCGAGAAGGATCTATCACATTCAACTATCCTTATTCTTTTAATTCTCAGAGTTCTTCCTCTTCTTCTCTTTTTCTTCCCCCTTTCACTAGCCTCTTTCATCCTTATCTATACTCCTTTGTCCTTGCATCTCCAACGTCAATCTCCCACCTAACCTCCTCCTAATGTTGACACTTGTCCAATTGCTTGTAAAAGGTGGTGGAAAGGAATTGATTAGCTGTGATTCACACTGTTCAAGTCACCTCTACATCAATGCAGCTGATAAAGCTGTTGTTCCTCATTTAATGTGGCTAGGAAACTAGGTACTAAACATTTAATGCGGAGTCCACAGGCTGTCTATCCCCAAACCAGATATTTTCTTTCTCTGACATATATCACCAGTCTACCCTTTGTACTTTTCCATACAACCTTGTCCTCGAGTCCTCGGCCCTTATCCTTAACTAAGATCTCCTTCATCCCTTGATCTTCATCCTTGGTGCTTGCCTCCCCATAATATCCCCTTAAAACTTGTGCTATTAATTCTTAATTAAAAGCCCATTTTTAACTTTGCAAATTAGCTATCCACGTGCCACTTGTTTTCCCACATGATAACGTCTTTTTGCTTCCCATGACACGTTCCTGATACTTCGAAATCCACGATTGGTCATTTATGGTGTCAGGTGGCTCATTGTCTCCCCACGTTCTACGGCTCGATCAGAATTGTACGGTTCTGATTTTCCCCTTAGTTATGAATGGGAAAATTACCGTGCATTTTTGCCTCTATATAAACAAGACTTGGGGCTAGCTGAGATTCATTTTGAGCATTTTCAAGGAAAGGAACCTCTCGAGGAGCAATTTTAACGTTCATTCAGAGTTGTGTTGGTTCTCTCGTTGATTCTTCTTTTTTTTTTATTCTTTTTTCTTTATTCTTTCCATAAGACTTAATGAGTAGATATGCTAGGTTAGTAGATACCGTTGAGGCGAGGGCAATTTTTAAGGCCCAACATAGAATCCTTGATGGTGTTAAAATTCAACACTGTGAGGAGGGAGAGTGGTTAGTCCTACCACGGCCTCCCAAGTCTGTGGTAATTCCAATGATTGCCTTTATTAAAGGTGGGATGGAAATTCCTATGGGGAGGGTAACTCGGGACTTCCTCTTAAACTATAGATTAACTCCAACCCAATGTTCTCCCAACATCTCTAGGATTTTGGGGTGTGTAGATGCCATAAACTGTAAGATGGGGACTAACCTTACCTGGCACGACATAAATTGGGTGTACAATTGCCAAAAAAAAGAGAAAACTAAGTACTATATGAAGTGTAGGGTTCCCACAATTAGGCTAATCTCTTGCCTGCTTGACTCAAGTAAGGGCATGGACGGGGATTTTCTTATTGTCTCGGGGAATTGGTATGACGGATTACACTGTCTTCCCCAAGAAGGGGAGCCAAGTAGGGTTCCCGATGACCAGAGCAAGACTCGGGATTTTTAGTCAACTTCCTTTACATAATGATTCTGCATTTAATAATTTTCACTAACGATATTCACCCTTTGTGGCAGACGAATATCACACCACTCCAGCTAGACATTTGGTAAACTTCCAAGACCTGGAATTATTTAAGGGCTACATATTTATTATCTAAGAGTGTAGTACAATAACTTGTGTTACAATGAACCCTAACATGAGTATATATAGGTGACTAAACCCTAGACTACTAGTACAAGTAGGATTAGGCTTGGGCCTATTACATTAGGCTAATATGTCTATAATATTTCTAACACCCTTCCTCAAACTTAAGGCAGAAGATTAATGAAGGCTTGAGGTCGGATAAGTATAAGAAGATCCCTTGGAGATGCCTTGAAGAATGCCTTGAAGAATACTTTCGAAGAAACCACAATGAAGAATATGCCAATTGACCAATTTCAGAGTTTCAAATGAAGAAACCGAGTCCAAAATCGGAATTTATGCAAAACAAACTAAGCAAGATATGCCATTTCGAAAATTTTGATTTTTGGTCAAAAGGCAATGCAAAAATCAAAGTCAACTATGGTCAAAGTCAACAAAGCTAGAGTCAAAGTCAACGGTCAGTCAATGGCTACACGGTCCAAGTTGGTTCTGGGTTTCCAAGTCAAGTCACGGATTGGGCTGTAGAGTTGGTGACATCATTCTGATGACGTGGCACTAACCTGGACTAGGGCTGACGTGATTGTGGCTTACATGGCACTGACATGGCTAGATGACGTTAGGATGACATCGTTAGAGGTTTTCAGAGTGTGGGATGTCCACCAGCGAGTGGAGGAGAAGCCATAAACCCAAGCAGCGTGTGTGGGTGCATGTTGGCAGATAGGTGGCCAGACTTCTTAGGTTTTGCAAATCAGCGGGCTGCGAGGTCTATAGAGGGACGCGTGTAACCATAAACCTACCTGAGAGTCAAGAATTTCGGCAACATGTGGGGAGCTGTCGGAGCCTTTGGCGGTGCGTTGTGGCCTGTGAGGCTGCCGTTGGGGGCCGAATTCCTTGGTTTTGGTCGCGAATGGTCGTGGAGCACATCTGTGGTGTTGGTTTCATTAGGCAAACCTTGGATTTGCACAGATTTGATAAGTTAAGTCAGGGCTTGCTTGGTTGTTAGATTTTGACACAGCACAGAGCCATGGTGGCTACGAGATGCCATGGAGTCTAGATCCAGTAGGCAAGCATGTGTGACTTCAGATGGTGGTGTGCACATGATAATCTTCTTTGCTGCTTGCTAGAGACGTTTGTTTGATGCCAAGAACGAAGTTTGGCTCTAATACTATGTTAAATATATTATTAGCAACGCAATGTGTTATACTATATTGTATATGCTAGAGTAGACGCGAAAGGAGAAGCATAAAATAAGAACACCAAGAACACAAAGGTTACGTGATTCAGCTTTATCGGCCTACATCCACAGAGAAATCTCTTAAGAGCTACATCTTTATTATGTAAGAGTGTAGTACAATAACAAGTTTTACAATGAACCCTAACATGGGTATATATAAGCAACTAAATCCTAAACTACTAGTACAAGTAGGATAGGGCTTGTGCCTATTACATTGGACTAATATGTCTAATATATCTCTAACAGTTGGTATGGACCCAATTTTTGTTTTTGTTGCTTTGAGTGAACTAATACCTCCTAATTTGATAAAGAAAAGTGTTACATCCATAACATTTTTATAATAAATCATAGATAGTAAATTATTATTAGTTATAATTTAAATTATTTTATAGCTCACCTATAATGACTAATAACAACTTACCATTTAAAATTTATTATGAAAATATTATGAAAATATTTTAAATATAATATTTCTCTTTGATAAATAGACTACTTTAGGAGTCCAAACCAATGCATTAGACTAGCCAACAATTTTAACTCAGAAATTTATGACTATTTTTTATCCATTGTCAACGACGATTGAATTATATAAGATAGACTTCCAGTTAGATCAATACCACGAATCATAATCCTATACCAAACTCATAATCCTACAGGTGACAGGTGTGCAGTACTGAGTGACAGGTGTGCAGAGCAAGTAATAGTATATTGCACTTATATTTACACATGATATAAAAAGGTGTATAACAAATTTAGGGAAAAAAAAGCCCTGACAGTCTGAAGCTCCTTGAGAAGAGGGAATATAAAGAAATGGAAAGGAATGTAAAAAAAAAAATTTAAAATATTCTTCAATTTTCTTATTTGGAAGTTTTAATGGAAGGAATGGAAAGTCCATTTTTATGTTTTAGGAGTTTAAGTGGGAGGGATTGGACTAGATAGGAGGGAACACTCATTCATTTTTATTTCCTTAAAATTTTAAATTTTCATTCCCCCTGAAATTTGGAGGAATGAGAGGAAATAAAATGAAATGAAATGAAATTTAATGAATTTTTTTACTAAAACTCCCAAAATATTCATATATATTCAACAATTTATTTTAAAATATGAGTCTAATAGTAATATTGTTATAAAATAAATGTATTGCATTCCCTCTATGTTACTCCCAAACAAAATTACTTACATTCCATTTATGTTTCTCAAATAAAAAAATTTACATTTCATTTATTTTCATTCATTTCTATTATTTTATTTTAAAACATCTAATCAAAGTTACTTAATTTCATTTAATTCTATTGTTTTCCATTCATTATCCTTGCTTAAATACATTCAATTTCATTTCCTTATAATCTCCCAAACTAAGCTCTAAATTTACTCCCTAAATTTTACACAGGCCAAATTGGAAGCATTCCAGTAAACTACTATTATCCTTATTTTAACAATAATGTTTATTTTTTGATGAAATATGTTACAAATTATGATCATAAAACCGTATTAGCTTTGGCAAGCCAGTATTTAGATTCAAATAGAATTTTAATTGAAGAAACCCAATGTTTATCTTCGAAGCTGTCCAACAAGACTTGATGTAATTTGTTTTTTCTTGCTGATATGGAATGGAAGTCTTTTATGTTTCTCAAAAGAGAAGGAAAAATGAAAAATTAACCGTATTAGCTATTCTTTAAATCAGCCTAGTCATGAACTAAAAACCAAAAGAGCATTTTTGACATTAAAAAATACCTTCCCCATCCCAATAGTCCTACCTTTTCACACTCCAACATTAAAATACAAGCAGCTTTCAATTCAAGAGGAATAATATTAACCCACAACGCGACCATGATTTCAGAGGATAAGCAATTGAATATTAGACAGAAAAAAAAGGCACAAAAGTAGAAGAGAGAGGACGGATGAAGCACGCTCTTGAGTAGTCTTCACCGCACCAGATCAGAGTAGGCTACATTGTTGCTGCTATCGAACGGCACGGTGGGACCGCAAACAGCGAGATTGGAGACGGGAGGGTGGGACGCTGCTGTTCAATTGAGAGAGACCATCTCCCTGTTTGAGCTGTGTCTCATCAATTTATGTCTCACAACTGAACCTCTAGTTTCTCTATCTCCCATCTCTTTGGTTAGGCAAATTTTGTCCAGCTGAGAGGCGTTAGTAATTTATTTAAACTTTAGACTTAACAGAAGTATTAATTTGGCTTATGTATGTAGTTGAGGGAGTAAGTGTCCGTTTTAGATCTATTTATTTTGCTGAAACTGATTATTTATTTATTTATTTTTTGAAAAATGATATAGATAAAAGTAAAAGTTAGTTGAAATAGTATAGTAGAATTTAGAGATCTAGCAAAAATAATCTATACCAAACGCACAATAAATTGACTAAAATAAAAGTTCAAGGGATGTAATCCCTATTATACACCCTTTACTATTCTAAAGTTCAAGGGAGGTGTAATAGCATTTTTCCCACAAATTTATAGAGGTAAACAAACTATTCTTTTTAAAGCAGATATGGCACTTGACATTGCTTTGAACTTCCCAAGAAATATTATGGATTTGGTTCTCCACATAAACGTCTTCGTCTTCTTTAAATCTCTTCAATATTTGATCCATAATCAAGCTTCTCATTATACTAGGAAATTGTTTCTGGAAATCCACAATTCTATGATTGCCTTTTATTCTTTAGTCTTATCCTTTTAATCGGTAAAGTTTTTCCTGGTTTACTCATTTTCTTCTTCATTTGCAGTCGTAAACCCCCTTTAAAATCTTCTTCTTGAGAAGACCACCATTTTTCAAATTTTTCTATTTGAGAAGAACTGCATGCTTCAATTGATTTTAGAGTTCTCTGCTGCATGTGCACCTGTCACACTCTTACTAGTAAGTTAATATTGCCAAATATTACACTATATAGGCATTAGCAAAATGTATATTTTTACAAGTATTGTTAGAAGTATGTGCTTCAATAATTAAATTTACTATATTTCAATAGTTTAAACTTTTGAGACGATCGGTAATTTAACATGGTATATATAACATCTATTTATTTCACACACTGATGCACACAACCTAATTGGGTAATACGCAGTGACAAAGTCAGAAATTTTTGCTTGGAGGTTGGATTATGTTAAAGACAAATCGGTTAAAATATACTCCAAACAGTGTGTGTATGAAAAATACTCAAGAACAAATCTTAATTTTCTAATGATAGAATAAATTATAACTTATAAATATACTATATACAAAGTGTTCATACATAGAAAGACAAAAATATTAAAGAGAACTTATAGGGGTAAATTCCAAGGTAGACGGATTGAATTGACGGAATCAGACTTTAGAGACAAGGTAACTAGAAGAGACGATACAATTGGTATAACAAAGCTGGTAAACGGATTCGTGACTCGAATGAAAAGGTAAGGAGACGGACAGACACTTTTGAGTGGACGGGTTAAAAGGGAATGGTCTGTCTAAGCCACCTGTCACCCTTGTGGCATCTACATGGCACCCACGTGGCATGGGTAGTCTCCAAGGACTCTAGTATGGAAATTTCTTGCGCTCCACGCCCCACCATAATTATAGGAATCCATGTAAGGAAATACCCTCTTCACCAAGAAATTAATATCGGTTTTACATTACTATAAATACCCCAAGATCCTCACAAACCAAGGTACGCGTAATTTTTCCCAGCTCTAACACTTTAGAGTTGTAGAAATTCTCTCTAACTTTACCTTTGGAGGGTATTTGGCCGATACCACACCGGTACTCTCTGCAAGGTCTTCTTTGTCTTTGTTTCGCAAGTTTTGTCTAAAGCACGTAAGGATTGCGCAACTCAATGACGATTTTTACATTATTAGTTGGCGTTGTCTGTGGGAATAGAAAACAATAGCAGCCATATTACCACTTTCTAAACAAAGAGTTGTATGGTACTCACTTGCTCGATTGCAACCAACAACAGTAACGGAGATGAACCACACACTACCGCCTTTGAAAGACAGGTATAGACCCTAGCCGCGGCTGTGGAACGCCTTACTAAGCAAAACCACAACCTGGAGGAATAGCTGCACCAAAGGGATGCTAGGCCTAACAGTCACGGAGAGGAGTAAGAGGGAACCAACGCCTAAAGGAAGGACCGAGAAGGACCAGAAGACAGCAATGCCCCAAGCAAACAAGAGCGACAAGATACCAGCCATCCATTCGTCGCAGATACAACGCCACCGCATATGGTTGCAGAGATGCAGATGATGAAGGAACGGATGGACTTCATGATGAACGCATTTAGAGGCCGGCTGTCAAACGACCTCGACGAGTAAGTTCACTCGACGAACTTGCCCTTTGCTGCATCCGTCACCTCGTTCCCCCTTTTGCCAAAGTTCCGTATGCCACAGATAGAAGTCTACGACGGGTCTAAGGATTCCTTAGATCACCTAGAGTCATTCAAAAGCCTCATGCACTTACAAGGTGTGGCGGACAAGATCATGTGCCGAGCCTTCCCAACTATACTGAATGGTCCCACAAGGGTGTGGTTCAGTAGATTGACGCCCAACTCCATTGGTACCTTCAAGGAGCTGAGTGTGCAATTTGCCTCACACTTTATCGGGGGGCACAGGTATAAGAAGTCCACTGCGTGCTTGATGAGCATCAAGCAACGGGAGGACGAAACGCTGAGGTCTTACATAACCCGCTTCAACAAGGAAGCCCTCTCGATAGATGAAACTGATGACAAGATACTTATTGCTGTGTTCACCAATGGATTACAAAAGGGGAATTTTTTTTCTCTGTATACAAAAACGACCTAAATACCACGTCAGACGTGCTTTATCGAGCCACTAAGACGCAAAAGATGCGCTACTAGCCCAAGAGGAGAAACCCAAAAAGAGAAAAAGGCAAGAAGATGCACGGCAGGACAAGGGACAAAAGACGAACAGAACCAAAGACCGATGGGAGGATAGGTGCCCCAAACCCCCCACTAGAAGGTTTTCAAACTTCACCCTATTGACTACTCCGATCGATCAAGTCCTGATGCAAATCAAGGACGACACGGCCTTGACGTGGCCTGGCAAGTTGAAAAGAGATCCCAGTAAGAGGTCTAGAGATAAGTATTGGCATTTTCATCGGGACCACGGTCACGACATAACTGAATGCTATGACTTGAAGCAATAGATTGAAGCCCTAATCACACAAGGAAAGCTACAATGATTCGTTTTCAAGGAAAGGGCACACCCACCACAAGAGTAGGCTGCAACACCCCTAGGAGACATAAGGATGATTGTAGGAGCACCACAACTTCCGGTTCATCTAGAAAGGCACGTAAGACTTACCTAAGGATGGTTCAGAGCGTCCAGTTGACAGGTTTCATTCAAAATATGGCGCGAATTGACAACCCTATAATCAGTTTCTTGAAGGAAGATGTTCAACGACTCCACCACCCATACGACAATGCACTCGTTGTTAGCATACTGGTAGGGGATTACAACACTCGTCGGGTTCTAGTTGATAATGGAAGCTCTGCTGATATCTTCTATTACCCAGTGTTCTAGTAAATGAGGATCGAGAGAGAACGACTCATACTAACCAATGCACCACTCATTGGGTTTGGAGGAATGAGAGTATACCTCTTTAGCGTGGTCACATTACCTGTGACAGTTGGTGATTACCTGTAACAAATTACGGAAGGCCGTAACTTCGACCTTTCACCTGATGATCAAGTTCCCTATTGAGTACAGAGTAGGAGAGGTACGTGGAGACCAAGTGGTAGTGCGTGAGTGCTACATAGCAATGTTGGAGATGGACGACCACTTACAGACCATGAGCATAGAAGAACAATGGATGGTTGCAGAGGCCATTGAAGGGTTGGAAGAGATACTCTTCAATGACTCCAGACCTGAGCGAACAACTAGGACTAACACCCTCACCAGCCTACCAATCCGTCAAGCACTCACGACATTCCTAAAAGAGAATTAGGATGTCTTTACCTAGAGCCACAAAGACATGCTCGAGATTGACCTTTCAGTTATGGTTCACAAGTTGAATGTATCATCCTCTTTTCCCCTATCCAACAGAAGAAGCGAGTGTTCACAAATTGCAAGAAGCAAAGTTCATACGAGAAGTGTACTAACCCGACTAGCTGGCTAACATGGTGATGGTCAAGAAAGCTAACGGAAAGTGGAGGATGTGGATAGATTTCATGGACTTAAATAAGGCTTGCCCCAAAGATAGCTACTCACTCCCGTGGATCGACGTCCTAGTAGACTCGATAGCAAGACACCAATTATTGAGTTTCATGGATGCGTTTTTTGGTTATAACCAAATCAAGCTAGATAAGGCTGATCAGGAGAAGACTTCGTTCGTCACCAGCCAAGGCCTCTTTTACTACAAAGTGATGTCATTCGGTCTAAAGGACGTGGGCGCAACGTATCAGAGGCTAATGAACAAAATTTTTGCACATCGGATTAGGAGAAATGTCCAAATCTATGTGGACGACATGTTAGTGAAAAGTTGATGGGAAGATGAGCATCTGGATGACCTCAGGAAGACCTTCAATACCCTCCACTCTTACAGCTTGAAGCTTAATCCGAGTAAATGTGCATTTGGGGTAACGACTGGGAAATTCCTAGGGTTCATGGTGTGTTAGAGGGGTATTGAATCCAACCTATATAAGATCTGGGTCATAATGGAGATGACACCACCTAGGAATGTAAAGAAAGTATAGAGCCTCAACGGTAAGGTAGCAGCACTAAACAGGTCCGTGCCAAAGGTAATGGACAAGTGCCTACCTTTCTTTCACACATTGAAGAAGTCCTTCGAGTGGACGGTCGAGTGTCAATAGGCATTTGAGGGCCTAAAGGCATGTTTCTCCTCCCTGCCATTGCTAAGTCCTTCCAAAGCTAGAGAAGAGTTATTTCTTTACTTGGTTGTCTCTGCAATTGCTATCAACGCGACCTTAGTCAGAGAAGAAGATAGGGTGCAAAAGCCCGTATACTACACTAGCAGAGTGCTCCGACGAGCAAAGGAGAGGTACCCCCCCCCATGGAGAAGCTAGCCTTCACCTTAGTGATTGCAGCTCGCAAGCTCAAACCATATTTCTAGGCTCACATGGTGATTGTTTTGACAGACAAGCCTCTACGAGAAGCAATGAGTAGTCCTAAAGCCCTTGGACGGATGGTACTATGAGCAATTGAGTTGAGTGAATTTGACTTACAATATTGCCTGCATACTGCCATGAAGGGACAGGTGGTTGCTGACTTCATTGCGAAGTTCACCAATATGGAAAGCTATGGGACAGAGAGCATCCTTAGTGGAGTATCCACACGAACGGATCGTCTAACAAGTAGGCTAGTAGAGCAAGTATAGTAAACCACTCTCGAAAAGGGGATAAGATCAAATGCATGGTTCGTTTCGACTTCCCTACAACCAACAATGAGGCAGAATACGAAGCTCTAGTGGCAAGATTGGATCTCGCCAAAGTAGCAGGGGCCATAAATGTTGTTTATTGTGACTTTCAGGTGGTCAGAAGTCAGGTGAACGGTAATTACGAATGTAAAGGTGAAAGGATGAAGAAGTACCTAAAGCAAGTAAGGAAACGAGTGGACAACCTTCAAGTCAAGTTTGTTCAAATCTCAGGGGAAGAGAATGAGTAAGCTGACCCTCTTGCCAAGACCGCGTCAATAGATTACACGTTCATCCCCAGTAAGGTACTTTCTTTTATTCAGCTTTCACCTTTAATATATGGCATTAGTGTGCAGGATATAGGTTTTGAAAGCAACTGGACCACACCAGTAGTCTCCTATATGAGAGATGGCAGATTGCCTGAAGGTTCAGGCGGCATGATTCGTCTTGATAAAGGATGTCTTGTACATAAGAGGCTTCTCCTGACTGTACCTAAGATACCTAAGCCCCGAGGAAGCCGATCATGTCATGAGGGAAGTCCATAAAGGGATATGCAAGAACCATTTAGGGTCTTGATCACTAGTGCGCAAGCTGATTTGGGCAGGATACTATTGGCTTACTATGTAGAGGATGCCCAAGCTTGTCAAAACTTGCAACAAGTGTCAGATGTTCAGCAATATCATCAGACAGTCAACAGAAGAGCTCACTTTGATGATGGTCCCGTGACCTTTTGCTCAATGTGGGTTGGACATCATGGGCCCATTCCCAACAACAATAAGGCAACTAAAGTTCCTAGTGGTAGGCATAGATTACTTTACCAAATGGGTGGATGCTGAAGCCCTGGCCACTATCATGGAAAAAAAAATGTATGAAGCTTCATCTAGAGAAACATCATTTGTAGGTATGGGATCCCTAGAGTCATGGTGTTGGACAACGAAAAGTAGTTCGACAACAAGTCGTTCAGGGATTTTTGCTCACAATTAGGGATCAAGAATCACTACTCTAGGAGAAACACCCTTTTGACTAGTGTACAGAAGCAAGGCAGTCATTCTCGTAGAGATTGGACTCACAAGCTACAAGGTGGAGAACCACGATGAGAGTAGGAATGATGAAGCCATGCGCCTACAGCTAGACCTAGTGGATGAGGTCAGAGCAACAACCAAACAAAGGTTAGCACAATACTAGGACCTTATGGCCAAGCACTACAATTCCAGAGTCAGACAGAAGGACTTTCAAGTTGGAGATCTTGTCTTGAGGAAAGTAACGGGCACTACGAGAGGTCCCTCCCAAGGGAAGTTAGGATCCAATTGGGAAGGACCCTACAGAATCACTTCATGGTAGAAGCAAGGCACCTATCACTTGGAGACACTCGACGGAAAAAAGTTGCAGCATCCATGGAACACCGAAAACCTAAAGAAATACTACTAGTAGACTACGACATGCAGACCACTCCTCATTTCCAGCTTATTTCATTCTAGTTGTTTTTATTATCTACAATACTTTTTAGCCAAAAGGGCATCTTTTTATTCTTTCAAAACAATTTTGTTTATGCACGTGTTTATCATAATAGAAGGAGTTATTCAGAAATATCATGCGCATATATACATCTCTACAAAACCACGTCTATGGCCAAATCCTTAGGTGGATAGACGCATCCTAATGATGCATTAAAATTTATTAAAGTCCATTAGTGGATGGATACATCCTAAGGGATGCCTTAAAATTTATACAAGTCCATGAATGGACCAGTGCGTCCTAGGGATGCCTTAAAATTTATACAAGTTTGTGAGTGGACAGGTACATCCAAGGGATGCCTTGCAATTTATTAAAGTCCATTAGTGGACGGATGCATCCAACGGATGCCTTAAAATTTATACAAGTCCGCAAGTGGACGGGTACATCCAAGGGATGCCTTGTAAATTATTAAGGTCCATTAGTAGATGGATGCATCCCAAGGGATGCCTTAAAATCTATACAAGTCCATGAATGGATGGGTCCAAATGACGCCTTGCAATTTATCAAAGTCCTTAAGTGGACGGATGCATCCCAAGGGATGCCTTGAAATCTATTAGGTCCTTAAATGGACAGATGTATCCTAGGGATGCCTTGAAATTTATTAAGTCCTTAAGGGGATGGATACATCTCAAGGGATGCCTTAAAGTTCATTAAGTCCTTATGTGGACGGATGCATCTCGACGGATGCCTTCTAACTTTTCAACCCATATTATAGACGGGTATTTATTAAGTTCAATCGTTGAAGACGTTGGCAAAACGATCGCCTAGCTCGTATAGGAAGGCGTCGGAGTCACGGAATTCCTTTACCGTGTCCTCCTTGGCATGACAAACTTGCTTCCTTAGTAAGAAGATCTCCCCCTCCTTGTCCTTAAGCATGTTTGTAAGCACCTCGGTTTGCTTCTTCATCTCCTTCAAAGCTTTCTTCATCAGGTCAAGTTTCCTAATCTGAACCTCCTTCCAGGCCTCAAGCTCACAAAACCCCGTCTCTGTGGTCTCAGCCCTCCCTTTCAGTAAAACATGGGAACTTCGTGGGTCACTCGCGACTGGTGCAAGTCGCGAATCCAAGTTGCGAGTTACCCTCCTAGATAGGCTGTACTGAGCTGGACACCTGGTCTGACTGTTCACCTTCCTACATGTGCTTCTTATGTGACCTTCAGTTGTCTTGATCAAATCTTCACCACTTAATACTAAACCCATTACAAATAAATCCCACAAAAATACAAGGAAATAAATTTATGCAATTACAATACTTTTTGACATGGAATAAGCCAACACTAATGTTATGAAAAAATCATAACTTAACACAAAAAATTTTAAAAAGAAAAGAAGTGAAAGGAAAAGGATTGGGTACTCACCCACAAGTTTCCCATGAAATAAAGAAATAATAACAGACCAAATATAGAAATTCCAAGTGTAGAGAAGTTTTCATAAAAAAAAAGAAGTGAAAGGAAAGGATTAGGTACTCACCTGCAAGTTTCCCATGAAATAAAGAAATAATAACAGACCAAAGATAGAAATTCCAAGTGCAAAGATGTTTTCCCATATGTAGCTACTTGTTTGGAGGTTTGACCCAAAAGAACTGCAAAATGCCACAACTATAATGTATGAGACACTAATCTTAAAATTTTCTAACTAAAATTCAAAAAATGAGAATTCACAAAATTTTAGGGGAAATGCATAAGTTAAAGAGAAAATGAAAGATCTATACTTGGGCCTTCAAAGTAAGAAAACAGGGTCAAGATCACATGTTTATGGCCTTTGGACAAATAGGAACTCTAACCCCCACACAAGAGCAGTGGTTAATTAAGGATGGGGTTCAAGCCCATTACATCCAGAGAAGGAATCATGAACGTGACACAATTAGAGGAAATTAAGAAAAGAATGAAGAGCGGAAAGAGTGAAGAGCAAAAAGAAGACAATGGCTACAAACTTCCCTTATATCTTTTTATCAAATGTGAATTTTGACAAATCCACCATTTGATTGCATTTTCTTATTATGTCTTCAATGCTTGTAAAATTTCAAGAAAATTAAAAATCAATAACTATATCAACAATTAAATGTTTAAATTTCAAATTTTCATAATCTTAAATTATGCATAATTTTTTTTTTTTTTTTTTATGGATTGAATAATAAATAACATCTTATTAGATGAAATATGACATCTATGTTAAGAACACGAATATTGGCTTTTAATACTGTAATGTAAATAGTAGTTATGAAGGTTGAAGTATCTATTCACTTTACAAGACAATCTTGACAATGCAAGAATGAAGGCTCGGTCATGTGAGATTGACAATCAGGAAAAAAAAACACTTAGAAGACTCTTGGTCAACTGATAGCCTATTACAAAAATTTCGAGATTGGCTTCTGGATTGTTTACTTGCGGCACTAAATCAGTGTGAAGACTAAAGGCTAGTTCAGCAATTGCAGCAAAAGCGGTAAGCTAGGATACATTGTCTATTACTTGTGCTGGAGGTCTAGTGACTTAGTTTCTATATCAAAAATCATTATGGGTAATTATTGTATGGGTTACAATCGAACCCAACATGTTTTTTAAAGTGATTTTTTTTTTTAAAGTTGCTTATATGGATTTAGGTAAGTTAATTCAGTTATAGAATAGTCATAATTTTTAATTCTTTATTGAATCACTTTCTTTGTATACTTGACTTATATTAATTTTTTTTTTATTGTAGATGAAAGTACTAACAAAATTACTTGCCAACTTGAAGTTTGAATCTTGGGGTAAAATTTATATCAAAGTATTATTTATTTTTCTTTACCTAATATGTTATGTTTTACTCTTAAAACATTTTTTGTTTAGTTATTTTTCTAAATAATTTAACTTTATTATTATTATTTTACATGCAATAAGAAGAGGCGCAACTGAGAAGGTTGATAACTTGACATGGTCCACAAACTTTAGCATTTTCTTTTTGTTATTTTATGGTGATGATATCATTAATGAATTTTGGATTATGGAAACTTAGAAATCAATATATTATTTAAGTTTTATTTAAACTTTTTTTGTTATTGGTTCTCTTTTTTTCTTTTTCCTTTTTTAGTTATTTGCTCTCTTTTTTGTATGGAAAGGAACTAGGAAGATAATAATAATAATAATAATAATAATAATAATAATAATAATAATAATAATAATAATTATTATTATTATTATTATTGCATGTTAAAACTACTAGTTAACTCATAATATGATTAATCTGACTTGCTTGCAACCTGTTTAAGATCGATTTTTACCCGAACAGGACCTTATCACCTTACTCGCGCGACCCTTAAGGATACATTAGATTATAAAATACTTAATATATATCTTGAGTTGTGCTTAAAGTACTATTTTATAGTACTACAAAGGCACATATATATATATATATATATATCTATATTAGGAATATAATATAGCCAAAGAAAAAAAATACCAAAGCATCTCCAGGATAAAAGCAAACCATAATCCTATTAGTAGCAAACTTGAAAAATCCTGTGAACTACTAGGATTATCCAAATCTATGAAAATTCGTTAAGAACTCATTCACGGTTCAAGTATTTCTTTCTATTGCGATCCCAATGTTCATTAGGAAATTCTATTCTACTTGACGATTTTACCATGTAAGAAATAAAGAGTAGAAATTAATGATAATTTTATTTACTGAGATCATTAATAAAACTAGGAGAAACTAATAACTATTGGAAAGTATTATAGGTTTTACAAGTTTTATTACATATAATATAACTTACAAATTGATATGCTAATGAATGTGATTGGTAAGTTCTAACCACCTCATAATTGAATATTTGAATTACCTTTTGATTAATGGTGACACATCAATTTGTATGATTAATGTAGTAAACTTGTAATAAGTATCACATGTAGCACTACTCATAACTATTTTAGCTTCAATTTTGTGCAAACAAAAAATTTAAGAATAGATTAAGAAGCCCTAATCCTTGTAACTTTAAACAATATTACATCACTCCGTATTTTTAATTAAATGCAAATTTTAACAAATTTATCGAACCACCTTTACATTATCTTCATATATTTTTCATGCTTACAAAAAATTCAAGGTGATTAAAGATCAATAGTCATGTTATCAATTAATTATTTAAAATCAAGTTTTTTTTGTTTGTTTAAAATAATATATAAAATATGAATTTATTAATCGAATAATAAATAACATCTGATTGACATGAAAATTGGTATGTACGTTAAGAACATATAGAACATATAATTCAGCAGTGAGATTTTCAAAATATGAATTCAATAATAAATTATTGAGAGGTGTAATATTCTTAAAATTATATCATGTGTAACTTGAACGACATGAACATGAGCATGACTTATATATTTTGATATGGAATAGTAAAGGGTGTAATATGTGCAAACCTTAGATTTCGCAGGCCCCACCAGCAACAGTAAAGTACTTTTTGCAGAAAACCTGTGGACTCTAAGATTCTAGATCGACGGGCTTCAAGAAATATTCCAAAATCAAAGGAACTTGGAATTGGTGTATCATCAATAGGGCAGAAATCATCTAAAAGGAGAGGTTTCTAAAACTATGGTCACAGTTAAAAGAAATTTCAACCCCATCACCATGAATTTCATACGCTTTGTGCCAGCAAGCCATTAGTTGTTGAGTAGAGAAAAAGTACCAAAAGGCTCCCATTACCTAATCAATTAGATTATCGTTATAAATTAGTAAATTTTGCAGATATCGTAACCAAAGGTTAATAACCATTACAACTATAACAATAAGAGAAAAAGAGAATTGTATGGATATGAAACTACTACTTAAATCATTCTCAATAAGTGAATTGAGATGCTTTTCTAGACTTTACGAACAGATGGAAACATACTTTGCATAGTTTAGGTACGAAGGCATCCAAAGCACAGGGACAGAATGTGTGTATTTGGAGCCTATACAAGTATGGATCACACAAAACAAGTCGATAGAAGCTCATATAGACGATCTTTAAGAAAAAAAAAAAAATCCAGCAAATTAAAGAGTATTGCCAAATGGTACGACACAAGGTTCCCATGGACATAATAGTGCAAGCTAAGTTCTAAAAAATGAGCATACGAGGTTGACATGTAGTTCTTATGGATGGCATACATAAGGCTCAAGGATGACATGTTGACGAAGAAAAAGTCCATAAGGAAAAAGGGAGCAAATGGGACTTGTTTGTTGCCTATAGATAGGCAAAGATTCATAGGTGAGGGGGGAAGATTGTTGAGTATATATATATAAGTGAAGTCTCACATTGAATAATAATGAGAATGATGAGTGATTAATATAACATAATTAGGTCCAAGCTCATTGGTTTAACCGGCCTTTTGAGTCAAGTGTTCTCTCTTTATATATGTTGTATTAACTACCCATTTTGAAGCTTTCCAAGGTATGATCTCCCCAACACAACTCTTACACGAGCATCTTCTAAGTTTCGATGTATTGGCATTCTTGAGGTATTTGTACAAAAAAATTAATCTAGGTAATTCTAAAAATTAATAAAATGAAACATTCGTAATTTTTATTCTTCTTTCTTTTTTGGATATTTCTTCAATATATGATTTTGATTTAGCAAGGTTGGTTGGTTTAGATTTTTTTGAGAAGAAGGTTGATTTGGAATTTATATATTAAAAGACAACAATACATTGATAAAAGAATCAACATTTGAGAAGATTAAAAATAAAGAATAAGAAATTACTACGTAAGCAAACTTACATGACCAGCAAGGATGTATAGAAATAAATAAAATGAAGCTTGAATCCATACGGAAGCCTTATCACATTTCTCTGCGCTTGCACGATCAGCAAGGATGTATCGGTAGATTTGGGAAACTCTTGCCCCATAATGCAAAAGAATTACAGAGTTCAAGATTGTTATATTTGAAGGTTTTGTCCGTCTCGTCTCTGAAAATATGCTTGGCATTACCACCTGAATGGATTACAACAATTTTTGTTTTTAGAGTCAATGGATATAATCTGATTATGTGTAGGACAATGATACTTTAAAGAAAGTAGTAATTATGTGTGTATTAGAAAATTTTTCAAATTCACATTTTGATTTATTACTAATCTATTTGAAGTTTTGTTATTAAAGGAGAATGTTTTTGTTGTAAAATAAAAGTAACTTTAATATTCCTTATCCAAGAAAAAATTTAGTATTTCTTGTCCGTTGAAGAGTACGTGTTAGATCTTTATAATATAGGCAGTTTTTTTTTTTTCGCTAAGCTATAGTACAGGCAATTAGGTACTGCTATTAAGAAATAGGAATTAAATTAGAAACATTGGTACAGTGAGACTATGTTTGAAGTAGTGGTGATGCCAGAAATTATTTCATGGGGTCGAATATAAATATGATGATTAGTATTTTTTTCTTTGAATACATCGTATTCCTACTATGTGTAGTTGGATATATAACATTGTGCTATAAAAAAAGATCAAAATATAAATCAAGTATTTTATAATCCAAATGTGTACTACTTAAAATATACCTATTATACTTCAACAAACTTGAGTCAAGATTGACAAAATAGATTCAATATCTGTAATTTATCTTTAATCAACTATGATTTTTATGAGAAGGAAGCTCAATTCTTTTTCTGTTTTCCATTTTATTTTAATATATATTCATTATAAAGTTATGAATACTAAAATATTAGAATATACATGCAACTCATCAACAATATATAGGATCTTTTCTGTTTGTTTGTTTAGACTCCTTAAACAGATTGTTTAACCTAATATATTAACCAAGTGATTACTTATATTAATTTTCAGATCTAGGTTAAACACAAATAAATCATATCATGCAAATATGTGGAAAAGTAAATAACACTACGGTATAATGACAAAAAGTATTGACTTTATTCCATAACAAAAAGTGTTATAATTGAAATAAATTATTTCATTGTATTTTGTGGGATTTTATTGTATTGGATTTAGTATTAAGTTAGTGAAGAACCAAACATGCAATGAAGATCAATGCAGTTTTACAACTAGCTCACAAGAAGCTCGCGAGTAAAGGTTCCTAAGTGTGAGAATTTGGTGAAGAATTGTGAAGACAGTGAAATTCGCGATTAGCTCGCGAGTGGACGACCCGCGAAAGGCCATGTGAGAAGCACATGCTAAAAGCTGAAAGGTCTGATGCGAGCTTGGTTTTTGCGAGTCACTTCACGACTCAGCCAAGTCGCAAGTAACCCGCGAAACTCTCTGCTTGAAATTTTTTAAATAGTGTTTTTTTCATTTCTTTACCAACACTATATAAGCCCACATTACCAATGAAATTATAAGGTTTTAGAGAAAAAACCCTAGCAAAATACTTGAGAGTTAGAGATTGTAAACCCATAACCATTTACACAATTTCTCTTAGTTTTCCTCTACTCCTACCTCTCCAATTACAAATCCTTGAGAGGTTCTTAGCCCAAACACTTACCTCACCCAATCTGAGTGTTGAAAGAAGTTTTGGTGAGCGTGGGAAGCATTGGAAGAAGCCTTTGATTGGCAGATGCAATTTGGAGCTAATTGCAGGATCTGAATAACTAGTGAAGACATGGCTCGGTGAAGTCCGTTGGTTGTTAAAACTTAGAGGGTTCAAGTACATTGGATAGATTAGGCTTGGAGGGTCTTTTTGATCTCCTTGTACTCCAACTTTATTCATTAGTAGATTGATTCGGTTTTGAGGCCATGGAGAGGTTTTTCACCAAGTACTTAGGTTTCTTCTTTGATAACACAGGTGTTATCTTGTGTTTGCATATCTCATCCCTTACTCTTTACGCTTTACTTTTATTTTTAATAGTATATGCTTATGCCTTAGAAAGTTGGTTTGGTTTCATTGTGTTACACTTACTCTTATTCTGCACTTAGTTAAGTAGGGTAAAAGCAATCTTGCCATAAGTTTTAATTTAGGGATCTAAACAAGCAATAGTGTTTTTACACTATTTGAGGGCACCAACAGTGGCTCTACCATTGGTTTGATAGTTTTTTTTTTTTTTTTTTTAAAGAAAAAAAAAAGACCATTGGTTTGATAGTTGAAAGATATTTTATACTAATTTTTGGGTTAAAAAATTGTAAAATTATGGTTTTTACATAATATTTATGTTGCCTATATTCCATGACAAAAAAATGTTGTAATTTCATTAATTTATTTCCTTGTATTTTGTGAGATTTAATTGTGATAAGTTTAGTATTAAGTTGGTGAAGATTGCTCAAGATAGTTAATCTCGCGACTTGGCTCGTAACTAACTTGGGACTACAGCACCCGCGAAAGGTAATGTGAGGAGCTCATGAGGAAGTTCAACAATCAGTGTGTTTCGCAAGTAACTTGTGACATGGCCAACTTGCAAGATACACTAACTGGTTTTAAGTGTGACTTTCATACCCTTCACCCACACTATATATACCTTCATTACCCACAAAATTGTGAGGAGGCTATTAGAGAGAAAACCCTAGAGATTGATTTTCACAACACCCACCTTTTAGAGAGAGCTACTCATCCTTAAGTGAGAATTCTTGTGTAGTCTCTTCTCCTCCCCTCTCCTATTGTTATACATTGAGAGGAGATTGTACTCAAACATAACTCACACCCATTCAGAGTGAAGAGAGTGTTTTGGAGTTAAGGAAAGCATTGGGTCTTTGCCAAAATAAACTATTAAGGTTTGGCGGTGCAATCGGGCAGTATTGCGGGATTCAGGAAGCTAGTAAAGACAAGGTCGGTGAAGTCTGTTGGTAGCTAGAGCTTGGAGGACTTAAGTACTTTGGATAGATTAGGGTTGGATGGTCTTTTTGGTTATCCTTATACTCTAACTTATTCACTAGTAAATCATTTCGACTTGGAGGGCCGTAGAGAGTTTTTTACACTGAGTTCTTTGATTTTCCTTTTTGATAACAGAAAGCGTATTATCTTGGGTTTGAGTTTCTTTTCCCTACTGCCCTTTACAAATTTGCCTTGCATTTATATGCTCATCCATGCAATTATTGAGTGCTTTGATTAATTAATTTGATAATCATGTATATTCCACATTAAGTGTGTTTAGATTAAAATTAATCAAGCCGTAATTAAAATTGGGGACTTTAATTAGCTCTAGCATTTAGATTATCAAGCTTTCCAAGATACACACGCGTGTGACTTTAAGAGTTTGTATTTTATTGATAATAATAATAATAAATTATTATCGAAAATATATTTGATTTTATATGCTTGTATATGAAATCAAGAAATTTAATTGAACTATGTTAAATTTTTTTGTAATCAATTTCCTGTTTATGTGAATGTTATTAGAGTATTTCTAACTTGGTACTTCAAATTAATAAAAACAAGTCATTTAATGTATTTTTATTCCCATATGAGCATTTGATGTATTTTTATTTGCTTTGAAGTACTAGCTCAAAGTTTTTTAAGTCGGATTGAAGTTCAACTGAGGTTAACCCATAAAAAAATAAAATTAATTACATAAAATAAATTGATATAATAGTTTGCTACATAAAGATACAACAAGCTAATTTGCATTAATGGGTTAATGTGTCAGCCTAGCCTTCGGTTTGAGTTCAAATCTTCCTGTCACATTTTTCTGCTCCACTTTATATTCCACCAATAAACACATGCCATGTGACCACCTATTTAATTAAATTTGACTATTCTTATTTTAATTATCTAAAATAAAATAACACCTCACACCGCCCACCACCACCCCACCATCAACCTTCGCCAACACCGTCCTTCGTCCTCTTGCCGCCGGCCTCTAACGTCATTAGCATCTTTGGTCACAGCCAAATCACCTATTTAATTAAATCCAACCCCATCCCCACTGTTCCTTTCAAACCCATCAACCACCATGGGTAAAACCCATGTTTCAAAGTTCAACCCACCACCACCACCTTCAACCTTCATCGGTACTAGTCGGCGACGCAATCAACATCTCTGGTCACTGCCAAACATCATCTCCGATCACGGTAAAACTTCCTCTTTAACAAAATCCAACCAATCCCCACCGTCAATCTCAAACCCACCAACCACCATAGTTGAAACTCATGTTTCATACCCAAGCCAAAATCATCACCATATCTAAATCCCATGTTTCAAACCCATTCCTCATTCTTTTTTTTTTTTTTTCCCTCTTCCTAGTCTCCTGTGTTAGGATATATGTAAATCATGTTAGGAACATATGTCATTTAGAATTGGCTAATCCTTTGACAAAATCCTTTGACAAAACGCACTTTACTTGTAATTGGATAAATCTAGGATGTGTTTAATACTTCAAGGAACAAGGATTCAAGTTTAAGTATTGAAGCCATGCAAATCTGTCCAAGAAACAAGTAAAGAAGTGCTGTATTTTAAAGTTCGACAACTAGCTCGACAGATAGCATCTATCAAGGTTTAAAAAGGATCTTCAGCCTGATGCTCGATAGCTGCTTGATAGATAACCTATCTATCGAGATTTACGAAAATTAGTTTTTCAGATTTGATTTTAGGCATATCCATGTGTATGTATTTAGGCTTTCTTTTCTCACAACTCTAAACATATATAAGGATTATTTAAAGGGCCGTCAAAAGTTGCGCAAGTGTGAGGCAAGAGTTTTGTTCATGAAAATTGTGACTGGAGACAGAATTTGCCCTAGTTCATCTTTCTCTTGAAGAAGCTGCTGTGTTTGTATGCTGTAGGGTTTTGTAACTAAGGAGTTTCGTGATCTTCATCGTGTTGATGAACTGAAGAACTTTGCAGCCAACATCCTTCTCAAGTTGGTGTGTTAGTCACGTACTTAGATCCGTGCAAGGGAGTAAGCCGAGTACTGGGATTCGTGTATCGATTGGTTAGTCACGTACTGAGAACCGTGCATTCAAAAGGAGAGATTGGCACTACAGAACAAGTCCAATTGTGTATTGGGGTAATGGTTCAACTGTAGATTAGAATAAGATACTAAAATTCCTTTATTTGTAACCGCTTGTTGTGATAATAGTGGATTATCGAGAGTGGTGACCTTAAAATCACTCAGTGTGATTTTTACCTTGGAGGTTTTCCTCGTTCGTAAACAAATCACCGTGTCAACTTTATTTTCCGCTACATTTAACTTAGTTAGTAATTTATTTATGCTACCACACGTATTGCATGTTAATTAACTTAATTAATTCACTTGACTAATTAATTGGTTAATTTATTACAAGGGGTTAATACATTCTTGGTCTATCAAGTGGTATCAGAGCGGGCACACTTTGATTAGGGTTAATTTTTACTGTGTGATCCATTGACCCCTATTGTCATGGATAGAGGACAATCGTTGATTATACCTCCTTTATTTGATGGCACTAACTATACATACTGAAAAGTATGTATAAGAGCTTTCTTGAAGTCATTAGGTGAAAAAGTGTGGCAAGCTGTAAAGATAGGCTGGATCAAGCTAAAGGAAGCGCTAGCCGATTGGGATAATGTTAAGATCAAGGCAGCTAACTTCAATAGTAGGGTATTGAATGTTTTATTTAGTGCAGCCACGAATGAGGAGCTTAAGAAGATATCCTCTACCAAAATTGCCAAGGAAGCGTGGACCATCCTCCAGATAATCTATGAAGAAACCAAGGCTGTCACGGATTTAAAGCTTCAAAAGCCTACTACAAGCTTCGAAGAGATCAAGATGGAGGAGGATGACTCATTTGATGAGTTCTATGCCAGCTCAAGGACATAGTGAACAGGAAATCATTCCCGAACCCAAGATTGTTAGAAAGGTGCTCAGATCTCTATCTAAGATATTTCATGCCAAGATCACCGCAATTGAGGAATTAAAGGACATTGAAAAAATTCCTTTGATAGAGCTAGTTGGCAATCTGCAGACCTATGAATTGGGTTTGACAAGGATTGGGAAATCAAGTAAGGGTAAGAGCATGGCACTGAAGACCAAGAGCAATGACATCGATGAGTCTTTTGACGACGAAGATTCCATGATGAAGTTCTTTAAAAAGTTCATGAAGAATGCTAATGTGAAAGAATTCGACATAGACCTCAAGTCGTTCAATTCGTCTTAGTTCAAGAGCCAAGACAAAGGGAAGAAGGATGCTAGGGATGACAGTCAGTACACTATTCCCCCAAGACCAAAATGCTTTGGGTGTTAAGGTTTTGGACACATGAAATAAGAATGTCCAACTTATCTCAAGACCATTGGGAAAAGTAAAGCCCTTGCTACTACCTTGAGTGACACCAAGCCTGAGAATGATTTGGACAATGAGGATGATGGAATCCTAAATGTCTTTACTACCACTGTAAATCCTACTGAGGGGATTGTTGAAGAAGTGGATGAAGAAGAGGAGTTGGTGGAATCGAAGTTTGAAAATATGAATGAACAAGAAGACATCCATACAACCTATACAAAATTGTACAAGGTCTCGAAAAAGCATGAGAAGTTGTATAGGTTGGCCACCAAGAAGCTCAGTGACGTGGAGCTTGAACGAGAAGAAATCTCCACAATGTTCAATGAAGCAAATTAGACCATTGGAGCACTAAGATTTGAGAACAATTTCTTAGCTGAGAAGACCAAGAAGCTTGAGGCAGAGCTGTTCTAAGTCAGAGTTCAGTTGGAGAGGACTTCTAGTGTAAAGCTTGATGAAATGCTTAGTGTTCAGAAATCTGCTTCTGATTGAACCGGTTTAGGGTATGATTTCTTGTCTCCTAATATTGCTTCTTCTAGTACTACTGTGTTTGTTTCTCCTGCTAATAATATTGAATCTAAGAATAATGATGTGAAAACTGTTTTAGCTAGTGAGAACATAGACAAAGGTAAATCTATCTTAGGAGCATCCCCTCAGCTTGATAAGAAGGAGACTAAAAACCCTAAGGCTAAGAAAGGTAATACCTAGAAGTCTAAACAAAAGAAGCAACATCTCTGTCATCACTGTGGAGTTACAGGACATACTCGACCTAATTGCTATAAGTGGTTAGCCACTCAACTGAGCGACAGTATGATCTCATTTGGAAACCAGAATCAGTTTCCATCATTTTTTGCTCCTCTTGAAGATCTACTCAAAGCCTTCTTGTTCCTTTTGAATTTGAACGGTTTCAACTCTTCCCCCTCTCCGCCGGATTGAAGATTTACAAAATGGAAAGGTTTTTCCAAGGTGTAGAAGGAAAAAAGCTCTAAGTGATTTAGTCACTTTTCTCTCTCCCTCTCTTTTTGATTATGCATTACTTGTGTGTTTTGCTTTCTTGTTTTGAGGTAGTTTAGTTTTATGTTATGCTTTGTTTAACATGTTTTTGTTCGTTTGTTTTCAATTTTGCTTTATTTTGTTTTTCTTAAAAATTAAAAAATAGAAAAATCAGAAAAATACAAAAACTGTGCGTTTTGTGTACATTGGTACTTGTGTACCTTGGATGGCCATTGAAACAAAGTTTTCTAAACTTTGTATCTTTTGTAGCTTAGATGAGCATCTCTATGCACAACTAAGCAAATATGCATAACTAAACAAGTGAGCTTTGTGGCTTGTGTTTGTGAAAAGTAAGATTAAGTAATCTCTTGTACATAATACTCATATCACTTTCTTTTATGGAAATGACTAGAAAATCCTAAAAGAAAGGCATAAATAACCATCTCACAATTGTTGCTTGCCAATTATGAAATGATATCTGTATACTTCGACATAGCAAAAGTGCAATGTCAAAATCTTAACATCATTGGATATTTATTCTCTCTCTCTTATATGCCCATGTATGGTATGCTTAAAAGAAAATATGCAAAGAAAAATAAAAGCAAAAATAATCAAAATACTTTATATATGATTGCAAGTGTGTCTTCTAGGAGATATGAGAGTTATAGAATGTATCTCGAAGGTGATAGTCTCCATTAAGCAGTAATGATTGTGTATGAGTTAAATTGATTTTCTCATATCTCAAATCGTCATAACATGTAGACACTTATGCAAACTTGCGATATTTTTCACACACAATACGTAATATTCTTTGCTACCTTTAATACATGTGCAGGTACCTATTTATCAAGATTTACGAAAATCAGTTTCTCAGATCTGATTTCACGCATATCCATGTGTATGTGTTTAGACTATCTTTTCTCACAACCTTAGACATATATAAGGATTATTTTAAGAGCCGTCAAAGGTTGTACAAGTGTGAGGCAAAGGTTTTGTTCATGCAAATTGTGTTTGAAGATAGAATTTTTCCTAATTCATCTTTCTCTTGAAGAAGCTATTGCGTTTGTACGTTGTAGAGTTTTGTAACCAAGGAATTTCGTAATCTTCATCGTGTTGATGAACTGAAGAATTTTGCAACCAACATCTTTTTCAAGTGGGTGTGTTAGTCACATACTTGGATTCTTACAAAGGAGTAAGCCGCGTACTGGAATCCACACATCGATTGGTTAGTCACATACTGGAAGTCGTGCATTGAAAATGAGAGACTGTCATTACAGAACAAGTCTAATTGTATATTGGGGTAAGAGTTCAACTGTAGGTTGGTATAAAGTATTAGGATTCGTTTACTTGTAACTGCTTGTTGTGATAATAGTGGATTCTCGGGAATGACGATTTTAAAATCGTCCAGTGGATTTTTTGCCTTGAAGGTTTTTCCCATTCGTAAACAATCATTGTGTCAATTTTATTTTCCGCTGCATTTAACTTAGTTGGTGATTTTTTTGTGCTACCACGCATATTGCATGTTAATTATCTAAATTAATTTACTTGACTAATTAATTAGTTAATTTATCACAAGGGGCCAATACAGTCTTGGCCTATCATCCTGAATTACTTTTTTGTTTTTTCTCTTTAATTTCCATTTTTCGTTCTCTTTTTCTTTTCCTAATTTTTATACTAGCTATTACCGAACCCATTTTGTGTTAGTTCTCTTTGATTTGTTTTGTTGTCTTTGGTTGATTCAATGATTTAGTCTCTTTGGAGTTTGGTTATTAGGATTTGAATGATATTGGCTTAGGTTTGAAAGGAACAGTGGGGATGGGGTTGGATTTAATTAAATAGGAGGTTTGGCCATAACCAGCAATGCTGATGACATCGAAGGCTGGCTGTAGGTAGGCAGCGACAAGAGGACAGAAGACGGTGATGGCGAATGTTAATGATGGAGTAGTGGTGACCGGTGGGAGGTGTTGGGTTATTTTATTTTAGGTAATTAAAATAAGAAAAGTCATGTTTAATTAAATAGGTGGACATGTGACATGTATTTATTTGTAGAGTATAGAGTGGAATAGACAAAATGAGATAAAAAAGAAGAAAGAAAAAAAAAAGAGGTGTATATATATACACGTGAAAACAGTATCTTTCCACCTACAATGTAGCTAAAGTCTTCCTTACCTGTGGAATGGGCAGAATAAATAGAACGTTGAACATGATGAACCATAAGTGCCTTCGAACTTTTGCCCAACATGTAGTATTTGACTCGTTATTACGTTCATCAAGTCGTATCTTGGATTTCACTACAAAATGCGCTATGTAAATGATATCGATGACCGATCGCAAAACAATAGCTATGATGAACAACACTTTGTTTAACCCAATGCACTTTTTGTCTTCTTTGATCATGGGAACGTAAAAGAACAAGAGATCCAGTGATATTGCAATCGCGCGAAAGAATACAAGTATTTCATGATACCATGGAAGGAAAAACCGTACCAACGGCCCAAATTTTGTCTTTGAAACAAATTCAACAACCTTGCTGGGACATTGCCCCTCGATATCCTTATTCTCATTCCTGAACAAAAACATGGCAAACATAAAATTATAGGTTGTCTTTAAAAAAAAAAAAAAAAAAAAAAAAAAAAAAAAGCTAAACAGTATCAGATTCTGTATTAGTATCTTCTTTAAAAAAAAAAAAATTATGTAGTAGAACTGAGTTATGTCGACTTTGTACACCTTAAACTAATATAAGCTAACCTTACTCAACTTTCAACCTATATCGTGTGTTCTATAATGATAAATATTTATCATTAAGTCAAAATGCTAATTAGTTTTTGGTATAAGTGAAGATCAAACTTCAAATTTTTTATTCGATAATAAGAGATTTTACTAATTGAACTAATTGAAATCCACCATTTATTAAAAATTAAAACATTTCTATTATTAATTCTATTTACAAGAAAACTAGATTCTTATAACAAAGTAAATGTGCACTGCTTTATCTCTATTTATATATATATATATATAAAGAGGTTTGGAATGGAATTCCTCATATTTAAAAAGTTTGGGATTGGAAAGAGGCTAATCCATCCCAAATCTAACCAATTACCACTCTTATGCACATATGAAGTTGAATTAGTGGAACCATGTATATGATTTCTTTCCGACTGCCACTCTTTTGTAAAAGATGATTGGAGTGCATTATTTTGGAATTTTACAGAGCAATTAGCATTAATAATATGTTGAATTAAAGAAAATATTATAATAATTTAATTCAAATTGAATAATAAAAATTACTTTGAATTAACTTGGCAAAATCATATGTAAATTCGAATTCTTATCAATACTTCTAGTAATAAATAGCATAAGGCTACAGCATTTTCTTCTTTGCTAAACATTTCTATCAGCAGTCAATTACTTGGTCTTCGAATCATGGTTCAACTTGGACTACTATGTTTTGGGGATTTTGCTCTCTAGTCGGTGAATTGTTTTTCAATTTTGAGTAAGGTCAAAATTATTCATATGCACTTATTCACTATTTAATTTCAAATGATTTTATTTTGTATGCATCTAACCTGACCCAACATACTTATATTTAATATATATTTAAATTTTAAAAAATATATTTTAAATATTTTTATTTACTTTTTTACCCCTCTTCCTAAATAAAACCCAAATCTTTAGTTCTCTTATAATTTGTGTTGATTTGGTGTTATACTCAGTATTATTTGGTTATAAATTTTCTCTTATTTGTAGTAATAGTGTTCTAATTCTCATTTTAATGTTAATAATAGTAATTAAAAAAATCTGTCCAAACCATGGGTCCAACTTGATCCACCTGGATTTAGTTGGATCCCTGTGATGGATTGAACTGAGCTGAATTTTTGTAACCCACCATGATGGATTAAGTTGAAAAACACTTCAATTCAACCCATACACACCCCTAGGCACCAGTAAATACTAGTGGAAAACAAAATAGAATATACATACAAAATCTTCTTGAAAAATATTTTAGCTAAGAGCCTACTAATAACCAATTTATTTATTAAAGAAAACAACAACAATTTAGAACTAAATTTATTAGACTATTGGCCAAAAGAAGAAAAAAAAAAAGTTTATTGTTAGCACATAAGTAGAGAAAAAGAAACTACCTATCATCGTTCTCTTGTGATAGGCTAAGATTACTCATACCTAATGCTTGTC
Source organism: Castanea sativa (assembly GCF_040712315.1). Classification (NCBI taxonomy): domain Eukaryota; kingdom Viridiplantae; phylum Streptophyta; class Magnoliopsida; order Fagales; family Fagaceae; genus Castanea; species Castanea sativa. Next base: position 7,004,488 of record NC_134019.1, on the reverse strand, counting down.
GATGATCCAACCTCCAAAACAAAGAACCAATCTTTGAACTATACCATTTTGGTCCGGGTCCCTAATATATAATGTGTCAATTTGTTTCACAGTGAGCCGAGTTGGGTTTGGGTCATAAGATTCACAAATCCACTTAACCTGACCCAACCCGACCCTCCTATATTTAATATATATTTAAAATTTAAAAAATATATTGTAAATATTTTTATTTACTTTTTTACCCCTCTTCCTAAACAAAACCCAAATCTTAAGTTTTCCTCATATGATTTGTATTGATTTTGTGTTATACTCAGTATTATATTATTTGGTTATAAATTTGCTTGTATTTGTGGTGATGGTGTTCTAATTCTCAATTTAGTATTAATAATAGTAATTAAAAAAATTTGTCCAACCCGATCCACGTTAGTTGGATTGGGTTGGGTTAGATCTTTGTGATGGACTGGGTTAGGTTGGATTTTTTTTAACCCATTATGGTGAGTTGGGTTGAAAAAACTCTCCAACCCAACCCAACCCTACTCATGCACACCCTAATAAATACTAATGGACAATAGAATAGAACAGACATGCAAAATCTTCCCGAAAAATGTTTGAGATGATAGCCTAATAATAACCAATTTATTTATTAAAAGAAAACCGCAACAATTTAGAAATAAATTTGTTAGACTACTGGCCAAAAGAAAAAAGAAAAAATAGTCATTTTTAGCATATAAGTAGAGAAAATGAAACTACCTTGCATCGTTCCCTTGCGTTTGGTCACTTTGGCTATGAGTAGTCGTACCTGAAGCTTGTTGATGAGCCATCCTCTGAACTATGTTTACACAACCCCACGAGCTTTACAAAAAAAGTTTGAATTTTGATCCCTGGAGAGTAGACAATACTAACAAATTTTTCATTTATATCAAAGTGCAATAATACTAATGAAAAATAAGGCTATTGACCTAATTGTTCAAAAATATAATAAAAGTAAACAACAAGTATTTCTATTTTTTTTTTGGAGTTATAAATAGCATCACAAAATATTTATCTCCTTAATGGGTGGTTGAAAATATAGTGAAGTTGGCTTGGTTGAGACTGCGTGGTCTATTGGTCTGGTATTGACCTTAGCATACCCCCTCGTTCATTCTTGGGTTAATGGAACGAATACTTGTTCAAGAAAAAAAATAAAAGGTAATTCCTTATTGAGAAAGAGAATTGTTATTGAACCTGATCACAAACTCAAGTAGCATGCATTTTACAAGGCGGAACAAGAGGAAAGGGAAATGGACAAAGCAAAGAGTAGCAGAAACTGGCTTTCTTATAGAATTTTAAGAGCATGCGGAGGTGTAGAAGCAGCTGCAAGTAATAAATAAGAGTAAGACATGTCATCATGATCTTAATTGGTGAGTAATATGAACCATTCACACTGTTCAATCTCTCAAGTCTTTCTATGTTGTCGTTTTCACCAACCAATAAAATATGGGTGGAAAGGAACGGAGCAATCTCTCAAGTCTTCCTATGTTGTCGTTTTCACCAACCAATAAAATATGGGTGGAAAGGAACGGAGCTAGGATTTAATGGAGGGGCCAATGTATGAATGTTCTATTTGAATGAAAATTCAAATTAGTATTTATTTAATATTAACAAAATATCATAAAATGAAAAGATACAAAATAATTGTTTTTTTTTTATATACAAAATATTTAGTTACTATTAGATATCAGATTTGCAACTATAATGAATTATTCAAGACTTAAACCAGATAATTATTTATCACAAGATTTGCATGGATAAACATATTTAAGGAAATAAATAGTAACAAGATTTGCATGGAAAGGGAATTTGGAGAAAACAAAGAGTGGCAGAAACTGGCTTTCTTATAGAATTTTAAGAGCATGCGGAGGTGCCGAAGCAGCTGCAAGTAATAAATAAGAGTAATACCTGTCATCATGATCTCAGTTGGTGAGTAGTATGAACCATTCACACTGGTCAATCTGTCAAGTCTTCCTATGTTTGTCTTTTTCACCAACCGATAAAATATGGATGGAAAGGAATGGAGCTAGGATTTAATGGAGGGGCCAACGTATGAATTTTCTATTTTAAGGAAAATTCAAATTAGTATTTATTTAATATTAACAAAATATCATAAAATGAAAAGATACAAAATAATTTTTTTTTTTAATATATATATACAAAATATTTTGTTACTATTAGATATCAGATTTGCAACTATATATACGTATATCTCTGAAAAACATGTTTAGACCCAAAATATATATATATATATATATATATATATATATATATATTTGAGAAACCGACCCACAAAATTTAGTTACTATTAGATATCAGATTTGCAACTATAATGAATTAATGAATTATTCAAGACTTAAAGCAGATAATTATTTATCACAAGTTTTGCATGGATAAATATATTTAAGGCAATAAATAATCAAGACACCCACACAGACATAGGCAATAAATACATGCATCTCCTGTCATGCTCATAATCAGTACTTAGAACTAGTACTTATGAGTTAAGTTCAGAATCTATGGGTGGAAAGGGATGGACGGAGGATTTCAACTGAATCGAGGGGACCAGCGTATGAATTTCTATTTTTAATGAAAATCCAAGTTAGAACTCCTTTAGTATTAACAATAGAAAATGATAAGTGTTTAAGGCTTTAAGCGTCTACTTGATTATATGCATTGTACATGACTTTTGGATATATGCTACTTTTTTTTACTGCCATATAACCAATGCACATGAATTTTGGATACATGTTACTTTTTTTTTACTGCTACATAACCCATTATGTAGCAATTACTGCATACTAGTAAACAACAAAACCGTTCACTTAAAAAAATATTATCAAATGAAAAAAATACAAAATAAATGTTTTTTGATACTTGCATTGTAAATATCTATTAAAATGAAATTCAACGTTCTTTACATCTCGAAAATCATCTATAATTGATTGTATACCAAGTATTAGAGGAATTTTGTTTTAATATATTTAACTTAAAAACAATTTGTTAAATGATCATAATCAATAAAATTTACCAGAATAAAAAAATAATCTTCTGAATAATTTAAGCTTTTTTTTATTATATATATATGTAAAAGTTAAATATTGCAGTTAACTTACCCATAATCTAAAACTCAACCAAAAATTTTGCCTATTATCTCATTGTATGTTCCATTATATTCTAAAAGAAGACTAATTATAATTGCTAAATAGAAAAAGGAAAAAATAAACCCATAATAAAATAAAATCTATATGTGGAAGTCTATTTAGTAAGCTTAACAATGTCATAATGCTCAATGCATGGAAACACCCATCACAAACTTGATAAAACAATAAAAATTAGCCGACCACTCAATGAAATACATAAGACAAATAGATGAAAATAACTGAAGTTTTAAGTTATTTAGTTGAAAGTAATGATCCCAACTAATGATGCTCAGGATCAACAACAAGATAATCATCCAAACTCGCAGTGTTAGAAGACCTAAAGAGTAGAATACCTATGGAGTGCATTGGTGACATGCCGGCAAAAGACCTTAAAAGGTTAAGTCAGAAACTCACAACAATCTCCAGGAACTCTAAAAGTATGAGTATGAAAACATGCACACTTACCTTGGAATGGAGGTGCCTTGGTGTTTATGTAGTAGTTTAAGGTGACTATGTTCCCAAGAAGTGTTAGGACTTCAATACAAGACATTGCAACTGTGATAATTGTGTGCAATAGGTAATTGTACATTCTTGAATCTTGATTTGTATCAACTTAAGCAATGTTTAAACCACTTCAAAAACACTAAGATCTTATACTAGACATGTTTCTCAGTTTGCCAACATACAACAAATTTAGTTCCTAAACATTATATCCTAAATATTTAGAACCTAACATGTAATATAAATCCAATATATGTCTTTGAATTCGATGTAGTCACTCTCCATGCGACACACCCACCATCAACGTTCCCTTCTTGTTTTTCCTTTCATGGAAAGCCACTGATTAGGTCTGTTGTGCTTACTACTCTTTATTTTCTGTCAAATATATGCTAGTGATTCAAAAAACGTTTCACAACTGGTCTTATTTATTTTGGTTAGAGTCTGAATTTGGTTAGGATGTTTTGTAAAACCCTTGATTTACTCCCTATAATCCTAGTATGCCACATTAGAATTGCACAAATTAATGAATAAAGGGTGACACATACAATCACTCCTCGCCAAATACTAAGCTTCGCCTATCACAATTTGCTCTCTCTCTCTCTCTCTCAAATCTGATAGTGGGTACCACACTCATTTCAATCTTTATTTCTCTCTAAAAGTTTCTCCTTCTCTCTCTAATTTTGACACCCAAACCCTCTTCGATTTAAACATCCATGGTCGACCACAAAGTCGCCATCCATGGTTAGTGGGTTTTGTGAAGATTGTTAATGGGCTTGAAGATTAAGTACTGAAGGAAGAATTGTTGGTTTTAAGTTAGTGACAAACAAGAATAGATTGGAGAGAAATTATATTCTAAAAACTAGAGAGAGAAAAAAAAAAAGTTAGGGAGAGAGAGATGCAGGTGAGTGTAGGAGCTACCGCTAAAGAAGACTGTGGCAACTGCTATGAGCAGAGCTTAAGAAGTCAACCATGATGGCTAGTTTGATAAGAGAGATGGGTATTCATGAGGATTGATTGTGTGTGGCACTTCTTATTCATTAATTTGTAAAAGGTTGAGGTGGCATGTTAGCATTGGAGGGTGTAAAAGCCTTGTTTTACACCCGTTCTTATTGAATTTAATCTCTTTTGGTTAAGTGGATCTTGGTTTAAGTGTTTTCCAATGGAACTCATTATTAGAGGGTGTAAAATTTTCATTTTACACCAAACCTTTTATGAATTTATTCTCTTGTTTCTATTTTTCATTTTACCCTAATTTGTTTCCTCTCATTAAGCAACTACCTCCCATCTACATTTTGTTGCAATTGCATATACACATCTGTTAGGTTTTAGACCTTTTAACACAATATGTTTAACCTAATATTAAGCCAAGTTGATTAACAAGATTGTTATTTAAGTCTAAGTTAAAAAATTATGAACAAAACAGATATAATGCGGAAAGTAAAAAACACAAAAATCTGACGACTCAAGAAAACCAAACAGGTAAATAACCTGGGGACAATTTAATCTAGCTATTCTCAAAGTAAAAGCAGATCTACTATGAAAGAATTGAAGTTTGTACAATAGAACTTAGACCATTAACATCCTAATGCTATCTCGTGTAGAAAACTTACTATCATGACCAAGTGATAGATCCGAATCCACGGACTACTTCTTTCCTTGAATCTGCACCAGCACAAGTTCTCCTATTTGTGACTTTGAGACTCCACTCAAAGGTTTTGGATCTTCTTGAGAGTTCTCTATGCAGCAACTGAATCACCTACCAATTCTTGATGTGAATCTTGATCTTGGTAGAATTATGCGTGTGTTCTAAGGTAAACACCTCTCAAATCTCACAAAAGATTAAACACATAACTCACCAAAAACTTCTCTAAGACTTCTAAAACGTAGCTAGAGTTTTTCCTTTTATACTAGGAGTGAAACACTTAACCCTACACGTCATATGGGCTTAGGCTGCGTTTGAAAATTCTGTAGAAAATTTCTGACCCACGATTATCGATCGATCGAGTCTATTCTTTGATCGATCGAGCCTTGCAAAATTGAACAGTAATTTCTCGACAATTACTCGATTCCAAACTTACATTAAAACAAATTTTGAGTAAGTCTAAACCTAGACTAAATGTTTTGATCATGGTTTACCAACATATACAAAATGAAGTTCTAATATATTTAGTTCCTAAAGTCTTAGAACCTAACAACGTCAATGCAAAATGTTGAAATTTTCAATTTGATATCCAAATTTACAGTACATGAGATTTATAAAAATCCTGATCTTATGATCTAAAATTGGTTAAAATAGAAGTTTTCTCTTTGAGCAATGAGAGTGAGATCTACTACCTAGCACATGACACTTCGTAATTGACCATTTTGAACGTAGCATGTGGAATTGATAATATGGCGTAATTTGCAAGTGGTAGAAAATTCCTCTCTACAGGAGAAAAAAAATTGGACAAAGAAACACATAAAATTTTATCAACTCATCCTTAATATTAAATCATGGATATCTCCAGGTTTTATTATGACTTTAATTCATATTTCATGTTTTACAGCTAAACTTGGTTATAGTTCATACTCAATAATTTCTTAGTAATAATAATCACTAAATTATATACACTTTTCTTGATAAGCTCAATATCATAAAAAGAAAATGGGTTGGCTAAGCATGAATAAATATTGTTGCTTAAGATCTACGAGTCTTTTAAGCCAATGTTCTACAACAAAGAACTGCTACATTGTTCGGAGGGAGAGTCAATTGATGCAATATTCTTGTTTACGAACAGCATTGCATGGACATATCCAAGCAGTAATAAAGGTGAAGGAACTGCCTTTCGACATGTTGAGCGTCGTGAAAAAACTCAGCACTTTTGAGAAGAATCTCTTGAATGGGTTTTGAAACCTTCCTCCGTTGACATGTACAACCTATATATCCAAACTCCCCATTTCCTCAAGAACCCTCAAAACCCATACAAACGTGGAAGCCTTTGTTCTATTCTAGGTTTCCACAATTAGACCCGAAGCAATTGCACAAGTCAAGTCAGCTTTGATGAATCACCCAAACAAAGATTAATTTGGTGCTTCAAGAAAACGTCAAAATCCAGCAGCACATGACACTGTTGTTGATGCACCATATTAAATTCAAGATTTGTTTCAACTAGTAAAATTTTTTGTTGTTGAATAAGATATAAGGTTTAAATCCTGCCTATATCAAAAAATTAATTAATGTCTTAACTCGATGATAAGAGCAATCATCACAAAGTGGACTTCCTAAGTTTAAATTCTACTGTATTTTTTTTAAAAGAAATTCAATAAAATCCAATTATACTCTGCATCATTTGAGCTCAATTGATTTGTAAGTAAAATTGCTTAAATTAATTTTATGTATTTTGTCAAATCTGGAAATGATCGATATAGTATTTCCAATTGAGCCTGGATGCATTAGCCACTATGGCCTTTTTCTGTGTTATATATATATAGATTTAGAATAAGAGGTTTTAGTTTGATATCTGTTTACACTTCTAATCGTATTCTAAACATGGATTAATTGAGGACATGATTCCCTTTCCAAATCTCAAGCAATAGAAATAAGGTTATGTTGACAAGTGAGGTTGAGGGCCTTGTCTCTATCTATTAGACTCTCTCTAAGCTCTTCTCTCAGGACAAATTGAAATCTTATAATCAGCCGAGGGCCTAATAATTTTTTAGAAAAAATTTTAATTCTTATTAGTTGGTGAAGAAGACCATATTAAAGAACGAGTGGACCATTGTTAATGGTTTACTGTTCTCACTTTAGTACTAACTGTAAAATGCATCCTACTTGAGTTTTATTGCTTCAAGTCCTTTATTTCTCAATTTTCTTTTAATTTTCTAATGACTAAGAGATTCTTTTTTTAATTATACTAAAGGTATTGCTTTTTTAAAATAATTTAATAATCTCATTTGGAAAAATTAGGAAAAGATGGCGACAAATTGAACTATAAGATTCTTAGTTATACTAAAAAAATTGAGTTCAACAAAACGCAGATTTTTTTTATTAAAAAGTTCTTTTATTTAAAGGTGGGCCACATGTTAGCCTAAATCTTTTTTTTTTTTTTTACTTATTGGGGTTTATTGATTTTTAGCATGAAAATTTAACATATTTATTATAAAAACTATTTATAGTGGTGGTAACATAGCAAATAAATACAATATAATGAATGTGCTATCTTTGTATAGTTTTTTAACATGAAAAATACAAGTATTCACATAAGCAATATTTTATTGTCCATATTAGACGTAAGTGAGCCATATATAACGTGTATATGTGTTATGCTTTTAGACAATGTATAAAAATCTGTATGTATATATGTTGGTTTATAATGATAGAAAAAAACTTAAGTACAATAATTTATATGCTATTCTTTAAGTTTTCTTCTTAAAATTTTGCCAGGTAACTTTTTTCTCATGGGATAGAAAATCATTTTTAGTTAAGTAGCCACGTGGCTGAGAGGAACCTAAGGAACAACACTTAAATATTATACCTAAGATTTTTTCATAATTATATATGTATTTTCAATTAACACATGTCTTTAATCTGTTAGTAAGGTAGTTATTTTTTGTTGACATATCTTATACTTATTGGATTTTGATATTGCTAACATGGTATCATTTGACACCAAATACCTTCTCCTTCAAAAGACCTAATAAGTAATAAAAATTTGAATTCTTATCCATTGAGGGCTTATAATTTCTTAGGGAAAAAAATAGAATTTTTTTTTTTTTAGATGCCAAAAAAAGAAATTCTTATTGGTTGGTGAAGAAGACGATATTAATAGCGGGAAAGACTTAAACCATTGTCAATGGTTAACAATTCCCACACTAGAACTAACTGTTAAAGACCATGGTATGTTAATTTATTACTTGCACCTGCTCTTAAAAATCTTCCTACAAAACCAATTTCAGCCACTCTTTTCTTTTTATAAATACTCATTCTCTTTCTGAACAATTAGAGCAAGAGAATTGTGGTTCATAAGTATTGTTAGATGAAAATATCTATACTTCTTCCTATCAAAATCTAAAAGGTCTATTGCACTTGAAATAAATAAAAAACTGTTGTGGTCACTAGTCCCAATAATGAAGCTTGAATATTGTAAAGTTAGCATCATATATGACAAGCGAGCCAAACTTTTCTGAACAATTAGATGAAGAGAATTGTGCTTCATTAGTATTTTTAGATGAAAATATCTTTACTTCTTCCTATGAAGATCAAAATGGTCTCTTGCACTTGAAATAAATAAAAAACTGTTGTGGTCACTGGTCCCAATAATAAAGCCTGAATATTGTAAAGTTAGCATCAAATATGACAAGCAAGCCAAACTTTCATATATATATATATATATATATAAAAGGCACCTGGTAACAAATGCCCCACCACGCTATCATTGGCATAAACGTGTGCCCTAAGGGCACACGATGCCTATATATATATATATATATATAAGGCACACAGTAACAACTGCCCCACCACGCTATTATTGGCATAAACGTGTGCCCTAAGGCACACGTTTATGCCAATGATAGTGGTGGCCCCCCTTGCATAGCAACTTGAAATTAGCTGAGCAGGGATTCTTTTTTTATCTTGTCAACAATCCTTTAATATGGCCGAATCTAACAAGCTAAAATTACTATGATATCCTCCAATTTTTTAACAAGACAAAAATGTACTTTTTGCAATTTCCCTCTATTTCCTATTTTGTCTCCCACCAATACTTCCTTTACCAATATTTACTTTTTCTTCTCCCCCACTTTACCAATATCATAGAAAAAACTAAAAGATGAGTCCAATATTCAGCAAAAAGACAAGAAAGAAAGATGAGTTCAATGAATGATGTCTACAAGAATATAGTGTTCAATAAATATATATATATATATGTCACATTTGTATTTCAAGTTTTCAACAATAATTGTGTGAATTAATCTATAAAAAAAATGTCACATTTATGTGATGTGTTGACATTAAAAAAAAATTCACATGACACACTATACATGTCTAATGAAAATAAACAGTTAGTAAATGTCATGATGAGAGATTTGTAAATTTATAAGGACAAAGCTTAAATATAGTTTCTTAGGTGGTGTTGTACATTAGGTCATTCAATTAAATTCAAATAGATAATTTAATTTAATTTAATTTAATTTAATTTTCCTTGAAAAGAGAACCTGTGTTAAGGAACTTCAAATAGATCAATGTAGGCATACGTTGGAATTTAATTAGAAAACTTAATATAATGCATATAAGGAACTTTATATAAAATTAACTAATTTATTATTAATGATTGTCTGTGGGTGGATTAGTAATAGGGAACATTACAATTGGACATGTCCAACAATGAAACTAGATCCATCAAACACTTAGACCGACCAACATACCGTTGAGTAGCCAGCTAAACCACCACAAGGACTATTCACTGAAGTGAGTCATCCAGCCATCTTAACTAGTCAGACACCCACACAGATGGACGAGCAAAAGCAGTTCACTCCTCGAGGTGAAATAAGTCCTCCCGTTCCACACTTACCCACATATGGAAACTTTTACACACCACACTAGAAGGTCCTCCTACAAATCCGTACCCACTAAGTATGAGAAGTTAAACCCAAAGATCTTAGTGCCACTAACTTCACTCCTTCCATTATATTAGTGCCTACATTCCTGCCTTCTTGGTAGAATCCTCAATGATTCTAACTCTCCAATTCTCTTGCTCACTTAATATGGTAGCTCTTCGAGGGAACTAGTCCTCCAATGATTCTTCGAGGGAATCAACCTCTAAGCTAGTCTCAATGAAAACTAAGCAAATGCATTCTTATTCAATTCTTCTTGTTAGAATCATCTCAATCTTATACTAGTTACTGCGGTACTATTAGTAGTAACTAACTAACTAACCGCAAGGTACACATATTACAGCTCAACACTCCAACTAACAATGTACAATACTTTGATGCTTGTTCTAACTAACTCTGTACAAGTACCTACTGCACATAATTATTATAACTGTGATGTCTTGTACTGAAGTCCTAACATTGCCTTCCCTTTTTTAAAGAACCTTGCCCACAAGGGGAGGATATTGCAATTTCCCCGAAGGTACAGACGAATTGTTTGCAGATGACCCTACTTCTGATGCTCAAGGTGACAGAGGGGTCGCTCTTCAAGACAATCAGGTCAAATCTGTCGAGGATGAGACCCGTCCTCTTGAAGAAACCAAGATGGTTGATAAAGAGAAGGACGAGGAGACCCCTGTCGATCAGCCATAGATTTTTTGAATTGTCGTTATCTGTTTATTCTTTTTCCTTTTTTATGTAAAAATCCCTGGGAGAACAATGTTCACGTTATTCTTACCGTCGCCCATTGTTTTTGGGTTTTGGATGTAACATTTGCCCTCCATGGGCCTTTATCCATTATGTTTTTATATCCGTCGCTTGCTTTTTTATTTTGTATGTATGAACATGCTTTGCCATTATATTTTAATGGGTTTTTCCGTCCATGTGGGATCAAACACACCCATCCATCCATAAATTTAGCAATCTTTGAACTTAATAAATACCCGTCTATAATACGGGTTGAAAAGTTAGAAGTCATTTGTTGAGATGCATCCATCCATATAAGGACTTAATGAACTTTAAGGCATCCCTTGAGATGTATCCGTCCCCTTAAGGACTTAATAAATTTCAAGGGACCCCTGGGATGCATCCTTCCATTTAAGGACCTAATAGATTTCAAGGCATCCCTTGGGATGCATCCGTCCACTTAAGGACTTTGATAAATTGTAAGGCATCCTTTGGACCCATCCATTCATGGACTTGTATAGATTTTAAGGCATCCCTTGGGATGCATCCGTCCACTTAAGGAGTTTGATAAATTGCAAGGCATACTTTGGACCCATCCATTCATGGACTTGTATAAATTTTAAGGCATCCCTTGGTATGTATCCATCCACTAATGGACTTTAATAAATTTTAATGCGTCCTTAGAATGTGTTCGTCCACCTAAGGATTTCGTCGTAGACGTGGTTTTGTAGAGATGTATATATGCGCATGATATTTCTGAAAAACTCATCTTATTATGATAAGCACATGCATAAACAAAATTGTTCCAAAAAAATAAAAATCTTCCTTTTCGGCTAAAAATTATTGTAGAAAATAAAAACAACTAGAGTGAAATAAACTGGAAATGAGGAGTGGTGTGCATGCTGTAGTCTACTGGTAGTATTTCTTTAGGTGTTCGGTGTTCCATGGATGCTACAACTCTTTTCCGTCGAGTGTCTCCAGGTGATAGGTGCCTTTCCTCTGCCACGAAATGATTTTATAGGGTCTTTCCCAATTGGGTCATAGCTTCCCTTTGGAGGGATCTCTCGTAGCACCCGTTACTTTCCTCAGGACAAGATCTCCAACTTGAAAGTCCCTGTGTCTAACTCTGAAATTGTAGTGCTTGGCCATGAGGTCCTAGTATCGTGCTAACCTTTGTTCGGTTGTTGCTTTGACCTTGTCCACTAGGTCCAGCTGTAGGCGCATGGCTTCTCATTCCTACTCTCATCGTGGTTCTCCACCTTGTAGTTCATGAGTCCGACCTCAGTGGGGATGATGACCTCACTTCCATATGTTAGTCGAAAGGGTGTTTCTCTTATAGGTGTTGTGGTTGTCGTCCTATACGCCTACAGTACACTTGGCAGCTCGTTTGGTCATATGCCCTTTGCCCCTTGAGCTTGATCTTCATCGTGTGGATGAATTGAAGAACTTTGCGGCCAACAATCTTCTCTAGTTGGTGATTGAAGTCACGTACTAGGATTCGCGCAATTGGTTAGTCACGTACTTGTGAGCCGTGCATTGAAAGGAGAAATTGTCACTACAGAACAAGTCCAATTGGGTATTGGGGTAAGGGTTCAATTGTAGGTTGGTAAGGTACTTGAGATTCATTTACTTGTAACCGCTTGTTATGATAATAGTGGAATTTCGGGAGTGGTGACCTTAAAATCACCCGGTGGGGTTTTTGCTGTATAGGATTTCCTCATTCGCAAACAAATCACCGTGTCATATATTTTTATGCTGCATACTTTAGTTTATTAGTGATTTGTTTGTGCTACCATGCGTTTGCATGTTAATTTGATTAATTAATAACTTGGCTAATTAATCAACTTAATTCATCACAAGGGGTCAATACGTTTTTGGCCTATCACTTTGGGAGGACCGAAGGCCATAAACTAATGATCTTGAATGCCCAAGTGTAGATTTTCACATCTCCTTCTAACGGCTTGGTTCCCCCTAAAATTTGTGTATTTTTATTTTATGCATTGTAGTTATAAAGTTTTGAGATTAGTATCTTAGACACTATATTTGTGCCATTTTTGCAGTTCTCTTGGTGAAAACCTCGAAACAAGTAACTATATATGGGAAAACTGCTTTGCACTTACTATTTCCATCTTTGGCTTGATTCTATTTCTATATTTCTTGGGAAATTTGCAGGCGAGTACCCAATTCTCTTCTTTTTTCTTCTTCTTTTCTTTCTAAAAAATGCTTAAGCCTCCTCGTTACATGTGAAATTATTCAATAGATCTAATGTATTACACCTTCCTCTTAAAAGAAAGTAAGCTCTAATTAGTGTGGGTTCAACAGATAAAACCCATGTTTATGTGGACAGGTTTGTAATACACTAGGTACATAATGTACTGAATGAAGAAGAGAGAGTGCGAATTCTAGATAGGAATGACACATCAATAATTTAATAAGTTATATGTTAATAATCATATTATCTTTAGTAGTATTATTACATTGATACAAATTTTTATTTTTTTATTTCATAAATTCGATTGTTACAATATGGTAAGTGAAAGTTGTACATTAGATGTTTTTGTTGAAAATACCAAAAATAATTTATCATTTCAAGATTATAGTTCTGTTATTAGTGGTTGGATAATTAAATAAGAATATGACAGATTGTTAGGTTAGTCTTTAAATAAATCTTATCTACTTATAAGAGATAGAGATTTGGTTTTCTTTGATTTTGAATGTTACTTAATCTTTTAAAGCCATTTGAAAAATATGATTATTGAGTGAGTTTTCACTTTAAAGGTATGGACTCCCCGGTAGTCCATTTATCAATTTGGAGGTCTTGGTTCCCTCAAAGCAATCAACACAAAAATTTGAGAGGGAAGCAATCAACACAAAAATTGGGTCCTCATAACTCACTTAGAAGAGCCTTGCAATCATTAACCAAAGAGGAAAACCTAGTGGTAGTTGAAAGACAGCCCGATACTAGATCAACATTGTAACTTTAATGAAAACTAAACAACCATATCAACTAAGATTAAAACATTAAGATAGAAGCACACTCAATCCACACCAACAAATCACTAATATGTCTAACATATTTAGCAAGATTATAAGCTACAAAATTATCTTGTCTCTTAACATGAGAAACACTGAAAACAACAAAGGATTTTGCTAAAAACTTCGTCTCTTCAATCAAATGACCATAAGAAGCAAAAGAAGGTTCATCATTTTTTATGGTACTCATAATTTTCTCTGAATCGCCTTCAAGAATAATAGATGAAAACCCCAATTCTTGTGCAAAAACTACATCTCTAACTTACCGTTGCCATAGCCTCAACTTCATCAACAAATGTGGGTAGATTGCACTTCTCTTCCATGGAAGCCATAACTTGTCCCAAAAAGTTCCGGATCACAATCCTAACACCAGCCTTCCTATCTTCATTAAACACAGCACCATCAAAATTAACTTTGAAAAGTGGCCAGGGCGAAGTTATCAAACAAACTCTGGCTGGACTACGGGAAATGTCTAGAGCAACACTTGGGTGATTTCGAGTAAAATCTTCATAAGCAGCAATTGCAATAGGCCTCACCTAACCAATGGGGAATGATTTATTGTTCGTTCGCAGCAAGTTCCTCCTGCACCAGATTGTCCACACCAAAACATTAAAGAGATCAGCTAAAATGGCATTCTACCACTGTTCATGGAAATATATATGAATATACCATTGTTTCGAAAATATATAGGGATATACCACTTTTTTGATACTCAAGTTTGGGGAAATTGAGTTCGAAATGGTACTCGAGTTCTTTGAAAAAATAGCTTTCAAAATAGCCGAAATTTTTTTGATGGAACTCGAGTTTCATGAACTCGAGTACCATTTAAAATTTTCAATAGTACTCGAGTTCATGAAACTCGAGTACCATTGAGAACTCGAGTATCAAAAAAGTGGTAAATTACTACTTATTTCTGAAACATTGATAAATTTTCATATATTTCTCCTAAAGGTGCTACAGTGCCCTTTTCGCCGAAGAGATCTAAGTTCTTTCCTTTATCAATAACATACGTAACTTGTCCCCAAACCAAGAGAAAGATGTTGAACTTCGAAAATATTACATTGAGTCTGAATCCTAGATTGGTGAAAGACAAGGACAACTCCAAAGAGCATGCAAAGTATCTTCTGAAGATTGATGGCAACGATCACAAATTTCATCAAGGATGACCTTCCTACGTAGTAGATTCTGCTTAGATGGGATAGAGTCTTTGCAAGCTGGCCATAATAAATTATTTGCCATACTCTGAACTGTCAACCCCATATTTTCTTCCACTCCACTTTACCCGATGAAGACTCTCTTTGATCCAGGCCTATGAACTCTTCAACTAAAAACTTGTAACCAAATTTTACAAAGTATTGGCCCGATTGATTAAAAGGCCAAATAAGTGTATCCTGAATCCGATTTCTACAACAATGAATGGATAAAATAGAACTAACCTCATGAGGCAAGAGCAAATTATCTAGCTGAGTTAAATCCCACTGCTTAATGAGCTGATCAATGAGATCAACTACATGAGCTGTGGATAACTCTTCAGATAAAGGAAATTGAAGCCGAGGTTGATCCCTAGAAGATAGCCACAAGTTAGATAGAAGAATGTCTTCCCTAATTCCCACCCTCCAAAAGACTCCATTTTTAAGCACATCCCTACCCTTCAAAATACTTTTCTAAATATAAGACCTTGACGTACCTTGTTTGACTTCCAAAATAGAGCAATTGAGGAAGAATTTTGTCTTAAAAACCCTATAAAATAGAGTCTATATTATGCAATAGGAGAGCGTCATTAAACATAGCTAAATCTTTAAAACCCATACCACCTTCAATATTAGGCTTGCACAATTCCTCCCATCTCACCCAATGAATTTTCCTACGATCACCTCACTGTCCTTACCAAAACCTCCTGATTAAATTCTCCAAATCATTACATAAACCCAATGGCAACTTGAAGCAACTCATAGAATAAGTGGAATTGCTTGCACAGCTGCCTTAACCAAAATCTTTCTTCTTGCCTGTGATAAAAGCTTTTCCTCCCATCCTTGCAGCTTCCTCCATACATGTTCTTTGATTTATTCAAAGTTGGCCTTCTTCTTTTTCCTACCAACAAAAGAGGGCAAACCTAGATATTTCTCATATTGCTTTATCTCCGTAACCCCAAGAGCCTCCTTAATTTGAGTCCTCTTGTCTTCCGAGGTAGATTTATTAAAGAAGATAGTAATCTTATTTCTATTAATTTATTGACTTGAACACCTCTCATAAAGCCCCAAGATATCCAAAACTTTCTGATATTCCTTAAGTGCAGATTTACAGAATAGAAAGCTATCATTTGCAAATAAAAGATTGGTTAACTTGAGACTTCTCAAACTCGAAGAGAATCCACGAATAATCCCTTGTTTAGCCACTTGAGAAATAAGACCATGGAGCCCTTCAATTCATAAGAGGAATAGGAAAGGGGAAAGAGGATCATCTTGTCTAATAGGCCTTGTTGGCTTGATAAAACCTTTTGGTTCCCCATTGACTAAAGTAAAGTAAGAGATTGTTTTGACATAAAGCATTAACAAAAGAATCCAATATTCAAGAACCCCATCTTTCTCATTATAGACTCTAGGAAAGACCACTCCACTCTCTCATAAACTTTACTCATATCCAACTTTAGGGCCATAAAACCATCTTTGACTGAATTGTGAGGTTGCATGCAATGAAGAGTCTCAAAAGCCACCATGATGTTGTCAAAGATGAGACGGTTCTTGGTAAAGGCACTTTGATGCTCAGTGGTGAAAATCTTTGGTAGAACTCTCTTTAGTCTATTAGCTAAGACCTTAGAAAAAATCTTAAATAGAACATTACAAAGACTTATAGGTCTAAATTCAAAAACAAGTTCAAGCTTATTTACTTTCGGAATGAAAGTAATATAAGTATGGTTGAGATGTTGAGAAAGGGAAGCAGAACTAAGAAAAGAAAGTATAGACTGAGTAATATCCATGCCTACAATATTCCAATAATTCTGATAGATGAGCGGCGGCATACCATCAGGTCTTGAAGCTTTTAGAGGTGTCATCTGTTTAAGAGCAACCTAAACCTCTCATGCCATAAACTCAGAATTAAGCTGTTCATTCATACCTTAGGTGACCAAGCACGGAATTATGTTGATTGTTTCCTCTGGTTGGCTGTTGCCCGTGGAGGAAAGCAAGATCAGGCAGTAATTAATGAGACAATCTGCCACTTCTTTTGAATCAGTGGTCCAATGTCCTAAAGAATTTCTAATATCATCAATGTTATTTTTCCGAAACCTCTGAGTTGCTTTGCTATGAAAATATTTTGAATTTTTATCTCCATGAACAGTCCATAATGACCGTGATCTTTGAAACCACATTCTATTCTCTTTATCAAGTAAGTCATTAACTTCACTTCTTAGCTCCAACACCCGAAAATTTACCCCGAACACCAGTGCCTCCTTCTCGGCCTGCTGAAGTTGTTTTCTCTTCAACTCCAAGTCCCTCCGTACATTCCCAAAATAACTTAAACTCCATTTTTGTGAGGCTTTTCCACGTTTATCAATTTTATGAACCACCCGAATACCAGGATCAGAGTGATCAATGTTGGTCCAAACAGTCTCTACCGTTTCAGAACAACCTTTATCAACTTGTAATTGAAGTTGGTTGAATAAGTTCAACTCGTCTTTGATATCTGAAGGTTCTGCTGTAACGCTTGTTGGGATATCTACAGCCCTTGAGAAGCCTGAAACTCAAATTCCTCAATGATCTTTAACTTCAACTATGTCACCAGCATTAACCAAACTTGAATTACCCAAAGAGGAACCATTGATATTTAACTTAACCAAATTATCTGCTTGTTTGCGCCACTCAACTTGCACTGTGGTTTTGAATCTTTTTTTTTTGGTCTTTCACATGCAAAGTGGAAGAAATCCACTACTCACCTCAAAGGCAATAGAAGGACTAGGAGCAGAGCTTTTGAACACATCTATTTCTATGTAACCACTACTCCACAAGGCCCATATTCCCAAAGGGAAGACCAAGCTCCAAGGAGAACGACAGGAATGAAGAGTTAAATTAATGCTACGAGGGTAAAGGAGTATAAAGAAAAAAAAAAAAAAAAGGCATCAAGACAATTATCCCCAAGGAAAAAGCCAAAATTACCTTGCAAAGGGTCAATCCCTTAGGACATGGATAATGGATCCAAATTATAAGCCCGCCTAATTCTGTTACATAATGAAGTCACGTGTGTAGCACGTGGTTACTAACCAAAACAAGTAATTGTAACTAAAAAACTGCAAGTAGTTTAACATGCACTTTATCTGATTCTTTTCATTCTTCTCTTTGGGTTGTTCTCTCTTCTTGCTCTCTATATTTTTATACTCCCCCCTCAAGATGAGCTGCTGGTGAGTGAATATTTACTATTCTCATCTTGGATAGAAGGCTAGAGAATTGATTCAAACTCAAAGCTTTTGTCAAATGGTCTGCCAATTGGCACTGAGTCTTGACATGGATTAATCTGATAATTTTTGCTAATACCTCATTCTTTACCACATGACAATCAATTTCTATGTATTTAGTTCTCTCATGGAACACAATATATATTTTATCTAATGTGGAGAGCAAATTGATTGTCACAAAATAACAAAGCTTCCCTTCAATTTAAATATCCTTGAGAAGATATAATATCCAAACTATGTCATAAGTAGCAATTGCCATGGATCTATATTCAGCTTTTGCTGAAGATCTTGAGACTGTTGGTAGCTTCTTAGACTTCCAAGACACCAAAGAATCTCAAATAAGATGCAATATCCAATCACAGACATTCTTGTGTATGGACACGAAGCCCAATTTGAATCTACAATGCCTTGTACAAGAAGTTCTGCACTAGATGATAAAAATATTTATTTCCCTAGTTCATTCTTCAAATACAATAGAATTTTGTGTGCTGCATTCAAATGTGGCTTCCCTGGTTTTTCCATATATTGGCTCAACTTATGAACATCAAAAGTGGTATCTGGTCTGCCAATGTCAAGTATAGCGGCCTACCAACCAACCTTTTATATATGCTTGTATTATCTAGAATCTCACCTTCATACGTACTACGCTTAATGTTTTGTTCCATTGGAGTTTTGACAGGCTTGCAACAAATTGAACCTGCATCATTTAGTATCTCCAATGCATTACTTTGACAAAGAGTGATTCCTTTTTCTGATCTTGTTACCTCCAACCCAAGAAAGAATTTTAAGTCACCCAAGTCCTTAAGCTTGAATTTTTAATCCAATAACACGTTAAATTGATTCACAGCTTCTTGATCATTACTATCAATTAGACCATCATCCACATACACCAAAAGAATAATGAAAAACTTCCCTTGTTGCCTAGTAAAGAGAGAGAAATCAGCTTTTGACTAAGTAAAGCCCAATTGGAGAAAAGTTGATAGAAAATTTGGAGAGCCACTGCCTTGATGCTTGTTTCAGTCTATAAAGTGACTCATTAAGTTTACAAATCATCTCTCCCTTACTGTGAAAGCCTTGTGGAAGAGCCATATAAACTTCTAAATCAATGAATCTTTATCGAATATAAGAGATGCATGTCTGAGTCTCTGGAAAGCCAGGTACCAGCATCATCCATAAGGCTAACAATTTTATTCCCTTCTTCTCCTAACCAAGGTAGTGGTTTGGGAAAAAAAATATCGAAGTCTATAAATTCTACACCTTTGGTAGAGGATTTGAAACCTAAGCCTCCTTTTATTTATTTTGAAAAAGAAAAGTATTACTGAAATACACTTTAAAATGAATTGTTCTAGGCATTGAAAATAACTATATTTTGATCTTTGAAAAAAAAACAAGTATACAAGGTGAGATTTGGTAAAATTGAACTGACTTTGTGACAACATCAAAATCCATTAAAAAATGGGATAAGCTACGCATGAAGATGAAGTCAAGTCAACGACAAAAACAACATAAGACCATGATATCATGGATTTCCCAAAAGAAATTTGATAGTACAACAAAAAGCCTGAATATGGAATACATAAATCAGAGATATGAAGAAGGCGAAGACGTTAATGTCAAGAACCTGATCCCCGATCTTCCTCCGGATCTTCAAACGAAAGTCAAGCGCCATATCTGCTTACCGCTTCTAAAGGATGTGAGTTTTATTACCTCTATAAATTTGCTAAATAACTGTATTATAAATTTCATTAATAATAATATGAAAAAAGAGAATAGTTTTATTAATAAATGATCGGTTTTATGATCACACAAGCAGGCTGAAGCAGCTCGCATGGCTTGTTTATTTTATTCTATCTATTTTTTTTTATTTTTTTATTTTATGAATCAGATTATATTATTTAAATTGAGATATTTATCCCACATTGATTGTGTATGTCTAGTATGTTGTAATAAGTATTACTGCTTACTAAAAAAAACATGAGGCAAAATTCTTTGGCCAAATTTAATAAATTTTATGGTAGAAAATAGATTTGTACTTCAGCTTATTTGTTTTTCTTGATCATCTCAAAATCATAAAAGATAATGGCTTGGCTAAGCGTACACATCTGTTGCTTAAGATTTGCGACTCTCTCCAGCCAAAGTTATACGATGAGCATTGCTACATCGTCAAGGAGGGAGACCCTATTGATGCAGTATTCTTGATTACAGGAGGCATCGTATGGACTTGTACAAGCAATAATAGTGAAGGAACATATTTCTTGAATGGGTTTTGAAACCTATCTCCGACGACAAGCGCAACCTATCCATACTTCCTGTTTCTTCAAAAACCCTCAAAACCCACATGAAAGTGGAAGCCTTCGCTCTAATGGCCCACGACTTCACACAAATATTGGAGTCTAAGTTCTCACTATTAGGACCCGAGAAATTGCAATCCAAGGCTGCAATTCGTGTACAACGAACTTGGCGCCGGCGTCGCCCAAAGAAGGATGATGATGTTGTTCAAGACAGGACAGCTTCTATTTGAAGAGCAGAGGATCAGAGATGATTTTGATAAAGACAATGGAAACGGTGTCGTGTTGAATCCCATTTGTCAGGTGCACCGTATCACTTAAAATCATGAGTTTGTAATCAAGAAAAAAACGCTGTGTTTCATTTATTCAGTTATTTTAGCTTTTGATTTCTGTTTTTCACACGTGTAATTGGTGGTTAAGTTGTTGTTAAGCCTGTTGTAACAGAATCTCCACCTTTTTAGCTTAGCTCTCTCCTCTGTGACTATATAAACAGAGCTGGACTCAATGATTTAATTGGCTAGCCATTTTATGCAATAATAGAATCTTTCTAGTTAGAATTGTTCACTATTACAGCCTGTTGCTGCAATCAACCAAAGTGTTGGTGCTTCAAGAAAACGTCAAAATCAAGCAGTGCCAACACTGTTGCTGTAAATCAATAGTACTTTTGATGTCTAATTACATGTATTAAGTTAGTTTTGATGGATCGGTTAGTTTTTTCTAGTCATACAGCTGCTACTTCGTTTGGATTCTGTGTAGGTGCACCATTCTGAAAATGATAATGGTAGATTTAGAAAAAGAATAATATGAGAAATAATAAACTCTTTAGGGTAACATTAAATAAGGATTCTGCGCAAACCTTTATCTTGTAAGTATTAACACATGCGATGCATATCTAATCTTATTTCATACAATTTTTTTTTTATACAATTTCATCTTCCCATCATGATGGGAAGATGAAAAATTGGGATTGAGAGTTGTATCTTGAAAGGAACCAAAATTGAGGGAGAACCTAAATTAGGGTCTTGAAAATTTGATAAAAACCAATTCTAAATCTAAACCAACCAACCAACCAAAATAGCCAAACCTAAATCCAATTAAACGCCCAAAATTAACATAAAATATTTTACCTGTAGCCATTCTAGAGGCCTGAGGCTAGCGGGATGCTGAACATTGGGTTGGTTGTGTGGTTTGGTGAAGTAGTAAGTGAGGTGGAGGGCTTTGCAACCATGAGAGAAATATAGTGACATATGTTAGTGAGAGAGCAGAGTGGGAGAGGTCTGCATTTTTAAGCATGAGATAGAGGAGAGGAATATATTTTAAAAATAGGATATTAAAAAATTAAAAAGAAAATAGCAATGAGGTGGAAAATTGTGGAGGCTTTAAAACTGATGTGATACAACATGTAGAAATCAACTATTGGTCAACATATTCGATTTTATAGATATTTATAGATGTCGAATTACAAAAGCTAGATAAAAATTTCTTATAGAAAATTACAAGAGAGATAAATGTCTCATAAACAAATTACAAGGGAAGTAAATGTCATGCAATACACTACTGAGTAGTTTCATATTATAAGGGTATACCACATGGGTAGTATGTGTAATTTACCTTTTATTATGTCGAAAAAACAAAAGCCCTATATATCCTGGTGTCCATACATTCCACTAGTAACAAATGAATGAAGCATAATGGTCTCCTAGATCAGTGGCCATAGAAGAGTGACCCACTCTCTAACAAACTCTTCTACAGACGCCCTCACTCCCAGTATCAATGGTAATGTTAGAAATATATTAGACATATTAGTCCAATGTAATAGGTCCAAGCTCACTCCTGCTTGTACTAGTAGTTTAGGGTTAGTCACCTATATATACCCATGTTAAAGTTCATTGTAACACAGGTTTTGTACTACGCTTTTATACCATAAAAATGTAGCCTTTAAGGGATTCCTCTATAGACGTAGGTCGATAAAGTTGGACTATGTAACTCCTTGTGTTCTCGGTGTTCCTATTCTATGTTTTTCCTTCCGCATCCACTCTAACATATACAATATGGTATGATACATTGTGTTGCTAATAATATATTTAACATGTAATTTCACTTACTTTCATTCGCCTTAGGTCCTGTGATCGTAATTTGATATGTTACAAATCATAGTTTACCTCCACTACAAAAAACGCGCACTATAGCCGCGCTTTTTAGCTGCGTTTATAAAAAAAATGCGGCTATAGGTCCCCCTTTGGCTGCATTTTCAAACGCAGCTCCAGCCGAATAAATTTTTTTTAAAAGTGGGGCCTGGAGCTGCATTTGAAAACGCAGCCAGAGGGAGACCTATAGCCGCATTTTTAAAAATGCGGCTATAGGTCCCCCTCTGGCTGCGTTCACAAACGCAGCTCCAACGGAATAAATTTTTTTAAAAAAGAGGGGCTTGGAGCTGCGCTTAGAAAAGCAGCCATAGGGGGACCTATAGCCACGTTTTTAAAAACGCGACTATAGGCCCCCCTCTGGCTGTGTTTTTAGAAACGCAGCTCACAAAAAAAATAATAATAAATTTAAACTTCCCACGTGCCCCTCCCTTTCCCACCTACATCCTCACCTACTGCATTTCAATATAACTTCCTTTCTCTTCTTTTTTTTTTTTTTTTTTTCTTTTCTTTCTTCATTCTTCACTCAGCTTCAGGTTCTTCTCTCTTTCCTTTTTTTTTTTTTTTTTTTTTCCTTTCTTCACTAATTCTTCAGGTTGTTGTTGTTGTTTTTTTTTTTTCCTTTTCTTTTTTCCTTCTTCACTAACTCTTCAGGTTCTTCTTCTTCTTCTTTTTTTTCCTTTTTCTTTCTTCCTTCATTTTTCCAACGTAACTCTTTTTTTTTTTTCTTTGTTTCTTTGGAGTTCCTGCAACTTTTTTTCTTCTTCACTCCAACACAACTCTTTTTTGTTTTTTTTTTCTTTGTTTCTTTGCAGCTACTTCTTCTTTTTTTCTTCATCTCAGGCACTGATTTTTTTTATAGATCTAGTTTTTTTTTTTTTTTTTTATGTTTAGTTAGTAAGAAAATGGAGAAAATGCTGAAAATTTTAAATTTGTGCTATTGTGTTCCTAATATTGTGCTTATGTTTAAATGGGTTTGTGTTCCTGAGCTTGTTCTTTTGTGTTTCTAAGCTTGTACTTGTGTTCTTTGAATGGATTTAGTGTTAGATTTGGGTTGGCTTTGTTGAAGGAGAGGAGATTTATGGGTTTGTGTTCTTATATTTTGGAGCAAGTTGTGGTTGTATTGTTAGTATGTTGTGTTTGATTTTGAATTTTTTGGGTGTGTTTGTATTGTGAGTATGTTGTGTTTGATTTTGAAATTTTTGGGTTTGTATTTGATTTTGAATTTTCTGGGTTTACGTTTAATTTTGAATTTTTTTTTTTTGAATTTTGAATTTCTTGGGGCGCAGCAACACCCAGAATTTTTTTTTTTTTTTTATTTAAAAAAACCTATAGCCGCGTTTTTAAAAAACGCGGCTATAGACCTGAAGCCTATAGCCGTGGTTCAAAAACGCGGCTTCAGGTCTGGTCTGTAGCCGCATTTTTAAAAACGCGGCTACAGACCCGCAGGTTCTGTTGCTACGCCGCTTAGGCCGGGGTTGTAAACGCGGCCATAGAAAACACAGCTTTAGGTCTATAGCCGCATTTTTGGGGTCTATAGCCGCGTTTTTGAAACGCGGCTATAGACCCTGTTTTTTGTAGTGCTCGGTTGATTTGGAAATTATCTCATGTCTCATTCTTTTAATGTGTTGTGGCCTATTAGAGATTGTGGCTCATGTTGATTACGGACGGCATTGCATGGACCTATACAATTAGTAATATTGATGAAGGAAGGCAGGCTAAGCGTCTTGAAAAAGGTCACTTCTTTGGAAAATAACTTCTTGAATGGGCTTGGAAACCTTCCTCTGTCAACATATACAACCTATCCAAACTCCGACTTTCCTCGAAAACCCTCAAAACCCATACAAAGGTGGAAGCCTTTGCTCTAATGGCCGACGACCTGAAGGGTAATCTCTATTCTAGGTTTTCACAAGCAATTTAAAGTTGAGGCAGCTTCCACTCTACAACGAATCTGGCGCCGCAATCAGCCAAAGACGGATGATAGTGTTAAATCCAAGGCAGTTTCTATTTACAACGAGTCAGGTGCTGCAATCAACCAAAGTGTTGGTGCTCCAAGAAAACTTATGAATCCAGCAGTACCTGACATTTTTGTTGCAAAGCAATGGGTTGTTTTGATGTCTTTGCTGTATTGAAATTTATTTTTCTAGTGATGGAGTTGCTACTTGTTTGGAATCTGAATGATAATGGTGAATTTAGAAAAAGGAAAATGTGTGAAATAATAAACTATTTGATGCACTATATTAAATTCAGTAAGGATTGTGTGCAGAACCCTCTATTTACACCCAGTGTGATGGATTTGGATATCTAATTTTATTTTATACTAGTCACGAACTTGCGCGTTGCGCATGATAATTATTTTTATGGTGGTTTTATTAATTATTTTTATACAATTTAAACTAATTTAATAAAGAGTAATGTATTTTGTAATTATAATTTTTACTTATTATAAGAATAATCATAAATGTAATGTAGGAATAATCATAAATTATAAATTTAATAATTATTGTCATACTAAAATTTTATTTTTTAATAAAAGCTATCTATAACATTTTGTGAATCATTAAAAAGAATATAAAATTTGAAAATTATTCTTTTATTTTTAAACAAACTTTCTCAAACTTATTTTTTCTGCCTACAATCCAAAACACTGAAAAAAGTAACTAAAAAAAATTAATAAAACTTAACTATGATTAATTGGATCAATTAGGAAAACAATTTATTTTTTATAATCTACTAAGGTTATTTTCTTTGTAGAAATTGTAATTTCGTCCACCCAAAACATATTATCAAATAAACAATTATTAGCAAAATATAAGAATTAAATTTCTATATATACATTGTTTTAAAATAATAATAATAATAATAATAATAATAATAATTAAAGTAAAATTGCGAAAGATAATATTTGTCTCTCATCCAATAATTTTTGTTTAGCCAACATTTGCTTTTCTATAAATAAATGACATTATAGAGTACTTCTAATACAATTATTAAGAATACTTTGTCCACCACAAAGGATTAAATAATAAACAAAAATGATTAAAGTCTCATAGTTTAACATCTAAATTGAGCACTATAAAAATTATGCTATCAAATTACAATAGCTACCAAATTAAATTATCCAAATCATGCTATGTAGTAGAATAATATTATATTTTTATATTTAATCCCTTATAAGGCAATATAGGATAACAATTTATAATCAAAGAGAGAGAAAAAAAAAACACAAAAATTAAAATAAAAAAAAAAAAAACTGAATCGCATTAACCTAAAGTAGATTAAAGAATATAAAAAATTATCAAGCCTAAAGCGAAGATGCAAGAAAAATAAAAAAATAAAATAAAAATCCACCCAAAATTGTGTGTGTGTGTGTGAGAGAGAGAGAGAGAGAGAGAGAGAGAGAGAGAGAGAGTGAACCTTTTTTTTTTGTAAGAGAAAACTATGCATAGAATGAAAGATCGAGATAGTAACAAATTTATAGTAAGAGGGTAATAAATAAGAAGAGACAAAAATAGAGAAAGATAAAGGGAAAGATGAAGAATGATATTAATATAGAGGGTAGTGGGAAGATGAGAAGGTGAGGGAAGGAGAAATGTTGGAGAAGTAGTGGGGAGATGAAAATGTAAGAAACGGAGAAAGGTTAGAGAAGTGTAAATATGAAATAAAAAAAAATATTAAAAATAATTATAAGAAAATGGAAAGAAAAAAGATAATGACATGGACGTTAACGTGGCTCAACGTGAGTGCAGCAGCATTAAACGCAATATTATATTTTTATATTTAATCATTTATAACGCAGTATAAGATAACATTTAACAATCAAAGAGAGAAAAAAAAAACACAACAATTAAAAAAAAAATTGAATCACATTAACTTAAAGTAGATTAAAGAATACAAAAAAAATTATCAACCTAAAGCGAAGATGCAAGAAAAATAAAAATAAAAATCCACCCAAAATTTTGTGTGAGAGAGAGAGAGAGAGAGAGAGAGAGAGAGAGAATTTATTTTAAGGGAAAAGTATGCATAGAATGAAAGAGATAGTGACAAATTTATAGTAAGAGGGTGTGAATAAGAAGAGACAAAAATAGAGGAAGATGAAGGGAAAGATGAAGAATGATATTAATGTAGAGGGTAATAGGGAGATGAGAAGGTGAGGGAAGAAGAAAGGTTGGAGAAGTAGTGGGGAGATGAAAAGGTAAGGGAGAGAGAAAGGTTGGAGAAGTGTAAATATGAAATAAAAAAATATCAAAAATAATTATAAGAAAATGAAAAAATAATAATAATAATGACGTGGACGTTGATGTGGCTCACCGTGAGCGCAGCAACATTAAATGCTACGCTTCAGCTTTTAGTAATATATAAATATGATAGGATTCAATAATGTCTGATTCATTTGCATTACTAATGAAATGCATAGGCATCTGTGATAAACATGGCACATTTTTTTCCCCTTATTATTAATGGTAAATTACACATATAACTACCTTTAAATTAAATATGGAATTACCATGCGATTTATTTCGCAACACTTACCTCCCTAGTAATTTGTTTTATGGGATATTTATCTCTTTTGTGGTTCACTTTATGGAGCATTTCTGTTATCTTTTAACAAAATTTGATGATTTAGCAAAATTTGGTTCTTCTCTGATTTCTAGGCAAAGCAAGAAACAAATTCATGTGGCCCGCTCCAGTACTGAAGCAGAATATCGTGCCCTTGCTGATACCACATCTGAGTTCCTTTGGCTACAATGGCTTCTCAAAGACTTAGGTGTGTCTACATTCTCTGCTACTCCTCTTTATTGTGACAAAAAGAGTGTCATTCATATTGCTCACAATGATGTCTTCCATGAACGGACTAAACACATCGAGATCAATTGTCATTTTATCCATTATCATCTTGTCCATGATGCTCTCAAGCTGATCTCATTCACCTCTACAGATGAACTTGCAGATATCTTCATTAAGTCACCACTTAAGGGACGCCTTCGTACTTTGGTTGACAACCTCAAGTTAGTCTCACATCCACCTTGAGTTTGAGGGGGGCTGTAAACGTGTATAGAGTTATGGGCTTTAGGCCCAACTAGATTACTTATATAACACTCATTCTTGTACTACACTCTTACTTGTACTGTACTCCTATGACTCCTATATAAAGGCACCCATATATATTCTTTCACTGAGAAATACAATATTATTGAATTCAGTATTTCTAACACACTCCTTGCCAAACACCAAGCTCCTCTCTCTCTCTCTTTCTCTCTCTCGCTCTCTCTCTCTCTCTCTCTCTCTCTCTCTCTCTCTCTCTCTCTAATATGATCATCACCATGCTTTGTCCATCACTGGTTGCCGCTACCGTCCCTAATAGAGGGTACCACACTGACTTCCCTTTTTCTTTCTCTCTCTAAAAGTTTCTCCTTCTCTCTCTAATTCTAACACCTAAGCCCTCTCTAATCTAAACATCCATGGCCAATCACAAAAGCCACGCCAATTTCCTCCACCATCATTGTGCTCCCCAAGCTTAAAGAGGTAATGGTCAAAAACCTTAAGGCCATAATGATTCAAACAATCTAGGTTTGAAGGATGAAGGTTTGGGTTTTTGTTGATATGGGTTTGATGAGATGGTTTTTGAAATGGGCTAGATGTTGCTATAGAGCTATGGTCGAAGGGTTTGCGTTGGGAAATTTAGACCCTGGTTGATAGAATTAGCAAGTTTTAAACCCAAGTTGGTAATTAGATTTATTATGAATAAACTTGTTAAAACAAACAAACATTAATATCATGCCAAAATCATATGCAGCAGAAAAATAAATAAGACAAGATATGATGACCTAGGAAAACCAATGAAACCAACTAGTTTCACAGTAAAAAACCTAGAAGGAAACCTTCCCGAAAAGCAATCCACTATAGTAAAGAGAAGTTTCAAATCTAGTACAAAACCTTTGTCCCTAGACTCTACAATCCCTGTAGATGAACTTACAGTAGAAACCTTCTACCGCTTCAGAACTTCTATACTCTTCAATATATGAACACCACCCTTTGATGCACAGATCCCAGTACGTGACTAATTTCTTTGCACGAATCCCAGTACGTGACTCACTCACCAACTTGAGGAAAAAAAATGTTGGCTGCAAAGTTCTTCACTTCATCAACAATGAAGATCAAGAAGCACTTGGTTACAAAACCCTAAGGCACAAAGATGTAGTAGCTTCTTTTAGAGAGAATAAGGCTTCAGTCACCTTTTGCATGTGTTCTCCTTGTATTCTCTTTTGTGACGGCCTCTAAAATAAGCCTTATATATGTCTAGGGTCATAAGAAAAGAAACCCTACACAAATACATAAGCATGGGCCAAAAATCAGATCTAAAAATTCTGACTTCCGTAACCTCGATAGATACCTTGATAGATAGTATCTGTCAAGCCTTATTAAACCTCGATAGATAGCTATTTGTCGAGCAGCTATCGAGCTTTAATGAATCAACACTTCTTCACTTGTTTCTTGGACAGATTTGCATGACTTCAATACTAGACTTGAACTCTTGTTCTTTGAAGTATCAAACACATCCTAGATCTACCCAAATACAAATAAAGTGTATTTTGTCAAAGGATTTGCCAACTACATAAAATATGTCCTTAACAATCTCTCCCTTTGGCAATCCGTTACAAAACCAAAACAAACAAATGAACATATGAAAGAAGTCATAAATCACTCAACTCATACTCACTTGTTAAGTACAATAAAATTTATCCTTATACAAACTCTTGAAAAACTTTACAAGAAGAGAGTTCATGGCAAGTAGACTTTGACAACTTGTATTTCTGAAACACTTTAAACAAAACACATCAAGGCATCTTTGTGTGAAGCAGAAATAAAAATGGTCACAACACCAGAGTACAAGAAGAAGAAGCTAAAAGTAGCTCCTACAACAACAAGGAGGTAATCACTCCCCTTAACAAGATGAAACACATCCCCCCCTTACGAAGGCATGTATTTCTCCCCCAAACATGTATAATCTTAAAAAGAAACCACATATTTCTACATATTTTCACAATTTCTCCCCCATTTTGTCATGATTGACAAAGGGTACCAAGCGCTATAAAGCCTCACCTGAGAAACATAAAGATAATAAAATTGATCAAGGGGGCACAAGGAATCCATAAAAATGCATGAATGTAATGAAACAATATGCTATGGATGACAAGATCAAAGAAAAAAGCAAAACATGTAAAAAAAAATGTATGCAAGAGAATCTCGATCGATCTAGAGGTGTCGAGCAGCTATCGAACTAACCTTGATGGATCAAGAAGGTGTCGAGGATTTATCGAGTAGACAGAAAATTTCTCGATGGATCAAGAAGCTGTCAAGAAGCTATCAAGATTGCGATAAGAAAAAGCTGAAGAGCTCGATAAATAGCCTAACTGTCGAGGAGGTGTCGAGATTGCTTTAAAAACATTTTTCAAGAAGAGAAAAACACAAATATGAATGCAATCAAACATGCAACTCAAGTAAAGATCCAAACAACATTTTAACCTCTCGAAAACATCTCTCAACAAAAATTCTTAAGCATATAGATCCCAAAACACACACACACACTAACCAAGTCTAATCAATTTTATATTTCAAAAACAAGTCAAGACAGTTTAGTGAGCATACATTAACACATGTAAACCTTGTGATGACCAAATCACATTGTACCTGCACATGTATCAAAAATAGCAAAGAGTTTTGCGTGTTGTGTGTGAAAACATCGCAAAATTACATAAGTGTCTCTATGTTATGACAATTTGAGATATGAGAAAATCACTTTAACTCACACACAATCATAACTGTTTGATGGGGACTATCACCTTCAAGGTACATCCTATAACTCCCACATCTCCTAGAAAACGCGCTTGCAATCATGTTTTAAAACATTTTGTTCTTTTTGCTTTTTATTTTCTTTGTGATAGGCCAAAAACGTATTGATCCCTTGTGATGGATTAAGTTGATTAATTAGCCAAGTTTATTAATTAATCAAATTAACATGCAAACGCGTGCTATCACAAACAAATCACCAATAAACTAACGTACAGCGGGAAATAAATTGACACAGTGATTTGTTTACGAATGGGAAAAACCTCCAAGGCAAAAACCCCACCAAGTGATTTTAAGGTCACCACTCCCAAGAATCCACTATTATCACAACAAGCAGTTACAAGTAAAGAAATCACAGTACCTTATACCAACCTACAGTTGAACCCTTACCCCAATACCTAATTGGACTTGTTCTGTAGTGACAATCTTTCCTTTTGATGCACGGCTCCCAGTTCGTGACTAACCAATTTGATGCATGGATCCCAGTACGCGGCTTACTCCTTTGCACGAATCCTAGTACGTGACTAACTCCATAGCAACCATTTGTTTGTTGTAGTTGATTTGCAGCAACTTCACATAGAAACACCAATAAGATCTTCAATGTTGGTGCAAGAGACTTTGCTTGGTTACAAAACCCAAAGGCGTACAAGAAACATAACAAGAACTCTCTCCTCTATAGGAGGAGGCTAGGGTTTAAAAAAGAAAACCTTATGAAGCTCTCTAGGGTTAGGTTTTTCTTTTTCCACCTCCTTTAAATAGAAGCTGAATGGGCTCTCCTATTCCAAATAGGTTTACACAAACCTTGGGCTTTCCTTATCCAATAAGAATTATACAAACTCATAAACAAATAGTCTTTTAGAGTAAAAACGTTGCTAGCTATAATCTGAAACCTGTAAGCTCGATTGATCGAGACATCTGTCGAGCTTTAATGAATCTCGACAGATCGAGCTTCTGTTGAGGAGGTATCGAGACCTGCAGTTTGTACTTTCAGCAGTTCTTGAGTAATCTTCATGTCTTCAATTTAACCACTTGTAATGATCATCTTAAACCTACTTAGATTTGCCCAAATACAAGTAAAGTGCGTTTTGTCAAAGGATATGCCAATTACATAAAAATATTTCCCCAACACTTTGCATATTTTTCTTTTTATTAAGCAAATCATGCATGGGTATATAAAAGAGAGAGAAAAAATACTCAATTATATTGAGCCTTTTGACATTGCACTTTCACGATGCCGAAGCATACAGATGTCATTGACATTGCACTTTTGCTATGCCAAAGTATACAGATGTCATGTCATGATTAGCGGGTAACAGTGGTGAGATGGTTATTTATGCCTTTCTCTTAGGTTTTTCTAGTCCTTCCCGTAAAAAAGAGTGATACAGGTGTTAAGTACAAGAGATCACTTAACTTTACTCATCACAAACAAAGAGCCACAAAGCTCACTTACTTAGTTGTACATAGAGATGCTCATCTAAGCTACAAAAGATACAAAGTTTAGAGAATTTTGTTTCAATGGCCATTTTAAGGTTCACAAGAACCAAGGTTCACAAGAACCAATGTACACAAACACACACAGTTTTTTTTTGTTGTTTTTTTTTCCTTTTTTTTTTTGAAAACAAAGCAAAATAAAAACTAAATAACCAAACAAAAACAGACTAAAAACATGAAAGCACGAAAGAAAGATGCATATGCATGAAGGCATGATAGAAAAGTGCAGATGCATGAAAACATAATTCCCAAAGCAGATAAGAAATCAAGCAAAGAGAGTCCTGCTTTAGATAGAAAGAATTAAAGTAGAGGACAAATAGAAAAGACAATTAAGTCTTAGGTTCCTTTCTCACCCACACAGCACGAGTCTTTAGCCGTGAAGATGAAAAGACACGTGTCCTAGTATGTCTACTAAAGAACATGGAAGAATCAAAATTCTCCTGAAATAGAGTTAAAAAGCTTAAGACTTTTAATAACTCTCCAAAATTTTCCATGAAAACAGGGTCAAGGATCACACTTAGAAAATTAATCCAAACAGAGTGTACCTGCTCTAATACCACTTGTTGGAAAATTTAAACCCCGATTGATAGAATTAACAAATTTTCAATCCAAGTTGTTAATTAGATTTATTATGAATAATCTTGTTAAAATAAACAAACATCAATATCATGTCAAAATCATATGCAGAGGAAAAATAAATAAGACAAGATATGATGACCTAGGAAAACCAATGAAACCAACTAGTTTCACAGTAAAAAACCTGGGGAGAAACCTTCCCGAAAAGCAATCCACTATAATAAAGAGAAGTTTCAGATCTAGTACAAAACCTTTGTCCCTAAACTCTACAATTCCCGTAGATGAACTTACAGCAGAAACCTTTTACCACTTCAGAACCTCTGAACTCTTCAATATATGAACACCACCCTTTGATGCACGGATCCCAGTACGTGACTTACTCACCAACTTAAGGAAGAAGAATGTTGGCTGTAAAGTTCTTCACTTCATCAACAATGAAGATCAAGAAGCACTTGGTTACAAAACCCTAAGACGCAAAAACGCAATAGCTTCTTTCAGAGAGAATAAGGCTTCGGTCACCTTTTGCATGTGTTCTCCTTGTATTCTCTTATGTGAAGGCCTCTAAAATAAACCTTATATATGTCTAGGGTCGAGAGAAAAGAAACTCTACAAAAATACATAAGCATGGGCCGAAAATCAGATCTGAAAATTTTGATTTTCGTAACCTCGATAGATACCTCGATAGATAGTATCTGTCGAGCCTCATTAAACCTCGATAGATAGTTATCTGTCGAGCAGCTGTTGAGCTTTAATGAATCAGCACTTCTTTACTTGTTTCTTGGACAGATTTGCATGACTTCAATACTAGACTTGAAGTCTTGTTCTTTGAAATATCAAACACATCCTAGATCTACCCAAATACAAGTAAAGTGCGTTTTGTCAAAAGATTTGCCAACTACATAAAATATGTGCTTAACAGTTTGAAAGATGATGGTTAGTGGGTTTTGTGAAGATTGTTGATGGGCTTGAAGATCAAGTATTGAAGGAAGAATTGTTGGTTTTGAGTTAGTGTCAAACAAGAATGGATTGGAGAGAAACTTGTATTTTAAGAACTAGAGAGAGAAGGAGAAAGTTAGAGAGAGAGAGAGAGAGATGCGGGTGAGTATGGGAGCTACCGCCAAGGACAACCACAACAGCTGCAATGTGTAGAGCTTGAGAAGTTGGCCATGGTGACTAGTCTAATAAGAGAGATGGGTATTCATAAGGATTTGATTGTATGTGACACTTCATATTCATTAATTTATAAAATGTTGAGGTGACATGCTAGGATTGGAAGTGTAAAAAATTGTATGTGACATTTTATATTCATTAATTTATAAAATGTTGAGGTTGCATGCTAGGATTGGAGGTGTAAAAAATTGTTTTACAGCAGGTAGTTATTGAATTTAATCTCTTTTAGTGATGTGGATCTTGGTTCAAGTTTTTTCCAACAGCACATTATTATCAGAGAGTGTAAAAGTCTCATTTTACACCAAACCTTTATTTAATTTACTCTCTTGTCTTTATTTTTCATTTTACCCTTTTTTTTCCCTCTCATAAGGCAACTACCTCCCATCTACACTTCGTTACAATTGCACATACACATCAATGCATAATGTTGAAATTTTCATTCTTATATCCAAATTTACACTAAATGAGATTTATAAAAAGCCTGATCCTATGATCTAAAATTTACTAAAAATACAATTATTCTCTTTGAACAATGAGAGTGAGATCTAATTGTTAAAATTAGTGCCCTTAAATCCTATTGTATGATGCTATGTATGATATTATGTATGACATTATGTATGACATGATGTATGACATAATATTGTGATTGATAAAGCTATTTTATTATTATCTAAAATAGTGGTAACGTGAATATGAGACATTATCATATAGTCCATGAGATGCATTATATGTGATTTATGTGAAAAGTCACAGAAGATGTAAATCACAAGTTCTTTGTAAACTCAGAATTAATAGTTCGTAGTCGGTGATGAAATTGGGCATTTCATCTGCGAAGACTATAACGTGTCAACTAAGATGATTTGTCTTGATCATGGAAGTGGAAGCTTCTAGTTGATATGTTGATATGTTTTAAGAGTTAAAACATATTGAACAGGACCGCTGTGAGATTTATTATTCTTCTAACGACTGTCAAATGAATAATAAATCTCACGACTTCTATTTGCATGAACTCTTAATCCTGAGAGAATAATGGACCTGATCATGAAGTGTAGGTTGCTTTGATATATCAGGAGTGAGATCTAAAGTGACGGTCAAACCCTCAGTATGTTGGGCAGCCACATTTAGTGTTGATGGAACATATATTCTCAAGATGAAATTCATAGTCTCTTGATGGAGATATAAAATATTTCCTTGAGATAAGTTTAATGGTTTCAGTTATTCAGAGAGTTAGGCCTAACCACTTTAGTAAGAAATTACTAAAGTATATATTTATGAAATTGGATTTCATAAATATATAATGAATAACT
This sequence comes from Castanea sativa, assembly GCF_040712315.1. Taxonomy (NCBI): domain Eukaryota; kingdom Viridiplantae; phylum Streptophyta; class Magnoliopsida; order Fagales; family Fagaceae; genus Castanea; species Castanea sativa. The sequence goes on along the minus strand of NC_134019.1, from coordinate 6,969,214 downwards.
TTAAAGAATTAAACCGGGTACTCAAGGATAAGATGTAGTAATTTACAAAGTGGCAGTCTACGTTTATGACTTTGTGTTACTACGAATATTTTATGAAGGGGTTACATGTATAATAAAGTTTTGGGATATAATTTATTAATAAGGCCTAGAGTGCAATTATATTTATATAGTGGTATTAAATATAATTAATGGTAACTTTGGACTTGTCAAGAGTTGACGGAAAAGCCCAAGGCCCATTGGACCTAGTGTCTTATTGGTCCCTTTTGGTCCCACTCCAAGCCACATACTAAAGCCCAATTGGAAAGGCCCAATAGGCCAACCCAATTAGATAATCAGTTAGTTATAAAGGGAGAAACATACAGAATTTTTATTAGATGAGATTAGAAAAGAAAAAAGAAACGGTGTGTGAGAGAGTGTGAGACACACTTTCATTCTCCCTTTGAAGAACTGATTGAGAGACCACACATCTTGGGCGTAAAATGGAATTGGAGTGAAGATTAAAAGTGTTCCCAAGTGCTTCTAATCTTTGTTTTGAATTTCTCCACACCAAGGTACGCTATCTTGTTCTTAAATTCTGAAATTTACATTGTGCACGTTATCAATCATGAATGAAATAGATCCTTGTTTGTCGCTTCCGCTGTGGGTTTTGCATGAGATGCAAAACCAGATTTTTTTCCTTCACTACTATCTAGCACACGACACTTTGTAATTGACCATTTTGAACGTAGCATGTGGAATTGATAATATGGCATGGTAATTTGCAATTGGTTGAAAATTCCTCTCTATAGGAGAAAAAAAATGGAAAAAGAAACACAAATAAAATTTTATCAACTTATCCTTAATATTAAATCATGGATTTCTCCAGGTTTTATTATAACTTTAATCCATATTTCATATTTTATGGTTAAACCTTTTTTTTTGAGAAAGAAAACTTCAAAATTTGTATTAAGAAATAGGCAATTCTACCTAATAAGCAACTAAGGTGTGCGATAGGACATCTTCCATCCACACAAGAAAACTAGTAACATGGTGTGCATGCCTAACTAGGTTGTGAGCTACATTATTTCTATAAAGTTGTGATTTTCAACTATATTGTGTTGGTTTTAATTCCATGTCAAATTTGATTGTAATTTCTTCAATCATTTTCCCTGTATGTATGTGGGATTAATTGTAAGGGATGAGTGTGAGAGATCGGTGAAGAATCAAACTTCAGAAGTTGAACAAGTGGATTTCGCAATTGGTTCGCGACTGTCTCGCGAGAAGCAACTCACGAAAAGAGCCACGTGTAGAGCACATGAAAGGAAGATGAAGAGTTGTGCCAAGTTGGATTTTTCGCAACTGTCTCGTGGGCAAGGCCAACCCGCGAAGGACCAGCAAAACTTTCTGTTTAGCAAAAAGTTGTGTTTTGCTTTACCAAGTTTTTACACACACTATATATACCCTCATTACTCACAAATTGTAAGAAGTGCTTTTTAGAGAGAAAATCCTAGAAAAAACACTTGCGAGTTTGAGATTGTTATCCCACAATCATCTACACATCTCCTTTTAGTTTTCCTTAACTCCTACCTCTCCATATCTATATCTTTGAGAGGTTGCTAGCACAAAAACTTACCACACACATTCTAAGTGTAAAGTGAGATTTTGGTGCTACTGGGAAGCATTAGAAGGATTCATTCACGTACGTGACTAACCAATAGATACACAGATCCCAGTACGCGACTTAATTACCAACTTGAGAAAGATGTTAGTTGCAAAGTTCTTTAGTTCATCACACGATGAAGATCACGAAGCCGTTTGGTCACAAAACCCAACGGCGTACAAACTCAGTAGCTTTTTCAAGAGAAACAAGAACTAGGACAAAATAGGTTTCCGGTCACAATTTGCATGAACAACACTTTGCTTCACACTCGTGCAACTGTGCAACCTATGACGGCCCTTAAAATAATCCTTATATATGTTTAGGGTTGTGAGAAAAGAAAACTCAAACATCTATTCACGAACTAGATGAAAATCAGAACTGAAAATCTGTTTTTCATAAATCTCAATAGATACCCTATCTATTGAACAGCTATCGAGTATCGGGCTAGAATAGTTTTTTAAACCTCAATAGATGCTAGCTATCGAGCTAGCTATCGAGATTTAAAAACCAGCACTTCTTTACTTGTTTCTTGTATAGATTCGCATGGCTTTAACACTTGATCTTGAAACCTTATTCCTTGAAGTATTAAACACATCCTCGACCTACCTTATTACAAGTAAAGTGCGTTTTGTCAAAGGATTAGCCAATACATGATGACATATGTTCCTAACATGAAACACATATGTCCTAACAAATTTGTAATAAAATGTTTGGTGGCAAAGCCAAATGTTTGGTGGCATCATTTCTCAAAAGTTCGAGTTGAATTTGATCAAAAGTATGAAATATGGAAGCAAAATGAAAAGCTTTCAATCAATATGTAAACATATTGGTGAAGGGTCATATATGTTCATTTCTACAAGTGAGATAGGTCATGTGACTTTGTACTAGTTGTGTATGACTTGATTGAATTGATCATTGAAGGATCCGTGAAACTTTCTGTTTGGCAAAAAGTTTTATTTTTCTTTACCAAGTCTTTACCCACACTATATATATCCTTATTACCTACAAATTGCAAGAAGTTCTTTTCATAGAGAAAACCCTAAAAAATACACTTAAGAGTTAGAGATTGTTATATCCACAATCATCCATACATTTCCTTGTGGTTTTCCTCAACTCCTATCTCTCCATCTCTATATCTTTGAGAGGCTGCTAGTCCAAACACTTACCACACCCATTCTAAGTGTAAAATGAGATTGTGGTGTTCCTGGGAAGCATTGGAAGGAGCCATTCATTGGCGGATGCAATCGGGCTGAATTGTAGGATCCAAAAAGCTAGAGAAGACAAGGCTCCAAGAAGTCAGTTGGTAGCAGGAGCTTTGATAGCTCAAGTACATGGAGTAGACTAGTCTTGGAGGGTCTTTTGTTATTCGTGTACTCCAACTTTATTCTCAAGTAGATCAATTTCGACTTGGAGGGTCGTGGAGAAGTTTTTCACCGAATTCTTCGGTTTCCTCTTCGATAACACACCTCGGTGTTATCTTGTGTTTGCATCTCTCTTCCCTACTCTTTAACCTTTCATTTTATTGTTGATAATGGATGAATATGGCTTAGGGTAGTGTTAACGGTTCTTTGCGCTTATTTACTCTTGTTTTGCACTTAGTATAAGTTAGAGTAAAAGTTATCTAGCCGTAATTTTTAATTGAGAGTCTAAACAAGCTCTTGTGTTTTAGCACAAATTCGAGCTTTCATTTGGTATCAGAGCGGGTACACTTGTCAGATTTCATTATCTTAGTGTGATCCTAGACCCCTCGTTTTGCTATGGATATGGCAATGGCAGAGGCCAACATGAATTGTGGTTCACGTGTTTGTGATAATGACTCTTTGAGCATCTTTAGATATTTTCCTAGCAATGAGCTCTTAGAGTTATTAAAGTCTAAGAAACATGCTAAAATGTTCATACACATGTTGAAATGCCTAGAGAATAGGAATCATGAGCTTCATCATAGCTTGTGTGAGTCTAATTCCTTAATTGCTAAATATAAGAGAAGGAATAGACATTTTTGTAATAAACTTAATGATCTAGAAAGAAAGCTTCACTCATCCATGAATAATATAAAGGAAGATGAGTCTTGCTTTGAAAATCAAGAATGTTTATCTCATGCTTGTCTCTTTGTTCTTACTGCATTGAAAGTATTTAATTCATGTATGTGGTATCTTAACAGTGGGTACTCAAGGCACATGACCAGGTGTAATACCCCAAAAAAAAAAAAAGGAATTAAAAGGATGGGTATTTAAGTAAATTTGTTTATGGGGTCAATTTTTATAATTAATATTACTAAGGGGGTTTTTAGAAAATAAGGTTGGAAACCCTAGTTATATATAGTCTAATTTAAGTCAATGTATACTAACAGATGTTTTGAGAGAGGAGACTATCTAAAATACTCAAGTAGAGAAGGTTTGACTGCACAATTAAGGTAAGAGCCTAAGAATCTCTCTCTTGTCAAATCTAAGCTTATTTGGAATTAGAGTTTTTTTTTTTTTTTTATGTGGATATTTTGACCAGTAGTGAAACTACATAAATATTCAAAAATTTTAAGGATGCAAACGAAGAGAAGCTTAGATTTATCTTTTGTAAACTGGACGGCGTACCTACATATTTTTTCTAGTGTTGAGCGCATATTGAAGCTGCAGGTTTAAGTGGGTGAGGGATCAATTTTCTGCATAGTGTTTGTGCTAGGAAACTGTACCAAATTGATATATTTGGAGGAAAAAAAAAGTCTAATGTTTAGGTTTGAGGTTTGACAAGTAAAAATAAATAAATAAATAAAAAAAGGCGGTGTATGTAATAGTGAATTTAGTTGAAGATACCCAGCTACAAAAGAAAAGAAAAGGAAAAAAAAAAAGTATGTGCAGTACAAGTCAGGTGGCCTACGTCCTTGTCTTCCTAGTGTGATATAGCACTAGGAGCTTAGGCCTTATCTTTCAAGGCGTTAATGGTGGCATATTTTGATAGATGGAATTTTGGTGTGAGATAAGTAGACAATTATGAGATATTTTTAATAGTCTTTTAGTTGGGTGCCGTTACAAGTCTTTCTTGAATTATTTGATTATTGAGTAAATTGTACATATAAATTGTTAGGTGAGGAATATCACAAATATATTTGAATATTGAATATATGATTGTATGTATATGTATTTGAATAAGAAACTATGATTTCATATATATGATTATGGATAGTCTAATTATGAATAAATTCTGATACCCAAACCAATGAGGGTTATTCATTGGTACTCTGATACCCAAACCAGTGGGGGTTATTCATTAGTACTCTGATACCCAGCCAATGAGGGTTATTCATTGGTATTCTGATACCCAAACCAATGGGAGTTATTCATTGGTACTCTGATACCTAGACAATAGGGATTATTCATTGGTACTCTGATGCCCAGTCACGGGGATATAGCGTGACCATAGTCATAAGATTGTTAAGAATATGAATTACGTTTGAATATTTAACTATTTTGAGTCATTAAAACTGCTTATGTATTTTTGGAACCTATTGTAAGTTATAACTTTTGATATATGGAAAAACTAACTACTTTCTAAACCATCTATGATATAATTGTAAGATTAAAGTATGTGATCTATTTACAACGTATATTTTAAGATTATGAAACTTCTTTAGTTATTTTTGAAAGCCCATAGCATATTATAACTTTTGAAGATTTATATTACACCTTATTATTTTACAGATCTATTGTTGGATAGAACTTATTAGGATTTTGGTTACTTATTGAGTTGTCAACTCACCCCCCCCCCCCCACTCTTTCTTCTTTCAGATTTTCATCTGGAAGAGTAGCATATGTTTGGGCTTCCGCTGGGATGTGTGCATGAGTGAAGTTTAGGAAATCACTGGAATAAGATTTAAACTTTTATGTTTAAGATTACCATTTGTGTAGTCCGTTAGATTTAAAGGATGTAGTTTGTTTTTATTTTGATGTTGAAAGATTATTATCTGGAGATCTTTTGAGAATTACATTATTGAGGATATTTTTAAATTTATTGATGAAATTTTCTATGTGGATAATTCTTTAATTTTTAAGAGGGTCTTACACACTTGTAGGGTATAAACTTTATAAGTGTGTGGATATTGTCACGTGCCTAGCTTTTACTTGGGTTCGGGATGTGACACCAGGGATAAACACTCTTTAAAATCCTTAAGGAGAAGGAGGATGGGTATGTGACATTTGGAGATGGCAGCCACACATAAGTCCTAGGAAAGGGAACTATTGACATTCCAAGACTTCTTTTGTTGACCGATGTTCTTTACATCAAAGGGCTGAAAGAAAACTTGTTGAGCATCACCCAAATATATGATGAAGACTTTCTAGTTCAATTGCCAAGAAAGGGTGTCTAATTCTTAGTGAATAAGGTGTACAAGTCTTGAAGGGACTTAGGACCACTGATAATTGCTATGGCGTGGTTCCCAACCCAAATGTATCGTGCCGAAGTGTCTGAGTTAATCTGTTGGAGTTATGGCACCAACGTTTTGGACATGCCAATTACAAGCAAGTGGCAAAAGTCTTAAAGCTTGAAGACGTGATTGGTTTACAAAAATTTGGAAAGATCGAGAAGAATGTTTGTGGCCCATGTCAATTGGGAAAACAAACTAAATCAACCCATCCCAAAGTAAATGTTGTCACTACATCTCGTCCATTGGAGCTGCTTCATGTTGATCTAATGGGTCCAACAAGAATGGAAAGCATGGGTGGAAAACGATACATCATGATTGTGGTTGATGATTTCTCAAGGTACTCTTGGGTGGAATTGATAGGCCAAAAACGTATTGACCTCTTGTGATGGATTAATTGATTAATTAGTCAAGTTCAATTAATTAACCAATTTAGCATGCAAACGCGTGGTAGCACAAACAAATCACCAATAAACTAAAGTGCAGCCGAAAATAAATTTGACTAGGTAATTTATTTACGAATGGGGAAAACCTCCAAGACAAAAACCCCTCCGGGTGATTTTAAGGTCACCACTCTCGAGAATCCACTATTAACACAACAAGCGATTACAAGTAAAGGAATCTTAGTACCTTTTACCAACCTACAGTTGAACCCTTACCCCAATACCCAATTGGACTTGTTCTGTAGTGACAATCTCTCCTTTTGATGCACGGCTCCCAATGCATGACTAACCAATTGCGCGAATCCCAATACGCGACTTCAATCACCAACTTGAGAAAGATGTTAGTTGCAAAGTTCTTCAATTTATCCTCACAATGAAGAACAAGAAGATGCTTGGTTACAAAACCCTATAGTGTACAAACATAGCAGCTCCTTCACAAAGAGATGAACTAGGCAAACTTTGTCTCTGGTCACAAATTGCTTGAATAGACTTTGAAACTTGTGTCTCAGCTGTGCGTAACCAAATACGGCCCTTAAAAATAATCCTTTTATATGTCTAGGGTTATGAGAAAAGAAGGCCCAAAGACATATCCACGGATTGGAATCAAAACAGATCTAAAAGTCTATTTTTCTTAAACCTCAACAGCTAGAGGTGTCGAGATGCTGTCGAGTAGTTGTTGAGCCTCGGGGCTGGAATAGCTTCTTAAGCTCAATAGATGCTAGCTGTCGAGCTTTAAGGATAGGCACTTCTTTAACTTGTTTCTTGGACAAACTTGCATGGCTTTAACACTCGATCTTGAAATAAGGTTTCTTGAAATATTAAACACATCCTAAATCTACCCAAATACAAGTGAAGTGCGTTTTGTCAAAGGATTAGTCAATGACATAAAAGAATGATATATGTTCTTAACAAGTGAACCACATATGTCCTAACAGGAACTCCTTAGAGAAAAATTAGAGGCGTGCAAAAAGATGGAAAAATTATGCAAGAAGCTTCAAAACGAAAGGGAGTTTTCATCGTCAAAATCAGAAGTGACCATGGGAAGGAGTTTGAGAAAGCCAAATTTGAAGCATTTTGCAATGAGCATGGTATCAAGAAGGAATTCTCAACCCCAAAGACTCCACAACAAAATGGGGTTGTTGAAAGGAAGAAATGGGTGATTCAATAGATGGTGAGAAGTTTTAGGTTGAAGTGGTGAACACATTATGCCACATTGGGAAGAGAATTTTCTTCTGAGCGGGAACAAAGAAAAGGTCACATGAAATTTGGAAGGAAAAGAAGCCTAAGGTAAAATACTTCCGAGTATTTGGAAGTAAATGCTTCATTCTCAATGATAGGGAGAATCTTGGGAAGTTTGATGCTAAGAACGACGAAGGAATTTTCCTAGGATACTCCGTAAACAGCCGAGCTTATAAAGTGTACAACAAGCGCACAAAGACGGTGATGGAATCAATAAATGTGGTTATAGATGAAACCATTCCGGAAAAGAGTGTTGGTGAGGATGGAAAAGCTCCAAGCCTTAAGAAAAATTATGATTACGGTAACATGTCACAAAGTGATGATGGTGGGAGACAATCACTAGAAAAGGAAACTACTCCTACCACATCAAGAAGGGAGACTAGATCAACTCAAAGGTCATTAAGTCCACTCACCCCTCCGGAAGTTCAACCTCCAATCTCCCATGAAGAAGAAGCCTTTACTTCTAATAAACACTCGTCAAGAGTGATTCTCAGCCATCCCAAAAGTAAAATAATAAGTGATTTCGATGAAGGCCTTCATTTGAGAAGAGGACCGAGCTATAGTGTGAATCATATGACATATCATTGCTACCTTGCACAATTTGAACTAAAGAAAGTGGAAGATGCTTTGAAAGATGAAAATTGGGTAGAATCCATGCACCAAGAATTACATCAATTTATTAGAAATGACGTATGGGAGTTGGTTCCAAGGCCCAAAGACACACACATGATTGGAACCAAGTGGATCTTCAAGAACAAGACCGATGAGGATAGTGAAGTTTTTCGAAACAAATCTAGATTGATGGCTCAAGGATATACTCAAGTTAAGTGTGTAGATTTTGATGAGTCATTTGCTCCCGTAGCAAGACTTGAGTCAATCCAAATTCTTCTCTCCATAGCATGTATTATGAATTTTAGGCTATAGAAAATGGATGTGAAGAGTGCATTTTTGAATGGGCTTCTACACGAAGAAGTGTTTGTTGAGCAACCAAAGGGGTTCCAAAGATCCACATTTTTCGGACCATGTTCTAAGATTGAAGAAAGCTTTATATGGACTGAAGCAAGCACCAAGAGCATGGTATGATCGTCTTACGTCATATCTTTTAGATCATGGCTTCAAGAGAGGTCAAGCTGATCGGACACTTTTTTGTCAAACGAGATGAGAAACCTCTCTTTGTAGCTCAAGTATATGTGGATGACATTGTGTTCAATTCAACAATTGATGATCTTACTCAAGAATTTTCATAGAAATGAAGAAGGAATTCGAAATGAGCATGGTGGGAAAGCTAAACTACTTCCTAGGTCTTCAAGTGAAACAACGAAAAGATGGGATATTCATATCTCGAGAGAAGTATGCCAAAAATCTTGTAAAGAGATTTGGTTTGGAGTCCAAGGAACATGCATCCACCCCAATGAGTTCCTCGGTAAAACTAAGCTCCGATCCAACCGGTGTGGAAGTAGATCCAACTTTTTATAGGAGCATGATTAGCAATCTCCTATATCTTACTGCAAGTAGGCTGTACATAGACTTTAGTGTCGGGGTGTGTGCTTGTTTTTAGGTAGCACCCAAAGAGTCTCATATGACAATGGTCAAAAGAATCATCCACTATGTTAATGGAACATCTAACTATGAGATTTGGTACTTGAAAGTTCAAAATGTGTATAAAACACTTAATAACGTTTAGACCCCTAAATTACAAATTACCAATTCAAGCTTAATATCAAACAAAGTATGTGCGAAAAATGAACATAAGCTTATAACAGAATTGATAAACAATCTAAACCAAATAAAATCACATCCACAGCAGAAATTAAATGGCAAAGATTAAGAAAAGAGAGATGCAAACACAAGGACAACACAACGATGTGTTATCGACTAGGAAACCGAAGCCCTCAGCGTAAAACCTCTCCGCCACCCTCCAAACGGTCAATAATCCACTAAAGAATGTAGTTGTGATACATGATCAGCAGAAGACCCTCCAAGCCTAATCTACCCAATGTACCTAAGCCCTCCAAGCTTCTACTCCAACGAGGTTGCGTCGAACCTATTTCTTCTTTAGCTTATCGAATTCCGCTATAGCCCATAGCATCAACCAATATGAAATTGGTCCCTTCCTAACTGCTTCCCAAAGCACCAAACAGCCTTCTCACAGATATGGGTATGGTGAGAAAATGTTTTGGTAATGTACCTCTCAAGGATGTAACAATAGAGAGGAAAAAAGTAGAGGAATTTGAAGAGTCTCTATGTGAAGATTATGGATGAGTCAATCTTGTTTTTCTCTAGGGTTTCTCTCTCAAAATTCTCTCTGGAAACTCACTACATTTCGTGGGAATAAGGGATATTTATACTGGAGAAAGAAAGGAATGCGAAGTGTCAGTTTTTCCAAAACAGAGTTGTCTGGCGACTTGGCCTTGCAACTTGACTAAGTTGCGAGTTCAAGCCGCAAGCAAACAGAATGGCCAGACTGGACTTTTTGTCCTATAGTGCTCCAGCTGGCGTGACTGTTCATCTTCTCTGCATGCTTCACTCGTGTGCATCATCTGGCGGCTTGTAAACCACAAGCCACCTGCGAAACCCAACCGTGAGTCCCTACTTCACTGCACAGTCTTGAGCATTTCTTCACACTCTCTCACACACTACCCTTGCATGAATCTCACCTAAATACAGGGTTTCTAAGTGCTGAATTACAAGCAAATTGGCATGGAATAAATCCAACAAAATGGTTGAGAAATTTTAACCTTAAAATACTCAAGAGACTCAAATGACTACCTAGCTAGATACTCGGATGCTAATTGGGCAAGGTGTGTTGATGATAGAAAAAGCACCTCAGGAGGTTGTTTCTACCTCAAAAAAAATTTGGTGTCATGGATTAGCAAGAAGCAAAATTCAGTGTCTTTGTCAACTACTGAAGCACATTGCAGCTGGCAATTGTTGTGCTCAACTCTTGTGGATGAAAAAGCTTCTTCACGATTATGGGATCTCTCAAGACATCATGTGCGTCTTCTGTGACAATAAAAGTGTCATTAATCTATCCAAAAACCAATTCAACACTCAAAGTCAAAATATATCGAAATTCAATATCATTTCATTTGAGACTTGGTGGAGGAGAAAATTGTATGGCTCATATGTTATCATGTTTCTTAGTCTTCGTTTGTTTTCCTTGTTTTTTTTTTTTTTTTTTTATCTTACTTTAGTGTTTTGTGTTTTAGTGTGTTGAAAAATTCAAAAACCCATAAAAAGTGAAAAATCTCTAAAGTTTGATCGCTTGTGTTGTATATATCACATGTTAAGTTTGGCCTAGTACCTCTGTACTAATGACGTAGTTCATTTACGAGTTTAGCTTGTTATGTATGCACATTTTTTAAGTGTGAGCGACATCTAGAAATCTACGGTTGATTGTTGTAAATAGATCTTTAAGCTTGTCATGAATGATTGGTCAATGGTCTTGCTTGATCTTGATACATGTGTAGACTTGTGCCTATATATCTCCTCACTTTTTTTTCTTTTTCAAAAGAGCTTTTCATATGTCAATCTCTAAAAAGAGAAAGAGCTGAAAAATTCTTGCTTTAAAAACTAGTTTGACTAGGAAAAGGTGGAGTAAATTTTGATAGGCCAAGAATGTATTGACTCCTTATGATGAATTAACTAATTAATTAGCCAAGTTGATTAATTAATTAGATTAATATACAATATACATGACAGCACAAACAAATCACCAACTAAAATAAAATACAGTTGAAAATAAAGTTGACATGGTGATTTGTTTACGAATGGGGAAAACTTCCAAGGCAAAAACCCCACCGGGGGATTTTAAGGTCACCACTCCCAAGAATTCACAATTATCACAACAAATGGTTACAAGTAAAGGAATCCCAGTACCTTATACCAACCTACAGTTGAAGCCTTACCTCAATACCCAATTGGACTTGTTCTGTAGTGACAATCTCTCCTTTTAATGCACGGCTCCTAATACATGACTAACCAATAGATGTACAGATCTCAGTACGTGACTTAATCACCAACTTGAGAAAGATGTTGGCTGCAAAATTCTTCAGTTCATCACACGATGAAGATCACAAAGCTGCTTGGTCACAAAACCCAACGACGTACAAACACAGTAGCCTCTTCAAGAGAAAGAAGAACTAGCGCAAAATAGGTTTCCAGTCACAATTTGCATGAATAATACTTTGCTTAACACTCGTGCAACTGTGCAACCTGTGACAGCCCTTAAAATAATCCTTATATATGTTTAGAGTTATGAGAAAAAAAAGCTCAAATATCTATTCACAAATTGGATGAAAATTAGACCTGAAAATTTGTTTTTCATAAATCCCAATAGATACCCTATCTATCGAGCATCGGGCTAGAAAAGCTTTTTAAACCTTAATAGATACTAGTTCTTGAGCCAGCTGTCGAGATTTAAAAACCAGCACTTCTTCACTTGTTTCTTGGATAAATTCGCTTGGCTTTAACACTTGATCTTAAAACCTTGTTCCTTGAAGTATTAAACACATCCTAGATCTACCCAATTACAAGTAAAGTGTGTTTTGTCAAAGGATTAGCCAATACATGATGACTTATGTTCCTAACATGAAACACATATGTCCTAACAATCTCCCCTTTTGGCAATCCGTGATAAAACCACAACAAACAAATGAACATATGAGAGAAGTCATAAATCACTCAACTCATACTCACTTGTTGAATACAATAAAATCTATCCTTACACAAACTCTTGAAAAACTTTGCAAGAAGAGAGTTCATGGCAAGGAAGACTTTGACAACCTGTATTTTTGAAACACTTTAAACAAAACTCATCATGACATCTTAGTGTGAAACAGAAATAAAAGATTGTATACAATATATAAGAAGCATGTGCATAAAGAGAGAAAAGAAACAACACATGAAGAGATAGGTGAAAATGTAATAATGTTAGGTTCTAAGACTTTAGGAACTAAATGTATTAGAACTTCAATGTGTAAGCGTTGGCAAACCATGATCAAAACTTAGAGTCTAGATTTAGGCTGCTCTAAGTATGTTTATGTGTAAAGTTGGAATCGAGTGATTGCAGAATTTATTGGACTAAATCTACAAGGCTCGATCAATCGAAAATTAGACTCGATCGATCAAACCTTCTGCAGATTTTTTTTTTCTGCAAAATTTCCAACTCAGCCCAAGCTTGGTTTGATGTGTAGGGTTTTATGTTTTATGTCTCATATACATAGAAAAACCCTAGCCACATTTTAGAGGTTGTTGATATGCTATGCGTGTGAATCTTCTGTGAGATCTGGAGGTGTTTACCTTCATACACACTTAGGGTTATCAAGATCAAGATTGATGTCAAGAACTTGGTGATCTTTTCGGTTACTGTTTCAAAAGCTTAAAGAAAAACACAAGTAGGAGAACTTGTGGCTCCTGTGGATCTAAGAAAGAAGTAGTCCGTGAACTCGGAGTTGTCACGTGGTCGTGGTAGTAAGTTTTTTACACGAGGTAGCAATAGAATGTTAGTGGTCTAAGTTCTATTGTATAAACTTCAATTCTTTCATAGTGGATCTGTTTTACCTTAAGGATAGCTAGGTTAAATCCTTCTCAGGTTTTTTACTGGTTTGGTTTTCCTGGGTTATCATATCGTGTTTTCTTTATATTTTCGCATTGCTTTACATGATCTGATTTGTTTGTGTTAACCTAGATCTGGAAATTTTAACTAAGTAATCACTTGGCTAAATAACTAGGTTAAACAACTTATATTTTAAGGGGTCTAAAAACGTACAAATAACAACCTCAATATATATATCATCAATAAGTACAAGGTTTGCTATCACAAAGTGGTAACAAGACCTAAGGTACATGAACAAAATATCTAATAGATAAAGAAAAGAAAAGATATATAGATCCTCACTACATCCCTCAAAAATTATAGACACTCCCCTTAACAAAAATCTCTTATACTAACTCTCCCCCTAAATACATGACTACTCTCATATCCAAAACTACTCTCCCTTTTTGTCACGAATGACAAAAGGCAAGTAACTCAAGCAGTCATCTCATCAGTGCTGGAAGAACTCGCACCATCATCCTTATCATCACTGCCATTAGAGCCACCATCATCGTCCTCATCCTCAGGAGTCTTTGGAGAAGGAGTGGGAGACTTAACAAAGCCACCAAGGCCAGCCTGTCATCATGCAATACGACCAACACGGGTGTTCACTTGACACAACTCATCACTGAAAGTGTTAAGGCAAGTATCCATGCGCTAAAGTTGTGCCATAATCGCCTCGAGAGTCACACCATCCACGAAAGAAGAAGGAGCGGATGTGGATGGAGCTGAAGAAGCTGGAGGTGTCGTCGTCTCAGTCCGTGGCCACTTTGGTCGAAGTTGGGCCTCACTTCGTCTAATAGTCGCCTCATCAATGGCCACATGACAAGGAAATGATCGGAAACAAGAAAGAAGACAGAAAAATGGCGAAGGATCCTCGTGATAGCTGAAGGAAAGATAAGCTTATCACGGGTCATCGTATCCTTATAGACATCTATAACGGAGAGGATGAAATGAGAAGGGAAGTCAATAAAGAGGTTCTCTAGAGGGATAACAAAAATCGAGCACGAGGCTTTGTGATAGAGTTATAGTCACACAAAGGGTGGAGAACAAAAGTCATCACCATGTGTAGAAACCTCGAACCTTTAGCAAAGATTGAGCAACGGGTGTTTTGACGATCATCCCAAGAAGAAGGAATCTCACACAACAAAGACATAAGCTCATCTTTAGACATAGTCTTAAGATGATCACAATCGGGGTAGTTAGGATGCGCTACCCTCGGGACATGGAGCACCTCGGATACAATATCCGGAGTGACCACAATGCACGTACCCCGAACGCGAGTGATAAAGTGAGGTACTGAATAATCGAATCCATACATATTGGAGTAAAACTCCTGTATGATCACGGAAGGACAAGTGACCGGGACGCCACACAGTACTCCCAACCACGACTGTAGATGACAGTGGGAAGGTCAGTATCGAAGAAATCTGATAAAATGACTTGGCATTCTGAATGAATGCCTTGTTGAGAGAAGTTCTCCAAGAAGTCCTTACGGGGATTTCTCATCATAGAACTAAAGATGAGAAGGAGAAGGATCAGAGGAAGATGCCCTAGAATGAAGAGGATTCCAGGACGGAGTGGATTTACGCTTAGGTGCCATGATGCAAACTAAAAGAAAGAGAGAGAGGGAGACACGCAAAAGAGCACTAAACAATTCAATATAATAATATAAAGAAATGAAGGTACTTATGCATGAAAAATGCATGAACATGTGACATGGAAACTTAAAAGCATCTTGGGCTCAGCCCAATCCAAACCTGTCAGCACAGATGTTTGCAACAAAGTAAACACACATCTAAAATGCATGCAACATTGTAAAAAAGCAAATACGATGCAATGCATAATCATTTAGGATCAACTATACAAAACCCATCCCAAAATTTTGCAAAAACCTCATCAATTTTGAAAAATCCCAAAATTTTTCCAAAAACCCAAAAACCTAGGTCTAATGCTTGAAATGCATGAAGAATGAAGGATTGAAGACCCTTACCAGAGAAGAAAAGCTTGATCTTGGCCAAAAATCTACTGGGAATGAAGTTTGGAGTGAGATAGAGGTGTTTAGGAATGTGAGAGGTCAGAAAGGATCGAGAGATCGAGAAAAGTGAAGAGAAATTGCACTTTATATATAAATCCATAATTCTTGACAGATCAAGAGGTATCAAGAGGTGTCAAGCTTTAAAGTTCAATGGATACAGTTATCAAGAAGCTATCCAGAGGTGTCCACAGCAAAAGGGGCTCGATGGATCGAGAAGCTATTGAGAAGCTATCGAGGTTGCAATAAAAAGAAGCTAAAGAGCTCGATAGATAGCCTAGCTGTCGAGAGGTGTCCAACAGTTGTCGAGATTGCTTAAAACAGTTTTTCAAGAAGAGAAAAAATATAGACATGAATGCAATCAAGCATGCGACTCAACCAAAGATCCAAACAACATTTTAAGCTCTCAAAAACATCTCTCAATCAAGAAAAATGTCAAGAATTTAGAGCCAAAACACACACACACACACACACACACACACACACTAAACAAGTCTAACCAATTTTATATTTCAAAAACAAGTCAAGACAGTTTAGTGGGTACACATTAACACATGTATTCCTTATGATGGCCAAATCACATTGTACCTGTTCATGTATCAAAAGTAGCAAAGAATATTGCGTTTTGTGTGTGAAAAACATCGCAAGATTGCATAAGTGTCTACATGTTTTGACAATTTGAGATATGAGCAAATCAATTTAACTCACACATGATCATAACTACTTGATGGGGACTGTCACATTCAAGGTACATCCTATAACTGCCATATCTCCTAGAAGACACGCTTGCAATCATATGTAAACCATTTTGATTCTTTTTGCTTTAATTTTTCTTTGCATATTTTTTTTTATTAAGCATATCATGCATAGGCATATAAGAGAGAGAAAAGAAATACCCAATGATGTTAAGCTTTTAACATTGTGTTTTTGCTATGCTGAAGCATACAGATGTCATTTCATGATTGGCGGGCAACAGTGACGAGATGGTTATATATGTCTTTTCTTAGGATTTTCTAGTCCGACTTGTCAAAAAGAGTGATATGAGTGTTAAGTACAAGAAATTACTTAATCTTATTCATCATAAACATGAGTCACAAAGCTCACTTGCTTAGTTGTGCATAGAGATGCTCATCTAAGCTACAAGAGATACAAAGTGTTAGGACATATGTGATTCCTGTTAGGAACATATGTCATCATGTATTGATTAATCTTTTGACAAAACGCACTTTACTTGTAATTGGGTAGATCTAGGATGTGTTTAATGCTTCAAGGAACAAGGTTTCAAGTTCAAGTGTTAAAACTATGCAAGTCCGTCCAAGAATCAAGTGATGAAGTGCTAGATTTTAAATCTCGACAGCTAGTATCTATCGAGATTTAAAAAGCTGTTTTAGCCCGATATTCGACAGCTGCTCGATAAATAGGTTATCTATTGAGGTTTATGAAAATCAGATTTTCAGCTCTTATTTCATTCCAATCCATGAGTATGTGTTTAGGCTTTCTTTTCTCACAACCCTAAACATATATAAGGATTATTTTAAGGGCCGTCACAGAAAGCACAGTTGCAAGAGTGTGAAGCAAAGTGTTGTTCACGTAAATTGTGACCGAAAACCTAATTTGTCCTAGTTCTTCTTTCTCTTGAAGAAGCTGCTGTGTTTATAGGGTTTTTTGACTAAGGAGCTTCGTGATCTTCATCGTGTGTTGAACTGAAGAACTCTGTAGCCAACATCTTTCTCAAGTTGGTGATAAGTCGCGTATTGGGATCTGCGCATCTATTGGTTAGTCACTACTGGGAGCCGTGCATTAAAATGAGAGATTTTCACTACAAAACAAGTCCAATTGGGTATTGGGGTAAGGGTTCAACTGTAGGCTGGATTCCTTTACTTGTAACCGCTTGTTGTGATAATAGTGAATTCTCGAGAGTGGTGACCTTAAAATCACTCGATGGGGTTTTTGCCTTGGAGGTTTTCCCCATTCGTAAACAAATCATCTTGTCAACTTTATTTTTCGCTGTATTTTATTTTTAGTTGGTGATTTGTTTGTGCTGTCACGTATATTGCATGTTAATTTAATTAATTAATAAAGTTGGCTAGTTAATCAATTAATTCATCATAAGGGGTCAATACATTCTTGACCTATTACAAAGTTTAGAAAACTTTGTTTCATTGGTCATTCAAGGTACACAAATACCAATGTACACAAACACACACTGTTTTTGTGTTTTTATGATTTTTCAATTTTTTTTTATTTTTATGAAAAAAAAATAAAGCAAAACTGAAAACAAACAAACAAAAACATGTTAAGCAAAAAAATGCATAAAAACTAGACTGACTCAAAATAATAAAGTAAAACACACAAGTAATGCAAACACAAAAAAAATGAGGAGAGAGAGGAAAATGACTAAATCACTTAGAGCATTTTTCCTTCCACACATTGGAAGAACCTTTCCTTTTAGTGAACCCTTGAACTAGTGGTAAGGGGGAAGTATTGGAACCGTTCAAGTTCAAAAGGAACATGAAGGCTTTGAGGAGATCTCCAAGAGGAGTGAGAAAGGATGGAAATTGAGTCTAGTTTCCCGATGAGATCATACTGTTACTCTGTTGAGTAGCTAGCCACTTATAGCGATTTGGTCGAATATGTCCAGTTGCTCCACAATGATTGCAGAGATGCTGCTTCTTATGTTTAGGATTTTGAGTATTACCCTTCTTAGTCCTAGAGTTTTTAGTTTCTTTCTTAGCAAGCTTAGGGGGTGCTCCTAAGATAGATTTACCCTATTCTATGTTCTCACTAGCTAACACAGTTTTGACATTATTGTTCTTAGATTCAACATTATTAGTAGGAGAAACAAAAATAGTAGTACTAGAGGAAGCAGTATTAGGAGAAGAGAAACCATACCCTAAACCAGTTCGATCAGAAGCAGATTTCTGAAGGCTGAGCATCTCATCAAGCTTTGCACTTAAAGTCCTCTCCAGCTGAGCTCTGACTTGAAACAACTCTGCCTCAAGCTTTTTGGTCTTCTCAACCAAGAAAGTATTCTCAAATATCAGTCCTCCAATAGTCTGATTGGCTTCACCAAACTTTATAGAAATTTCTTCTCGTTCAAGTTCCACATCACTAAGCTTCTTGGTGGCCAACTTATACAACTTCTCATGCTTTTCGGAGACCTTGTATAACTTTGCATAGGCTGTGTGGATGTCATCTTGTTCATCCATCTTCTCAAACTTTGACTCCATCAAGTCCTCTTTTTCATCCACATATTCTACAACCCCCTCAGTAGGATTGACAGTGGCGGTGAAGGCATTTAGGATTCCATCATCCTCATTTTCGAAATCATCCTCAGGTTCAGTGTCGTTCAAAGTAGCAGCAAGTGCCTTGTTCTTCCCGATGGACTTGAGATAAGTAGGGCACTCTTATTTCATGTGACCTAAGCCTTGACACCCGAAATACTTGGGTCTTGAGGGAACAGTGTATTGACCACCATCCCTAGTATCCTTCTTCCCTTTGTCTTGGCTCTTAGACTGAGAAGAACTAGATTGCCTACGGTCCTTGTCGAAGCCCTTTGCATTGGCATTCTTCATGAACTTCTTGAATTGCCTTGTGATGTAGGACTTTATTTTAGAATCCTCATCATCTCACCTATGTCACTCTTCTTGGTCTTTAGTGTCATGCTCTTACCCTTACTTGATTTTCCAAATCCTTATCAAACCCAACTCATAGGTCTGTAGATTGCCAACCAGCTCTATCAAAGGAAATTTGTTAATGTCCTTTGATTCTTCAATAATGGTGATCTTGGCATGAAATCTCTCAGGTAGAGATCTGAGTACCTTTCTCACAATCTTTGGTTCGAGAATGGTTTCCCCAAGATTAAAAGCTGAGTTTATTATGTCCTTGAGCTTGGCATAGAAATCATCAAATGACTCATCCTCCTCTATCTTGATTTCTTCAAAGCTTGTAGTGAGCCTTTGAAACTTTGAATCCTTGACAACCTTGGTTCCTTCACAGGTTGTTTAGGGGATAGTCCATGCTTCCTTCGTAGTTTCAATGGAGGATATCTTCTTGAACTTCTCATTTGTGACCGCACTAAATAAAGCATTCAATGCCCTGCTATTGAAGTTTGTCACCTTGATCTTAGCATCATCCCAATCGGCTAGCGCTTCCTTCAGCTTGGTCCAGCCTATCTCCACAGCTTGCAATACTTTCTTATCTAAAGACTGCAAGAAAGCTCTTATGCGTACTTTCTAGTATGCATAGTTAGTACCATCAAATAAATGAGGTATAATGAGTAACTATCCTCTATCCATGACAAACAAGGGTCAATGGATCTCACAGTAAAGATTAAAACCTAATCAGAGTGTACCCACTCTGATACCACTTAATAGGCCAATAAATATCAACCCCTTGCAATGAATTAACCAATTAATTAGCCAAGTTGATTAATTAATCAAATTAACATACAATATGCGTGGCAGCACAAACAAATCACCAACTAAAATAAAATACAACAGAAAATAAAGTTGACACGATGATTTGTTTAAGAATGGGGAAAACCTCTAAGGCAAAAACCCCACCGGGTGATTTTAAGGTCGCCACTCCCGAGAATTCACTATTATCACAATAATTGGTTACAAGTAAAGGAATCCCAATACCTTATACCAACCTACAGTTGAACCCTTACTCTAATACCCAATTAGACTTGTTCTGTAGTAACAATCTCGTCTTTTAATGCACGGCTCCCAGTACGTGACTAACCAATAGATGCGCAGATTCTAGTATACGACTTAATTACCAACTTAAGAAAGATGTTAGCTGCAAAGTTCTTCAGTTCATCACACGATGAAGAACATGAAGCTGTTTGGTCACAAAACCCAACGGCGTACAAACTTATTAGCTTCTTTAAGAGAAACAAGAACTAGGACAAAATAGATTTCCGATCACAATTTTCATGAACACTTTGCTTCACACTCATGCAACTGTGCAACCTATGACGATCCTTAAAATAATCCTTATATATGTTTAGGGTTGTGAGAAAAGAAAGCCCAAACATCTATTCACGAACTGGATGAAAATCAGAACTGAAAATCTGTTTTTCATAAATCTCGATAGATACCCTATCTATTGAGCAGCTATCGAGTATCGGGCTAGAACAGCTTTTTAAACCTCGATAGATACTAGCTATCGAGCTAGCTGTCAAGATTTAAAAACTAGCACTTCTTCACTTGTTTCTTGGACAGATTTGCATGGCTTTAACACTTGATCTTGAAACTTTATTCCTTGAAGTATTAAACACATCCTAGACCTACCTTATTACAAGTAAAGTACGTTTTGTCAAAAAATTAGCCAATACATGATGACATATGTTCCTAACATGAAACACATATATCCTAACAAATTTGTAATAAAATGTATGGTGGCAAAGCCAAATGCTTATTTGTCAAAGATACATAAAAAAAAATAAAAATAATAAAATAATAAAAAAATTCATGGCATCATTTCTCAAAAGTTTGAGTTGAATTTGATCAAAAGTATGAAATATGGAAGCAAAATGAAAAGCTTTCAATCAATATGTAAACATATTGGTGAAGGGTCATATATGTTCATTTCTACAAGTGAGATAGGTCATGTGACTTTGTACTAGTTGTGTATGACTTGATTGAATTGATCATTGAATGATCTGCGAAACTTTCTGTTTGGCAAAAAGTTGTGTTTTTCTTTACCAAGTCTTAACCCACACTATATATACCCTTATTACCCACAAATTGTAAGGAGTGCTTTTCAAAGAGAAAACCCTAAAAAATACACTTGAGAGTTAGAGATTGTTATATCCACAATCATCTACACATTTCCTTGTGGTTTTCCTCAACTCCTACCTCTCCATCTTTATATCTTTGAGAGGTTGATAGTCCAAACACTTACCACACCCATTCTGAGTGTAAAGTGAGATTTTGGTGCTGCTGGGAAGCATTGGAAGGAGTCATTCATTGGCGGATGCAATCGAGCTAAATTGCAGGATCCAAAAAGTTAGAGAAGACAAGGCTCCGAGAAGTCAGTTGGTAGCAGGAACTTTGATGGCTCAAGTACATGGAGTAGACTAGGCTTGAAGGATCTTTTGTTATTCATGTACTCCAACTTTATTCTCTAGTAGATCAATTTTGACTTGGAGGGTCGTGGAGAAGTTTTTTACCGAATTCTTCGGTTTCCTCTTCGATAACACGTCTCAGTGTTATCTTGTGTTTGCGTCTCTCTTCCCTACTCTTTAAGCTTTCATTTTATTATTGATAATGGATGAATATGGCTTAGGGTATTGTTAACAGTTCTTTGCACTTATTTACTCTTATTCCGCACTTAGTATAAGTTAGAGTAAAAGCTATCTAACCGTCATTTTTAATTGGAGATCTGAACAAGCTCTTGTGTTTTAGCACAAATCTGAGCTTTCAATTACTTTCCCTACGAACATGAGAAAAACTAATACATTGAAAAGATTCAGCAATAACGTTTACATCTTGAATCAAAAGACCAAATGAGACTAAGGATAGCGAATCATCCATCAATGCCTTCATAAGTATCTCACAGTCACCCTCCAAGATGGCCAAGTCCAACCCCAATTCTAAAGCAAATTCCAGGGCCCTTTATAGTTCATACTCAATAAATTTCATAGTAATAATAATCACTAAATTATACACACTTTTCTTGATAAGCTCAATATAATAAAAAGAAAATAGGTTGGCTAAGCATGAAAAAATATTGTTGCTTTAGATCTACGACTCTTTTAAGCCAGTGTTTTACAACAAAGAACTACTACATTGTTCGGAGGGAGAGTCAATTGATGCGGAATTCTTGTTTACTGACGCGGCATTGCATGGACCTATCCCAGCAATAATAATGGTCAAGGAACTACCTTTCGACATACTGAGCATCGTAAAAAAGTCAGTTCTTTGGGGAAGAATTTCTTTTATGGGCTATGAAACCTTCCTCCATTGACATGTACAACATATCCAAACTCCCCAAAGTTGTAAAATAGCGGAAGCTCAAATTACCAAGATTTATTGTGAAAATATTTTAGGCTTGTGAAAGATCTTTAAACTAACAATAGGAACGAAAAAAATTAATTCAAAAGAAAATAGACACAAAACACCATTAATTACGTAGTTCAGCAATAGCCTACATCCACGGGGGACAACGAACAAATTTCATCATAACAAATTTGGGATAATACAAATTGGTGTAGAGGCACTCTCACAAACTCAAATCCCAAATACACCAAAATAGCTCTCTCACAAATAGGCGAAAGTGGGCTTTTGCCCATTTCGTACAAAAAAATTAGCGTGTTGCCCCCTTTTACAAACTAATTAGGGAAATGCCCCTTTTTTGAAACTCGATTTTCTGAAAATCGAGTTAAGCCCTATAGTGACATTTTAAGGAGTCTATAGTGACGTTTTAAGGATCTATAGTGGCGTTTTGGAACTCAAGCTCCTTGAACTCGAGTTATATGTAAAAAAGAAAAAGAAAAACTTGCATGGAACTCGAATTCATGGAGCTCGAGTTCCAAAACGCCACTATAGGTCCTTAAAACGCCACTATAGACTCCTTAAAACGCCACTATAGGCTCCTTAAAACGCCACTATAGGGTTCTAGAAATTTTTTTTTTAAACTCAATTTTAAGAAAATCGAGTTTCAAAATAAGGCTATTTCCCTAATTAGTTTGGGAAAGGGGGCAAAACGCTAATTTTTTTGCACAAAATGGACAAAAGCCCATTTTCGCCCTCACAAATACAAACCAAAGAGCCAAAGATTCACAAATACCAAATACCAAATGCGAATTTCACACAAACAAAAGAGAGAGCCATAAAGCAAATTCAAAAGTTGCAATGCACCAAGAGAGAGCAAATTACCAAACGGCAGAACCAATCAGCAACAAACCTCTCTCACTATTCCAAATTACAACCCACAAATATAAAAAATCCAAACAAAAGAGAGCCTCTTTTTCTCACACCCACACCCCTCTAAATTTGCCGCAATTTATATAGGATGTTCAAGTTGGCAAAGATGCAATTCCTTCAAGCAATAGAATTTGTAATGCAATTTCCTTTTGCCCACGTGCACCATACTAATCCAAGCAAAAGACAAAGTCTACTCCAAGTATAAATCTAAAGTGAAATAGAATTCCAAGACTAATATGAGAACAAGTCTCCTTCACCACGTGAAAAAAAGATCCAATTCAAGTAGACCTCCACCAAATGACAAGTCATCCAAAACTAGGAGTCCTAGTTCAATTTAAACTAGGCAAAAAATAATTGAATCCACTTATAGTGGAATTACTCCTATATAGATCTTGTATGTGCATAAAAAGCCCATAAATTCCAGCCATATCTCTACACCCGTTTCCTCAAGAACCCTCAAAACCCATTCAAACGTGGAAGCCTTTGTTCTATTATAAGTTTCCACAATTAGACCCAAAGGAATTGCACAACTCAAGTCAGCTTCCACTAAACAACGAATCTGGTGCCTCAATCACCCAAACAAAGATGAATTTGGTGCTTCAAGAAAACGTCAAAATCCAGCAGCACATGACATCTTTGTTGAAAAGCAATAGGCTAATTTGTTTTGATGTCTTTTTGTTAATTTAGTTTTTCTAGTGATAGAGTTGCTACTTGTTAGGTTATAAATATTTAGTCATAAATGATTAGGTTTTAAATTTGATGTATGTTGGCAATCCAAGAATAAAAACTTGTCTAGTATAAAATCTTAATGTCTTTGAAGTGTTTTAGACATTATTAGGCTCTAAGACCTTAGGGACTAATATATTAGAACTTCAATATGTAATGTGTTGGAAAACCATGATCAAAACATTTAGTCTAGGTTTAGACTTGCTCAAAGTGTGGTTTAAATTAAGTTTGGAATTGAGTAATTGCTGAAAATTACTATTCAATTTCTGCAAGGCTCGATCGATCAAAAATTAGATTCGATCAATCGAAAGTCGCAGATCAGCAAAAATCAACAAACGTAAAAAGGTCATAACTTGACCGTTTGAAGCCCAAATCGCGAGCCATTTTTTTCAGTATTTAAAGGACATTATAAGCTAACCCTAAAGAGGTTTTCAAAGTTTTTTAGAGATATTAGAGTGCATCTTGTGCCTCATTTGTAGATTTAGGGTTTTGTACCCAAAAGCTCTCTAAAGTTGTTGTTTATGCTGTGTGTGTGAATCTCTTGTGAGATCTAGAGGTGTTTGCCTTCACATACACTTAGGGTTATCAAGATCGAGATTGACGTCAAGACCTTGGTGATTATCTCAGTTGTTACATAAAGAACTTTCATGCAATACAAGTGGTGTACTTATGGATGCTGTGAATCTAAGAAAGAAGTAGTTTGTGGACTCAGAGCTGTCACATGGTCGTGGTAGTAAATTTTCTACTCGAGATAGCAATAGGATGTTAGTGGTCTAAGTCGCTATTGTAAAGCTTCAATTCTTTCATAGTAGATTTGTTTTACCTTGAGGATAGTTATGTTAAATCATTCCCAAGTTTTTTACCGGTTTGGTTTTCTTGGGTTATCATATCATTGTGTTCTTTATTTTCCACACTTGTCAATGATATGATTTACTTGTGTTAACCTAGATCTAAATAATTTACTTAAGTTAATCACTTAGCTAAATAAATAGGTTAATCTGCCGGTGTTTAAAAGGTCTAAAAACCATACAAGTGGTATCAGAGCAGGTTAGCTCTAGTGCTTAGATCTTTTGATCTAAGAGTTGATCCTTGATTCCTGATCCCTGTTATCATGGATAATTTGAAGTGTCTTTCTGCGCATGTTTGTGATGATTTGAATAAAAATGACACTATTGTTTCTATTGATCTTTTTTATGCTTGTGGAACTCTTCGTAAGGAATTATCAAAATCTTTGAAAATTGCTAAGAAATTTAAAGAAGAGTTAAAATTGGCTAATAAAAAGAATGAATCGGTTGTTAGATTAGATGAATCTAATAAAAAGAATGAATTTTTGAGAAATCAAATTCCCTCTCAAGATGAGAAGATGAAAAGTTTGGAACAAGAGTTAGTTGAATCTAAAACTAAAATTGAAAATTTGACTTGTACCAAGCCTTCTGTTGATAACAAAAGCGTTTTTGTTTCTCTTAAGCCTAAAACTGAGAAAGTTTATATCCTTCCTTTCAAGAGGAATAATAAAGAAAATGCTTATTTTGCTAGGTTAGACAAAGGTAAAAGTTTTGATGTAGATGCTAAAGTTTCTAAACCTATGTCTAAACCTACTGCTAGTTTGCAAAAGAAATATGTTTTTGTGCCTACTTGTCACCTTTGTGGTGGTGTTGGTCATATTAGACCAAATTTTTCTTTGTTGAGGCAAAAACCAAAATCTGAGACTAGATTTGTTGTTAGGAATACTAATGTTCCTAAATTTTTCCTGTTTGTCACTTTTGTGGTGTCTCTGGTCACATTCGTCCTAATTGTCATAAATTGAAATTTAAAATTTCTGTATTTCAATCTAGGATATGTGATGAAATTTCTCCTGCCATAAGTCCATACAAATTGTTTCATATTCTTTTGAAAAATTTAAGCTTGTTGGCTTGTGAAAGGAATTTGCAGGAATTCAGTCTTTCTTAGAAAATTGGTGTAATCCCTCAAATACACTATGCTTCTCATGGATTTTTACCTACAAAGCCGAAGACTCGTGCTATATGGGTGAGAAAAGATTCTCTAAGGTGAGTGTTCTTTACTTGTACTTGATTTAATTCTTTCAATTAATTGTGGACATGTTTTCTTTTATTTTTTGGTTGTTTTATTTTCTTAGGTTGTTTTATTTTTAAAAAAATCCAAAAACATTGAAAATTTCAAAAAGACAAAAATATTTTATTTTGTGTCTTGTTTTATTTTGTTTTTAGGATTACATGAATTATGATATCTTTCTCTTGATTTAGAACATGCTTGACATTGTGGAGAAACTTGAATAGTATGTGTTATATAAGTGCTAAGCTATTTTTTATTTTGTGTGAGTATGTACTAGTTTGTACATGTACTCATGAGTTAATTAAGAAATTGATATTTCTTATTTGTGTACCCTCTATAGCTTAGTTAAGCACTATCATGCATAGCTTTGCATTGTTCATTTAGCATAATGTGTACTTTTTGTTTTTAGCCATAAATTTTTTTTTTAATCCAAAAAGATTTTTGTGTTTTGTATTACATATCATGGATTTGTAATCAAGGTTGGCCTATTATCTTTACATAACATGCTTGTGTACCTTGTTTAGCTTGGATGAGCTTATTTTACTGCACTTTGCTAGTTTTGGCTATGCAGTGCATATTGTATGAGAGTTGTTTATAGTTTTTTATCATATGATCTTGATTTTAAAGTCACATGCTTTTGCTTGTAAGGACTAAAAAATCCTAAGAGAAATGCATAAATAACCATCTCACCACTGTTTACTAGCCAATCATAAACACCTTAGTTCATATCATAAGATTTTGTACTTGAAAAAGTGTAGCACATGCACAAAAGAACATAAGGTATAGCCTCAGATTGATGCTAAAATTGGTATGTACATTATTGGGCTATAATTAATTCACAATGAAATAAAATTGATGTGTACATTATCTTGACTATTCTAATAATTTTCAAATCAAATAAAATTGGTGTGTCCATTATGAGGCAAAATAAGAAACTTGCATGATTGCAAGCTTGTTTTCTAGAAGATGTGGGAGTTATATGATATAACTCTTTAGGTGATAATCTCTTTCAAAATTATGTGATGAATTTTGTAGAAATTGTGATTGATTACTATCTACATATCACCTCACATGTATCTCATACTATTGGTAGTTGCACACACTACACAAGTTGTTTTGGACATCCAAGATTATATATTCCTTGATTTTAATGCAAAATGTGTTTAATGTTTGAGTTTTTGAGGAAAAATTGATTGAAAAACTTGTTTTGGAAAATCTAAGTTGAATACAAGTGTTTTTGAAAACCTTTTGATCTCATACTCATGCATTTCATTTATGAAATATTGTGCTTTGAGGAGCATCTGCATAAAATTGCTCTGTTTTTCAAAAATTTAAGTTTTCCAAAACTTCGATCGATCGAAGCTATTTCTCGACCGATCAAAAATGTGTTAAAAATTTTGGTTTGAATCTGCCTAGCTCGATTGGTATTCGATCGATGCTCAACCGATCGAAACTGAAAAATTTTCAGTTTCTACGTTTTTTACCAAATTTTTTTATGCATCATTTGTGTTTAGGATTCACATGCATTGCATTGTTTTTTGTATTCATCTTGCAGTTTTGCTATCATATCTCTCATTGTTTTCACACATAACATGCATACACTTTGCTAAATTGGGTACTCAACTTGATTTAAAAATTGATTGATTAATTTTTTAGTCCTTTGTACATTCTAGTATATGCTATTTTTTATGTGTGAACTGTAGAAAATATTTTTCTAAAGAGATATGATGGATAATAATGTGCAAATATTTTCTCTACTTGATTTGAGTTCAAATACCATCTATTTATGGGTCATTTGAGTTCAAATGCTATCTGTTTATGAGTCACATAGTGTCAAGCTTGCATATATTAAAAGAGAGAATATTTTTCTTCATGTGTATCCTCAACTTAGTTTTTAAGTTTGGTTTTGTGTCTTTATATTCCCCACCTCCTATATATTCTCCAAAATGTTTTTCCCAAAACTTATTTTGTTTTTCCTATTTTTATAGGGGGAGAAGCTTTTTTTAAACTTTATTTTTTTTCATAGGGGGAGTTATCGCTATTTTCTATAGAGTTGAATTGTTATGTGTTTCCTTAATTCTCTATTTTCTCTTATCCTTTGTTGCATATGTATTTTGTTTACTCTTTGACTGAGTTGGCTTTGTCAATATGTAACAAAAAGGGGGAGAAATAGATGAAATTTGGAAAAGTTTTTTTAAAATGTTTTGTTGAGGGGGAGATGAAATTGTTTTTGAAAGGGGGAGACAATAAAAGTTTTTGATTTATCTAACTTAGGGGGAGAATTAGTTTACTTTTGTTTTTATGTTATGTTTCATATTGGTTTGCTTGTATTTTTCACACATGCGTTTATGTGTTTGTTGAGTGTTTTAGGAATATACAGGTTAATTCAGTCGTGGCTGCTATCTATACTGGCAACTAATAGATAGTAGATAGGTTGAATTGTGTTTAGGGCTTTTTAAATCTGATTGGGCTTTTTGCAACTTTGAGCATTCCATGTTTGTGATGTGTTTTGTCACGGATTTCCAAATGGGGAGATTTTTAGGTTCTAAGACCTTAAGGACTAATGTATTAGAACTTTAATATATAATGTGTTGGCAAACCATAATCAAAACATTTAGTCTAAATTTAGACTTGCTCAAAGTGTGGTTTAAATTAAGTTTGGAATTGAGTAATTGCAGGAAATTACTATTCAATTTCTGCAAGGCTCAATCGATCGAATATTAGATTCGATCGATCAAAAGTTGCAATCAGCAAAAATCAACAAACGTAAAAAGACCATAACTTGACCGTTTGAAGCCCAAATCGCGAGCCATTTTTTCCAGTATTTAAAGGACATTATAAGCTAACCCTAGGGAGAGTTTTCAGAGTTATTTAGAGAGATTAGAGTGCATCTTGTGCCTCTTTTGTAGATCAAGAGTTTTGTACCCAAAAGCTCTCTAAAGTTGTTGTTTATGCTGTGTGTGTGAATCTCTTGTGAAATCTAGAGGTGTTTGTCTTCACATACACTTAGGGTTGTCAAGATCGAGATTGATGTCCAGACCTTGGTGATTATCTCAGTTGTTGCATAAAGAACTTTCAAGAAATATAAGTGGTGTACTTGTGGATGCTGTGGATCTGATAAAGAAGTAGCTCGTGGACTCAGAACTATCACGTGATCGTGGTAGTAAATTTTCTACTCGAGGTAGCAATAGGATATTAGTGGTCTAAGTCGCTATTGTAAAACTTCAATTCTTTTATAGTGGATCTATTTTACCTTGAGGATAGCTAGGTTAAATCCTCCCTAGGTTTTTTACCAATTTGGTTTTCCTGAGTTATCATATCGTTGTGTTCTTTATTTTTCGCACTTGTCAATGATATGATTTACTTGTGTTAACTTAGATCTGAATAATTTACCTAAGTTAATCACTTGGCTAAATAACTAGGTTAATTTGTTGGTGTTTAAGGGGTCTAAAAATCGTACAAACATTGCTCAAGTTAATACAAGTCAAGATTCAAAAATTTACAAGTTGCAGAAGGAAGAATTGGAAAAATGTTAAGCTCGACTGATCGAAAAGAAGGCTCGACCGATCGAACTGTGATCTATAGAATTTTATTTAAAGCCCAACAGCCCATGAAACGTTTAGGACTTGAGTCCAACACTACTAGGTATAAAAACAAAAACTCTAATACATGTTTTTCAAGTCTTGAGAGGTACTCTTGTGAGATCTGTGAGGTTTTGTACCTTCTAACTCTATCAAGCACCTACCGGGGATCAAATTCATATTGCTAGAATCAGTGGAGTAAAGTTGCAATTCAACCTTCAGCTATCAAGCATAATAAAGATCAAAGCATGAACTATAGGTTCATATGAGAGAAGATCCAAATCAAATAAGTCTGAGGAGTTTAGAGCCCAATTTGGTAACTGTGTTAGATTTATTACGATTTTGTATTCTTGACTGTAAATCTCAATTTGATATAGTGGATTGTTCTCTTGAGACAGTTCCCCCCAAGTTTTTTACCTTGAAATGAGTTGTTTCATTGGTTTTCTTAGGTCACATCTTGTGTTATTTAAATTCCCATTGTGCATGTTGATTGTAATGAATGTTTAACCTAGATCGGAATAATTACCCAAAGAAATAACTTAGTTAATATATTAGGTTAAACATATTGTATTTTTAGGGGTCTGAAACTTAACACTACTTTTTTTTTTAATTAATGATAATGGTGAAACTAGGAAAAGTACAACGTGTGAAATAACAAACAAATTGATGCATCATATTAAATTCAGGATTTGTTTAAATTAGTAAAATTTCTTGTCGTCGAATAAGATATAGGATCCAAACCCCATCTACATCAAAAAACCAATTAGTGTCTTAACTCGATGATAAAAATAATCATCATGAAGTAGACTCCCTAGGTTTAAACTCTACTTTATTTATAAATAAAATAAATACAATTCAATAAAATCCAATTATACTCTACAACATTTGAGCTGAATTGATTTGTATGTTAAATTGCTTAATTTAACTTTATGTATTTTGTTAGATTTGGAAATGATCAATGTAGCATTTCCAATTGAGCTGGGATGCGTTAGCCACTGTTAGAGCGTCCTAAATTTCGTTTAATTCCATTAATTGCTTAAGTCAATAAGCACATTGGTATGAATAAAAAAATGAATCGCATCCATGTCTTTTTAATTATCAACCATATATTTGTTATGGCAATTAAGGTGATTTATAAATTTCAACCAGTTTGTTTTGTAACACCTTTTTTTTTTCTTTTTTTTTTTTGAGATAACAGATAGAATGACTTTTATTCAGAAGTAAAAAACCATATACAAAGGTAAAGACCTAGGCACACAGCCCAGGCTAGTTCGTTAGCCATACAAATTAGGAAGAAAAAACATACAAGGCTTCCCTCTGAACCGAAGATCCTTCTGTACCATAATCATGTGTTTGCTTGAGTGGCCAAGAGCATCTAATATGTCACCAACAATGCTAGAGCTACATCCAAAATGACTTTAGGTTGTGTCTGAACTTTCTCAAAGCACGCTTTGTTTCTTGCATTCCGAATTGCCCAAGTCGTTATGGCCCACAGTTCCAACTCCTTCTTTGACAATTCAGCTCCTTCTTTGTTTTGTAACACCTACTTTACTGTAATTAGTAAAAATCCTAACTCAAGAAGATTCAATAGAAAGTAGGAACACATTGATATCACTTTAGGTATTAAAAAAAAGTCTCAAATGATGGCAATTATAAAACAACATTCTTCTAAATGAGTTTATAATTAGACATATCTATCGCAGAAGCAAGCATATATGATGTACTGGAAATAAAATTGATAACCTTCTTCATGGACACACAAGGCCCCAGATTTTTGGGTTTTACATGTTGCCAAAAAAAATAAACATTCTTAAGGAGTATTACAAAGACAAATCATTATGATCTTTTGCAATTCAGAATCACTTGGAAATGATTTTTTTTTTTACATTAAATTTAAAAATCATAAAATTATACATAGACAGATTGTATATTGTACTTCCATGCAGATATCTAACAATTTCACTAATACAAAAAAAAAAAAAAAAAAAAAAAAAAAAAAAAAAAAAGCAGGACAAAGTGTTATCATACAACCACAATTGGATTAAAGGATAGTCAAATTAGCATGTTGTGTCCCAAGAGTCAAGATATCACATAATCATTTGGTATCTAAGAATTGTATAAATATTGGACTAATAGACGCATTCGTATCAATCTTTGTCAAAAAAATATAAAGTATCTGGAATATGCAGTAGAAAAATGTAGTTATAATACATTTGAATTCACCAACAATTATCATTTGAATAATAACACTGACTTTATAGTTTTTATTTATTTGTATCATGTACTATATGCATAGATGTCTAAAAATACGGTAGGAGAGTAAATCGAAAACTAAAATGGGATGATGAAGCTCATTTGACAATCCCAACTCTTGTTTACAAATCAAGTAGAAGCAGCAAATTAAAAGGAAGCAAATTGCATGATGCTGATCTTGCCTTCTTTATCCATCTTTGGGTGTTTAGAACTTTTCTCAACACCTACACATCAATCATTATGATTAAACTATTATTAATTGTAATTGGTCAAAAATCTAACAGCCCAAGAGGATTTAACCATATGCTAAAAGAGTAACTTCGGTTCCACCCACAATTGTAGTGTTTTTTTTAATATCCTAGAACTTTTTAAGAACACTGACTAATCCAATAAGTTTTCGTATAACTTTAACCCAGCATGAGATCAAAACTCTAACAATGTTTGCAAATCAAGAGGCACAAAACCAAAGTCTTTGAGTTATTTTTTTATAGAACCAAAATTAGCAAAATTAAATCTCAATACAAACCAGATAGAGCAAACAATAACAAAAGTAAATCTCAACACACAGTCCATTACATAACCAAAAAACCTAAATTAAACATGCATAATGACCCCTTTTAAAGTGCAGTTTACATTTCACAATTACAATTTAAAAATTTTAAGAAATTCTCACCCTAAAGTTAGCTACTAAGTAATCAGAGATGATCATTAAAAAATAAAGCTTCATATGTCACACAACTATAAGCTACTACAAACGTATGGGATTGCAACTAATGAATTTTGACAATCGCCTCAAGTAGAAGTGAAATCATAAAAAGATGCTGCTCCACCCTTAGCCTATGGACCTATTCCTATCTATTTTAGCTATTCAAATATTTTAGTTGACTGAAAACAAATAAATTGTATTTGTAAAGAACCTGTGATTGCTGTGAGGCGACACCGTTTCAATCTCTTCTACCAAAAAACAATAATCCTAAACAATAATAGAATACCATAATACCTGCAAAACATAGTCAAATAACAATTTCAACAATAACCGACTCTAATTTAGAATATAGTCAAAACAGACAATACAATAGTTACAGTTCCAAAGCCAAAAAAAAAAAAAAAAAAACGCCGTTCCTATGTTTGTATTTGCAATCATAAGGATATGTCTCCAAATTGCATTACTTACACATACCAAAACAATAAACTGATCTAAAACTCATATCCAAGAGATGCATAGGCATGGGGATAAACAATTAGACAGAGATTTTCCTACATGGGTATAGACAATTAAACCATTCACCTCAGAAACTTCATAAAAAAATGGGTTGAGCGTGACTTCAAGCAAATCCATCTTTACCAATAGTGGATTTGTTGGCTAACGGTAGTGGCAAGATCTGTTCTCTCTTCAAGTATCTTCTCCTAGAGGAAAAAGGGGCATTATAAAAACTTGAAGAGAAGTTGAAAAAAAAAAAAATATATATATATATATAGACACACATAAAGTGGTTACCCACTGAAACGGTGTGGGGCTTTCAAAAATAATTTGTTACAATTTCTTTTTTTTTTTTTTTTATAATTTATTTTTAAAAAGGCTTATTTGCTAATTTGTTGCTATTTTAAAAAAGGTTTTTTTTTCCCTGTAACTACTGCCCAAACAAAAAGGCATATTGTTTTGGTGTTTTTAGATGTAAATGTGTAAGTCATTTATGTAGTCACGTGGCGCAATGAGGTGCGGTCAACAAAAAGTCAAATGTTTCGACTAAACATGGATTTAATTGAGGTTCTAGATGTGTGTGTGTGTGTGTGTGATTTAGAATAAGAGGTTTTAGATTCATCTCTGTTTACACTTCTAATCGTATACTAAACATGGATTTAATTGAGGATTATGATTGTCATAGCAAATCTCAAGCAATAGAAATAAGGTTACGTTGATTTGACTAGTGAGGTTGAGGGCCTTCTCTCTACTATACTCTCTCTAAGGTCTTCTCTCAGGAAAAATTGAAATCTTATCAGTTGAGGGCCTAATAATTTCTAAGAAAAAATTTAATTCTTATTGTTAACGTACACTCATATGTGGGCTTGGCCCATCTAGATCACTTACTTGTAGAGCACACATTGTACTACTTGTACTGCACTCATATTTACTTGTACAGCACTCATATGCCTCCTATATAAAGGCACTCATGTATATTATTTTACTTGAGAAATATAATAATATTCAATTCAGTATTTCTAACATGGTATCAGAGCCACTGCTCTGACCTTTTCTTCGCAGTCTTGTCTTTATTGGTGTAACTCCATTCTTCATATTGCTTCCGTTGTCACAACAACTGTCACAGTCTTTCGCCGTTGAACCTTCGAGTCTTCCAGACATCGTCCTCAGGTTCCGGACCTGTAGCAGCCGCCGTTGGGGAGTTCGAACACTGCAAAGACCACTGCCTTTTCCGGCTCCGCCGTGAATATTGCTCTGAAAAATTTTCCAAAGGTACCACGAAGATCGTCTTGCTCCGATCTACCTGTTCGTGAAAACCTTACAGTAATCGGAGTCTCCACGCGCCCTTACGTGCTGCCCAAAGTTTCTGCACTGTAGGTCACGCGCCCACACGCCACCACGCGCCGAACCGAGTCGCCACGCGCCGAAACTCCTTCTCACGCGCCGCCACGCGCTGCCACGCGTCAGATTCATCCTGCTGACGTCAGCCCTAGCCACGTCAGCCTGCCACGTCATCGCTGACGTCACTTCCAGCGCGCTGCTGACGTCACCTCTGGCCGTTGACCGTTGACTTTTTCTAGAGTTGACTTTTTCCAGGCCAGGTTCTCCTTACTCAGTTTTTTGCATAGATTTCATTTTTGCAGTCTGTTTTTGCATATTGTGTCTCTAAATGGATAAAAATGATGTTTTTCTTCCTCGCCCCATCAATACTGTATTAGAGGGGACTAGGAATTACTTATCTTGGTCTCAAGCTATGCGCAGTTTCCTTAAGGGTCGCATGCTTTGGCATTATTGCACTGGTGCAATCACTATTCCTGTGAAGGGGGCAAGTGAAGAAGATGCTGCTTTTCTCAATCGCATGATTGAATGGGATAGTCACAATCACATGATCCTCACATGGATTTGAAATACTTCCATTCCCTCCATCTCCAATTTGCTGGGTAGCTTTGATGATGCGAAATCAGCATAGGATATGTTGGCCAAAAGATACTCTACCACTCACAAATCCATGAAATATCAGTTAGTGGTTGAATTGCATCAACTCAGGCAAGAACCGGGGCAGTCCATCAATGACTACTATGATCAGCTTCGCTTCATTTGGGACCAAATTGACCTTTCTGATCCAACTTGGGCATGCTCAAAAGATGCCCAAGAATATGCTGCTATTAGAGATGAATTTCGTCTCTATGAGTTCCTGATGTCACTCCACAAGGACTATGAGCCCATTCGAGGTCAGCTTCTAAATCGTTGTCCTCCTCCCTCTCTTGATACTGCTGTG
The DNA here is from genome assembly GCF_040712315.1 of Castanea sativa. Taxonomy (NCBI): domain Eukaryota; kingdom Viridiplantae; phylum Streptophyta; class Magnoliopsida; order Fagales; family Fagaceae; genus Castanea; species Castanea sativa. The sequence continues at coordinate 6,933,805 of NC_134019.1, read as the reverse complement.
AATGAGTTAGTCAGAGAAGAAGCTCGCCTTGCAACTCTTCGAGCCCAGGATAAGTTTAATGTTTTGGCCCTTACTCCTTCCATAGAGCAACCTCAGCACTCAGGTGATTCTTCTGGCTCCAGCAATCGTCGCAGACAGACCAATAAAAAGTTCTGCAACTATTGCAAGCGCCCTAGCCACACTATTGAGACTTGTTACCGTCGCAACAAATCTACTACTGCAGTTGCTAACACTGAGTTTACTCCGCCAATGCCTCCCATTTCAGCTGAGTCCCAGTCTTCTGGATCCACTATCAACCTCTCACCCACTGACCTACAGGAGATCATAGCTCAAGTTGTTCGTATGGCTGGTAATGCATCTCTTTCCACTGCTCTCTCAGTTTTACCCGGTAAGTCTCAAACTTGGCTTTTTGATTCTGCCTGTTGCAATCACATGACACCTCACTCGTCCTTATTCTTCAAACTTGACCCTGCTCCACATCCCCTCAATATTCACATAGCTGATGGTTCCACCATGCATGGGAATAGTCTTGGTTTTGTTTCAACCTCCAACCTCTCTGTTCCTAGGGTCTACCATGTTCCTGACCTATCCTATAATTTGTGTTCTGTGGGACAATTAGCTGAACTAGGTTATCGCCTTATTTTTAACTATTCTTGGTGTATTGTACAAGATCCGAGGACGGGGCAAGAGCTTGGGACCAGCCCTAGAGTTGGGCGTATGTTTCCAGTGGACAGTCTTCATCTTCCACCTGTTGCTCCGGTGTCTGTTGCTGCTGCTGCTGCTGCTGCGGTGTCTTCCTTACCTTCTCTCTCACTTTGGCACTCTCGTCTTGGTCATGCACCCTCTTCTCGGGTACAACAGTTAGCTTCTAAGGGTCTGTTAGGTTCTGTGTCCAAAGACAATTTTGATTGCACTTCATGCAGTTACGAAAACAGCCAGCTTTACCTTTTAATAATAGTGATTCTATTTCTAATAGTATTTTTGAGTTAATTCATTCTGATGTTTGGGGACCTTCTCCTGTTGCTAGTATTGGTGGATCTCGATATTTTGTTGTATTCATCGATGATTATTCTCGTTACAGTTGGATATTTCCTATGAAATCTCGTTCTGAAATTTTGCCAATATACAGACTTTGCAAAAATGGTTGAAACACAATTCTCCAAAAGAATCAAAATATTTCGTTCTGATAATGCTCTTGAATACACTCAATATGCTTTTCAAGCTCTATTACACTCCTATGGCACTGTACATCATCTAACTTGTCTAGGTACCTCTCAGCAAAATGGTCGAGCTGAACGTAAACTTCGTCATATTCTTGACACTGTTCGTACTCTTCTTCTTTCTGCCAAGGTTCCTCCTCCATTCTGGGGTGAAGCTGCTCTTCATGCTGTTCACACCATTAACCGCATTCCAAGCACTGTCATCCATAATCAAACTCCGTATGAGCGCCTCTTTGGGTCACCCCCTGACTATCATCACCTTCGCTCTTTTGGATCTGCTTGTTTCGTTCTTCTTCAGTCTCATAAGCACAACAAACTTGAGCTTCGATCTAGACTTTGCTGTTTCCTTGGTTATGGCGAAACACAAAAAGGGTATCGCTGTTATGATCCTGTCTCTCAACGCCTTCGTGTTTCTCGTAATGTTGTCTTCTGGGAACATCACTTGTTTGTTGAGCTCTCTCATTTTCGTTCTTCCCTCACTACCTCATCTGTACTTGAAGTTTTTCTAGAGGAGTCTCATGTTCCTTCTCCAACTCCAATTGATCCTCCTTTAGACTTCTCTATACAAACACCCGATCCGTTTAATGTCTCTTCTGGACAGGTCGAAGATGAGCAGATTGATAACGAACTACCCCAACTTGAGCTTGGGTCCCCCGCTCCTGCTCCGCCTGAAGATCCTCCACAAGACCTTCCACCTCCACAAGACATTCCACCTCGTCACTCAACCCGGGTAAGATCCATTCCTACACATTTACTTGATTACCATTGTTACACTGCACTTGCTACACTCCACGAGCCTCAAACCTATCGTGAGGCCTCCACTGACCCTTTATGGCAGATTGCAATGAAAGAGGAAATTGATGCATTAACCAAAAACCATACTTGGGACTTAGTTCCTCTCCCTCCTGGACAGTCTATGGTTGGTTGTAAGTGGATCTACAAGATTAAGACTCGCTCAGATGGGTCCATTGAGCGCTATAAGGCTCGTCTTGTTGCAAAAGGTTTTACACAGGAGTATGGGATTGATTATGAAGAGACCTTTGCCCCAGTTGCCCGCATCTCATCTGTTCGTGCCCTCCTAGCTGTTGCTGCTGCTAGAAAATGGGATCTTTTTCAGATGGATGTTAAAAATGCATTCCTTAATGGGGACTTGAGTGAAGAAGTTTACATGCAACCTCCTCCAGGTCTCTCCATTGACTCCAACAAGGTTTGCCGCCTTCACCGAGCATTGTATGGTCTTAAACAAGCTCCTCGAGCCTGGTTTGCAAAATTTAGCTCTACTATTTTTCGCTTGGGTTACACTGCCAGTCCTTATGATGCTGCCTTATTTCTTCGTCGTACTAATAAAGGCACCATTCTACTTCTCCTCTATGTGGATGATATGATCATAACTGGTGATGACCTTAGTGGCATACAAGAACTCAAGGATTTTCTTAGTCAGCAGTTTGAGATGAAAGATCTTGGACATCTTAGCTATTTCTTGGGGCTTGAAATCACTCGTTCCTCAGATGGTCTTTATATTACTCAAGCCAAGTATGCTTCTGATGTTTTGTCTCGTGCTGGACTCACTGACAGCAAGACTGTTGACACCCCAGTTGAGCTTAATGCGCATCTGACTCCCTCGGGGGGGAAACCATTGTCTAATCCTTCTCTTTACAGACGATTAGTTGGTAGCCTAGTTTATCTCACAGTTACTCGTCCAGACATTTCTTATGCTGTTCATCAGGTCAGCCAGTATTTGTCTGCTCCACGGTCGACTCACTATGCTGTTGTTCTGCGCATTCTTCGTTACTTGAAGGGCACTCTCTTCCATGGCCTTTTCTACTCAGCTCAATCTCCTCTTGTAATTCGTGCATTCTCTGATGCTGATTGGGTAGGAGATCCCACTGATCGTAGGTCCACCACTGGCTATTGTTTTCTACTTGGATCTTCCTTGATTTCTTGGCGAAGTAAGAAACAAACCTTTGTGGCCCGCTCCAGTACTGAAGCAGAATATCGTGCTCTTGCTGATACCACATCTGAGTTTCTTTGGTTACGATGGCTTCTTACAGACTTAGGTGTGTCTACATCCTCTGCTACACCTCTTTATTGTGATAATCAGAATGCCATTCACATTGCTCATAATGATGTCTTCCATGAACGGACTAAACATATTGAGATTGATTGTCATTTTATCCGTTATCATCTTGTTCATGGTGCTCTCAAGCTCTTCTCCGTCTCCTCCAAAGATCAACTTGCAGACATCTTCACCAAGTCCCATCCTAAGGGACGCCTTCGTGATTTGGTTGACAACCTCAAGTTGGTCTCACATCCACCTTGAGTTTGAGGGGGGCTGTTAACGTACACTCATATGTGGGCTTGGCCCATCTAGATCACTTACTTGTAGAGCACACATTGTACTACTTGTACTGCACTCATATTTACTTGTACAGCACTCATATGCCTCCTATATAAAGGCACTCATGTATATTATTTTACTTGAGAAATACAATACTATTCAATTCAGTATTTCTAACACTTATTAGTTGGTAAAGAAGACAATATTAAAGAACGAGTGGACCATTGTTAATGGTTTACAGTTCTCACTTTAGTACTAACTGTAAAATGCATCCTACTTGAGTTCCATTGCTTCTTCAAGTCCTTTATTTCTCAAATTTCTTTTAATTTTCTAATGATTAAGAGATTCTTATTTCACTAATTATACTAAAAGTATTACTTTTTTTTATAATAATTTGATAATCTCATTTGGAAAAATTTGGAGAAGGTGCCAACTAATTGAACTATGAGATTCTAGGTTATATGAAAAGATTTTAGTTGTATAAAACGAATATTTTAAAAATATATATATATATATATTATTTTTTTATTAAAAAGTTCTTTTATTTAAAGGAGAGCCACACGTTAGCCTTTTTTTTTACTTATCGGGATTAATTGATTTTTAGGATGAAAATTTAACATATTTATTATAAACACTATTTATAGTCGTGGTAACATAGTAAATTAATACAATATAATGAATGTGCTATCTTTGTATAGTATTTTAACATGAAAAATACCAGTATTCACATAAGCAGTATTTTATTGTCTGTATTAGACTTAAGTGTGCCATATATAACGTGTATGTATGTTATGCTTTTAGACAATGTGTAAAAATCTCTATGTATGTGAGTGTATAATGGTATGACAAAATTTAAGTATAGTACCTTAGGTATTGTACCTTAAGTTTCCCTCTTAAAATTCAGTTATGTAGCTCTTTCCTCATAGGATGTAAGTGTATTTTTAGTTAAATAGTCATATGGCTGAATTTTAAGAGAAATACTTAAAAAATAACATCTAAGTACTATACCAAAATTTACCCATAATGATATATGTATGTTAGTAATAAATTTTATCTTCCTAAAGTCAAATTTGACTTCACCGCTATTCCATAGTATAATCTCCATGACTAAAATTATGGTTTTGAAACCCAGACTGTTCAATGAACTATAAAAGAAAGAGGTTCAAGGTTTTTGAGGTTAGACCGGGGTCAAACTGAGGTCCGACTGGGGTCAAACTAAGGTCCAACCTTGATTACGTCATAATTAATTTAATAATTATTTAAAATATAAATAAATATATTAAATTAGTAAAATTTGAAAATTTAACTAATAATAAAGATAAATTATTATATACATATATATATATATATTTAAAAATTTTGTTAGAGCTCTTAAATCATGACAAAGCTCATTTGAGTACCCAATTTTTTTTTTTTATGAGACCCAATAAAATGGTTAAGAGATAAATTAATTTGTCTGCCCATGGCCAAGCCCATTTGACAACCCAAACAAATTTTTTTTTTTTTTTTTTTATGCTCAAGCCCATTTGAATAGTCCACCATTTATGAATTAAAAAAAAAAAAAACTATTGGATGTCCACCCATTTAAAAATGGTTAAATACAAAAGCTAGAAGTGTTTGACAGTAAAGCATTGACAATAAAGAAAATGTTGGTGGTTGACAGTAAAGCAAACAGCAAAAAAGAGTACTCCCTTTACCAAAAAAGAAGAAGACTCCAGAGGGAAAATGAAGAAACGGCATCGTTAAACACACAGAGAGAGTGCGAGCGAGACAGAGAAGAAGAATAGGAAGATGGTGGTGCGATCTCAAGTCTGATAGCATCTCATGGAGGTTGAAGCTTCAACCTTCAACAATGGATGTGAGCGTGTAAGTACCAAATTTTTTTTTTAAAAGACAACCTTTAACGATCTGATTGTGAGAACTGTTTACGGTTTTGAAACCCAAAAGGTTTAACCGCGGTTGGCACAGTTCACTGACTTTCTTGCATAGGCCGGTTCTTGAGGTTTAAAAAACAGTCTTGATAAACGATCCCAGTTAACTTGGTCGAACCGTACGGTTCGGTCCAGGTTTCACAACCTTCCAAAAACTCTACATTACTATTATGGGAAGTAGCATTTTGTGATCTTTAGGGTCCGTTTGGATACAGCTGAAAACTAAAAACTAAAAATACTGTAACAAAATAATTTTTAAATATGTGAGTAGTGCTATGTGACCCATTTTTAATAAAAAAAATAACTGAAAAAAGAGGTTTGTGGGTCCCGTGAACAGTGCACAGGACCCACTGGAAACACCACAACCACACAAAAACGCGCTTGAAAAAAAAATGCAAACGCTTGAAATGTGTGGAGTGTAGACGTTCAAAGTAGTAGTGGATCTCGTGCACTGTGCACGAGATCCACTGACAGACCCACTGACAGATGTGATGAGCACTTCTCAGTAAAATAAAAAATAAAATAAAAAAATAATAAATAAATAAAAAAAAGCTGAAAACACATACTCTTGAAACGCAACCACTATCCAAACACTGCCTTAGTGAGAATCTACTGTTCTAAAAGGGTGTACCTTTAGTTAATTAAGTTAGCATGTAGCTTCTTATTATGTTCCATTATTATTAGACAACAATGCTGTCTTATTTAATTAGTACCTTTACTAACTATCGTACATACATAAATTTATGGTAGATGACAACATTGATTAGACATAAATATAATTGTTAGGTTATTTAGCCAATAGTTTGAATTATTAAGAATTACGAAGTGTGTTTGTCAAAAAAGAATTACGAAGTGTACTTTTTTTTTTTCATTTTTATCGAATGTTTTTTTTGTTAGGAAGTTGCGAACTTGAATTTTTTTATTCAATAAGTTATTGTGATAATTTTTCATTAAGCCATTCATTTTTTAAAATATTTTATTCTGATAATTTTTTTTTCAAAAATGGTATATTATTGCGTGTTTTAATAACACACGTTAGTAAAATTTAAAGTAAAAAAGTAAAAAAAGTTTTTTATTTTAAAATGTGAGGGACTTGAGTGAATTGCACGGTGCAATTGCTAAATCAGATACCAATCCCTATGTCAAGAATGATTTCATCTGAAGGTAATAATGCGTTAAAACACAATTTAATAAATTGTGAAAAAATTATGCTCATAAGATTGCTAATTTTTGTTTAGAGTTTTGTAACTCAATTAACACTTTTTTTATATTTTTGACAGAAGCATCCAAATTCGAATCCCTTCTTTCCTAACTATTGAATTATATAAAACAAAAAGCATAAAAAAAGAAAAAAAAATACAAAACAAAAAAGATTGCTGATTTTTATTTTTCCCATTTGTTACACTAAAGTGGTTGAGTTTATAGTTGTCAAAATGTGAATCATATCGTGAATTAATTTTTTATTTTTTCGTATCGTGTATTGTAAAATACACACACACTTAATAAAATTTATAAAAAATTATAGATATATATATATATATATATATGTAAATGGTGTATTCATTATAAATTTTGAATATATTACTCATCACTTATGTAATAATATTAGCATGTGTTTATAACATACACATTCAAATTGCTTAAATTCAAAAGCGATAATATATTACAAATGACCCAAAAATTAATTTATTTTAATCATATTGGCTAATCAACCTCATCTAAGTCAATGCTATCATCATGCTTATCATTTTGCAAATTTATTTCTTCATTAAAATTTTATTCATTGTCATTAACATTTACTATCTCTTCTTTTTTTTTTTTTTTTAATAATTAAAAAAAAAAATTTCTTGGGATTCTAGTCACTTGGACTTATAACAATAATAAAAAATATATTTTTTTTCAATTAATATCTTATTCATAGTATAGAAAATAAATTTGTAAATATTAAAGTAAAGTGTAAGTGTATATTGTATAGTCCAAATTTTGTAGAAGAAAGAGAGGGGAAAGAAATTATGAATATGTTGTTTTATTAGGTTAAATTATGTAATAAAACAAGTCCAACAACTTGTTAGATTCAAATAAAAGTACAAATTTTAACAAAAAATCTTATTTTAAAGCATTTGTCTATGTACCGTACGATACATATGATTTTACGATACGATATAATTTATACAATACACACACTGTATTGTACTATTCATGAGCACTTACGATACGCCGATACGATACGGAACTTTTAACACACAATACGATACGTATCGCGTATCATACTATACTAACAACTATGGTTGAGTTGACTGTAGAGTCTTCTTGGAGGAGTCTTCCTTCGTGGCTAACCCCTATGAAAGTTGGAGATGAATTCTTATCGGTTGAGGGCCTTATAATTTCTTAGGGAAAAAAAAATCCTCATTGGTTGGTGAAGAAGACAATATTAATAGCGAAAAAGACTAGACCATTGTCAATGGTTAACAATCCTCACACTAGAACTAACTGTTAAAGAGCATGGTATGTTTATTTATTACTTGCACCTGCTCTTAAAAATCTTCCAACAAAACCAATTTCAGCCACTTTTTTCTTTATATAAATACACATTCTCTTTCTCACTAATAAGGGGGGCATGTATATATATAGAACTTGTTTACTTCTATTACAATTTCTAAAAATTAGATCAAGAGTATTGTTTTTCTCCAAAAAAAAAATCAAGAATATTGTGGTTCATTAGTATTGTTCGATGAAAATATTTTTACTTCTTCGGTTCTTCCTATGTACGTAAATAAATAAAGGTCTATTGCACTTGAAATAAATTAAAAAATTGTTTTGGTAACTGGTCCCAAAAATAAAGCCTGAATATTGTTAAGTTAGCATCAAATATGACAAGCAAGCCAAATGGTCATATATCTATATGTCACACTTGTATTTCAATTTTTCAACAATAATTGTGTGAATATTTAGCAAATAAAATAATTCTGTGAATTAATCTAAAAACATAGACGGTTCAACCAAGGAGGTCCATGGCCCGGGGCCCCTTAGAATTTTTCAAAAATATATAGTGTAAGTGCACAATTGCACCTGGACCCAAAGACAATCACGGGCTCAGGCCCAATGAGCCTTAAACAATAAAATTTGTAGAGTGTGGGCTTGAAACCTAGGTTAGAAGTACTGGGAGCTTGATAACAGGCTTTTATAAACAAAAACAGATAAATAACGAATGATCGTTGCAAATGGATCTCCTCGGACTTGAGTCGAGGACTACTTCTTTATTATTTCTCTTTCTTCCTTACAGACTACAATTTCTTAATTAATTTCTCAGTTTCTGCCCCCTTACTTTTTGGCCTTTACCCCCCTTTTATACTTCCTTCCCTGATACTTTTTGAACAGTGACTAGAAGTTTTCCCCCTTACTGTTCAGGGGTCACCTCCCCATTAATACGGCCAGGGAGGTAGGTGCAGAGCCTTTAATGAGGAGGTGGCAGCCTTTGCTCTTGATATTTTATTTAATACTGGTGCATCTAGAAGATTCAGGATGTCCCCTTTTAACCACTAGTCTTTCCAGAGTTGTGCCTTGACCTTTATAATGAAATCTTGAGTTCTCTTAGATTTGTCCGAGGTGAAACTCTCCCTCGGCTGTATCCTCGGACCCTCGGCGTATGGGCCAACTCATAGAGTTTAATCCTGGAGTAGGTCGGCCCTCCATGTTACAGCCCAAAGGCCCATATGCCCACTTGGGTCCTTTTTCTCCCCACAATAGCCCCTCAAAACTCTATTTTTCATCATCCAAGGAGAAAAATAGGGTTTTGATCCAACGAACACTTCCCCCATACTTTCTGTAAATAACTACACGTGTGAAAACCGTTTCGCGTTCCAGAGGGTGCCACTTGGCGGTTTTATTTTCAAAAACGCGCGCATTTATTACCGTAAGTTATACCTTGTCCCCCACGTTCAACGGTGAGATGAGCATCCAACGGTCCTTGTTACTCCATGAAAATTTGGGCGGGACAAATACAATTTCGAGGCCGCTTCCCGCACGTCGTGACGCTTCGGGAACCTGCGTCCTCATTTATTTCTTCAGAGGCTAATCCCATCAAAACATCAACAATCAACTTTTGTCTGCACAAATCCGTGGAAACTCGCACAACTTCAAGTCTGTAAGTTCCCGTTCCTTTTTTCTCTTAACCCTTTCTCCTCGAACCCTGTCCTCGGCTCACCTTATAATCATTCCCCCTCTTAGAATTTAGCCTTTCGTTCCTATTTGATGGGAAAGTTCAAGTGTCTACTTGATACCGCCGCTGGAATGGAAGGCTTCAGAGCCAAGTATCACATTCCCGGCGATGTAGGTTTAAAATATTGCCCGGCGGAAGCCGTGGCTGGCTCTAGAAAGGAGGGAGAGGTTATCATCCCAATGGTAGCCTTCGTAGAGGGTGGGATGACCCTCCCAATGAAGCCTGTAACTAGGGAGTACCTCCGCAACCACCGGTTGTGTCCCGATCAGTGCACCTCAAACGTTTTTAGAGTTTTGGGTAGCGTCGATGCTCTAAACGAGCAAATGGGTCTAAACCTCACCTGGCACGATGTCGTCTTTCTGTACGAGTGCCATAAACTCACCAACGTAGGTTACCACATTAAATCCCGCTCCAGCGTCGTTAGGCTAATCTCCTATCTGCCCAAATCCAACAAAGGCATGAAGGATGACTTCCTAATCGTCTCTGGAAACTGGCATGACGGCCTCCACTGCCCAGTTGAGTGGGGAGATCCAGGTGCGACACCTTAGGATTAACCTCCCCACCGCACAACTTCCTCTAACACTCACAAAAATGCGTATTCACATGTATTCATGTTTATTTAAGTTTATTATATGTTGTGTGAATCTGACCATGTTCGCTTGCTTTGATGTCTTTCTTTGCAGATAAGCAACACGTGCGCCCACGCTTGAGCCACTGTAACGTTGCAGATCTAAACCGAGTACTACGCTCCGAGGTGTTTGTCAGCGAGGACCTACAACTCAGGGCTGCTCACCTGATTCTAGGGTACGATCCCGTATCCTCGGACTTCCAGGCAATAGAGAACGCCATTATTGCTGGTGACCGGTGGCGTAGGAAGATCAACGTAGCCAGACCTCACTTCCTGGACGATCACGACCTTCCTGACAGCCCCAACACCATACTGTATTTACGACCAATTGCTGCGGTCCCTCTAGCTACACACTCCCAGGCAACTGTTGTCCCAGAGGAGCAAGTGTCTTCTTCAAACACTTTGGACGAGGAGATAGACCATTTTCGGCTCGGGGACTCCCCACGACCTCGCGAAAACCCGTTTGTCATTCTTTCCGACGAGGAAGAAGAAGAAGCCGAGGCCTCTGGGATCGCGGGTCTAGTGATAGCGCGTCCAGACGACAGTTCTGTTGAAAAAGAAATGGACAAGCTTAAGGATCTCATGACCGATAGAGGTGCCCGTGTGGCAAAGAAGGGAGCAAGAGGGTCCCAAGCTCCCCCTGCCTTGCCACCACCCCCTCCTCCTCCAACCGACACTAAGCCTCCAGCCGAAGATCCCAAAAAGAAAAGGAAAGCAGAGGTTGAGGGGGTTGGAGGAGAAAAACAAAAGAAGATGAAACAGCCCGCGGCGGCCCAGCAGCAGAAGTTGGACAAGGGCAAAGGGCGCGCCCGCTCAGTTGAAAGCGGGGAGATCAGAGACGTGGCCGAGGTGCGCCGAGCACCAGCTACCTGGTCTCCTGACTTGAGACTAGACGGCGCTCCTGTTCCCTGCCATTCCAGTATCAGGGCCGTCCAGCAAGGCCACGCTCACCACCTAGCCGAGGTGCTGGAGCGCCCTCTTCTGCTTCCCAAGGACATGGAAACCTTGGAGAAGATGGTCCAGCCACAGCTGTTCCTCTCGTTGAAGAGGGGTTTAGCTCTAGTAAGTTCCATCTTACACTAACATTCTATACTGGTTTGTAAACACTTCACTGCTTTTAACATCCTGTCCTTTTTGCAGTCCATCCAAGAGGTTTTCGCTGCCGAGAAGTTCGTGGACGACTCTCAGAAGCGCGCTGGGATGGAGCAGGAGCTAAGGAAAGAGGCAGAAAGATCTCTAAGCCAGGCCCTAGCAGAGAATGGGAAAATCACGTCCCAGCTGGCAGACTTGAAAAGAGAAAGTGATGGTGACAAGGCCAGCTTGAAGACGATGACAACCCAAGTGGAGGGACAGCGTAAGCTCCTTCGTCAAAAGGATGATGAGCTCGCCCAAGTCCAACAGGCACGCTCTGACTTGGAAAAGGAGCTTACGCGGGCTAAGGAGGAGGCTCGCGCCCATCAGCACGCACTGGAGGCCGCGAAGAAGGCCAGTTATCAGGAGGGGGTGACCAGAACGCAAGAAGAGCTGACAGAGGCTTTTGCGGCCTTGTGCCGAGAGTACTGTCAGCAGGTCTGGGGAGAGGCTATGAATGCAGCAGGGGTTCCTCAAGCTTCCGAGCTGAGGAAGCCCGAGAACATCTGGCTTCCCCTAGACATACAGAAAATTGAAGACCCTCCTGTTGCTGCCTCTCCTGCCCTTCCTCCTGTGGTGGAAGAGCTCGTTCCTGCTCCTACAGAACCTGAAGGTTCCCATAAAGAGAAGGACGAGTGTGATGGGGCCGAGAAGGAGCAAGCCCAAGGCATGGAGCCCCTCGTTCCTTCAACAGGCAAAGGGAAGCAAGTTTTGTCCACCTTTGAGCTGGAGTTGAAGAGTACTGAGGCTGGCAGCAGCTCTCTCCAAGACCCCCCTTCCTTAGTTTAGGGCCTAGTATAGGAAATTTTTGTACTCTCCTTCTTTGTATATAATTAATGAAGAAGATTTTTATTCAACTTTTATTCATGTTGTCACTTTATTCTTTTTGTGCTTGCCATGAGAGCTTTCAATATCAAACAGTTAAAAGGAAAACAGAATAAATAAGTATAACTCCACTATGCAAATAACTATGACTTCAAGACTGCCGCATAACTTAATTTAGACATCAAATAATATCAAAGTTAGACAACTCATATGACAATTAAACCTTTGTAATCTAACATATTGCTTTCAGTAGGATGTAAGGTCCAAAGACCATTCCTTACAAAAATTTTGCTTAACACTTAAAAATGAAGAGCTTGAGATCCAAATTAATAAATGGTGAGATAATGATTCCCATAAAACGGATGATAAGAATAAGAACAGTGACAAAATATTAAGAATAGTGATAAGGTTTGTGGTCCGAGGACTACACTTAACCAAGTTTCTGTTTGATTCTTAAGAACAGTAGCTTCAAATGTTAATTTTCCCAAAGTAGGAGGTCCGAGGACCCGGCATAACTAAGGCTCTGTTTAACAAATGACAAGACATCAATTTCCACAAGGTTTGTGGTCCGAGGACTGCACTTAACCAAGTTTCTGTTTGATTCTTAAGGACAGTAGCTTCAAATGTTAATTTTCCCAAAGTAGGAGGTCCGAGGACCTGGCATAACTAAGGTTCTGTTTAACAAATGACAATACATCAATTTCCACAAGGTTTGTGGTCCGAGGACTGCACTTAACCAAGTTTCTATTTGATTCTTAAGAACAGTAGTTTCAAATGTTAATTTCCCCAAAGTAGGAGGTCCAAGGACCCGGCATAACTAAGGTTCTGTTTAACAAATGACAAGACATCAATTTCCACAAGGTTTGTGGTCCGAGGACTGCACTTAACCAAGTTTCTGTTTGATTCTTAAGAACAGTAGTTTCAAATGTTAATTTTCCCAAAGTAGGAGGTCCAAGGACCTGGCATAACTAAGGTTCTGTTTAACAAATGACAAGACATCAATTTCCACAAGGTTTGTGGTCCGAGGACTGCACTTAACCAAGTTTCTGTTTGATTCTTAAGGACAGTAGCTTCAAATGTTAATTTTCCCAAAGTAGGAGGTCCGAGGACCTGGCATAACTAAGGTTCTGTTTAACAAATGACAATACATCAATTTCCACAAGGTTTGTGGTCCGAGGACTGCACTTAACCAAGTTTCTATTTGATTCTTAAGAACAGTAGTTTCAAATGTTAATTTCCCCAAAGTAGGAGGTCCAAGGACCCGGCATAACTAAGGTTCTGTTTAACAAATGACAAGACATCAATTTCCACAAGGTTTGTGGTCCGAGGACTGCACTTAACCAAGTTTCTGTTTGATTCTTAAGAACAGTAGTTTCAAATGTTAATTTTCCCAAAGTAGGAGGTCCAAGGACCTGGCATAACTAAGGTTCTGTTTAACAAATGACAAGACATCAATTTCCACAAGGTTTGTGGTCCGAGGACTGCACTTAACCAAGTTTCTGTTTGATTCTTAAGAACAGTAGCTTCAAATGTTAATTTCCCCAAAGTAGGAGGTCTGAGGACCCGGCATAACTAAGGTTCTGCTTAACAAATGACAAGACATCAATTTCCACAAGGTTTATGGTCCAAGGACTGCACTTAACCAAGTTTCTGTTTGATTCTTAAGAACAGTAGCTTCAAATGTTAATTTCCCCAAAGTAGGAGGTCCAAGGACCCGGCATAACTAAGGTTCTGTTTAACAAATGACAAGACATCAATTTCCACAAGGTTTGTGGTCCGAGGACTGCACTTAACCAAGTTTCTGTTTGATTCTTAAGAACAGTAGCTGCAAGTGTCAGAGGTACTCATAACTTTGAAATATTAACTGACAAAAACCCATTTTATTAATAATAATACCTTCTAAGATTATTTACATTCCATGGGCGTGGTACAATTCTTTCATCTAGGTCAGCTAGTCGATATGACCCTATACCTGCTACTGAAATAATGCGATAGGGGCCTTCCCAGTTGGGTCCTAGCTTACCCCAAGCTGGGTTTTTAGAAGTGCCTACGACTTTTCTTAGTACAAGATCACCAAGTGCAAGTGGCCTTAGCTTCACGTGGGCATCATATCCCCGTTTTAGCTTCTGTTGATAATAAGCCATTTGAACCATGGCTGCCTCGCGTCGTTCCTCGAGTAAATCAAGACTTTTCTCCAGGAGTCCATTGTTACTCTCCGGGCTAAAAGAGCTCGTCTTTAGGGTGGGAAAACTAGATTCCAGAGGTATCACCGCCTCTGCTCCATATGTCATAGAGAATGGCGTTTCTCCCGTGGACCTACGCGAGGTGGTCCGATACGTCCACAGAACATGAGGGAGTTCTTCTACCCATCTGCCTTTCGCATCGTCCAACCTTTTCTTGAGCCCACTGACTATGACCTTGTTAACGGCCTCGGCTTGCCCATTTCCCTAAGGATAAGCTGGGGTGGAGTATCTATTTATGATACCCATGTCACCACAATATTGCCTAAAGGCCTTGCTGTCAAATTGAACGCCATTGTCTGAGACAAGTGTATGTGGTATACCGAATCTAGTGACAATATTTTTCCAGATAAATTTCTTGGAATCAACATCTTTGATATTTGCTAAGGGCTCGGCCTCAACCCATTTAGTGAAATAGTCTGTTCCCACAAGAAGCCATCTTTTGTTTTCGACAGCTCTCGGAAATGGCCCCACTATATCCAGTCCCCATTGGGCAAAAGGCCAAGGACTGGAGAGAGGGTTAAGAACCCCATCAGATTGATGAATATTAGGGGCGAACCTCTGGCATTGATCACATTTTCTGGCATAGTCCTGAGCCTCTCTCTGTATATTGGGCCACCAATAACCCTGAGTTAGAGCTCTATGGGCTAAGGACCTTCCCCCAATGTGGCTCCCACAAATTCCTTCATGCAGTTCCTCTAGTAATGCTTCCGTTGATTCAGGGTGCACACACAACAAGTACGGTCCTGAAAAGGATCGTTTGTACAGCTTCTGGTCCTCGGACAACCGGAAACGTGGCGCCTTTCGACGTATCTTTTCTGCTTCAGATTTGTCCTCAGGAAGAATATCATTCTTAAGAAAAGCTATAACCGGGTCGATCCAACTAGGCCCAGGCCTTATCAGATGAATGTGAACTGTGCTGACGACGGTAAGAGTTGGCTCCAACAAATCCTCCACGAGGATAACCCTAGGCAAGTCCTGAACCGAGGAAGTCGCCAACGTAGCCAAAGAGTTTGCATGAGTGTTTGCACTCCTAGAAATATGAGCTAAGATGAAGGAGTCAAATTCAGCTTGCTGACGCTTGACTTGGACCAAATATTCCTGCATTCTGGGGTCTCTAGCTTCCATGGTTCCCGTCACTTGGCCGACCACTAACTGAGAGTCCGAGAACACATGGATTTCCTTTCCACCCATCCTACGTACCATCTGTATACCTACCAAGACTGCTTCATATTCGGCCTTATTATTAGTAGCCGAGAATGCCAATCTCAAAGATTTTTCAAAGACAATTCCCTCTGGGGACATTAGAACAAGTCCAACACCAAACCCTCTCTGATTAGCAGCCTCATCCACATACACTTTCCAAATCGAAGGCACTGCGGCCGTGATCATTCCAACTGGCTTTCCATCCATGTGTGCTTCTTTTGGAGTTTCTTCTAGCAATGGTTCGGTAAACTCTGCCACCAAGTCAGCGAGGACCTGGCCTTTCACCGAGGTGCGAGGCTTGTATTTAACATCAAAAGCTCCCAAAATGGTTCCCCATTTTGCCACCCTGCCAAAGTAATTGGCGTTGCGTAACACCGCCTTGAGAGGCAATTGGGTCAGGACCACCACAGTATGAGACTGGAAATAATAAGGAAGTTTGCGCGTGGCATGAACTACGGCCAGAAGCACTTTTTCCAAGGGCAGATAGCGCACCTTGGCCTCATTCAAAGACTTACTAACGTAGTAGACCAGTCTTTACACCCCGCTTTCATTCCTTATAAGGACCAGGCTCACCGCGTGGACGGCCACTGCCAGATAAGCAAACAAGACCTCGTCCGCCTCGGGGCGAGACAAAATGGGTGGCCGAGAAAGATATTGCTTGAGTTGTTGGAAAGCTAACACGCAGTCCTCGGTCCATTGGAACCCTTTCCATTTATTCAATAATTGGAAGAAAGGGCGGCACCGGTCAGCTGACCGAGAGATAAACCTATTCAATGCAGCAATCATTCCGGTCAATTTCTGGATCTCTTTTGGGTTCCGAGGCGGCTGTAAATTCTGAATAGCCTTGACGTGTGCTGGGTTCACCTCTATGCCTCTGTGAGTAATCATGTATCCCAAAAACTTTCTGGACCCCACGCCAAAAGAGCACTTTGAGGCGTTAAGGCGTAGTTTGTACTTTCTTAACACCTGGAAGGTGTCGGCTAGATCTCTCACGTGTGAGGATATTGTTTTGCTCTTAACCACCATGTCATCCACATATACTTCAACGGTCTTCCCCAGTTGCTGTTCGAACATTCTAGTCATCATCCTTTGGTAGGTAGCCCTGGCATTCTTCAAACCAAATGGCATGACCTTATAATGATAATTCCCCGTCGGTGTAATGAAGGCAGTCTTCTCTTGATCCTCCAATGCCAAGGGAATCTGGTGGTAACCCTGGAAGGCGTCCAAAAAACTCATTCGAGGATGTCCGACAGTGGCATCCACCAGTTGATCAATACGCGGCATTGGAAACGAATCTTTGGGACAGGCCTTGTTCAGATCAGTAAAGTCCACACATACCCTCCATGTTCCATTCTTCTTTTTAACAACAACTGTATGGGCCAACCATTCGGGGTAGAAAACTTCTTTGATAGCCCCAGCCCTTTTGAGTTTAAGCACCTCTTCCTTCACAGCCTCGAAATGTTCTCTGGAAGAACGCCGAGGTGGCTGCCTTCTTGGAACAATAGCTACGTTGACATTTAAATGATGACAAATGAAGCTCGGATCGACGCCTGGAGCTTCATAAGGATCCCACGCAAAAACATCAATATTGTCCTTCAGAAATTCTAACAATTCGATCTTCTCTTAGTGTGGCAAAAGTATGCCGACCTGGAAGAACCTCTCTGAGTCATCGGCTACTGGAAATTTCTCTAACTCCTCACAATGTGTCTCCTCTCCTGTCACCATTCCAGATGAATCAGGAGCTATTAACTGCTATAAGTCTTTGGTGATTAAAGCCAAAGACTCGGCTTCTGTCTGATGCAGTACTGCAGCCGATATGCACTGCCTGGCCACCGATTGGCTGCCGAGGATTTCCTCAACACATTCCCCCGAGGGGAATTTAACTTTAACATGCAAAGTAGAGGAGACAGCTCCAAAAGCGTGCAGCCAAGGCCTGGCGAGGATGGCTGTATATGGAGAGTACGTGTCAACCACAATGAAATCCACCTCAACCGTTTCTGAGCCGGATTGAACGAGCAAACGGATCTGTCCCTTCGGCACAACGGCTCTCCCTTCAAAGCTTATAAGCGATGAGTCATAAGGAGTAAGATCTTCTAGCTTCAACCTTAACCCCTTAAATAGATCAGGGTACATGATATCTGCACCGCTGCCCTGATCTATCATCACCCTCCTCACATCATAATTCCCTATCCTGAGCGTAACTACAAGGGCATCGTCATGGGGCTGGATAGTCCCTACCTTATCCTCATCGGAAAACCCTAAAACGGGCAGATTTAGCTTCAACCTCTTCGGTCTGCAGCCCGACTCCTCGGCCTGAGGATGGGACACTGCCATCACCCTGGTGGGAGCCGAACCGGTCCTGCCAGGTGCAGCAAAAATAACATTAATTGTTCCTAAAGCCGGCCGAGACGAATTATTCCTCTGATTGTTTGAGCCAGATTGACTGCCCGGCCCGCTAGGTTGGCACAAGTGTTGCTTTAGTTTTCCTTCACTGACAAGCTGCTCCAAGTGATTCCAAAGGGTCTGACAATTCTCGGTAGTGTGGCCCACATCCTGATGGTACTGGCAAAAGAGGTTCTGATTCCTCTTCGCAGGGTCCCCTGACATCTTACCGGGCCATTTGAAGAAGGGCTCCTTACGAACTTTCTCCAACAACTGATGCACTGGTTCTCGGAACACAGTGCTCACGGCCTAAGGTGCTGCCAAGCCGGACTGCCCAACGTAATTTCTCCTCGGCCTGTTATTGTTGTATCTGTCCGACCTGAAATCCCTTCTCTCCTGCGGGATAACCTTCTCCTTACCCTTTCCTTGCTGTTGGTCTTCCTCCACTCTCTTGTACTCGTCAATACGGTCCATGAGGCGACGTACACTGCGGACGGGCTTTTTGGTCAAAGACTTTCTCAGGTCATGATCAGTAGGAAGGCCTACCTTAAAGGTATTAAGCGCCACCTCATCAAAGTCGCTATCTATTTCGTTAAACATCTCCCAATAACGGTCGGAGTATGCTTTCAACGTCTCCCCTTCCCTCATGGTCATGGATAATAGCGAGTCCAATGGCCGAGGTACTCTGCTACACGTGATGAACCGCGAAGCGAATGCTCTAGTAAGCTCCCCAAACGAACCTATAGTCCCCGATTTAAGACCGTTGAACCATCTCATAGCAACAGGTCCCAAGCTAGAAGGGAAAACTTTACACATCAGGGTCTCATTGTGAGAGTGCACCGCCATCCTCTGGTTGAAGTGACTCACGTGCTCCACCGGATCAGTCCGGCCATTGTAGATGGTAAAGGTGGGTTGAGTAAACCTCCTGAGAAGCCTCCCCTTCTCAATCCTCCGTGAAAATGGAGATTTGGAGAGTTGGTGCAGCGCCCGACTCATAGCATCGTTCCCTAAGCCCCTGGAAAGAGCCTTCTTACGTCTACGAGCTGACTGGTCATCCTCCTCACCAGAGGACATTGTACTGGGGGGGAGCATGATCTTGAGCTGTAGCTACCTCCCCGTTCCTCCTCTGAGGAAGGACTAGATGAGGATGGTGAAGGCCTGCGTCTAGCACGGCGTAACTTTCTCTTCAAACGATTAATCTCCTTCTGCAAGACTTTAGCTCCATCCTCATGGGTAGTGCTACCCTCACCATGAGTATGGCTAGCCCCTGGGTATTCTGTATGGACGCTTCCCTCACGATCCCTTCGACGCTCAAGACGCTCGAAAAGATCCTCCGGCTGTGGTCCCTGTGACTCTGCATGGTGAGAACCCAAGCCTGCCATAGTATTCCCACTCCTTCTAGACTAGACTTCCCACAGACGGCGCCAATTGTAAGTGCACAATTGTACCTGGACCCAAAGACAATCACGGGCTCAGGCCCAATAAGCCTTAAACAATAAAATTTGTAGAGTGTGGGCTTGAAACCTAGGTTAGAAGTACTGGGAGCTTGATAACAGGCTTTTATAAACAAAAACAGGTAAATAACGAATGATCGTTGCAAATGGATCTCCTCGAACTTGAGCCGATGACTACTTCTTTATTATTTCTCTTTCTTCCTTACAGATTACAATTTCTTAATTAATTTCTCAGTTTCTGCCCCCTTACTTTTTGGCCTTTACCCCCCTTTTATACTTCCTTCCCTGATACTTTTTGAACAGTGACTAGAAGTTTTCCCCCTCACTGTTCAGGGGTCACCTCCCCATTAATACGGCCAGGGAGGTAGGTGCAGAGCCTTTAATGCGGAGGTGGCAGCCTTTGCTCTTGATATTTTCTTTAATACTGGTGCATCTAGAAGATTCAGGATGTCCCCTTTTAACCACTAGTCTTTCCAGAGTTGTGCCTTGACCTTTATAATGAAATCTTGAGTTCTCTTAGATCTGTCCGAGGTGAAACTCTCCCTCGGCTGTATCCTTAGACCCTCGGCGTATGGGCCAACTCATAGAGTTTAATCCTGAAGCAGGTCGGCCCTCCATGTTACAGCCCAAAGGCCCATATGCCCACTTGGGTCCTTTTTCTCCCCACATATAGTATATAAATTTTATGAGATTTTATAATTTAGATTTAAGAAAATTCTTCTCAACACTCTTAATATAATCCGAGACCCCTTTAAACAGAGGAAAAAAAAAGGTCCAAACAATAACAACAAAAATTTGCGCAAAAAACAACAATATTTAGGCCCCCCACCCCAAAAAGAAAAAAAAAACTATTAAAAAAACCATTTTTTTGAGAACTATTAATTAAAAAGAAATCCACACGACACACTATATTAATTAAAAGAACTATTAATAGATCCAAAATATATTAATTAGAAGAAATCCACACGACACACTATACATGTCTAATGAAAATAAACACAATTAGTTAATTTTATAATGAAAACTTTGCAAATTTTATAGGACGAAACTTAGATATAGTTTCTTAGGTACTCTACATTTGGTTCTGCAATTAAATTCAAACAGAAAATTAGTTTAATTTAATATTCCTTAAAAAAATATATTTTTGTGTTTTATTGATCAACATAGACATACAATTGAATTTAATTAGGAAACCTAATATACTGCATATAAAAAACTATATCTAAAATTAACTAATTTATTACTAATGATTGTCGGTGGGTGGGTTAGTGATAGGGAACATTTCAGTTGGACCTATCTGATTGTGAAACTCGATCCATTAGACACTCAGACTATCCGACATACCGTTGAGTAGCCAGCTAAACCACCACAAGGTCTATTCATGGAGGTGAGTCATCCAACCATCTTGACTGGTCGGACGCCCACATGGATGGGCGAGTGAGAACAGTTCACTCCTTAAGGTGATATAATTACTCCCATTCTAAACTTACCCAGATATGGGAACTATTACACACCACACCAGAAGGTTATCCTACTAATCCGTAGCCACTAAGTATGAGAAGTTAAACCCAAAGATTTTAGTGCCACTAACTCTACTCCTGCCATTGTACTAGTTCCTACATTCTTGGGAACATGGTCACCCTAAACTACTACATAAGCACCAAGACACCTCCATTCTAAGGTATGTGTGCATAATTTCCTAACTCTCATACTTTTAGATTTCTTGGAGATTGTTGTGACTCCGAGAAATCTGTTGGTAGTTAGAGCTTGGAGAGCTTAAATATATTGGGTAGATTAGACTTGGAGGGTCTTTTTGATATTCGTGTACTCCAACTCATTCACTAATAGATCGATTTCGACTTGGAGGATCACAGAGAGGTTTTTCGCTGAGTTATTTGGTTTCCTCTATAATAACACATTGTTATCTTGTGTTTACATCTCTTTTCCCTTACTCTTTAAGCTTTATATTTGTTAATTGCTTGCTAGGGATTATGGCTTAGAGAGTAGTTCCGGTTATTGCGTATCATTTACTCTTTTTATTTGAGTTTTAGATTATAGGTGAGTTAACTACCATATTTAACTTTTTCACAAAAAAGCTTAAATTATTCAAAAGATTTTTATTTATTTATTTTGGGTAACTTTTATTGATTTATAGATTATGATCTTTTAACAAATTGTCTTTAAGTTAATTTATTAAAAATAATTCCTCTGATATTTAATATGGAATCAATTATAGATGATTTTCGACAAGTAAAAAAAGTCAAATCTCATTTTAATAGATAATTACATTGCAAGCAAATCAACAAACATTTATTTTGTATTTTTTGATTGGCTAAAATGCAAAACTGACCTTCTAACTTTCTTTAGATTTCGTTTCTGTCCTCTAACTTTGCGTTCATTTATTTCAGTCCTCTAAATTTCATATTTATTCAATTAAGTCTTTTCTCTTAACTTTTGTTAAATTTAAAAAAAAAAAAAATTTCTAGAAAATATTTTTCAATCATTAATTGAATTTTTTTAATTTAAAAATTTTGAAGAAAAATTTATAAAATTGAAAAAATAACCACAATATATAACAAAAGTTGATGGAAAAGTCTTAATTGAATAAACTTGAAAGTTAGAGGACTGAAATGAACAAACGCAAAGTTAGACGATTAAAATGACATCTGAAGAAACTTAGAGGGCCAGTTTTACATTTTACGTTTTTTCATTTGATAATATTTTGTTAATACTAAATGAGTACTAACTTGGATTTTCATTATTAAAAAAATTGAAAATGCTAACGAATGCCCTTAATGCAATTATTTACAATCCATTTTAAGAAAGTTTTTATAAGAAATGAAAAAAAAAATTAATATTTTGACAATTTTTTCTATTTTTCATAAAAGTAGTGTCAAAATTTTTCAAAAATAGATTGTTATCTATTTTCCTGAGGACATCCATTAACATAACATGACAAAAGAAGAGTTGAACTTTCATTAAAAATAGAAAATTCATGCGCTGGTTCCCTCAATTGAAATCCTTGGTCCAGCTCTTTGCATGAAAAATTATTAAGTACTCTCAGAATGCTATAAAAATGTATTTTTTCTTTTTATATAAACAGTAAATTTTATAATAAATTTAATTAATGAGACTTACTGTTTATATTAGAGGAAATATATTTATAATATTTTAAAAATACACGTAATTTTCCTTTGCACCCGTAGATTCCGAACTTATCTCATAACTAGGGGTCACTCCCGATTATGAGCATGACAGGAATTGCACTTATTTATTGCTTGTGTACGTTGAGAAAGTATCTAAGTGGTGACTAGACAACAATGCTAGCTGTTTTATCCATTTAATACCTTTACTAACTATCGTACATACATTATTTTTTTATGGGAATCGTACATACATTAATTTCTGTTAATATGACAACATTAATTAGACATAAATATGCTAGCCGTCTTATTCATTTAGTACCCATCGTACCTACATTAATTTTTGGTAGATGACAACATTGATTAGACATAAATATAATTGTTAGGTTATTTAGCCAATGCTATGAATTATTAAGAATCACACAGCGTAGTACTGCATATATTTTCGCGCAACAATTACTTTATAAATATAAATGTTCATTGGGTAAAGGCTAAGATTTAAGTTTTCAAAAGGAAGTTTTATATGTATATATACTTAAATTATGGTAAAATAGAATTTTATCTTGTATTAAAAAAAAATTACGAAGTGTACCTTTTTTTTTTTCATTTTTGCCAAATGTTTTGTTAGGAAGTTGCTAACTTAATTTTGTTTTATTCAATAAGTTTTTGTGATAATCTTTTTTTTTTATAATTATTGATGTGATATATTGTGACTTGTGGTGTATATTGGAAACTATGTCAAGATTTAGTTCATTTGAAAATGATTATTCTTTAAAACACAACTTTATAATCTTAATAAATTGTGAAAAAAAATTATATTAATAAAATTGTTAATTTTTGTTAAAAGTTTTGTAATTTAATTGACATTTCTTGATATTTTTTACTGAAACGTTTAGATTCAAATATTTTCTCTTAAATTATATATATATATATATATATATATATATATATATATATATATATATAAAAGAATACAAGAAAAAAAAATAGAAAACAAAAAAGATTGTTGATTTTTATTTCTCCCATTTTGTTACACGAAAGTGGTTGAATAGACTGTAGAGTCTTTTCAAAGGAGTCTTCCTTCTTGGCCCACCCCAATGAGAGGTGGAGATGACTCTACAAAGGACCTAATAAGTAGGGCTGTAAACAAGCCGAGTTTTGTCAAGTAGTGTATGTTTAAACTTGACTTGTCAGAAAAAATCAAAAGTTTGAGCTTGGCTTGAGCTTGTGACAAGCCTAAAAAGAGTGTTTGAGTTTGAGCTCGTGAGAAAGCCAAAAAACTTAAATTTGGCTTGGTTTGGCTTGATTAATTAGTCAAGTCAAATTCAAGCTTAATATCAAGCTCAAACTTAAGCTCAGATCAAGTTTTTGAGCTTGAGATTTAAAAAAATTACATTATTAAATGCTTAAATCTCTAAAATTAAGAAAAAAAGAAAAAGAAAATAGTATACTCATTTTATCATGTATTTAGTCTTACTTATGATTAGCTATTATTCAAATTAATAATTTACATAATTAAATTCATTCATTCATCATTCCTTATTTACAACTTCAGCAATTGTTCAAAATACAATTTTTATATTCACGTTAGATGGTGAAAGACTAGAAAAATACCTTTTTGTAACTATTATGAATGAGAAAATACTAACATGTTTTATAACTTTACTTTAGATGAGTGATAGGGAAGGATCATATGTGACCTACTTAATTGTTTGTTTATTTTTAAATGTAACTATAGTCTAAAGTGGTTCTTATTCAGTTTAAAGAGAAGAAAAAAAAAAAAGGTAATATAGGTAGTGGTCTCATATTGGCCATATTATTATTAAGATATGTGTAATGAGTATATTTAGTTGACACATATACACTTATAAATGAGTTTATACTTGAATTGTTGTGTATCAAGCCTAATGGCTCACAAGCTTGTTCGTGAACAAATTTTTTTGCTTGGATTTGGTTTGTTTATTAAACGAGCCTAAATCTAAGACTCAAGCTTAGCTTATTTATAAATAAACAAACATGAACAAGCTTTTTATTGAGCCGAATTCGAGTTGTTCATGATCGGCTTGGTTCATTTACAGCCCTACTATAAGTATCAACAAATTGAAATCTTACCTGTTGAGGGCCTTTTAATTTCTTAGGGGGAAAAAAAAACAAATTCTTTTTGGTTGGTGAAGAAGACGATATTAATAGTGAGAAAGACTAGACAATTGTCAATGGTTAACAATTCCCACACTAGAACTAACTCTAAAAGGCCATGGCATGTTTATTTAGTACTTGCACCTGCTCTTAAAATCTTCCTACAAAACCAATTTCAGTCACTCTTTTCCTTTTATAAATACACATTCTGTTTCTTACTCACTAAAGGGGAAATGTGTGTGTATATATATTTGCTGAATAAAGGGGGATATATATTTTTAATATTAAATAAAGAGTCTAGTTATGGCACACATTAATCATCTATTTTTTATAAAAAAATTTATAGAAAATTGAAAAAACTGTAAAAAAAAAATTGAAAACTTTTTTCATTTTTCTATAAAAAATTTCTTAAAATGATTTATTACTGTGTGCGTTTAGGACTCAGATTAGTAAAATTCTTTAAAAAAAAAAAATACTGATTTGAATTTTATTGGTTGGTGAAAAAGACAACATAGGAAGACTTGAGGGATTGACCAGTGTGAATGGTTCATATTACTCATCAATTAAGATCATGATGACAGGAGTTACTCTTATTTAATACTTTCAGTTGCTTCTGCACCTCCGCATGCTCTTAAAATTCTATAAGAAAAGCCAATTTCTGCCACTCTTTGTTTTGTCCAGATTCCCTTCCCTCTTGTTCCGCCTTTTAAAATGCATGCTACTTGAGTCTGTTATCAGGTTCAATTACACATTCTTTTTCTCTCTAAGGGTTTACATTTTATTTTTTCTTCAATAAGTATTCGTTACATTAACCCAAGAAAGAACGAGGGGGTATGCTATGGTGAATGCCAGACCGATAGATCAGGCATTCTCAACCAAGCCAACTTCACGATATTTTCAACCACCCACTACGGGGATATATATTTAGTGATGCTATTTAAAACTCCAAAAAAAAAAATTTAGAAATACTTGTTCTTTACTTTTATTATGTTTTTGAACAATTAGGTCAATAGCCTTGTTTTTCATTAGTATTGTCGCACTTTGAAATAAATGAAAAATATGTTAGTATTGTCTAATCTCTGTTTTCCATTTCTCCTGCAGGGATCAAAATTGAAACTTTTTTGGTAAAGCTCGTTGGGTTGTGTAAACATAGTTGAGAGGATGGATCATCAACAAGCTTTAGGTATGACTACCCCTAGCCAAAGTGACCAAAAGCAAGGGAACGATGCAAGGTAGTTTCTTTTTCCCTACTTATGTGCTAAAAATAACTTTTTTCTTTTTTCTTTTGGCCCGTAGTCTAACAAATTTAGTTCTAAATTGTTGTAGTTCTCTTTTAATAAATTCATTGGTTATTATTAGGCTATCAACTCAAACATTTTTCAAGAAGATTTTGTATGACTGTTCTATTCTATTGTCCACTAGTATTTACTAGAGTGTGCATGGGTAGGATTAGGTCGGGTTGGAGGGTTTTTCAACTCAACCTACCATGATGGGTTAAAAAAATTCAACCTAACCCAACCTATCACAGTAGTCCGACCCAACCCAATCCAACCTTCGTGAATCGGGTTGGACAAATTTTTTTAATTACTATTATTAGTATTAAAATGAGAATTAGAACACCACCACCATAAATAAGAGCAAATTTATAACCAAATAATATAATATTGAGTATAACACAAAATCAATACAAATTATATGAGGAGAACTTAAGATTTTGATTTTATTTAGGAAGATGGGTAAAAAAGTAAATAAAAATATTTATAAAATATTTTTTAAATTTTAAATATATATTAAATATAGGCACGTCGGATCTAGTTAAACGGATTTGTGAATCTTATGATCCGAATCCAACCTAACTCACTATAAAACAAATTGACACATAGTATATACTAGGAACCAAAATGGTAGTTTACCCACACAAAAAAACTAATTAGTGTTGCCAAATAAAATATTTTCAAAAAAAAAAAAAGCAAAAAGGAAAAAAAAATCCAAAATATTTTTTTTAGGTCGAACAAAATAATACAATAATACTAAAATCCCACAATATTAAAATTTTAACTTTGAGCCTCGTATTCAAATAATTGAAGTGACATGCCAATAATCACAATATGAGTTAGATGGTCAAGTGATTATTTTATTTTTTAAAAGTTTTATATATTTATATATATATATATTTTTAAAGAATTCCAATGGCCCCCATTGGTCGGAAAATCCCTATATATATTTTCTATTGTTTATGATTTTTGAAAAATTCACCATTAGATTACATTTCCTTTTTATATCTTTCATCTTTGCAAAATTTCTAGAAGATCAAAAATTAATAACTAGTCAACAATTAAATGTTTAAACTTCACATTTTTTTAGTATAAAATTATACATAAAAAATAAGTTTATGAATTGAAAAGTAAATAGTATTCGATTGACATAAAATTTAATACGTATGTTAAGAACATAATTAACATGCTATCCAATTGTTTAAATTTTCAAAATATATAATCATGTTAATTTGTTTTAGTAGGAATTATTGTCATTAGCTCAACCAAGTTTGAAACCAAATTTTGTCCTTAGTATGAGTCCTTGCTGGGGGGATTTGATGGTTTTAAGATGATAAGATTGGTAGTATAAATAAATTTTAAAGAAAATTGGTAATTTGGTATAATTCAATTCTTAATTTGTTGAAATTTTGGTCTAATTTTGTAATGATTAGAAATTAGAAAAATTAAAATTATGTATTTTAGTGGCTTTAATGAAAAATATTAAACGTTAGTTGACGAAAAGACTACATCGACAATGATGTTCAATGAAATTTACAAAGATAAAATTTTAGGATCAATGAACCTAGCTATAGTTAAAGGGTGTAAAGTAAAATTTAAAATTTTTAAAACTTCCTTTTATCTAACCAGGTATTATGAAATTTGTGCAACAACAATTAAAATTTTCCTCCAATTGTAATACATTCTTATTTCCAATGGGGTACACGAATGGCGCACTCATTGGTCTAGGATGCGATGTAGACAGATGTTTTAAGTTCAATTATCAGTCCTTGAGGTTCCCAGAGTATCTTATAGACAATGGCAGAGGGAGAGGGGGCTAGGATAGCCACGACCCCCGTTGAATTTTCAAAAATCCCTCATTCCTTTTATATTTTTTGGAAAAAAAAAATTAAATATTATTTTTTATAGAACAGATATAAATTTAAATAATGGTCTCCTTGTATTTTTACTAAAAACATATAACTTGATCGGTGTATTTTTAGTGTTCTACTTGCACTATCACAGTTCAGCAATGACCATGAGGAGCTTGTTAAACGGTATAAAATCTTACTTTTATCATCGCGCGCGATCGCACTATCACTGGATCCCTTGTTCTTTTTTGTTCCTGTCATCCATGAAGACAAGAAGTGCATTAGTGAAGACAAAAAAATGTGGATCAATGCCATTTTTTGGCGATCGTTCCTAGATATCATTTACATGGTGCACTTTGTAGTGAACTTTTATATTGAGAAGAACGAAGTTGATTCAAATACTACAAGCGCAGCTGAGTCAAAAGGTCAAAGGTACAAGTTTTGGAACTTCAGCCAAAAAGAAAAAGAGTTGTGGAAGTTGTGGATGTCGTTCATGTTCGACATTGTAGTCATTTTCCCCTTTCCACAGGTAATACAAAAATTAACTTATTCAGCTGACATTTTGCATTTGTTAATAAAATCTTTTTATTAATTTGGAGTACCAGGTCAGATGTACTCTGACCACATTCACATGGAAATTAATTGCACAAAATCTAACATAATTCAACCAATTTCATGTGTTCATCTACATGCATTAACAATTTAAATTTTATTATCGATAGCTTCTCATAAAACAAAAAATTATTATCAATAATATACATTACTAATATTTGATCAATACTAGTAATGTATATCACAATCAAGGGAGTCAATCTCGTATCGGAGACTGTACCAGTTTAACCAGTGGAACGATATATTTCGGTACCAGTCAATACCGGTGTACCGTTTCGGATTTACAATTATTTTTTATATTTATAAATATATATATGTGCGTGTGTGTATTATAATAAATATAAAAGTTTACCTTAAAACATTACCTCAATTCAGAACAAATTATTCATGGTTTTAAACTTTAACATCAATTAAAAAAACACAATATATAAATAGAAAACTTAATTATTTATTGCACATTAAGAAAATAGATAATACTAATAAGTTAAAGCAAATAAGTTATCATCCTGCCCTTATACAAACTCAAAAATTACAAAACTTTAAAAAAAAAAAAAAATTTATTATACTGGTTGGTAATGCCAGAAATCAGCCAGTATGGCCGATATTTAAATCGATATGAAATGTTGGTTTTTCAATACTAGTATACATACCGGTACGGTACATATCGGCAGATACGACCAATACCGGTACCAGTACGATATCGACCACCTTGATCACAACTATAAATGCACTCTCTTAAAGACACAAACTAAACTAAATCTCATATACTCAAAACAAACTCTTAAATATGAGGCTACAAACTACAAAGTAACACTTTGATGACCTAGAGCCCAATATACTCAATGGTACTCCCACGTTGTTGGAATAAACAAACTTTTAAATCATATTTGTGTGGCAAGTTTTAGTTAACTCAATTAATGAAGTCTTACTAATTAAGAAATTTGGAGTTTGAACCATGTCCATACTAAAAACCAATTAGTGTCTTAAGTTAATGATAAAAACCAATTATCATGAAGTAAACATTATAAGTTGAAATTTTATCATATATATATATATATATATATATATATATATATATATATATATCGCACGCCTACGTGTCTTTTAACCCCCAAAAGTAGTATAATATATCTTGCAATCATCAAGTTAGCTGCGGAGCCACCCCCTCCCCATTATTATTATTTTTATAAAAAGTTCTAAATAGATATTGATTTTATATATGGGTAGTCCATTTAAAAGAAAAAATACAAAAAACAAAATTAGATATTTGTACTTTTTTTTTTGAAGTGAATTAGATATTTATACTTATGGCCTCCAAACGTCAATGAAAAATTTAATATAAATAAATTTTAGGTAAATTATACTTTTGGTCACTGAAATTTGATAGATTCGATCTTAGTCACTCAAATTTAAAATTTTCAAATTTGGTCCTTCAATTTTTTAAAAGGGCACAATTTGGTCTCTTCATTTTCTTTACACGACTAACCGTATGTTAAGGCACCCCTTTTTTAGGGACCAAGTCGAATCAACCTCATATATATATAGGGAATAAATTGAACCAACCTCACATGTAGGGAGCCAAAGTTGAACTTACTTTAGGTAGGAAAATGTTTTCCTTTTGAAATTTTAGAGACTAAAAATCCAAATTTTTTAAATTGGACGGACCAAAATCAAGATTAAAGTATAATTTATTCATATAATGTATTTGTTAAATTATATACATTTATATGAAAGTTTGAGGTTTCTAGTATTCATTTGCATAAAGTCACAATCTTATTAATGATGAGTTGTGTATACTAATTACTTAAATTAATTGGGTATTCTATATTATAATGAATATATATTTACCCTAACCATTATCTTAAAAGTTAAAGGGATAACCCAATGAAAACAATGTGGTACACATTGAAATATAAAGTATTTATTTTAAATTTTGAATTGTGTTTATAGCACTATATATGTTATTCTACAATACATAGTAAGCATATAATATATTCAAAAAACATTTAATCATCAAAATTCTACTTCGGACTGTGAGTGAGCTAATTTTTGGCTTCACCACCACTACTTTAAATATGTTCGACGCACTGTGCCAATGTTTCTAACTTCTATTTCTCAATAGCATGCCTTTAGGATAACGCTCTAACATATGATTTTTGTAGATTTGAGTTAGTTTAACCAATAAAGTAATTTGTTGTCGAATAAAAGATTTGAGGTTCGAATATCGTATATACCAAAAATCGATTGATATCCTTATCTAATAATAAAGATCAATTATCTTGAAGTTGATACCATAGCTTGAAATTCTATCAATTTTTTTTATAAATTAAAAAAAAATTAAAAAAACCTAACTTTCAATGGACAAAGAATCTTTCTTCTTGGATAAGGAACGTTAAATTACTTTTTTGACAACAAAAGTAGTTCCCAACAACAAAAATTCAAATATATTTGTAATAAATAAAAATAAAAATTTGAATAAAATTCTAATACATTCGTAGTCATTAATTTATATATCCATTGACTCTAAAGTCTAAACACGAAAGTTCTTGCAATCCATTCATAGTCATTTAATTATTTTTCTTTTAATCCATTCAGGTGTTAATGTCAAACATACTTGCCGAAATGAGGCGCGCGAAATATACAATTTCTGTAAAAATCTTGAACGCTGTTTTTCTTATCCAATATGGGCCAAGAATTCTTCAAATCTACCTATCCTTGAAGGAACTGGAAGGATTGCATAAAATTCCCATAAAAATCAGAGCTTCATTCAATTTCTTTCTATACATCCTGGCTGGTCATGTAAGTTTTAAAGTTTGCTTACATAGTATTTTCTTTTTCTTTTTTACATTGGCATACTGAGGATGACTTATTTATATTACTTCCTTTCAAATTCAAAAATAAAAAATATTTTATAGAAATTAAGTGGAAGCTTCATATTTATACAGTTCTTTTTCTCTCTTATTGATATTGTTGTGATAGGTATTTGGAGCCTTTTTGTATTTTTTCTCAACTAAACGACTGACATCTTGCTGGCGTGAAGCGTGTTTACATCAAGTGGGATGCGTCCAAGGTTCTTTTAACTGTGACCACCGTTTTGGAAATCTCTCTGCTTTACATGATTTCTGCTCTATTGATTCAACAAATACAAGTACCTTTGACTTTGGAATATTTCGCGATGCCCGTCAGTCCGGGATCTTAGAGTCCACAGATTTTCCAAAAAAATTAATTTACTCTGCCTGGTGGGGCTTGCGAAATTTAAGGTTTGCACATACCCTTTACTATTCCATATATATATTTATCAATTGTTACAACAAGTAAAGGGACTCGATCTCTAGATATTCTCGTAATAAAAACTGAGCAATATCACTGAGTCACAACAAGTAAGGGACTCGATCCCTAGATCTCCTCATAATAGAAACTAGGCAATGTCATTGAGTCTCAAGGTTCATGACAATTTCTATCTATCCTTAATTTTTTTTTTTTTTCACGCATTAGGTTCTAATATAGTTATTAGTTCTTCTAAATTTTATTAGTAATCTCATTTAATAAAAATATTATTCTATTCTTTATTTCTTACGTGGTAAAATCGTAAACTAGAATCACTCGTCCTCACACATTTGTAAACCATGAATTGCCTAATAAACATTGGATCACAATAGAAGGAAAATAATTAATCCATGAATTGTTATATATAAATATCCGTATTGAGTTTTTCACAAATTTTTTATATATATTTGGATCTTCATAGAAAGAAATTACAAGTTTTTTTTTTTTAGTTTGCTACTAATGGAACTAGTTTGCTTTTATCCTCGAGATGCTCTGGTATGTTTTGTTCTTTATATATATATAGTACTATAAAAATTACTCTAAACCAAACTCAAGATAAATATATTAGGTATGTGGGTTCCAGTTAGCTCAACTAATAAAGTTTCTTGTCGTTGAATAACAAATCTGGAGTTCAAACTTTGCTTATGACTACACCAAAAAATTGATTGATATCTTGATTTAATAATAAAGATTGAAAGTTTGTTTAGACCTTTTAAACTAGATTGTTTAACCTAATATATTAATGAAGTGATTACTTAGATTAATTTTCAGGCCTTAGTTAAAACAAATAAATCATATTATGCAAAGTTGCGAAAAAGTAAATAACACCACAATATGATTACCTAGAAAAACCAATTAAACTAACTAGTTTCAAGGTAAAAACTGAGGATTTGACCTAGTTATCCTCAAGGTAAACCAAATCCACTATAAGAGAATTGAAATTTTTACAAAAGATTTAACCCTAAATCTAATGTTACTTCATGTAGTAGCTTATTGACACAACCACGTGCAAGCCCCGAATCCACGGACTCCTCTTCTTAGATTAACAGCAATACAAGCACACCCTTGCTTGTGACTTTGAGACCCCACTCAAAGGTTTTAGATCACCATCAGTAATTGATCTTGAATGCAGCAACTAGTTCTACCAATCCTTGATTGTAGTTTAAGCTCCAGTAGAATCTTGTGTAGTTAGAAGGTACAGATTCTCTCAAATCTCACAAAGAGTAACACATTAGTCTTCAAAAGTCTTCAAAACTTAGTTAGGGTTTTCTTTTTATATGTGTAGAAGTTTAAGTGAAACCCTAAACGTTTTTTCTGTGATTGGACTTAAATAACCTTCTGCAAAAAACTCTATCTGCGATTTTCGATCGGTCGAGTCTATTTCTTGATCGGTCGAGAATGACGGAACTTGAATTCTCTTTTTTGCAATTAGTTGGACTTTGTAATCTTTAAACACACTTATTTAAGCACATTCTAAACTCTTAGACTAGACTAATTTTGCTCTCAGTTTGCCAACGCATTACAACCATGATTCTAAACATTTAATATAAATCTTTAGAAGTAGAACCTAAAAAAGGAGCAAGCATCATGGAGTTGAAGTCATAAGATGAAACTCTATCTTGCGTGTGTGTGTGCAACCTAGTAAACGGGTCGGGTTAGGTCTCATTCGGGTTTGAGTAAGAGTAAAAAACAAGTAGTCTTTCATAATAATAATAATAATAATTTTTTTTTCTTATTTTAAAAGTTAAATAATATATCAAATTTTAAGTTTACATAATCAAAAGTTCACTAATGATATCATCACTATAAAAGAAAAAAAAAATAAATTGCAAATACCCACACACAAAGACCAGCATATGTTCACAGAGTAAAAATTCAAATGGTCGTCACCAAATCCAATATAAATATTTTTGTGATATAAACTAACAAACTAGACCTCCAATACAAGTAATAGATATCGTATCCAAGCTCTCTGCTCCTGCTATAACTATTGAACCAACCTTTAGTCTTCATAGTGATTCGGTGCCGCAAGTCGATTGCTTACCGTCAAACCAATCTCTTGGCCACTTCAAGGTCACTTGAAGATTTTGGTGTTTCCTTTGTGGTTTCAACAACACATCCAATAAACTCAGTGATCTTGAAACTCTCAACCTCTCAAAGATGATGAAAGGGAGAGGGTTGGAAAGCAAAGAACATTCTCAAATGAATTGTTTTTGTATTTTTTAGCCATCTTCCTTCTCAGCGACTTAGGTTTGATATTGGGGTTTTATATTTGTAGACTTTGGGCTAGAAGTGGCTACACAAACTAATCTAGAAGCAAATCTCGAAATTCCATACTAGGGCATTAGTTGACCAGAAGTCTTTTGCGCTGTTAAAGATATATTAGCCCACATATTTAATAGGTCCAAGCCCAATCACACTTGTTGTACAAGTCAAGACATATTTTTGTATTAGTTAATTAATCATAGTTAATGTGTGGTTAGTCTAAGGTTAAGCCTATTATAAATACCCTATATTAGTTTCATTATAACATAGGATTTGTACTTCACACATATATTAAAGATGTAGCCCTTAATAGTTTCTTCTCTAATTTATTTAATATGGTATTAGAGCCAACGATCTTGGCCTCTAGAAAAATCTTTGTTCCTATTGCAAGTTTCTTTTTGCAAGCCACCATACTATAATCTCCATAGCAACCCCATGACTTAGTCTAGATCTATCTCCGTACCTAGGCAACCTCAGACATGCCTCCATCAAAGTCTTTTCTATTTGTCTGTAAACATAAAATCTCAAGTTTGAAAATCAAACAATTGACAATGTTTCACAAATATAAATTTGTATTGATGAATTTGTAGGTACAATTTTCTGTATTTAGATTCTAATGCAATAGGATGATCCTCTGATTCAATTACCTAGGAAAAGTCTTCGATTCAAGTATTGCGTCGATGTGGTCTTGATTTGAACACAAATTGTCCTCACTTTGATTGGAAAGTGGATTGAAAGATCTTTGGAATGAAATTGTGATAAATATTTGGTTATGAGCTTGTTAGAGATTTCTTGTTCTTTGTGTGTTCTTCAAGTGTTCTTGATTTTAGAAGATTTGTTGTGTAAATTCTTCGTGGCTTTAGAGCTTGAATTCGATGAAGCTTTGATTGCTTAAAGTTCTTGAAGTTTCTGAAGGCTTTGAAACTTGATTCCAATAGAACTCCAAGACTTAGAATGATGATTTGGATAAATCTAAGCTTGATTCCAATAGAACTCGAAGATTTGTGATGGAAGTCCTTCGGGGGCTTGAGAGGCTTGAATCTGTAGAGCTTCACTAATTTATGGTTTCTTGGAGTTTCTGGAGGCTTTTGAGCTTAATTCAAGTGCACTTTGAGATCTAGGAGGATGAATCGAATAATTTTTCTTTGAATGTTCTTGAGGTTCGAAGGTTGAAGTTCTTTGAGGCTTTGGAGCTTGATTTCAGAAGAGTTTTGAGACTTCTGAATGTGCCTGAATCTCCCCCTATAAGACTGAGAAAAGTCTCTATTCATACGAGTCTTGGGAAGGTGTGATGACACATGATTGGCTATTAGCAGTGACACATGTCATAATTTTAAATGTGGGGCTTTGTATCTTGTTCTTCAATGGACACCTAACATTATTTGATTAGTCAAAATGTTTTAATTTAAAATAACACATGGCGGCTTTTAGTTAGATTGCTTATGTCTTTTTATATTATAAAATAAATCAACATGTGTCGACGTGTGATGGAATCTTGGGTGTTCTTTGTAATTTTTATTTTGAAACACTTGGAATATTTCCATTGGTTTCTAAATAATGATAGTAGAATCCACAAAATAGCATGTGGCATCTTGTAATTGGATGCTTTGAATGTACTACGTGGACTTGATGAAATGATGTGGCAATTTGTGATTGGTAGGAAATTCTCACTTTTGACAATGTCACCCCTACATATGAACTCTAAAATCATCAACCATATTAATTCCATTGTTGCATCGTCGCCGTCATCACATCTTAGTGCCATCAATGGAACTCCTCAAACCTCCACCACTACAAGCATTGTGGATTTAAAGCTCCCACACAGGCAAAGACTACTCTTTCCTCATAAATCCTTTTTAGCCCTCAAAGTCTAATCATGCAACCCACATAGGCCTCCTTATCAACCTTAGGTGACTAAATCCTAGATTTCTAGTCACCGCCAAACACCACCGTAGCAAAAAATTAAAAACCTAGTGAAGTGCACCTTCAATCTTTCAAGCTTACAAGTTGTAGGTCTCTTTTGAAAAAAATTGACCACAATGGTAAGTTCCTTGACGTCCCATGACCAAAACCCTAAAATTAGACAGCCTCCCTCGATTACACGTGTCACGACGTCCGACCAAAATCATCCTAGGTGTTGTCGCCTCTGCACCCTCTAGTATGCGCCTCAACGCCTGTCTCACACACCCCACATGCCATCAATATTTGCACGTCACATGCCTTCATGAGTTCCACGCACCATAAACGCAGTCTGCCTCTAATGACATCATCAATGATGTCATCATTTGACATGTGTAACTCTTATGTCTTGCCACACCAGGCTTCATCATGTCTGCCTGCTAGCTTCTTTGTGTCATTGCTAGCAACCACAACAACCTTCTCTCTCTCTCTCTCTCTCTCTCTCTCTCCATATTATTGTTGATGTCATCAATACCATCAAATCGGGTTGACCCAAACCAAACAACTAACCTTAACTATTTCTTGAATTGGTTTCCCTTTGAAGCGCTGGACTGGACCAGTCCAAGCTAACCATTGACTTTGAATCTGCTTACTTAGACAAATGGCTTGGACCGTTGACTTTTTTACGTTAACCACAAGTCAAAATTTTTTGAACAGGTATATCTTACTCAGGATTCCCCATAAATTCAATTTTGGAGTCTGTTTCCCCATTTAAGACTCATAAATTGCTTAATTTGCCAATTTCTCATTCTTTTTTTGGTCTCGTATATGGGAAAATCTTGCCAATTGTGCTTCATCATTATGTCATTTTCGCTGATTTTGTTCAAGCTGTTAGGGTCATATTTTCATGTGTTGGCGTATCCTTTGACAAAACACACTTTACTTATAATTAGGTAGTTCTAAGTGGTTTCTAGAGTATCATGAAGTATGTTTTACAAACTAGACATGTGGTATTATTGAAGACATGAAGACTGCAACAAAAAACAAGTGAAGAAAAGCTAAAAAAGTGAATCTTGATACTAGCTCGATACTAGCATCTATCGATAATAAATAAAGAACCTTGATACCTCTCGATCTATCGAGCTTCGTAGATTCAGAATTTTCAGATATTTTTTCAGCCCATGATGACTTGGACTTCTAGGGTTTAATTCACTAAACTTTTTGGGGATATAAAAGCTTTAATTTAAAGTCATCACAAGACACAAAGACTCAATTAGAAAATCTATACACTTATTTTGAAGCTACTATGTTCTTATGTGCCTTAGGGTTTTGTAACCAAGTGCTTCATTCTCTACAAATGTATTGAATAACTTTGCATCCAACAACAAGCTTCAAGTTGCTGGTAGTTAGTCACGTACTAGGATCCATGCAAAGGGAAGAAGTCTCTACAAAATTAAGACCAATTGGGAATTAGCGTAAGGATTCTACTGTGGGTAGATACTTTGGGATAGACCAGGTTTGGGGTAAGATTCCTTGTATCTTGATTTTGATTAGTGATTCTGAATGATGACCTAAAAAACACTCAGTTGGGTTTTTACCTTGTGAGAGGCTTTCCTCATTAGTTAACAAATTACCGTGTCAACTTATTTTCCGTTGCACTCTAGTTTATTTGGTGATTTTTTCAAGCCTTCACGATTTGCATGTAATTTGACCTAATTAATCAACTTTAGTAATTAAATTAATATACTGAGGTTAATTTATAACCCAACACAAGCCATCAGTGTAGCCATTCTCCAGCCATAGTAGTCTTCCTTGGTCATTTATGCACCCATTCTCAAGCCTTTATAGCATTCTTCTGGCATTATTTTGTTGTCCTCTCCATGTTGCATGGTTCTTCTTCTATAGTGCTTGATCAACATCAAATCAATCTCTTCCAAGGTCATTCTCTAGGTATTCTCAAGGCTTTATTCATGGCTTCTTCAAGGTATCTTTATGGTCATCTTCAAGGCATTATTTGAGGCATCTTAAAGGGATCTTCTCAAACTTGTTCCAAACTCAAGGCTCCATTTAATTTCCACCTTGAGTTTGGGGGTGGGGGTGGGGGTGGGGGTGGGGGGGGGGGAGTGTTAGAGATATATCAACCCAAATATTTTAGGCCCAAGCCCAATCATGCTTGGTGTGCAACCATGGTATATTCTTGTATTACAAGTCTATTAAATGAAGTTAATGTAAGGTTAAGCTTATTATAAATATCCCATATTGGGTTTATTGTAATACAGAATATGTACTTCACTCATTATAAGAGATGCGGGCCTTAAGGGTTTTTTTCCATGGCCATAGGTCATCAAGCCCGAACCATGTAATTCTTTGTATGATATTGTGTTACTCTTATATGCTTCCACTTCCGCATATTTTCTCTTAACTTATGCATTTCCTGTATAATTTTGTAAATTCTCACTTTATTTAAAGTTATAAATTTTTTAGATTAGTGTCTCAGACTCTCATACATTATAGTTGTGCCATTTTTGCAGTTCTTTTGGTTCAAACCTCCAAACAAGTACGTACATATGGGAAAATGTCTTTGCATTTGGAATCTCTATCTTTGGCCTGTTATTATTTCTTTATTTCTTGGGAAACTTGCAGGTAAGTATCCAATCCTTTTCCTTTCACTTCTTTTCTTTTAAAAATTGTTTAAGTGTCCTAGTTGTACAATTGTGAGAGAGAGAGAGAGAGAGAATCACTTTTCTAAAATATAATTCAATAGCTACAACAATAGAGAATGATGGATTTAAACCTTGAACGTCTTATGTATGCCAAAAGACAAAGAATAAGAAATAACAAATAATTAGAAAGAGTAAAAATTGAATGAAAGATACAGATTCTACTTACCATGATACCCCAGATTTCCTCTACATAATAACATCTAAACATTAATGTTCCAAAA
The DNA here is from genome assembly GCF_040712315.1 of Castanea sativa. Taxonomy (NCBI): domain Eukaryota; kingdom Viridiplantae; phylum Streptophyta; class Magnoliopsida; order Fagales; family Fagaceae; genus Castanea; species Castanea sativa. Next base: position 6,894,781 of record NC_134019.1, on the reverse strand, counting down.
ATGAAAGTCGTTCACAATATGGAACCATCTCAACGACAAAATTTTATACCCATATCACTCAAATTGATTGAATCCTTTTCTTTTCACTTGCAGGTAAGTATCCAATCCTTTTCCTTTCACTTCTTTTCTTTTAAAAATTGTTTTAAGTGTCCTAGTTGTACAATTGAGAGAGAGAGAGAGAGAGAGAATCATTTTTCTAAAATATAATTCAATAGCTACAACAATAGAGAATGATGGATTTAAACCTTGAACGTCTTATGTATGCCAAAAGACAAAGAATAAGAAATAACAAAAAATTAGAAAGAGGAAAAATTAAATGAAAGATATAGATTCTACTTACCATGATACCCCGGATTTCCTCTACATAATAACATCTAAACATTAATTTTCCAAAAATGAAAGTCGCTCACAATATGGAACCATCTCAACAACAAAATTTTATACCCATATCACTCAAATTGATTGAATCCATCAATCCCTAGTATACCCAATCCAACCATTTCTTTAGATAAATAGAGAGTTAGGTTTCATAATAACATTTTATAGATAGCAATGTGATTCTAAAGCTTGGAAAATCAGAAGTAACAGACAGTGCACCAAGCCACTAGCCTACTCATATTTCTACTATGTACTAATGGCAGCCACATTTGGCTGACTTAAAAGCAGTTCAGGCAAAACTTGATACAATTAAATCCCATTAGATCCACCATCACGCACTTTTAGCTCAATGGTTACTCCCCAAGTATAAGTGTTTATGGGGTATGAGAAGGCAAAGGCCGGGGTTCAAGTTTCCAGGTGGGAGCATCACACACAAATACACTTAAATTAGGCTAGAGTAGAATTTCTATCTTGTATCCAAAAAAAAAATCAGAAGTAACAGACAATGCACCAAGCCACCAGCCTACTCATATTTCTACTATGTACTAATGGCAGCCACATCTGGTTGACTTAAAAGCAAATCAGGCAAAACTTGATACAATTAAATCCCATTAGATCCACCATCACGCACTTTTGGCGCAATTGTCACTCTCCAAGTATAAGTGTTTGTGGGGTATGGGAGGGTAAGGGCCGGGGTCTAAAGTTTCTAAGTGGAAGCATTACATACAAATACATTTAAATTAGGCTAGAATAAAATTTCTATCTTGTATAAAAAAAAAAAAAAAAATCCCATTAGGTCCATTAACCCAGAGATATACGTATTATTATTATTTTGATAAATAACAGAACTTAAAAGCAAAAACAAAAACAAGGAGAAGATACCAGTGATTTTTTTTTTTTTTTTATTGTCATTTACCGTTGTTAGTACTTAGTATTACTATTGTGATTGATGCTTAAATTGCTTTCAGTCCACAAATTTTTGGGATGGTTTAATTTTGATCCTTATAATTTTTATATATTTATTTGAGTCCTAACTCTTTTGGAACGTGTTTCTTAGAATCCTTGTCTTCATTAGCTTAAATAAATAAAAAATAAAATCATTTCAACAACTTAGGTAACAAAAAGAACGCACATTACGAAAAAATTTACTCTCAAAATAAGGAAATTTAAATAAAATTACTTTAGCCAACAACATAGCTAACCAAAAGCATATTTTTGCTTTTAATTTATAAACATATATACATATATTTATTGAGAGAGAAAAAAAAAAAACAATTTTATTCTCCAAGAGACACATAGCATCATTTGATTAGTCAAAAGTGTCTTAATTGAATTTAAAATAACATACGACAACATTTAATTAAATTGCTTGTATTTTAAATTAAATCTCAACACGTGTTGACTTGTAATTGGCTCTTAAGCATTCTCTGGAATTTTTATTCAGTGACACCAGTCAATGAGTTAAGATAGAGTAGCCTACCGAGTAGTATATAGTACCTTCCTCTCAAAAAACAGAAAAGAAAAGAAAGAGTAGTATATAGCACCCTATAATCAGCCATTTTGAACGCACTACATGAATTTTGTGATATGACTTGTCAAATCATAATTGGCTGAAATTGCTCTCTGTAGTTAAGTAAATAGGATAGACTCATGGAATCAATACTTGCTTGAGGAGAGACTCCCTTAACTACTCTATCGGTGTACTTTGGGAGTTGGGACTCTGAGGACCCCACTCACTCCCTCTAGGGAAAGCTAAAAAGGCTTGCGCCAGAAAATTATTTAAATTTATTTAACTACACTGATTTTCTTAGAGCATTTACAGCAGTGGAGCTAAAAATTTAACAATTTAGTTTCACCAAAAGTTACTTTATCTATTTTACCTACACACATACTGCAACAGTGAATCTATTTTAGCTTTCAACACAATAAAATAATATAAATATCACAATAAAATAATATATCTACCACAATAAAATAATACATCTCACTACAATAAAAACACCACAAACCGATCCACCACCACGGCAAGAACCGCCCACAACCACCCATCAACAACTAGCAAGCCAAGAAATCCAGCCACAGCCACGAAATCCAACCCAGAGAAACCCACAAGAAACCCAATGAAACCCAGAGAAACCCACGAAGGCGGAGCCGGTGGAGCTTGGATCGAAGATGAAGCTTTGGTCGGCAATGGAGCTTGGATCGCCCGATTTCGCCGCCAACGGCGTGGCTTGGTCCAAGGCGTGACTGAGAGGGCTGGATCGCCCGATTTCGCCACCAACGGAATGCTCCGATTTGAGGCGAGTTGAGAAGTGAGAGAGGAAAAGTGGGGAGAGAGGGGTCTGTGGCGGCTGGGTAGATTGGCGACGGGTCTGTGGAGAAAGAAAGAAGGGTCTGTGGAGGAAGAAAGAAGAGATGGAGAGGCAGTAAGGAGAGAGAGACGGGAGAGTGAAATACAAAAAGATAAATAAAAAAAAAAAAAATGATAATGTGAACGCAAAATAAAAAATTAATTTTTTTTTTAGCTCTCATGAACAGTGCACATCTATCTATAGATGTGCACTGTAGCAATGAGCTAAAAAAAAACAGATTTAGCTCCACTGCTGCATGCTTCTTTTTGGTGTTTTGGTGGAGTTAAAATAGCTATATAGCTATTTAGCTCCACTGCTTCAAGTGCTCTTACAAGAATTGATATAGCAGTATAGGTAAACTTATAGAAAATAGAAATTAAGGATTTTGTTAATAAATGCCTTGAGGGCACAGATTAAGATGCATTTAATGTTATATTAAATAATTGTATGGGGCAAAAAACAGACACAAAGGCCCAAAAAAAAAAAGATTGGGCTTTTGGGACAAACTCACTACAATTAATTTGTAGATGGGTATAGTGGACCAACACAAGCAAGAAAAATGGAAGTGAAAAGATTATATTGATCTCTCCTCTGTCAGCCAAGGGAGCTTGTTACAGTTCAGGGTTACAAGTTCTTGAGTTATTTCACTCTAATCTCTAGGTTATGATCCTTGTTCACTGGGATTTCTTCTCCTTTCATACTAGTTCCCCTCTCACTCTAACCCTCCACATGAAGGGTGGTTGATCTCCCTTGAATACTTGTCCCATTTCACCTTTGGAGAAGGTGCTGAGTGAGCCACAAGCTATCCTGGTACTGTTTAGGTGTCATTCAGCCATTACTGTGGCTAACATAGTTGGTGTAGTACATTTAATGTGGAGGTGATGTGTGCTTTCTTGATAAGATTCCCACTCTTTCTCCTTCTGTATTGGCCATGATTACCTCCTACAATTCATGCTTCCAAGCTGGGGGTAGGGATCCTCTTGTTCATTTTGGGACGGTCATGTTTGAGACACTTTACAATAATATTAATACCTTTTAAAAAAATAATTTGTCCGTGTAAACCAATGAATCATTAACATATGTATTTTTTTTTGTTGAAAAGCTTCATTAGAGCTCATAATTAAGCATTTATTAGTATTTGACTAGTGTCTTTAGAGCACTCATTAATTGAACCCATAAATTAATAGTATTGGACATTAAATAAGATTAAATTAACTAGTCTTGGAACTCTTTACTCCAAAGTTCAAACTTAACCATCTATGAAATTAATGGGTTCTAGTTAGCTCAACTAGTAAAATCTCTAATTTTTGAATAAAAAATCTAGAGTTCAATCCTCGCCTGAACCAAAAACTAATTGGTTTTTGGTTTGATGATAAAGAGCTATTATCAGCTCTCCCCCCTTTTTATTTTTTAAAAGAGAATTATTATTTAGCTATACTTCTCAATTTTTGGGTAATGGAGTTTTTTTTTTTTTTTTGGTTAAAAAATACAGCAATGCCAAGAACACAAACAAAATTTTCTCAAATTAGCATGCCAACTTACACATAGGTCCACCATATTCCAATTTAATTTTTTTTAATGTTAATTTTGGAATGTTGTGATTTTATTTTTTGGTTGCATCCATAGCATTTCTCAGAAAAATCCCTAGAGAATTTGTGTGTGGATGAATGAGATGTTGACATGCTGTATACTTGTATAAACAGACCATTTTTTTTTTTTTTTTTAAATTTTAATGCCTAAATATATGCTGTAAGATATTCCGAAATGAACTTACTATCTACTAACGGAATTGGGACAGGTTTTCATGCAGCGCGGTGCTACAAAATCACTTAAAATATCTGAAAGTATTCAGAATTTGGAATCACCCGTATGATGCTGTTGTTGAACCCAAGACAACTTCTATTTTACAAAGACTGATTGCTGATGCTTTAAGAAAACTAGTTCTGAATCCAGAATGAGTACCTGACATTGTTATTGCAGAGCAATGGTTTGTTTTGATGTCTTTGCTGTTTTCAGATTTGTTTTTCTAGTGATGGAGTTGCTACTTGTTTGGATTCTGAATAATGATGGCAAAATTAGGGAAAGGACAACGTGTGAATTCTGTTTGATGAACGGTATCAAATTCAATAAGGACTGTGTGTGTGTGTAGTTTATTTACACCTTTTGTAATCCTAATCCGTGTGATGTGATGTATAGGATTTGGTTATCTGATCTTATATTTTACAATCATGCTTGAATATTCATTTAAGTAACTAATGCAATGAATGGGCACCCTGGTATATAGGGTAGGTTTTTTTTATTTTTTTATTTTTTATTTACAATTCTAAGTTTCTAACTATAGATAGGGTATACCTTTCAAAAATAGAACTACAATGTGATAATTTTATGACACTGATTAATTCCATTGTGATTCGTTTTATAAGGCATTTACCTCTCTCATGGATTGCCTTATGCAGCATTTTTGCTAATTTTGATGATTTGGCAATTGCCAACATCACATATAGAAAAAGAATGGAAGAAAAAGACGACATACACTCATATTTCTAATTCTCATTCTAATTTTCTCTTTCAATTCCTGACATTTGGGTTTGTGTATGTTTAAAAGAGAGAACGTTTAAGGTAATTTTTTCTTTAATTCTTTCCCAGTGAGTGTTGGTAGCACTTGCCACATTACAAAATTCCTCTGAAGGTAGCAAAAATAGTCAAAATACCTCATAAAGCAAAGTTGCAAACCACAATATAGAGGTGAATGCTGTATTAAGCAAACCAAAAGAGAGATATGGTATGGATGATATAAATTGCTTAATAAAGAATTCTTGAATAACTATTAAAGCTAGTACTCACTACATCAAAAATATTTTATTAAAAAAAATGTAAATCCATTAAAAAATATTCGTTTTAGATGAAATTAATGCTTGTGAGATAACATTTAAGACGTGTCATTTAGAGATTTTTGTTGTGAATGAAGTGTTGTAGACAATTAAAAGAGTGTCACATTAATTCCTTGCATTTTTTCATTCTCATCTTGTTTTTAGTTATACCTAATATTTTTATATTTTGAAATGTTATCGTAACTATGTCTCGCATTCTTAAATGCTGAAATGCTGAGGTCTAAGCATTAAAAATTGGAAATTTTAGTTCAGCGAAAAAAAGAGGCAATTTTTACTTGTTTTCTATAATTTTATCTCAACATTATTTTGTTAGGAAGACACCAAGTGGGGCCCAGCGTTCTAGTGAATTAGACAATTAGACAAAGCTACGTACCTGCCCAGCGTTCTAGTGAATAATATGGATGTAGAGTTCTCTGTGCCTGCCCAGCGTTCTAGTGAAGAAGAGGATGAACTTCAACGTAGTGTTAAAAAGTTCAAAGAAAATAATGGTGCAAGAAGCTTCTTGCAACCTAGGAAGTTAGTGAGCTACAAAGACAGTCCTGTGGGAGACATTCCGGGTGCGTATGAGCAGACGTTTACTAGAAGCCAGCCTTACTGGGAGGAAGACTATGAATCGGAGACCGAGATGGAGCCTTTAACAGAGGGTATGGCTGAAGTTAAACTCTCCAAAGAAACAAAAGCGCGCATTAGAGCGCCTTGGTCGAAAGCTTTGATTGTGAAAGTGTTCGGTAGGTCCGTAGGTTATCACTACTTCACTTTTAAGATCAGTGCTTTGTGGAAACCGACGGCGAAGATGGCTTGTGTGACCCTGGGTAAAGGGTTCTTCCTGGTTCGTTTCACCAACAGTGAGGACTATGACAACGTCCTTAGGGGAGGTCCATGGTTTTGAGGGGAATATTTCCTTGCAATCAAGCCATGGGAGTCTTATTTTATTGCTTCGAAGGCAAAACTCACGTCGGTGGCAGTTTGGGTTAGACTACCTGAACTACCAATTGAATTCTATGATACCTCGGTGTTGCGAGAAATTGGGAGTGCTATCGGTCCAGCTTTACGCATCGATTCCTACACAGCTTCGGAGACAAGAGGAGGTTACGCGAGACTTTGTGTCCACATAGACTTAGAGAAACCGCTTATCAGTTCTATTCGAGTGGGAAGAGTGGTTCAAAAGGTGCTTTACGAAGGAATATCTTCCCTCTGTTTCTGTTGCGGTAAGCTAGGACACAAGCAGGAAAGCTGTGTTCTGAAAGTAAAGGAACCAAATAGGGAAGACGTGGCTGGAGTGTCGTTGGAAACTAACGAAGTTAGTGGAGGAGTCCAGCCCGATTCAAACTACGGGCCTTGGATGGGTGTTACAAGGAAGAAAAAGACTTTGGGTAGGACGGGAAACGCCAGTAAGCTAGCTAAGGGTCCGTTTGGATAGAGCTTATTGCTGAAAACTGAAAATTGAAAACTGAAAATACTATAGCAAAATAATTTTTAAATGTGTGAATAATATCGTGGGACCCATTTTTAATAAAAAAAATCTGTAAAGTGAAGTTTGTGGGTCCCATGAACAGTACACGGGACCCACAAATGTGCTGAAAGTCAACAAAATGCGGCTACTCTTCATGCACAGTAACATAAACAGTAGCCTTGTCCCCTATGAAACGCGTGCAGCAAAAGGAAAAAAAAAAACGCTGAAGTCGCAGACGCCCCTTTTTTCATCCGTATCCAAACTCAGCCTAAGTTTTCTACCCCTACCCAGGCTGAAATTGAGGGCAATTTGGACCTTCCACAATCTTCAGTACATGCTGAAGCAAGTGAGGATCTCACTAAATCAACTCAGAGGGATTCGGCTAATTCTAATTGTGAGACAGCACGTGTTGTGGCAGCCCAAAACACGTAGAGAGACCTTGAGATGCGGAAAGATTGCGTGATGGAGGAGTGCTTTGGAAACTCAAGTGCTAGTTCTCAGCAGGATCCGCGGCACATCTCAGGGAACAAAAGGAAAGCTTTAGTGAAAAACAAAGGTAAAGGGAGTGAGGGTTTGGGTATTAGAAATTCAAAAAACCAAAAACGGGTTACTACCAGTGCCTAAGGAAAAACTGGTTTGTTGATTCTTTCAAGGGAGCTGGGGAGTGACAACCAAGTCGTATTTGGAGAGATTTTGGATAGGGCTAACTCCGCTGCCAAGAACTGGGTGGGCGATTTGGTACAAGGGCAGAGTGGTGGCAATCTTAGAGGAGTTCATAGCCCAGATACGAGCGGCGGTGACAGAAACACCGGGATGGTTCGAGGAAGAACTGAAACATGCGTGGAAAAATATTTTTCCAATAACACCAGAGAGTATCAGTTTGGGGGACCTTCCATTGGAGCACAAGGCATGGGCTCTCACACCCAACCCGTGGTGGAGTTTTCTCACGGATGTGCCGGGGATCTCGTTGGAAGCATCAGAGGAGCTGAGCAGGCAAAGGAGGCCATCCGTGATGCCCCATTGGGATGAATCCGGCTGGATCATTCAAGAGAGGATGCTGGTGGATTTCAGGGGGATAGCGACGGCACACTTGGGAAATCACCCAACTCTGAAACTAATCCAGATTATGGCTCCGGCGAAGAGATGCGATGTGCTTCTGAATTGCAGAGAGGACATTCTAGGCATTCTGAAACACATGATGATTTGGAAGCCAGACTGGATGGCATCCAAAGACCTATTGAGAAGAATGGGGTGGAGTATGGTGGAAGCGGCAGCAATGAATGCTAATCTATCAGAGATCGAGGTGCCGTTGGGTCAATTTGTTAAAATGAATGTGTTACTCTAGAATTGCAGAGGGGCTTTAAACCCGGATTTCAAAAAAGGGATTTTTGAAATGGCAATCAATCATCGACCTGCTATTTTAGTAATAACTGAAACGAGAATGGGCGGAGACAGAGCAGCAAAAATTATTGATGGGCTGTCTTTTGATGGGTTTGTTACAACAGAGATTATTGGCTATGCTGGAGGTCTGTGGATTCTCTGGAAGCCAGAGAAAGTAGAGAAAGTGGAGGTCATTCCTTTATCTCATACAGAACAGGAAATACACGCTACGGTTAAGGTGCATTCTTCCAATCTCACTTGGTTTATGACTGCTATTTATGCTAGTTCTAGGTTAGCTGAAAGAAGAATTTCATGAGAAAATTTAAAAACTGTTGCACATCTCCATAATTTACCTTGGCTTATGTTGGGAGATTTTAACGAAGTGTTGTGTGGTGAGGACAAATTTGGTGGTAATCATGTTAATCTGAACAGAGTCTTAGATTTTAAGGATTGTTTAAATGAATGTAATATGTTGGATTTGGGTTTTGCGGGTCCGAAGTACACGTGGACAAATCGCAGGCCCATTTCAAGTCTAATATTAGAGAGAATTGATCGGTGTTTTGCTAATCCGATGTGGCGTATTCTTTTCCCAGAAGCCTTAGTAACCCATATTTTAAGGACATTTTCGGACCACTGTCCTGTCCTAATTGAGCTATGTAGAGCTAGTGCCAACCAACAGAATAAACCCTTTCGTTTCCAAACCATGTGGCTTCTGCATCATAAATTTTCAAGGGTTGTCCAGCAAGCTTGGTCTGAAGATAGAGCCTTGTAGGAAGCAACTTCAAATTTTGTGGTTAGAGCTAGGAAATGGAATTGTGAGGTTTTTGGTAACTTGTTCGCCAAGAAGAGGAGGATATTAGCTAAAATTCATGGTGTCCAAAAAGCGCTAGCTAATAATCCTAATGATTTTCTTTTGAATCTGGAACAGCAGCTGATTTCAGATTACTCTCTAATTCTCATGCAAGAAGAAGAAGAGTACTGGGCACTCAAATCTAGATTAAATACAGCCACCTTGGGAGACTGGAATACAACCTTCTTCCATGTCTCTACGTTGGTCAGGAGGCATAGGAATAAAATTAGATGTATTAAGGATGTTAAGGGTAATTGGCTGATGGATGAGATGGGAATTAAGAACTACATTAGAAATGGTTTTAAAAATTTGTATATGATTGAATTTAATATGGCCTCTGTAAATTTGGATGTCTCAGAATTTTCTTGTTGCTTTCTGAAAGAGGATATAATGAGAATTGATGGAGATGTGACAGAAGAGGAGATTAGAGCTGGTTTATGGGCCCTTAAGCCTTTTAAGGCTCCAGGGCCAGATGGTCTACATGCAGGTTTTTATCAACATTTTTGGATGGAGGTAAAAAATTCGGTTTGCAAGGAGGTTAAAGGTGTTCTTGAGGGAGGCTGTGTGCCAAGCTACCTTAATGAGATGTTGATTTCCTTGATTCCTAAATGCCAAAACCCAGAATCCTTGAGCAATTATAGACCCATTAGCTTATGTAACTCGGTCTATAAAATTATTTCGAAGATTTTGGTGGCTCGAATTAGACCGCTGCTTAGTAGTTTAATTTCGCCAGTCCAAACTGCCTTTGTTCTGAATAGAAGAGGTACTGATAATGTCCTGATTGCACAAGAATTGTTCCATACCTTGGATAAAAAGAAAGGAAAAGCAGGCTTTATGGCTGTGAAGTTGAATTTGAAAAAGGCCTATGACAGATTAGAGTGGAGTTTCATTTACAGAGTACTCCAAGCTTTCCATTTTCCCCCAAAAATTTTCAAGATTATCATGAGCTATGTTATGTCCACAAGTATCTCTATTTTGGTCAATGGGGGTGCCTTAAAAATTTGAGCTGACTAAGGGCATTAGGCAAGGGGATCCTTTGTCTTCGTATATTTTTATTTTGTGTATGGAATATTTGGGACATCTCATTGAGTAGAAGTGTGTAAGTGGAGGGTGGACACCTTTGAAAGCTTCAAGGAACAATGTAGGTTTTTCCCATCTCCTCTTCGTGGATGACATCATTCTTTTTAGCAAGGCTGATGCTAATGGATGTGAGGCAATTTCTGATGTACTTGACAAGTTTTGTAGAGAGTTTGGCCAAAAGATTAGCCATGACAAGTCTAGAATATATTTTTCTCCGAACGTTAGTGATGAGTTGAAGGAGGAAATAAGTGAAAGAATGGGTGTTAGGGAGATTAATAACATAGGAAAATACCTCGAATTTCCTCTTGAACACCAAGGGGCCCTTAGAAATCCATACAAGTTTGTTGTAGAGAGGGTTATGAGTAAACTAGCTGGATGGAAAGCAAAATTTCTCTCCTTTGCTGGCCGTGCTGTATTAATAAAATCAGTCATATCAGCTATCCCAAATTACACAATGCAAGAGGCTGCTCTTCCAATTCATGTTTGTGAGAAGCTGGATAAGATTAATCTGGATTTTTTATGGGGGTCAACAGGTGAGAAAAGAAGAATGCACATGGTGGGGTGGAACAAGATTGTAAAATCTGAAGAAAAAAAAGGATTGGGAATTCAAGAGGCAAGAGCTAAGAACATAGCCTTGTTATCCAAGCTGAATTGGAAGATGTATCATGAAAAAGAGGCATTATGGGCAAGGGTAATTCTGAATAAATATTGTTTCCATTCAAGAATTAGTTCTAGAGATCCTGAAAAACTCTCATCGCCACCTAATTGGAAAGCCATTAGCTTGGGTTTTCCTATCTTCCAAAAAGGAATTTCTTAGGGGATTGGAAATGGATCTGGGGTAAAGGTGTGGCTGGACAACTGGATAAATGGTGCTTCTCTTAGAGGTATGGTTGAAGGACCTCTTAGGCAAGGAGAACAAAATCTAACAATTGCTGAGCTATATTGTGGCCAAAATTGGAAATGGGAGCTGATGTCCTTTGATCTCCCTCAGCCCATTAAAGAGAAGATTAAAGCAGTCCCAATTCAACTTCATGGAAGTGGGAGAGATTCTGATGTGGAAATTCTCAAATAGTGGAGATTTCACTACCAGGTTTGCTTACCGTTTGGCAAAGCAAGGGGAGGAACCTATCATGCAATTCCATGGACAATGGATTTGGAAATTAGACATTTTACCGAGAATTTCAAATTTTCTCTGGCTGTGTTTGAATGGGAGTGCTCTAGTGAAGGATGTTCTTGCGGCAAGAGGCATCAATTGTGACAAGGTATGTCCTTTGTGTAGAGACCAGGATGAAACTATTGTCCATATCCTCCGTAATTATGTATATGCTCGTGATGTGTGGAGGAAAGTGGAGGTTCCCCCATCCGTTGTCAATTCCTTTTCTTCTAATTTTGATGATTGGCTGAAACATAACTATTTGAGTGTTGTCAGACACAAAGGGTCCACTCCTTGGTGCTTTATTTTTCCTTTTACTGTTTGGAATTTGTGAAAAAATAGGAATAAAGTTGTTTTTGAAAACTCTATTCCAAATACTAGGTTGGATAAGGTGTGTCTTGGTCAAGTTGTGGAGTATTTTTACTGTGTAAGTAAAGCTAAACATGTTACCAACAGGGCTGTTATTCCTATTAAATGGCATAAACCTAGTCCAGGTTGGCACAAGCTCAACACAGATGGAGCCTCACTTGGAAACCCAGGTAAAGTTGGGGGTGGAGGATTAATTAGAAATAGTGATGGGGTGTGGCTTAGAGGGTACTTAAGATCAATTGGGTTCACTACAAGTGTTATGGTTAAGTTGTGGGCCTTGAGGGATGGGCTATCTCTTGCCATTCAGTTGGGAATTAGAAACTTGGAAGTGGAGCTCGATGCCAAGGTAATTGTGGTGATGTTAAAGAATGCTGACAACTCTAACAAAACATTTTCTTCATTGCTCCTTGATTGCAGATCACTCATGGCAAGTCTCACACAGGTTCGGGTAGCTCATGTGTTTGGAGAGGCGAACAGGTGTGCGGACTTTTTGGCAAAGAATGGGTGCTACTTGAGGGAGGATTTTTGTTGTTTTTGATGTTTCCCCCTCTAATGAATTAGATAATCTACTTGTATTTGATAGGAATGGGATGTCCTGTTATAGGCAGGTAGTCTCAACTTTGGCCTCTGTGGCCAATTTGTAATTTCTTTGTTGTTGTTTAATATCATGCCAATTAACCAAAAAAAGAAAAAAAAGACAACAAGTGGGGCCTTTTCAATTTATTGCACTACCACGTCCCAAGGACCCAAGGTCAATCTTTTAGTCAATTGTGAAAAAAAAAATAAAAAAAAATAAATAAATTTTTTAGTCTGTTATTTATATATTAAAATAATTACTTAGTTAGCAAATTGCATATATATATATATATATATATATATATATATATATATATATATAAGATTTTTATTGGCTTTTATTTTTTTTTATTTAGATGGTATAAACAAAAGATATAGGGAATGGGAAAGGAAGGAGTGGGAAGACAAGACTTACAATCCTAGCACTTACAAAAAGGTTTAACCTTTATAAGTAGGTTTTTAAATGTTATTTTGTTTTGTTATTTCACAATATTTCATTCAATTATTTTTTATTATTTTTAGACTGTGTAATCCCTAAGGAAAAAAAAAACACTATGAAATATGTATAGTATGCATTCAAAAAGTTAAAAAAAAAAAAATTAATAGGTAAGGATTTGTTGCAAGCTAAAGCTGAGTTTGGATACAGCTTATGCGTTTTGCGTCTGTGCGTTTTGCGTTCGTTTTTTTTTTTTTTTTTCTTCTGCTGCTGTACGGGTCAGGGGACAAAGGCTACTGTTCATGCACTGTGCATGAACAGTAGCCAGCTTTTGCTGACTTTTCAGCACATTTGTGGGTCCCGTGTACTGTTCACGGGACCCACAAACTTCACTTTACAAAATTTTTTTTATTAAAAATAGGTCCCACGACACTATTCACACATTTAAAATTTACTTTGGTACAGTATTTTCAGTTTTCAATTTTCAGTTTTCAGCAATAAGCTATATCCAAACGGACCCTATATTCAAGAGACAGTGAATCACGTCAACAACACTAAGGGTCCGTTTGGATAGAGCTTATTGCTGAAAACTGAAAACTGAAAATACTGTACCAAAATAATTTTTAAATGTGTGAATAGTGTCGTGAGACCCATTTTTAATAAAAAAAATTTGTAAAGTGAAGTTTGTGGGTCCCGTGAACAGTACACGGGACCCACAAATGTGCTGAAAAGTCAGCAAAAGCTGGCTACTGTTCATGCACAGTGCATGAACAGTAGCCTTTGTCCCCTGACCCGTACAGCAGCAGAAGAAGGAAAAAAAAAAACGCAAAACGCACAGACGCAAAACGCATAAGCTGTATCCAAACTCAGCTTAAGTTGCAGTAAATTCAACACCTTGCCTTTTCCTAGACAGGTGTTCTCATATATTAACATGTCATAATTTTGCAGGATTTACTACAACTTAGTTTGCAGTAAATTCTTACCCTTTTTTAATATGCTTAATTCCTATAAATAAAAAGCTCTAATTTTAATTCTTAAAAATTGGAAATATTAATAATCTTTTAACATTTATCCATTGAAGAATTCATACAGCTACCAAACACTCCACGATGTCAATCGAAGAAGGGAGTGTTACTTTATCCTTTTCTATGAAATTCATGCATGACCATGATATATAATTTTTTGTACAAAAATAATCTTAATTAGTTAGTTTGCATTTTTACATAAGGCAAGAAAAATAAATTTTAAATTAAATATTTTACGATATAAAAAAAATTTTAAAAAAATTATATGAAAAAAAGTCTTTTAAGTTGTCATCTTAAGCTTGTCATGTGATTAAAGAATTTAAAAAGCTTTTAGTCAACAACACAGAGCATGCAACAAGCACAAAAAAATTCACAACAATTAAATTAACAAGTTTCTACTGGTTGTTATCAGAACTCATCACTGATATTAATTTTCTATCTACCACATAACAAGGCAGAAACTACATTTATGTCTCTACATTTTTATGCAATTCTCACTTTGGTCCTTAGATTTTATTTTTACCGCTTTTAGTCCCTATCTTGAAAAACACTTTCCGATTTTCTCCCTACCATTACATCAGAGACAAAAAATGCACACGTGGCAAACGACCGAATTAAAAAATATTAAAATAATGTCCACGTGTCACTGCAAGCTCCATGTAGCTTTCCCACCCTTAGTTAGTCCCATTCTCGCCTGTAGGAGGTCACGTGACCCTTACGTGAGTTCATAATTATCTGCCCATTGAAACATTTAGATCAGCATCTTGCCAAATTCAGAAATCCCTAACCCCCAAATTAAGCTCCTTACCACAAACTCAAATCCTCGCCACGAACTCAGCTCCTCGCTCACAACACAGCCCAAAAATATCTTCAACTCAACTACTCTCATGGAATCAAGCTCAATGTCATCCAATGGAAGCTTTAGGAAAAGGGGCCCAACCCAATGCTTCTGCTCTAAGAAACCCGTTTTGGTCGTTTCATGGACACCTGAGAACCCTGAAGAAGGTTTTATGGGTGTCCAAATTTCTAGGTAAGTTAGTATCTATCTCTCTAACTCTAACTTTAACTCTGCATCTGGCTTTCTCTTTGTTGGTCATAGACCTAGTTTTCATATCAAGACTATTCTTGTTGCACATCTTTTTTCCAATCATACATGATCCCTCTTTCTAAAGTTTTTAAATTTCTATGGAGTTTCTAGGTGGGAGTGAAGTTTAGGTGAGAAAAAAAAAAGAGTGATAATGAGGAACTTTTTGTGGGGAGAGAAAGGAGTCGACCCATTGTGAAGTGGGAGACAGAGAGAGGTGTTTAGGCTTCTTTGACTGTAAAGAAGTGATTTTTATGGAACATGTATAGGATTCTATTATTGGGTTTTTCTTTTATAGCTATTTTCTTTAGTAGGTCTTTTTTTAGTTTCAAGGATTTTAGTATTTTGCTAATACAAGTGTTGGACTGGCTATGCCCAGATTTTGTTAATACTATTTGTTGTTGAAGATATAATGGGTTTTATCTAGCTCTTGGGTGTCAGGCTGGACACAAGTGTAAATTTTTTCAGTGGTGTGATGATGAAATCTGTGCTGATATCGAAGCAAAGGCAATAGATTTTAACCTTTGAAGCTGACATTGCAGGCTACAGGAAGAGAGAGAAGAGGCTACTCATTTCCCTGAGGCTATCTTTGGTGATAAGTGGATGCTACTCTACTTGATGCTTCTTTTGGTTGGCTAAATAGGTGGGGGGAAAATGGGTCATTAGGTGGGTAGGTATTAGTGGAAAAATGCCATAATTTTGGTGTATGTTGGTAGGTTTTGGCAGAATTTTTGTGTTGGTATGTGTTTGCCTGAATTTGTGTTGGTATGTGTTGGTATGTATGAATGGGGAAAGACCTGAATTTTGGTGTAATTCTCTCTATAATCCGAGACTTTAGCAATGGAACATCACTTTTTAATTAATCTATGACTTGTATACCAATTTATTACATTCTTGTGAAGTGTTTGTGCCATATGTGCACTCAATATTACTTTGCATACAAGCTAAAAACCAAATAAACAGAGTCATATCTAAACCCGAAAGCTTACATAGTATATGTGTCCACTGATTACCTTTTTTCTATTTTATGAATAAGAGAAATTGTATTAATAACACAACCAATTTTATATGAGTATACTAAAATGCCAATTGTCCAGGCAGTTACATAAACATATAAAGAGTGCTCTCAACATATAGCACACCAAAAAAAAAAAGGTCCTGCTTCAGCTTACTATCTTCCAGCAGATCTCATTGCTGCCATATACCTTACTACATTCCCAGTTGCATTCAAGGTCTCAGTGGTGACTGCATTTCTCTTCCTCTATCTTTTTGGTCTTGGATTGAACTAGTTATCATTGGGGGGGTGGAGGTGCACTTGTGGTCACATCATCATTAGAGCTTGGTTGTGCCCTATGTACCGTTGGCTGAGCATTGGACCTTGGTTGTGCATTGTCTGTGGCTGGGTTGTTTGCATGACCATCCTTGGTTGCCTGCAAGCACAAACACAATAACAATTAATAATCTGCCAACTGAAAAACAAAACAACACAAATATCTAACTCAAAGTGGTATATTTACCCTCCTAATGGTCCTGCTAACTTGGGATGCACTCCCAAGCAAGGAGGAGTTCCCTCCTACTTCTCCCTTGCAGCTCCTCCTATGATGTCATAATTTCCCACATGACTTGCATTGTTTTAAGATGCCTAGACCTGTTTTTACTATGACTTCTAAGTTCACTAGGCTCTAGTGTCATCTTCTTCTTAGGCCTACTAGGAGGTCTCTTCTTGATAAGGGGCAGCACAGGTGGCAGTCCACTAGGTCCCCACGTATTTTGGCCATCGATAGGCTCTATAATGGGGTCATAGCAATCAATGTAGGTAGTCCTTTTGTAGCAAGTATTGACGTAATTTTTAGCATCTTCCCTATTGAAAAAGATACAAGAAATAGCATAGCAACATGGTATGCCAATTATGTCCCACTTCCTACAGGTACACTTCTTCTCTTCCAAGTCCACAGTGAAACTCTCCAGCCCATTCTTCACTTTATACTTGGTACGACCAGCCCAACATGCTCACCATTTACTGCAAGCCAACTTCTCTTTGTACAATCTCTTCCTTATCTTAGGACACAACTCAAATTCCACCTTTATAATCATTTGCCTGTTTGCTTGAAATCTAGTCATCGGATATTGCCTCATACACTTAAACTACAAGCACATAGAGAGAAAAGGAGAATTAATCATTCATGAATCATATAGGTCTATGGATCATAATGCACACTTTTTCATACTAAGTGATGACTACCCTGAGTAGATTGCCTACCACGGTGATTATAGGTTTGCTCTTGAACTTAACTATCCTGATGTTGAAGTTTTCACATATGTTCAGGACTATGTCACCCTAGCCATCACTTTTGAACATGTGCCTAGCCTAGATAGTTGTTGAGTGAGACTACAGCCATTTGAATGCATCTTCATCTACCTCCTTTGGCTCATTCATTACCCTCTTATGTGCTTGCTGATAGGTAGCATTGGCTGCTTTCCAAAAAAGGTCTCTAATAAGGACACTAGGATGATTCTTCCTTAAGTTATTGTATAAATGTCTGCAGCAAATCCTGTGCTTGTACTATGACCAATTGTCAACAAAGGTATTCACCAACCCCTACAAAGCACAATCATTTAATTCAGCAAGCAATGGAGCTACCATTAACCATAATTAATTTAGTAAGTAATAAATTAAGAACACCTATCAACCACAATTAATTCAACAAGCAATAAAGCTACCATCAGACCTTCTGTTGATCAGATATGAACACCTATATGTTGCCATCTCTTATGTCAGCAAGCAATAAATTAAGAAACCAGGTCCAAGAGTCCTTAGTTTCAGCTTCGACTACTGCATATACAAAGGGGAAGTATTCATCGTTGGGATCTTTACCTATAGCACACATCAGCTAACCAACTGTCTTGGTCTTCAAATGGCATGCATCTAGACCAATGATTGGTCTGCACCCTACCAAGAAGTCTTTCTTGCAACCATCCAGGCAGATGTAGATTCTTAAAAAATATTGCAGCCCAGTTGCCAAGGCATGCTCATTTGCCAAATCACCATCATTATAAGTATGCACCTTGATCAATACTGTGCTCCCAAGACTGCACCTTCTCAACTCATCACAATACTCCCACAGCTGGTTGAACTGTGCAGTGTGGACCCCATCAACAGCATCTTGAGCTTTCTCTCTAACCCTACTTGTCTTACCTGCACTTATGTCAACCACATACTTCTCATGCGCAACATCCTAAATGTCCTTGAGTTTTATGTCAGGCTATCTCCTAACCCTCTTCACTAACTTTTCCCAATGTATGATGCTTTGCACCTTGAATTTTTATAACTTTTGTTGCACGTGTGTTCCATGTTCAGTGCTTTCAATCTAAAACTCTTCTCCCTTTGCACATTTGCAAGGTAGGCAACAAATTTGCACCTAGGCTAGCATTAGGCTCTCACTCTCACTAAGTCATTTTTCACAAATTTTATACCCCACCCACCATGGACTGCATAATCAGTTATAATCAGTTAGGTGAGATGTACAACATATCCTTCTCAAACCTAAGGTGCTCAGCTTTGGCTACTAGCCTAAAGATTAGGTATCTACTCCTCCTAATAGAATT
Organism: Castanea sativa; assembly: GCF_040712315.1. Classification (NCBI taxonomy): domain Eukaryota; kingdom Viridiplantae; phylum Streptophyta; class Magnoliopsida; order Fagales; family Fagaceae; genus Castanea; species Castanea sativa. The sequence goes on along the minus strand of NC_134019.1, from coordinate 6,876,149 downwards.
GTCAACCTCAGCAATAGGGATGTCATCATCACTTGAATCATTACCATGCTCACTACTTGATGATGATTCGTCAAGGCTAAGTAGCTCCTCACTCTCATAGTCAGAATTCATGACACCACCACCAATTTATCCTGGTTCAACCTTATCATCTTCTGCTTGATTGTCCCAACTATCAGTACTATCTTCACCAATGTTCATTGGTTGCATTTCTGGCTGTTCTTCAAAGTCACTCCCCTCAACCTCACTACTCTCCTCAACTTGGTCATCAACAACTGGTGCTTTGCCAGCCCTCCTAGCACAAACCTGCTCAGCATCTACTTCATGTGGCTCACCATGGTCAACATTAATAATTTCAGCATTATCATGGCCTCCAAATTGTGAAAAATTAGGCTTGTACTCTTCATCATCATTATCATTATCATTTTCATACTCAGCATACTCATAATAGTGATCACTCTAAAGCTCATTGTCACTGTTAACACAATAAACCACATCTTCATTTTGTTGATCACCAACAAAAACCTCTAAAACCTTAGCATCTACACCTTCTGGTTCTGTGAGAGATCAGGAAAATTGCCTCTCAAAAAAGAGAAATTTTTGGAATGCTTTTTAAGGCACCTCTCTTTTTGGACAAATAGTGTGAAGTCACCACTTTTTTTTTTATATACAAAAAAAAAAAAAAAAAAAAACTAAATATATGACTGAATTATTCTCTTTATTGATTGAATAAAAAAATTACACAAGTGGAAAATTGAAAAATTACATGGCTTTGGGTCTTAGTTACAAACTACCAAGTAATTACAATGATTTTTGTCCTAGTTACATTCTAGCCAAAATAAAGCAAAGACAAGGCTAGATCTACTTAACCAAAGACCTAAATCCAGAGGCTAGGTTATGAAATGGGAAGGTGTTAGGCACCCATTTAGCCCAAATAGAATCTGGTCTTCTAGACTTTTGTGACCAATGTACCATTTTATGCATGTAATAAATGATATGTTGAACATGTGAACTAAATCACATAAATTTATTTATGAATGAAGTCTCTTCTTTTGTTTAAAAATTCAGATCTATTTTGATTGGAGAAAATTGATTTAGATTTGTCAAAATATCAGATCTGTTTAAAAGTATTTAGAAAAAGTGGTTTTTGGAGATAAAAATTTAGATCTGTTTTGTGATGATAAAAAAATATGGTTTTTAATGACAAAAAAAATCAGATATGTTTTGTATATCTTTAAAAAAGGATGAGAAAGAGTTTTTAAGAAGAGAGTTTCACTCATAATATGAATTTATGCAATCATGAATTAAAGCAAACACAAACACAAACACAGTAATACATGATGTCTTTCTCTATTTCAACGACTTGTATGTATTAAAAAAAATCAGATTTGTATCTTAAGAGAGATACAAATCAGTTTTGATTTGAGAAAAATTTAGATCTGCATCTCATAAAGATGTAGATCTCTTTTTTTTTTCTTTTTTTTTGAGAAAAATTATATACATCTAGAAAAGATGCAGATTTGTTTTTATATTGAGAAAAATTCAGAAATACATCTAGAAAAGATACAGATTTGTTTTTTTATTGAGAAAAATTTAGATTTACATCTTTTTATTGAGAAAATTTTAGATCTACAATTAGAAAAGATGATCTGTATTTTATATTGAGAAAAATTCAGATCTACATCTAGAAAAGATGAAGATCTGTTTATTTTAATAAAAAGAATTATTTACATGCAAATTATTGACATTCAAGAAAGAGATTATAACAATCACATAAAAAAAACAACAACAACAATCAACAATTCATATTATGACTATTTGAAAAAGAAAGAGATATAACATGCATTCATCACATCTTAAAAAAAAGGGTTAAGAAATAACCTCTTGTATGAGCACTCTTTGTTCTTGAGATGATGTTTTAGGATTCAAAGAAAGTTGTTCAATTTTCTTTGAAACCTAAAAACCCTAATTGAAGTAGCAACACTCAGAAAAGGGATTAGAAAATATGGGCAATTTGAGAGCCTAAAACGTATGCCTCCTAGAGCGTAAAAAAAAAGGTGTTGAATTATGAGGTTTAGACCCTATTTATAGAGGTCAAAAATCTCTAAAAAAATAGGTATGGACGATTAGGATTTGAATCCGGACTCATCCATTTGCGAAAAAGGTTGAAAAATGTGTGCTTTATTGTCACTTGAAAGCCGTTGGGCCAAAACCCAACTAAGGAAAATTCGGCACTCCAAAAGTGTCGAATTGGCTTTTGGAGTCCGAACATGCTTTCGTGTTCGGGTGCCAACTGGACTTTCTTTCTAGGGTTTTTTTGTCGGTCCTTGTGCCTAGATACGTTTTCATCCTCCGTCTATCATTTTTTATCTCTTTTTTGGATAATTTAGGTTTTTTAAGAACAATTATCTTATGGATAAATCCCTTAAAATAAATCTTGATAAAGTTTAGATTATCCACAATTTTATTGTTATCCAATCATCAATTTTATTCATATGCATACATCTCTATCTTAAACACTGATTATCAACCAATTACAAAATTATTTAATTAATTTTAATTGTTTGACCAATCAGAATTAATTTAAATTAATCGTATGTGGTCGACTCCTCTTAGACACAATGCATATGGACCATGCAAACTTGATCATGCGATATCTTTCAATTTGATAGTCCGATTTAGAAACCAGAAACATCATTACGACCGTTTGAATCTCAAGATCATTTTCATGATATGTAATGAATGACATGATGCATGTAATGCAAAGACAAATTGGTGCATGTAATGCAAGAACAAATTGATGCATGTGATGCAATTATGATTTTTGCGGTACATGGATGGTCATTCGAGTCATTCTCTTTAATTAAATCATGGGTGCAAAATTGATTGTCTACAGGTTCACTACCAAGTTGTCTAGCAGCTAAGGGCTCAAAATCCTCCACTGGTAACTCACGTGGTTCATGCATTGGAAGCTCCACAAAGACATGAATCTTCCCATATCCCTTCACCAAGTCAGTCATGAACATAGCAGCATCATCATCAACCACCTGATGGAAATTTGCCTGCTCTAGGTTCACACCAGGCATTTTAAACCATAACTTATCCACTGCAATGTACCCAAACTCCCTACAGATACTCTCAATCTCTACTTTTTACCACTTATCTTATCCACTATATCAACTGTCCCTCCCACATACACTTGAGGGTCTCACGTGAAATGCCCACTATGGTGGACATGCAGAATAAAATGCTCATCCATCCTGCATGCAAGTCACGGATAGAAAACAGTATGAAAATATATATATATATATATATATATATATATATATATATATATATATATCCACTTTTTAAAATTAATAATACTTTGTTAGGCTAATAAACTAATAAAAAAAAAATACAACACAGACAAAGGGAACACATGGACCCAACCACTTCTTGAAAAGTAAGACACAATACAAATAAACACAACCAATACCAACAAACATATTCCATAGTTTATCACATTCAATATTGTGGCCCCTAATAAACAATATTAAAACACAATACGGACATTCAATACATATACCAACACAAAGATTCCATGGTTTATCAAAGTCAATATAGTGGCCCCTAATACACAATTGTGACATACAATACAGACAAACAATGCAAATACCAACAAAAATATTCCATTGTTTATTACATTCAATATTGTGGCCCCTAATAAACAAAAGTAAAACAAACAGAGCTACAAATACCAAAAGCTATAAACAAAAGTAACACATAATAGCCAAACAATGCGAATTCTAAAAATATTCCACTATCATAGTCAATATTATGTCCACTACAAAAGCAATAAAGGGAGAGAGGAAGAGAGAGAATGAGACACAACGAGAGAGAGAGAGAGAGAGAGAGAGAGAGAGAGAGAGAGAGAGAGAGAACCCAGTGCCTTAGACTGAAATTCCAGAGTAAGAACAAAACACAACATCTCAAAATTCCCAAATTCTCAAAACCCAAAAGTTGAGATTGAGACCCAAACCAATTACCCAGCACTTAAAAATAGCATTCATAAGAGAGAGAGAGTGAGACATAACGAGAGAGAGAGAGAGAGAGAGAGAGAGAGAGAGAGAGAGAGAGAGAGAGAGAACCTTTGTAATCTGCCTTTCACAAACACGGAGCTGCTTCGAGATGGGAACCGAAGCTACAATCATTCTGAAGCTATCTAGGTAAGAGGTTAGGGATTGTGCTTTCTGATTTAGGGTTTTTTGGTTTAGAAAGAATGTCACATGAGAGCCCCATGACTAACTAAGGGCGGGAAAGCCACATGGATTTTGCAGTGACACGTGGACTATATTCTAATATTTTTTAATTTGGCCGTTTGCCACATGTGCATTTTCAGTCTTTGATGTAACAACAAGGACCAAAACAGGAAGCGTTTTTCAAGATAGGGACTAAAAGCGATAAAAATAAAATCTAGGGACCAAAGTGAGAATCGCCTGAAAATGTAAGGACGAAAATATGATTTCCGCCTTTTCTTTATTAAATGTGAATTTCAAAAATATAACAATTGGATTGTATGTTCTTATTATGTTCTCCATGCTTGCAAAATTTCAAGAAAATCAATAATCAATAGCTCTACTCTCAATCAATTATCTAAATTTCAAATTTTTGTGGTCTAAAGTTATGCATGAAAATAAATTTTGATCGAATGGTACATAACACTTGTTTTAAATGAAATTTAACATGTATGTTATGAACATTTAAAAAAAAATGCAATTCAACAATTAAATATTAAAATTTCACATCCAATAAAAAGATATAGGAGGAATTTGAAGGATTTTTCCTTAAACTAGTTTGAAGAGAAACCTTGTTTTAACCAAGTAGGGATGGAGCTAGAGCTGGAAGTTAGGAGGGCAGCTTTGCTTCTGGTTGCGTGTGGCAGCTTTGGCCTCTAGCTTTGTTACTTAACTGCTTAGGGTTATTTTATTCATTTATTATTTATTAGTGTTTTTGATGTGTGCGGTTGCTATTGGTAAAGGAGAAAATAATTTTAAGTTTTAAAAGCCCGAGTTTTTTTTTTTTTTTTTTTTGTGGATAAAATTAGTTAATTGAGTTTAATTGTTTAAGCTTTATTATTGTCAATTTTTGTTGTTGGGCGGTATATTTTGTTTTAAATTTTAGATCTATATTTTTTTTTATGGCCTTTAAAAGGAGTTTTCTTTTAGAAAGTCCTTTTAAAGGAGTTATATGCTAGAGTTATAAGTTTCTTTACAAATTACTAATATGGTAAGTGATTATTAGTAAGTAAAAAAAGTGATATAAGTGGTGGTGCTAGATTTAAACTAATAAAAATTTACTACCTTAGCAGTTTGTGAATATATTGTAAAAAAGTTGTCATTATAAAATTACTTTTAAAAAAAATTAATAATATTATTAAGAGACACAAAATATAATTTTATAGAACAAATTTACTAAAATTGATACATGTGAATATTCTAATATAAGGAAAAAAAAATCATTAGGAGGGGTCATTGGGCCCCCCAGGTCAAAGCCTCCTCCGTCCCTATTAAGTGTGAAATTTTTTGGGTGCACAGACTTTCTCCCAAGAAAAACAAATAGCACACTTTACACGTGCATCTAAAATAATAGGAAAATATAAAGTTGTTGACTAAAACACCACAAACAAATATAATGTTGTTGTCTTTTCAGATCAATAATAGAGCAAGCAGAGCTGTGAACCAGTGTTGTGCTAATACCACACACAAGTTCATAACTCTGGCCACAATTCGCCCACGTGGTGAGCTGCGATTGGTGAAAGGGTGATGATAGGTCATTCTTCTAACAATCAGAACTCGTCACAAGAACGAGTTGCGGCCAAAATTGTGGACTTAGTTGTGGTCCTAGCATTATTCCTGTGTGCCACTATACTGCAAAACTTTATACACTGATATGCGGCAATCAATCACACCATATACCCAGTAGTTTTTTTTTTTTCTTTTTATGTTTTGGTTTCTCATATACACAGTTATTCACAGTATCGATTACTCAGTTCATTCTACAACTAAACGAAAAACAGAGAGAGTCTGATACCACGGCCAGCAGGCAGCAACTCCGGGTGGCAAGCTATAGAGGACTTGGGGCGTTGCATATCTGCATTCTGCAGTGTGAGGGATTCTTTTTCTCTAGTTTATTTTCTTAGAAAACCAGAGATATATGTATTATATTTGGGTAATTTTTTTTTTGGTTTGGTATTAGGAAGAGTTTTGATTTACTTGAAAGTGGAGTACTGAGGAGTGAGTACTACTGATTTACGAAGGATTTGTTTGTTATGTTTCATGGAAAATTATTAATTAAGTAGCTCCCTTTTCAGCTTTTTAATACATTTGCAAATGCGAAAAGAGAGAGCATGATGGATACTGCTCAAATGGGTCCAAACGTAAAAAAATGGAGCTCAGGACTTAAAAAGTGTTTTATTTTGGGATAGGGAAAAGCTGATCTAGGAATTTGTTAAAGTTGTTTGTTTTCGAGAGGCTATGGACAGGGCCAGATATTATTATTATTATTATTATTATTATTATTATTATTATTATTATTATTATTATTATTATTGTTTTTCTTAATCAATTTTCAATGACATTCATAATGTTAAAAAGAGAGTACGATTATTTACTCGTGTTTTATGCTGGATATGGAAAAAGCTGACTTAGGATCTAGTAAAAGTTGTTTGTTTTGGAGAGTTTAAAATTTTTAAAAAAAATAAAAAATTTGTGTTGGGATTTTCTTAGTCAACTCTTAAATTTGAGGGACGCCCAAATGAATTTTAAGAGAGGACTAATTAAAGTACTCAACCAAACCAGTAGCATTTTTTAGGCTCAAATGAATTTTTCTTTATCAACTCTTAAATTAACACACTAGTACCAACTGTTTTAAGAGCAGGGCAGGAGTTGCCATATATGGATTATAATTTGCAACTGCTTCTGCACCTGCACCTGCACCTGCACTTGTGCAATTTTAAAAAACCATAACAAAGCCAATTTCTGTCACTTTATGCTGTTCAAATCCCATTTCCTCTTTCTCTGCCTTTTAAAATGCGTGCTATTTGAGTTATTCAGGTTCAATTTACATTTTATAAATACACATTCTCATATTTAGAACATTTTTTTAATTAAATATTTAGAACTGCATAGTGTTTAGGTTTACTACATTTTCTGAACAATCAGGTGAAGGACCAAAGCTTTTGTCTAGAGCATTGAATAGGGGACACGATGTGAACACGTGATCAATTTTGAAGACGTGTCAGATTTAGTGCATAGGACCCAAATTAGACCCCGGCCAAGAGCCCTATTGTGAAGTGATATGGTTATGAGTTATCAGATTCTCAAAAGAACTGTTAGTGTTATGAGTTATTTTTGCCACCAACAAGGGAACGGTGCAAGGTTAGTTTCTTTTGCTCTTGACATTATTATTAATGTTATGAAATTGTTGTGTTCTTAACTTTTTTTTATATTATTATTTATCATTTTCTAGCTTTAATGTTGCTTATTTGAATATGCTGATATCTAGTTCATTCTTTTTTTCCCTCTCTATCTACTTATGTGCTAACAATAACATTTTTCTATTTTGGCCATATTCTTAAGTGTCGTTTGTTTTGGCATACAACCTTTTTTAGAAAATATTTTATGCATGTTCTTAAACTTGCATTCCAAATTTCAAGCTAATCAAATATTACTTACTTTTCAATTCATAAACCCATCTTTTACGCATGGTTTTAAAATACAAAAACTTAAAATTTAAACATTATATATAAGAGAAGAGCTTATGCACACTTGAAGATATTAGTTGTGTATTTTTAATGAAATATTGCAGAACTTTTAGGCATTTTGGGGAAAGTTGTTAAAGACTCCCACATTGCAGTTGAGTGTGGCCTTTGATATGAGTTGACCTTCGAGTTAACTTTCATAAAATAAACTACTTTGAGAGAGTTCAGAGCTCATTCTTAACATCTGAATTTATACTGAACAAACTTTCAAATAGATAAAGAAAAAAAAAAGGGAAAGGTTTTGCTATAATTGCCGCATACAAGGGTATGTGGCAGCAAAAATAAAGGGACATGTGTTCAGGTACGCATATCCCTTTCTTTTTGTTGACACATACCCCTGTATGCAGCAAAACCTTTCCCAAGAAAGAAAAATACTAACTTCTTATATTCTATCAATAAAACTAACCATAATTGAAACTAATCAAACTAATTCTAATCCAAACTAATTTATTTGAATGAAAAAAACATACCTCAATTATTATTTTTTTGTACTAGATGATAGTGAATAAGAGCCAATAACTTTTTTTTGTGTTTGCCTTGATTTATTCAGAAATAGTCAGGACATTGAGAGGCAACGTCTTAAGAATGGTGGAAGTGATTCATTGAAAGAAACATGGACATCAAAGACAATTCTTGATCCAAGGAAGGCGTACCTTAAAAGGTGGAATGTAGGATTTGTATTGTCGTGCATGATTGCAGTATCATTGGATCCTCTGTTCTTTTATCTTCCTGTGATCAATGAAGAAAAGAAGTGCATTCGGTTAGACAAGAAGTTGTGGATCACAGCTATCGTTATGCGATCCTTCTTTGATATCATTTACCTACTGCATATCATATTGCAATTTCGCACTGGTTTTATAGACAAGAAGCTTCAGAAAAGTGGAAAATCTGAGTTGAATACAGATGCTTGGAAAATAGCTCAGAAATATTTATGGCCGTGGTTCTTATTCGACATTATAACTATTCTTCCCATCCCGCAGGTAAGGGAGACCTCTGCTAATTGTTGTTCACTTGTTTGGTTTGATAAATGTTGCTTAAATTTTTTTTTTTTTTTTTTATAATAATTTTAAATTTTAAATTTAATATATATGTGTATGTGTTAACTAATCCATTATTGTGGCTTGCAGCCCCTACCAAAGAAAAAACCCTTGTGTAACAAATCCTTAAAGTGTTACTAGAATATAAATTTTAAATAAAAATAATATTCAAACTACTCTGTTTTGGGGCTTATATATGTATTGTAAATATATAGATGACAATGTATTGGTCGCATTGATTATTTATTGTTTAGGACCTTAAAAATTTGGGACTTTCTGCATGCTGTTGTGTGGCTCTGTATAAACTACTCGGTTGTGTTTTTTAGAAGAAATTTTTTTGGCAATTCACTAGAAGAAAAATGGATATAATATAGAACATAATACAAAGAGGCTAAAGCTGAATAGTTTCAAACGTTTGTTTGTAAGTCAAAGTAATTTTAACCAAGAGACTTGTAACTCAACTAGTAAATCGTTTCCAACACTGGAGAGTCCATAGTTCAAAATCCCCCTCCCCTATTGAATTATTAATTTTTTAAAAAAAATTAAATTTTAATATTTAACTTTACTTGACTATATTAATTAGTTATCAGAATAATGGAAAATATTGAGGTAATATATATAACATTTATTTTATTTGTTGATTATGGGAAATTCAAGTATGATGTTTGACTTTTCCAATTAAAAAATTGTCAAAACTAGGTTTTTCAACAAAGTAAAATAAACTTTCCTTTAATAGACAATTGAGTTGTTTTAAAAAACAATCATTTTGTGTCGTTCATTTATTTATATTTTGCCAACAATTAATATTGGTTTTCATGTATAAATATGTTGTTGAATTTTAGTCTATTTCTTATTCTTTGAATATTAAAAAAAATAAAACAAAAATTGATTCAGACTTTGACCACTAAATTAAATCCTAGTTTAATTTCCACTACATCCATAATCTCTATTTTCTTTAAGTTATCATTGTCCTACAGATGGATTCTATCCATTTGCTCTAAACACTAAATTTCTTATATTTCAGGTGGTGACTCTGACTATTTTTTCAGAAATGAGAGGCACGAAATCTTCAAATAAAGTAAAATTCTTGAACACTATTGTTCTCTTCCAATATGTGCCAAGAGTTTCTCAAATCTACCTATCTTGGAGGAAACTAATAACAAATAACAAAAAATTTGATAGAATCGTGCTGGTCAAAGCTTCATTGAATTTCATTCTATACATCCTTGCTGGTCATGTAAGTTTGATTGGGAGTAATTTCACATTCATTAAATTTAATCTTGGCAAGTTTTGATATTTTATCAATGTTTTGTCAGCTTTAATAAACATTTATTTCAAATGAACCCACATATGAAAAAAAATTATAGATTTACTTTATTTGTTTTTTGGACTTGGGTGGATTAAACCTCTTATATGAATGCCTGGTGCAGTGGTGGAAATGTAAAGGCAATAACTCATGTTAGTGTTCAATTTTTTTTATTTTTTTATTTTTTTATTTTAAAGAGTTTTAACCTATGGCATCCGCTTCTGATGATAGTTTTTTATCATCAGACCAAGACTCCAATCGATATTTGGTATAGGCGAGAATTGAACCCCAAATATTTTATTCAACCTTCCAATTGAGCTGATTGGAACCCACTATTTGTGTGATCTAAAGCACTTGTTTGTGAGATGACTCTTTGCGTTTTATAATTAATAATAATAATTAAAAAACCTGGTTTATATCCCCTTTGCTTTGTTCAATCTGTTAGCTGATTTACACGGACCAGGGGACTCAAGGGTTGATCCTTGACATTCCAACATGGTTTATATCCCCTTTTCTTTGTTCAACCCATGAGCCGATTTATTTAGGGGGAAGACCAGGGGTCAGGGGGCTGGAGCTTGACCCCTGACATTTCAACAAATATGTAGCAATCCCTTATAACAATCAGGGTTGATTAATTTTTTTGTTAGATATATTTTTCAAGTATCTTATCTTTCCAACCAAGCTGATTGTCATTTGAGATTATTGAATGTTATTAATTTTCACAAACACTATATTGACAATCTTTCACAAACTCTATCCTTTTTTTTAAATGGGATAAACGATGTGTTGCAATGAACTTAACAAACAATGTGTACAGGGACTGTCCAATATCTTAATGCAGCTAGAAGCAAATTGTTGTTACTCACTTCAATACCGAAGCTGAATGTTATATTAACTTCTCAATTGTAGCAACAGATTTTTTCTAGCTGCATTAAGATATATGAGAATCCTAGAGTTGAAACAAAATCCCATGATGGAACGATGATCACTGGGATCTCCTACCTAGTTGGCATTAGTGTATGCCCAGAGTGCTAGTAGCGACTGGAAGAATAAATTAATTCTATGAAAAAAAATGCCTTTTAGATCTCGAAGGATCCTAAGAACAACATCATAATAGGATGATTGAGCTGCTGCCATGAATTGATTGACAATGTGTATTGTGTAAGAGATACTTGGTCAAGTGATTATTAGATATAGACTACACTCCCAACCAGTTCTGCTTGTAAAGTGTTGGTTGCGAAGAGGATCATTGCTATAAACATGTAATTGAGTGTTGTTCTCAATGGTGTTTTAACCATCTTACTGTCTATTGATAGTAGCTTAAATGATGAGGTTAGAGGTATAGTTGGCCTGAGTAAGATAATACCCATCAGATTATAAGGAAATCTCAAATAATAAGTAGAAGTTTCATCTCCATAGAATCCTCTTTTTCTCTTATTATTATTGTTCTTGTTGTAACAATTAATAATATTTCGTTGGGACGTAGGATCTTTACAGAATTTATTGATGTTTAATGATTTTCTGGTCTTTTAGGTATTGGGAGCCTTCTGGTATTTTTTCTCTACTCAACGACTGGCGGCTTGTTGGCACGAAGCGTGTGATCAACATCGTAGTAGATGTGTTGGAGTTTCTTTTGATTGTGACCACAGTTTTGGAAATCTGTCTTTTTTAAATGATACTTGCTCTTTAAATGATACTAAAAATGCAACGTCCTTTGACTTTGGAATATTTCTTAAAGCCCTTCAATCTGGTGTCTTAGAATCTGAAGATTTTCCACAAAAATTATTTTACAGTTTCTGGTGGGGCATGCGAAATCTGAGGTTTGCACATATTAGACTTTTTGCTATATTCCATATTAAAGCTATCTCGATCAATTCTTAATTTGATGTTTGAACACACTAGGACTAAAATAGTTAATTTCTCCTAGTTTAAAATTTTGAAGAACATTAATTGTCCTTACACGCTTGTCTATTGTTTTTTTGAATATGAAGGAATCCAAATCTTCTATTATTTTAATTACTTAAATATGATGGGTTATTTATTTATTTATTTTAGGAAATTAAAATAATAGAAGACATAAATTTAGCATTTAATAAATTAGATGAGCATGTGGTATGTTTTTATTTGTGGAGTAGGAAGAGTGAGACAGAAGATTTGGACTCGATTGATCCTCACACATATGTTAAACCAATAATTTCCCTGCTCTTATCACTGCGCACCCTTGGTGCGGTGATTACTCCAAAAGTATTAGTGCTTGTGAGGTGTGAGGGGTAAAGGCCGGAGTTCAAGTCTCAAAGAGGAAACTTAACACACATATACACTTAAATTATGCTAGAGTAGAATTTTTATCTTGTATAATAATAATAATTTCCCTGCTCTTTGCTACTTTGCTAATAGATATTTTTAAATATCAAAGAAGAGTCGAACTAGGCAAATATATTTATAAAAAAAAAATGTTGTGATCAAGAAGTAACATCTGTGTCAAAGTTATACTTTCTTGTCTATTGCTTATAGTCATTTCCCGATACATTTTTGGTGTAGCTTTTGGTAGCTTCTTCTCTGCCATATTATACACATAGAGGTATAAGATATTGACTCATCCGAAATAAAAAGGAAATAGCGGCATGTGATAGAGTTTGAGTTCAATATTGGTCTTCAATTTTTGTTTTCTTCCCTTAGGCCTGTGGTGATGGTTTTTCTTTTCTTTTTTCTTTTCATTGAGAAAATTTTCTCATTAATGTAAGGGGAGGTCGTATATCTCCAAAGGCCATAAACCTGTGATCTTGAAGGCCCAAGCATAGGACTGCACATCTCCTTTTAACTTGTTCATTTCCCCTAAAAATGTTTAGATTCTTATTTTAAGCATTGTAGTTATAAATCTTTAAGATTAGTATCTCATACATTATAGTTATGACATTTTTGCAGTTCTCTTGGTCAAAACCTTGAAACAAGTAACTACGTATGGGAAAACTGCTTTGCACTTGGTATTTCCATCTTTGGATTGGTACTATTTCTATATTTCATGGGAAATTTGCAGGTGAGTACCCAATTCTTTTCTCTTCTCTTCTTTTCTTTATAAAAAACTTTAAGCTCCTTGTTATTTTTTGACTTATTCAGTAAATCTAATGTATAGCATCTTTCTCTCACATAAAAGTAACCTCTATTAAGCATTAATTTCATAGATGACTCATATTAATGTGAGAGAGGTTTGTAATATACCATTTACTGTACTAAATGAAGAATAGAGTGTTTGATTTCTAGAAAAGAAGTATAACACATCAATAATTTAATATGCTAATCAACCAATTATTATTAGTAGTATTAAATTGATACTATTAATTTTTTGATAAATTTAATAGCTATAATGGAGAGGTGAGATTTGAACCCTAGAAATTTCTGTTGGAAACACCTAGATTAATGGAATGTCACAAAATTTTCTAGCCTAGGTATGGGCAAAATCGTGTCTTGAAACAGAAACATGAGTTTAGAAGCTTAGCTATGCATGGAGGCACTTCGCGACGCTCATCTCACGATGGTGCCTCATTTTTCACGGTCTCATTGACTTTCAATTTCCAGGGTAAGTGTTTTATGGTGACATGTTTACATAAACAATGATACAAACAGGAAACATCGATGGCTTTATGATGTGTGCTCAAAAATTGGGAAAACATTTCGAGTTTTGGAAAATCATTTTAAGAATCAAATGTAAACCTCCCCCCTTTATCTTATTTACTTTCTTTTGTTTATATTTTTTGAGAAAAGAAAACTATTACTCAACTACAAATGTCTCAATTTCATGATAATTAAGTTTTGTTTTCTAACCTGAACCCAATGGAGTTGTGTTGAACAATGAGATGTATGATTGTAAAATTTGGTGAATTGAACTGACTAGTAGAGGTGGGTTAGATGTACATGCAGTGGACAGCTACAAAATCTGTTAAAAATTGGGATAAGGTACGCAAGAAGATGAAGTCGAGTAAACGACAAAAACAACAAAAAACCATGAGATCTTGGATTTCCCAACGGGCCTTTAATGATACCATTAAAAGAGAGATTATAAGGAACATAGATCAGAGATTTGAAGAAGACGAAGATGTTTATGTGGAGAACCTGATACCTGATCTTCCTCCAGAACTTCAAAACAATGTCAAGCGTCATCTCTGCTTAGATCTTCTAAAGAATGTGAGTTTTATACATCCATTATACTTTTTTTTAAATAAAATATTAAATATTTCTTCGTACCTTTATTTTTAATAATACATATTCGGGGAATTATATAGATATAGTATAAAGTTTTGGCTAATATAATAAAAATTGGGGACTTTACATTCGATGTCCTGCAATGCACTAATTTGGAATTGATATCCTTGCTAAACTCTTAGGAGCATTATGCTTCAAAGGCATATTTTATTGTTCGGAGATTCTTCGCTTGGTCATTTTAAACGTGTTTTGTTCCAAATTCTTGTAATCGAGCAATTCAAAAAGCTTTCTTTGGGTTTGCAGAAGAGAGGAAGAATTTGTATGGTTAGAAGAGTGCCCCTCATTTCTCCTTCCTATTTGTTCAAAAATATTTGGTTTGAATAAAACTTGATTATCATTTCTTTCCAAAAAAAAAAAAAGTACCAAGAATTTTAAAAAATAAATAAAAATTCTTTGACTAAAAATTTATTGCCAAAAGTCTTACAAAATTTCGAAAGAAAATTCATTTTTTATTATTTTAATAATTTTTAGTTTTTTAAACATAATGGCTATTTTTTTTTATATATATATAAATGGAATCATTTATCATAATGTTAGCTATTGAGATATTTGGTCTGACATAATGTATTTATGTGATGTAACATAAGATAATTTTTTTCTTTTATTTTTATTATCATTCTATTTTTTAATTTCAATGATATTGCATTAATTAATTCTTCAATTACTTTACATAAGATTTTTTTTTTTTTTATATAAATTAATTCATGCATTAGACGGGCATGTTACTTTTACATATATATTTTTTTACTAATTTGTACTATTTCAACTTATATTTATTTTTCTTGATCAGCTGAAATTCGTAAAAGACAATGTTAAGCAAGAACAACTGTTGCTTAAGATCTGTGACTCTCTCAAACCAAAGTTCTACAAAGAGCACTGCTACATTGTTCAGGAGGGAGACCCAATTGATGCGGTTTTTTTTATTACGGAAGGCACTGTATGGACTTGCACAAGCAGTAGTAATGGTGGTGAAGACTCCCAACATGCTGAGCGGCTTGAAAAAAATTTCTTTGGAGAAGAACTTCTTGAATGGGTTATGAAATCTTCCTCAGCAGACATGTACAACTTATCTAAACTCCCCGTTCATTCAAAAACACTCAAAACCCACACAAAAGTGGAAGCCTTTGCTCTAATGGCCTCCGACTTGAAGCAAATATGGCATTCTAAGTTGTCACGATTAGGCCCCGGAGGATTGCAATACCAGGCCGCTTCCCGTGTACAACGAATTTGGCACAGGCACCGCGATCACCCAAAGCCGGATGATGCTGTTGTTGAATCGAAGGAACCTTCTATTTTACAACGAGTCTGACACTGTTGTTGCAAAGCAATAGTTTGTTATGATGTCTAACATGTACTAAGTTAGTTTTGATGGACTGGTTAGTTTTTATTTTCTAGTTATAGAGTTGCTGCTCTTCTTTTTTTTGATGGATTGTGAAAATGGTAATGGTAGAATTAGAGTAAATTGTTTAGGGTAACATATGTCTGCACCTTCTAATTATTCAAGTTTGTAAGTAGTAGCCCTTTATGTTCCATTCATTTGTGTTACTAATGCAATGTATGGACACCAAAATCAGCAATTTATGCACACCATGATACATAGTTTTTTTTCGTTATTATAAAATGTAAATTACACATACCACCCATGTGTACCCATTTGTTTTTTCAATAGGCATGGTATATTCTTAAAATATGGAATTACCCTGTTAGTTTATCTTATGATATTTACTTCCCTTGTAGTTTTCTTTTTGAGATATTTACCTATTTTGTAATTTTCTTTATAAGGCATTTACCTTTCTTGTGATTTGCTTTTTGGCGCATTTTTGTTAACTATAACAGAATTAGATGACGTGAAAAAAGTGTCAATATCACACACTAGAAAAGCAATTGAAGAAAAAAAATTGTAAGATATTGGCAGTAAGATATTGAAAGATGGTGGTGCAGTTGGTAAGATTTGAATGTTTCTTTAGGCTTAAGCATAATGTTAATTCAAGAATTTTGTAAAGTAGGTCCGCATCTCACACCCCACTAGGGCAACACATGTACATTCTTTTCGCGTTATAGATTATTATATTGCCATATTGGGATCCAGATCATGTTGTGATTCACCTACACTTCAAATTTGATCCCTTCTAAGAAAAGACTTTTGGGTCTTTAGACTTGGGCCATGACGTGGCTAATTGTTGAGTCCTTAGACATGAGCCCTCATGAGTCATGAGCAGGGTCAACCCTATGCCTAGGCCATTGCCCAAGACTCTCTACTAGAATGCCCCCAATTCTAAAGATATCTTCTTAGGCCGCCAAATTTGTTAGGCTAGCCCTGCTGATGAGGCTAAGCGATGGCACCTGAGACTTGAGCTCTTGTAAGGCTAATATGGAGTATGTAAATTTGATTTTTGTGAGAATAAGAGTGTGTTTCGATATCATTTATTTTGCTGAAACTAAAAAATTATTATTGAAAGTACTGTAGATAAAGGTAAAAGTTAGTTGAAATAATACAGTAGGTCCATGAATAGTACCAAAAAGTGCAATGGGACCCATGAATAGTGCCAAAAATAAGCTAAATAGTGAAATAATTTTATTTTTTAATTATTAGGACATATGTGAGTCATGTTAAGAACATACGTCATGTAGAGTTAGCTAATCCTATGACAAAATGCATTTTACTTGTAATTGGATAGATCTATGATGTGTTTAATACTTCATGGAACAAAATTCAAGTCCAACTATTGAAGCCATGCAAATCTGTCCAAGAAACAAATAAAGAAGTGTTGGATTTTAAAGCTTGACAGCTAGCTCGACATATAGCATCTATCAAGGTTTAAAAGGCAGATTTAGCCCGATGCTCGACAACTGCTCGATAGATAATCTATCTATCGAAATTTATGAAAATCAGTTTTTCAGATCTAATTTCACACCAATCCGTGTATACATATTTAGACTTTTTTTTTTCTCACAACTCTAAACATATATAAGGATTATTTTAAGGGTCGTCTCAGCTGCTGCAACTAGACGAAACTTTATGCAAAGTTTTGTTCATGCAAATTGTGACCCGAGATAGAATTTTTCCTAGTTTATCTTTCTCTTAAAGAAGCTACTGCATTTGTACGCCGTTGGGTTTTGTGACCAAGGAGTTTCGTGATCTTCATCGTGTTGATGAACTGAAGAACTTTGCAGCCAACATCTTTCTCAAGTTAGTGAGTAAGTCGCGTATTGAGATTCTCGCATTTATTGGTTAGTCACGTACTAAGAGTCGTGCATTGAAAAGTAGAGATTGTCATTACAGAACAAGTCCAACTGTGTATTGGGGTAAGGGTTCAACTGTAGGTTGGTATATGGTACTGAGATTCCTTTACTTGTAACCACTTGTTGTAGTAATAGTGGATTCTCAGGAGTAGTGACCTTAAAATCACCTGGTGGGGTTTTTGCCTTGCAAGTTTTCTCATTCGTAAACAAATCACCGTGTTAACTTTATTTTTCGCTACATTTTAACTTAGTTGGTGATTTGTTTGTGCTACCACACTTATTGCATGAAATTGAATCTAATTAATAAACTTGGCTAATTAATTAGTTAATTTATTACAAGGGGTTAATACATTTTTAGCCTATCATTAATCCTAACTCAAACGCACACTAAGTGTTTGATTTGTTAATTTGACCCCTCATGAGGCTAAGTATTAGGTCTATAGACTTGAGCCCTCTTAAAGGTAAATGTTGGGTTGGTATACTTGAGTGCTCATGAGACTAAAGTTGTATTTGGGATAAGCTATTTTGGGAAGCTTCTTTTACTATTTAACTTATTTTTGCAACTATTCATGAATGTCATTGCATGTTTTGGTACTATTCATAAGTCGCACTATACTATTTCAACTAATTTTTAGCTTTACCTACAGTACTTTCAGTAAAAAAAATTTCAGTTTCAGCTGAATAAATTGTTCCCAAATGAGCCTTAAGCATTGAGTTCAATAATTTGCGCTCTTAAGAAGCTATATTGGGTCTGTAGACTTGAGCCCTTGTGATTCGTGAGGCTAGGCGTTGGGTTCTTAGACATGAGTCCTTACAAGGCTAATTGTAAGATTCTCAACAATTCGTTTACAAATTATAACTTATGGTAGCGACAACATTTCGTGGAGCACTTGATCCTAATATATTTGGTAGAATTTGAATTTATATTTAGGCAAGATCCTATTAAATCAATTATTTTTCTTTAATGTTCCGTTTTTTTCAATATAAAATATTTTCATGAAAATATTTTCATATTTTATGGTGTTTGTTTTAAGGTAAAACATTTGGTCAACAGTAATATATTTCCAATCAACTAAAACAACTAAGGCAAAAATTTGTAAAATGTTTTACAATTGAAATATTGGTAAAATATTTTACATTTGCACTCTCTCAGTCCACCCGATACATCTACTTCTCTCTCCCTCTCACGCTCTCTCAGTTTTGTACTCATAACCCAGTCCACCATTGATCCTTCTCTCCTACTGGCTCCACCTTCTTCACCACAACCTATAATCGGCTCTACCTTTCACTAGTGCCACCCAACACCGGCTCAACCCTTTGCCAGTGCCAACCATCATCGGCTCTACCTAAGTTCTTGTTATTCTTAAACGTTCATTGGCTCCATCGATTCTTGGCCACCTCCATGATCGTTGACTCATTAATAGGTTCTTAGTTTTAGGGTTTTCTTTTTCTTCCTTTTACTGCTGTGTGGTGTAGGGATTTGGGTTTTTGGATGATTTATGGGTCATGGGTGTTAGGGTTTAAGGGTGGCGGTAGATGGCTGGGATGGAGACATGGGTCGACATTGATGGTAGATTGTAGTTCCGTTTTGTAAGGTTGAATTTATTCAATCAAGTGTTGGCTTTATTCCGTGCCAAATTTGCTTGTAATTTAGCAATTAGTTACCTTGTATTTAGGTGGGAATTATATAAGGGTAGTGTGTGAGAGAGTGTGAATAAACCTTAAATGTGTGCACTTAAGAAGAGCCTCACGACTGGATCTCGCAACTAGCTTGCGACTAGCAAGTTGCCAAAGGTGACACACATGTGGAGCATGCAAGGGAGCTGAAGGGTTGTGACAATTAGAGAACTACAAGACAAAACTTCCAGTTTAGCCAGACAATTAGCTCGCGACTCAAACTCGCTACTCGTTTCAGTTGCGAGGTTGAGTCACTAGAATGCCCTGTTTGGATGAAAATTGACGTTTCACATTTTTCATACACCCTACTATAAATACCCTTATACCCAAGAAATGTAGAAAGCTTCTAGAGAGAATTTTGAGAGAGAAACCCTAGAGAAAAACAAGATTGACTTATCCACAATCTTCATCATTTGATTTTCCAAATTCCTCTACTCTCACCCTCTCCATTGTCATATCCTTGAAAGGTACATTTAGCCAAATCCTTATCTCACCATACCCATACCAGTGAGGAGGAGTTTTGGTGCTTGGGAAGCAGTTCAGAAGGGACCAATTCATTTAGTTGATGCAATGAGCTTATTGCGGGATTTGGTAAGCTAGAGAAGACAAGATTCGGCGAAACCCTGTTGGAGTAAGAAGCTTGGAAGGCTTAGGTGCACTGGGTAGATTAGGCTTGGAGGGTCTTCTGCTATTCATATATCCCAACTTCATTCTCTAGTAGATTATTGACCGCTTAGAGGGCGGCAGAAAGTTTTTTACCGAGTACTTCAGTTTCCTCTTCGATAACACATCACCGTGTTATCTTTGTGTTTGTATCTCTCTTCCTTTACTCTTTACCTTTTAATTGCTGCTGTGTTTGTAATTAATTATGGTTTAGAGTGTGTTACCAATTTGGGTTTAGCTCATATTCATCATTCCGCACATATATTGTTTGTGTAGAAGCTTGTGTTGATAATTTTGGAATTGGGGGTCTAAACATTCATCTTTGCAGGTTGTTTCTATAGTGAATGGTGGCCGAGCCCCTCCAATCTGAGTTTTTGGCTCGGTGGGTTTTTGGGTTTTCAATATAGGTTTGTGAGTTTTTTTTTTTGGCTTTCTTTTGGGTGGTTATGGAGTGGTTTGGTCGGATTTGTGGTTTAATGCTCATATATTGTGGATTGTTGGTGATTTGTGGTCAGATTTGTGGTTTAACAGTTAGATTTTTAAGTGGTGGCTGTCTTTTTTCTCTCTTCCAGATTTGGTTTTTGGAGTGGTTGGTGGTGGTTTGATGGTTTATGCTGGGGTGGCTATTGGTGGTTTTTGCTCATTTGGGGTGGCTTGTGGTGGTTTGCATTTTCACGTATTTGGTCATTCCAAAAACTTGAAAATATTTTACATTAAAACAAATGGAACGTAAGTTTAAGCAAATGAATTCTAATCTTTTTAAATCGAAGGAGCTTTTATTATTATTATTATTATTATTATTATTATTATTATTATTATTATTATTATTATTATTTTGGGTTTTTAGAATCTTTAAATGTGTTTTAGTAATAATAAAGAGTTTTACGGTTTTAATTATAATGATTCAATTTTATGTAAGTGGAGTTTGCGGTGTGTTTTTATGTTAGAAGTTAGAACCTCATCCTTTCTCCATCTGCGCCCTTTGTGTGTGTATGTGGATGTGTTTGTTTATCCACAAAAAAAAAAATTCTATGATTAATTTCTGATTACAAACTATAACATAATTATGTATTTTATCTGAATTTTTAATACTAAATATTAGTCATTTAGTACATGTATAGCGTATCAATTTATTGTAGATAAAGATAGCAACTTGAGGCAACTATAAGTTTTTAGATCTAACTTATATATAGTGTATCAATTTGCTGTAGATGAAGATAATTACTTGAAGCAACCATAAGTTTTCGAGATCTAACTTGTATTATCTTCAAGTATAAGATATTGAAGTTATACGTGCCTTGCACATATACATGCAACGACAAGCACAATTAGAAACTTCAGCACCTGCATGCAGCTCCGGTCTCATAACAATATCCAC
Source organism: Castanea sativa (assembly GCF_040712315.1). NCBI lineage: Eukaryota > Viridiplantae > Streptophyta > Magnoliopsida > Fagales > Fagaceae > Castanea > Castanea sativa. The sequence continues at coordinate 6,854,787 of NC_134019.1, read as the reverse complement.
GACCTTCTCCATAGTAATATTGTGCACACGAGTTATTACAACATTGATCATTGCACTCAGCACTGCAAGATCCTATGTCCGCCTAACATGTTTTTTCCTAATCATTGGCTAGGGCAAATTGAAAGACCAATGACCACCACGACCTCTGAAAAACCATGACTTCGATTTGCAGTCAGCATCAGATCCACCAAATTCTTCAGAGCACAGCTTCCTGTCCACCATTACCAATAGTTCACAAACTAGATTATGACAATAAAATTGAGAAGTATCAGTTACTAATCAATGCCATATTTATTTTAGTATAAAATGGAAACTAACACACATTATTATTATGTTGTTGATAACTTGATATAAAAAGAGAGAGTGCTTTAAATCAATGCTTGTGACGTGATGTTATTATATAGAAAACAATCAAATGGTGAATATGATCAAACTTCATTATTTTCTGTATGAATTTCCTGTATATGTATAATTTTCTTTGGAAAACCAAATGATATTTGATGAGCAAGAACAACATGGATAGAAATAATATATAAAGAGAATTGTACTTGACGGCAAAGGCAACAAGGGTAATTGTTGGGAGACCACAATTTAACTCTCCACAATCACTCTAAAAACAGACTCATATGGTGTGATGTCGAATGCCATAAAATATTTGAGTGTGTCTTCTTCATCACCAATTAGTTTTGAGGTAGAATAATATAGCTCATAATCCGACAATAAAAAAGTAATAAGTTGGGGAGAGCTTTCCCATCTTTATAGAAGTTTTCAAAAAATATTTGTGTTCTTCATGATTGCTATGCATTGGTATTTAAAGAATAACAAAATTAGGGTGACACATTTATGGGGGAGGAAATTTGCCTTTCCAGCTTTGATATATGGAAATCAAATAATAACTGCAGTAGAAAATGGTTAATTTAAAACAATGTGAGATGAAAAAACATTACTTCTGAGTAGCAAGTAAATATTTCAGCTAAAAAATATCCCCGGATGTGGATGGTCTTTGTGTCGTGTCTGAAAGTGCACATGAATTTAGAAAAAATAATTTACTTGTATATGTTGTGGATATTTAAATAAAAAAATTCCCTATCCAATTCTAAGTGTTCCATTTCTATTTCATCTGATCTTTTTTTTTTTTTTTAATCATTGGATATATTTTATGAGAAAAAAAATTGTGACAAACTACAATTAGTAGAACATAAAGTAGACATGCAACATACGCTCAGAGTGAGAAACAAGATTTATGTTTGTGGATACACAATGGTTGAAATAACGGGACATGCCATGCATATAATTGATACTAATATGAATCGTGAAAAAATTTTACATTGAAATTTCATAATGAATTTGATCGAGAAAGAGTGTAGCCAAACATTGTCATGATACCAATATCTAAGACCCTTAATACTAAATTGCACATTAATCTTTGGCTGTAGCAATTGGCTTCTTATTTGATGAACAAGAGGTGCTTAAAACCAGAGATGCTTGAACGAGTAAATTTGATGAACTCATCAGAACTACTTGGAATAAATGAATTAGATTACTTTTTTATTTTCGTTCATTAGAAAAAGAAAAAATAAGTTGATTAAATTTTTAAAAATGCTAAGATTACTACTAATTTTATAAATAAATAAAATTAATTACAAGGCTACATGTAAGTTACATTCAATATGTCATACCAATCTATTTAATTATCATATTTCCATGTGGATGTGGGTTCAAGTTGGTTTAATTAGTAAAATATATATATATATATATATATTTTTTTTCTGTCAAGTAAGAAACTTGGCTTGAATTCCATCCATGTGAAAAAAAAAATTCATTAGTGTCTTGACTTGATGGTGAAGAACAATTACTTTCTTAGCCTAATAGTTTACATGATTCATCTTCAATGAGCAGAAGCCATAGATATGAATCCTATTGAATCTATCCCAAACCATGTCAATTAATTAATTAATTTTTCATTGTCCAGAGAATAATAATAAAAATTACTCAGGGCAAATTACACCCTATAATTAAAATTGAGTTTTGATTTTGATTTTTTTTTTTTTTGGCGAAGGAGATAATTTTGATTTTAGTTCTTAAAATTCAAAAAAAAATTATTTTATTTTCTAATATTTGAGATTGTTTATAATGCTTTCTTTCATGTTAATGATGTAATAGTTAAAAACCACCTAAGCTGTAGCAAGTGCTAGTTGGTTCAATTAGGACATACCATCTCAATCAAAACAAGCCAAAGCCATATAAATTAAATTTCAAATCATTTTCTAAAATTTAAAATCTACATAGAGATATAAAACTACCTAGAGTTTTTGGCATTTTCTCGGCATCAAAACAAGAAATTGGCAATCCCAATCTCTAAATAGGCTACAAACAAAGCAATCTCCATATCTTAGTGACGGTTTTAGGAATTTTTTTCAGGGTAGTCATTATGAAACTTAAATTATACAAAATTTAATAAAAAGAAAACTTCATATTTGTAAGGGTATATTATTAATGGAACCAAAGTTTAAGGACAAAATTTGGCTACAAACTTAGTTATAGTCTATGGCTACAACTCTCACTAAACAAATTGACATGATTACGTATTTTAAAAATTTAACCGTTGAATTGTATACTCTTTATATTTTTAAAAAACATGTTATTTACTATTCGATCCATAAACTTATATTATTATGTATAATTTTATATTACAACTCGAAATTTAAACATTTGATTGATCGATAACATAGCTATTAATCTTTGATCTTGTTGAACTTTTGTAAGCATGGAAGATATAAGAGGAAATGGAATCCAGTGGTGAATTTGTCAAAATTCACATCAAATAAAAAATAAATTAAATAGAGTTATAGCCTTAGTCTATAACCAAGTTTTTTTGGTCAAATTTTATCCAAAGTTTAATTATGTTGGGCATAAAAATATTTAGGGTGATCACATATTTTTCAAAGGTAAAAAATCTTTAAATTTTTAAATTTTATATATAATATAATTTCTTCATGTACGTTTTTAGACCCCCCTTAATACAAGTTGTTTAACCTAGTTATTTAGTCAAGTGATTACTTAGATAAGTTATTCAGTTCTAGGTTAACACAATAAATATCATATCATGCAAATAATGCGGAAATATAAAAAACACCACGATATGATGACCTAAGAAAACCTAACCGGAAAAAAACCTGGGAAGGATTTAACCTAGCTATTTTCAAGGTAAAAAACATATTCACTATGAAAGAATTGAAGTTTTTACAATAGAATTTCGACCACTAACATCCTATTGCTACCTCGAGTAGAAAACTTACTACCATGACCACGTCACAGCTCCGAGTCCACAGACTACTTCTTCCTTAATCTATAGCAACCACAAGTTTTTCTATTTGTGACTTTGAGACTCCACTCAAAGGTTTCAGATCTTATTTAAAGTTCTTTATGCAGCAATTGAAGAGATCATGAAGTTCTTAATGTGAATCTTGATCTTGACAACTCTATGTGTGTGTATGAAGGTAAACACCTTTAGATCTCAAAGAAGATTCAACACACAACACTCAAAAGACCTCTAAAACGCAGCTAGGGTTTTTCTTTTTATACTTGAAGTAAAACACTTAACCCTACACGTCATATAAGCTTGGGCTGAATTGAAATTTCTGCAGAAAATTAAATCTGCACGAGTTTCGATCGATTGAGTCTAATTTTCAATTGATCGAGCCTTACAGATTTTGTCCAATAAATTCTGCAATCACTCGATTCCAATTTACGTTAAATCACACTTTGAGCAAGCCGAAACCTAGACTTTATGTTTTGATCATGATTTGCCAACATAATACACATTGAAATTCTAATACATTAGTTCCTAACATATTAGAATCTAACATTTCCACATCAGGCTAGTCCTGTGACCACTCTGGGTTTGATGTGGAGCTACCCTACCATAGCCAACTCATCAATACTGCAAAAAATCAGGCTTTCTGCCAAGTTGCAAGCAGTATCGCCAATCTCTAAAACCACTAAAGCATCTATGTGTTCTAAATAGTAAGAACGAAATAAATACAGAGAATTTGTTGAAGAAAAATGAAACTAACCTTAAAAGTTGAGGATTAAAAAACATATTTACTTATTTCTTTTTATCTATAACATTGTTTTTTTTTTTTTGATGAGTATCTATAACATTTGCTGACACCATTATTAGTGGAGAAAGTACATGAAATTGTTTACTAATACTGTGGTACGTAATAGTGTAATACGTATTTTTTGTTGTGGCAAAAGTTTACAAAAACTTCTATCGAGTCCACAAAAGTTTACGTACCTGTCGCTGAACACGTATTTGATCGAATTTTTGAAAAGAATGTGCGAATTTGAACTAAGCAAAGAAAAATGTTTGGAAGGAGTTTGTTCATGGGAAAAAAAAGTCTTACTATCAAAGTATCATAAAAAAAAAAATCATATATATATATACACTAGTATATATAAAACCAAAACTTCTGCTGGCACCACAATTTTTTTACGTCAGCATCATTTAAAAAAAAAAACAAACAAAAATTCTGATTTTTTTTTCTCTAGAGCCCGATAATACATAAAAACCTAATAAACCTAAGAAGATTTAGGGCCTATTTGGTAGAGTGATTCAAACCCATTCTACCAAATTTTATATAATTTTATACAAATTTTCATACACTTTTTTACCCACCACACGTATTTCAAAAAACTACAACTCAACTCCAACTCCTCTACAAACGGCCCTTAATACCCACAGTCCCGACTTGACCTATTATGCGACTCATTCTCTTGAGAGATTGATTGATGGTTGGAGAGCAAAATCTGAATCCCAACGCTAAAATCAAGGAATCTGCAATTGAAGCTAGCCTTCTTTGAAGAGCAAATTCTGAACCCGAGGTAAGAATTTCAATTGAAAGACTATCTACATGTTATTATTTTCAGCAATCTTACTTGTTTTAGGATAAGTGCTCCGCATATTAGGCCAAGAGCAGCAGCTTTTGTATTTAGTTTTTTTTTTAGATTATGCCTATGTCTTAGCTGTACAGGATTAGGAGTTAAAGTTTTAATTTAGGAAGCTAATAACCTGTTGTTGATGATTTGATGCTTGTGTTTGTCCTTTCTTCCTTATGATTCTAAGAGTTTGTTTGGCTAATTTACTTTGTTTAAACACAATCTGTATTTTGTAAGTTTCACTCAAGCCATAAATTCAACGTTTTGTTTCTTTTGCAGGAAAAAAAAGTTTACATCATTGGTATTGATTTTTTTTTTTTGTATCATCCAACTTAAAATTCATTTAAAAATATGTAATATGCCATTTGATTTGGCATAATAATAGAGGCATTCATTAAAGCTTGCTATTTGTTAAGTCTTTCTCAACCCTTTCTCTAAATCTCTTCCTCAAATTTATAATATCCAATACCATGCCCATCTTGCATAATCATATATAACTGAGTTATATAACTTATATTTTTGACCAAGTTACAATTTCAACAACAAATACTGACATAGGAATTATATTTGTAGCTTATTGGTTCAACAGCCCCTGGTGAATGAGGGGAGAGTGGGAAAGCTTAAATCTTATTAAAAAACTCACAGGATATAAATGGAAAAGGCCTGATGAATGTCAAAAATGGAAATAGGTACACCACTGTAAGTTATGGTAATTCTAATATTGATTTTTAATCTACGAATTTTATTTGTTAGTTATGGTAAGGTTTGTACAGTTCACACACTAAAGCCATTGAATGTCAACTTTGGTGTTTGTTTGCATCTTGATTCTTTTACAAAAAGACTATAAATTTTTGGTTTGTTTATTTCTTTTTACATCCTACTGCTTAGAATGGTCCCCAGCCACATGGTAAGGTTGTTTTTGCTCACTTGGTAGGGACTTAAAACTATTTGCCGCTTTACTTATACTTACCAAACTCTATTGTGTTAGTTGGCCTATTTTGAAAGTCCCTTCAGTTAATATTTAATATATTATGTTATCCGTTTATTGAGCCAAGCTTGGTTTTGATGCAGGGAATGCAGCTGGAGCTGAATTTGAATATGAGGGTATAATTCCTATTATAGAACTTCAACTTAATATGTCCAATGAGTTTGACTTATTGCAGTCAGCAATTTATTTATTTATTTTTAGAAACCATTTTGTAAGCAAGTTTGTGTATAGCTGAGTGATGAAGGCAAATCTTAAATAGGGACATTTTTTGGATGTTCATGGTTCACTGAAGAAAATAAGTGTCTACGGCCAAGTAATACATGATGAAACTCCATACTGAACCACATGCTTCACTTTCTTTAACTCATCGTCATTAGCACTTGAAACAAAAACATGAAAACTAAATGAATACCTTGCAGTAGGTCTATCAAATCACATATACACTAATTTGCAAACTTTCTACATTTATTGTTAAGGTTTGTGGTAGAAATTTATTTGTTCTGTTAAGTCTTAGAATAGGCAAAGAAAAATGAAATCTTATAATCTTAATGTTTTTAGATTTCTATTTGTATTCAAATTAAAGATGTGCATTTCAACATTTTATCAGGGACGTGTCTGGGAACCCAAAGATGGATGATTTAGTTGATGATAATTCAAGAATCTCATTTGGTCACCAATTGATACTTCTATTAGATGAACTCTATGAGGTATGCCACGTCTCATCTTGCTTCATTTGTTCTGTTCATTCTACTGCACATCCCTAAGCTAGCAAATAGATCGTCTTTTAATTTGAATTAAATCATTCTAAATCAGTGTAATGTTTCATGCCTATGTTGTCAGCCAAAGAAAGCTGCAATGGTGATTGTGTGAATTTAAATGAGAGCAACATATAATGTATATTGGATATTCAAGTGATCAATGAGGTCGGAGGGTCTTCCACTTTCTGATATGCTTAGATATATCCTTATCATTATTAAGCCATGTGCCTGTGTGGTAACCTTTTTTCAGAATACTTTTTCTATAGGAACAGCCTTTTCAAATAACCCCATTTTCCAAAAGCTGAAAAATAAGCTATACCAATCTGGCACGTAAGCATTTAAATAATTTTAAAATTTAGCTATTACAGTTGCTGCTTCAAATAAACCTCATTTAACTTCTGCATCTCGAAGATCAAGTAAAAGAATACCTTAATTGAAGATTTCTCAAAGAGAACTCCAATGAGAGTCTTCTTTCTGTAACAAATCCTGCATATTGGTGTTAGGTAAGCCTTTCCCTCTTTGTTTATGTGATTTTTTTAATAACATATATAAATGTCCTTAACGTTTTTCACATTACTTTTGTTGTTTTCTAAAATAAATTTGTTCTTTGGTGTTAATTTCCCTATTTGATGCAAAAAGCTTTGTAGTTTTCTAAAATAAATTTGATGTTTGGTGTTTATTTCCTTATTTGATGCAAAAAACAAAATATTATAAACAATTATTCTTTTTTCCGTTTATAATGATATTAATCAGATAAGAATGATCTTATTTTGCAGATAATATTTTCAATTGTAGATTAGGAGCTGCGTACTAAAGAATTATGTTCTTCCACCCTTTATAAAGACAAACCATGTCATCGTTTATGACATTATTAATAACAACGATTGATTGATATTGACATTAATTCAAATGTTACAAATACTGCCTTACCTTATGACAATAGTAAGCTAGAGGTTCAGTTTTTATCTTATTTGTAAATTCTTACAATCATGGATCAACAAAATCAGTGATCTGCAGTATGCATCAGAGCTAACAATGATAGTTTAATCATAATGATTGGTGTGTAGGTGTAGAGAAAAGTTCTAAACACCTAAAAATGGATATGGTAGGCAAGATCCCCATCATGCAATTGCTGCTGAAAAGCTGCCAGACTTGAATTGCACAAGCGTAGAATCAGCAATGAGAAGTATAGCACGGACATTCTTTAAAATTTGGCCATAGTTGTCATAGCTGTCATTCTCAATTTGCTTAATTGCAACAAATTTTATAAAATTTGGCCTAGTAGAAAGAAACCTAAGAAATCATGAAAGAATTTTATAGAGCTACTAAATGTTATGGTTTGTGCCTTTGAAAAACTTTTTGAACAATTTGGTGGGTTATTCTTATGAAAAGCATGACAACTATGAAGTTTTGAACTACTTATTGCTTATCCGGAAAACATAATTATCTATATATATATATATAGAGAGAGAGAGATAAGGAAGAGTTTCTTAGAAAAGAAAATAAGAGTTTAAATGAGAACCCATATCTAAAAAATTTGCCACTACCAGATAAGGTTTTTATTTTATTATTATATATGATTTAGGTTTGGATATTTTGGTTGGATTGGTTTTCATTAAGGTATTTGGGTTTTAGTTGTCTTAATTGGTTGTAGTTCTTTTGGGCACTAATATATATTTTATTGTGAAGGATACTTTGAAAAGAACAATGTTAGTCGAAGATGCATATCAGTTTTTTGATGAATTTATTGCAAGAGAATGGGTGCTCAGTGGCACTAAATTAAGTGATCACATTATATTTTACTACCATCCTTTCACTTCTTTCTTTTCGCATGTGTGTGTGTGTGATTTTTTTTCAATTATTGTAAAAAAAAAATGTAGGAAATGCGGGCTATTTAAATAAATTAGAGCTTTTTATTTCTTTTTATTTCAATTATTGTAAAAAAATGTAGGAAATGCGGGCTATTTAAAAAGAGAATTTGTGATTTTTGTTTATATGACAAAAAGCTTTGAGTTCTGCTTTTGATTCTTTTGTTTTTAATTCTTGCAATTATTGATGCTTGGTTGAATTGTAATTCTATTTAGAATTTTACGCATTAATTTTGTTTCAGATTTGTTCACTTCATAGAAACAACATTATCTCATGCTAATTTTGTTTGATGATGCGCAATGTTATAAGATGTCAAAATTCAAGAAAGTCTAAGGTGTTTTTATTTTTATTTTTATTTTTTCTGCATAGTAAGAACACACAACTACGAAAGGAAAAACCTACTCATATGCATTTTAATGAGCAAAAGTTTTATGCATTGAGTACGACCTTTTAATGAGCAAGACGCTATAGTTGTAAAATGAAATTATAAGATTTTATTAGCTTAATTATAAGATGTAAGGTGAGTTAGGTTGCTTAGATTTTGTGTAAATGTAATATTTGCTAGAAATCACTTTTGACATGCAGGTTTAAAGGAAAGAAATGAGATTTTATAAAGAGAATGCTTGGGTCAAGATTGTCTAATTGTAGTTGCTATTGGTTTATGTGTAAATTAAATGTCTAGAACAAAGATAGAGGCGGCAATATTGTTTATTGAAATTCTTGACACATTGAATGTTTAGGAGCATGATCTCCAAAAATATAGTAGAGCGAAAACTAGATTCATGTAGTGAGGTTGATTTATAATTAATATGAAGTTGTATGTTTTTATTGTTGAAAAATTAAATTTGGATTCTAGCTTTGAGCCAAGCCAAGTAAACGTACAAATAGTTGCAATTCTTTGCCAATAGTTTTCCCTTTCTTTTCTTTTTTTTTTAAGGTTTTTTCTTGATGAACAAATCAACCTCTTATCGATTCCTTTAGCCTTTTCTTTTACCGTGAGGTTGATTAATTATTTTCTTATTTAACTATCACGTGCATCACATGAGTTAGCGACTAGTTTGACTAATTACAGAATTTTAATTGATATAATCTAAAGATTAAAAAAGACAAATAATTTCTAGTGTGAAAAAAGAATGAGTATCTATTTAGTGTTATGTGCATTGCATAGTTGGACATATACTATACAATCAAATAGAATAATTACTAGAATGATACGTGAATAAATTTGAAATATCCATGAGAGTAAAGAGTTATTATTGAAAGATCTAAAACTAAAATGATATTTTATAAATTTTATAAATCATAGTCTATAAAAATTTAAATATAATCATGATCTAAAAGAAACGTATTTCCTTCTCAAAAAAAAAAGAAAAAAAAAAGAAAAAGAAACGTATTCATTATAAATAATAGTTAAAAAAAAGACCCCCTTGATTCGTTATAATCCATTAATTTGATCTCCCGGTATTAATAATGTAAAAAAAGAAATGAAATAAGAGACTTTGCAAAAATGAGTATATTTCTCTTTTTCACCCAAAAAATTCCCCTGCCCCCACCCCCCCCCCCCCCCAAAAAAAAAACCATTATTTCCTACCTTGGAGGAAGGGTTTGTTCTTATGTGAAACTTTATAGGTATGGTTAGAATAGTTGGTATCCTGTCAAAGTCCTGTAATTTAATTGACATTTTTGTGTGTTTTTAACTGACATTTAGAGTGCGAATTGCCCCTCCCCCAATTATCAAATTAAAAAAAGAAATTTGATAGCATCCTATACTTCAAATTGTTGAATAGATGAGATAATAATTTAAGAAATTTTTATCTTGTACCTCAAGTTTGAACTATTTATTGTAAGTATTATATATACACACACACACACACACACACACATACATACACGCGCGCACACACACAATAAAATTTTAACTTATAACATCCACTCTATGATGATTTCTTTTTAAATTTTGGAATAGGTCAGGTTTAAATCAATGTAGTTGATTTCGTACCATACCGATTAGTACGGCCAGTATTTACCATACCGAAACCTAGGTTAGTACCAAAATGCTAGTATTTCATCTCGGTTTAAATACCAGCCGTATCGGAGTCATTCTGGCAATACTAGAGCGAATATCAAATTTCAGCTGGTAAATGGATACCGGGCCTAAATTTTTTTTTTTAAAAAAAAAAAACTTCCTTTGTTTTGTTGTAGATTTCTAAGAATTTGAAGAACTTTGAAGAAGAATAAAAATAGAAGAAGTTGTTGAGGCTTTTGTGAATCTTTGAAAATTTTCTTCACCTATTATTGCAGATCGATTAAGCTATTGCTTCTTCTCAGTTCTCTGATGCTGCCTCATGAACTTCTTCTCCTTCTTCATGAACTTCTCTTCTTTTACTTCTAGCAAGTTCTTTCTTCCCCACTTTTTCTTTTTCTTTGTTTTATCCGGCTATGTGAATCTCAATGTAAAATTTTGAAACTTGTGGTCAGTGGTAGGAAGTGAAAAAACAAGCCTTCATGTTCACTTTTTACCCATCCAAATGGTCATGTCACTCACGTGGCCTATATTTTTTATTCCCTTTAACTGTGTTATAGTACTAGTCTTTAACTAAAAAAAAAAGTGCAATAGTATATATATATTATAATAAACAGGTTACCAAAAAATATATATTATAATAAACTATATATATTGTGTAGGATTAAACATGGTTTGTATCTTATACAAAATATACGCAGTGGAAATTTAACGGATCTACTTCATTCGCAATCGATAACATGCACTATGTAAGTTTCAGAATTCAAGAACAAGAGAGCGTACCTTGGTGTGTTGAATTTCAAAAACAAAGATCGGAAGCACTCGGAAATACTTTTGATCTTCACTCTAATTCCACTTTTCGCCCAAGATGTGTGGTCTCTCAATCAGTTTTCAAAGGGGAATGTTAGAGTGTCTCACTCTCACATATATCTCATATATAAAAATTCCTACAGAAAATCCTGTATGTTTTTCCCTTTGTATCTAACTGATTATTTAATTGGGCTGGCCTTTTGGGCCTTTCCAATTGGGCTTTAGTATGTAGCTTAGAGTGGGACCAAAATGGACCAATAAGATACTAGCTCCAATGGGCCTTGGGCTTTTCTGTCAACTCTTGACAAGTCCAAAGTTATCATTAACTATATTTAATACCACTATATAAATATAGTTGCACTATAGGCCTTATCTATAAATTATATCCCAAGACTTTATTGTACATGCAACTCCTTCATACAATATTCGTAGTAATACAAAGTCATGAATGTAAACTGCCACTTTGTAAATTACTACATCTTATCCTTGAGTACCCGGTTTAATCCTTCAAGTTATTCATCATATATTTATGAAATTCAATTTCATAAATATATACTCTAGCAACAATTTACTAGAGTAGTTAGGCCTAACATTCTGAATAACAAACCCATTAAATTTATCTCAAGGGAATATTATGTATCTCCGTTAAGAGATTATGAATTCCATCTTGAGAATATATATTCCATCAACATTAAATGTGGTTGCCCAATATACTGAGGTTTTTTACCGTAACTCTAAATCTCACTCCTGATATATCAAAGCAACTTATACCTCATGATCAAGTCTATTATTCTTTCAAGATTAAGAGTTCATGTAAATATAAGTCATGAGTTTATTATTCTTTTGATAGTCGTTAGGAGAATAATAAATCTCAGACCGGTCCAGTTTAATACGTTTTAACTCTTAAAACATAACAACATATCAACTAGAAATGTCCATTTTCATGATCAAGACAAATCATCTTAGTTGATATGTTATAGTCTTTGCAGATGAAATGTCCAATTTCATCACCGACTACGAACTAAAATTCTGAGTTTACAAACAACTTGTGAGTTATATCTTCTGTGACTAAATCTCATAAATCACATACTATGCATCTCATGGACTATATGATAATGTCCAAATATTCATGTTACCATTATTTTAGATAAAAATAAAACAACTTTATTAAACACAACATCAAGTCATATATAATGTCATACATAGCATCATGCAATAAGATTTAAGGACACTAATCCTAACAATCTCCCACTTGCCCTAAAGGCTATTATGCACTAGTTTAACTCTCATCTCCTCCAAATGTGACTTGAAAGTCCTTTGGGCCAAGGTTTTGGTAAAGGGATTTGCTAGATTCTTTGCACCATCAATCTTTGCTACGACCACATCTCCTCGAGCAACAATGACTAGAATGATGTGGTACTTTCTTTCTATGTGCTTTCCTTTCTTGTGATTCCTTGGATCCTTGGATTGTGCAACCGCTCCACTATTGTCACAGAACAATGTAATAGGAACTTGCTCAATTCTCACAACTCCAAGATCAGAAAGGAATTTCTTGAACCAAACAACCTCTTTCGCTGCCTCACAAGCAGCAACATATTCGGCTTCGATGGTGGAGTCAGCAATACAAGAGTGTTTAACACTCCTCCAACTTATGGCTCCACCTCCCAATGTGAAAACACATCCTGACGAGGATTTTCTAAAATCTAGATCCGACTGAAAATCTGAATCTGTATAGCCAATGGGAATCAAATCCTCACACCGGTAAACAAGCATATAATCTCTCATTCTCCTAAGATACTTGAGAATATGCTTTACAGCTTGCCAGTGTTTAGGTCCTAGATTAGATTGATATCGGCTGACCATGCCAACTGAATAACAAATATCTGGTCTAGTACAAAGCATGGCATACATGAGACTTCCCACAGCAGAAGCATAGGAAACTTGTCTCATCATATTTTCTTCCTCTTGAGTCTTAGGCCTTTGGTCATCAGACAGAGAAACTCCATGTCCAAAAGGAAGTAATCATTTCTTGGAGTTTTGCAGGCTAAACCGTTCTAGAACCTTATCTATATATCTAGCTTGTGATAAACCTAACATCCTATTTTTTTGATCTCGCCAAAGCTTGATCCCTAGAATATAGTTAGTTTCGCCCAAGTCCTTCATATCAAATTGGCTAGATAACCAAACCTTAACTGATGACATGACCCCTACATCACTCTTAATGATTAGAATATCATCAACCATAAAGCACTAAGAACATTACTACTTTGTCTTGATGTCTCTTGTACACACATGGTTCATCAAGATTTTGTTCGAAACCAAATGATTTGATTGCCTGATCGAATCTGATGTTCCATGACCTAGATGCTTGCTTAAGTCCATAAATGGGCATTTTCAACTTGTATACCATATGCTCTTGATTCTTTGCTATGAAACCTTCCGGTTACAACATGTAGATTTCTTCTTCAAGATTGCCATTAAGAAATGTAGTCTTGACATCCATTTGCCAAATCTCATAATCATAATGAGCAGCAATGGATAAGAAAATTCTAATAGATTTAAGCATTGCTACTGGTGAAAAGTTTCTTCATAATTAATACCTTCTTTTTGTGTATACCCTTTCGCCACTAGTCTTGCTTTAAAGGTTTCAATCTTTCTATCTATCCCTCTCTTCCTCTTGTAAACCTATTTGCAACCAATAGGTTTAATGTCGTTAGGCGCTTCTACAAGATCTCAAACTTGATTGGAATACATAGAATCTAATTCAGATTTCTTAGCTTGAACCCAATGATGTGCATCTATATCATTTATTGCTTTATCATAAGTGTAAGGATCCGATTCAGTCTCTTCTGAGATAGGTTCATAAGTTTCTCCCAAACCTATAAATCTCACAGGAGGCCGAACAATTCTCCCACTACGACGAGGCACCTATGTACTAGACATCTCATGAGTAGTATCTTGTGATGCATCTAATACAACCACATCATCCCTAGTTTCATACATTGGTTGTGTAACTATAGGTTCATTCATTTCAGCCAACACAACTCTACTTGTAGGAGTAAAATTATTCATATAGTCATTTTTCAAGAATTTGGCATTTGTGCTAACAAACATTTTATTATCCTTATGACTATAGAATAAACCTTCGACTATAGAATAAACCTTCGACTATAGAATAAACCTCCAACTATTCCTTTTGGATACCCTACAAAGAAAACAACTTTTGTTTTAGACTGTAACTTGTCAGACTTTCCTTTTAACACATGTGCTGGACAGCCCCAAATATGGAAATGTCTCATACTAGGCTTACACCCATTCCACAACTCTACAGTTGTTTTAGGAACAGACTTTGAAGGTACTAAATTCAAAAGATACATTGCAGTACTTAAGGCATATCCCCAAAAAGAAATTGGTAGAGTGGAATAACTCATCATGGATCTAACCATATCTAAAAGAGTCCTATTCCTTCTTTCTGCTACACCATTTTGTTGTGGAGTTCCAAGTGCAGTCAACTGTGATATAATCCCATTTTCAGTCAAGTAATCCTTAAAATCCCCAAGAAGGTATTCGCCACCTCAATCAGATCGAATAGCCTTTATGCGTTTACCCAATTAATTCTTAACTTCAGCCCTAAACTCTTTGAACTTGTCAAAAGTTTTGGACTTCCATTTCGTTAGGTACACATAACTAAATCTAGAGTAATCATCAGTGAAAGTAATGAAATACTTATAACCACCTCTTGCTTGGATTGACATAGGACCATATACATCTGAATGTACTAATTCTAGCAAATCTTGAACTCTTCTACCTTTTCCATTAAAAGGTCATTTGGTTATTTTACCTTTCAAACAAGATTCGCAAACTGGGAATTCATCAAAGTTCATGGGCCCTAAGAGTCCATCTTTAATAAGTCTTTAAATTCTGTTTGAATTAATATAACCCAAACGCAAGTGCCAAAGATATGCTTCACTAGTTGAAGGAAACTTTTTCTTTAATGATTTCACATGTGAATTATTATCTAATTCAGAATTATATAATTCATGCTTATCAGGAGTTAAAACATAAAGACCATCCACAATATTGTCAGAACAAATAAACATTTTATCCTTCTTTATTACAACATTGTCTTTCAGGATAATACAATACTCATGTTTACCTAAGTAAGTAGCAGAAATTAAATTCCTATGAACATTAGGTACAAACAGACAATCTTACAATATTAAAACCCTAGACTCGAAACATAAATTAACAACACCAACAGCTACAACTGGAACTCTACTCCCATCCGCTAAGGTAAGAAACAATTCCCCTTCATTCAGCTTTCTGGTCTACTGAAACCCCTGCAAAGAATTGCAGATATGATTAGTACAACCTGAATCCATACACCAGAAATCCATGGGATTCTGTACCAAACATATTTTAAGAAGAAAGGAAGTTTTCATACCCTTGTTCTTGGCAGCCTTAAACTTTGGACAATTTCTCTTCCAATGTCCTTTTTCACCATAATGGAAACACTTTCCCTTGAGCTTCTTTCCTTTGTCCGCAACTCCCAAGACAATTTGCTTACCATCCTGTTTATTGAAGTCCTTCTTCTTCTTCTTCTTCTTCTTCTTTTTCTTACCTTTGCCTTTCGACTTAGGTTGAGAAATAGAAGCTTCACCCACATTGGCTTTAACACTAGAAGTACCAAGGATGCCTTCCACCGCCACTAACTCATTCATTAATTCAGACAAAAAATAAACCTTTTTGTTCATATTATAATTCAGTCTAAATTCTTTGAATGATTCCGGTAGTGACTGGAGTATCATATCCACTTGGGATTCTCCATCAATGCCGACACCTAAAACCTCTAATGTATTCAGATTAGAAATCACTGTAAGACAATGCTCCCTAACTGAAGTACCTTTAGCCATTTTGGTAATATAAATTTGCCTCATGGTTTCTTGTCTGGCTCACCAAACATCTCCTTCAGACTATGCATAATGTTCGAAGCTAGTTCTACATCCTGCATTTGATGCTGTAGAACATTTGAGATAGATTCTAGGATATAGCACTTGACCATTTCATTAGATTTCTGCTAACGATCATATCGCTGTTTTTCTTCAAGAAGAACATTTAATGAAGGAAAGCTAGGACACGGTTGAGTAAACACATATTTATGCTCTTCAGCTGTTACAATAATGTCCAAATTTCTTTTCTAGTCAACATAGTTGGATCTAGTTAGTTTGTTTTGATTAAGAATAGAAACAAGTGGGCTAAATGATGCCATGTTCAAATCTGAAAATAATAAACATGAATATAATAAGTAAACTAGACATTATCAATTTAGCATATAAACATATAGTATGGAAACTTAATAAAACCATAACACAATATATGCAACGATAACCCAATCCCATATTCGATATCCCTCAGCATAGAGTGAATATTAAATATTATGATTGATTGAGAACTATTCTTATTATTAGTGATATCATAATAACTCTTATCAAACACTAATAATATGTCGTTTTACATTTAGCCTCTAAGTAATAATAGTAAGAACTCAGCATAGAGGATACTATAATACTTAGTCTAGTGTATACCATTGTCTAGAATCATGTGTAGCCACAGTTTATCCCTTTAACAGGCCTATTTTGTAGTACCATGATAAAACAGCCTCCGCATAGAATGCAAAGCTCGAAACTAAGACAAGGCGTTTGATCAAACTACTATAAACCAAGAAATCCAATCTTGTAGGACTATAAAATAAATACTCTCCGCGTGGAATGTTAAGCTCGAGATAAAGACAAAGTATATATTTTACACTACTATGAACCAACAATGGATGTCGTGAGATCCAACCCTTGTATCTCTCTCTCGCTAGATGTTTTAAAATAATGGTTTTTATTTGAAAATTATGTGTAATCTAATCACATACAGCCTTGCACTTTTAAAAACTTGAAAACACTTAGAAAAAATTCTAAATTTCCTTCTTTCGATTGATCGAATATGCCCCTCGATCGATCGGAAAAATTAAAAAATTTGAACCTGACTGTCTGCCTTGCTCGATCGGTACTCGATCGCTTCTTGATCGATGGAAACATTAAATTCGATCGATCGACTAGTAATCAGGTATCAATCGAAACAAGCAAAATGGCCACCAACTCACTCGATCGATCAAAAGCAATTTTCGATCGATTGAAACTCGTGAACTTCAAATTTCCAGAATTTTTCCTAAAACGTTTTCAACGGTTTTTCATGAACAAACAATCATCATTTGAACATAAGAGACAGAGATTTATATCTAAACTGATTTCCATTGATGTTAAAGTCTTAAAGTTTAATTTAACATACTTAAATTCAAATTTAAACAACATCATAACATTAATATCAGTTTTTATCAAACCATAGTTTCAATCAACCAAGTAGAAAATCAATTTCATAACTTTCTAATATCATGAAACTATCATTCTTGATTCCAAAACTCACAAAACATGTTATGCAAATTGGAAATTGAAAACCCCTCTGATACCAATTGTAGAATTAAACATGGTTTGTATCTCATACAAAACATACGCAGCGAAAATTTAATAGATCTACTTCATTCGCAATTGATAACATGCACTATGTAAGTTTCGGAATTCAAGAATAAGAGAACGTACCTTAGTGTGTTGAATTTCAAAAACAAAGATCGGAAGCACTTGGAAATACTTTTGATTTTCACTCCAATTTCACTTTTTGCTCAAGATGTGTGGTCTCTCAATCAGTTTTCAAAGGGGAATGTTAGAGTGTCTCACGCTCACATATATCTCATATATAAAAATTCTTACAGAAAATCATGTATGTTTCTCCCTTTGTATCTAACTGATTATCTAATTGGGCTGGCCTTTTGGGCATTTCCAATTGGGCTTTAGTATGTAGCTTGGAGTGGGACCAAAAGAAACCAATAAGACACTAACTTCAATGGGCCTTGGGCTTTTCTGTCAACTCTTAACATGTCCAAAATTACCATTAACTATATTTAATACTACTATATAAATATAGTTGCACTCTAGGCCTTATCTATAAATTATATTCTATGACTTTGTTGTACATGCAACCCCTTCATAAAATATTCGTAATAATATAAAGTCATGAATGTAGACTGCCACTTTAAAAATTACTACATCATATCCTTTAAGTTATTCATCATATATTTATGAAATCTAATTTTATAAATATATACTCTAGCAACAATTTACTAGAGTAGTTAGGCCTAACACATGGAATAACAAACCCATTAAACTTATCTCAAGAGAATATTTTGTATCTCCGTTAAGAGATTATGAATTCCATCTTGAGAATATATGTTCCATCAACATTAAATGTTGTTGCCCAACATACTAAGGTTTTTTACCGTAACTCTAGATCTCACTCCTGATATATCAAAGCAACCTACACTTCATGATCAAGTCCATTATTCTCTCAGGATTAAAAGTTCATATAAATACAAGTTGTGAGTTTATTATTCTTTTGACAATCGTTAGGAGAATAATAAATCTCACACCGATTCAGTTCAATATGTTTTAAATCTTAAAACATATCAACTAGAAATCTCCATTTTCATGATCAAGACAAATCATCTTAGTTGATATGTTATAATCTTTGCAAATGAAACGCCCAATTTCATCACCGACTATGAACTAAAATTCTGAGTTTATAAAGAACTTATGACTTATATCTTTTGTGACTAAATCACATACTATGCATCTCATGGACTATATGATAATGTCCAAATATTCATGTTACCATTATTTTAGATAAAAATAAAACAATTTTACTAAACACAACATTAAGTCATACATAGCATCATATAATAAGATTTAAGGGCACTAATCCTAACATATTGTACATTAGTTAAACAGTATTAACATTTTAAAAAATATTGTATACTTTTATTATTATTATTATAGAATTAGTGGTGATCTCGAAATGGTATACCGGTATTGACCGGTACCGAAATATATCGTTTCACTGACCAAACTGGTACGACCTCCTGTACGAAATTGACTCCCTTAATTTAACTCCCATGTCTATTTTTCAAAGAGAAAATACTTTAACAATTGAACTTAACTAGAAGCACTATATTTTAAGTATGCTTGGGAAAAATGGGGATAGGAAGAGAGAATGAAAAGGAAAGGATAAGCAAAATATAATAACAAAGAGAGGTAAGGAAGGATGGGAATATAAACGCATGCAGTGCAATGAAACATATAGATTTAACTTTAACCCTTGCACTTGAAGAACCAAACTATCCAACTTGTGTTTAATGTACACGCATTGAAGAGAGGAACAAGGAAAGTATGGCTTAAACCTTATATATTTACCACCGTGCACCCTTGGCCTTGGTGCGATGGTTTCTCGACAAGTATAAATGCTTGTGGGCTGTTGGGGGGTAAGGGTCAAGGTTCAAGTCTCTAGGAGGGAACTTCATACACGTATACACTTAGATTAGGCTAGAGTAGAAATCATATCTTGTATATAATTTTTTTTTTTTTTAAAAACCTTATATATTTATGGGTAACACTAGCTTCACACAAGTTTTTTTCATGCACCTTATTTCTACAGTAAAACCGTAACTTGATATGATGATTTGTATCAATTTTTGTGCAATAAATGCAACCTTGCATTTATTATGATACCACAAAAAAGAACTCTTATCAATCCTATGTCAAGCCCAAGCCAAGACCCCATCACAACCTTTACCCACCCAAGACCGAGTGTAAGGGGGAACCCTTTTCCTACGAAGGTGGTCAGATTAGGGGTGTCCACAGAACTCGGTCACCCGCTCAACCCGTCGTACCTGCTGGAAACCGAATCGCCACCACCGGAACCGACCAATCCGACGGTCGGCGGCGGGTCGCCACCCACAGAACTCGATCCCTTTAGGTCAGTTGGTGGGTTTCCTCTCCAAAAACCCGAGCCACCTAACCCGACCTTAAAATCAACAAAATTTGACGAGATCCAAAGGTTTTTCGACAAAGAGCTACATGAAATCCACTACAATCCACCAAATCCAGCATTATTTTTTATTTCCAACGAGGAGAAATCCACCAGATCCGACAAGATCTAGTGAGATCTAGTCCAGATTCGACGGATCCGGCCAAATATCGGCCAAATCTTGATCGATCTGGTGAAATATCGGCACTAGTGGTGAAATATCGACACTGACGGCAAAACTCGAAACTGACCGACACCAACTCAAAACTCGACTGACCCGAACCAGATGATCCTACCATTAATACGGGTTGGTTTTGGTTTTGATTTTCACCCACCCGAAAAATTCAGGTTGGTCCGGGTCAGGCACAAACCCGACCCGTGGACACCCTTAGGTCGGATATATATGATTTGGGATAGGGCAATAAGTACAATTATGTTTTGTAGGGCGTGGATCCATACAGTGTGCCTAATAAATTTTCCGTTTGGGGTAGAAGGTGAGCACCAAAAGTCATAATAAGGCTTTTTTTCTCTTTCTTTTCTTTCTTTTGCTTTTTCATTTTATATATCCCTATCTCCTAGACCTTTTTTTTTTTTTTCTTTAGTGTACAAATTTTCCTTCCATCTCATATATTATGAGGTTTTTTTTTAAAGAAATAAACTAACTGTTAAACACATATACACACACATGATTACACTCTAACATTAAGTTCAAATATATTACTTAACCTAAAGTACCACTACAAAATGGCCTAACTCTTGTAGTGATAGAGTGGGGTTTTAAGCAATAGAATAGAGTTACACTCAAGCAATGTGGGACAACACCCACTTTATTTTTTTGAGAAACAAACTAATTTTTAAGCACACGCGCACACACACCCACACATACACTTAATTACACTCTCTTACCAAGCTCAAACGCATCACTTAACTTAAAGTACCACTATAAAATGGCCTAACTCTTGTATGTATATACTATGAGATGAATGAACCTAATAATTCATTTTTTTGTAAAGTAATTAAGGAAAATAGTAATTTAATACCTATTTATGATGTTGTTGAAAGAACACCAAGCAATCAACTACATTATTGTCACATTAATTTATAAGTATATTTTTAATAAAATGTGTAGTAACTTTAGCATTTTTCTAATCAATTTTACAATAGAATATTTAAAAACTAGAATAACAATGGATATAATAGATATTGCAAATAGAGTAATTTATAAATTTTCTAATTAATTATTTTGTATCTAAAAACTTGCATATTAATTTATAAGATTTATATAGAAAAATATGTAGTATTTCTAGTATCACTCGCTAATCATACAAGTATGATCTCTAGTACTCACAAAGTCAATTGTGACTTAAATAGCTTCAATTACTTCCTAGTGAATTAAAATTTTACAATTTCTTTATTAAAGAAAACAAAAGATGAAGAAAAAAAAATAGTGATGTGGTACTTTCTCTTTTCACATTATAGTGAGTCCCATTAATTAGATTATGATGGGATTCACACCTACCATTTATATGAAATAATGATATACCACATGTCAGGGGTGGTTTTTTGCGCATAGTCAGCTGTCTTCTGCTGGAGGTGTGACTTTGCTAGACCCGAATTTGTTTTGGGGAGTCCAATCCGGAACTCGATATTGGGCTGCATAGACCAATGGCTTCTGATGCATTTTTAACCCTAGAAAATAGATAATGCCCAAAGTCTTAGAATCGTGATAATGGTTGAAATAAATAAATAGTATATTTAATTGAATAGCTTTGATTAAATGATTAGTTGAACATCATTATTATGTTTATTAAATGATATCCAATATTAGAAAGTAATTAATTAAGTGTCATAAGTCCAATAATAAGATGAGTCCAATAGTCCATATCCAGCTGTGGTATAGTTCATGAATAATATAATAAGATATGTCCAGCAATGTTTTATGTCCAAATCATATATGTCAATTGGTGGTATATGTCAAAATAATATATGTCCAACAGTAGTTTATATCCAAATAATATATGTCCAGCGGTAGTTCTTGTTCAAATAATATATGTCCAACTATGGTAGATCAATTTATTAATATGTATGTTGATTATTGAAGTACTAGTGAGACCATGTTTTATTAAATAGTGAGATGATATTAAAGTAACTTGCATCCAACGATACAATAATAGTGGGTTAACATATACTTAATAATATAATTTCAAAAATAGAGAAAACATTGACTTATCTCTTATGTTTCTGACTCCAGCGGTATAACATCACTTCATTTCTTATATGATTTGTGGCTCCAGCCGTATAGCATTAGTAAGCTGATAGCATTCTAGCGGCATAATAATATGAGCACAACGGTACAATGATAATAAAATAAAATATATTCAATAATGTAAATATAGAAATAAAGATATAATGACTTATCTTCATAGTTTGTGGCTCCAGCCATATAACATCAATGGACTTATAATATTTTAACAGCATGATAAAATGAGTCCAGCAGTACAATATGATATTATGAGTCTTTTCATGGTGACTTCATGATTGAAGGGGAAAATGGGTGCAACTAGAGGGAGAAAGAATATGTCCAGCCGTGTGCATTAGTTGGTTAGATTTATCCCTTTTATCATACACTTAAATGATTTTTTCCATGTAATGCTTTTTTTGTTATTAGTCAAATATGAGTGATATTGCCTTCCATATATTTTCTTGGAAGAGTGTTTGGTATCTTTTAAGATGTATGAAAATGGTAAAAAAAATATATATGTTTTGTGAGATATGGTGTTTGTAATACATATAAAAATTATATGTAGATACTTTGTTGAATATGGATCTTGTATATAATTACTTTGTGAGACATGGAGTTCAAAGATATATGAGAAGTATGTATGGATATTTTGTGAGGGATGTGTCTATAAAATATAGGGAAATATGAGATATATTGAGATTAAATACAGTAAATACATGAGATTAGAATTGCAGCAGGAGTGGTTTTTGTGTTATGTCATGGGTTACATTGCTTTCTCTAAAAAGGGAGATTTTGTATGAGAAATAAAGAAGGAGATGGAGATGTGTTTTTTGTTCAGAAAATGATGAAGTTTCAAAATATTAAAGTGTGGGAGAGATGGGTAATATGTGTTATCTAAGAAGAGAGATTTTGTAAGAGAGATGAAGAAAGATATGGAGATGTTTAGAGATATGGCAACAAAATGAATAGAGTTTTAGAATATTGACAATGAAAAAGGGATGGATGGTGTCTTAGTGTGTGGCTTGGTCCTCTTTATATAGAGCCAAACATGTAATTAGATTAGAATTAGTTGAAGGGAAATTTAGCAAATAAGAAAAAGTTTTTGACGAAGTAAGTGATTTCATTAGTGGGTTTTTGTTTTTTAGCCAAAAGAAGAAAGTTTGAGCCTTTAATACTGTTGGAGCTACTGTTACAGCTGTCAGCTCTATAGCAGTATTTGTTGGATGATGTCATCTAAATGACATCTTTTGTTGGAGGAAAATATTTAGTATTAAATTCATGGTTTGGCTGAAAATGATATAATAACCTTTATGAGATCCTTCTATTTTTGGTATTGCAGCTGGAGGGGAAAGATCTTAGTTTAAAATGGTATGAGTTCTTTTATAGGACCCTTGCTTTTTTGGTTATGGCAGCAAGCTGCTGGGATTGGGCATGAATGGGCTGATGATGTTACTTTTGGACATATGTCAGTTGCCTAAGCTGCTATTAGAGCTACTGCAGCTTCTACTGGAGTTGTTGTTGTTTCTACTGGAGCTGTTGCAGCTTCTGTTGGAACTATTGTTGGTATTTTTGGCTAAGTTTCTTTTTTTTTTTTTTGGAAAATTATATGTTTAGTCCATATATAATTTTGGTAAGTAATAGAATAATTGGTTGATATTTGATGATGTTTTAAAGATGTAATTATAGGTTTTTTTTAAATCAAATCTTGGAGAGCAAGGAGAGCATTTAATGCTAGATATGAGATATTAATATAGATTTAGCCATGTGCTTAGGATTGATTTAAATGAAAATAATAATATAATTACATTTTAAAACTTATATTATATGATGAGCATTAATTTTTATGTAAAGAACATGGGGAGTTTTATCATTTTAAGTGTTATGTGATATGAGAGGCTTACCAAATGTTACCTATTGCACACTGACCCGTCAGAGTTCGGGGAATTGGGAAAGACATGCCAAGCAACATGTTTTCCTTTATCAACTTTGAACCACTGGAGCTTTACTGAACATACTTCTTGGCCCTCCAAACCACGACTTCCAAAATTCTCCCGATGAGACTCATAAGCTTGGATCATGAGCTGAAAATGAGATGTTGTGCCACGAGCTTGAACCATGGGCTTTGATGAGATAATATTGCCATGGGTTTTGTACCATGGGCTTTGACGCATTTTTGTGTGAATATAAGCTCTTTTGGGCTTTAAAAGAGATTTTTTCAAAATCCATGATAATGTTGATGTGGTGCAGGTTGACAATGAAATAAAGCCGCACGGTGTGAAAAATTTGTCCTCAACACCACATAATTTTACTCTGATAGTGCTGATAATTTTTCTCCTCTTTATTATATAGCTTAAATATCAATTTATGCAAAATAATCAAAGCTTATTTTCAGAAGACTCAAATGTCACACTCTTTCTAGATCATATTCAAAATGAAATTTCCAGTTAAATTTTCACATGATTCATATTAGTATCATATATGTGGTATATCTTGATTTCTTTTTTCTTTTTCTTTTTTTCTTTTTTTTGAGAATCTAGTATGCCATGCTATTTTATCCATAGTATATCCACAAATGCAATTCTTCTATCTCAATCTATGTGCTCCATTTTTTGTTCCATCAAATGCAGCATACCATAAAAAAATTTTATTTTCTTATAAAATAACTATCATTCAAATTGGAAAAGATCAAACGCATGGCATACTATAACTGGTGGAATATAAAGTGAAACACTTAGAATGAGATAAATGATTTTGATTTGTTTATCCACTGCGTATATATTTATTTTATTAATTTCTATGCACTTAGTGACACAACATTTTTTTTGATAATTAGATAGATACAATGGGACAAAGAAGATTTGAACCTTGGATGTCTATTGAAAACACTAAAAGGTGGTGGTTGAGCTACAAGGCACTAGGAAACTGATTCAATACTTAGGGGCTGTTTGGATTTAGTGTTTTCCATCACCCATCACTCTATTTTCATCACCCATAACTCAAAACTAGTGGGTCCCACAGTTGTTTGGTTTGTTTGGATTTGTTTTCAGTTTTTGTTTCCATTACTCAATTCTCTGATTTTTGAGTGATGAGTTATGTAAACTGAAAACAACTTTTAGGTGTTTTTGAGTTAGGGAAATAGAGTTATGATGACATTTTGGTAAATACACACATATTTGAGGGACCCATAGTCAGAGTAGTCAAATCCGATCTAGTCTTCTTCTTCTTCTTCTTTTCCTTTCACGCTGGGTCTAGTCTTCTTCTTCTTCTTCTTCTTCTTCTTTTTTTTCCTTTTCACATTGGGTTTCTAGGTTTGGTTTTTTTTTTTTTTTTTTCTTTCACGTTGGGTCTGGGCTTGGTTTTTCTATTCTTCTCTTCTTCTTCTTCTTCTTCTTCTTCTTCTTCTTCCCTTCTTTTCTTTCCTTTTCACATTGGGTTTCTGGGTTTGGTTTCTTTTTTTTCTTTCACGTTGGGTCTGGGCTTGGTTTCTCTATTCTTCTCTTCTTCTTCTTCTTCTTCTTTATTTTTTTTTCCCTTTTTTTCTTTCCTTTTCACACTGGGTTTCTGGGTTTGGTTTCTCCTTTTTTTCCATTCCTTTTTCACTAGGTTCGGTGAGTTTGGGTATTGGGGGTTGAAGGAAAAAATAATAATAATAAGAAGTAAAAGATGCACCAAGTCAATCCGTGGGTCCCACCGAAATGTAAAAGTTTTTGAGTTATCAAAATTGGAAATAAGTGCCAAACATGCCACTTTAGGAAGTTGTGGTATTTTTCAGTGATAAGTGATGAGTTATAGAGTGATGAGTGATCAAAATTGAGTGAGGAGTGATGAGTGATAGTTTTTTTCAAAACCAAACAGCCCCTTAACAATCCACATTATAGTTTTTTTCAAAACCAAACAGCCCCTTAACAATCCACATTATGAATTATTCAATGAGAAGGTAAAAATAATTTTGATTATGCATTTGTTTGGTACAGTTAATGACAAAAGCAAGACCTCTAATTAGTTGGTACTTTAATGTTTCTTAATATTACATAATAATGGGTTCTTTTAATAAAATTTATGACAAGACTCATCATTTTTATGAGACAATGAAACAATACTTTGAAAGCATTGAAAAATAACTTTTGCTTATAAATGCCCTTAAGTGCAGCGGTTAAGATGCATTTAATGCTTCATTAAATTATGTTTTTTACATTTTTCAAAATCCTTTGATTAGTGATTTTTTTTTTTTTTTTTGATACAAGATAAAAATTCTACTTTAGCCTAATCAAAGTGTAAATAGGTGTGAAGCTTCCTCCTGGAAATCTGAACTTTGGTCCTTTCTCCCCCTTCCCCCCAAACACCCCATAAACACTTATACTTGTCGAGTGACCATTGTGCCAAGGATGTGCGGTGGTTGACTGATTAAAGTTAGATTTGCATGAAATATTGTTTTAACTTTAAGCCATTTATTATTGTAGTTACTATTTCATTTTCATTTATAGAAACTTGAAAGGAAAATTTACTCCCCCATTCAATTCTTGATATTGACTATTGGATCATAAATGTGTCACCTTAATATTGTCATTCTTTAAATATCACTGCATTCGCCTAGCAATCACCATAAACACACCCCAAAAAAAAAAAACATTGATTTGAAATCTTGGGAAGATGGGCAAGCTCTTGCCAGCTTATTGTATTCTTACACTTCTTGCCTTGGCTTCCGGTACAACTCTCTTCTATACTCTATCTATCTCGGTCTTGCACGTTAAATATCATTTGGTTTAAACTTGGTCTTCCCAAAAAATTAAAATCTACAAGAATTCGAATAAAACAGAATGGGGTTTTGATGAGAATCGACACTTGATTGTTTTCAACAATAATAAAAAGTTAATAATATCACGTCTCAAGCATGATTTAAAGCTCTATTTTTAAATCAGGTTATAAAAACATTATAAAGTGCTTTAGTCTTAAATAAATTTACATGTTTATATATCAATGGCATTGATCAGTGGTTAATACTTCTCAATTTCTTGTCATAACCTAGTGTGCGAACTACTGCCAATGGTGGATGGCAAGCTATGCTCGGAAGAATTTGATCGATCTAAAGCTGACTGCCAATCGAAAAGTGTATCCAACAATCCATGTAGTTCTAAAACATGCACTACATACATAAGATATTCCAGTGATTCTAAAATTTGCAATGAGTTTTGGTGTAATATCGAATGTAAGGAAGTATATGGTTTTCGTCGATGTCATGGAGTTTGTACTCAAACTGAATGTCGTTGCATCTGTAGCCACTAGTCATGTAAAACGACATATATTATATAATAAAATATAACAAAGTTAAATCTTGAAAATTATGCTTGTCTCGAGTGGTTATCTTCATATTTACTGCAAATTAACTTTTGTGAACAATCCTAAACATAAAGGATGAAACATGTTTTTACCCTAAGTTTTTTATTTTTTTGTGTGTAAAACTATTCATTTTTACTTAAAATTGTGCATAAAGATAAAAATACAATAAAAAAATACAAAAAGTCAACCTAAGAAAAATGTATGTGAAATAGTGAATTTTGGCTTAACAGAATGGTACAACATTTTCATAATATCTTTATAATTTTGTTATATTTTATTTTGACTTGTAAAAAATTGACACTTCAGTAGTTGTAAATATGTTATGATGACAAAAAGATGCCTTAACATTTTCACAGGTTAAATGTTATGTCTACAACATTTTCACGACAAATTATAAGTAATAGGTTGTTATGAGTTGTTATTGATGGGAAAAATAATAATTTCATTGGTAAGTTTAAATTAGAACCAATAACAATTTACCACCTATGATTTTTTATGAAAAATATTATAGATGTAGCATTTTTTTTTTCACAATACCTTTATTTTTAGTTGTGGTTAGTTCTAGTATGATATTTTATTTTTACCTATAAGGAATTAACACCTCAACATTTGTGAAAATATTGTGACAATTTGTTGTGTTAACTAACCGCTCTATATAATAAAAATTAAAAAAAAAAAAAAGAGTTGACTAGGCGATATTACTATAAAAATAAAATAAAATAAAAAAGAAGTAGAAGAAGAAGAAGAAGGCCAATGAATTGAAAAAACCAAAAAATAATCTGTAGCTACTACTATAGCTTTACAATTCACACTTTTGTATGAAACTGTTGTAAAAAATGTTATAGATGTAGCATTTATATTTTCATAATACATTTATTTTCTGTTGTGGTTGGTTCTAATATAATATTTTATTTTTGACTTATAAGGAATTAATGCTTCAAAAATTATGAAAATATTGTGACAATTTGTTGTGTTAACTAACAGCTCTGTATAAAAAAAAAATAAAAAATAAAGAGTTGACCAGACTATATTACCCAAAAAAAAAAAAGGCCAGCAAAACACTGCAAACATTGAACAAACCAAACTCTTGTAGCTGTTTACCGTAACTATGATGCATTGGCTCTTTATATATATATATATATATATATATATATACACACACAAAATAAAATTTTAACTTATAACATCCATTCTATTATAATTTCTCTTTATTAAGACACTAATTGAATTTTGGAATAGGTCAGGTTTGAATCCCATGTCTATATTTTGAAGAGAAAATACTTTACTAATTGATCTTAACTGGAAGCACAATATTGTAAGTATGCTTGGAAAAAATGGGGATGGGAAGAAAGAAGGAAAAGGAAAGGATAAGCAGAATATAATGACAAAGAGAGGTAAGGAAGGATGGGAATATAAACGCTTGTTGTACAATGAAACATATATGTTTAACTTCAACCCTCGCAATTGAAGCACCAAACTAACCAACTTGTGTTTAATGTACACACACTGAAGAGAGGAACAAGGAAAGTATGGCTTAAACCATATACATTTATGGGTAACACTTGCTTCATGCACCTTATTTTTAAACTAAAACCATAACTTGATGTGATAATTTGTAGCAATTTTTGTGCAATAAATGCAACCCTACATTTATTATGCCACCACAAAAAAGAACTCCTATCAGTCCTATGTCAAGCCCAAGCCAAGACCCCATCATAACCTTTACCCACCTAGACCAAGAGCAAGGTGGAACTTTTTTCCTATGAAGGTGGTCAGATATATATGATTTGGGATAGGGCAGTGAGTACAATTATTTTTGGTACTGTGTGGATCCATGCAATGTGCCCAATAGGCAATAGGTTTTACCCTTTGGGATAGAAGGTGAGCACCAAAAGTCATAATAAGGTTTTTTTTTTTTTTCCTTTCTTTCTTTCTTACTTTTGCTTTTCATTTTATATATCCCTGTCTAGACCTTTTTTTTTCTTAGCTTAAAAATTTCCCATACATCTCATATATTATGAGGTTTTTTATAATTAAAAAAAAAACTAACTATTAAACAAATATACATACACACTTAATTACACTTTATTACTAAACTTAAACCCATTACTTAACTCAAAGACTTACTACAAAAGAACCTAACTTTAATAGTAGTTGAGTGAGGCTTTAAGTAATGGGAAAGAGTTACACTCAAGCAATAGGAGACAACACCCACTTTATTTTTTTGAGAAACAAACTAACTATTACACACACACACACACTTAATTACACACTCTCACCAAACTCAAACACATTACTTAAACCAAAGTACCACTACAAAAGGGTCTAACTCTTGTAGTAGTAGAGTGGGGTTTTAAGCAGTAGGAGAGAGTTACACTCAAGCAATGTGGGACAACACCCACTTTTTTTTTTTTTGAGAAACAAACTAAATGTTCACAACACACACACTTAATTACACTCTCTCACCAAACTTAAACACATCATTTAACTCAATGTACCACTACAAAATGACCTAACTTTTGTACGTATATATTATGAGTTGAATGAACCTAATAATTCTTTTTTTTTGTAAGGTTATTAAGGAAAATAGTAATATAATACCTATTTATGATGTTGTTGAAAG